>NC_140583.1:291986456-293235831 GCF_964204655.1 Triturus cristatus | reverse complement strand
ATTCCCGCGTACATGCCGCCGACCGTTTCATGGTTGGTCAGAGGGGAAGAGTGAGCAGATCGTAATGCATCCCCGCATCTCCTGACGACACAAAGGCAAACCAGCCTGGGCAGAGTACGTCTACGGCCACTCAGCGAACCCATCAGGTTACTGTGCTCAATAAAACGTTACCCTGCGACCTAGCCTCCACTGGTGTTGGTGACTGTGCGCCGTCCCACCCACCTGCGAGGCAAGAAAGAGGCAAGCTGGTCCGGCCATTGACAGCGACCTCGGCCTGGAGCCGCACCTCCTGCGCCGGAAGTCCGCAACTGTTGCTGCCATGTCCGTAGGTGAGATGCGGCCGACCACATGTGGACCCCCGCCTGAGAGCACCGCTACAAGCACAAGGTCGTAAAGCCCGCAGCGTTAGGTTAGGCTGCTGTGGCGCGTGAGGGCTGCCGCGCGACCGAGCATTCTCGTACCGCACCCAGGAGTGGTAGTTACGGGGTGGCCAGACGGTGAAGCAATGTTAAGCCGGCCAGAAGAGACAGCTTGCTGTGCGTCCCCCACCAGAAGCTGCGCCTCGCAGAGAGGCAATGAAAACGGCTTAGAATAGGAAACTGCCGCAGCGTCACTTGACTACAACCAATGAACCATGCCATCGCGGAATACTTTTCCCCGCCCAAGTATTTACCGCCCTGAAAAGTGAGGCCCGCGATGCCCTGGAAAGCTGACTGGCCGCACCCACCGTCCATCCTCTCTGCCCTACCTGCTGCCATCTGTCACGGAGAGGTTTGAGCTGGCTAGAGGCACCCACAGTGAGGAACACCAGCATTTCCAGTACACCCTGAGGCCCGCAGCGTGATGCAAGTTGTCACGGCCTCCCGCAATGCCTGCAGCGCCGGAGAGAGACGAGCGAGGCCTGCAGCAATCGGGAAGAGCTGCCTAGCCGCTCTGTTTTCTTCCGCAGTGCCACCCAGTGGCCGTTTCACCACACTGCACCTTGGGCATGATCAAAAAGAAAAGGAAGTTACTTGGCACACAAGTCGGCCCCACGCAGTGGCTCACAATGAATGAATGACACAAGCTCAGTGCCTGCATGGAGAGACTGCTCTGAACCGACCTTTCTCAGCAAAAAAAAACAACAAAAAAAACTACCGTATGGTGAAAAGGAGCTGCTCACCCAGTGGTGAAAATCGGCACCCCGACCGGAGGAGGGAACTGCCAAATGATGAATTGGGTTTTATAAAGCGCACGTAGCTGCCCTGGGGCGTCCAAGCGCTGAGAAAACCGACTGGGCTAAGGTTGCTTAGGAAGAATATCTAACCTACTACTGATTAATGAACAAAAGCGTTTTCAGCTGTTTGCGGAAGGAACTGAGGTCGGGGTTGGACCTTAGATGTTGGGGAAGAGCATTCCACAGCTTGGCCACATTAAAGGAAAAGGAGCGGCCTCCCGATCTTGACTTCTTTATTTTCGGCACAATGGCCAAATTGGCAAAGGTTGAACGCAGATGTCTAACGGGCTGATAGGGTGTAATAAGGGGGAAATTAATTGCTGGGCCTGAGGACCAAAAGGCTTGATGTGCAATACAAAGTGATTTGAAATGGACTCTTTCCCTAACGGGAAGCCAGTGCAGTCTCCTTAGGCCGGACTTTACTGATGATCTGCGGGGGATTTGTAAGAGAGTCTGTGCGGCGCAGTTCTGTATCAACTGCAGTTTGCGTAGAGTGGAGTCGGGAGCTCCCAGGTATAAAGCATTCCCGAAATCCAACCGTGATTGGATCAGGCCCAGAACCACGGTCTTTCTTGCTTCGAAGGGGAGTAGGGGAAGGACCTTCCTGATGACTCTGAGGATGCCGAAACAGATAGCAGATAGTCTTATTGCCTGCTGGTCAAATGACAGGGACCTGTCCAGCCAGACACCAAGGCTCTTAATGGTATCTTTAGGCACCGGGGCAGGTCCCAAACTGGATGGCCAGAGAGTATCGATGGAAGAAGGTACGAGACGACCTAAGAGCATAAGCTCAGTCTTGTCTCCGTTGAGTTTGAGACAAGACTTGGTCATCCAGCTCTTAACCATCTCCAGACAGCCTGCTAGATCCGCGCATGCTGAGGATCCCCCTTCCTGTGCCAGAGAAACCACCAGCTGAGTATCGTCCGCGTAGGTAACGATCTTAATACCATACGGATGGATGATCTCAGCTAGTGGCCTCATGTAGACGTTAAATAACGTCGGGCTCAACGATGATCCCTGCGGGACTCCACAACCCAGAGTCTTACTGATGGAGGTGACATTGCCCTCATATACCTGGAAAGATCTGTCATTCAGGTAGGACCTGAGCCACTCCAAGGCCCTGTCAGATATTCCGGTGTCCAGGAGACGCTGCACGAGGATATCGTGATTGACGGTATCAAATGCAGCGCTCAGATCGAGGAGGATGACTGCCACCGATCCTCCCCGATCTAAGATCCTCCTGGACTCCTCTGTCACGGCCAATAGTGCAGTCTCGGTCCCATGCTTGGGGCGGAAGCCTGTCTGGGAGGGATTGAGCAGCTGGTTTTGTTCGAGAAAAGTTGTTAATAGGCCGTTTATATATTTCTCCAAGATTTTAGCTGCCCAAGGCAGCAAGGAGATCGGACGAAAGTTGTTAAGATTCTTGGTGTCCAGATTGGGTTTTTTAACAAGGGCCCTCACAATGGCCTGTTTCCAGGCCACTGGGACTGTGCTGGTAGAGATCGAGGTGTTTAATACAGCTAGCAGTGTAGGAAGAATGGTCTGAGTGGCAGAGAGTAGAATGTGTGGGGGTGCTGAGTCCCTAGGGGACCCTGATTTCACCTGAGGCATGAGGGAGGTGAGATGGTCTGCATCCATCTGGGGAAATTCCGCCAATACTGGAAGGCAGTTGGATATGTTTTCTTGTAGGGGACATAAAGGTGACTCCTTCAAAGTAGTCTGCTCTGAGGATGGAAAGGAAGAGTAAATGAGATTTATTTTCTGGAAGAAGAAATTGGCCAAATCTTCACAGCGGAGCCGAGGATTTTCGTCTTTGAGTGGAGGCGTTGGGAGGTTAATAAGACTTTTTACAATCTTATAGATCTCCTTAGAGCTGGAGCTGGCCTCTGCAATTTTGTGTGCGTAATATAAAGATTGTGCGCTCTTTATGTCTTTTTTGTATACTCTGATAGCCAAAGAGCACCAAATGCCAGTAAAGAGCCCTCCACTTACCTGAACACTGCCCCATCCAGCAAACAAACAGCCTAGCAGCACAAGAGAGAGTGCCTAACTGCCCTGCAGCACGAGGAAAGCTATAGTGGCCTCTCTGCAACCACGCACGGTGTCACCTGGTGGCCCCAGTGCCACAGCACACCCAGCAGTAGTGACCTGCCGGAGCAGCCCCTCTTACAAGGCTAGCATATGTAAAAGAGACTTGCTGCTGCCCCCCTACAGTGGTGAGCAAATGTACAACCACCTGTTGGCAGGGAGTCCGAAAGCGAGATTGGTCTGTAGATCAGGCCCATCAAAGTCTTGGCCGGGCTGCCACATCAGGTTCCAGCTAAACACCCCGAAAAGCTTGCAGTGGTATTAGCAGGGCTGTCGCAGCTTCAGAGTGAGAAGTGTGTGCTGCAAGGAAATGAGGTGAGAGGGGCCTACTGAATTAACAAGAGACAGTGTGCACGTCCTGTGAGGAGGAAATAGCAGCAGACTGTATATTCCAGCAAGAGAGACTAAAAGTACTCTAGAGACTGCGCTCTAAGCAGCCACCGCAAAAGACTGTTCGAAGTGAGTGCCACACACCCTATTGGCTGCCTGTCATTGAGGGGAGAGATTGTTAACCCCCAGAAGGCTGCACTGGCGAATTTGACAGCACGGGCAGGTGCCCAGGAGAGAGAGACCTCTCCACAGAGAAGCACTGCTGAACGCAGTACAGAGAGCGACCACATCTCTACTGCACCGAGGTTGAAGAAGAGAACACAGCACTAAGCAAGTGCACAGCAGCACAGGGACATCTGCTACTGTTCCAGGAAGGACAGACCGAAGAGAATGCACAGCCAGCGCGTCCTGTGAAGCAAATGAAGAGCGCAGTCGGATACGCGCCAAAAGTGAAGCCGACCGGCCAAACGGTTGCAACGAAGAAGCTGACCCGCCAGGCGGCCACAAGGAAGAAGCACTGCTGTAGGGAGATCCCCTACATCTCCACCGCCCAGTGAAGCCCCACAGTGGGCCGAAGGAAACACAGTGTCCTCCCTCGCACTGCCTCAACACGGAGTCGGCAGAGAGCCAAGACGGCAAGAGAGGAGTCGCACACCACACGTGGCAGGCCGCCACGGCAACGGACACTCCTACAGCACAGCGACACGTGACCAGACGTCACAGCGCACAGCAAGCAAGGAGCCCTTCATGCAGAGTGAACAGTCCGGACGAGCACACCGGAAAAACAGGAAGGAGCAGCCAATAACCAGCTGTCAGGTCAAACGTACTTAAGTAGTTGGCCGAAGCCAACCGGTCGATAAGTTCGTCTGCTCTTGGTATCGGGTGGGCGTCAGTCTTAGTGACTGCATTGAGACCTCTGTAGTCCACGCAAAACCTCATCTCTTTCTTACCGCCCTGGGTGTGAGGTTTCGGCACGAGAACTACGGGACTAGCCCAGGGGCTGTCCGAGGGTTCAATGACTCCCAGCTCCAACATTTTCTGCACCTCTGTCTTGATGCAGTCTCTGACATGATCAGGCTGTCGATAGATTTTACTCTTTACGGGCAGACTGTCCCCAGTGTCGACCTCATGGGTACACCAATTGGTCTGACTGGGTGTCAGAGAGAACATATGTCGAAAGGATTGAAGAACCTGTTTACAATCCTTTTGCTGATGTCCAGAGAGGCTGCCACAAAAGACAACACCATCTACTGACCCATCGTCAGGGTTCTGAGAGAGCAGGTCTGGGAGAGGGTCACTCTCCTCCTCCTGTCCCTCATCTGTGGCCATGAGCAAGCCCATGCCCTCCCTGTCGACATATGCCTTGAGCCTGTTTACATGGAGCACCCGGTGGGGGCTCCGGGGAGTTCCCAGGTCTACCAGGTAGGTGACCTCTCCCTTTTGCTCAATGATCGTGTGGGGCCCAGACCATTTGTCTTTGAGTGCTGCTGGGGCCACTGGCTCCAGCACCCACACCTTCTGTCCAGGCTGGTACACAGTCAGGACAGCCTTTTGGTCGTGCCAAGCTTTTTGTAATTCTTGGCTCGCCTCAAGGTTTTTAGATGCCTTTTCCATGTACTCCGCCATCCGCGAGCGGAGACCGAGCACATAGTCCACAATGTTTGATGCCGGCTTTCTGAGAGGTCTCTCCCATCCTTCCTTTACCAAACAAAGGGGTCCCCTTACAGGATGTCCGAACAGAAGCTCAAAAGGGCTGTAGCCAACCCCCTTCTGCGGGACTTCTCTGTAGGCGAACAAGAGGCAGGGTATCAGGACATCCCATCTCCGCCGAAGCTTTTCAGGTAGTCCGTGAATCATCCCTTTTAGGGTCCTGTTGAATCTCTCAACAAGCCCATTGCATTGTGGGTGATAGGGTGTGGTGAACTTGTAGTTGACACCACACTCCTTCCACATTGCAGTCAGATATCCCGACATAAAGTTTGCACCTCTGTCTGAGACGACCTCCTTAGGGAAGCCCACTCTGGAGAACACTCCAACTAGGGCCCGAGCCACCACAGGTGCTGTAGTGGTCCTAAGGGGAATAGCTTCAGGATACCTGGTGGCGTGGTCCACCACCACCAGTATAAACTTGTGCCCTGATGCTGTCTGGGGTTCCATTGGTCCGACAATGTCGATCCCCACCCGTTCAAAGGGTACCCCCACCACCGGTAGTGGTATGAGGGGGGCCTTTGTCGTGCCACCTGACTTACCACTGGCTTGGCAAGTGACACAGGAGCGGCAAAACTCCTTCGTATCTTCGGACATGTGGGGCCAGTGAAAGTGTGGAACAATTCTGTCCCAAGTCTTATTCTGGCCTAAGTGACCTGCAAGGGGACTCTCGTGGGCCAAGGTAAGAAGGAAACCTCTCAGAGACAAGGGGATGACCAGCCTCCTGGTCGCGCCAGGTTTGGGGTCTCTTGCCTCGGAGTACAGGAGTCCATCGTCCCAGTACACTTTGTGGGTACCTGTGGCATTCCCTGCAGCCTCAGCAGCAGCCTGCTGTCTGAGGGGTTCAAGTGAGGGGCAGTCTAACTGTGCCTTCCCCAGGTCTTCCCTGGAGGGTCCCTCTGAGCCCAGAAACTCAACCTGACCAGGTTCAAGCTCTTTCGGCTCAGTTTCCCTCAGTTTTTTAAGGTCAGCCTCCTCAGAGACTTGATCCACGACCTGGGGCAAGGGGGAATGCGAAGCCTTAACCTTACTGCTCCTTTTCTTGGAAGGTGTCTGGTCCGTTCTTCCAGGATCCAGCACCTGTTCAGTGGGGCATCTTTTGGCCTGTGACCTAGTCACAGCAAGGACATGTGCTGGCAAGCCTAACATTTCCATGTGAGTCCTCTGCTCCACTTCAGACCATTGTGACGTTTCCAAATCATTGCCCAACAGACATTCTACGGGGAGGTCTGAACTAACCACAACCTTTTTCGGGCCACTTACCCCTCCCCAGGAGAAATCAACAACTGCCATACTGTGATTGGTAGTGACGTTGCTGGCATTGGTCACTAGGTAATCGGTACCTAGCATGATCTGTCCAGGGTCCACAAAGTTAGGCGTCACCATGGTGACACTGGCACAAGTGTCCCTGTAGGCCTGAGCCACTTTTCCATTGATCAAAGGTGTCTGTCTGTATTTGCCCAAAGTATTGGGACTGGCATCAGGGGACATATCCATATCCCCTGTACAGACAAGGACGGCCTGAGTGAGCGCGCTGACTAAGTCGTCACTCCCCTCGGTTCCCAAGGTTAACCCAACTAAAGCCTTGGGAGGCGCACTACCACTGCTGACTGTACTAGGGGGTGCAGGTGCCTTAGGGGCTGCAGTGGCAGGAGTTTGCCCTCCTTTCTTGGTGCACTCACTAAACCAGTGAGTCTTACTTTTACAGTATTGGCACCACCTTTTTGACTGGCCTTCTTGAGTCTTCTTCTTCTGTGAAGCCTGACCCCCACCCTCTTTGGTTTGTTGGGGACCTGTCGAAGACTTCTGGTCATTTTGTTCGTTCTTGTTACTACCCTTTTGGTCTGCTTTCTTCTGACCACCCTGGTTCTGATTCTGGTTCTGCTTGACCCTTGTTCTGACCCATCTGTCTGCCTTCTTTCCCAATACTTGGGGAGAGGTCAGATCCGAGTCGACAAGGTGCTGATGCAACAATTGGTTCTGACAGTTGTTTAAAATCTGTTCTCTCATGATAAGATTGTACAATCCTGTGTAATCAGTAACCTTGCTACCCAGCAACCAGCCTTCCAAAGCCTTAGTGGCACAATCGACAAAGTCAGTCCAATCCTGAGACTGAATTTTCTGGGTGTCCCGGAACAGCAACCTGTACTGTTCCGTGGTTAAGCCGAACCCATCAATCAGTGTGTTCTTCAGGACTTGGTAGTTGTTCGCATCCTCAGCTCTAGTAGTGAGGAGCTTGTCTCGCCCTTTACCTTCAAAGGAGAGCCACAGTATATCTGCCCACTGACTTGGGGGGACGCACTGGACAGTGCAGGCCCTCTCCAAGGCAGTTATCCACTTGTGGATGTCGTCCCCTTGTTTAAAGGGGGGCACTATTTTACTCAGGTGTCTAGTATCTATACCCCTGTCTTTCTCTCTAATGAGAATGCTGCCACCAGTGGGATCTAACCCACTTAATTTCTGCTCTCGGGCTAAGGCAAGTCTTTCTTTGGCGAGGGCAAGTTCTTCCCGCTCGATCCTTAGATTGACTTCCCTCATCTTCGCTTCATGCTCCCTTCTCTGAGGGGACGTCATTCCTCTCTGAGAAGATGCCTGAGAGACATGTGTACGAACAGATCTGTTAGAGCCTCTGGAGAGAGACCTAGCTCGTCCGTTCCCAATGTTAGGCCTGCTTGAGCGTGGGGCCGGGGCTCCCCCGGTTCCATTCTCATGCCTGCTTAAGTTGGTCCTCGTAAGCCTGCCGACTACCACTGGACCTTTGTTTGCCTCGTCTCCTGATAACTCCTCCTCGTCTTCCTCCTCTGTATGGAGGTCGAGGTCTGGGTCACCAAGGGTTCCCTCTAAGGGATGCATGTTCCCATCAGCATTGGGGGGACCTGTGTTAGAGGACCTCCTAGCATCGTACGTCTCTAAGAGACCTATCAGAAATGCGATGGTAGGGTTAGAACCCTGGTTTAGCTTCCTGGAGGCACACAGTTGTCTCATCTCCTTGAAGCTAAGAGCTGCATATCGTGACACGACCTGTGGAGGGTCACTGACCACTAAGGGAGTCTCCGCAGACTCTCCGTGGACCGACATGCTTCTAGTGAGGTGTAAGTGACGCACCTACCTACACTAGTTGTTTACCTACTGATCCCTTGCTAAGAGTTGTAGTCAGGGTGTGCTAAGCCCTGTTACACTACAACAGCTGGTTCAGTAGAACTCAGAGTATTCTAAGTTAAGTTATATGTACCTGGGTACTTATGTGATCTTTCACTTCGATATTCTTAGGATACGTGTGTGGTAAAACAACAGCAAGCTCAAATCCCACCCGCTGCTCACCAATGTGAGAAGTTGGCCTGATATGTAGTGCTCACTATTCTAGTGATCACTGTGTATCATTCCAAACGACCCCTATTGATGATTGGTTGTAAGTCAACCTTATAGACCAGCTATCCTAGTAGCGTGGATACGAGCAGTCTTTAGGCTAAACTCTAGAGGGCGTGTTAAGCCAGCTGTTTACCATCACATATACCCCTTGAATACCAAGTGAAAGGACACCACACAAGTTGTTATGAAAATAAAGGATATTTATTTATAACAAGACTACCCTGGCTCTTTATGAGTCAGGGAGCTAAGCACACTACAAAACTCTTATGAAAATACTTCTGGTTGCACAATTCACACAAGGGCCCGAAGGGCACGAAACCATTTACACTGCAAGTGGAATGGGAAAGGTTGGATAGTTTAAAGTTACTGATTCCGGAGGAATCCGATCAGTGGGACTAAACGAAAAAGGAACTGGACACTTGTTGAGCGAACCTGCGATGGAGCACCGAAATGCTCGAGTTACCTAGCCCAGAGGCTGCGGCTGCGTGAAGTTCGGCAAGATGTCGGGAGTCCTCGTTGTAGTCTCAGGAGCCTGAAAGAAGAAGTTGCTGGCAGGCGACCAGTGTCGATGTTCAGCGAGATCCAAGCCTGGATCG
The DNA here is from genome assembly GCF_964204655.1 of Triturus cristatus. Lineage (NCBI taxonomy): Eukaryota > Metazoa > Chordata > Amphibia > Caudata > Salamandridae > Triturus > Triturus cristatus. The sequence continues at coordinate 293,226,525 of NC_140583.1, read as the reverse complement.
GGGATGAAGGAAAACCTGAAAGCAGAGGGGACTCAGTTCTCAACCGCTAGCCAGCGATCGTGTGGGTACCAGGAAGCTACCGGCTGAAGTCACCTCGACCAGGTGGGTGGATGACGTCGGACTCGGCTGTTCCTTGGACCAGGAGGCGCGGCGGCGACCCGGAGGGAGGGCGAGCTGTCCCACGAAGGTGTCTGCTGTCGATGATGCTGGGCCCAGGAATGGGGCAGCAGGTCTTGGCAGTGGCAAGCCCACGTGGGGGAGTCAAGATGACGTCTGGAGTGGACCAGGAGGGTCCGGGGTACTCCTCTGTTGAAGGGGGAGCAAGAGCCAGTCTGGAGCAACCAGACCAGCGATGAAAGTCTGTCGTGGTGCGTCGTGAAGAGGGCCACAAGCCGGTCGGCGGGTGGTCGGACAACGCGGTGAGCAGTAAGGAGCAGAAGGGCCCCCACGCAGATCCTGTGGATGCTGGGGAGACAGACTTCGGTGCTGGAGCTGCTCAGGGTTAGGGCTTCTCAAACCCTAGGTGCACTCACTCGAGGGTCCCTCGGTGGGCGTGCTAGATAAGCGTCGTGCAGGTTCTGAAGATGGCCGGTCCCGCAGGTCTCGTCACACCTACGAATCTCAGCTGGGCTGATGATGTAGGTAGAGGTCAGAGATGGCAGGGACTCGGGTCTCGTCGAGCTGGGCAGTCTTGATCCGTAGGAGAGACGTACAGCAAACCGCAAGCGCTTAGGTGGTGCCTGCTGGTGCAGGGTGGCTACTCCTTAGCCACAAGGGAGAGTCTTCAGAAATAGTCAAGAGTTCCTTTCGTGGAAAGTAGTTCAAGATTCAGAATTATCCAATTTGGGAAGGGGACTCGCTCCTACCTTTATTCTAAGAAAAGGGGCTGGCCCGTGACTAGGTCCTACCTATGGGTGGGGCCAGGAGGGGGGTGGTTACACCCCTATCCTTTGTCCGGCTTCGCCCCAGCTCAGGGGCAGGGTTGCCCCCGAAACTGGTTTGAGCCGGGCTATGCACAGTGAGCACCGGGGTGCCACTTGCAATCACCTTCCTTTCAGCCCTGCCTACCTGGGATACACAAACCCTGTCTGGGATGGTGCTAACACCGCCCTCGACAGGAAAATGTTGTGATCTCTGTAGAAAGACACCTGGAAGGAGGATGGAGAAGTAAAAGTCATGCAGACACCGCGTAGACCCTGACCCTCATGCCGACTTGCAGAAAACTTTATTGAAAAGAAACGTTAACGTCGTGGTTGGCACTAACGAAGGCACAAAGTCTGCAAGTCTGCCGCAAACAGGAACACCACAAGGAGAAAAGACAACAGCCACAAGAGACAGAAGACGGAGTCGAGGCAGCCGTGTACGTCACACCGAAGGTGGAGGAACAAAGAGAACTTCGCCAGAGGGCTGCACGCGACCCAGTTGCGGGACAAAGGTAAGCGCGTGCATAGCTTGTCTCGTGACATGGCTAGATTCAAAAGTGAGAGCTGCGGTTGAACTGCCAAGTGTCCAAGGGGCAGCCCAAAACTTAAAAACAATAAAAATTGGCTTACCACAATGTTCACACATATACAGGGGGTGACCAGAGAATGTTGCGTTACCACACGGCTCCAAATGAAAAACGTAGAAAATGTCACCACTTCACCCTGTGCCTGGAACTCACCGAAATCGCCCTTCTCTCGCATGACACAAAAATATCTTCTGCAGTGCAAACAGGAATCCACACAATCGACACCATAACTCCAGGACACAACTCAACGAGCAGCGCACCTGCACTGCTCACTGTGGTTATCGTGATATGTCACCGCTGGGCAGTGTGCACACTCCATATTCTGCCACAACTGTGCGGCAACTTCAACACGCTGGCAATACCGAACCTGCAAAGTCGTGCCCAAGACACCGATCACGCACCTCGCCTCTAGAGTATACATCCAAAGATTTGCAAATTCAGGGCAAGACCGTAGTTTCTTTTTAGCAGAGAGTTGCATCGTAGCTCTTTGGTATTAAATACTTGTCAGGAATCAAACATTGTCCATCTTTGGTACTGCTGCACAGAAATCGTTGTGAAATAGAACCTTTACGCCCAAGGTCCAAACGTTGCTTTAAATCTCAAAAAAAAAACTTGCCACTGTACCAAAACACCAAAGTTATTCATCTGTGCAACCACTGCACACTTCACGTTCTTATGTCTTTATGATGACAGATCCTAAAATGTCTTTTTCTTCTTTCTGTGGCTGGAACACCATATTCAGTAGTAGTTTGACAACTCCTCCAACTCACTATAATCCTTTTGTGGCAAACGTTGTGGCTGGAACACCAGATGCGGCTGTAGCTTAGCTACTCCTCCAACTCACTGTAATTTCTTTAAATGTTTGTAGTATTTCCCAAGCTGTAGTGTCCTTTTGATGACACTTCTCTTTGGGCTGTCCAATGGAAAGGACACTGGTGGGGCTGGCGCTGGCTTCCCTGGGAATTCTTTCTTTGTAGATGTAGTTGCTTGTTAGATCTCTTGGTCTCTCTTTAAGTTTCTTTGTAGTTCCTTTGTTTCTGTGCTGTACCAAGAGTCTCTAGGGTCCAATCCCATCCTCGTCGCCAAAATAAATGTTGTGATCTCTGTAGAAAGACACCTGGAGCCAGGAGGTATTCTTAAGCCATCTTTATTCAGTCTCCAGTTCAGGTTACATCTGTCTCTACTCCAGCCAGCCTAGTGTGGTACCAGCCCCACCAGGAGCAGCCTCCCTAGCTGCTCAGCCCATCTTCAACTGCCAACACTCATCCACTCAGACACCCAGGCATTCCATGCATCACAGGCACACCAACATTCTATGACCATCTCACGCTCTGGCTGAGCAGCTAGTGGCAGCAGGGCTGGACTAAAATGATAATCAATTAAGTAGGATATAACAGAAACCCTTTGTCCAAACTCCCTCCGCTGGAAGGTCCCCCAGCAGCAGGAGGTCAGACTTGTGTCTGGTGGCAGCATCCATTTTGTGATGCTGAGGCTTGAGTCAACTTCTAACCGGGGTTCAAGGTTACTTCCATGTCGTGCCCCTCTAAAAGGGGGGAATGCTAACCTCGTCGCCAGAATTGGCGAGGGGTTCGTATCCCAATTCGTATGACACCTTACTCGACATGTGTGGGTGATGCGATGCCAAAGTTAGCAAATAACCGCAAGGATTATAATGCATGTTAAAGTAGTTGGCCCGCGTCACCATGGAACGGCTATTAGGACTTGGTTCCGCAAGCCGTCGACGGGCTCAGCTCGCGCCAGAGCACCGTCCCACATGATTCCCAGCACTCTGCCTTCAGGATTGATAAGGCCTGCCATAGGAGTGACTGATAGGAATCCATGTGCCCATTTTAGGGTTAGGTGTAGGAATACTACACCTACAGCAACGGGTGATTACACCACTTTGCCCCAGCTGTCGTGCAGCCAGTTGTGTCAGATTTGGACGGCCATCCAAGGGTGGCATAATACATGCTGCAGCCCCTGGTAGGCCCTGGGTACACCGATGCCCTGGATACCTGTGGTATGCTGAGACAGGGACTGACAAGGCGGCCCAGTTCCAATTAGTGGATGCACCTAACGTACATGTGTGTTAATTTCGAGAGAGAACAACTAGGCTGTGGGTCTGATTGGCAGGCCCACAGCCAGGGAAAGTCGTAAACCAATGAAGCAAAAGCAAAAATCTGGGTGATCATAGGATTGCAGACCCTACTCTCCTACAGACACCGTGAAACCCCTGAGGAGGGGATGGTGCCACTGGAAGTCCCCAAGAGGTACATGCAAGTCCTACTGAGAGGACAGGCCTGCAAAAGATCCGCAAAAGAAAAGGAAAGACCGTCACAAGAACAACGCGTCCAGTGAGATGTCCATGTGAAGCAAACATGAGACAGGTCGCCACAGCCACGTGAAAGCCTGGTCGGAAGAAGAAGAGAGTTGCACGACGCCACTCCGCAAAGGAGGCAGAATACTGTCATGACGCCACAGGGCAGACAACCACCACAGGCACGCAAGATGGAACAGAGAAGGGCAACAGGACCAAGGACTCGCACCAGCACTGAGGAAGGTTCTCATCCACACAAGCCAGCCACCGGGGTGCAGAGACGTCACTGGAGACAGCTTCGCTGGAGGACCTACCGTAAGCCGCTAGCAAGCGCAATCTGCGTCCTGGCCCCACGCTTCGCAGTTCAACCGTCCTCTCACCTGTCACCGACTGCTTGGTATCGATAGCACCACACCTCGCAATGCACCTGCCTGAAGTCAACGGAGAGGTGCCACGAAGTCCATCAAGTCCTTCTCACTCCCTAAGGTCACCCCGACGGAAAATCACCACCTGTCTGCCCACTGAAGAAAACTAACATCCTGTTACCACCTCCCAGGTGCATCATCAACAAGGAGCATCGCACCACCCGTGTGAATCCACACACGCCCCAAACAACCGGAGCGCAACGAGGCGAATCATCCAGGAACAGTCTGTGCACCCCAGTCAACCTACAGCCTGCCGAAGTCGAGCACACCCGGCCATTGGAAGATCCGCCCTTGTGGACTACACAAGACCTGGCCGTGGCCCTGTTGGGAGTTCTGCAGCATCCCCTAAGTGTGGCCTACGCAACGGCCCGCACAGCCCACGCGGTCAAGTGGCAGTCCAGGGGACAAGGGCCTCGACGGAGTTCCCGTGCGAAGGGAGTCCGAGTAGGAGAGATGTGTCGGCCACAGCTCCACGTCAGGTGCAGGAAACACGAAGGTCACGGCTGAAGACTGGTCACCCACAAGATCGCCAGAGGAGGGCGCAGGACCCTCGTCCAGACTGCGAGGATGCCCAGACAACGACACCACCCTCGGAGACTACATGAGCGACTTGGCTGTGAATCCGTCGGCAGTTCCTCAGCGACGCCTTTGCGCGGCTCACACGAAGCCCCGCACGGTCCACACGGTCCCATGACAGCCAGCAAGAAAAGCCATCCAAGAGGCTCCAGTGGCAGAGGAGTCCAGGCGAGGGAGGCAAATCGAGCGTCGCTCAGCAGTCAGGAGTAAGGAGGGTCACCGAGCACGTAATCCCAACAGGAAGGCCTCACTCACAGAGATCGGCTCCAACACCAAAGTGGATTTCACCACAGCTCCAGATGCATCAACACTGAACTTTTATATATAGACTTCAACACCGCGAGACCAGGCCGGTCTAAAGAACATCGCCAAAGCGACTGAAGGCATCCCGACCGTGCGGTCTGAGGCTCAAGCGCTGACTGGCTGACGGCCTGTATAGACTCACTTGGTGCTTTTGTGTTATTTCTGTGTTTTATTACAGGTTGGACTCCTGTTTGGTTTTTCATTAAAGTTTGGGAGGGATGTAGCATCCAGCTGGACACATTCTAGTGTTCCACTGCTGATGTAAGACACTGTACACCCACCCACCACAGGCGTCACCAGTCAGGTGACCCTGTTAATAAAAGGGGCCGGGCGCACGTGCCCTGGGCCAGTTCCAGCACCTAACTACTGCGTGTCTGTGTTGTCATTTGTGCAGTATGTGGGCCTAAGGCCCAAGGCACCACACGCACCTCTCGGGACGGCTGCTTGTCACTTCTGCACGCGCACACTGTACGCATACATGAAACATGTGCTGAGAGGGGCTTCGGCGATATTGCGTTGACTGGTTTCACGCAGGACACCCTCTACTCTCCTTCGTGAGCATCTGCGGCACAAAGTGAAAAGAAGGGAACCGAGACGCAGAGCCCTGAAGAGCGCAGGACAGCGCCTCCACAGGAGACTAGCTAAAGCCCCTCGCCCCGGGGCAGCTGAGCCTCTCCGCAGCGCGGACACCGGGGGCTGGCCGAAGGCTGAGGACATGGAAGCGGCGCTGGAGGAGGAGGAGACGGGAGGAGAGTTGGAGGAGGGTCCCCCTAAAGCCCACCTTCTCCCAGGTGCACAGCCTGCTCATGAGGCTGCCGCCTCAGCAGAGGGCGCAGGAGCGAGGGCGTCTGCCCGCCAGGTACCAAAGAGGGCACCCCCTGCTGCAGGACACCAGCATGAAGGGTAAGTCCAATGACCGGTCACAGCTTTCAGAATAAACCCCTCCAGTCCACATGTAACTGACAGCCTTTGTTGTCTCAACTTTTGCTCCCTTTAGCCCTGTTTCACTTTTTGTACTTATTTCAAACTTGTCTTCGTTTTGTGTTTGTTTTTCAACCGCAGGATCGCACGTTTTACCTTCTTTCTTCAGATTCGCGTTCCTGCCTTTCTTTGGGTACACTGGACATATTTTTGTTATTACCTTAACACATTGGGTTTTGATTCTGCATTGAGCACACCCACATTTTTTAAATCTTCACCTTTCTCGTTTTAGTTACCAAAATACTTTAGCACAGACGCTGACTCTATATAGTGTGCTTTATGGCTGTATGTACAATGACACCTTTTTGGTTTTATGTATACTTTTCGTCTATTTACATTCTTTATTACACTGGGCGTTTGTGCTCAACTGCACATAAGGTTAGAAACTCTATTTACATTTTGTGTTTTGTCTCGAGACGCATGTTGTCACCTGTTTGCACTTTGTGTTAGTCCATGTTATTTACAAGTTGTATGTTCTCTCTGTGCGTAAATAGCCTCTTTTTGACTTAGTGTTTTATGGTTATTTATTTTTGTACGTCACGTGCTTTGCATTGTGCCGAAATGCCCCCTTTCACACGCTTCAGGGCGCGTTGACAGTCAGAGTGGCATGTGGGACTGAGACACCTGTGCGTGCGTCGCCGGTGCAATGTGCTAAAACTGCACTTTAAATAGGATTGGTGAGTGGGAGGGCAGACCGAAGGCGAGGTTAAACGAGGACCCATATGGAGGTGAAGGGCTCCACACGGGCTGAATGAAGCACACAGCCCCATGGACAGATGGAATGTAAACTCGTGTGCTGGACAGATACATGCAGTGTATCCAGCCCCCCTCGTCCATGGAATGCCAGGTCAACCCTGACCATAGGTGGCCAGGGAGGATCTCTATAGTCCTTACCATGTAGAACCCAGTGACACTGACACGGCAGGGCTTTGTTTGCCTTCTAGGGGAAATGCCGCAATCCTTGTGAGAGCGAGTGAGATCAGAGAGGAGCCACTGCATCTCATGCACACACCAACACAGGCAGACATAACACGGTGCTATTGTACACTGAGATATTTGCTCAGAGGCTTAGGAGGCCTGGGCAGCTGGCATCTGAGCTCGCAAACACAAACAGGAGAAAGAGCAAGTAAAGTCACAAAAGTCTCTAGGAGGGGATGATCCTTTAGTTTACCGAGCCGTCTTTTTGTTCACTGTCACAGAAGGGAGCACCTTCAAATATGTGACTGCATGATGTCAGCTGTACAAATACTAAGCTTGTTTTTGACCTTACAGCGTACAATTTAAGCAGGACTTCCAGTGCCACTGATGCAGTCCCAGCCTTTACAGTATACCCAACGCAGTAACATGGAATTTTTTACTTTTGCTAAAACGCACCATAGCTTTCGCCTTTTACAGTGGCAGTGAGTTGTACATCAAGCAGGGTTAGCCATTTCACTAACACTGCCCCAGCTCTTCCAGTCTTTCCAACACACAATCCCACACCACATAATTCCAGTACACTCAAAGCACACAATTACTATCCACATAATTTCACTGCACACCATGCCACATAATTCCACCCCACACATTTCCATGCCACACAATTCCACAACTAACAATTCTAATCCAAACCACATAATTCCACTCCACACCACATACATCCACTTCACTCTATAACACATAGGTAAATTGCATTGTCATTTACAACGCCAATAGCTCTAACTCTCCCAAATGCAAAACCTATTAGCAGTGAACAAAATAAATTCAGTTTCCGCAACATGCCACATAATTCCACACCATATAATACTACTTCACACATACCACATAATACTACTCCAAACCATCCCACATAATTTCACACACCACACGTTTGAATGCCACTCAATTCTGCACCACACAACATAATTACACTCCACATATTACCACTCAGCGCCACATAATTACACTCCACATAATTACATTCTACTCCATACAATCTAATACATCCGCATAAATGCACTCTATGCCACATACGAGCAACCCATATAAATGCCCTCCACACCATGACACATAATTCCAATAAGCATAATTACACACAATGCCACACAAGTCCAGGCCACACAATTCAAATCCACACATTTCCGATACACTCCACAAAATTCCACATCAAACAACATATTTCAACTACACAACATAATTCCACAGCACACCACATAATTCCACATCATGCCAAAACATTTAACCATGCACCACATAATTCAACTCCACAACATGCCACTAGACAGAGCTCCATAACACACAATCTCACTCTACATAATTCCAGTGCACTTAATACCATTTAATTACTATCCACATAATTCCACAGCACACCGTACCACATTTCCACTACACAACTCTACACCACACAATTCCACAACAAACAATTCCAATACAACCCATCTCTCCGTCACATTTCCCCCAGCCATATCATCTCTCCCTAACACAGCACTGCCACTGCCACTTCTCAATTTACAGTCCCACTGCCCCCTCTCATTCCTGCCTCACACTCCCTGTCTCCTCTCTTAATACTGCCAGCTCACACATGCTACCTTCCTTTACCTCCCCGCACTGTGCAGTGGTCCACCTCTGGGGAGCCCTCCTGCTCATCCCTCTCGTACTCTCTCACCCCTCTCACACATTCTTCTCGCCTCTCTCATGTGGTTCACTTCAAGTCTTTGAGCACAGTTTCTTTCCCGTGCTTTTTCAAAGTTTCCGTCCCTCAGAGCCACGCTCTCCTCCTCTTCTTAGGGTGTCTCCTGCGTACACAGACACTCCCTCTTTATGCGTCTGTGGCCTGCTCTCCCCTTCTTTCTCATACACTCTTTCTGCTTCTATGTATGGAGTTCATTCAACACTTTGTGCACAGACTACCTATCCTTCTCTATCTTCCTTTCTATCCTGTACAGCTCCCCATCTATTCACCATAGAACATAATTCCATTACACACCACACAATTCCAACCCCACACAATTCCACAACTAACAATCCCAAGCCAACCCACATAATTCCACACCACACACATCCACTCCAAACCAAAACACATGGGTAAAAGCCATTGTCATTTACTACGCCAATAGCTCTAAGTCTCACAAATGCGAGACCTATTGCATTGCAATAGCTTGTTATGCAATATGTTGGATGTCACATGCAAGTTAGAAGGCAGTCTGAATTCAATCTGGGACACCTGCTGCCACAACAATAAAAGACAGCTGCTGTGCAGTGATTCTCTGGGGCCAAGGCCGGCCACCCCTGAGTACACAGCATTTGATGGAGCAGTCCATTACAGGCAGGCGAAGGCAATGAAGAACTGTGGACCTGACATGTACTGGATGGCAAAGCGCACCATGCCTGATCGACCCAGAGAGAAACTGTACCGGCAGGCGGAACGTAGAGCCCAGCAGTGAAATGAGTCACTCGAAAGTAAATGTTTCTAATAAATGCTCACTCAGTGACGTAATTAGTTTATGTTAAAGTCTAGAGCTGAAGAGTAAATGGTTGCCTGTAAGGTAGCTCTGGGGTGTTTGAAACAAAACATGAAGCCTTACAAACGTTCCTCTGTACATAAGTTATGTCTCCGTGTCACTGGAATCTAGTCTAGGAATGTCACTTCTACCAGAGACATCCCCGCGAGGTTCATCTGCGGAGATGAGCTGCAGATAAGTGAAGATGCTGTGGAGCGAGCGCACAATGAAAAGAATACTGGCAGCGCTGCAGGGGGCACACGACGACGGTGATTTAGTGATAGAGGGCACGGCTGGTGCCTCTCTTATTGTTATCTGCTGATTTGTAGGGCGCCACAAACCACTGCGAGTCTGCTCCGGCTGTTTTTAGGCCACGGATACCGACGCAGCCAGACATAACAGGGCAACAGTAACCTCCGAAGGGGAAGAGAATGACAGTCGTTTGGAAGGGTTAAACAAAACAAAAAGCTCCGAAAGAGCATGTTTCACATTCGGTGTTTATAATACTAGGCCCAGCAATTGATCATGGAACTTGCAATGCGTTTAGGTCGTTTCTGTCACAGTTCACTGACTGGTTTTCGCTTGACACGCAAACTCAAGAGCACAGCTCTGCTACCATCAAAGCCCAATCTGTTTGATAGCACGCCTCCATTTACACACGATGACATGTTATGTTATGGTATGTTTTCTTATCTTACTTACGTAGCGCACTTCTACATACTATATCATGTTTTGTTATCTCTCTGGCGTAGCGCGCTTCTACCACAGTGTGGTCTCACATCCCTCTTTCCTTGTGTGGTCGGTTGCAGGCCGGAGCCTTCCTGCCATCACCGAATGAATGAAGGATGGAGACTATCTTGTCTTAGCAATTCCACCCCTGGCCCTCTGCTATCTGACATGTCAATGCACATACTTTTGTAACAAAATACAGTTGCATCATCAACAAAACCGACCAACACCTTTTCTTTTGTTGTGAGAAAACGGTCACAAGTTTATTCATATTCTGCTATGCAGTACACAGGTAGGGTTCACTTACGGGTGGTCATAAGGGTGCAGCGCCGTTAATTACTAAACGCTGACTCCCATCCTGGAGACTGTCTTGTCTGATTCAGTTGCAGACAGAGTGGCTGAAGAGTAGACTAGATAGGAGGAATGCAACGTTGCAGGTGAGGCCCACAGGGATGCTGAGAGTAGTATGGATGTTTGCTGCACTTACATTACATCAAGGAGAGTGTGAGGACGATAGAAAATATAACACAACGAGTATTTGTAAAGGATTTATTCACCCAGAAGGGTACCCTGGTGCTAAATAACAGATATTTATTGCTAACCAATTCAGCGGTACTTAGGGTGACCAACCGTCCGTAAATTTCACGGACAGTCCGTAATTTCGGCCGTCTGTCCTTTGTCCGTGAAGGATTCTTTAACGGACGCCATTTGTCCGTAATTTTAACCAGGCACCGGTCGCATCACCCTAAAGCCGGCACAGCTTCCACCCACCTGCCTGCTTGACTCTGATGCTGTTGAGGTTGGGTGTAACAGACTCCGATGCAGTACCAAAGCTCAGATACCCAGCAGCATTGGAGAGGCACAGCGGGATGGCAACCCTCCCACCTTCAGCGCTTGATGAGCTGTTAAGAGGTGCTTGAAGGTGACTGAGAGGGAGGGGCTGCAGCGTCAGGAGGGGGGGGGAGGGGGGCATCTATTCAGATGCAAACAGCCCTGAATGCGTCATGTCTGCAATTTAGAGGGGCCTCACACATTCTTTTTCTGCCCAGGGCCCCAAACATCCTAGAACCGGCCCTGATTACCCCGAGGCAGCACCTGGTTCTCTTCACAGAGCTTAATTACTGTCACTAAACTTGTAAACAAACCTTGGTTCTTCAAACATGCAGTCTATAATGTAATAAAAATAAAGAAATGGCACAATCACACCCACGCTGATTAACAAAGTATGGAGGCCAATCAGTTAAATCAGTTCTCTTGGAGAATCTCCTTTAAATACTCTACATAACAGTGGGGGATGGCAAAACTAACATTTTAGAAAGAGGGCCTGTCCTCTCCTTGTCTTGTCCAGGAGGGGGTGAGGAGCCCTCCCCCACCCTGGAAGAGACCAAAATGATACTAGAATACTGCATGCCCACCCTGGTGGATCCTGTTCCCCCTCATGTGATGGCTCCTGCCCCCTCCCCCCCCAGGTGATGGCTTCTGTCCCCCCATGTGGTGGCTCCTGTGCCCCCCTTCCCCCCGCCTGTGATGGCTCCTGGCCCCCCTTCCCCCTATGGTGGATCCTGTCTCCGCCCTGGGTGGCTTCTGTCCCAGTCCTGGCATGGCTCCGGCAGCGAGGGTGAAGTTCTTGATGGGCCTCTTCTCAAAAAGGCTCAGCTCAAAAATAATATGAAAAGGTGAGCGAGTGAGTAAGTGAAGGGATGGCTGGATGAATTAGTGAAAGGGTGAATGGATGAATGAAAGATTGAATAGATGGATAATGAGAGAGGATGGATGGATTGATGAGTGAGTGGAAGGATGGATGAGTCAAAAGGTAAATAGCTGGATGTATGGGTGGAAGGGTAGCTGGATGGGTAAAAGGGTGGATGGATGAGTGAAAGGATGGATGAATAAAAAGGTGGATGATGAGTGAGTGGATGGATGAGTGAAATGATGGATGGATTGATAAGTGCAAGGGTAAATGGATGGACGGATGAGTGAAAGGGTGGATGTAAGGATGGATGAGTGAGTGAAAGGGAGGGTAGGTGGACAGAAGGATGAATAGATGAGAGAAGGAGTGAAAGGATAAATGGATGAGTGAAAGGATGGATGAGTGATAGGGTCAATGGATGGATTCATGAGTGGATGAGTAGATGGATGGATGGAAGGATGGCTAAGTGAAAGGGTTGATGGAAAGAGAAAGGAAGGATGGATGGATGACTGAAAGGGTGGATGGATGGAAGGATGAGTGACTGGGTTGATGGATGAGTAAGTGAAAGGATGGCTGGATGGGTGAAACGGTAAATGGCTGGATGGATGAGTGAATGGATGGATGGGTGGAAGAGTAGATGGATGAGTGTACAGATGGATAGGGTGAAAGGATGGATGGATAATGGATGGATGAGTGAAGGGATGGATGAGTGGAATGATAGATGGAAGAATACATGATGGATAGGTTTGCAAATGGTTGAATATGTTTGGATATGGCTGGGCTTACTTATATACTATTGCGCGACCTCCTCTGATGTGTCTGTAAAACGTACCCATTGTCCTGAAGTTTTGTCCTGAATTTTGACCTCCTGTCCTGAATTTGTGTCCTGAGTTTTGACCCTTTGTCCTGAATTTTTACACTCACCGTCCTGAATTTGCACCAATGCCAGTTGGTCACCCTACCGGTACTCGTTTTATTGACTGTGGAATGGTGAAAGAACACGATTTGAACCTGTACCCATAAGGTCAACACGGGTCCCTGCAGTGGATGCATTATTTACATAGCCACCAGACCGTACTCCTTCTTTGATAGGATGCACTTGTGCATACCTTGCAAACATCACCCAGATCCAGCCCTCTAAGTATACTCATGGGTCCCATATTCCACTACATCTGCTCCGTAGGGTTTGCATGGTTTCTGGTTTGAGAGCTTGAAGGAAGGTCTGGTGGGTACCAGTGAACAGCTCTAGAAGTTTGTTAGTTCTGCTTTACATCTGAATCAGATATGCTGTATGTAAAACTATCACAAGCAGAGTGATTTATTCTCACAAACAGGCGGTCGAGTCACAGACCTCTGCCAAGATGAGTACAGTTCCTTATCAATGTTCAAGATGTCCTATCTCCGTATGCAACCGCTTTTATCTCAATGACCTGGATCTGAGAGTTGCAAGTCCAAGCACGGGAATCATCAGGCCAATGCTGAGATACATCCCAGTGAAAGAAGTTGTGGGACCTCCGATTAACTGAGGAGGGCTTTATTTGAAGAGCTGGAAACCAGATAAGTAAAAGGCCCACTAGGATATGAAGGAGCTGTCAGTTCCAGATGGTGCACCACATGGTGATATAAAGAAACGGTTAGGAAGAGCATATGGAACACAAAAACATCACAAAAAGAAAATTTTCAAAGAAGGGGAGGAGATAATCCAAAGAAAGATAGAGAAAAAATACAGTGTGAAACGATATCCAACACCAACCTTTCTTAAGGAAACAAACACCTGCATTAAACTCTTATCCTAGAACATAATCCTGAAATCTGGCAGGTAACTGTATGACTCTTGTGTCATATCTATTAGCATACATACAGGAAGTGCGAGGTATAAGACAACTCACAACAGAACAAGGATCATAAAGACCACTTTCCAAGACACTTGGAGTGACACTACTAATGCACAGCTCAAGCATATTTTCTGTCAAACCGCATCAAGGTAAATAATTTTCCCATGTATCAAGTTCCTCACAAAATTTGGCATTCATTAAAATATTCTCTTGACCAGGTATCATCCTAACCACAAATCCCTTATTCCACCACCCCTGGTCTTTGAGTAGAACGGCATTCCTCAAAACACTTTGAACGTGTACTAGGTCAGAGTATTTGGAATCACCTACCATCACTCTACAGGGTTTCTGAACCAGGACACAGTCTCCCACTTCAAGGTCCTTGCTCTTGACTACCACACTCTTGTTGAAGCACAACCTTGTTAACTCTTCCTTACTCTTCACATGTTCTCTAATGTCTTTATCACTGATGCTAATTAATGATGCCTTATTTGCATTCCACGTGGGAGTGAAAAATGTGACAATGTCTCTATCCCTTAAAATGGAAAATGGTGATTGACCAGTGACTGAATGGGGAATTGACAAATAACTGCAAACTTTGTTCCTTAAAAACTTCCTAACATCCAACTGAGTAGTCAGTGTCAATTACACGTCTTCTTTATGGAACTTGTTGACCCTTTCTACCAGAACATTGGAAGAAGGATAATATAAAGGTGTTCTTTCTTGTTTGATGGCATACTGTGAAAGAAACATGATCATTCTTTCAGAGGTAAATTTTGTCCCATTGTCACATACCACTTTAACTGGTACATCCCCTTCACAAAAGATGTCTTCAAGAAATTCAGTTATCCCAAACGTATAAGGTATTGGGATGAAATCATAGTAAAAACTTTTGAGTAATAATCTGACAAGCACCGAAGTATCTTAGATCATTAGGTAAGAAAGGGGCCAGAAAAGTCTATTGCAAGCTTTTGCTAAGGTCTTCCTGGTAATGAAGATAAATAAACTGGTTCTTTAGTGATCTTTTAGTTTTTATCTGATAGTAAATACCCCTTGCAATTGTTCACACAGTCTTCCACATATCTATCCATTGAAGGCCACCAATAATGTTTTTTCAAACGTTTTTGGGTAGAATTTTGATCCGGATTGCCTTGTGAGCCATCTCAATAAACCTATGATGCAGATAAGTACATATCCGAACTTCTCTCAAACCTTCATCTTCATCACAAGTGGTTCTCCGTTTCATTTCAGAAATGCACCAACCGCAAGTACGACTAACATTTACAACCACTACCACACACTCAAGCTAAAAACTATCCAAAATCTTTTCTCACATCCTCCAAAGATAAACAAGAAAGATAATTGTTGCTAATATTCTTAACAACAGGGATGTATTTCAGCTCAAAATTATATTCCTGCAATTTTCCCATATTCCTGCAAATATTTTCATGCCACAGACTTAAACCAGCAACAAGACAGAAACAAGCTAGTGCCAATGATTACAGAGCATTTGGCACCACTAACAAATGGTTTCATTGATCGTGGACTCCTGATAAGTTTCTTAATTGTTCAAAAGTATGCTCATGTTCCTCACTTCACACATGCTTCTCCTTTTTTTGAAGCAATTTTATCAATGGTTCCACACTCAAAGCATATCCTTGAACAAAGCAGGCATAATATTCGCTGACACCTAAAATTGACCATGGTGAATGTTTGTCCAAGGGGTAAGATACATTACAAATTGCTTCCAATAAATCGGCCTTATGAGGACTTCTCTAGCAGATATGGTATGCCCAAGATAATCTATTCAATTCTGAAAAAATCTACTTTTCTTGCGTTCAATTGTCATTCCTTTTCACCAAGAAAATGGAAAACTGTGATCAAAATTAAACGTAGGTTCCTATACACTTCTATAACTGTATGGAAGGCACCAGCTGCTGAGGTTAACACACAGCGAAGCCTCTGATAGCTAGAGGTGCCAAGTGTGTAAAAAAATCCAGGAAATTCTTAGATGATTCACTTAACTGCACCTGACGAGATCTGACTTGAAATCAGTCAACAAAAAACATGTTGATTCACCAATGGCAGCCACCATCTCAAGAATACGAGGTAAGGTATGGTAATCAACCACTGTGATTTTTCTGACAGGTCTCATGACCACACACAAACAAATCTGTCCCGTTCTCTTTCTGGCGATCTTCTACCGCAGACACCTATTCCAATGAATTGGTAGGCTCTATAATACTATCTGTGCACAACTATTCTAGTAAATAGTTACTGACTTCCCTGACACTCCCTTCTTTAAGCAAATGGCATGTTTTAAGCCCTTCCCCCACCCAATGAGGCTATCGAAAACGGTGTTGAAATTGTCTAAAATGTCCTTAATATAGCCATCTTCCTCACACAGCAACAAAACAGGCATTTCACCCAGAACAATTGGGCATTTCCTACCAGGTTTGAGTATTACATGCAACCTTCCCAAATAACGGCAGCCACCAATATCTTTACCCTTTTCAGCAACTTACACCTCAGTGTGTATGTAGTGACAAAACAATCCCAACTGTTCATATAAATCTCATAACATATTACGTCTTCTTCTACGAATGCTTTTGGGATTTATATTTGGTTCAGACAACTGTAAATTACCAAATTTACTATTAAACGTTTTGTCAGATATAATGGACATTGGTGAGCCAAAACCAGCCCTTATACTTACGTTTACATCTCTAAGATGAGCATGATATGAGCATACCTTAAAGGATCTTGGAATTTATCACTATCAGGATACATGTAGTACATGTTCAATGTTCTCTATGCTCATGGAATGTTTATTCTCCGATGTTCTTTATTGCCTTGTGAGTTCTAGGTTCTCTTCCAAGACAGTTGCTGTTGGCTTCTGTCGTGGAGAGTCCGTTCTTGTGTTTGCTCTGACTTAATAAACTACTCTACAAGAAGATACCTATTTACGCCTGTCTATTTACAACAATTTTGGCGACTACTGGCTATCAACCTACGCTGCATTTTCAAGGCACACAGCAGTTCTTTCACAAGAGCGGAAGATCTTCACCCTCCACACCCACTCTTACCTTCCG
Source organism: Triturus cristatus (assembly GCF_964204655.1). Lineage (NCBI taxonomy): Eukaryota > Metazoa > Chordata > Amphibia > Caudata > Salamandridae > Triturus > Triturus cristatus. The sequence continues at coordinate 293,209,609 of NC_140583.1, read as the reverse complement.
GTATGCACTTCTGGCCTCCTGATTTAGGTCTTCATCGGACCAAGGCTTGATTTTACGACATTTCGTCAGCGTTGAGGCGGTGAGTTTGACAATCCTGACTTCAAGGCTCGTTGAACAGGATTGAAGTGCATCGAGTCGCTGCAAGTGCGATTAGGTGGTGTGTGAGGCTGAGCCAAGTCCTGGTGATCTCCAGCTGCAAGTTGCTACGCATCGTTGCCTTCTGCCTTGTCTCCTGTTCCGTCTGGCGTTGAGATGACAGTTGATGCAGCAGGAGCTTCGTCCCTCTTGGTGACTACAGTCTGAATGGTGACGTCGTGGAATTCTGCAGCGGTGTAGTGGAATCCTCGCCTTTCGGAATCCGATGTCCTGTGTGAGGTGCTCAAGCGTTCTTACGCTCTGACGCTCTGACGTCCACACGTCCTGTACGTGGCGGCCATCTTTGTTTACCTACACTGTTGTCTTGACTACGGCCGCGCCTCACCGTCTGTCTCCGATCTTCCTTCGTGCAATGTGCTGGTAACAGCGGCGATACACACGCCTTGTGTATTGTGAGGAGACACACACAGGTACTGTTGTTCTTTCTGTGTGTGTGTGTAGACTACGGCCGCAATTTACCGTCTGTCCTTGATCTTCCTTCGTGCCTTGTACTGGTAACAGCGGCGATACACACGCCTTGTGTATGGTGAAGACACACACAGGTACTGTTGTTCTTCCTGTGTGTGTGTGTGTGTATTCCGTTCCTTGTTCTTGAATTTATTTCTCTGTATGCGCGCAAATTCTCTTTAAATTAAAATGACCAACGAAAATCCGTCGATAGTTCTTCCTCCAAGTTTTCTAGCTAGTCCTGGTCAACCCAGCATCTCGTGGGATGATTGGTTCCCGATGTTTGAGAACTATCTAGACGCTTTGGATGCACAAGAGTATTCCGCGAAAAGGAAGAAAGCCCTGCTACTGGGTTCTTTGGGCAAGGAAGGTCAACGCATTTTTCGCTATTTACCACAAGCCTTACAGGCAAACGGCCAACCTGTCCCAGATGAGTACAAGGAAGCAATTTGTCGCTTAGAAGTCCGATATGCCAAAGAAGAGAATTTGGTCATGAATAGGTATAGATTTTATACCAAGGGTCAAAAGATGGGCGAATCGATCGATAACTTTGTGGAAAGACTTAGAGAAATGTCTGTGAAATGTAAGTTTGGCAATATGACTGACGAGCTCATTAGAGATCAACTTATTGTACAATGTAACAATAAGAAAGTCCAAGAGCGTCTTTGGGCGGCTAAAAATCCTAACTTACAAACCGCTATTGAGTTAGCTAAAATTGTAGAAGAGTCACAAGGATATATGAAAGAATTGGAGAAGAAGCCTTCTAGTGATGTTAATGAAATCTCGACTCAAGAGTACTCAGAACAAACTTTTGCCTCTGGTGAACTGTCTGATGTTGCTGCAGTGAAGAACAAAAATGTTTTTAAAAAGAACTTTACTTCCAAACCACCAAGTACACAAAAGTTGTCTTCATCTCGCATGTGTAACAGATGTGGTAGTTCTGTCCATTCCTCTGACTCAAAATTTTGTTTTGCAGCCAAACAAGAGTGTCTTAAGTGTGGTAAAATGGGCCATTATGCCAGAGTCTGTCGCGGCAAACCTCGCTCTTCGGTCACTACTGTCGAAGACTCTATTCTATTTGATGAGGAGGGTCATAAAAGTTTGGTCATTGATGAGGACTCTGCAGGGAAAGTTGATGATAGGCGTAAGGTTAGGCCTAAAGCTCTCTTCACCATTGATAGTAAAGAAGTGTACTTAATGGTGGATACAGGTTCGAGGTACACAATCATTCCTTATGAACTTTTCAGGGACAAATGGGGTTCTAGGTGCCTTTTACCCAAGGACATCTCCCCGGGTGGTTATCAAGGTGAGACCATTGACATTGTGAGGTATTTCACAGCGAACATTACTTTCTCATATAGGAAAATACACGGCAAGATTTATGTGTCAAAGGTGGGTCCAGCGATACTTGAGTGGATCCATCAGTATGACTTAGGGATAATTGTCAACCCCCGTGCTTCTCCACAAGTAATGGTTGTAGAAGACAGTGGCTTACTGGATATCCTAGAGAAGGCCAACTTGGTATTCAGGGAGGGTTTGGGTCAGCTCAAGGGGTATTCCCATCGTATTGTGTTAAAGGAGAATTCTGTTCCAGTACAACACAAAGCCAGGCGTATTCCTATAGTTGTCAGGCAAGAGGTTAAGAGTATGATCGATGACATGCTTGTTTCTGGGGTTATTGAACCTGTGGAAGCTTCCCTTGGGTTTCTCCCATTGTCGTTACAAAAAAATCGGATGGCAAACTCCGCTTCTGTGTTGATTTGAGGTCGTTGAATGACTGTGTGATTGCGGATACTTTTCCCCTTCCTAATATCTCAGAATTGGTCACTACTCTGCATGGTGCTAGGGTGTTTTCTAAGTTGGACCTTAGAAGTGCTTATCACCAAATTAATCTTCACAAGGACTCTAAACACTTGACAGCCTTCATCACACCGTTTGGCACGTTTCAATTTACACGCTTGCCCTTTGGTCTCATTTCGGCTGCCAGTGTGTTTCAGAGGATGGTAACTGATCTTTTTGAAGGTGTGGGCAATACCGTTTTTTTTCAAGACGACATTTTGATCTATGGTAATTCTGAAGAGCAACATAATGTCACTCTCAGGATTGTTTTGGATAGACTTTCGTCAGCTGGGCTGACGTTGCGCAGAGACAAGTGTAAGTTTTTGACTGAACAGATAGATTACCTAGGATACACTATTAGTGCGAGTGGTGTACGTCCAAAACAGGACTTATGTCGTGCTATTCACTCTGCTCCTAGGCCTAAGGACAAAGATCAGTTGCGTTCCTTTATGGGACTTATTGAATATTACTCCAAGTTTGTAAAAAAAATTTCAGATAAGACTGTGTCTATGAGGTCACTTCTAAAGAGGGGTGTTAGTTTTGTATGGTCTTCCCAGTTGCAAGAGTCTTTTGATGCCATCAAAAGAGAGATCTGTGATGCAAAAGTGCTTACTCCTTTTGATATTAAAAAGACTTCTGTGGTGACGGTGGATGCCAGTGCTACTGGTTTAGGAGCTATGCTATCTCAAGTTTATGATCAATCTGAGTGTACGGTTGCTTTTGCCTCTAGAACCTTGACTGATGCGGAGAAAAATTATTCGGTGATTGAGAGGGAGGCTCTAGCTGCTGCTTGGGCGGTGGAACATTTTAGAACTTATTTGTGGGGTTTGAAGTTTGTGCTGAAAACTGACCATAAACCTCTCATAAAAGTTCTCTCTCCTGGGGGCACGGGCAAGGGCTCTGCTAGACTGGCTAGGCTTGCTTCTAAGCTCCAAGAATTCCAATACAATGTTCAACACATCCAGGGCTGGAAGAACACTCAAGCCGATTGCCTTTCAAGGTTGTCTTTAGATTGGAGGTCAGTTATTGATTCCTCGACTTCTAGCACCTCTAATGATATTGCGGTAGCTTCAGTGGAAGATGCTGTGTTTGTTGGTGAAGGGGCTTTTCAAGCTTGTGATTGGGAGAGAGAGATGGCTGTGGATGCAACGTTGCAAGAGGTTATCAAACTTATATCGCTTGGCTCCAGAAGGGAGAGTGCGGTGTCAGTTTCTGTGCGTCCTTTTCTCAAGGTTTTGGATGATCTCTCGCTTGTTGGGGACAATCTTATTGCAAAAGGGGAAAGGTTCATACCTCCTTGTGGCCTAAGAAGCAAACTTTTGGCCTTGGCACATGGGGGGCATTTGGGTCAAACTCTCACTCAACGTCGTCTTAAAGATAATTTCTGGTGGCCTGGTATGGATTCTCAGGTTGTGGATTGGGTGGAAAACTGTCCGACATGTAGAGAGGGGGAAAAGAGACTCAAGATTTGTCCTGGAACTTCGCAGGCGCATCTACCTAATCCAGGTTCACCGTGGCACACTATTTGTTTAGATTTTATTGGTCCCATGGGTGTGTTACATGAGAGAGACAGATTTGCCATAGTGGTGGTTGACGTCTACTCAAAATGGTTAGTTGTAGAATTTACCAACAATATTACTACTGACACCACTATCAGATTTTTGGGAGATTTGTTCAAGGATGAGGGTCTTCCTTCTATAATCATTACTGATAATGGTACCCAACTCATCTCTTCTGATATGCAATCCTTTCTCATGGGGTGTGGGATATCTCACCATCGCACATCCTTATACAACCCACAAGGCAATGGAATCTGTGAAAGGGCCAATAGGGTGGTAAAGGGCATCATACAGATGGCTTTTTCTGATGGTTCTATTGTAAGGAAAATGGTCAATGAAATGTTGTGGGCATATCGCACTACACCCCTAATTGATGGTCAGCTGTCTCCTTTTCAAATCATGAGGGGGCGAGTCCCTGGTTCTAAATTGATTCCTGCTTGGATGAAGAGGGTGGTTTCTGGGAAAAAGGATCTTGCTGCACTGCTGCCTACTTCTCCTGTGCGTCCTTTTTGTGTGGGGGATTTGGTCAAGGTAAAAAGGGGCAGGATAATCAAAGGGTTGTCGAAATTCCAGGGACCTTTTACAGTTAAGAAGGTTTTGGATCATTGTGTCATTCTTAACAATGGGGAATGTTGGAATTTCAGGCGGGTAGCTTTGTATAGAAGAGGTGTTTCTCTGGAAGGTCTTGGAGAATCTCCTGGGGAATCTCCTTCTTCTGAAGAAGGAAGCAGTGGGTATCTTTTGGCTTCTCTGCCTTCAGAGTCTCACTCTGCTGTTGCTGCACCTCTGGTGGTTGGGGGTGCTGGGGATTCGTCTACATCTAATCCTATTCCCTTACCTATGCCTTTGGTCTCTAATCGCACCCCACGTTTTAGAAGGGCTCCAGCTTACTTGCAAGATTTTGTATGTTGATGTGTTTTTTTGTTTTTGTTTTGTTTATGCTCTATTTTGTTTGTTTTCTTTAGAAAGGAAGAAGATGTGTAGTACATGCTCAATGTTCTCTATGCTCATGGAATGTTTATTCTCCTATGTTCTTTATTGCCTTGTGAGTTCTAGGTTCTCTTCCAAGACAGTTGCTGTTGGCTTCTGTCGTGGAGAGTCCGTTCTTGTGTTTGCTCTGACTTAATAAACTACTCTACAAGAAGATACCTATTTACGCCTGTCTATTTACAACAATACACTATGTTACTCTCAACGGCTAAAGCTAAATTATTTTCAACTTGCTGCTCAAGTTCTTACAGGGCGTGCTTCACAAATTGCATCAGTAAAGGGCCTTCCTTCTCCTTTATGTATGTGTAGGTATGGTGAAGGTGCTCATGAGTAGCGCAAACCGGAAGAATGAGACAACGTCGAGTCTGTGGGCCAGGAATCACACCGGTTGAACAGAAGTTGAAAAACAGGTGATTCTGAAAACAGTTACACTGCTGCAAAGATGGCAAAGCAAGATAAATAAAACAAAACTATATACTTGAGGTGAATATCCCTGACAGTTTGCATGGTAATATGTATAAAATATCCTTCATTAGTGGGCCACAATGGTGAAGACTAGAAGGCAGGAAAACAGTAGAGTCAACTCGCCACCATATTGATGAGCTAATGCATTAGCGATCAAATGGAACACAGAAATCACAAAAAGAACACTCTTAATGGAGGAGTGGCCTGGATGGATACACGAAACAAAGAGAAAAATAGTGTAAAACAGTAAACAACAGGCTGAAAATCATTTCTGTGCAAAACAAGCGGACGAAAAAAAATGACACCTGCTCTGACGACAAGAAATATATTGAAGAGGTACCTTACAAAATTCTAGCCTCATAAATATTCAAAATTTAGCTAAATGAATAATAATCACTATATCTCTATTGCAAACATGAGGATTTATTTTGACCTTTCATATTAAACAACCCTAAGATTTGCAGGTACTAGTTCAATGTGGGTACTTGGCACTGGGCGGCATGCATTGTTTTTACATCTTATTAATGCAGCTTGCTTTGAAAGCAGCTTGAGGTGCTGAACTTGGATTGTGTAAATTGATGAATCTTGCACTCCCAGAGCTGCGTAATCTGTTCGTGCCTAGACTGGGAATATTCTGCAAATTGCATTAAGATTTCAAAACAAGTCTGTGCATGGATGAAAGGCTTTGTGACGCCTGTGGGTCGGAGCCCTTGTGATCCCTGCTGGAGGATTCTCTCAGCCGGGAGGAAAATGCTGAAGCCTCTGGGATGACTGGCAGTAATATTTCCAATGGATCCCCTCCAGCGTCTGCTAAGGCAGATATCAGGATACAGGTATCTCGGACTGACCATTTATTACCAGAGCCATGGGGGGTTTCTCTATGGGTCTTCAAAGGTTGATGCTATACAGCAATGTCTGTGAGAACTCAGTTGGTGCTGAAGTCGATGCTTCCCCCTTTGAGTAGAAAACACGCAGCATTTAAATATGTAAAGGAAAGCGGATGCCACCAGGGCAGAATGACCTGATTTGTATTGAAATTGAAACTGCATTTACATAGTGATTTCTAACCCCGACGAGATGTTGAAGCGGTTTATGGTAAGTAGTACGCTACCGGGAGCCTAAAGTTAGTGGTCAGTCCATTGGTTATTTGGATTAGTCTTGTGGTCTCAAAACATTCAATGCATTTACTCCAGTTTCTTTGTGTTACAATAATGACTTCACTGTGATAATTTGAGCGGCTTATGTGAGAAGCAAATGGTTGATGGAATTTATAGATATTGTTAGGTTGCAGAGATATGGTTCCAAAGATAGGGAGATTAAGATAGGCATGCGGTTTAAAGTAGCCTGTATAGGCAAGAGGCATTCAGAAGGTAGAAGTGAAGGAGAGCGGCATTCAAAATAAACATGTAGGGAAAATTGAAAGTTTCGGTCAAGATTAATTTTTTATGCAGGATTTTAGGACTATAGTGATAACATGCAATCATTGATGTAAACCTGTACAAAGGAATGTGGCTGTCCACAGTCTTTCTAAAGAGACTTTAAGTTTGGCAGATACTTCCTCGCCGTAAAAATCAATCCTATTGCTTGTTAAGATCCCTTTACTAGGGTAGGGGCTGTCAAGCAGTGACATGGAAGTGCCTGTAATTACCATTTGACTTTGACAAAACCATTGAGAAAGCTCTTATACACATCATCACACTGTAGGTGAGATATAAATACTTGCAAACCCAGAAATGACACCTATGTGTACATAATTCAGCAGTACATTAAATACTATGAACTATTGTTACAGGTTATGCATGAAAACCATTTTACACCTTACAAACTACACATATAATCATGTTATGTAAACACTCGCCAACTTAATATATAACAAGGCAGTGATAAACATTTTGCAGCAGTCACCATTCATAAATTCAGTGCATCGGTTATATGACCCATTAATTACTTGGCTCGGAAGGGAGTGGGAAAGTGCTGCCTCCTGTCCCACACCCTGAAGAGCAGTGGGCCCCAGAGACCAGATGCAGTGGTCAACAGAATATGCCTTGTGGTTACACCATGACTCTCCAGTATTCACCTTGCCACATATAGGAGCATACCTGGTTGGTCAATTTCATTTACACTTGTGAGAAGGAACTTAGTGGGCAGTAACATTAGTGGGCTAATGCCCAGTCTAACACATTAAAGGCTAATGGTCAGTCCATTAGTCACTTAAGGCGGCTTCAAGGCAAGTGGTTATACTCTTTGGGGCACCTAAGGACCCAAGCACAGACTGCTAACTTCTTCTATTTTCAATACCATCTACAATATGGCTAAAGGAGAAACTAAGAACCAAAGCATTTATTCTTTCGCCAGTTGTCACCTTATATCCATTCTTTTAATTTTTTTCTAGTTATCCCACTACTTTTTTTGAGAGGTCGAATAGTCTCTAATTAATCTGTTCACCCAGAAACCTAAGCTTCCCAGCAGAGCCAAAAGCTGATTTTGGGACAAGGAAACCCCAGAAACATCCTTCAGAATAAGTTCCTCAAGGTGCACCCTCCAATAAGAACAAGTTAATTACCTTTGGGAATGCTCTTTCTGGCACAGACTCCATCTAGCTGCAGATTCCTTACCTTTTGAATACTACCCACGTTTTGGACTGGATATGGAAATTATTCCATAGTACTTCTGCGTGCTGGAAGGTGGCTCCGCACTGATGCCATTACACTCTGGAAGTGATGTGCATGGCCTATGTAGGCTTTGTGAACGTGAGAGGGACCCCCACGTAGCAGCCTGGCGTATGTCTAGGACAGGAACTGCGTCTTCTGGCACTGGGGTAGCAGCCTTGGCCTTAGTAGAATGAGCATGCTGTCCTTCTGGAGGCTGTTTTTTAGCCAAGGTGTAGCAGATCTTAATGCAGAGCAGGATCCAGAGCGAGATGGTACTCTTCTAAATAGCTTTGCCCATTTTTCGCTCTGGAGAACCTCACAAAAAGATGATTGTCCTCCCGTTGGTCTTTGGAATGATCGATGCGCATAGAAACTAAGGGCTCTTATGGGGTCTAAGCGATGAAGTCTTTCCTCCTCCTTAGAGGGGTGAGGCATCACGACTTTCAGTAGATAGGAAACTAGTTTGCACAACCAGCTTATCCAGGAAGAAGGTGATTATGGCGGAGGAACACACAGAGACTGAAGATCACTCATGGAGTATACATTAAATAAGTATGGACGTGATGTCCCATTGGAGAAGGGGTAAACTGATGCTGTAACCCTTTCAAAGATCTCATCAGAACCGGTGATTTGAACAAGGAAGGTTGAGGACATCAGACAAAGGGGGCCTGGAGGAGGTCAATTTGGAGTGCGCAACACCAAACCACAAACTTTTCCAAGTAACAGGAGAATACAGTCTTTGTCGAGGGACGCATGGCTGGCAAGATGACATCAACTGCCTCTGGAGGAAGATCGTAGGCATTCAACTTGCACTGCTCAATCTCCATGCCCAAGGGTGGAGATTATGAAGGCTGAAGTGCAGAACTCAGACTTTCTGCTGTGACTGCAGATCCTCCTGGAAGGGCAGCCTGCTTGGAGGGCAAATGCTCAAACCCAGGAGTTCCAAATACCATACTCTTCATTCTCAGTCTGGAGCCACTAAGATGAATTGGGCCAGGCCCACTCTGATCTTCTCAAGGAACTTGGGGCTGGAGTGACATCTGCAGAAAGGCATAAAGGAGTCCTGAGTTTTACCTGAGATGAAATGCATCTTCGGGCGAATGACGCCTTGGAAACTCCAACGCACAGAAGTGCTGACATTGTGCATTCTCATCATTGGCGAATAGAAGGAGCCAGTGTTCTCCCCATTCGCGGAAGAGACCTTTCTCCACCTGTGATCATGCTAGGCGCCGACGGCTGAGTTTGTCCGCCCTTGTGTTCAATTAGCCTGCGATGAGAGGTGTTTCATCACTAGGAAGATCCCTTGGCAGTACAGCCATTTCCAGAGGCGCAAGACCTTCTGGCACAGGATTTTTGCCCCCACCCTCCCCTGTTTGTTGCATTATCACAAGGCGGTGGTATTGTCTGTGAGCACCTGTACCAGCCTCCCCTTGATGGATGGCAGGAAGGCTTTCAGCACCAAGCAGATGGCCCTCAGCTCCAGAAGGTTGATATGGAGCTGGGACTCCATACGTCACTGATACTATAAATAAAAGCACATCAATGCTACATTCATTATAGTGAAGACATCTGGATACGAAAATGTTTGGTTAACACTGTATACACACTCATCATTGTGCACAGGTATAGCAATGAAGAAGCATGCCCCTGCACATCTCAGCATCAGGACACCAGAAAGAACATTTCAGGCAAGGTCTAAAACCTTCCGCACTTTTGAACTTGGGTTAACATTGTTATGATGAGGTGCTCTGTATCAGGGATTCGCCACACATTTACTATGATCTGCATGGCATGCGATGGCCAAAGATCAATCAAAAACTACCAACCGTAATCCCAATCCATTTGTGCAAACAGAGAGAACTGAATATACACACCTAGGAAACGTGTCTCTTTATATAATAATATTAGCCAAAAAAACCAAAACCAGAACTACAGGGTCCAACTTTGTTTCACCAAAATACAAATGGAAAGAGCTTATTTCAGGTACTGCATATTTATTGTATTTATTTATCTGTCTTGCACAGGGTTGGACTGTAATCAAAAAGTGGCCTGGGCACACTAAAAAAAAAGTGGCCCACATTTGCAGATTGCCTTTCTGCAAAACACTGCTTCAGCAATGTTTTATGAAAAGATGGGGGCCGGTTCTTCTGACATAGGAATGTTTTCTTAACTTTATTTAGGTAAAAAAAAAAAGCATGGATTAGTTCACACTGGTGAACCACACATGAATACAAGTGAGACCACTTCTGCTCAGCGGGGAAGATCCTGAACAACGACTCCTGAACAACGAGTTTCGGAGTCACGCAAGCCGAACAACGACTTGCCCGAACAATGACTTAGCCTAACCACGCATGTGCGTGGTTAAGGCTAAGTCGGTCTAGTGTTCGGGATGGGCAAAGTTAAGAGGAGCGTCAGACAAGAACAGGACAGGTAAGGAGGGTTCGGGGGGAGGGGTTTGTCGTAGTTTTTACGGGGTGGAAGGGGTTTGTAGTACTTTTTAAGGGGTGGGGGTTGTGTTCGTTTTTAGGGGGTGGGAGGGGTTCGGGTTAGTTTTTAGGCGGTGGTGGGTTTGTGTTTGAGTTTTTAGGGGTTGTGAGGGGTTTGGGGTAGTTTCTAGGAGGTTGGGGGTGGACTTAGTACTGAGGGGGAGAGGGATGGAGGGGCGTGGTAAACGTAGCCATGGATAGATGTTTACTAAGCATGCTTCGACCACGAAAAATTGTGGTAAAGGAATGCATGGTAAAGCAATTTGTGGTTAAGATGCGGTCGTTCTAGATACCACATTGTTAAGGTAGGCGTTGTTGATGAACTCTTTCTGACATACAACCCTGCTCAGGCCCCCTGCCCCTGCTCAATCTGCCTATATTAATGAGGCGGCCCAGAGAGAGATAGGGAGTGACACCTCCGCCCGTTGGTAAAACAGAGGTAACAGAGGCCCATCTGCCTCCAGAAAGGTCACTCAGCCCCCCACTGAGCCGCTGGCGGCATCTAAATTGCACAGACATCACCCAAATCGGCTCCCAGGCCATTGACCAAGTGCCTGCCTTACCAATCCGCCCCTGTTTATAGCTCTGCTGAATCCCCTCCACCACACCGCAAAAGGGCTTTAGGGCACTTCTCCAAACGCCAACAAGAACATTTAAAGACTAAACAGGAAGTAGTAATAAAAGAGAAGTCATATTATAATATAGCATAATGGGTGAGACTGGATTTAGAATTTAAAGAGCAGAAATTTCTTCATTTCGGAATAAGCGTGTTTTTTATCTTTCTTCTAACAAGGGGAGTGGATTGGAGCCAAAGTTTCTCTGAAAGCGAGTTCGAGTGTAGGGCTGCAACCCTTGACAAAGGCTAATTTTGTGGTTTAGAGATTTTATATTGGTGTTTCGAGACATAGGTAGTCCTGTTTTTTTTGCCACCTCGGTCCTCTAGACATGGTTATCGGGGGGGCCACATAAATAGGTTTATTATACTGAAATGCTGTATCAGCTAGACAACAAATCATGATTTTCAATCTGGATTCAACTAGGAATCAGTTTTTAAAACAGGGGAGATGTGGGTGAATTTCCTTGTTGATGAAATGAGAATGGTCAGTATCTGTAATATGGCTTTAACAGGGGTGAGCACGTGTCATAAGAAAATCTTTTTAAGATATTTGTTGTTTTAAGATTTTAAGTAGGTTCCTATTGCCCGTCTTTCTACTCTCTGAAACAGTGCATCTTATGTTGTTATTGTTGTCATTTGAAGCTGGCACGAGTGCTTCCTCGCTCGTGTCTACTTCAAATGTCACCGCTTGTGGGAAGGCATCTTTTAAAATGTGAGCTGAGCATATAGGCATGGCTGGTGGCGGTTGCGATTATTCTGAACTGTACCAGGACTTGAATGGTTGTATTATAAGACGTATAGCAATCTTTGGAGTTCCTGTTTCCTTTCTTTTGGATTACTGTGCAACAAGAACTTATTTCACTACACTGGCGACGATCCGGAAACGTTTCCACGTTCAACGTCAAGATTTCTACAATTTCCTCCGGGTTTCCTGCGCTGCCTTGAGATTCCTCTTCGGCTCCTCCCTCACTTGCACCACTGCTATTGGCCATTGGTGTTTCGAGGCGGAGTCCATCGCAACAACGTGAGCTGCTTACTATCGGAAGATTTAAGCCTCTGTTTACTTCTTCCCACATGCACCTTGGCTATTCATCACTTGGTGTGATTAGGCAGAGTTACAGAGCCATCTCGACAATCCTTCTACTCTGTTTCTCACTATTGAAGGATTTAATTCACCGCTGTGTTATCGTTGGGAGAGTACTGCATCAGGTTTGGTTTTTTTCTTCTGTGACACGCACACATATCAACACACGTGTCCAACAGACATTTGTAATTAGCATATTCAAGTCTGTTCTTCTGTGACACGCACACATTGTTTTCTTTGTATCTCTATCTGATATTAACTGCTCAGTGTTTAATTTTTGTGCATTTACCATTATATTTTTGTTTTCTGTGCAGCAATGTCTGGCATTCAGCCTCCTCCCTCTTTTCTTTCAATACCTGGTGAACCCCAGATTGAATGGGACATATGGGAAGCAATGTTTCTAGCATATGTTGATATTTTAGAGGGGGAGGAATGTGAAGCTGACATGAATTAAAAAACTTACCTCCTTTGACTAACACGACTGATTTGAATGTGTATCAAATTGCGTCAAAACAGCTTTCTATTCGCTATGGAAAATAAATCAATGTGGTTATGGAAAGATTTAAATTTTATTCAAGAAAGCAAAAACCGGATGAGTCCATTGAGACTTATGTATCGGCTTTGAGATCCTTAGCAGTTACGTGTGACTTTGAACATATTAACTATGAACAGGTTTTGAGAGATCAAATTCTCATGCGTACTAACAACAAGGAAATACAAGAAAGATTGTGGACGAGTTCAGACATGTCTCTTAATGCAGCAATTGATATAGCAAAAGCTATTGAGCATTCAGAAAAGTTAGTCCAGGAAATCAGATCCTGTGATAAGAGTGATGTACAAGTTGTCAACAAGGAAAATGACAAACCCAAGAAATTTTTAACTCAAAGAATGAAAACTTTCAAAAACCTGAAACCAGAAGCAGATGGCAAAAACCTGATACCAGGTGAAACAATGTTTACTGCTTTAGATGTGGTAGTAGTTATCACCTAGGGAATTCGAAGTCATGTCCTGCCATAGATAAAGTGTGTGCCAGGTGTAACAAAAAGGGGCATTTTCCCAAAGTATGTCGATCAGCTCCCAGAAGAGTCAAAGTTATGCAAGAACATGAGGAGTCTTGTGATAATGATTACGATGTAAATACCATACTTTGTGTGAGCAAAAATATGAGTGCTACTAAATTTCCTTCATGTGAAGTCACCATCAATGGAATTTCTACCCAAGTATTAGTAGATTCATGCTCCTGGTACGCTATTCTGCCTCACGCCCTTGTTTGTTCTAATTGGCCTGACATAGAACTTACACATCCTGATATTTCTCCAAGTGGTTACACTGGTCACAAATTACAACTCCTAGGGTATTTCATTGCTGAATTAGTTTTTCATGAACGCAGCACGCTTGGTAAAATTTATGTTACAGAAGTTGGTCAATCGCTTTTAGGCTGGCCACATCAAGAAAAACTGGGAATCAGATTAGATCCTAATGCCGATCCTCCTGTTTATTCGGTTGATACAAATCCTACAAAATATGATCCAATCAAGAAACCCAATGACTCTGAACTGGTTGCTAAAATAAAAAGTGATTTTCCTACATTATTTAATGACAAATTAGGTGAATACAAAGGCTTTAGACATCGCATAAAAGTACATGCTAATGCCATTCCTGTACGTCATAAGGTAAGGAATGTTCCTCGGTCCTATAGGAACAAATTGAAAGAAATGCTCCATGACATGAGTGTGAAGAAGATAAATGAACCGATAGAGTCATCTCCATGGGTTTCTCCAGTCGTTATTTCAATTAAATCTGGTGGGGAACTTCGTTTATGCATAGATTTACGCAGTCTTAACAATGCCATTTGTGTGGATGCCCATCCTCTTCCTAATCTACATGAAATGGTTTCCACGTTAGCTGAGGCACGTGTGTTTTCTTGTCTTGATCTAGCTAGCGCTTATCATCAGGTTGTTCTCCATGAAGAATCTAAAGACTTAACTTCTTTTATAACACCAGAAGGTCTTTACAGATTCTGCAGGATGCCTTTTGGTTTAGCCAGTGTGGCTTCCGTCTTCGAAAGACTGATGAAGGAAACCCTGGATGGTCTTACTGGGGCCATAGCATTTCAGGATGACATTTTAGTCTTTGGTAAAAATGAGGAGGAACAGGACCGTAAGTCAAAGTTCTAAATGCATTAGCAAACAAAGGGTTAACGCTCCGTGCAGACAAGTGCAGATTCAAAAGGCATAAAGTAGAAAACTTAGGACACCGTATCAGCGGAGATGGTATTAAACCTAAAATGTCACATTTGGAAAACATCACTAAGGCTCCTATTCCTGAAAACAAAGAACAGTTAGTTTCTTTTTTGGGTTTAGTGGAGTTCTACGCAAAATTCATCCCTAATTATGCAACTGTGATTGAACCAGTTCAACAGTTCAAGAAAACTTTATTTCGGAGTAACTCCATAAAAGTACATAAAATGAATGTAAAAACATTTAACAACAATAAGTAAAATGTTTAAAAATAGTGCAGCCACATGGCTAATACATACTAGTTACATACAATGAATCAGATTGGCATTTTTAGATATTTTTTCCGTTTGTGCCAAAAAGCCCCCAAAAATTTTGCCACTGCGAACATAATGTGCACGGCCGTTTCGCTCTTAAGAATTCTAAAGGCTTCATGGCACCTGATGAAGCCCAGGTTCCTACAGATAGGGATAATCCATTTTCTACGTGCCTCAGTATAACCCGTGCAAAAGAATATGAGATGCAGCTCAGTTTCGTCACTTAATCTGCAAGCCGGGCAAATACTGGGTGTCGACAAGGACCAAGAACTAGTAAAAGCACGAATTGGCAAAGACCCGTGCCTCCATTGCAAATAAAGCTTCCTAAGTATTATAGGGTAAACATTGTCAAGGGCCAATTCGAAGATATAAGTACTCTTCATAAGAAGGAATTGATTTGTTAGAGACCCTAAGGATTTAGAAGGTCGGAGTAAAGGTGCCTTGGAATCATGATACACTTTGGTTAGAGCTTTCTTGGAAAGCTTGGGACAGGCGTTACAAGGATCATTCCATAGTGCATCTAGACCTAGGCTCACCAAACTATTCCTTACGAATTTAAGCCAGGCAATTTTTCCCCGAATTTGGGAAGCTAAGAACTTCCTGGAGGCCCTGTCTGTAGTGAGTCAATTCGGGCACCGTCCACAATCTGCGCCAGTAGATCACAGGACGAAGTGCCAACTCTTCCTCCAGGGGTCTAATGCCTAGGTCAAGTCGTAAAGGCACTAGCGGTGTACTCGGAGGAAGAGCTACTAGACACCTGAGGAATCTATTCTCCTCCTTTGTCAAGCTGTTCAGTACTTTGTGACCCCATAATTCGCTCCCATAGGTAACTGCTCCTCTTGCTTGGACCCTATAAATGTGTAGAGGAGGGCCTATGGGTTTAAGGGTCGACCTGTTCTTCCCCACCATCCCTAATATTCCACCAATGTGTTGTGCTAGTTTCAACCTCGCTTTCTCCTGGTGTTGACCCCACCCCAATTCCTCGTTGAGTGTAACACCAAGGTATTCAAAGGTGTTTACTCGTTCGAGTATATTGTCCCCTATGCGAGGAATACGGTGGAACCTGGGTGGCGGATTGAAGGCCATGAATTTGGTCTTTGTGGTGTTTATTTCCAATCCATGCTCTCTACAGAAGTCCCCAAATCCATCCAGCACACGCTGGATTCCCATAGGTGACTTGGAGAGAAGGAGGGTATCATCAGCAAACATGATTGCTGGGACCCTCCTTCCCGCCAACTTCGGGACATCCGAATTGGGGACCCCGTTAAGATGGTCAATAACACCGTTGACAAAGAGGCAAAACAGGGTCGGTGCAAGTACGCACCCCTGTCTTACCCCTCTCTCAACGGGAAACTTGTTTGAGAGTGCACCCTGTGCACCGCACCTCACACGAGCATAGGTATTTGTGTGTAGGCGGATGATCATACTCAGGAGGTCAGCTGGCATCCAAGCGTTCGCCAGGACCTGCCAGCGCTTACCACGAGGGACCAGGTCAAAGGCTGCCCTTAGATCTACAAATACAGTATAGAGGCTGCCACCCTCCAACTGTATTGTTTTCCAATGTAGAAGGGACAGCCTGAATACCTGATCTATAGTAGAGGTCTTCTGGCGAAACCCAGCCTGGAAAGGGCTCAAAATGTCCCTCTCCTCGATCCAGTCCAAAAGTCGATCCAACAGAAGCCTCGCAAAAAGCTTCTGAGGGACGTCTATCAGACTGATCGGTCTGTAATTAGCGGGGAGCAAAGGTGAGCCCCTTTTAAAAATGGGCACAATCTCCGCCCCGAGCCAAGTTGGAGGGAGTGCCATCCCATGGATGATGGCATTAAACAGTACCAGGAAGTATGGTGCCCAAATGCTGACCTCGTGCCTTAAGAGGTCGCCTGGGAGCTTATCTAGACCTGGCGCTTTTCCTGAGGAAAGGCAAGTAATTGCCATTTCCAATTCCTCCAGCTTAAAGTCTTCCAGCTCAGTGTGATTATCGGTGGTGGGGGCCACTAGGCACTCAGGCGGAGTTCCCATTTGGTCTTGCCCAGCTCTACTATAGAGCGATGAAAAATGTTTTTCCCAGACTTCCGGTGCAATGTTGCCTTCTATAGCCATAACAGGCTCAACTGAGCCATGTTTGACTATGTGCCAAAATTTCCTTGAATCTCTAGTTTTGAGAGCAGATGTTATTTCTGTCCAGTTCTCCCAGTCCCAGTCTATTTTAGCAGATTCAAGGAGGAGCTTATAGGCCACCCTCTTCTCCCTAACCACCGAGGATGCTTCCTTGTTTTTGAGCGCTTGGAGAAGATCTTTCTTAGCTCCCCTGCAGCTGGCATTGAACCATGAGGCTCTTTCGCTCCTCAGTTTCCTGCCCCGGACCACAGGGTTCAAAACCTCAGCTAAATTGTCGCAAAGTGTCTGATGGATGTCCTCGAGGGGAGAACAACCTTCTGGCGAGGACAACTGAGGGAGGAGACTTTCCACTCTTTCCAGGGTTGAAGCCACTTGCTCGTATATTGCCCTTATACGAGTCGGTTTCTCTAACAGTTTGTCCCACCTTAATCTTCGTCTGTTACTAGATAGGGTGAGACTGGGGGCAGGTAGTCTATTTCCTCGAGTTTCGGTCCTGAGGAAGCCATCTGCATCTAATGAAAGGATTAGGGGGTTAGGATCACTATCCACCCTTGGGACTATTTTGAAATCTAATGCCAATTTCCAATCCTGAAGTCTAATCAGTATGTAGTCAATCCGGGACTCCTGTCCTGGTCTATTAAAAGTTGACTGGGGCGGAATATCCCCATCGAACCTACCATTGCATGCTCTGAGTGAATTTGCCAATGTTAATGTTAAAACTTGCAATAGGAGGGGTGATGCTGCCCTGACTGGTGGACCTGCAATGCTTTGGATTCCCCAGAGATCGTCCTCCTCACTACTGATCCCATCTAAGTGAAGCGGAAGTGGTTCAAACTGAATGTTAATATCCCCTCCGACCAGGAGTGTATCTGGGCCGGTGAGAGAATCAAGAAAAGTCATTAAATCCTCCAATGTCCTTGAGGTGGCCGCAGCTCCGACTGGTCTAGAGTATATATTTACCAGACTCAGACCCCTCCCAGTGGGCCAACGTAAGACCACACACAGGATGTCAAGAGAATTTGTTTCTACCACCTCGGCCGTACAGCCTAGATGACAGGCAATCCATGTTGATAGTCCTCCAGACGGGCGTCCCTTCCCACCCCATCTAGCCGGAATATTGAAAACTGCGAACCCGGGGTGGCAAAGGTTTTCTCTGGCCCACGTCTCTTGGAACATGCATATATCATGTTCTTTAATAAAAGTTTCCCAGTCAGTATTGCCTAGCTTATTTGGGAGCCCAGCCACGTTCCATGACAGTATCTCTAGTGGCCTCATGGCCCTGTTTGTGGGCATAGAAATCTCATACAGAGTGCTTTCTACCGTCCTTGGTGGGGCACAGACCCCCAACTCACTTCGTACTTTAGATGAGGACCCCTGTAGAACTTTAGTCTTTCCAGAAGAGCAACCACCCTCCACCTCTACCCTCTCCTCCCTGTGTGCGGAACGATAAGGTTTTATAGCTAATTCGTCTGCGGCCGCCGGAACATATTCCAGGGGCACTGTATGAGTCACCGGTAAGGACAAGTGTGGCCCAATGAAAGTAAAATTATTTGGATAAGAAGTCAGCAATTTGGGAATCAGATCCATATCCTCAACTTGGTCGCCCTGTGTGCTAAGCCCATAGTCAAAGGTAGTACTATGTCAGTCGCAGTCATCGACTCCTGATAGGGCCCCGAATCTATTAGCAACTTCGAGAGGAGTAAATGGTAGCCTGTAGTTCATCCTCCGTGGTCCAAGTCTGTGATTCCCAGGGGGAACCGTAACCCATTCTGCTGCATTTCCGTATGCCACAGAACTGGGTGCGTACATGTTACAGTGTTGAACTTGGGGAACAGAAGTTGCTAGGAATGGGTGAGGGTGAGTCACTGTTTTTACTGGAGCCCTGGGGTATGCATTATAAGAGACTGTTGATCTTGGGTAGAAGTATGATAGTACACAGGGATTTATAGACCCCCATGTAGAACCCAAGGGGTAGTCTAAGATGTATTTGACTGCTCTGGGGTCTCTAAAGTTGATGATAATTGCATCCCCTTCAAGATCCTTGATTCTGCGACCTAGCCAAGGAAGTCTCCGGACATGCAATATCTCCCCATTGATGTTGGGGGGGAGGGGTCTGTTAGTCCTAAGCCAGTGCATGGTTTTATTTTTTAGATCGTAATAGCCCTCATTTTTGCCCTTTGCCAGAGGCGGAACTTCTGTTAACACTACCACATATGGTACCGCCTCTGGGGGTAAGTTAACTTGATGGCTATATGGGTCTCTTGCTCTAGCTAGGTGATGATTCTCACCCCTCTCCTTTGGGGACGTTACTAAGATGGAATTTGCTATTTCCTTCCTTAATTCACCCTCTTCGTGTTGGCGATGACTTTGAAGGGTTGTGGTGTCAAGCGGCTTGTCCCTATGCTGGGAATTAGAGCTACCTATCTCATTAGTCCTAGTATGAGTAAGAGGTGCATCTGAAACCATAGGGGGGGGCGGGAGTAAGTGAGCCGGATCTTCCCGTGACCCCGGGTGTTTTATGATTAAAGATTCTAGATTCCCCAATCGTGACTCTATATTTTTTAGTCGTTCTATAATGGGTAGAGTGAATGATCTTATCAATTTCTCGATGCTCTCAAGATATGATGGCATTGTACCCAAATCAGGTAGGAGCAACGGAGAACGAGACAGGTCAGGAGGGGGGGGAACCAAAGAGGTAGAAGATATTAAGGCCACATCGTGTATTCTTAATGGCAATGATGGAACCTTTGTCAGCGATGCTATGCCCACAGTTTGCATAGGGCCCTTGCCAAAATCAGTGTGATTGATCTTACCTTTTGGCAAGTTGCCTAACCTCTTTCTTCTCTTAGGCGGAGGGGGCCTTGGAGCTTTAGACACCAACGCCCTCCCTGCCTTCTTGCTAGACGACTTAGCCTTAGACTCAGAGGGAATAGTGACAATATCAGTTTCCTTATCAAAAGTAATAGTACTGGAAGGGGGCAAAGCAGTTGAAACTGGTGACAAATTAAAATTGCTGGGTGTAGACTCAATAGATCTAAGCAGCTCAGGGACATTATCCATAGCTAACGCCTCCTGCGTCAAGGTAGGAGGACTTAACACTATGAGGGACGAAGTCAAAGGAGATGTACTGTCCATTAATGTCCTGTTTTTAATACACTCTATAGAGCGACGTCGCTCGGCCCTTCGTTCGGCAAGCGTAGTCTCCTTGTCCGTGGGTACAATAACTTTTTTAAAATAATCAACCAATGTGCCTTTGGTCGGGGCACCATGTATTGCAGGAGGATTAGTAGCTACAATCTCAGCCATGTTTTTGCTAACAGTATCGAACACAGGACTCACGGTTAGTGGGCAATAAAGTTAGTAAGTTCCCCCGGTCCGGTCTCCTCGTGTCTCTGAGGGCCTCAGAGGGCCCGCTCTTTGTCCGGTCTTCGCCCCGGACTGCGCCCCGCACGCGTCCCGCGATACGCGTTACGGGGGCCGCCTTTACGCTGTGATTGATAATAGGGGCGTGGCACTGGGAGGGGGCGCGGCTCGCACGGGAAGAGGACCAGCTGGAGCTGTTGTGTGCTGGTCCTCGCAGTCCCGGGGCCAGCGCCTCTCCCTCCTCTGCGGCCACGGGATGTGCTGGGGCTTCCTAGCCGGGCAGCGGTGCTGATTGGTCTTGTGGGGCTACTCCTGTAGGTGAGAACTGCTCCAGTCGTGCTCGGAATGAGCAGAAACTCTTAGCGAGTGGCACCCGCGAAGCGGGTGCCGCGAGAAGTTATTGCGCTCAGGTGGGGGCGTGGCACTGGGAGGGGGCGCGGCTCGCACGGGAAGAGGACCAGCTGGAGCTGTTGTGTGCTGGTCCTCGCAGTCCCGGGGCCAGCGCCTCTCCCTCCTCTGCGGCCACGGGATGTGCTGGGGCTTCCTAGCCGGGCAGCGGTGCTGATTGGTCTTGTGGGGCTACTCCTGTAGGTGAGAACTGCTCCAGTCGTGCTCGGAATGAGCAGAAACTCTTAGCGAGTTAATGCAAACAGTATTCTGCAACTCAATACACTTAGTGAGTGTGCGGTCTGTTCTCCTGTCCCAACATCATGGAGGCTTTTCCCTGCTCACAGCTTCCAAGACACAATCAGTTACACTCGTGGTCGGCCGGGGCTGCCTGGGCACTGCCTTTAGTAACTGATAGGCCGCCTGGTGCTGCTACTGCTGCTGAACCATTTAGGAACCTGTTAAAGAAAAATGTGAAATTTACTTGGACTGATGTTATGACTTCCACGTTTTCTACTGTTAAAAAAATGATTGTTGAGGCTCCATGTCTCAAACCTTTTGTCATTGGTAAACATTGTGTTGTAATGGTAGACGCAAGCAATTGTGGATTAGGTGCTGTATTGATTCAAGAAGAATGGGGTAAAGAATGGATTGTAGCATATGCATCAAGAACATTACGAGAATCTAAACGACATTACTCAGTAATTGAAAGAGAACTACTAGCATGTGTGTGGGGTGCAGAACATTTTAGACCATTCTTATGGGGAACAAAATTCACCATTAAGTCTGATCACAAGCCTTTGGTTCATATATTGTCACCTGGTGGTGGGCGCACATTGTCATCACGGTTGGCCAGACTTTCTTCTAGACTACAAAACTTCCAATATACTCTAGAGTATGTCCCTGGTAAAGCTAATGTTCATGCTGACTGCATGTCAAGATTGCCTCTTCATTGCGTTGATACTGATGAATGTGAGGTTGCACATGTTGTGCTTGACGTGAATTTGTTGTCTAATGACAATCCCATTATTCAAAAGCAATTGTGGAATGAAGAAATGAGAAAGGATAAAGAACTTAAAAGAGTGAAAGAATTCATACTAGAAGGTTGGCCAGAAGAAAGAGAGCTCATAAGGAGTCTAGTGAGTTACTTTAAGGTTCGTGATGAATTGGCTATAGAGAATGATATAATTCTGAGGGGGGATAAATTTATTCCACCTTTTGGTCTCAAGAAAATGTTTGTTGATATTGCTCATGAAGGGCATTTTGGTATCTCTATCAACAGGAGACGATTGAAGGATAGTTTCTGGTGGCCTTGCACTGATTTGTATGTTGAGCATCATGTAAGATTCTGTGATTTATGCGCCAACAGTGATAAGCCAGCCAAAGTTTTAACCGCTACCCCACAACCGGTGGATTTACCTGCTTCGCCCTGGTGCAAATTAGGCATTGATATAATTGGTCCTTTTAGTGTTTTACCGCATCAACACTCTTTTGGGATTGTGCTAATATATTATTTCTCAAAATGGCCTGATAATAAGATGGTCAGAGAAGTTACTTCAGAAGCCATTATACAATTTTTAGATTATATTTTCTGTAGGGAAGGCAACCCCCAAGAGTTGGTTACAGACAATGGGCCACAGTTTGTCAGCAAACAGCTGGAAAATTATTTGACTAGATGTGGTATTACTCACAAAAGGATTGCTGTCTTCCATCCAAGCTAATGGTCAAATTGAGAGATTTAATAGGGTTGTCAAAGAGGCTATCCAGTCAGCAGTCAAGGGTGGACTGTGTTGGAACAAAGCTTTACAATCCATGTTGTTATCTTACAGGACATCACCCAATGCTGTAACTTTGACTAGTCCATTTGAATTATTGAGAGACCGTAAACCCAGCATAAAACTGGTTCCATGGTGGTTAAAAAACAAGAACAAAGCACAAGCAGAAATTGCTGAGATAGATTTCAAAGAATTTCGTCGTAAAATGGATGCTTACAAAAGCAAAATGAAAGATAACTAGCTGAAAACTAGAATTGTTAGAAATTTTTCTGTCCAGGTTGGAGATTTAGTACGGTTGAAGAAAGGTGGTTCTATACGTAAGGGTTTGTCTAACTGGTCGGATCCTGTGCGAGTAGTGGAAGTGTTTATGAATGCTGTACGGGTGGAGGATGGGAGTGTTTGGAATTTTCAAAGAGTTTCAGTTTATAAAGGTAAGGTGGCTCTTAGTGATAGCATTGCCTCTAATGTATTTTTGGATGTGAATGAAAATCCAGTGAGCAACTTGTGCACAGAATTACCTGTTGAAGAACAATGTGTACCTGCTCCACCATGTTCGACTAGGAATCCAAGAATTCATAGATTACCTACTAAATTCAAAGATTTTGTTCTTTCTTAATATTCTTGTTAACTCCTTCAGTGCCCATGACGAGATGGTCTCGTGATGGAGCGCGGTTGCGCTGTGCCCATGACAAGACTATCTCGTCATGAACCCCGCCCGCTAATGAAAGGGCCGGCACAGGGAGGGGAAAGGGCGGGGCACTGAAGGGGTTAATAAAAGGGGGAGGTGTGTTATGTTGTTATTGTTGTCATTTGAAGTTGACACGAGTGCTGCTGCGCTCGTGTCTACTTCAAATGTCACCCCGTGTGGGAAGGCATCTTTTAAAATGTGCGCGGAGCATATAGGCATGGCGGGTGGCGGTTGTGATTATTCTGAACTGTACCTGGACTTGAATGGATGTATTAAAAGACGTTCTGCAATCTTTGGAGTTCCTGTTTCCTTTCTTTTGGATTACTGTGCAACAAGAACTAATTTCACTACAGTGCACCCTGCTACAAAGATACAGCTCAGCACTCAATCTGCTGCTACCAATTCAGTTTTTTCCTCCCTTTTATTTAACCAATTCAATCCAGATCGATGTTTTCCCCCAAGCCATACACTGTGTGTAAAGAGAAATTGACTGCTGAATTAGCACATAAAACTGCACCGCAAACAAACCCTGAGACAATATCATGCAATTTACTGCAGTGTTCATTTCGCAGGAGGTGCTATTGCGGTTATGGCTGACTCTTATTTTTTTGTTGGTATTATAGGAGAATAACTATTTATTCCATCCTCTCCTTGGCAATGACATCTTATTTAATTAATCTAGGGGTAATCTGGCAGCAGCCTTTCACTGGTGCCTTACAGCTCCTTAGTGTTGTCTTAAAGTAGCAGTAACCCTGCTTACGGAAGACACCTATTCCCTGGTCTATGATGACAAGGGTGTAACTTTGGGATTGCCGGGTGCGGTAATAGTTTCCTTCATGCTGCTGCATTCAGCCCTTGTAGACTTGTCTTCCACCCCTGTAATTTAATCAAATGAGTAGTAAGTTTTGAAGGTCATTATCTTGAGCTTTTGCTAGTTTTAGTATATTCTTTTAGAATATTTTTTTTTTAAGTACTGTGGCCTATCGTCAGATTCTGAGGTGATCTAATGTCACTTCCTGACCGTCATGATGTATTTAGAGGGCAGAGGTGGTATGTTCTTATTTTCGCTACCCTTATGTTTCTGGTAAATCGATGTCACTGTTCTTTGGGGCCTTCTGCTCAGGCTCTGAACACTGAATCACCACTTTCCAGTCATTCTCAAAATTGATCACATCAATGCCCCATTCGTTATTTCAAAGCCCTCTGGCTGCTACAACGTTTCTTCAAAACTGATGTAGCGCTTAAAAGTTTGAAAATTGTAGGGGTGCATTATACTCATTGATAGTCGGCACCCGCATATAATCAAATGTGTACTCAGGGATTTTGTGTGCAATGTATTACGAATTGTGTAACCTATATTGTTTTTAATAGAAGTGCTAGCTATGTACAAGCCCATTGTAAACGTATTGGAGAAATGTATAGAGTTTAGTTTATGTGAAATGTAATGTGGTGTTAGAAATGTGCACCCTAGACTTCGTGTCTGTAGTTTGTTTAGTTTGACCACACATGAAAGAAAGACGTAAATGTCAATACTGTGATTGAAACCTGCTTGTGTAACCGAAGTAGCGGCCAGAATTCGCATATATCGTTGAGGCGAAAGGCCTGGTATTTTCTTATGTTAGCCAAGGGCAATAGGCCAAAAAGGATTTATTCCAGTAGAGGTTTTAGGCTGTAGTAAATTGCAACTTAAAAGATGTGAAGAATGTCTGCTTTGCATGATCTCACCCCAGGTGCAAGGACAGTTGCTCGTTAGTAGAGAAGCTCTTTGTTCACAAATTGACTTATGTAGTAAAAGCCAGACATGGGAGTGTATTGGAATGTGCCAATCGTAACTCCTAGTGCGGATGGCGTCTGGGACTCAAGGCCAAGCGATGGACGATGGAACTGGACAGCGCTCTGTGGAAATTTACTGAAAGACGACCCCGGAGAAGAGGAGGCGCAAAGGGCGTGTTCTGGGATTTGGGGTTCTGTATTAGGGACAGCGCCCCGAGGGTGGAGGGAGATCAGAGCAGCCCTGAGCAGAGGAAGGCTAGGCGAAGAGATAGAGGGGGCAACTTAGACCAGCTCTCTAAGTGAAGTCTTCTTATGAAGTTTCACTCTGACACCTTTTATTCGATGAGGGTCTCAAGGGATTGCTAAGTAGGGATGTCATCTAGTGCAGAGTAGGGACAGAGATGGTATGGTTCAGTGTCCCTAGTATCGACATTTGCTTGGTGGTGTTCTACCTCATGCTTTTAGAGATTGTACTTTTAGTTATTTTTAGCCGTATGCGGATTCTTCGTAGAGTAGCTTTTGTGTTAGTGCCTATGTACATGTTGTGCCTCGTATTGAGGACTTTGTATCTGCAAATCTTCATGCTGATAATAAAAACCAGAGAGCCAAGAGATTAAGTCTCGAGTCCTTGATTATGGCAAATTGCGGACAGTAATTGATAATTGTGTGTTTTTCCCTCCACGCTATTGGGCAAGTAAAAAGGTCCATCTGACCAGAGTGGGTTCCAGTAGATAATTGCGAGATACCCAAATGGGCCGGAGCAGTTGGTAGCGAACGAGGATGGTTTCTTACTGATAGCGAGGGAAGATTAGATAAGGATAAGTGACCCTTGAGGCCAAGAGACGATAAGTGATGCTGAATCATCAGATGGCGAGCAGCAGACGGCAGCAGATGAGCATCGACGGCGAGTAGCAGCACGGCCGAAAGCAGCAGTTCCAGGAGTGAGTATGAAAATGAGATGTTGTAGATTGCGGTGTTGATTTGTTGTGTGATGTCTTGCGGAGTTGTTGTGTATGTTGTGTGATTGTGAGATCAGGCTGTGAGCGCGCGCAGCCCGGGAATTGTGGTGTAGAAGACACCTGAGATAGATTTTGTTGACCACCCAAAGGAGATCGTGAGGTACCATCGATCACCTGGACCGAGATAGGGGGAGCGAATGCGTGTGTGTATGGCAACTTAACGCTGGTCGTGGGTTGTGGTGTGCAGATCGGAGTGTTAGTAACCTATCAGAGGCGAGTCGTCTGGCCGGACGGGGCAGACGGGCGCCAATCGAGGTCAACAAGGTCAAGAGACTGTGGACGAACAGTCAGAGGCTGTGGACGGACAGCCAGAGAAGTAACTTAATCGGTTATTTCGGTGAGTGAATGGGACGTGAGTAAGCGTGAAACGAGTTTTGGAGAAGGGAACTGCTGCGAACGAAGGAAGGTGACGTCAGAGGGTGTCGCGCTGTGATAGGCCGGTTGGTGTGAGTCGCGCTGTTATTGGAGGATTTGAGAACAAGAAGTAAATAGAGCGCGAGATCGAATTCGCTCATTATGAAGTGCCTTAGGGCTTTGCGAGAGTTGTGTAGAGGCGATAAGCATGTGGTGGTTCGTGGGGGAGAAGAAGCCCCTCCCGAGGATACCCCGGCACATTACATGGCACAGAATGTGGGGTTACATACTATAGTTTGGATTGAGAATTGGCACAAGGTTACACAAGGTGAAGGGGAATTAGCTTTCCCGAGGTACGGCTCATTTAGATTAGCAGTGCTGTACCAACTGAAGACGGTGATGGGGTCCTTAAAACCCTTGCCAAGACCAGCACAGTTTGAAGCATTACATGCGTGGATTAGAGCAGCGCATGATAAGGAAAAGGGAAGAAGTCAGGAGAGAATGAGGAAGTCGATTAGGGCATTTCAGGATGCCAAGTGGGACGCAGCGGAGAAAAGATGGAGAGTGCAGACAATTGAGGAAGCGAAACTGTATCCCGCGCTAATGGAGGAGACTGGGATAAGGCATGGGAAAGCACAGAAAGAAGAGGATAGTGATTCTGATGATGGGGTATTGCAAAGATTGCTAGACGAGAGACCACCCCCTTATAATCCAGATGAAGAGGATGATAGGTGGGGTGAGAGGGGAGACTCTAGGAGGGTAACAATCCAGCCTGAGACCCGAGTGGAAGGGTTGGTTTCGTTTGAAACAGCGAGTTCTCAGGGTCAGTCGTAGACCAGTGGAAGGATTGGAAGAGAGATGAGGTTACCGGATGCCTTAAGGGTACCGGTCACCATTGGACCGATTGTGTCAATATACAGTCCGGAATCAGAGGAAAGAGAGAGGTCAGGACGAGTGGCAGAAAGAACGAGGAGAGAAAGCGGGGAAAGTGAGTTGGAAGGGGCAACGGCCCGACCTCCAAGCCCTGTACAATGGAGTACACCATTAGCAGCGGTGTCAGACACATCTAGGGGCGAAGAGGACGAGAGACCGGTGAGGCCGAGGACTCTGATGGAGTCAAGATCAGATTCAGGGTCATGGGTACCGCCAAAGAAGCAAATGAGCTGGAATATGGGCCGAGCGGGGACAACCCCAGTTGCCTTTACGAGCCATTCTGCTCCCATAGAACTACCAGAAGAAAGGAGAGAGCAGGAGCCGGAATGCGAGTATGATGAGGGACGTGGAGCAAGTTGTCAGGTGTTGAAAGGGGCCTTGAAGGCAGGAATGATAGATGTAGTAAGACTTAAAGCAGAGGCGGATGAAATAATATATGGGAATCTACCTCTTGAGAGAGTAGTGGCATATACTCCGGATGAATTGCTTTTTGTAGCAAAAGATGTGACTCGGAAAGCACGAGCGGCACATGAGAAACTGGCGGGTTTGGCTAGAGAATATGGGGTGGATCTATCCAAGACTAGAGCATTGCAAGGGAGCCATAGGATGCATTGTACCGAGCGGGAATTGGAAGAGAAAAGAGTGGTTGGTCTAAGGTCACATACTAGGGAACTGATTGTAGCTATGAGAATATGGCTGATGCTTGACAAATGGCAAGAGAAATGGGCTAGTAAAAAAAAGAATTCTAGAGGAGCGAAAGGAGGGAGCTCTGAAGGAGATTTGCAGGAGGTAAAGATCCTTCCCTTGAGAGAAGTGGCGAATGGAGGATATGTGCATGTACCATGGAGCAGGGGGGAATTTGGCATCATTTACGAATGATTTTCCCAGGCTCAGGGAGAAGCCTGCAGAGTGGTACAAGCAAGTTGAGCGTTTCGTTAAGATTTCGAAGGTGTTGTGGATAGACCTGAACACCTTATTCGATATCGTGGTTCCGGGAGATCTGTGGAACGCATGTAAAATTGCTGTTGATTGGCCGGACTATGAGCCTGATAGGAACATAGTTACAAATGGTCCGTCGCCCGTGGTAATGAGGCTGTACGATAAGGTAATTACCTGGTTGAAATCGAAGGTTTCACCCCAAGACATCGATTGGGTGAAGATAGACAGGACAGTGCAGGAGCCAAAGGAGACAGTACATGAATTTTATGAGAGACTTTTGAAGGCTTTTAAGCAGTACAGTGGTTTAGATGAGCTGGAAACGAAGGACATGGGACAGTTTGTGTCTAAGTTCGTGCTGGGTTTGAAGCCCGAGGTCAGTCTTATGATACAGCAGCATTTGATCTGTTGGCAGAATAAGCCCGTAGATGAGATCTTGCGGTATGCTAGGTACTGCACGGATGAGATCGAGTCCAAGCATAAGAAGATGAAGGATAACTTATTGCTCATTCAGATGCAAGCTGCTCAGGGACCGCCGAATGGGGGTCAGGTGGGGCGGAGACAGGGAAATTATCAGACAGGGAATCAGAACGCGCAGGGTCAGGGAAGGCCGAGGCCCGTTGACCCTAGGACAGGTATAGAGGTAGCGATCTTGAAGAAGACGACAGCTTGTCACCAGTGTCACCAGGTGGGACATTGGAGGCGCGAGTGTCCCTTGAACCCCTATAATCAGCCGCAGATGGAGGGAGGAATGGGCCAGGTCCCTGGGGCGGAACAGGTACAGACGGTGACTGTACCGAGAATGATGCAAGGGGGGACCGGCGTCTCGCAGGTGCAGGTTCCCCAGCCACCCAGGATGCAGAACATACAGCAGGGAGCTCGGACTTATTTGCAGATGCCCATGTTCGAAGTAGGAGAGGAAAGGGATGCAGATTTGCTGGCGCAGCTAAGTTTAGGTCAGGATGACGATTGCCTCCTTAGGGCTATTCTAGAGGTAGATCAGAGAGGACCCTTTGTGGAAGCAGAACTCGATGGACGCCCGACTACCTTTTTGGTAGATACGGGGGCTACCAGGTCAACTATAAGGTCAGCAGTAATTCCGGGGGTAGCCCTTTCGGGGGAATGCATACAAGTGGTTGGAGTGGCGAACAAGAGGCTAGTGAGCCCCTTAACGGAACCGATTCCAGTCAGGATAGGAAACTTTAGGGATCGACATCAGTTCGTGGTGTGCGATTCTAGTCCTGTTTGTTTGTTGGGAAGAGACTTATTGTGTAAGCTCAATTGCACAATCTACTGTACCCCGAAAGGAGTAGAGGTACAGACAAGGGATGATGATGCGACCTTTAAGGTTGCAAATCAGCGGGTGTGCGTGGAAATGTACCCGGCTTTGACAGTGGAGGAGCTTCCACAGGATTTGAGGGAGTCTGTAGCGACCGATGTGTGGGATCTAAGCGGAGAGGAGATCGGTTTAGTCAGGGGGGTGGAACCAGTGAAAATACAGGTGAAACCGAATGCAGAATTCCCGAGAACACCTCAGTATAAACTATCGCCTGAAACAGTTGCAGGGATTAAACCTGTGATTGAGTCTATGATTAGGCAGGGAATACTGGTGGAGATCATGGGCAGTCCATGTAATTCACCCATTATGGGATTGCAGAAACCAAGTGGGAAGTTCAGGATAGTGCAAGACTTGCGGAAAATAAATGACATAGTTGTTCCATGTTGTCCAGTGGTACCGAATCCATCTGTGATACTGTTCCAGATCCCATGCGAAGCTGGATGGTTCACAGTGATTGACTTGTGTCAGGCATTCTTTTCGATTCCCCTACACGAAGAGAGTAGATTTCTTTTTGCATTTAGGCTAGAGAATCGTATATTAACGTGGTGTCGTATCCCACAGGGGTATACGGAGAGCCCGTCAATTTTTAATCAGCTCTTAAAGAAGAATCTTGAAGGTCTTGTGTTGCCGAAAAACTCTGTTTTGGTGCAATACATTGACGACCCGCTTGTTGCGTCAGAGACAGAAGACGCTTGCAGGGTCGATACCATTGCGTTGTTGAATTTCCTGGGAGAGAACGGTCACAAGGTGTCTCCAAACAAGCTGCAATACTGTTTACCTGAGGTACAGTATTTGGGGCACAGAATTGAGAAGGGTAAAAGGAAGGTGTCTCCAGATCGCATTGATGCGATTCTGAGAATGCCAGTTCCCTCGACGCAGAGGGAAGTTAGAATGTTTTTGGGAATGGTGGGCTATTGCCGCCAGTGGATCCCAAACTTTTCCTTTGAAGCGAAGCCTTTACAGCGGCTGACGCGAAAGGATGTAAGTGATCCGGTACCATGGGACGACGACTGTTTGAAATCATTTCTGAGGCTGAGAGAAGCCTTATGTAGCGCTCCTGCGTTGGGAATGCCGGATTACAACAAGGCATTTGCATTATTCTGCTGCGAAAGAGAAGGTTGCGCATTAGCAGTGTTAACCCAGAATCATGGAGGTGTCCGTAGACCAGTTGCTTATTTCTCAGCTACTTTAGATCCAGTAGCTTCTGCGTTGCCCGGATGTCTTAGATCCGTTGCGGCAACAGGTGTCAGCATCGAGAGATGTGAGAGCATTGTGATGGGTCATCCTCTTACTGTACATGTGCCACACTCTGTAGAATTGTTGATGACTAGGACTAAAACACAGCACCTCACGAATAATAGGCTGACTCGTTATGAGCAAGTTATCCTTGCAGCCGATAATGTGACACTGAAGAGGTGTGCTGTTTTAAATCCTGCTACCTTGTTACCTGTTCCAATTATAGATGAGAATGAAGATTGTGAGGACCATGATTGTCTCGATGTGACTGAACTATGCACCAAACCGAGACCCGACATTGTCGATGAACCGCTCCCAGTGTCAGATGAGATTTTCTTTGTAGATGGTTCATGTTTAAGAGACAGTGTCGGTCGATTGAGAGCAGCGTTTGCTGTATGCACCATTACGGGTGTGGTTGAAGCCGCTTGTTTAGAAGGAGTACACTCCGCGCAGGTGGCTGAGCTCATTGCCTTGACTCGTGCCTGTTTGGCAGCCGACAAGATCCGTGTAACTATTTACACGGACAGCCAGTATGGGTTTGGTGTGGTTCATGACTTCGGACAGCTGTGGTCCCAGAGAGGGTTCATGACGTCTTCAGGATCTCCCATAAGAAATGGTGATCATGTGCGGAAACTGTTAAAAGCATTGCAAGGTCCTGATGAAATTGCTGTTGTTAAATGTGCTGCACACACAAAGGGGAACGATTTCGTTTCGTTGGGGAATAACTACGCTGATGAAGTAGCTCGGTTTTGTGCAGAACAGGGATGCAACTTCACTGAGACCCACGTCAAGGAAACTGGGGAGGAGGTGGTGTACGGTCAGATGTTAGCAATGGCAGACTCATGGGAGGAACTGAAACAGCTTCAGGAAGGGGTCTCGGATCAGGAACGTGACAGTTGGATACGAGCTGGATGTGAGAAGGGAGATGTGGATATATGGGTTTCGAATGATGGACGAGCAGTGTTGCCGGAAAGTTTGTTGAATCCCATGGCGAGGTTGATACATGGTGCTGTACATCTTGGTAGGGATGCCATGATGAGAGTGTTTCGTCAGACTTGGTACAATCCGAAGTTTCGTGCAGTGGCTGAAACTGTGTGCCAGAGGTGTGTCACTTGTCAACAGATGAATGTAGGGAAAAGAACTGCTGTGACGTTGAGCCACATAGGGAGGTCAGGGGGACCTTTCAATAGGATGCAGCTGGATTTTGTCGAAATGCCGAAGTGTAATGGGTTGAGGTACATATTAGTGATAGTATGTGTCTTTTCCAGGTGGGTGGAGGCATACCCTACACGCAGATGCGACACACTCACAGTAGCGAAACTGTTATTGAGAGAACTCATTCCTAGGTACGGGTTCCCGACGTCCTTTGAATCGGACCGAGGAACTCATTTCCACAGCGAAGTTATGAAGTTGCTTTGTGCTGCTTTGAATATAGATCAGAAGTTACACTGTAGCTATAGACCAGAAGCTTCAGGGATAGTGGAGCAGGTGAATGGAACTCTGAAGGCTCGGATGGCGAAAGTGTGTTCGTCTACGTCTCTGAAATGGCCTGATGCATTACCTTTGGTCCTTATGAGCCTCCGAAGTGTGCCTGATAGAAGGACTGGGTTGTCTCCCCATGAAATCCTCATGGGAAGAGCGATGCGTTTGCCTGCAATACCTGCTACTGCTCTGATAAATATCACTGATGATATGATCCTGGACTATTGTAAAGGCCTTGCTGACGTGGTCCGTTCTGTGTCTCAGCAGGTGCAGACAGCAACGGTTCCAGCTGCGAGTGACCGGTGCCACGACTTGGACCCAGGCGATTGGGTCCTAGTCCGAAAGCACGTGAGGAAGAGTTGTTTGGATGCTAGGTGGCGCGGCCCTTTCCAAGTGATCCTTGTCACGAACACCGCTGTCAAGTGTGGGGGTTTACCGAACTGGGTGCATGCTTCCCATACCCGTAGAGTTCCAGCACCCTTAGAAGATACAGCCCCTCTCGAGAACCAAGATCCCAGTGAGCCGACAGAGCCTCCTGAGAGGGCCAGTCAAGCTGTAAGGGTTGCTGAAGCGGCTGAGGGTGCACTGAATCGAGTTGAGGAAGAGCGTGAAAGAAGTACTGACCCAGAAACCGGCGAAAGAGCAAGAGGTGCAGTGGGTAGTACAGAATCGAGTTCGGGCGAAGAAGAGGAAGTCAGTGCACCGGGTATCGGGGAGAAGACCGGAGGTGTTACCGAAGCAGAAAGGGTTTGGCCCGCAAGACAGAACCGGGTAAACCTGAGGTTGGCTCCGGACACAGACCTTGCACCAGTTTCGGAAGAACCAGAAGAAGAATCAGGGGATGAGGAGAATCCTCAAGGTGTGAGAAGATCAAAGAGAACAAGAGTGCCAAGTCGGAAGTACGCTTCACCAGAGTGGGCATACCAAGTGACTGATGCCAGGGTTACCGAGCACGGGAAGGTTGAGGTCGATGACATTGGTCAACAGTGTCCCGCTCCAGAGGGTGGAAGTGTTGCTGAAGGTTCCGGGATTGGAGATCGAAGGAATTTTGACGATTCATATTCCGAGTCCGCCATTCCTAAGTGTCATTCGAGGTATGATCTTGGACAATTTGGAGTTCCCGACGTTCACGACTGTGCCAGATCCACAAGAACTGATCATTCTTAAGCTCGAAATATTGCAGGGAGTCTTGGAGCTGTTGGGACCAGCGCTTATGTTAGATTGATTTGAGAAGGTTGCAAGCAGAGAAGAAGATAACCTAGATCCGAGCGGAAGAAGAACAAATTTAGGGATTTTTCCGTTATAGAACGAAGAAAAGTTAGGGAGGTTTGCCTAAGTTCACGAAAGAGACACTAATGAGAAAGAGACTTACCCTTTCAGAGACTGTATTGGACACTGAGTCTATTCCGAAGATGGCAGATCCTGCAAACCCACATCGTAGGGCTAAATTGATAGTAGGCACGTTGGTAGGAGTTGTGATAGTCACCATATTTGCGGTAGTGATAAGTTCATACATGGTGGCTCACAGGCAAGAGGGGAAGGTTCAGGGAGCACCCACACCTATTACCCCAGGGCAGAGTGGTGTCCGGATTAGAGAACAGGAAATATCGAAGATGAGGGATGATCGCAGACTCCACATGGATTTGTCCAAGGGTGATTTCAAGCTTAATGCGTATGCAAGGTTGCTGTATGAGTATGTTGATGCGATGGATGTGAAGGATTGCTATGTGTGTATGCAGTTGCCTGCTTCAGTGGATGAGGGTATCAAGTATCATCATCTCCCATTGACTTATGGGATTTCTTGTAGTTTATTACTCAGTTTATTTTATGACAGGAGACAGTTCGAGTATTTCTTTTCAAATTTTGATACGGTACTTCCTGAAGTTCCAGCAATCAAGCATTTGAACAAAAATGATTCTAGCAAGAAAGAGGATAGACTCCTGAAGTATTTTAGACCGACTATGAAGTTGGATACGGCGCATGCTCACAGGAATAACCTGACATGTGCGTTATCTGAGATAGAGAAGAAATTCATAGACCAGGTAGAGGACAGATACAGACGGTTGACCCAGACACGACACACCGGAGATAGCCCAGTAGATTGGACAGACGAGGAGAGAGCTCACAGATCCAAGGGAAGTTATGGACCAATAGCGTTGGATGAGGTACAGAGAGGGAATTTGTGTATTGGACGGCCTCAATCCGATACGGATAAGGTCGCAGTAGGACATAGCACTTGTTCTCAGACCTTCACAGTGGAAGCTTCTGCTAAGAATTTTATGGTAGGTCCAGTAGAAGTAATTCCGACAGTATATTATGTATGTGGGAAGAATGCTTATGTCAGGCTACCTGCGAATTGGTATGGCATATGCTATTTGGCCATTATATTCCCGAAGATCTATCACACCGAGGACTTGGAGTTGTTAGAGACGAAGCGACAGTCTAGGAAACGTAGGGCTACGAACGCTGGTGCAGTGATTGGGGACATATACGGAGCAATGATACCTAGTATGGGTGTGGTGTTGAATGATGTGAAGATCAGGAGGTTGGCGACTGTGGTTGATGAGTTGTCTATGAACACGGCGAGATCTTTGTTGTTGGTGGCTGGAGAGATGTTGTCGATACGGAATATGGTTATGCAGAATCGCCTTGCTTTAGACGTATTATTAGCCAAAGAGGGCAGAGTCTGCAAATTATTGAAGGTTCAGGAATGCTGCACATATATTCCAGACAACACGAAGGAGATAGGGAAGTACATAGATAACATCACGACTATTCACAAGGAGATTATGGATTTGACGGAGGAGGATGTGTGGGAGAAGATTGGATTAGGCTTTGGAAGAGTGGGAACCTGGTTTGCGAACTTGGGAAGAGGATTTCTGGGATCAGTGTTGAAGCCAATTATCATTGCTGTGGTTTGTGTGATTTGTTTGTGGGGATGCGTGAAGGCATGGAAGTGGTATCAAGGAGGCAAGGTTGAAAGGGCTCTTAAGGCAAACGAGAAAAGGATGGCGAAGCTCCAGGAGCAGCAATATGAGAGTCTTAAGAAACTAGAGGGAGTTCGACATGGCAAAGTTATGACTAGCGCGGTTTAAATCAGTTCTAAAGAAGAGAAATGTAATGGTGTGATGACGGATGTCATCAAAGGGGGGAACTGATGTAGCGCTTAAAAGTTTGAAAATTGTAGGGGTGCATTATACTCATTGATAGTCGGCACCCGCATATAATCAAATGTGTACTCAGGGATTTTGTGTGCAATGTATTACGAATTGTGTAACCTATATTGTTTTTAATAGAAGTGCTAGCTATGTACAAGCCCATTGTAAACGTATTGGAGAAATGTATAGAGTTTAGTTTATGTGAAATGTAATGTGGTGTTAGAAATGTGCACCCTAGACTTCGTGTCTGTAGTTTGTTTAGTTTGACCACACATGAAAGAAAGACGTAAATGTCAATACTGTGATTGAAACCTGCTTGTGTAACCGAAGTAGCGGCCAGAATTCGCATATATCGTTGAGGCGAAAGGCCTGGTATTTTCTTATGTTAGCCAAGGGCAATAGGCCAAAAAGGATTTATTCCAGTAGAGGTTTTAGGCTGTAGTAAATTGCAACTTAAAAGATGTGAAGAATGTCTGCTTTGCATGATCTCACCCCAGGTGCAAGGACAGTTGCTCGTTAGTAGAGAAGCTCTTTGTTCACAAATTGACTTATGTAGTAAAAGCCAGACATGGGAGTGTATTGGAATGTGCCAATCGTAACTCCTAGTGCGGATGGCGTCTGGGACTCAAGGCCAAGCGATGGACGATGGAACTGGACAGCGCTCTGTGGAAATTTACTGAAAGACGACCCCGGAGAAGAGGAGGCGCAAAGGGCGTGTTCTGGGATTTGGGGTTCTGTATTAGGGACAGCGCCCCGAGGGTGGAGGGAGATCAGAGCAGCCCTGAGCAGAGGAAGGCTAGGCGAAGAGATAGAGGGGGCAACTTAGACCAGCTCTCTAAGTGAAGTCTTCTTATGAAGTTTCACTCTGACACCTTTTATTCGATGAGGGTCTCAAGGGATTGCTAAGTAGGGATGTCATCTAGTGCAGAGTAGGGACAGAGATGGTATGGTTCAGTGTCCCTAGTATCGACATTTGCTTGGTGGTGTTCTACCTCATGCTTTTAGAGATTGTACTTTTAGTTATTTTTAGCCGTATGCGGATTCTTCGTAGAGTAGCTTTTGTGTTAGTGCCTATGTACATGTTGTGCCTCGTATTGAGGACTTTGTATCTGCAAATCTTCATGCTGATAATAAAAACCAGAGAGCCAAGAGATTAAGTCTCGAGTCCTTGATTATGGCAAATTGCGGACAGTAATTGATAATTGTGTGTTTTTCCCTCCACGCTATTGGGCAAGTAAAAAGGTCCATCTGACCAGAGTGGGTTCCAGTAGATAATTGCGAGATACCCAAATGGGCCGGAGCAATACTGTCCTTATAGTGCACAGGCAATGAAGAAGTATGTCTCTGCACACCTCAGCAGCAGGATGCTGTCCTAGTTCTGCATGTTTTCCCAAAGCTGAATTTAAACTTGTATTTTAAACGCAGTTAGTTCAACGTAGAGGAAAAGAAAAATATAATACTAGGATTTCCATGGGTGGTGGAGTGTGACTCCCTTGAGGATGGAAAATGTTCAACACAAGACAGATGATTATGACTTTCAGTAGAAAAGGGTACTCTGAAGGCTTGTGTCAATATAATGCATACATACCCATTCACTCTGTTTAGCGTACAAATAACCAAGAATCAATGACAGGTTATGTAGTAAGAAAGCTACAGCCAAAGACCTGGCCTGTGGAAAGAAAACTAAAATCCACGTTAAGGGGCGTGGTCAGAAGGCTTCAATCTATGACATGACATGGTGACTAGAAGGAAAGGTAAAATCAAAATCAGCAACAGTTAGGATCCCACTAAGCATAAAATGACTAAAGGCCAGATTTAGAATTTGGTGGACAGGTTAGTTTGTCACAAACACAAAAATACTTTTTGTTGAACTTCAAAAGGCATTCCCTGACATCATTGTACTTTACCACATAAAAGTAATGTGAAGTACTGATATATATTTAATATTTATTACATTCAAAAAGGATTACCTTCCTCAACCTCCTTATATACATATATGAACAGCAGTCGACAGTATGTAGTTATAGTTAGGACCTAGGACCTAGTTTCTAGACAAAGCATTTTTAGTTTTGCTAATAGCTTGGGAGCCATTTGATGAATCTTCACAAAATTTCAAAAACAAGTACACCACTCAGTTCAGCTGGTCTCTGAAAAGTTTGTAGGTGAGTTGTCAAGCGGGTGCCGAGAAAAAAGTAGTGTCCCAAAACGTTTTCCCCATGCAATTTCCCATTGGAATTTTGAACACAACTACAGCCCAAAGAGCAGAACAAAATTACACCAAATTTGGAAGAAAGCTAGCTCTTGGTCTAGAAAAAGCCCTTTTTGTAATTTGGTGAAAATCAATCCAAGAGATCTCATGGTGATATCTGATTTGCTGCCAGCACTTCAATGAGGAAGTGCTGGCAGCCATGTTGGGACTCAGTCATCAGTTGAGTCCATAAAAACAATTTTAAAAAAACAGAAGGGGGCTGGGTAGAAATACCCTGACCCCCTAGGCCTGGTGGTGGTGTCCCACAGCGACCCCGCTGTGGGGAAAAACCCGGGGTGATTTTTTCATACAAGTATCACAAAACTGTATATTTTACCGTGAGCATATTTAGTTGGGGCATTATCATATACGATGCTTTTCTGATTTGCTGTAAAAGAAGTTGCTAACTGCACTATTTTTTTCCGTAGCAAGTTTTAAATTATTTAATGCAGTTTCTAAATAGATACATCCAACTGGAGATTAGACTAAGAGAAAACACTAACCACACATGAAATGGATTAGTAGAGAAAGTATTTTTTTTTCTTTTCTCACAAATTCCACCCCATGTCCAAAACTGCATTTTCCCTTCTATTTCTCCTTTGTGTAGGGGTGGGCGGAATTTGCGAAA
The DNA here is from genome assembly GCF_964204655.1 of Triturus cristatus. Taxonomy (NCBI): domain Eukaryota; kingdom Metazoa; phylum Chordata; class Amphibia; order Caudata; family Salamandridae; genus Triturus; species Triturus cristatus. The sequence goes on along the minus strand of NC_140583.1, from coordinate 293,171,325 downwards.
GCGACTTTCGCAAATTATCGCGAAAATGTTTAAAATCTCCGCAAACACGCGGAAATATCGCGAAGATGCGGAAGTTTTTTTCCCGCCCGTTTGCGGTATTTTCTGCGTATTCGCGGCTCGCCAACTTACCCATGCGGTTGCTTGCGGGCGCGGCCATCTTTTTTTCACTCTTCTCGCGGTGCATGATCGCGAGAAGAAAGACGTGATCGCGCGACGCATGACGTCACTGCGGGCGCGAACTGTCGCGAGACAGCGCAAATGGCTAAAACAATACAACATCTCATGGAGAACGCGACCGGATCGGGAAAACTTGTCGGCGAACGCGGGGATTCAGGTAAGGCGATCGCGCGGGCGCGAGAATGTATTATTTTACAGCGCGAGCGAGAACCAAATTATCGCAAAGCTGCGGAATGCGGAAATTTTGACATTTCCGCGCTCTCCGCGGAACGCGGAAATGCCAAATTATCGCAAATTCCGCGAACGGAACTGAAATTTTGCCCAGGCCTACCTTTGTGACGAACACACTGCAGACAGCTGAAAAATTCCATTGTGTTTCTCAGCTATTTGAATGAAGAGGAAATTGCAATTTTCGCTGTTTCCCTTGTGTGCAGCTCCCAGATCGTACCTCTACTGACTCCGCTTTAAAACATCACAGTTTTGGGCTACAATAGCTGTAAAAAGACAGTGACTAAGTGGCGCATTCCCAAAAAAATGCCACCAAATGCACACCAGCTGAGAGCTCAATTAAGTTGCAAAAAGAACCAGCAAGAAACAGTACACCACCCCCCTCTCGAGTTCGACCTGCAGTGAAAAAATGCACAACCCCCTTGAGAGTGCACCTAAATCCCCTTTCCTGCTTTATGTGAACGGGATGTGCCCATGAGCAGCCAGGCATCTGCGTCGTGCTCAGACTCACCTTCTGAGAGGCAGACGGTGGCCGGAGCAGGCTCAGAAAATCGAGGGCTCGCACGTCCATGATGGCCGCTGGTGCACGGTGTGACCTGCACACATTTTGGTTGCGCACAGCTCTAGTGGTGTACAAATCCTGTAGGTGTGCCAGCGGTGGCTGGCACAGATAGGGGCGAGGGCCAGGACATGGGAAATGCAGGAAGAAAAAAAAAAAACTTACCTTCTTTCTTCTTCCTTGTTGCGTCTCTCCTCCGCAGTCCTCCCCTACTGACCTGAACAACAGGAAGCACACCCACAGCCAATCAGAACTCTGTCTTAGCAGTGTTGTGATTGGTCTGAGTGCCGTGCTTCAGCGCTCAGACGCTGATTGGGAGCCTGTAATGCAGTCTGAATGGAGAACATGCAAAGTGTGCAAGACTGTTTTGGGTGGCTGGAGAGGGCCAGCCAAGCAGTCATTGCACATTAAGGAGGGTGCTACCACTCCTCCCCTGCCCCCTGATAAGGCCGGATTCTTGTCTACCTGGCTATCTCCAAGAATCCTCACAGGTCGCCAGGATCTTTTTATTTGCTAGATAGCGTGGAGGGGACGAACACAATTATCAAAATATATCTACCACAATTAGACTTCATTTGGAAAGGACCACTGACTCCGAATCTAAAATTTGTAAGATTTTATTACAACCAAAAATAACTGGACATACAAACACCTCAAAACAAGGTGTAAAAGGTAAATGGGCACTAATACAAATGCAAGCCTACGTAAGATTCTCATCCGACTCAGAACAAAAAGAATTACAGATTCCAAAATCATCAAAAAAACTATGGTTAATCCGATGTCTAAATTCGGAATCATTAGTCAAAAAGAAAACATTAATCTGTCCCTACTCTACCTCTAAGGTGGCATCCCTACTTAGCATTACCATCCCGGGCAAGAGAATCAAGGAAAAGGTGTCGGAAGTGAAGACTTCTTTAAGAAGTACCTTCACTTAGTCAGAGCTCGTTCTAAGGTGCTCCTTCTAGCTTCTCATCTAAACCTCATCTGCTCAACCCACGGGGCACTGTCCCTAATACAAAACCCCAGAATCATAGAACACGCCCTTCGGCACACCTCTTCGGCCAGGTCTTCTCTCTGTAGTTTTCCACAAAGTTGTCTTGCATTCAACGACGGTTAGATGGACCTTGGGTCCCAGGCACCTTGCGCAGTAAAAGTATCTATCTTGCATTCCAATGCACTCCCCTGCTGGCTTCTCACAGCATCCTAACTCCTAAAACAAAGATCTATTCTCTCTAACGAGCTAAATGTCCTTGCACCTGCAACAGAAACATGGGAACGAGAAAAGCCATTTCACATCTTTAAGATTTTACATTTCCCTGCAACCCAAAGCCTTTACCAAGGGAATCATTTTCGGCCTACAACATAAGCTAACATAAGGAAGGAACAGGCCTTCTCTTTGACATATATGTGATCAAGTCTTTACAAAATTAAACACACTATTAAACACACTCTAAGCATTAGTTCATTATTTTCATATTCATGGATAAGCAACCTACGCGTAAAACTTTAACATGGCACACGTTTAGCCTAAAACATTGCATTGAACGAAAACTAATGATTATTCCATTTGTTGAATACATTCACAATAACTTGCAACGTTGATCCTCACAAAAGCATTACTACATTTCTAATCACCTCTAAGTTAGACGATTGCATCAATACATTTCTATGACACTTCTAAGCATACATTGATTAATATGCGGGTGCTGACTAACGGTGAATATGATGCACCCCTACAAATTTCAGAATCTTATGACGCTCTATCAGATCCCCCCTTTGATGACAAATGTCATCACACCATCACAACCTCATTCCCTTGGAGAAAGAACCTACCTAAACAGTGCTTGTTGCCATTCTATTCTATCGGAACCTCTCCATTCTCTTCAGATTCTGGTATTGACTGTCCTGCAGTCTAGCCATCCGCCTCTCACTCGCTCTAAGAGCTCTTTCAACTCTGTTTCCTCTGTACCACTTACAGGCTCTAATGAGACCCCACAAGCAGATCCCACAAACCACAACAATAATAAGAGGCTTCAACACAAATCCAAGGAAAGCTTTTCCCAAGCTCGCAAACCAACTTCCCACACGACCGAATCCTTTACCAATCTTCTTCCACACACCCTCTTCATTCAAATCCGCAATCTCTTGGTGAATCGTGGTAATGTTGTCAATATATTTCTCCAGATCCTTGCTGTTATCTGGAATATAAGTGCAACATTCTTGAACTTTCAATAATTTACAGACTCCACCCTCTTTTGCCAATAACACGTCTAAAGCAAGACAATTTTGCAAAACCATAGTTCTTATCGACAACATCTCTCCATCTACCAACAACAAAGACCTCGCCGTATTCATTGACAACTCATCAACCACAGTCGCCAACTTTCTTATCTTCACATCATTCAAAACCACACCCAAACTTGGTATCATTGCTCCAAAGATATCACCAATCACTGCTCCTGCACTTGCAGCTCTCCGCACTTTGGAATGATGCCCAGTCTCCAAAAGATTTAAGTCTTCTGTATGATAAATCTTCGGAAAAATAATAGCCAAGTAACATGTACCATACCAATTAGCAGGCAGCCTTACATAGGCATTCCTTCCACACACAAAATACACAGTTGGAATCACTTGCAAAAAGTTCTTAGCAGAGTCCTCCATGGTAAAGGTATGATCGCACGTACTCTGTCCTACCGAGACTTTTTCATAATAAGTCTGAGGACGTCTCACACACAACTTACCCTTCTGCGTCTGATCTAGCGCTATGGGTCCATAACTTCCCTTAGATCTATGCGATCTTTCCTCATCAGTCCAATATACTGGACTCTCTCCTGTATTCCGTGTCTGGGTTCGTTTTCTATATCTATCCTCGATCTGGCCAATAAACTTATTTTCCGTTTCCGACAATAAACACTTTAGATTATGTCGGTGAGCATAAACTGTATCCAAACTCAAAGTCGGTATGAAATACTTCCAAAGTCTGTCCTCTGACTTATAATAGTCGTACTTATTCAAATGCTTATACGCCGGTACTTCAGGAAGTATTGCATCATAATTGGAAAATAAATACTTAAATTGTCTTCTCTCATAAAAGATGCTAAGCAATAAGCTGCAAGAAATCCCATAGGTTAATGGAAGATGATGGTATCTAATACCCTCATCCACGGAAGAAGGTAGCTGCATGCACACATAGCGATCTTTCGCATCCATTGCATCAACATACTCATACAACAGCTTCGCATAGGCATTAAGCTTAAAGTCACATCTAGACAGATCTATGTGAAACCTACGACTCTCTTCATGTACCAAAGCTCTTTGAGCTCCTATAGTAACCTCCTTCTGGTTAGAGGTGGTAGTTGTAGGTGTCCACTGTACCTCCCCCTCCTGCTCATGGGAAACGATATATGAGGCTACCACTATCACAACTATAGCAGCTATCACTACTCCTAAAAGTGTACCTATCACTAATTTAGCTCTACAATGGGGTTTTCCAGCATCTGCCATCCTTGCAACGGTCTCAGAATTTCAGTTCAACAGCAACAGGAAAAAGTCTCTTTTCTCATCCGAGTATTGCCTGTCAAACCAGTTCACACAACGCCTTGAAGCTGGAAGTCCCCTAGCAATTTTCAGTTCCTTATTTACACAGTCCGCAAAAAGACTTCCTTAGCCCTCTTTCAGTGTCCCAACGGAAAGTCCCTAACTTTATTCTTATTCCACTCGGGCCTAGGTTATCTTCTTCTTTTGGACCTTTATGTACAACAAAGGGTTTTACTTTTAATCCACAATGATATTCGCCCCCAACAGCTCTAAAACGCCTTGCAAAATCTCAAGACTGAGAATCACCAACTCCTGGTGTGGTGGTACAATAGCAAAAGTCAGAAAGACCAGCGTCTCCAGAATCAACTCACGAACTTTACTCAGAAGCGGTGGATTCCGAATATTGCGGGTCAGTATTCCTTCGATTTCCAATCCTGGAACTCTCAGCAAGACTTCTATTTTCAAGTTCGGAGAATTGCTGATCAATGTCAGGGATCTCAGCCTCCCTGTGCTCCGTATACCTGGCATCAGTCACAGCGTATATCCACTCTGGTGAGGCGTACCTTTGACACGGCACTCTTGCTCTCCTTGATCTTCTCAGATTAAATCGTGCTTGCTCTTTGTCACATTGCTCAGATTCGGACGTTTCAGAAACTGGGGCAAGATCTCTTCCAGGTGCCAATCTCAAGTTTACCCGTCTGTGGTTCACGGGCCAAACTCTGCTTCAGTGGCACTTCTGCTCTCCCTTCGAGTACCCTGTGCACTACTTCCTTCCTCAGCAGAATTTGACTATACTCCACCCACAACGCTTTCTACGTCTGAGTCAAATTCGGGGCTTCGATTTTCACAACCCCTTTCGGCTTGGTCTAGTGCACAACCAACTGCATCAGCAACCCTCACAGCTTGGCTTGCCCTCTCAGATGGCTCTACCACCTCAGCTGGATTTTCGTTCACAAGAGGGGCTGTATCTTCCAAGGGTGCTGGAACTCTGCGGGTATGGGTGGCATGCACCCAGTTCGGCAGTCCCCCAGACTTCACTGCCGTGTTCGTAACCAGTATTACCTGGTACGGACCACGCCAACGAGCAACCAGGCAAATCTTCCTCACGTGTTTACGCTCATGCACCCAATCCCCTGGGCATAGGTCGTGGCACAGGTCACTCGCGGCTGGAACAACTGCTGCTTGCACCTGCTGAGACACAGAACGGACTACGTCAGCCAGGCCCTTACAGTAGTCGAGAATCAAGTCATCAGTGATGTTAATCAAAGCAGTAGCAGGTATTGCTGGTAATCGCATTGCTCTCCCCATGAGTATTTCATGAGGTGACAACCCAGTCCTACTATCGGGAACACTACGGAGGCTCATGAGAACTAAGGGTAGTGGGTCAGGCCATTTCAGTGATGTCGAAGAACACACTTTTGCCATCCGTGCTTTCAAAGTCCCATTAACTTGTTCCACAATCCCAGAAGCCTCTGGACGATAACTGCAATGCAATCTCTGATCCACATTTAAGGCAGCTCAAAGCAATTTCATGATCTCACTATGGAAATGTGTCCCTCTGTCTGACTCCAAAGAGGTCGGAAAACCGAACCTCGGGATAAGCTCTCTCAGTAACAGTTTAGCTACAGTGAGTGTGTCACATCTGCGTGTTGGGTAAGCCTCCACCCATCTTGAAAAGACACATACTACAACTAAGATGTACCTCAACCCATTGCACTTTGGCATCTCAATGAAATCCAACTGCATCCTATTGAAAGGCCCTCCTGACCTCCCAATGTTGCCCAAAGTCACAGCAGTTCTCTTTCCTGCATTCATCTGCTGACATGTAACACACCTCTGACACACAGCTTCAGCTACTGCACGAAACTTCGGATTGTACCAGGTCTGTCGAAACACTCGCATCATCGCGTCTCTACCAAGATGTACAGCACCATGTATCAGTCGTGCCATTGGGTTCAACAAACATTCTGGCAACACAGCTCGTCCATCATTCGAAATCCATACATCCACATCTCCCTTTTCACATCCAGCTCGTATCCAACTGTCTTGCTCCTGATCAGTAACTTCATCCTGCCCCCGTTTTAGCTCCTCCCATATATCAGTCATGGTCAACATCATGCTGAGATCGGTTCTTTCTTGGCTCTTTTCTACATGGCCTTCAGTAAATATGCATTCATATTCTGCACAAAACCGGGCAACTTCATCCGCGTAGCTATTACCCCGCGACACGAAATCATTCCCCTTGCTGTGCGCAGAACATTTGACAACTGCGATTTCCTCTGGACATTGCAATGCTTCCAACAACTGTCTCACATATTCCCCATTTCTGATGGGTGAACCAGAAGATGTCATGAACCCTCTCTGTGACCATAACTGCCCAAAATCATGAACGACACCAAACCCATACTGACTATCGGTGTAGATCGTTACCCGAATCTGGTCAGCAGCCAAACAGGCACAGGTCAAAGTAATAAGTTCAGCCACCTGTGCGGAGTGAACTCCTTCTAGACAAGCGGCTTCAACCACTCCTGTGATGGTACATACAGCAAACGCTGCTCTCAGTCGACCAGCACTGTCTCTTAAACATGAACCGTCCATGAAGAAAAGTTCATCAGGGTCTGTGAGCGGCTCATCAACAATGTCTGGTCTCGGTTTGGTGCACAATTCAGTCACATCGAGACAATCATGGTCCTCACAATCTTCATCATCTACGTTTGGAATAGGCAATAACGTGGCAGGATTTAAAACAGAACACCTCTTCAAAGTCACATTCTCTGCAGCAAGTATAACTTGCTCATAGCGAGTCAATCGATTGTTTGTGAGGTGCTGTGTTTTAGTCCTTGACATCAACAGTTCAACAGAATGTGGTACATAAACTGTAAGCGGATGACCCATTACAATGCTCTCATATCTTTCAATACTGATACCTGTTGCAGCAACGGATTTGAGACATCCGGGCAACGCAGAAGCTACCGGATCTAAAGTAGCTGAGAAGTAGGCAACTGGTCTATGGACACCTCCATGACTCTGAGTCAAGACTGCCAATGCGCAACCTTCCCTTTCACAGCAGAATAAGGCAAATGCCTTATTGTAATCAGGCATCCCCAAAGCTGGGGCACAGCACAAGGCTTCTCTCAGCCTCAAAAATGATCTCAAACAGTCTTCGTCCCATGGTACCAGATCACTCACATCCTTACGCCTCAGCCGTTGTAAAGGCTTCGCTTCGAAGGATAAATTGGGAATCCATTGGCGACAGTAGCCAACCATCCCCAAGAACATTCTGACTTCTCTCTGAGTGGTAGGCACAGGTATATTCATAATAGACTCAATACGGTCTGGTGACACCTTCCTCCTGCCTTTCTCAATTCTGTGACCCAACTACTGCACTTCACTCAGGCAGTACTGTAGTTTGCTCGGAGACACGTTGTGCCCATTCTCTGCCAGATAATTCAGTAGGGCAATTGTATCGATCCTGCAAGCGTCTTCAGTCTCCGACGCAACGAGCAGATCGTCAATGTATTGCACCAGAACAGAGTTCTGCGGCAACACAAGACCTTCAAGATTCTTCTTCAAGATCTGATTGAAGATAGACGGGCTCTCCGTATACCCCTGTGGGATACGACACCACGTTAACACACGATTCTCCAGCCGAAAAGCAAAAAGAAATTGGCTTTCCTCATGTAGAGGAATCGAGAAGAAAGCTTGACACAAGTCAATCACTGTGAACCATTCAGCTTCACATGGGATCTGAAACAGGATCACAGACGGATTCGGTACCACTGGACAACATGGAACGACTATCTCGTTAATCTCTCGCAGGTTTTGTACGATCCTGAACTTCCCAATTGGTTTCTGTAGTCCCATGATAGGTGAGTTGCATGGGCTACCCATGATCTCCTTTAGAATTCCCTGCTTGATCATCGACTCAATTACAGGTTTGATCCCTGCAATAGTTTCAGGTGACAAATTATATTGGGGCGTCCTACATTTGGCTTAACCTGGATTTTCACTGGGTCTACACCCTTGACCAATCCGATCTCCTCTCCACTAAGGTCCCAAACATCAATTGACACGGAATCCCTCAGATCTAGTGGGAGTTCTTCCACTGTCAATGCTGGATACATCTCTATGCACACACGCTGATTCGCAACCTTGAAGGTCGCATCATCATCCCTCATCTGTACTTCTACTCCCTTTGGGGTACAGTAAATGGTGCAATTTAGCTTGCACAGCAGGTCTCTACCTAACAAGCAAACTGGACTGTAATCACACACCACAAACTGGTGCCGATCTCTGAAATTTCCTATCTTCACTGGAATTGGCTCGGTCAATGGGATAGTCATTTTCTTATTTGCTACACCAACGACTTGGATTGATTGTCCCGAGAGGGGTAGATCAGGGACTACTGCAGACCGTACAGTAGACCGAGTAGCACCAGTGTCAACCAAAATGGTTGTAGGGTGATCATCAATGTCTGCTTCCACAAATGGTCCCCTCTGATCTACTTCCAAGACTGCTCCTAGCGCGCAGTCCTCTTCCCCTCTCAAGCACGGTCGTGCCAACGGATCTGGGCTGTATTCTTCACTCCCTTCAAACATGGGCATCTGTAGGTAAGTTCGGACTCCCTGTTGCATATTCGGTATCCTAGGTGGTTGAGGAACCTGCACCTGTGGAACACCAGACCCCCCTTTGACCATCTTCGGTCGAGTCACTGTAGGGACCATGTCCGCCACAGGAACCTGAACTACCTCTCCTTCTTGCTGTATCTGATTTAACGGGTTCAATGGACACTCGCGTTTCCAGTGTCCGATCTGGTGACAAAGATGACACGCAGTGGTCTTTTTCAATGTCGCCACATCCATTCCTGTCTTAGGATCAATTGACTTTGGTCTTCCATGACCCTGGACATTCTGGTTTCCTCCTTGATTATTTCCCTGTTTTCTTCCCTTAAGTCCCTCCATTAGGCTGTCCCTGAGCTGTTTGCATCTGGACAAGCATCAATTTGTCTTTTAACTTCCTGTGCTTCGATTCTATCTCATCACTACAGTACCTAGCATACCGTAAACTCTCATCCACTGGCTTATTCTGCCAACAAATCAAATGCTGCTGTATCATGAGACTAACTTCTGGCCTCAATCCCAACACAAATTTCGAAACAAACTGTCCCATGTCCTTCGTGTCTAGCACGTCTAATCCACTGTACTGTTTAAACGCCTGCAAGAGTCTCTCATAAAACTCATGCACCGTCTCTTTTGGCTCTTGCACTGTCCGATCTATCTTCACCCAATCAATTTCCTGAGGTGAGATTTTCGACTTCAACCATGTGATCACCTGCTCGAACTTTTTCATTACTAGGGGCGAAGGACCATTCGAGATTGGGTCCCTGTCAGGCTCTGAGGTTGGTCACTCAACTGCAATTTTACACGCCGACCACAAATCACTCGGAACCACGATGTCAAATAATGTGTTCAAAGCAACCCAAAAACCTTCGAAATTTTGACAAACCGATCAACTTGCTTGTACCACTCCACGGGCTTTTCCTTCAACCGGGGAAAATCATTTGTAAATGCAGGCAAATCACCCCTACTCCACGGTACATGCACATATCCTCCATTCTGTACCTCTCGTAACGGGAAATTCTCTATCTCCGTCACCCCTCCACCTGGGGGTGGCGTCTCTCCTATCGTTCTCCTCAACTTTTCTTCTTGGACCATCTTTCTTCCTACCTATCAAGCGTGATCCATGCACGCATTGCTATGATCAAATCCCTGATATGAGTTCTCAAACCCATGATTCTCTTTTCTTCCAATTCCTGATCACTATACTGCAATCTGTGACTTCCTTGCAATGATTTCGTTTTGGACAAGTCCACATCATACTTTTTATCCAATTCTGACAACTTCTCATGTGCAGTTCGTGCCTTGCGAGTCACATCCTTCGCTGCAAAGAGTAACTCATCTTGTTCGTACATGCATGTTCTCTCAAGAGGCAAGTTCCCACTTATGATCTCATCTACCTCTGCCTTTAGCCTCAACATCTAACATTTTCCCCTTCAGGTCTCCCTTCTGTACTTCCCTACAAGCTGCACCATCCTTTTCATCATAATCACATTCCCGTTCCTGTGATCTACTCTCTTCTGACATACTCATAGGAACTGAACGATTCACTATTGTGCCTCGTTCACTTTCCGCTGTTCTCACACTCTGATTCTGATTCCTCACTGGTGGTGCCCACATCCGCAAATCTAATCTTGACTCGGCCAAAGACCTCGGCCTCACTGGTCTCACATCTGTATGTCCCCTAGAGGAGTCTGCTGTAGCTGGCAATGTCGTACTCCATTCTATAGGCTTTGGAGTTTGCTCCATTCCGCTCACGGATCCATTTCCTTCAGTCATACTCCTCATTCCTACAGCTGACTGCACTGAGCTTCCAACTTTCTCATGATCTGGGTCATAAACAGAAACGATGGGTCCAATGGTGACCGGTACCTTTAGAGCATCCGGTAACCGCGCACCTCTCCCAACCTCTGTGCTGGCTACATGCTGGTTTCTAATACTCTCAGCTCCTGTCGAGATCTTCCCTTCTATTCTCACTTCCGACTGAGTCGGTACTCCACCAGTCCCTTCTGACTGAGCCGATTTTCCCTCGCAAGGATTGGGATTGTATGGAGGTGGTCTCTAGGACAACAACCTCTCTAGCAGGCTATCATCTGTATCACTGTCATCATCATCCTCTACTCTCTTTATCCTTGAGCCATCAGTTTTTACCAGTAGGGGATACAACCTGTCTCCTTCTATCGTTTGCACTTTCCACCTTTTCTCTTCCGCATCCCATCTTGCATTCTGAAATGCCTTAATCGACTTTTTCACCCTCTCTTGACTTCGATATCTCTTCCTATCATGCGCTGCTCTAATCCATGCATGCAACGCTTCAAACTGGGTTGGTCTCGACAAGGGTCGTAATGCCACCATCACAGATTTCAACTGGTACAACACTTCCAATCTAAAAGAGCCATATCGCGGGAAAGCTAACTCTCCTTCATTCTGAGTCATTTTATGCCAATTTTCAAGCCAAATTATAGTATGCAACCCTACATTTCTTGGCATATAATGCACTGGAGTATCTTCGGGAGGGGCCTCTTCTCCCCCACGAGTAACCACATGTTTGTCACCCCTGCAAAATTCTTGAAAAACTTTAAAACACTTCATGATGAACAAATTTCAACCGCACACAATGTTTTCGTTTACTTCCTGATGTCCAACCCCACCAATAACAGCGTGACTTGCAGCAACCGACCTATCGCAGCGCGGCACCTTCTGACGTCACCCGTCCTCCACTTGCAGCAGTTCCCCTCCTTCACAGCTCACGTCTCACCCTTACATTCGTCCCATTCATACGCTGAAATAACCATTTGTCCCAAACAAGTTACTTCTCTGACTGTCCGTCCACAGTCTCTCGAAGTTGTCGACCTCGGTTGGCAACTGTCTGTCCCCGTCCGGCCAGACAATCACCTCTGATAGGTTACAAATACTCAAATTCCACGTATAACAACCCACGACCAGCGTCGGTTCCTCACGCACTCACACATTCGCTCCGCCTATCTCGGTCCAGGTGATCGATGACGTCTCACGATCCCCTTTCGGTGGTCAACAAAATCTACCTTGAGTGTCTTCTACACCACAATCGCTTAAGCTACTCGTCGAGCCTAAGACTTTCCCGGTCCTCGCGCGCTCACAGCCTGATCTCACAATCACTCAACACTCACTCCAACTCCGCAAGACATCACACAACAAATCAACACCGTAATCTACAAATATCTCACCCTATTCATACTCACTCCTCCTCGAACTGCTGCTTTCCGCCGCACCGCTACTCTCCATCAATCTCCATCAACCGCCATCGTCCGCTGCTCGCAATCCGATGAGTCACCATCACTTGACTTCTATGGGCCTCAAGGATCTCTTATCATAATCTAGATCTCCCCTCACTTTCGGAAATAACCATTCCAATCTGTTACCAACTGATAAGGCTGGAGGATCACTGACGAAATATCGAGAAGAAGAATATCGACTTGCCAAAATATCGAAGGAAAAATATAGAATGCCAAAATATCGAAGCTCTATCTCCAAACAGGTAAGTACAAAAATATAGAATCCTAAATATTGTTGTAAAGAATATAGTTAGTCACAATATCTAATTTTTTTAAATGTCTTAAAATTAATGTAAAATTAATTAAATAGTACATATAATTAACTGAAACATACATAAAAATAATTAAATTACTTTAAAATTAATACATGGGGGCGTGGTCTCGCCGCGGGCGATGTGAGTCGCACATCGCTGAGGCTCCGGGCCGCCGCCGTGGAAAACAGCCTTTAAAGCGGGGCGGTGGATGCGGAGACGAGTTAGCCGGGGGGGGACCGGCTGGATATCGACAGCGGACAGCTGCCAGGCGCCTTAGAGACTCCCGACACAGGCTGTGGCGAGCAGGGGTGATATACGAGGCGAGGAGCCGGCGGGAGAGACTGCGACCGCCATCTTGGCTGCGCCTGGCTGACCGGGAGGAGTGCCGCTGGAGAAGCCGCGAGGCCGTGTGACAGAGCGACGGCGACGTTGAGGCGGCTGGGGCCGTGCGACAGAGCGACGGCGTCACTGAGGCGGCTGGGGCCGACGGAGAGGCGACTCGAGGGAGATCGGGCTCGGGGACGGGCGCGGCCGCCATCTTGTGTTCTGCGGCTGGCCCTGGCCCGTTGCTGCGGCTGTCCGTCTCGTGGCGCCAAAGAGGAGGCGGACTGTGATGAGGCCTCGGCCCTGACATTGGTACGCGGAGCGGTTTGCTGGGGCTGCCTGGGGGCACCTGGCCATAGCCTACGACTCACTGCACGCGCGGAGCTGCTGCCGCGTGGCGGCGCTGCGGGCCCTGCTGCTGGTGACTGGGGCCCCTGGACTGGCCCGGCCGGGCCCTGACCGCGGCGTCGACCTGCCGGCCTGTGGCGACCTTGAGCTTGGAGGCGCCGGCCATCAGCGGAGCGAAGCAGCGAGGAGCCACCGAGCTGCACGGCGGACGACACCTACAACGACGAGAGCTGGTAGGCCGGGACCTCCCGGACGACCTGGGTGATTGCTGGGGGCCAGAGCGGAGGCGGGGGCCCGAAGGTGAAGGCGAACGACGCGGGGTGTGCGTGTGGCTGTGGACTAGCCGGGGGCGGAGAGACGCTGGCTGCCACCTTGACTCGCCTCGCGGGAGAGGCCTAGCCCACACGGCGACTGGACTGGGGCCTGGGTCGGGATCGGGGGGCGTTCTAGAAGGAAACGCGCTCAGAGGACGACCGGCGCCCTGATGTCCATGGCCGGCTGCCTGCACCTGCACACCAGACGATAGACTACCGTTGGGCTGGGTGAGGTCCGCTGACGAGCCCTGACCTGAGAGCTGGTGGCGTTCGCTACAGGCGTGACGGCCATTCCTAGCGCTGGAGGGCCTCTCTTGGACGGCGTGGGAGCTCAACCCTGGGACAGTTTAGCGGCCGCATCGCTAAGTGGAGTTGGGCCTCGAGGACCTCCTGCGTTGTGGCGCTCTACGCTGAGGCATTGTAGGCATTGTGGTCTGCGCTCATCCCTGCGCCCCTGTGGTTCTGAGCCGGGAAAGGTGGGGCTGGCCATTCGCCACACGACTGCGGACCCCTGAGCTGCTGGGGGCTGCTACCCCCATTCCCTGTGAGGCTGATCCTGAACGCGGCCACACCATGACCCGTACGAAACAGGGGAAGGAGCCGCCGGCAACCCCCAAAGACGCCTCTGTTAAGGACTTGTGGACCAAGCCTGCCACATCGTCACAGAGCGTGGAGCCATCGGGGGCCGGGGCCTCGACAGCCCCCGTCACGCAATCCTTCATGACGGCATTCATGCACGAACTTAAATCGGAGATTGGGTCCCTTCGCTCCGAAGTCCAGGCATGCGTGAAAGACCTTCGGAGGGATGTGGGAGAGCTGGGTGGCCGAGTGGATGACTTGGAAAAGACCCTGGATGCACGCACGGAGGACCAAGAACACCTATGGCAAAGGCTGGCGACCTTGGAAGAACAACATGTTGAGCTCCAGATCCAACAGGAGGACTTGGAAAATAGGGGGCGCCGGAACAACATACGCATCCGGGGGGTGCCGCCTGGGGCAGAAGGGGCAGATATTATGTCCTTCGTGGCGGACCTACTCCATGACATCCGAGGGGATGATGACACTTCGCCGCCCACCCTGGACCGCGCTCACAGGGTTTCAGGGCCGATGGGGAGGCCGGGCCTGGTCCCTGACATCTTGACACGGGTTCACTTCTTTGTTGAAAAGGAAGCCATTCTTCAGGCGGCCAGAGGCAAATCTGAAATCCTCTGCGGAGGGAAGCCCATTCAACTGTTTCAGGACTTGGCCTCCACCACTCTCCGGCGGCGCCGGGACTTCAAGCCCATCACTGCCAAATTGAGGGAGCTCAACATCCGCTACCAATGGGCCCATCCCTTCGCCCTCATGTTTCAGTGGGAGTCCAAGCGGCGGGTGCTGCGCTCATACCGGGAAGCGGCCCAACTCCTACAGATTCCTGATTCACCGCCGGCCAGCCCCGCGCGGCGCCCATCCAAACTCAGAGTCCCGGCGAAGCCGCAATGGTCCACGGTGCGACACCCTAGACACCCACCATCGCCGGAGGGCAGCAGGGCCTCCCGGGACAAGCAGGACATTATTGAACATATCAAATCCTTGGAGGGCTCTTCCTCGCCGCTGGGCTCCCAGGCCTCTGCCGTTAAATGACCAACGCCCACCGCGGATCTGCTCACTTGACTGCATTCACATTATTGAGCTGGCTGAGACGACCGGAGGCATGGCCGGCTGTGGACTGCATCTCTCCCCCATTGCTAGCGCCCTGGACGCCTCACTCGGAGGCGCACCGTCGTCTCCTCTACGGGGCACTGTCTCCCAGGCTTGGGCGGCGGCCCGGGCTAGACCCTCGACACCATAACTTTGCGGTTCAACGATGGCGAACCCCCCATCCTATTTCTGGGAGAGTGACATCTCCGAGACAGCCTGTGCCATGGTGCCTGGCTACTCTCTTGACTGGAATAGGCTCTTCCGGCCCTGTTGGCCGACTACAGGTTTACATGGTTGTACTTGTTCTTATTTGTTCTCCTCCGTAACCTCTTTCCTCCATTACCCTTGGCGGGGGGGACATGTGTTTGGGTGGGATGCTCAAGCGTGTGGTGCCCTACTGGGGATTCTACGACAATGACTACCATCTCTACTTGGAAGATTCTCTCTCTCAATGTGAATGGGCTCAACTCTCCCAACAAACGACGCCTCATCTGGCGCTACCTCCTCCTGCAGAACCCCGACATCATTCTTCTTCAAGAGACTCACCTCCTCAAGTCCGACGTGGGCCGGATGGCGCATCCGCGCTTCCCCCTTCAGTTCTGGTCCTCGGCTCCTTCAAAGACGGCAGGGGTGGCGATCTTGTGCCGGGCGGGGATATCCCGGGGTGATTCCAAGGTACATAGCGATGCGAAGGGGCGGGTTCTGCAGGTGGAGATCAGGCGGGGCTCCCGCGCTCTGACACTGTGTAATTTATATGTCCCCAACCAGGGTCAGGATCTCTTCTTGCGTAGGGTAATCAGGGAACACCTAGAGCCGGTAACCACAGACCTCATAGTCGGGGCGGAGCTTGACCGTTGTGGGGGCGCTTTTCACGGGGTGGGGGCCATGTCTGCGGCGGTGAAACGCTCCTTAACCGCCTTAACCTTAGTGGATGTTTGGAGGTACCACTCCCCGGGGTTGCGCGACTACACCTTTTACTCCCATGTTCATCGCACTTACTCCCGCATTGACCTCCTTCTCGTATCGCACTCGCTACTTAAGGACTCCATCTCGGCGTCCCACTCCACCATCTCGGTCTCGGACCACGCCCATGTCGAGCTGCTTCTACGGGAGGGTCCTCCCCACCCGCTGCGTCCGCGCCGCTGGCGTTTCCCGGACCACGTCCTCCGGGATCCAGTGGATAGAGAGGAGCTCCAAACAGCTATCCTGGCATATTTCGAGGATAACGACCTGCCGGGGACCCCTCTCCCTATCCTTTGGGACGCCTTCAAGGCCACTATACGGGGCACTCTCACAGCGTGAGGCCCAGCTCTATGAGACAAAAACTACGAGGGAGTTGCAGGTGCTCGAGCAGATGGACAAAGAGCGCCCGCTGGTGACGCACAAGCGCCGTTTGGCCGTCCTACGGGGGCAGCTCCGCGCACATAGGGTCAACAAGGCTGAGCGCGCTCTGCTGGCACTCAAGCAGCGCTACTATGCGGGGGGCGACAAGGTGGGCGCTGTTCTGGCGCGACGTTTGCGGACGCGGGCAGCTACGGCACATATCGCGAAGCTACAGAAGGCGGACGGGTCCTGGGCCGTTACGGAATCGGCGAAGCTCCAAACGTTCCACGACTACTATTCAGCCCTCTATACTGGCGACCCCCCCGCGGCGGAGCTGGTTGCGGAAGCCTTAGACGCTTGTCACTGGGACCCGTTGAGTGGGCATCACTCCGGGCTTCTGGAGGACTCTATCACCCCGGAAGAGCTGGTTGGCGCTTTACGCGACCTCCCGCTTGGCAAGGCGCCCGGCCCGGACGGGCTCCCGGTGTCGTTCTTCCGAGCCTTCTTACCGCAATTGCAGCCGTACCTTTTGCGCCT
Source organism: Triturus cristatus (assembly GCF_964204655.1). Taxonomy (NCBI): domain Eukaryota; kingdom Metazoa; phylum Chordata; class Amphibia; order Caudata; family Salamandridae; genus Triturus; species Triturus cristatus. Next base: position 293,154,114 of record NC_140583.1, on the reverse strand, counting down.
CTTTAATTCCTTTGGGGAGTCGGTGGGGCCTTCAGCAGATATGACAATGGCCGACATAACGCTCATCCCGAAGCCCGGGAAGGACCATACGCTGTGCTCCTCCTACCGGCCTATTGCCCTGCTGAACACCGATTTAAAACTATACACTAAAATTCTAGCCAAGCGGCTTAGCCCTCACCTCCCCAATCTCATTGAGCCCGACCAGGTGGGGTTCATCCATCAACGCCAGGGCGCGGATAATGTACGGCGTATTGCGCATATCGTCGGGAAGGCCCAGCACTGGAAGATCCCGGCCTGCCTGTTGTCGCTCGACGCGGAAAAAGCGTTCGACAGGGTGGACTGGACCTTTCTTCGAGCAGTGCTGCGGAAAATAGGCCTGGGTCCTAAGATGGTGGCGCGCATTATGGCCCCGTATATCTCGCCAGTTGCCAGGGTGCGGGTTAACGGACAGCTCACGCACCCTTTTCCCATCTGCAGAGGCACTCGGCAGGGCTGTCCCCTCTCGCCCCTATTGTTCGCCCTGGTGGTGGAGCCTCTGGCCATTATGATTCGGCGGTCCCCCGATATCTGTGGTATAACCCTTCGCGGAGTGCAGCACAAGATTGCTCTCTTCGCGGACGACCTCCTCCTCACCCTCTCTGAGCCCCTGCGCTCACTGCCGGCGGTACACTCGCTACTCCGCACCTACGAACGTGCCTCTGGGCTCAAAATTAACCACACCAAGTCCTGGGCCCTTAATATCTCGATCCCGGCCGAAGAGCTCCCAGCGATTCAAGTTTCGGCCCCGTATCAGTGGGCGGACGCGTCAGTGCGATACTTGGGTCTTAACTTGACTCCAGACCTGGCCACTTGGACGCAAGCCAACTGGCAAGACTACAAAACCTCTGTCCTGGCTGACCTGCGGGCGTGGAAGGCCTTACCGCTCTCCTGGTTGGGCCGCCTAAACACTGTGAAGATGTCGATACTGCCAAAGGTCCTCTATCTATTTCAAACACTGCCAACTCCGATTCCGGAACATCAAATACAGGGGCTCCAACGCGAGCTCAACGCGTTTGTGTGGGGGGGGAAAAAGCCACGGTTCTCGAATAAAATCTTGAGTCTCCCCCGGGACAGGGGTGGCCTGGCCTGCCCTAACCTCCTCGAATATTACTGGGCGTCGCACCTTCGCTGTATCCTGGAGTGGGGGGCGTGGGAGAGTGAAAAGGTGTGGTTCCACATGGACAGGGCAGTCACCTGCCGGCCGCTATGGGACCATGCCTGGCTTCCCCGGGCGGCCCGACATCGCAGCGCCTACATGGCCGTCCCTACCAAAACGGTCCTGGAGATCTGGGATAAAGTAGCGGTGAGTAGGGGCCTGACCACCTTTCCATCCCCACACACCCCGATCGCGCGGAATCCACAGTTTCCGCCAGCATGTCAGACACCTTACTTCGCGAACTGGACAGAGTCGGGCTGCAGGACGATATGAGACCTATTTTGCGGCGACACTCTCAAAACCTTTGCACAGTGCAAGCAGGAATTTGGGCTCCTGGACGGCGACAAATACCAATACATACAACTGCGGCACTGGATACAGGGCTCGTCCCTGACGCCGGCGGCCACGCGACCCTACACGCAGTTCGAACAGCTAGCGCGGGATTTAGGTAACTATAAGGGGCTCATTTCCCGCATCTACAGGGTGCTGCAGCGCTCGCACCGGCTAGACCCCCACCCCTATCAGACGAGATGGCACTCTTCTACTAGCTCGGGCGTCACCCCTGCCCAATGGGCCCGGCTTTGGGGCGACATCCCTAAAATACTACGTAGCATCCCTCAACAAGAATCGGCGTACAAAGTAATGACCCAATGGTACTACACCCCCGCCAGACTCCACAAAATGTTCCCCAATTCCTCTCCCCTGTGCTGGCGATGCACTCAGGCGCAGGGAGACTTCATACATATTTGGTGGACATGTCCACTTTTGAAAGTCTTCTGGAAGGAGGTCCTCAGCCATGTAAAAAGGGTGCTCGGGTTCCCCCTTCCGGAGGATCCGCTGGTGGTCCTTCTGGGGGTCAGGCCAACAACCCTGAGAGCCATGACGGGTCGTGATCGGCACCTTAGCCTCCACATGCTGGGCGCTGCAAAACAAACAGTAGCCCTTCACTGGAAGAAGCCGGAGTCGCCCTCTGTAAACGTGTGGTTTACCCGTCTGTGGCAGGTGGTGGCGATGGAGTTTCTCACGGCGCGTCTACAGCTTCGAGACGCCAAGTATAAGCAACTCTGGAAGCCCTTGGTGGACTACCTGGGGCGGCTAGAGCATGCTCGCTTGCAGCCGCCACGACTTCGAGCCCTGAAGCTCTTCGATGACGTGCTAGTTCCCACGGACCCGGGGGGGTTCTGGAACACCGCAGGGGGTATGTAACGTAACCCACTAGTGAGCGCCGGCCCGGAGGGAGGGGAGGAGACCCTGCTGTTAGCGGACTACACCCTGGAGGGCCCCCATCTGCTGGTGATAACTGAGCGCGCATCTTTTCTCCCTCGCCATGACTGTCGCCCTTTGCGATGGTCCACACCCTCCCCCTCTTCCCTTGTTCTCTCCCCCTGGTTGTTTGGTCGTCACATTGGCAATCTTTGATGTGGGGAGTGGGGCGCTACTTACTGCTCTGTGCATCACTGATGAAAGGTACCTGACTTGTACAGCGCCTCCTTTAGGTGATACTGGCTAGCATATGCTGGGACCCTAACATCGCACAACTGGGACACCCCCGCTGCCTTACCCTAACGCTACCTGCCCGGCTGGCCCGGGACGAGTGGGACATTTCGTTAGCCATGGTTTCTAGCCTTTAAGAACTGTCTCTACAGGGTTGCTGGGCGGGAGGTCTACTGAGGGTTTAACGCCACTAAGGCTAACAACCTCTGAGAGTCAATGTACCTGTGGGGGCCGGTTTCTGGGCTATCGATAATGTTCCTGGTGCTAAAGCATATGCCTGTATTCATGCCAATGACTAGCCACCTGCTGCCGGCCAATGTGGTTGTAGGCGAACAAGCTGTGTATGGATTTTTGCACGACCGTTAAAATCAATAAAAGTTGGTTCAAAAAAAAAAAAAAAAAAAAAAACAATTAATACATAATTAATGTAAGTAAAAAAAAAAAACATATATATTAACGTAATATTTATTTAAAAAATGCAATATTTTTTGCGTAGGATAGCGGGCGGGTAAAATTTACTATTACCACTCCAGTAAGTGCAATAGTAGGGAAAACGTTGGATAGCGGGAGGGTAAAAATTACTATTCCCACTCCAGAGAGTGCAACAGTAGGGAAAGCGTTGTATAGCAGGAGGGTAAAAATTAGTATTCCCACTCCAGACAGTGTAATAATAGGGAAAGCCTTGGATAGCGTAGGGGTAAAAATTTATATTCACACTCCAGAGAGTGCAACAGTAGGGAAAGCGTTGGATAGCGGGAGGGTAACATTTACTATTCCCACTCCAGTGAGTTCAACAGTAGGGAAAGCATTGGATAGCGTAGGGGTAAAAATTACTATTCCCACTCCAAAGAGTGCAACAGTAGGGAAAGCGTTGGATAGAGTAGGGCTAAAAATTACTATTCCCACTCCAGAGAGTGCAACAGTAGGGAAAGCGTTGGATAGCATAGGGGTAAAAATTACTATTCCCACTTCAGAGAGTGCAACAGTAGGGAAAGCGTTGGATAGCGGAAGGGCAAAATTTACTATTCCCACTCCAGTGAGTGCAACAGTAGGGAAAACGTCAGATGGCGTAGGGGTAAAAATTACTATTCCCACTCCAAAGAGTGCAACAGTAGGGAAAGCGTTGGATAGCGTAGGGGTAAAAATTACTATTCCCACTCCAGAGAGTGCAACAGTAGGGAAAGCGTTGGATAGCGTAGGGGTAAAAATTACTATTCCCACTCCAAAGAGTGCAACAGTAGGGAAAGCGTTGGATAGCGTAGGGGTAAAAATTACTATTCCCACTCCAGTGAGTGCAATAGTAGGGAAAGCGTTGGGTAGCGTAGGGGTAAAAATTACTATTCCCACTCCAGTGAGTGCAATAGTAGGGAAAATAATAATTTAATATTTTATTAAAAATAAATAAATTAATAATACCAAATAAAAATATTAAAATGACTTACCAATCACACAATATTTAATAATTAATTTATTATAAATACCAATGTTTTTTTATTAATAACCAATTAATAATTAATTAACAACCAATTAATTTTCAATACCAAAAATTAATAAATAAAATTAATACAAATTAATAATTAATTAAGAATAGATTAATTAGCAATATACAAAAATTATTTCAATAATTAATTATTTACAATTAAATTAATTCCCACCATATTCCCCTATAAACCCACAACCCGCTACAAATAATAAATTAATACAATTAACATAATTATCAATTAAACAATTAATACTAATTCATTACCAATTAGTACTAATTATTTACCAATTAATAATTAATCAACAACCAATTAATTTTCAATACCAATTAATAATTACCTAATAACAATTAAATTACTTCCCACCCTATTCCCCTATAAACCCACAACCCGCTACAGAAGTAAAACGCAAAATTAAATTAAAAATAATTAATAATTCCTAAAAATTATTATTTAATGTACTATAATTAAATTACTTCCCACCCTAATCCCCTATAAACCCACAACCCGCTACGGAATTAAATTATACAAAAATTAAATAACATACAATTCATTACTTTAAAAATATTCAAACATACATTCCAAAATGTATACATACTTTTAACACATATACTAACACTTAAAACACTATAAAAAAATCGATATTTTTAACAACTATATTATGACTGTCGATATTACTTACTTCTATATTATTTAAATCGATATTTTATTTCTTACCTGATTTTCGATATTCTTCACCACTATATTTTGGCAATTCGATATTCTGTCCATTCTATATTAAAAACTCGATATTCTGTCCTATCGATATTTTGAATTCGATATTATGTCTGTTTACCAAGGCCAGATTCTTGTCTACCTGGCTATCTCCAAGAATCCTCACAGGTCGCCAGGATCTTTTTATTTGCCAGATAGCGTGGAGGGGACGAACACAATTATCAAAATATATCTACCACAATTAGACTTCATTTGGAAAGGACCACTGACTCCGAATCTAAAATTTGAAATATTTTATTACAACCAAAAATAACTGGACATACAAACACCTCAAAACAAGGTGTAAAAGGTAAATGGGCACTAATACAAATGCAAGCCTACGTAAGATTCTCATCCGTCTCAGAACAAAAAGAATTACAGATTTCAAAATCATCAAAAAAACTATGGTTAATCCGATGTCTAAATTCGGAATCATTAGTGAAAAAAAAAACATTAATCTGTCCCTACTCTACCTCTAAGGTGACATCCCTACTTAGCATTCCCATCCCGGGCAAGAGAATCAAGGAAAAGGCGTCAGAAGTGAAGACTCCTTTAAGAAGTACCTTCACTTAGTCAGAGCTCGTTCTAAGGTGCTCCTTCTAGCTTCCCATCTAAACCTCATCTGCTCAACCCACGGGGCACTGTCCCTAATACAAAACCCCTGAATCATAGAACACGCCCTTCGGCACACCTCTTCGGCCAGGTCTTCTCTCTGTAGTTTTCCACAAAGTTGTCTTGCATCCAACAACGGTTAGATTGACCATGGGTCCCAGGCACCTTGCGCAGCAAAAGTATCTATCTTGCATTCCAATGCACTCCCCTGCTGGCTTCTCACAGCATCCTAACTCCTAAAACAAAGATCTATTCTCTCTAACGAGCTAAATGTCCTTGCACCTGCAACAGAAACATGGGAACGAGAAAAGCCATTTCACATCTTTAAGATTTTACATTTCCCTGCAACCCAAAGCCTTTACCAAGGGAATCCTTTTCGGCCTACAACATTAGCTAACATAAGGAAGGAACAGGCCTTCTCTTTGACATATATGTGATCAAGTCTTTACAAAATTAAACACACTATTAAACACACTCTAAGCATTAGTTCATTATTTTCATATTCGTGGATAAGCAACCTACGCGTAAACATGCAACCTACGCGTTTAACATGGCACACGTCTAGCCTAATACATTGCATTGTACGAAAACTAATGATTATTTGTTTTGTTGAATACATTCACAATAACTTGCAACGTTGATCCTCACAAAAGCATTACTACATTTCTAATCACCTCTAAGTTAGGCGATTACATCAATACACTTCTATGACACTTCTAAACATACATTGATTAATATGCGGGTGCTAACGCTGAATATGATGCACCCCTACAAATTTCATAATCTTATGACGCTCTATCACCCCCCTCATGCAAAGCTGCAGAAGCAGGAGAAAACAATTATAATTACGCGAGTTACATTTAATTTTCTCTTTATTTCACTGCTATAAAACCGGTGAGGCGATGATCCTCCGCCTTAGCGGAGGAGCTGCCACTGAGGTGTGCGCAATGGGATGTACTGCTCTGAGAGCAGCACGCAGCTCTGGAGGCCTAAGGTTGCTATGAGCACTGTTTGCCCTGCAGAGATGCCCTCGCACATCTGAATAGCCCCTCATATTCAGATCCTTCTGTGTCTTAGGGTCACTTTGAAAAGAGCGCTTCTTATTTTGCCGGATCTCTGTGTCATCTGAGATGGAGGAAATTTGCGAATGCCTGTCCAGTGCTTGACCAGCGACCAACCGAGGGACGGGGCCTGCTCAGGGAAGAAGGCGAGCAGGGGCTCCGGACCGTGTGCGTTCCTTCAGTGCTTTGGAGCAAACTTGCTCTGGATGTTTTTCTCCAAACTGCAGTTTACACCCCCCCCCCAACCTTGCAAGGCGGGGACCCATGTGGAAAAGAGAGGGTTTAAATCATCTTCCTTTGTTGAACATAAATATTTTGTCACATTTTCTGATGTTTTCTTTAGAAAGTGTAGCTTAATTATCCTTAAATGTTTTTCGCTGCATATGTCATGGTGTACACATTTGTACACATATATGGGCTTCGTAGAGCTCTTTTTTCCTTTTTCGGAAGTCTGTCCAGAGACCCTCAGCTCACTCAGAGCTCTCCTCTGTCCTGGGGAAACCTGGCAATATATATGAGCCTCCAGCTGAGGTGTGGGAGGGCAAAGGGGCCAAGTTCAGCATCTAAAATGAGGGGCTGTAGCTGTTCACTCCCCAACAGGGGTTGCCCGCCCCCCAGGGCTTTGAGGTGAAGACCTTGCAAGATACGTTCACGACAGCAGCGGTCCGTGCAGGTAACAGCTGTGGGGCCGAGTAGAGGGACGATGCAGAGGGAAAATTAATTATTTATTTGATTTTCCCTCTGCATCGTCCCTCGAAATCCTTCCTCATTCGGCCCCACCACCCCACCGCTGTTACCTGAACGGACTGCAGCTGTTCACGATCTTCTAGAGCTTGGAGTCAGGGTCACACATACAAAATACTTATGTGTTTCTCCATTCAGAGGTATTATCCTTAATGTCTATACATTGTAAATCTATTGTCACAAAAGTCCTCAAGGCACATTTCACTCGTGTTCTGCCTTATATTTAATAGCTCAGCTGAGAGTGCCCTTCATGATCCTCCCACCCCACTTACCTCCATGTGAATGCGCAGAACCCCCAAAAAACATTATCCAGGGTTATGCATGTCATCAGTAGAATGGGTCGCATAAGTATTAAACAAATATATATTTATAGGAATGGTAATTTTGTTTGGTAAATCTCACCCACACACATTCAACAATCATGCGGTAAATGCAATAAACATGCTTGCATTATTATGTAACATATACGCATTTTAGTATTTATTCATTGGTGTATGTATTAGTTACATCGCTTATTGTCATTTTACAGATATTCGTGAGCATTCAGACCGGGGAGTGCAGGTACAGACCACTCAGCTTCTAACGATTAGACCCTACTTCAATCGAAAGACTGTTAGAAAGGTCCTCTTTGAGTGACACAGGTAACCTGTTTCTAACCAGCCTAAAGTACAGGGTCATCAGGAATGTGGGGCCCGATTCCACGAATGAACGACCAAAGTGCTGTAATCGCTGGAATGACACATTAGAAGTGGCCAGCCTTAGCTCCCTATATTAAATTATAAATGCACAATTACTACCCTTCGTACTATAGGAATGAAGTTATTTGCAGAATCGGTATAATGTATATATACTTGAGTGCACGTGTGTCTTGTGCATTTATGTATGTGTCCGTGCTTGGTATGTGTGTGTGAATATACCTACTGTTTTGCCTATCACTTTGGTGCCATTTGACAAATCTTCACAACATTTTCAAAACTAGTTTGCCACCCACTTCAGCTCCTGTCTTGAAAGTTTTGGGTGAGTCGTCAAGCAGAGGATGTGAAAAAGGGGGTCCCAAAACAAGTTTTCCCTATGCAATTTCACATTGGGAATTTGAACACGGCTACAGGCGGAATCGCTGAACGGAATTAAACCAAATTTTGTAGAGAGCTAGCCTTTGGTCCAGAAAAAGTGATTTTTTTCATTTGGTGTGAATTCGTTTTGAAATTATGAAAGAAAAAAGATTTATATATATATATATATATCTAGGGATGGCGAGGGTCTGCGAATCCGAGAGATCGCATGGTGAGATCTGATTGACTATCAGCACTTCAACCAGGAAGTGCTGGCAGCCATGTTGGAACTGGGGCTTCAGCCCGAGTCCACAAAAACACGCAAAAAACAGAAGGGAGCAGATTAGGAATAACCTGACCCCCTAGGCCTGGTGGTGGGGTTGCACAAGGACCCAGCCGGGGGCCAAAACCTTTTTTTTCCCCTTTCTTTTGCCGCAAATTCTCAGCAGTCTCCCATACATGCTTTTTAGTTGCCCCCCGGCAGGCAATATCCAGGGGGAATTTTTATTATGAATTTGGGGAAGAGGCGCACGTTGCCTCCTCCCTAAGCAACTTCCGGCCCCAGGAACTCCCACCCTCGGGACACAGCAGATTTTTTAATGTGAGGGGCATGCGGCCCCCTTCCCTGGACTGTTAACGGCCCTGGGGACCAAATCCCAAGGGCCTGATATGGTGGTGGTGTCTGCTAGACGCCGCCATCCATATTAGGAAGGCAGTGGGAAGCTGCGTTGCCGCCACGGAAAGGCATGGGGATTGTGACCTCAGGGGCCTGTTTCGGGCCCCTAGGGTATTGGGGGAGGCACATGGGGGGTACCTATGGTACCCCCCTACATTGTCATGGACAAGGTGGCAGGCACCGCGCGGTGCCTGTCACCTTGTACATGACAATGCACACAGTGCATTCCTAGCATTGTGGTGGGCGGTGCTGAGAGCACCGCCTGCCACAATGCTGGGAATGGAGGATGCCACCGCCACGGTGGCGCTGGCATCCTAATTGCAGGTGCGGGACTGCCGCACCACTGGCGGCCGATCCCAGCACAGCTAGGGTGGTGGGCGGACTAAAGTCTGCCCGCCATCCTAATCGGCCCCTAAGTCCGTTCCCAGTGGGCGGGAACAGGATAAATGCTCAGGCCCGCTGGAAGCAGACTTTTCATTTGTTTCCCTGCTCGCTGTGAAGCGGGCAGGAAAAGATGAAAAAACTGCTCCTGACTGCAGGGAGAAGCATGTTTTGCTGCTCCCTACAGGCGGGGAACCAGCTGCAGCTGTGGGCATTTTGGTGGCCCCCAACAAAGAGGAAGTGGTTGCCCTGGGTGGGCTCCAGGGCACCCACACTTTACTGGCCAGGCCAAGGGGGATAATGTCACAGGGTCCAATATTGGCCTGGGGAGGGTGGCTGAATGCCTCCCACTCCATTCACTATATAGCTGGGTCCCTGTAGGATGGATACCCGGAGCCAAAACTGGCCTGGGGAGGGGACTATGTGCCCCCTCCCCAGGCCAGTTTTGGCTCCTGGTATTCTGCCTCCAGGGACCCAGCTTGTTTCCAGTAAGTGAGCGCATTGTTAATGGTCTTGCTTGCTGTAAACAGAGTGTTTTCTGTGGCTTGGCGGGAGAAGTAAAGCTCCCGCCAACCCACCGCAAACAGCTATGTCCCGATTATTAACAAAGCGCGGGAGTCTGCGCTTCGTTTAAAAAAAAGTAATTATCAAAAGCCGTGAATCCAGAGCGACTATGTTTTAAACAATGTTTTTATGGCCCGTCGAGTCCTTGTCGGAACCCCCCAAAAGGCCTAGGGGATCAGGGTATTTCTACTCTGCCCCCTTTTCTTTTTCTAAATGTTTTTTCTGGGACTCAGATCAAGCCAAATCCTAAGATGGCTGCCAACAATTCCTGGTTTGAAGTGTTGGCAGCCAATCAGATTTGAGCACAGGGACTGTCGGATGCTCAGAGGAGATGCGTCCTTATATATATACAAATTTGGATTTTGGTAATTAACTCCGCAACTACTGAACGGATTCACATCAAATCAAATCACAAAAGGCACTTCCCTGGACCAACATCTACCTTCTTTGCAAATTTGGAGTAATTATGTAGCAGTTCGGGCTGTAGCCGTGACATAAGTTGCAATCGGAATTAACATGGGGAAAACGCGTATTGGGACCCCCACCTTTTCTCGGCCCCGCTTGACGGATCACCACGAAGCTTTCCAGATAGCAGCTGGAGTGAGCGTCGTATTTGTTTTTTAAATTTTCCGAGTATTCGTCAAACGACAAGTTATTGACAAATGAAAAAACACTCTTCCTATGGAAATTAAATCCTAACTGGAGATTTCCTTAGACCCTCGAACCAACAGGCATTCCAACAGGTTATTTCCCTGTATGGAGAAAGTTATGGAATGGATGACGAGAGCTGCTTAAAACTAAACGGGGACAAAACGGATCTTATGGTCCACCTACGCTGAAAGACTCCATCAAAAATCTGGGCGTCTGGCTCGAAAAGGATCTATCAATCACAACTCAAGCCAAGAAACTAGTACGCAACTGTTTTGGACTTTGGACTACTCAGAACACTCCGAAAAATACTGGATCTGATTCCCATACAGCTCAGAAAGACTGTGGTCCACTCCATGGTCACGTCACGTCTGGACTACAGAAACTCACTGTTCTTAGGAGCGCCAAAATAAGCGATCAATAGACTGCAGGTGGTCCAGATGCGGCAGCAAGGCTGCTGTGTAAGGCCCCAGCATTGGAGTCAGCTAGAAAGCACCTCAAAACACTTCATTGGCTCCCGGTGGAGGCCAGAATCAAATTCAAGGTATTGGTTATAACGCATTTAGCATTACACAACCTGGGCCCAAGAAAAATCAGAAACCTGATGACCCCATACGTCCCAAATAGAAGCCTACGATCTGGCTCCGAACGACTCATAAAACCAACAAGTATCAGGAAAGCCAGGTGGGGAGGCAGATCCTTCTCCCACCTAGCACCAAAACTGTGGAATTCTTTACCACGTGAATCGTGAATCATGAATAAAGAAATAGAATTTCGGAAGTCCATAAAAACGTGGCTGTTCAAGCAGTTCCTCTAACTTGCGTACAGCCTCAGCTAGCATCCTGTCTCTCAGCGCTGGGAAGCCCTAGGGCAGCCACGCGCTCTACAACTTTCAAATAATAATAATATATAACTTTATGCTACAGGGAAGGAAGATGGACATGTTCACAGCAATTACCCTCTTGGACTAGGGCAGATATAGCCTTAGTGATTTGTGCCAATCGATGTGGGTAGTAAAAAAGAAAAGAGATACACAGGAGGAGAGAAAGCAGAGGGGAGTAATCTGACTTGTTGTTGGACTTGGCCCTTCTGGCAGGTTCACCCCTAAACTTTTTTGCTTTTATTGGTGACTTGGTGATAGTGGTTTTTGGTTTCTGCGCACTTTCCCTGTGTCCCAGGGTAAAGTGCGTGCGCCCTCTGAGTGCATGTGGTGAGATAGGCCTGCCCTCCCGTAGGAATGCATGGGGAATGTATGTGTCCCTGGTAGTTCCTGATGCGTGGGGTGTGCATGGTCGAGTTTGGTATGTGCGGACTCGTGTGATTGAATGCTGAGCGATGATGCGTGCGGCGTGCGTGTAGCTAGTATGGAAGTGCCACTTCTAGAAGTGGGCACTTCGGTGTGCAGTGTAAAATGTGTGCCTTGTCTGGCGATTGGCTGGTTGAGGTCATGTGACGGGCTAGGGATTCCCCAGAGTCAGGAGGAGTCACCCGGTGGTGAGTAGGGAGATCAGCAGCTAGATGGGTGGGAGGAGTACACCTGGGTCCTGAATAGGGCAGGGCTTTCCCCACACAATGCTGGCTCCGCCCCCTGTGGTGCGACTGACGACCCTAGCCTGCCAGTGAATAGAGTGAGGGGCTGAGCACATCAAGGGTGCTCCCCAACCAGCTGTGACTGGTTTTCCCCATCACCCTGAACCAAGAACAAAGGGTTTTACTGTATAAAAATGGGGCTGTGTCCCCACAGAAGTTGTTCTCTGCCAGGATCCTACTTTGAGGGGGGGCCTGCTGCTGCTGGGCGCCAGGAGAGACCGCCACTGGGGACTGCCTCCCTGCTGGAGGGCCCTGTGAGCTGGCCCCTGGGCCCAGTCTTTGCCCCCTACCCCTACAAGACTTTCCCTGGACTTTGCATTGCTGGAGGAGAACTTTTCCTCTGCCTCCTGGACGCCTTTATTCCCAGGGACCTGGCCTTTAAGCGCTGGGAGCGCCTCATTTTGCCCCTAAAGCGCCTGGAAGCGCTTTTATTTGCCTTTAGCGCTCGGAGCGCTTTAATTCTGAAAGCCGGTGCCCACCCGGCATCTGCCCCGTTCTGGACTGATCCTGGGTGCTGTGCTCGTTGGCGGGTGCCCACCCCGCTTATTTGATTATTTAATAGGCGGGTGCCCACCCCGCTCATTGAGGTTGACTACGAGGGAGCCTACCCCTCATTGCTGCCGGGGAGAAAGTCACCGCCGCGGCCCTTGTGCACACAGGAAGTCAGGCAAGTCTTGTGGAGACGTGGGCGGGGCCTCGCCTCAACCCGGAAGCCGACGGGAGCCTACCCCGCGCTCCGGTCCACGAAGCAGGAAGAGAAGCGGAGCCGGAGGTTCGGCGGGAGCCCACCCCGCCTACCGAAGAAGAAGAGAGCCCCGCGCCAAGACCAGGAGCGCCGCCAGAGTCCCGGTGAGTGGGGACGACCGTGTGGTGCTCGGAGCGAGTGCTCTCCAGTGGGGGCATTGTCTATTTCAGAGTCGGTTGAGGCTCCAACGAGGGGGCGCATTTCGGGTCTGAGGAGCCTAGAGGGCTCCAAAGTACACGCGTTGGCTGTGTGGGCAGTGTCTATTTTAGAGCCGAGTGAGGCTCCAACACCCCGCATTGTTTCCTTCGAGCGCTGGTGCGCTCCAACGGCGTTGTTTGTTTCAAGCGCTGGTGCGCTCCAACATCGGGGGCATTAGTTACTTTCTGAGCCGGCGTGCTCCAACACGGGGCCCAGATGCTTATCTTTAGAGCCTGTGCGTGGCTCCAACGTGGGGGCAGAATTGTTTAGAGCTTAGTGGGCTCCAACCCAAGCCGGGCATTGTGTGCTTTAGAGCGCTGGTGCGCTCCAACGACGGGGCAGTATTTAGCAGAGCCCAGAGAGGCTCCAACGCATGGCATACACCATTCCAGAAGCCCAGAGAGGGCTTCCAAGGGCACAGTGGTGCCCAAGCCTTTCCCCAGCTGCCCAGCACTTAGTGGGCAGCTGCAACGTTCAGGTGGTACGCTTGGTGCTTTGCCCTGACTGCGTGCGCAGTCTTGCCCTGACTCTGAGTTTTGGACTGCGCCTCCTGCGCAGTCTTGCCCCTGACTTTGCTGGGACATAGGGCGTCCTAGCCCCTTCAAGGCCAGTTGGCCTAGGGACTGCCACAGGTGGTGGCGAATGTGAGTTTTGCGCTAATGTGCCTTGTGTTTACACCTCTGAATGTGCTTTTATGCGCCATGTGTATTATGCTTTTACCCCTACAGGTATTGTGATACTTAGGTGATTGTTTTCTCCCTAGTACAGGTGGTCCTAGTTCCCTGTGCAATATATTCCTAAGGTGGTTAGGGTTGCATAAGTGGTACTTACCTGATACCAGTAGTTACTGGTTGTGTGCTACATTTGCTATTTTGTACTACAGTATTATTCCTACGTTCTAAGTGCTATTTCTACTAAGTGCTAATTCCTGACAGTGGTCCATGTGGCCCTGTCCCCTGTACATATAATCCCTTGTAAATTCTGCCTGTGCCTGTTGGCACATTGTAAAGTGTGTGTTCTTATCTAATGTGTTTTTGGCATAATACAAAGGTTCTTTTTATATAATACCTTGTGTGGAGTTTCTTTTGTGGTGGGCCTTGGGTGTTGTTGCTGGGTGCGCGCGCACACGCTTTACACATCGCCTCAGAGATAAGCCTGACTGCTCGTGCCAAGCTACCAAGGGGGTGAGCAGGGGTTATCTTTGGCGTGTACCTTCCTTGCCCTGACTAGAGTGGTGGTTTCTGCCTGGCTTTGGCGCAAGCCCTAGCCAACCAGAAATCCCATTTCTAACACTTGTGAAATAGAGTTCTTGGAATAAAAGATAGGAGCTACGATAAAAACAGACTTAAAAGGAGAAACTGGAAAAAATATTCCAGTGGAAAAGAAGAGGTGATTAAAAATTGAGTTGAATACTGTGGAAAATGAATGGCTGAGCGACGAAGGGTGTATCAACTGCAGGGTGTATATACAAGTTATATGTTCTATGATACTGCTTTTCAGGAGTAGAATTGAGCAGCAGCTAGACTGTGCAATAATTGCGCCTTAGGTTAAGTGAGCATTCAAACCAGATTCCTCATTTATGTTTTGTGTATTAATATCTGAACTGGGATATGAATGCAGCGTGTGCTTTCACCATGGAATAGCTTGTGATAGCTGAAAGCTGCATGTAATGCACCTGATCAGAAGGACTGAAGAGGACCTAAAGACAAACGGAGCAGCACAACAGGCCTCCAGAGGTGGTCCATGGGTCGAGTAACCTTACTTGGGCTTAACTCATGTATCAATAAAAATATGAAGGGTCCCTGGTTTCAGAATTCCGTTGGACTAACCCATGTAGTGATGTAGAGCTGTCGAGATGATAGAAGAACCCACTGATCAACAGAATAACTGGTGAACCACCCGGACCCCACGTTTAGTAGCATTAATGAACAGTATAAACTAAGAATGCGGAGCAGAGTTCCGAAAAACTCCGCTTCGCGTTACAGAGCGGAGTTTTTCTCCTCGCTCGCGTTTGGCAACGTCAAGTTGGCGAGCGAGGAAAATCCAACTCCGGGCGAGATTTATTTCTCGTTCGCGATCGTCAACATGAAATTGGCTAGCGCGAGCATGGAGAATCAACCTCCAGGCAAGATTTCTCAACACGGGCGGTCAAATTTCTCACTGCGATCGGTCACGTAAGCTCACGACCGCTCGCGTTGGGAAACCATCAGTTCGCATTGAGAAAACTGCAGCTCGAGTAAAAATCTACTCGAGCGGCAGAAAGGAAGCAGCGCCCGCTTGCGCTGTGCATGGTGCCGTTCGCGATGATTGCACTGTGCGGAAAAGCACCTGGCACTGAAAATCACAGTGAACTGGCATTTATCTAACGCATTCCGCTGCTCACGGAGCTCCGCTTAGCGTAGAGGATTTTTTTTTGCACTTTGTGGAGTAGCGGAACTCCGCGAACTACGCCCAGGCTTAGTATAAACCTCAGGACTATTAACAGATGAGCCAGTTGGTAGGATCGGATAGTTATGGGGCTAAATGAGAATAATGTGTGTGTCCAAAATACTGGAGACCTAGACAGTGTGCCTTTTACTGGCACTTCAATGAGAATGAGAAAGGAAGTGTGTGATGGTGGAACTATGACACATGCGGCAGAGTGATGATGCCTTCTGTCATTCCGCGAGTGCCGAAGAAATACTTGGGATCACTGCACTTATATTTTCACAAATGAAGCAGAATGGCAATGCCGGTTCTATTCACATTTCCCCGGTAAGGACCCATGTCAACATACCCTAGGAAGAGCAAGACCGTCTCCTGTTGTCTGGTTCGTTAAAAAAAGGGAAACATGAGGTAGAATTAAAACACAAACAGAGTACAAAGAAAAACACGATGCTTCCCTTGTGAGCTGGGAAAATATATCCCTGGGAGGAGAGAGGAGGCCCTGGTAAAAGTAAAGCCTGTGGGAGATGCATGTGAGCTGAGGGAAATTAAGTGCTTTGAGAAGACAGGAACTGGGGGCGAAAAGTCCAGGAGAAAGAATGAGAACTGGGGCAGTTAACATATTGTGTATATGTAAAGCACACGTTCACCCAAGGGTATCCTGGCGCTGAATAACAGATGTTTATTGTTACCCAACGGTACTCATTTTATCGACCTAGGAAGGATGAAAGCCTGAAATGACACGCTGGGATTAGTACCGGTGATCATAAGGCAGAACACAGGCCCTTACAGTGAACGAATCAGTCCACTAAGCCACCAGAACTGGCAAGACCCTGTGAGAGGAGAGAAAAAGAGGGGATGAGGGATTTAACTCCATGTAAAAAGAGAGACGATAACTGGGGGGAAATAAGAGGAGAGGGGATTGGGGAAAGTAATGCCCTGGCGTGTGAGGAAAACGGAACAAAAACACGGGTTCGAAAACTGAAGTGGTACCGAATAAAATCTAAGAGAGATGAAAGATTAATGAAAATGATGGCCCTAGGAAATGGCTGACGAGGAACTGGTGAAATTCAAGTCCAGGGAGAGAACAGAGGTGCTGGTTGAATAAGCTCAGTGTGGAAGGAAGAGATTTACTAACAAAGCCCAAGGGAGCACATGCAAAGTATGTTGAATAATCCTTGGGAACAGTAGAACGTTGAGACTTGATCTATCAGGGAGACGAGGAAAGGAGCAGCGCGTTTTCAATATGTTCTTCCTTTTACAGAGCATCGCTAGACTGAGTCTGATGAGATTCGTAAACATCGACTGTTATATGACAATCTGAGTCACAAGTTTAGTGATAATGTCACAACAGAGCTGTGTTCCAAGGCTGTAATTTGTAGTCATCACCAACACACGCCTACACTCGGCTTACGGCAGGAACACTGCATTATTTAAAACGTATCCATGCACAGTCTGGGCTTGCATGTGCCAAGAGCGGCTTTCCTTCTACGTCCCGCCTCACAGTTTGTGTTACTCCGAGGGGAAAGCTGCTGCCTTTGAGCAAGTGAATCCAGGGTAGGTCCAGGAATGCAGGATAGATACACAGGGCACGTTTTTTAATCTAAACATTTTTAAAAGAAACATATTCATTCATACAGTCAGTAGAAATTGCGACTATCTGGTCTAGATCCAGCCTTCTGGATCAACGTTTGACACACCTGCTTTGGAATCTCACTGGAGTGCTTTTTTTTCCAAGGTACACATTCAGCTTGCAGTTGAACATGTCAATAGCATAGTTTGTCTGACTCTGAGAGCATAGCTTCTTTCTTTAGAGCAACGATGTGCAACATAGCCGCAAGAGGGCCAGAATCATGACAGATTTTCAAGACAGAACCAACAATATTGCTGCACGCTAACTAGTGCTTAGTGTGTGAAAAATTAAGTGCCAGGGCGCTCGTCAGGAGGCTACTGCAGCTTGACCACCCATTGCCCCTGCCCGTGCTACCAATAACAATATCAACACAACTACTAACGATCCCACTGCTACAAGTGGGACAATTCAGACTATTCCAGGACCCAGAGTTATAAGAATGGCTTGGGCAGCAGGTATTAGTAATTATTAACATAAATTCAAAATAATAAAGAACTGTTGTTCTGCTCATCTCCAAATTACCCAAAGAGCGCCACCATGAGGCAGACTGTCGTAAATGTCGGTGTAGACAATTAGGTGCCGGTGCCAAGCACCGGAAACCACTGGCTCAAATTAAGCAAGGACTCCAACCGGGAAGCAAGCCCACTGTGCACAAGGAAAGAAAATCCACAGAGGTTAATTCCTGGCTTTAGGATGCGTGTCAAGCAAAACAAAATCTCCAAAATGGATTGTTCGATAATCATTTATTATATTCGATCCTCAAACAAAACAATAGTCAATTTATATCCGAGGCACATCACTCTTCATTATATATCCATTGCATTCAAATGAAGTATAGCCATTGAATTTACTGAAATTTCATACTGCTCCCTTTGCATTTTATATGAATCCATGCTCCTCCATTATATGATGATTGATTATAATAAATTATTGATGGACGATCAGTTTTAGAGACTTTGTGGGTTTTCTTTCCTTTCCTTGTGCACTGTGGGCCTGCATCTCAGTTGGCATGCATAAATATGTTTGGCTTTCTCTGGGAGAATCTCTGGGCAGCGAGCACATCACTGCAGTATTGTAGCAGTGTGTTGCACTAGTAACTTTTGAATTTCTCTTAAGATAATTTTTGGGGACGTGCAACTGAGAAATTTCCACATTAATGAAGGACAGGCAGGTTTTTAAGACAGTCACATATAATAAATTTAAATACAATAATGTCAATGGAATTCATTTACATAGGTAATGGTAGTCCTGAAAATCTGGCTTGGATCAGACCTGTCAAGACCTATACTGAATGCCCCTGTTTTATAGTCTTCCAGGACTCTTCCTTTCCTCAGGGTTCAGACAGCAAACCACTTTACTTAGTATTCCTGGAAATGCCAGGTTACCAAGAGTGCCCAAAGGACACCTGATTTCTTTGTGTTTGAACAAAACAGAAATGTGTCTTCCTATCCACGAAGACAGCAGATTTCCTTGGAGTCTATCAAACAGCAGGTTACCTATGGTTAAAAGGAAAACAAGTAACATCTTTGGCAACGCTTTTTCTGGTTGATACTCTATCCTCACTTTAGAATATACCACAGGTGCCAGAAAGGATCCAGAGAATTTTGTAGCAGTGCTCCCACGTGCTGCGAGATGCCATAGTGCAGCTCTAGCCTGACTTGATACCACTCCAGAAATGACAGAGTAGAGCCACATGTAAGCACCGCCTCGTATACTGAGGTCAGTTTCTTTTCCTTTCCCTTTCTGTGCCTTCATAAGTGAAGCATGAAAAATTGTTGGTAACAATGAGTTGAGTACTAACTTGGGACCTTTCTAGACATTAAAGGGACCAATCCACAGATGGAGGAGGCATGAGGGCAGTGAGAAATCTGCAGTCCACCAGAAACAGGGCTTATGAAGAAAAGTCACTTCTTCTGATGGATAATTCAGTACCTTACCATGGAGGGTCTGTGGAGTCTTACAGAACCGAGTGGACAAAATGCCCTTTGCGCTAGACCAAGCTGTCAAGACAGTAGTGCTTTGGGAATGCATGCACCGATATCCATGTAGCAACCTAGTAGATATCAAGAACGAGAAACAAGACAGTAGTGCTTTGGGAATGCATGCACCGACATCCATGTAGCAACCTAGTAGATATCAAGAACGGGCACCCGTCACACTAATGGAGTAGTTGGCCCTGATGAAATGGGCTCTCAGACCTTCCGGGAGCTGCTTTTTGACCAGTGCGTATCAGATTATACTGCTGAGGACTATCCACCTCAACAGGGTCCTCTTCTTCACAGCTTTTACTTTCTTTGTTACTCCAAATCCCTACAAAAGCTGCTCATCCATCTGATGGCTCGTTGTAAGATCTGTGTAAAAACGTGGAACCCTTTGGGGTCCAACAGAAGGAGCCACTCCTCGTTCAAGGTGTAAGTGGGAGCAAAGAATGATGATAGAGTGATTGATTGGCCAATGAGCAAAGGAGTCACAATTTTCATTGAGCAGGTCGCAGCACCAATTTGCCGGGAAAAGGGTGGCATTGGGCGGTTTCATTGTCAGTGCCTGCGGTTCAAACATGCAAGGTGCTGAAACAACTGCATTGAAGAAGACAGTCTTCAAGGTCAAAGATGCAGTGAACAGCTGTGCATAGGGTCGAAAGGAATACACACAGTAAATATCAAGACCCAGTTAAGATACCACTGTGGCATCATACATGGTTTGTGCACGGCCATGTATGTCAAACCTTTAATAAGTCTGATCACAACAGGTGATTTCAATAAGGACGGTTATTTCTGGCAAACGTTAAAAAAGCCAAAAGATCTCCTCCAGGACATGGATAGGGCCAGAAATGAGGCCTCATGATGGGCCATTGGGACTTTAACTTCTTCTGCAGGACTTGCATGTCACCTACCATAGTTGAGACGGAGGATGCACAAGGCTCATTTATGGTAAACCCCAATGATGTGAGGAATTCCAACGTTGTCCAGAAGTCATCCACGACTGACTGTGATGAGCCCGACAGTTGTTGAGTTATGGCAATACAGGAAGTCCTGACCAGCAAAGATGGGCAGCAACTACCACAATCCCTTTCGTGAACACTAAGGTGTGCTGGTGAGATCAAAGGGGAGCATAGCAAACTGAAAATGCTCCTGGCCCACCTTAAATCACAGGTAATGTCTGTGGGACTGTAGGATGGTTATATGAAAATACACATCTTAAAAGTCCATGTACACCATTTAGTCTCCCGGGTGGAAGGCAGAAACAGTCTGAGTCTGTTTCAGTATTTTGCAATTGTCCTTCCACAGAAAGGCGTTCAGAGATAAGGGTTGCTGGTATGCGATAGGCCTGAGGCCCATATTCTTTTTTGAGATGGAGAAGTTGTTGATATAACAACCCCCCCACCTTTTTCTGAGCCCAGTGCCCACTGCAGCCCTGAAGAGCAACAGACATACCTCTGGTAGTGGGATGGAGAGTGTTACACACATAACAGAGGCTAATGTGAATGATGCATTGAACGTACTGGGGAATGAGATGTTGGTGCACGAAAGGTTGATAACAGTGGAACCATCGTACAAAATCGCCAAGGGGGGTTTTGCTGTTTCAACAATTGCAAAATTTGTGGTGCGCAAGTGAAGGGTTGAATACTAGGGAAATACAGACTACAATTCCCAAGATTCAACCATTCACCTTGATACCGGATGAGGAACTTCTTAGTGGGTCGGAGTTCAACCCGGAAGGGATATAAACTGTTTCCGCAGTCATTGTGGGGCAGGTTATTCCGGACTTGCTGTTCGTCTGATGGCTGCTTCTTCCTGTGCGAGATTTAGTTGGTGAAGTAAGGGTGCTTGCACCAAATGTTTGTTTGTGAGCTTAACTAGGGTAATTTGGATCTTGCACTGTTCCCGTTTACCCGCTTCGTGGATCCTTGGATCTATCCTCCATTTGGGGGAGGAGTTTATTCTGTGCTTCCTGTATGTTCATTTTTTGGAAATCTTAGAGACCTTGTTTGTTACATAAAAGAAAGAAAGCCGAGGCAATTCCTCAGTTGCTTGTCAGCCTCCAAGTCAAGGCAACCAATCTATCCTTTTGATTACTAATGGGGATATCTTTGCTCAACAACAAACTTCTCTGAAACTGCAAAAAGGTGTTAAACAAATCTATCTCTGAATGGTATAAAAAGAATACTGTTCGTGTTTTCGTTTCTTATCACGGCTACAAAATATACAAGTTGGTATTATTCTAAGTTAATTTACTTTTCCTTTCTGCCGTTTTGACCAGGGATCATTGTGAGTCCTAATTGAATAAGGTTCACTCCCTGTGATGAAAGGCATGTATTTGTGTTAGGTGGGTATCTGCATTTCCCAAATAGATATCAAGAGGGTTAAGGAGGTGGAGAGTTGCTGTGAAATATATCTAATAAAGATCCTGCTATCTTTTCAGTCACAAGTGGTATCCCTTCAAACTAATTTGTCACTCGCTAGTGATGAGAGATCTGTGTCAAATACTCTACTTACAAATATATGTCTAAGAGATGACTTCAAGTTCACATGTTGATACAGGGGCTTTTTATTGTTTACAGGTATACTGAGTTATTCTTGAACTAGATTGCATAGTCAGAGAATCTACAACGAATGATAAAGGTTGTTATTTGTATTACAGGTCTCCTTCCCTGCTGTTCCATTCTTTCCTTTCCCTAGCTTGATCACCTTAATATTGTGGGCTATTACAACAAGCAGATTTGAGGCTGTTAGAACTGGGAGTCTCAAGTTGGCAGAGGTAGGTACCTTTGACAAAATAGGGACCCTTGCTTCTAGTCAGGGTAAGGGGGTACACTCCTAAAATAACCCCTGCTCACCCCCTTGGTAGCTTGGCACGAGCAGACAGACTTATCTCAGAGGCAGTGTGTAAAGCATTTGTGAACACATACAGTAACCCAGTGAAAACACTACAGATGGACACCACACAAGTTGTAGTATAAAAATAAGTATTTTTATATATACTAAACACAAGACCACAAACGACAAAAATCCACAATACTGTACTTTAAAAATGGTAGAATTAGCATATTTCTCTTAAGATGTAAAATGCACCTTAGGATGCGTCACGCTATACAACGAAAGTGTTGCAGGGAAGGTGATGAGTCGGTTCCTTACACGCAAGAACGGTGATGCGTCGGGTCCCTACTGATGCATAGGGGATGCGTCGGTTCTTCTCTGCGAGGGGAGGTGATGGGTCGGTTTCTTACTGCGCATTCGTGGCGATGCGACCCACAACGCCGTGATACGATGAAGATCCGGTGCGATGAAACATAGATGGCGTCTTCTTCTTGATGTGACACGATGCGTGCGCGCCCGGCGGCCGTGCGGCGACTCAACGATTCTTCTGAGCCGCGACAGGCCCTGCGACACGCTTCCCGGTGATGCGGCGGCGTCTGATGCGATGTTGGTCCTCTTCTCCGGCAATGCGAGGCGCTTCGGCAACGATGCGACAACTGCAGGGGCAACACGCTTTCCCAGCGATACGACGACAGTGGCTGCGACGGCGTCTGGTGCGTATGTTGAAACCAACCTTACTAAAAGATGCATTTTATCATTCTGAGTTCAGGCATACTAAACTCAAATTTCTACCTAGTTCCCTGAGTCAGTTAGGATTATAAGATGTAATAATCAAACTGGCTATTCTGGCCTATGGGGAACAGGTAGCCTTGCAATAGTGAAAAACGAAAATGGCTGTAATTCACTATTGGGAAATGCCACACACACCAGGGCATGTCATATCTTATACTTACAATGCACCCTGCCTTTGGGCCTAATATGCAGAAAAGGGAAGGTTTAGGGACTGGCAAGTGGGTGCAATTGCCCAGTCAACATGGCAGTACTAGACTGCACACAGGCTCTGCAATGGCAGACCTGAGACACACTTTACAGGCTGCTTCTGTGGGTGGCACAACCAGTGCTGCAAGCCCACCAGCAGCATTTGATTTACAAGCCCTGGGCACACTCAGTACACTGTACTAGGGGCTGACAAGTAAACCAAATAAGCCAATCATGGAGTCACTAATCCATACATCAATTTACAATATGGAGAGCATATACACTTTAGCACTGATCAGCAGTGGTAAAGTGCCCAGCGTCATAAAACCAACAAAAACAGGTCAGAGAAAATACAGGAGGATGGCAAAAAGTTCAGGGATGAAGGTGCAAAAAGGGCCAAGTCCAACAGAGTCTATCAAGAAGTGGGCCTATTGAGCATTGAACCGACCTAGACGACTACAACCCAACCTTTACAGAGAGATGCTCCCCTCGAAATTCTTTCTGGTATAGATGGGATATTAGGCAGGTAGGAGAGGAAAGGTAGGGCCTTGCCTTTTTGAATAATTTGCATGACCCATTTGTCGGACTTGATGGATCACCAACCCGGGAGGAAGTGCTCAATCCTACTCCCTAATGGTTAGGCATGTGTCGCTGAGGGCAAACTAAATAGTTTGCTGGCATTTGTAGCAGGGGAAGAGGAGTTAGAGGACTGCTAACCCTGCTGGCCCGGCTGGTTCATGGTCGTGGTCCCAAAAGGATAGTGTTTTATGCTGCATCACTGGCTGGGAAAGCGGTCTCTAATAATATGCAAATTCCATAGAGTAGCCCCTGAATTTCAAGAACTGCTGTGGGGTCGATGACGATCCAAGGAACTCTGGGGTGTCAGGACAAATTGAGGAATCAGCTCCGTGGATTGCTACCTAGGGAGCATGATTTAAATGGTGACACCCTTGCACCGTCTATTTGGAGCAAGAGTGGAGGGATGGGGTTGGGTACCCATAGCTCTCTTATGCTTACACTAGGACATGGACTCCTGCTCACCTGAGCATTTCTAGCAGGAAGTAATGTGGCCGTGGGAATGGCCATGTGACTGAAACTGGGCCCACGACTTGAAGCGATTGTGAGATCTAGGTGAAGACTGCAACTTCTTCTTGTTTTCAGCGACATACAACTTTGCCTCCCGCTCTCAAATCTTTTGGATGTATGGAGTGCATTTATCACATGACTTACAGTTATGTCTGGAGCACAAGCACAAACTGCACGTCTAGTACAGGTCTGTGACCAATGCCTGCTTCCTGCAATTGCTGTACAATTTGAATCCTGTCAGATTTGGTGGAGACATTATTCCCAAGCACACAGGCATGGCGCTGGCTAAGGTCCTTTTTGGCTGATAGATATCAGGCTGTCTACCTCACCCCTTTCCTCGCTTCCTACCGGCAACAGAAGCAGTGTCCCGCAAAGCTCGGCCTAGAGTCCATCCCCGTTTAACATCCACATGGCCTATTGGTAGTGGAAACATGGGGTTTCAAGGTTGTTTCATACAAGCATGACACCCAGCTGATGCTTTCCTTCAATCAGATAGAAGACTTAATAACAGAAAAATTCCAGGGTTGCCTCAATGGAGTAGTAGACTGGATGACGAACAGTTGTCGCAAAGATAACGGGGAGAAATCTGAGAAGGAATCTCCAGGAACTCCATCCCCCAGGATTGCCACAGAACTGGTGGCCTTCAGAACTGCCCCATCCGCAGTGGTAAGGAACCTAGGAGTTAAGTTTGAACAAGACCTGTCCTTTGAACCACAGATTTCGGCAGTAGTATGCACATACTTTGGCATGAGGAAATCAAAGTTCTTTCATGGAATATCTCCCAAAGGACTCCAGGAACAGCTGCGGTCCGCGCAAGTAACAGCAGTGGGCGGTGGGGCTGGGTAAGGGGGATTTCGAGGGAGATTGCAGAGGGAAAATTAATAATGAATTAATTTTCCCTCTGCATCGGCACTCAAAATCCCCCCTTACCCAGCCCCACCGCCCCACCGCTGTTACGTTCATGGACCGCGGCTGTCCAGGTAAACCACTGTACATGCTCTAATTACCTCCAGGTTTAATTAGTCCAACACTCTTTAACTGGGAGCTTCAGACAAACTGATCAACAGATTACAAAGGGTTAAGAATGCTGTGGTGAGGCTCATTGTCAACCTATCTTGCAGACACACGCTGAGCTAGACGATGAGGAATTTAAACTGGCTCTCAGTCGAGAAGAGAATTTTTTACAAGTCCCTGCTTATTACCTTGAGGGCCTTGCGTACTTAGAGACCAGCCTACCTCTACACGCGTTTTAAGGTATAGGCACTGAGCTCAGCCACTTTAGGCCTTTTGAAAATTCCCAAGATTATAAGGGCAAGGAAGGGATTTCACTCCTTTTCCTTCCTGGCAGCCAAGTCTTGGAATACTTTATCACCTTCTCTAAGACAGGCTCCTCCTTCAATCTTTAAGCTACTTGCTATCTCCCAGTCTCCCCAGCGCACAGTGCCGGGGTGCACATCAGAGAGCAGCTGTTGCACTATACAAGACTGTTTCATTCATTCATTCACTGTGAAAACTTTTGAAGCTGTCAGAAGACCAACAAAGTTAGGAGCAAAGCTCTGAATCCACATCGAAAGGCATAGAAAAAGGAAGTGCAGGTGTGGCGCTAATATGCGGCCCTGCTCTGTCACTTCTGTAGTTAGAAGTATCCATTAGAAGATATCAAATTTCCGCATAGTCATAGAAGACAGGGTTTTGTTAGGGTGCCAATAGAATGTATTCCATTTTCACTAGGGCACTGAACTTCTTCAACCCATTCGGCCACAGAGGGCAACTCATTTCCATATGATCACCTAGAATAACTGGTTCTTGAGGTGGTGCTAGTCAAGAGGACTATGTACTGGATGTGGGGAACTTTGCCATATGTTTCACAGATCTCTGATATAGAAGAGGGCACGGAAACTGGGAGAACTGGAAACTAAGCCTTGGTGATATCTGAGGCTGCCCCATAATCAATTAATTTAAAACAAGCCAGAAGATCCATCTCGTGAAATTAGAGGCAGAATTACTCAAATGCATTTAGCATCTGAATTGCAAACAGGTCTATTGAGAAATTAGATGTTATATTTGTTTAGCTGATCACTCATCGCAAAGATGTCTCAATGATCCACTCTGGTTTGTGCTCTTAACCCTAACTGTGTGTCATGTTATTTACCAACGTCGTCCTTTTGTTCAGCATTTATACTTGAAATATAAACTATCAAATAGATAAAGAATAAGGAAGGATTGATTAAGCGTGATACCATATGCTGTTATGTTGTATACCTCCTATGAATAGGTATTGCCAGCCTGGCCATAGCTACCTCTGGCGAGTCAAGAAGACTGAGTTGATCTTGGTAATCTTTATAAGCAAAAATATCCAGTATCCTGGTCCTAGAGGAAGGTGAAGCAGCTTCATCACTAAACCTCATCAAACCTCCGTACAATCCCAAGAGTGGGAGAAAACGTTTGCCGTGTTTCTGGCACAAGGACAAAAAATAATCAGCGGAGCAGGGAGGAAAGTACAAAGACCCTCCACCCCAATCTACAAATAAATCAAAGAGAAAGGAGGGGGAAAAAACACAATATTTGTCACATTTAAAAATCTCAACTAAAATACATTGGGGTCAAAGCATCCAACACTCCTGACAGTTAAAATTGTGAGACCCAGTTGTAATGCCACCTAATGGTAACTACACTTTCCACTTTTCATTGATGCCTGGGACAAAACACACATTTCACCTTTTGTTGATGCCTAGCACAGACCAGACTTTCTACGTTTTAATCATACCCAGGGCAAACCAAACAGACCCCCTTTCAATGATAACTACGAAAATACCTATTCTGTTCTCTAAACATACAAAGTTCAAATAATCTGTTTATTGTTTAACCATACCTTTATACCGAATGTGCAAAGAAAAGGAAAATGTGTGTTCGTTCACAGATGTAAAGGTGCACAGTACATAGGACCAATAACACCCTACTTGTTTTTAGATATTCAGTGACAAATACACATCGAATGTTTGAATGCAAGAGAAAACTACGCACCCCACTTTTTAACAGTGCCCAGTACTATGGGATACCAAGTAACCCACAGTTTAACAAAATATACTGCACACCACAGAAAGTATCTGCTAAATGGCAGATGAAAGTAGGACAAATTAAAAATGTAACTTTTTAGAGGTGACTCGGGTAACTCGTACACCCCGTAAAAGTTGGTACCTAGGACCAACCAATAATATATATAATAAACCAAACAACCTCTTTAACTCGCTACTAAAAGTACTCGGGCATTAAACCATGTAATACTACCTAGGAAAAGCCATGCACCACGTTACCTCACGGTAACCAAGGCCAGCACGCATTCTGACCTACCTAGAGAAAGCTATCTATTCTGTTTTATCACAATGCCTAGAAAAACCAATAACCAATATAACAGTCTCTCATACTATAGTTAATCTTCTAGCAAGTATAGTCACCATAGACCTATGCGGTCTGCGTTGCTACATTAAAGGCAACAACCGTTGAAAAGCACGCACCTTCTGTTATCTTTTTTTTTTAAATACATTTTATTGATTTACATAATTTGTTGGGTCAACATTACAGTCTTCATGATTAGGCAATCTTTACATTCGATTTCACAATAGGGAAGCATTAGTGTTTTACAATCATACGCCTCGCTGCCCCTGTGACTTAGCAAATTAAACTAAAAAGAAAGAAAACCAAAATAGCACGGTAGAAAGAAAACAAACACAAGCAAACAGAGAAGGAAAACAATGCGAACACAGTGTGGCTGTTAAGAGCTATGGTTTGGCACATTTCAAGAGAAACAGCGTGATAACTTACACTGAAAGTCAATTCTTTATAGACAGGCACGTTACAAGTGAGCACAAAAACTATTTTTGCAGAAGGTAGGTGGTGTGAGGGTTTTGTACGTGTGAATATGTCTCCCAACTACTTCTCGAGCTACATTCCTGTTCTTCTTGTTTATTCGAGAATCGTAGCACAGCTCTATATTCCAGTAATTACTTCACAGACCTTGCATTTACCCGTTCATTTCACAGCGGTCTTTCTTCATTTCTAGGTCTTGCAGACCTAGCGCCGGAGCGCGCATGCCCTATTGTGGGAGATGAGATTTTAGAAGTGGACTTCAAGCCCCGCCCATCTTTATTATTGGCTAGCGTCATCATTTATGTTAAATGCTGCCCTCTGATTGAGAATGAGGCTTTTTAGTTACCGCCCGGTCTCCTTTTAGCTCCGCCAATCTGGATTGAATTGTGTACTCGCGGAAATTACACGGTGGCTTTATGTTGTGGGTGCGTCCTATTTTATATCACTCGGCTTTGGCAATGGCAGCCGGGGGTTCTTTTTTGCATCGCGCTTTCCCTTAAAGTGAAAGTGCGATGCAAATATAAACAAGAGGCTGCCTTTGTCACTCGGCTTTGGCAATCACAGGTGCGTGTGTTGTTACACGGTGGCTCTATATTGTGGGTGCGCACGATTTTATTTCACTCGGCTGTGGCAAAGGCAGCCACATGTTCATTTTTGCATCGCACTTTCACTTAAAGTGAAAGCGCCATGCAAATATAAACAAGCGGCTGCCTTTGTCACTCAGCTTTGGCAATAGCAGGTGTGTGTGTTGTTACATAGTAGCTTTATGTTGTGGGTGCGCACTACTTTATTTCACTCTGCTTTGTCAATAGCAGTCGCGTGTTCATTTTTGCATCGCACTTTCACTTAAAGTGAAAGCACGATGCAAATATAAACAGGCAGCTGCCTTTGTCACTCAGCTTTGGCAATCTCAGGTGCGTGTGTTGTTACACGGTGGCTTTATGTTGTGGGTGCGCACTATTTTATTTTACTCGGCTTTGGCAATGGCAGCCGCGTGTTCATTTTTGCATCACGCTTTCACTTAAAGTGAAAGCGTGATGCACATATAAACAAGCGGCTGCCTTTGTCACTCGGCTTTGGCAATCACAGGCGCGTGTTTATTTTTGCACCCCTTCCGTTTTAGGAAGACAAATTTTCATCTCTTCCAAAGAGCTTTACTGTGAAACTAACAGTGCCCTAGCAAAGTGCCCTGCCCGCTCAAGTCCCAAGCATTGCGAAAGGTGAGCTGCCACCTACCCTCCCTAAGTGCCAGGCCTTGCCAAAGTGTCTTACTTGTACAATAACCCTTCCGACTGGCGTGCCAACCTCCCAAACGTTAACACTAACCTCCTTGCGTCTACCAAAAGAAAATCTTTAAGCATCCGATTACTTCTGCTTTGCTTTCGACTCTAAAAGCACTTCAAAACAGAAGGCAAAGAAAACCAATTGGAAAGCTAGTTCGCGCAAACTGACAAGGTAGGGGTGGAGTAAGGAAAGGCTGCCTGCACCGCCCCGTGATGCCTGTAATTGGCTAGAAGCGAGAATGACCAGCCAGAAAAAGATGACACAGCCACACCGGAAGTGACCGTCGAGCCAACGCCCAGGCAGGCAGCAGGCTTCATCCACCTCGGATGTGAACGCCCCACCTTAACGCGGGCGGCTGCTATTGAAGTGGTTGTTTACGGAAACAAACGTACAGCGGCCAGTGCTGTTGCCTTGATGATGGGCTCTCCGACAGACCGGCCCTGGCACATCCAGTTTATGACACTGGCAAGAGGAAGGCTCACCTGGTAGATGGGTGCCGTCATTGCCCCCAGCAGCGGCATGCCAGCAACCTGGAGAGGGCACAGTAGGCAATAGTATTTAATGCCCCACAGCCTCTTGGAGGCCTGAAAGAGACAGTTATTCCCTGGCTAGTCGTAACACTCACCTCTCACTGCCTCGCTCCTGTGTTTTTTTTGGCCGTCTTCCACTACAACCTCACCTGTCATTGATTTTCTAGTGACATGTGTCTACACCTCTGCTGTATGTATCTACTCTGCTTGCAACATGGTATTGTGTATTAATTGCTAGTTTGATTTCTCTCTCTGTTAAGCGCACTGCCACCTTCATCTGGTTTGAGCTGCGCTATATTTAAGCGCACTGCCACCTTCATCTGGTTTGAGCTGCGCTATATAGGAAACTAATAAAATACATTGCTCTACCCATGCAGTACGATCAGCTACTAAAGGGCACCATAAGGTAGGTGCATACGGAGAGGTGGGTGGAGAGTTGAGATCCCGCAGGCTTAGTGAATCACTCTCGTATTTACGATAGTTTAAGTTATTGCATTATGAATGACAATGACATTTATTATGTTTTAAAAATAAAAATAAAAACAAAAATAAAAGGCATTGTCATTTACAATGTCAATAGCTCAAACCAGTGTCAATGCGAGACCTATTGCATTGCAAATGCTTGTTTGGCTTCCGCTCTTACCATGTAGAAACCTCATACCATGCCAGACATACTCCCTCATTTTTTTCTAATTATTGTCATGACCTCTGCTTCCGCTAGAGCCCACTTTTGCAAGTCCCTTAACAGAATCTTAATATTTGGGGCGACTGCTTTCCAGGACATGGCTATTCTGCATATGGTGTTGTGGGCACTAGGCCCACATGCTTATCAGTAAGACTCTAAGACACATTAGTAGGGCACTACTAACTGGCCCAGGGCACGTGCGCCCGGCCCCTTTTAATTGCAGGGTCACTTGACCAGTGATGCCTGTGGTGGGTGGGTGTAAAGTGTGGGGTACAACAGGCAGAACACTAGAACGTGTCCAGCCGGACACAACATCCCTCCCAAACTTTAATGAAAAGAAACAAACAAAGGTCCAACCTGTAAGAAAACAAATGAACAACACATAGCACCAAATGAGTCTCTTCAGGCTGTCAGCCAGGCAGCGCTGGAGCTTTGGACTGCATGGTCAGGATGCTTTGATCCGCATTGGCGGTGTACTTTAGACCGGCCTGGTCTTGCGTGTGGGAGTCTATGTACAAAGTTCAAGTATCGGTGCATCTGAAGCGGTGGTGCTCAGGTTCCGGTGGACGACAAACCTACAGCTGTTGGGGTTGATCTCGGTGTGTGAGGTCTTTCCTTGGAGGCGACGTGCTTGATTGTCTTTCTAGCTCCTGACAGCCGAGCAACTTCAGACTTGCCTCTCTCGCCTGGACTCCTCTCTCACTGGAGCCTGCTGGAGGGCCTTCCTGCCGGGCTGCCATGGGACCGTGTGGACTGTGCGGGCTTTGTGTAAGCCGCGCGAAGGTGTCCCTGAGGCACTGCCAACAGGACTCACAGCCAAGTCGCTCATGTAGCTGCAGAGGGTGGTGTCTCTGCCCAGATGTTCTCGCAGTCAGGACTCAAGTTCTGCGCCTTCCTCTGATGGTCATTGGGTGACCATTCTTCGACTGTGACCTCCAGGCTTCCCGTGCCTGCCGTGGAGCTGCTGCAGACGCATCTCTCCTATTCGGATTCTCCTCTCACAGGAACTCCGTTGAGGCCCTTGCCCCTGGATTGCCACGTCACCGCATGGGCTGTGCGGGCCTTTCGCAAGCTACGCTGAGGGGTCGCTGCAGAACTCCCAACAGGGCCACGGCCAAGCCTTGTGTAACCCCAAGGGTGGATATTTCAATGGTCGGGTATGCACTACTTCAACAGGCTGCAGGTTGACGGGGCACACAGAAGGTTCCTGGGTGGCTAGCCTCGTTGAACTCCGGTTGTCTGGAGTGTCTGGATCCACTCTGGTGGTACGATGCTCCTTTGCTATCTGTGGTGATGATGCACCTGGATGACGATGATAAACAGAAATATTTCTTCAGTTGGGCAACAGGCGGTGATCTCTTGCCTTGGGTGACCTTGTGGAGTGAGGAGGACTGGAGGGACTTCGTGGCCACTTGCAGGTGTCTTCCAGCAGGTGCACTTGCTAGGCGCGGTGCTATCGATACCAAGCAGCCGGTGACCGGTGAGAGGACGGTCGAACTGCGAAGCGTGGGGCCTGGACGCAGATCGCGCTTGCTAGCGGCTTATGGTTGGTCCTCCCGCGAAGCTGTCTCCAGTGACATATCTGCACCCTGGTGGCTGGTTTGTGCTGATGTACACCTTCTCAAGTGCTGGCACGAGTCCTCTGTCCTCTCGCTCTTCTCCGTTCCATCTTGGCCGCCTGTGGTGGTTGTCTGCCCTGTGGCGTTGTGCCACTATTCTTTCTACCTCTGCGGAGTGGCGTCCTGCCACTCTCTTTTCCTCCTTCCGACCAGGTCCTCACTTGAATGTGGCGTCTTGCCACATATCTCATGTTTGCGCCACATGGACATCTCACTGGTTGCGTCCAGTTCTTGGGATGGTCTTCACTTTTCTGCATACTTGTCGCAGGTCTGTCCTGTCAGTAGGACTTGCTTCTTCCTCTGGGGACCTTTCACGGGCATCATCCTCTCCTCCAGGATTTTGCGGTGCTCCTCTTCTCTTCATTCAAGGGCGTCATGCTTGCGCCGCAAGGCTGCGCCACCATGACGCTTGATCCTGCCTCTGTGCAGACATGCTTGGCGGGGTTAGTCATTTCGATTGATGTGCTCCTTCTTGCTTGCGGAGTGATGTGGCGTCCGGCCACATGTTGCGGGTCTTCAGTGCACATGCTGTGGTGCCTGCTTGCCACTTAGAGTGTGTGAGTCTCCTATTGTTTGTCTGGGGCCACTGGCGACTCCGTCTTGAGGCAGTTTGAGGGATGACACTCGGCTGTCTTCGGCCCTTGGCGGGGCTTCTCAGGTGCGGTGGAGATTCTCCCTGATGCCTTCAGCATTGCTCCTTCTCTTTGGGGAGGTCTTACTATCCTGGGCCTGCTGTCGAGCTCACTGGTGCGGCCTTCTGTGTACCTTGGACTTTGCCTGCTCCGTCCACTCTGTAGGCGCCCTCTTCCGGCACTTGGCGTGCCCGCTTTTCTTTCTTGTGGAGGTGGCGGTTCACCACTGAGGGTGGGTGGTGCAATTTCCTCGCTTGCGGTGGAGTCACACAGCCACTGGGGGTTTGCATGACATGTGCACGGTCTGCACGTACTTCCTGTGGGCCATGCTGCTTCTTTGGGCTTTGCTTCTTTTGTTTGTTCGGCACTTGTCTGGGCAGGTGCAGCTTTGGGTTTCTTGGGGCCCTTGGTGAGGTGTATATATTAGACAGAGAGAGACCCCTTGTTACGACCAGGGGAATAGGGTACTCTTAACAAGTTAAAACAGACAATCCCTTGGACGCCAGTACATGTGATACCACCAAGCCCACTGCTAGGTTGGAATATAACTAGGGCTCCCGGTTTTCCGTTTAAACTGATTTTTACATATAAATACAGACGGAAATCTATTTTTCCTTTGTCTGTATTTATATGTAAAAACGGCAAAATACTAGCAAATTATGCAGTGCTGCCGTGCTCGAATCTTTTCACTTTGGGATGGGTGTTTTTAAGTTGCCAGTTTAGTTGTTCCCTCTGCTCTTTACAGGTCCCTCGATGCAACTTTACAGGTCTGTGTAGAAACACTGGTGGAGTTTGTGCAGTTGCACATGTGTTTTTGTGGCGTGTTTGTGTGGCAAAAGTTGGGAGGGTGTCCTTACCCAGCTTGTGTGCACAAGCCAGGGATGGTGCCAGAGGTGTGTAGTTGCAGCGCATAATTGTTCATCGACCAAGGGCGCATATTAAATTAGATGATTTACATGCCATGAATGTTCGGTATACATATAGATACAATGACAGCACAGAGGCGCAACTAGAGTCAAATTTCCTGGGGGGGGACTAAGAAAACATTTCAGGGGGGCTAATTCTTCCAGCAGTAGGCAGAGTGGGGAACAGGAGCTCTAAGAAGGGGTGACAAAAAACAACAAAGCCCATTAACAAGCAAATGGTCTTTTAAAGACCTGTGAAGTACTTGGGTGCGGCTGTGTGTGTGCCTGGGAAGCTGTCTTAGACACTGAATGTGCTCTCTGCTGACTGCTCTGGACGAGCTTCGATAGACACTGAGAGTGTTGTGCCTACGTCACTGAAATTGTTCCGCCTGCCTGGCTCTAGATAAGCTCATATGGAAACTGAGTGTTGGGCATTGGTCACTGAAGATGTTGTAAATAAGCTCAGATGTACAGTGGTGGGCATTGGGTCACTGGATGTGCTCTCTGGTGCCTGCTCTAGAGGAGTCGGGGAAGGATAAAAGTCTGTGTCGTCCGTGTCGAAATGGAAACTTTTAACCATCAGGTTTCACTCTGATCTCAGGGCACTCATAAAGCTGAGCTCGACTACCATACCCATTCACACATCCAATCTTCATGAATTCTTCATTAATTCATGTATTCATTCACATGCAGGCAGCAGCTTTGTCACAAGGCGCTTCCCGCAGCAATGTCTTCTTATCTCACCAAGTAGGTGTGAAGCCTAGATCAGATGCCAGTTTCTTCCCATGGTTACCGTGTCCGATAGTTAATAGATTAGCTGGTGTCTAACCTAAACTCACGTGGCCCGTGTCTTTTTCAGTAACCTTTTTCCTTCTCCCCTTTTTATATTTAATTTGACAAGCTTTAGTCAGAGATAGGTTTTGACAGATCAGTCATCAATATGTTACACATTCATGATACATATCTCATCTATTACCCTCTGTTATGGTGCTTATCTGAAAGACGGAAGTATGAAGGCCTGAACTCCTGACTTACGGATCACTACGTGTTTTGGGGATGTGTTGTATTTTTTGAGAATTTAGAGTTATTACAAACACGTAAAAATGCTTAAAGATTCCAGCTTGATCAATACACATATAAACATTCACCTTTGGAATCGAATCTTATTCTCACAATATGAAAGTGAAAGCCACTTGATAAAAGTAAATCTCCATTACAATTTACCAGCAAATGTGTTCCTTTGTTAGGTTTCAGAATAGAAGTCTATAGCAAGCACCTGAGGTGACAAGCAGCACCGTTAAAGGCCCCACCCACATAATGAAGAAAAAACACAATTTCACTCCTGATTGAGGACATAGTGTTCTGTGGTGTAACAAAGACGGGGGCCCGGAGCAGCAAGGGCCCCCTCAGCACAGTACTCTGGCCTGGGATTTTCGGATTAAATCCGGAGCGGGGGCCCTTCTTTTACCTTGCGGGGGGGGGGGCCCCCTCAAGTTTCATTACGCCACTGCTCAAACACATTCCATTACCAGAACGCACATTGATTACTCTGTCTGCATTCTAAAGAAGGGGTGGCAGCTTGCGTTCTTGCTGGCACCCCGCCCCAATTTAGTTCAGCACCCAGCAGATATACCCTCTCTGTCCTGGGCTGTCCCGAGAGCTGCCCCAGAAGCTGTGCATCTATCTAGCCTCCTGCAACCCTACATGTGCCTTTTCATAAACAAACCAGAAAGAGCCTCACTGTCTTCAAAGTCTCTTGAAATGCATATGTGCCTGTACTACAATGGCAAAGTTTTCAGATGAATGTATTGTGTTGACCAATAACAACGGAGGGCATTTGTGTGCATTGTCAATTTAAATAAATGTGGAAAAATACTAGCTGTAGCGTCGTCTTTTGCTTGTGGCAAAAATAAATGTGGATAAATACAGAAAAAATGCCCAAAAAATAAATATGGATAAATACAGACGGAAATGGCAAAAAAATAAATACCATAAAACCGGGAGCCCTAATTATAACTAATACCACCCACACTCTTTCCAAATAACTACTTGTACAAAAAAGCGAATCATTAACAGACTCATTCAATTAGAACGAGGAGGACGAGTTTTAGGCGGACCGCTGCATTTTATCAGCACAAACCAAAGAGAGGAGGAGAAGTATGTAGTGTTTGCTTTAACTTAGAATTACACGTTTTTCTACTAAATTGCTGCAATACGATTTTGAAGTTAGTCACATTCAAGGTTCTAGAAATGTGTGTGCAGATTATTTTTCAAGACATCCTGTTGACTCAAAGCTGGATATGGAGGATGAGGATGAAGAGGAGTGTTTTGTCGCCTCTGTGGGTTTGGAGGAAATGTGCGCTGTCAGTGAAGTTGAATGGAGAGATTTTCTAGCTAAAGATACGTTGTTGGGTGATGTCATCAGATGTGTAAAGGAAGGTTGGCCTAGGGAGAAGAATATATCATTTTCTCTTCAAACTTTTGTTAAAGTTGCTCCTGAACTCTCAATAGAGGATGGTTTGCTTGTACGTGGAGATAGGTTGGTCCCTCCTGGCATGTTAAGAGCGAGGTTGATACAGGGAGCACATGAAGGCCATTTGGGTAGAACACTCACGAAGAGGAGACTTCGTGAACGTTTCTGGTGGCCACAAATGGACAATGATGTGGATTTGTTTGTGGGGGAGTGTGCAATCTGTTCTGGTTCAGATAAGTGCTTGAAGGTCCATACTCCACCTCTGCAACCTATCATTCTACCAGACAGACCCTGGGAGAAGATAGGAATAGATTTGGTTGGACCGTTTAATTCTCTTTCTAGGAATTCAAGATTTGCGATTGTTGTTATAGATTATTATTCTAAATGGCCAGAAGTGCGTTTCATTGATGAACCAAATTCTAAGAATGTCATTGACTTTTTGAAAGATATTTTTCTCAGAGAAGGGTTTCCATCCACAATTGTTAGTGATAATGGTGTACAATTCACCAGTCAAGAGTTTGAATCCTTTATGCATCAGGGTGGCATTACACATGCTAGGAGTGCACTTTATCATCCTCAAACCAATGGTTTGGTGGAGCGGATGAATAGAGTTCTTAACAACTGTGTTCAGTGGGCTTTGGCAGGTGGTTGTAATGTGCAAAATGCCGTGAGATCAATGTTGTGGTTTTATCGCACAACTCCGCATTCTTCTACGAAGATTTCTCCTTATGAGCTTCTAAGAGGGAGAAAGCCATGTTCTAAAGTCTGTCCAGGTTGGATGTCTAAATGGGTTAAGTTGGATTCTGTGAGTGATGTGGATGGGGTTGTAAGAGAAAATGTTGCTGAAGCACAGTTACGTCAAAAGACATATTTTGATTCAAGGAAAAGATCTGTTGATCAGCCTTTGTCTGTTGGGGATGTTGTACGTGTAAAAATTCCTGTTCATTCTAGGAAAGGATATTCGAAATTTTCTGAGCCTCTCACTGTTGATAGGGTTTTCAAAAATGCAGTGAGAGTGAATTCAAAAAACTGGTGGAATGTTTCGAGAGTGGTGAAAGTCAATCCGAGTGTTGTGAAAAACTCGTCTCACTTAGACGGGGCAGTTTTGCCGGATGTGAAGGTTTTACGCAGGAGTTCTAGACAACGTTTTCTTCCTGCTAGATTTCGTTAGTTCTTTTCTTGTTTTGGGTACTTTTCACATGTTGGGTTATTTTTGTCTTTTTATTTGTTTTTGTAAGGGGGAGGATAATGTAGTGTTTGCTTTAACTTAGAATTCTTGAGCCCACTCTGTTCTGGACTCAAGAATTCTATGTGGAATGTTTAGGTTTGAATGTGGGACTGTTGTTATCTGGAGGAGCTGAAGGAGCCGGCTGCTGCGCAGCATCCAATGTATCATTAAAGATATATTTACTTCACTACATCGTGTCCCGACCTGGTCACTACAAAGTATTTGGAATCCCCCCGACTTTTTTAACAAAGAGAAATCTGGTTGTCTTTGAGAGCATCGCGCAAACAATAAACGCGCAAGCAAGGTGCCCTATTCCTGGCAATTCTGTGAACGGGCCTATTTTAAAATATTGAATACAACAAACGAACTGGTGTGGGACCCACACACACAAAAAATATTTATAAGCAAGCGACTATCCCGCCACCTCGAAGACAACCACATCCTGGACCAATCCCAGTCCGGGTTCAGACGAAACCACAGCACTGAAACAGCCCTCATCGCCGCCACAGATGACATCAGGCGCCAACTCGATAACGGCGAAACCTCAGCCCTCATCCTCCTGGACCTCTCTGCCGCCTTCGACACGGTCTGCCATCGCACCCTAAAAACACGCCTTCAAGAAGCCGGGATCCACGGGAAAGCCCTCAGCTGGACCACATCCTTCCTCTCCGGCAGAACCCAGAGAGTCCGACTCCCACCCACCTACGGCAGACCCAGGACCTGCTCACCTTCAGAAGACACCTCAAGACCTGGCTCTTCGAGCAGTAGCGCCCCCCCCCCCTCAGCGCCTTGAGACCCTCACGAGTATGTAGTGCGCTTTACAAATTCAGTGATTGATTGATTGACTAACTGTGGGCAAAAAGAAGAAATATATGTGACAATGCAATAGTTGAATGCCTCCCTCCCATAATAAAGGACAATAACAGAGAAAAATTAATCTACAGTCTTGATAAAGATGGAATGAAAAGTTAAACCATTGAAACGCGTCGACGCATATTGATTTACATAATGTTAGGGTTAATCCGATCCTGTATTTGCAAAACGAGGAGTGCAACCGGGCCGGGTTTTTCAATACCCCACATGATATGTTATACCCAAAGACAGAGTGTATTGTCTAGAAACTTCTTTTTCTCTTGTGTTTACATTGTGACTTACGTCCTGTATAAATTGTGATCATTGTATGATTTGTCTATATGAATTGTGGGATACATGTTTGTGAGATTTAAAAAAAAAGTTTTTAACTAGATGGTTTTTACTGTGATATTAATGATGAAATAAAAATGTTTTGTATTTTTCTAATTGGATGAGTCTGTTAATGAGTCGTTTTTTTGTACAAGTAGTTATTTGGAAAGAGTGTGGGTGGTATTAGTTATATTCCAACCTAGCAGTGGGCTTGGTGGTATCACATGTACTGGCGTCCAAGGGATTATCTGTTTTACCTTGGTGAGGTGTGACAGTCTTTCTCCTTCGAAAGTATATGCAGCCCATTAGGGCATGTGGTGCACTCATCAGTCCTGGCTGTATCTCCAACAGCCTTCTTCTCCATTTTGGGGGCTTGCTGCTT
This sequence comes from Triturus cristatus, assembly GCF_964204655.1. Taxonomy (NCBI): domain Eukaryota; kingdom Metazoa; phylum Chordata; class Amphibia; order Caudata; family Salamandridae; genus Triturus; species Triturus cristatus. The sequence continues at coordinate 293,115,195 of NC_140583.1, read as the reverse complement.
TGGGGCCTTGCAGGCTGACTGGCACATCTTTTCAATGATCAGGGGCTTCCAAGTTTTGCAGGTGGCTAATGAAGCGAGGCCCAGCAGGGGTTTACAGTTTCTCTTCTCTTGGTCCTGGCTACTGTGTCTGTCCTGCTGCCAGTGCATGTAGCAGCAGTGTTGTGTTCACAGTAGTGCTACTGCTCCTTTCTTCCAGCGCTGGCTGTCTTTTTTTTCAGATAGGTAGTTCCATCCAAGACTGCAGCATGGGATCTGGAAAACATTTCAAGCCACCACTCTCCTGTTTGCGAGTCTGGGAGTGTGGCTACTGTTTTCTTTTGCAGGATTTCAAACGCTGTGCTCCTTCTTTGGCAGGGCACAATGCAGTTCACAGCCACAAGGTGGCACTGTCACGTATTTCTTTTTCACCGGTCCGAGCTGATTTCTGAGACTCTGGCCAGGAAGCTCTCATTTGCGGAGAGGGGAGACTGCTCTGGCTGCTGCAGGCATTTCGAGGAGATAAGCATGAGCACAGCTGGCTATTTTGTTTTTGATTCCCTGTGACCCTAATAGGTCGTGGTGACAGCTCTGTGTTCACATCTCTGGGGGCCTCCTGTTGAGTTGAGCTCTCGGCCCGGGCTGAGGTGTAGAATTTTTCCACATAAAGAATACCATGAGGTTCTTGTGAAAGATATTCAGATGATTTCAGGGTTCTAATCTATGGTTCTCCCTAAATGCTGTGAAGAATTTATTACTGTCTCTTTCACTTTTTGTACCCAATTATGCCAATATTTGCTCCTTTCAACACGTGTCTGATTAACAGAAATCGCCTGGGCTTTTCGTAGAAGAATTAGAAACCAGTTGTGCATTGTAAGGACTGACCTCTGCTTGAGGGGGTTAATGTTGAACCTGTTATATGCGGCATCGAGAGGACTCTGGGTCCATAATGCGCCACGTATCTTCCTACAGGATTTGGCCTTCCGTAAGGATTGGTCAGCAATTTCATGGAAATGTGCGAGAGATTATCAAGTGCTCATCATCAAAACAGCTACCAGACTTACGGAAGCACTCACAATCAAAATCCAAGTGAGCGATGCGAAACTAAAGAATATGGTACACATCACTGTGTACAAAAAAAGACTAGAGGAGATCAACCAAGAAATGAATGAGACAAAGGAATGTATAACTCAGAGCAAAATACAAAAACTAGGTAAAGACCCCAAGAGATTTTCAATGGAAAGAATGCATCCCTACACTAGAGAAGACTACAAAGCACCTGACCAACAATCAGACAATGATTCAAGTGGAGGTACATCCACAGAGGGCTCAGATTGGAGTGAGAATGAAAATACAACATCAAAGCAATACAGAGGCCAAAATAGACGTCAACAACGACAAAGGCCGAATAGATGGCATACACCGAACTTCAGCAATCAACCACCACCACCGCTATTCCAACCATTCAACCCCAATTTCCAAGGATGGATGAGTCCTTACTACCCAGATCCACCCTCTCTAGGACCACAAATGGGATCCAACTACATGTAACAAAGGAATGGGCTATGTTCCAACCCCACCCCTTGATACATTCAAACTGCAGTGTGAAATGGCCGAATTTTGCAGAAAATTTAAGCTAAAAGCATTCTTCCACAACAAAGAAGAACACACTATATTGGGAGATACAAGACTTAGACAAAAATCAACATTTTGTCCTCTGAATCATCAAATACCCATCGAAATACAAAACTTCGAGCAAGCGGTAATGAAAGAGGTGGATGATCTAAAAGAACATGCAAAAAAAACTTTCAGGAATATCTCCAGATCTGAACAACAGGCACTTGACAAACTCAGACACCACAGTGATCTGGTGATTAAGCCAGCGGATAAAGGGGGCGGCATAGTCCTGTTAACCAAAGAAGGCTATAATCAACAATGTCTTGACTTACTAACAGATCAGAAATTCTACAAATCAATAAACACAGACCCAACAACAAGGCTAGAAAGAACCATCGAACTAATGGTTGACGAAGCGGAACTCAATGATTGGATATCAAGAAATGAGGCTGACTTCCTCAAGATGAAAACACCCAGAGTACCTTATTTCTACTCTCTCCCAAAAACTCATAAGGACCGCCTACCACCACCAGGACGCCCTATCGTCTCAGGTATTGGATCTATTCTAGAACCCTTTCACAATTCGCAGACCAATACCTGAGACCATTAGTACAAAGAGCACCAACATACCTCAAAGATACCAGAGACTTGCTCAACCAACTCAAGGAACAAACATATACAGAAGAAACAATGCTACTAGTGGGCTTGATGTTGAAAGCTTATACACAAGCCTACCACAACAAGAGACACTGGATACCTTAGAAACATTACTTTTTAGCGAACAATGGGATTTCAAGACCCCAAGACACTTGTTCTTGAATGCTGTAGGTTGGCGCTTACCGAGAACTATTCCGAGTACAACAACACTCTATACTTACAATGCCACGGGTACTTCAATGGGCAGCACATTTGCCCCAAGTGTGGCAGGTTTGTACGTGAGTAATTTTGAACACACCTTCATACACAATGTGAACATTCCCTTCCTACCCAGAATACGCTTCTGGAAAAGTTACATAGATGATATCATCGTAATATGGGACGGTGATAAAGAAAACCTACAGGAATTCCACAGATGGATCAATACAAGAGACAACTGCCTCAAGTTCAATTACACTGCGGATAAGAAACAACTTGATTTTCTGGACATAACTATCTATATTGATAATGATGAAATCAAAACCAAGACCTTTTTCAAACCTACTTCCAAAAACAGTCTATTATCATACAACAGTTTTCATCCTCGTCCGCTGAGGGATAACCTCCCTTACAGCCAATTTCTGCGCCTTAGACGGAACTGTACTGACCTGGGAGAATACAAGAACCAAGCAAAAGATCTCTGTGAAAAACTGAAAAAACTATATTACCCTGAAAGAACAATCAATAAATGCCAGAAGAGGGCAAGAAATCAACAAAGAGAGAGCCTTCTAGAAACCCTACCGAAAGAACCAACACCTGATTTGGTGACGTGTGTCAGCACATACCGTACAGTATCGAATGATTTGAAGAAAATCATAAATAAAAACTGGCGCATTCTGACCTCAGGTGAACTAGACTGGCCAAAACCCAGATTTGCAAACAAGAGAACCAAGAATTTGAAGGACATACTAGTCCATACAAGACCGCTGGCAATAACTGGGAATCAAACAACAACAACACTCTGGAATTTACCACCTGTCACTGGTCATTTTCCTTGTGGATCTTGCTCAGTGTGCCCCTTGACAACACGGACCAAAACGATCCAACTGTTACCAGAATTAAAATGGACTATCAGAAGCCACATCAACTTTAACTCTACCCATGTGATCTATATGATCACATGTCCATGTGCCCTTCGTTATATAGGGATGACGTGCTGCAAAGTAAAACAACGGATTTGCGAGCACAGAAGCAATATTAAATGTAAAAAGTCCACGACCAAGATAAGTAACCATTATATTGAACATGGACACACTGTTGACGACCTGAAATGGGTTATCCTTGAGACCTTACAGACCAAGAATCAAATTGCAGAACGCATTCTCTTTGAGAAGGAACAGAGGTGGGTCCATCGCCTAAACACCAACAGATGGGGTCTGAATGATAATATTCCATGGCTAAGTCTGAGTCACTAAAATTATTTCTAAAGAATCTATACAGAATATCTCATATCACAAAATGTTTTATATCTAAATCAACATTGTAGACATGAGTAGAAAACCATTTACAATACTAATGTGCCATCCTACTAAATATATCATTGTATAATCACCCTTGGGAGCTAAACACGCAATTTTTATTAATTTTCCACCAATTCATTAAAAACACATGAAATCCATCAGCTATAAAAATATAAGACGTCCTGTCGAAAAAACCAGCTTCCCTAAATCCAACAGTGTGTAATATAGTCTTTTTTCATCTTCTATGGAAAACAAGGTTTTTAATACTCAAACAACCACAGCGCCAATCTCATCCAGAGCGCCGTGGGAAGAGCGAGTACAAGTCGCTCCAACTCAATGCAAGCAGGTAGCACATTGCGGAAACATTATCGTACGACAACAGATATAAGTAAAACTTTCTTTACTAGTCTATTCTGAAAATAATTCTGCTTTCCAGCAGGTCAAATGTACCCGCCGGCCCCCTGTTGAAGCCCGTACTAACGGACTTGAAGGTATGCCACGCTAATTCTGCATGCGCGACATGAACCTTATGTGTGTTTTCACTTGCGTCCAAAAACCTTACTTGTGCTCTCATTTTCACAACAACGGTGCAATCGCTTAAAAAGTCAAGCGCTGTTTGCTGAACAATAGTCGTGAAAAATATTGACATACTCAATTGCACTTTGTCATGATCATCCGCAACATCGCACACTAATATCAACTAAAGCGCCCTCTAGTGACGAACATTGTACTATTCAAGTTTTATTACAACAAACATGACACAGCAACAAGACTCTGTTTTCCTGGCCAACATCACAATATTACTACTTTCCAGAAGGCCAAATGTACCTGCCGGCACCCTGTTGAAGCCTGTACTAATGGACTAGGAGGTATGCCACGCTATTTCTGCACGCGCGACATGAACCTTATGTATTTTCACTCGCGTCCAAACACCTTCCTTGCACTCGCATTTTCACAACAACGGTGCGCTCGCTTAAAAAGTCAAGCGCTGTTTGCTGAACAATAGTCGTGAAAAGTATTGACATACTCAATTGCACTTTGCTATGATTACCCGCAACATCGCGCACCCATATTAACTAAAGCGCCCTCTAGTGATGAACATCGTACTATCCAAGCATTATCACAACAAACATGATACAGCAACGATACTCTGTTTTCCTGGCCAGCGTCACAATATTACTTCATTAGTAATTATGCCTTTTAACCATTTAATGAGAGTGACTCCGTGAACACACGCGTGCCACATCGCTATGTGTAAATAGATACCATTACTTATAATAGTATCTGCATTCCCAGGAACTACTACTAATGATAATGAATCACATAGCTAGATCTTGAACTGTTGATGACTGATAAGGATAAAGAATTGCCATTTTCCAGTTACTTATCTCTCTCCCCATATCACTGCCAGTAGAATGTTTTTACAAAAACAACACGAAATATATAATTTGACAACTTGGTAGTCACACAAAATGACGTCCCAAATGTAAGAATATGTATATATGTATATATATATTTCCTTTTTGTTTCTCTGCTTCGTTTTAGAACAATTTGCTCTCCGCACAAACATCGGAACTAATATTGTTCATATAGGTACCTGTGAAAATTCATAAGCTACCATCACTTTCTTTTGAGGTCCTGAAGAAAGCCTCAACGACCTACCTAGGCGTATATACAGGGCTTTATTGCGTCAGACAAGTAACTCGTCTACATACGCAACACTTTGTTTTTACTTTCACTTGATTCCGGACTAATTAAAATATTGTCTAGGACATACAAGTCTTTTTAAACCCACTTCACTTGAGCACTCTCACTTATTCCCTGATCACTACTGCAATAACCAGTGATTTTCCACCGGGTGGAGGTAAGCATACTACAAAAAGAAGCCCAATGATGATGCTGACACGTTTTAAAATTTGGCGGAGAACCAAGATATACCGCCTAATGACCTTTCTAACGTGAATGAGGGCTTTTTTTAATTACAAAGTTACAAGCCCTGGTTACTCAGGTCAAGTGATTCATTCCCCATTGATATTGGATATTATGACAAGGAAGCTGAATGGATCACAGTCTCTTTCTTCTCCCCTCCACTTGATTTACAGCAGAACCTGCTATACAACCAACAGGCGGTTAAAGGGGTAACTGTAACCTATCAGCTTATTGGGAAAAATCTTAACCCTTTATTCTGATTTCCAATCGAGCCATTATCACCCAAAATCACAGATGTAAAATGGACTTGCACCTAGACCTTCTTATGAGCCACACCATTGTCAGTGAAACCCAAAAGTTGCTAATGATGTTGGGGATTAGAGCTGGAGGATTTTCTAAATCATGGATATATTGTTGATTGAGATGTTTGTCCTTTCGGGATATTAATATGAATCAACTACACAGATTTTCTCTTTTACAGGGCAGAGGACAATGGTCAGTAGAATGTTTTTTTATTTTTTCTTGTGTGTTGTCACATGCCTCCAGCACTCAACACTGAAATAGCTACCCATCCAGTTGGGCATTGTGAGTACATGGTAAAGGCCTTATATCATTGTTCTGGAAATTTGGAAGTTAGATCCCCCAACCTTGCACTGGTCATAGCCAGTGGTGGCTCGCAGAGGGAGTGCTGCGGGGCAGTGGGGCGGGGGAGGGGCAGGGTGGAGGAGGGGGTAGTGGAGTCAGACATATGACGGCATGGAGTAAGGTAAGTAAATGAATAAATAAAACTATTTACCTTGCACTCGCTACATCGCCATTTCCATGTGGATGTATGCTAACTCCTTGGGTCTAAACTGACAAGAATGAGGTCCTTTTATATAGTAAAGTCTCAGTTTGGAACTATAATTGGTGGCCAGTCGAAATGGGCACCTCAGAGAATATTGTGACCAGACTCAATGCAGGCTAAAATTCCTGCCTGACAGCTTTGTTGTGGCTTTTTTGGTATGTGATCAATTCAGCTATAGTTTTGTGGTTATTTTTGTGGATTGTAAAATAATTGGCTGTATTCAATTATGGGATTTATGGGTGTGTTTGGTGCATTGTGGGGAGGTTGTCTCTAGATCTGATATTCCTTGTTAAGTCCAGTTGTTTGTGTCAAGGTTCTTTTGTGTGGTGGTATTCCTGCTTGTATTCGCTAGTACTATGTGCCATGATTGCATTGTGTTAGGTGTTCCCATAATGTTTCTGTTCTAGTCTGGTATCCTTGGTTATATTTCTGGTTTGTGGTGAGGCTCCATTCTATGCTGGTATTTTTGGCTATGTTTTGTGGTTTGTGTACAGTATCAATTTTGTGCTAAAAAGACTGCCGATGTTTGGTGGTTTGTACTCTACTCCTATCCTGTCCATATCATCTTATGTTTGGGGAGCAGCGCACAATTTTTATTTCAGGCTGGTTGTTTCTGGTTATGATTGGTAGCTTTTTTCTCAAGTTGTGTTTTGTGCAGGCAATACAGATGAGTAAAGGGTGCAATTAAGTGATTAAAGGGTGCATTTAAATGCAGGTAAACATGGGTATGTTTATTGGTTCTAAGCTGTGTCGCTAGTCATTTTAGCAGATTCCGATCTGATTTTAATCTTTCATGATTTAAATTTATGCTGACATTCCTGGTTATGCTTATTGGCTCTGTAGCACATTTGGTGCATTGATGTTTTTTTCTTTTTCTACTATTCAAAATTATCATCACTTAACATGTTACCCCTTATTTTGTAGCAAATGTACTATGTTTGCTGTCTTGCAAATGAACAGAAAACTAGACTAGCCCCGCTACCCCCCATGTCTATTCTTTCCTTGTCCACCTCTGCCACTGGAACAATTTCTGTGTGTCCTCCGTCTCGCTCTTCCTTAATCCTTTTCAACTTGTCTCTCTTTTCCTCCCACCCACTACATGACATGATTCGTATATAACTATGTTCACTGCTGCAACAGAGGCAGATCTGCTTTGAGATAGAGAGAACCAGCAAAGTTTGGGAAGCTCTGTGAAAGTGGCCAATTCATGCAATAGCACAAGGGAGGAAAGGTCAAGGGAGGATAAGAAGTAAGAGGCAGAAGGTGACATGGGATGGAACTGAAGCACTACTGGCTTGCGAGGACGCATGTTAGTCTTACAGCCTATGCAGGTGGCACAAGAGTGGGGGGTGAACCCTTTTAAGAGCCAGAGGGCAACCAAAGCGCTAATAAGTGTAGATTCAAAGAGTCAGCAGGAAGTACCCTCCACCACCATAGTCACAAGGCACTTGAAAGGGTAGAACAATAACCTATTTTGAGTTATGGTACGTCAACTGCCTCTTTCTTGTAGCTGTCACACTAGAATGATGAATATATATATATATGGATGAACATTATCTGCACGCACTAATGGTAATAGAATTGTTAACGCTTTCCTTCCTTGAACGTGTTTTCTCCTATTGCTTTAAAGTTCATCTACCGTCGCCACTGCATGGCCAGACATCATGCTCACAAACACGGTCACGGCTTGTGAGAATTCTCGTAATTTTGAATTTCAAACTGTAACTTTTCTGTTTTCATACTGGTCTTTGATTTTTTGGCAAAGCTCGAGAATCCGTTAACAAGAGGTTTTATTATTTGGCAAAAATTGCTGATTCAACCCTTCGGGTAAACCTGCCAGCATCGTTTGCTGAGCCGTAAAATCAGTCAGGCGGTTGCATTTTGAATGTGCTGTAATCTGGCTATTAGATAAGCCGAAAAGCCAAAATTCAGAGAATTACAGTCGTCCAGGAAGGAAATGATAAGCGCCTGGACTATGGATTTGCAGCAATCAGACAGAAGAACAGCACTGACCGTCCTCAGGACCTGAAGCAAGAAAAAACAGACTGGAGTGACTTTGCCAACTTGTTGCAGAAAAGAAAGTTGGTTTTAACAGAACATGCCTAAACTGAAGTAGCTCAAGCTAGAGGCTAAGGTCAACCAACTATAAAACGGAATTAATAAACAAAATATAACCTAGACATAACACTTTTAACCACTTCTCCTGATTGGCTTTTAAGCAGTTAGCTACCATTTGCTGCGTAATGCTGTCTATGGCTGCTTTTCTCCTGACATGTTTCTTTCTACACTTTACTCTTGCCATCTTATTCTGTCCTGCCTTCATACCTTTTATAGTGCACCCAGTACAATATATTGCTTCCTTTGATGGCCACTGTAAGATAGCCAGCAGTCTAGTAGCTGGGGAGGGCGGAACCAAGGGGTCAGGGGAAGAGGAGGAGTCACGGGAAGAGAGGGCAGTTAGGATAGGGACAGCGGCGGTGCAAGAGATAAGAATAAAGCTCCATGGTAGTATCCAGAAGTGTCTGTGGTTTCTTTAGTAGCGCGACGCTACAGCTGGCGACGAGGGTGGGATCACCCAACCCCACTGACCACAAGACTGTGTGAGGCGAGTCGAGCCGATCGCGTTGGAGCGCGCTGCACGCGGGACGCGTGTAGCTGGGAAGGCGCCGTGAGCGCAAAAGTCGGGAGCCCACCCCGAACCTATCGTGCACCCAAGCTGAGAGAGGAGTGCCCCAGCACCTGAGACGCTGTCCCCAGGAGCCTGGCAGCGAGCGCTGTCGAGCGCGGTGAAGAGCGAGCTGAGAAAGCTCGATGCCGGCAAACCTCACGCTTGATGCGTGAGTTTCGGCCTGCCAGTGTGAGGAAGATCGCGGGAAACGACAAGAAAAGGCGGGAGCCCACCCCGATCTCACCTGAGCGGTAGCAGTGAATGCTGAGCAGGACTGGAGGTGTGTCACCAGCCAAAGATGACCGCTGGTGAGTCCGGAATGAAGAGGGCTGCATGTGGGCATTGAGAGGAAGCCTCGTGTGTGCAGGGACGGCGGCCATCTTGAAGTCAGGCAGGCTCTCGAGACAGACCTCTAAGACGTGTGGGAGCGGCCATTTTGAAGTCAGGCACCCCACAGTAGAAGCAAGCACTGGCAAGACCAAATAAACAAGCATTGGTGCAAAAGGCATAAAACAAGCATTGGCAAAGGAAAGGCAAACAAGCATTGACAAGAGCAAGTAAGCACTGGTAAATGTAAACGAACAAACACTGATAAAACGAAATAAACAAGCATTGGCACGAATAAATAAACAAGCATTGGCGAGAACACCGCACGAAATTGGATTCATCAAGGAAGTAGGAAAAAGACATCGAGGAAATGGCAACATCACCACGACGGAAGCCCCTGGCCGTGGGAGGATCGCACCTGCGAGCCCCGGAATACCTGACCGTGACCACAGGAGGGAGCATGGGCCCCAAGTGGCAGGAGTGGTTAGAGGATTTCGAGGACTACATTGAGGGATCCAAGGTGACGGAAGACGAAGAGAAGCTAATTGCCCTTCGCAATCTCGCAGGCCGAGAAATAAGCAGAATAATAAAGGATCTTCCGTCTGCTGAAACAGGGACATATGACGATGTGCGGGACGCACTGAACAAAAAATTCCTTCACAAAAGAAATGTCGATTATGAGCGCCATGCATTCCATCAAGCACGCCAAGGTAAGGAGGAGGCGATGTGTGCGTTCATCACGAGGCTGCGACGGCTGTCGAGATACTGCGAGTTCGAAAGGTTCTCACCGGAGGCGGCCATCAAATCGCAAATCATAACAGGTTGCCACTCAGAGACACTTCGGCGACGGCTGTTGAGGAAGCCTCATGACTTAGAAGAAATTGAAGAGATGACTCACATCTACGATCAGGCGGAGGAACACGCCGCCACCATTGAAACAGGTCACAATGTCAGCCATGAGCAAGCGCATCGTGTTCAGGCACGCCCGAGTGACAGAAGAAAATACTCCCCGGAGAACAACTGGAGGTCCAGCACATCGTCTCACCAACGGCGTCCGGAGTATGGAAGAAGGGACACCCGGCGAAGAGACAGGAAGACTGAAAGGATTAAGCGATGTTACCGGTGTGGACGTGACTATCCTCATGTGGGCACCTGTCCGGCCATGGGTCAACGGTGCAGGAAATGTGGGCGGTCCAATCACTTTGAGGCAATGTGTGGGGATTACCACCGAAATAAGCGGAGCGAACAGACAAGGTCGTCCCGATCAGACACCCGAAAACACCACATACGGGCTGTTCAAGGAGAAACTGTGCGGTCCCCGGGCTCATCTCACTCTAGCCGGGAATCACGCCGGTCATGTTGGGAACGACGATCTCCATCCCGGGACTCGAGCTCTTCATCATCCTCCCGAGACTCCGCATACACAGTGGAGTACCTGAACATGATTGCAGATCCCGATCAGCTGAAGAAATATCCGCGACTAGACATTAAAGTGGGGAATCACAACACTAAGTTTGTCATGGATAGCGGTGCGTCACTGAACTACATTCCAGTCACAGAACACGACAAAATGGTTCCGAAGCCCCCACTGACGTTTGCACCGGTCCGCGTGTTCACGTGGATGTCTGACAAACCACTTCCTTGCCTGGGCAAATATCACACAACGCTCACGCACGGCACCATCACCATACAGGCGGTCATACACGTCATCGAAGGACCTGAGGCCGACTGCCTTCTCAGCCTCCCCACGGCCGAACGACTTCGTTTGGTGGAGATTCTTTTCAAAATCAACAACACACAGGACTATGTCACCAAGTTTCCCGAACTCTTTCAGGGTCTGGGCAAGCTGAGAGGTTGCCAGGTTCGGCTGCACATCAATGAACAAATCAAGCCTGTTGCGCAGCACCCGCGACGGGTTCCCTATCATCTACAACAGGCGGTTGAAGAGGAACTTCAGGATCTGCTCGCAGCGGACATCATCGAGCGCACTGATGGACCGACGCCATGGGTATCCCCAGTGGTCATCGTGCCGAAAAAGGGGACCCCCAACAAAGTGAGACTGTGCGTCGACATGCGATTGCCAAATACCGCAATTGAACGCGAGCGACACCCCGGACCACACCTGAGCGATATGATCGCTGCTCTAAATGGCGCAAGGGTGTTTTCAAAGCTGGACCTGAATAAAGGTTATCACCAGTTGGAACTGAATGTCAAGTCTCGCTACATCACCACGTTCGCTACGCACCTAGGGCTGTTCCGGTACAAACGGCTGAGTTTTGGTGTCTCGTCCGCTGCGGAGATTTTTCAGGAAGCTATCCGCCAGGTCATCCAACACATTCCGAACACGCTGAACTACAGCGATGACATCCTGGTCTATGGAGCGGACGTGACCGAGCATGACATCGCTCTTGATCGTGTTTGCCATGCCCTGCTGGGCGCAAATCTGACGCTGAACAAAGAGAAGTGTGAATTTCACAAGGCCACTCTGAAGTTCTTCGGTCATATCTTCTCTGATGAGGGCATGAAGCCTGACCCGGATAAGATTGCGACATTGAATAACACCAACAGCCCGCAGGACGTCAATGATTTGCGTTCCTTTCTAGGGATGGCCAGCTATTGTGCCCGCTACATCCGGGACTACGCGACCATCAGTCACCCACTTCGAGTCCTGACCAAGCTCGGTCAGCCGTTTGACTGGACACCTGAGTGTGAGAGAGCGTTCAAGGAGATAAAACGGGCGGTGGAGTCGGCCGACAGCCTGTCCTATTTCAATCCACGACGGAAAACAGAGATCACTGTCGATGCCAGCCCCGTTGGCTTAGGTGCCATTCTGGCCCAATATGATGACGACGCTGACCAGAGGCGGATCGTTGCATATGCCAGCCGCAGCCTGTCGGATCCTGAGAAGAAGTACTCACAGCCGGAGAAGGAAAGTCTTGCTGTAGTGTGGGCGTGCGAACATTTCCACGTTTTCATTTATGGCAAGCATTTCACCCTGATTACGGATCATCAGGCGCTTCTCACCATATACGGCAACCCCAAGTCCAAGATGCCGCCGAGAATTGAGAGATGGGGTCTCCGGCTTCAGGAGTACACGTTCACAAATATTCATAAACCAGGGAAGGCGGAGAACCCGGCTGACTATATGTCTCGTCACCCTCAACCATCTGTGGAATCGAGCCCATCGATTGCCGAGGAATATATTCACTTCGTGACTGATCGAGCACTGCCGCCGGCCATCCCCATGGAAGCCATTCGGGAGGCCACTGCTCAGGACGCCATTCTGCAATCAGTGGTACACCGGATCCGCATGAATAAATGGAGACACACGACGCCGGAAGAAGACGCTGATGCGACCATCCGGAAAGAGATACAGGCATTCCGGCACGTATGTGAGGAACTCTCAGTCACCACGGAAGGAATCATCCTAAGAAGCCACCGACTCGTCATCCCCAGGCAGCTGCGACAGGGAGTCATCGACTTGGCTCATGAAGGCCACAGAGGGGTGGTGTCCACGAAGAGAGCCCTACGGGAACGTGTCTGGTTCCCTTTCCTGGATCAGATGGTAGAATCCACGCTAAAGGACTGTCATCTTTGTCAGCTAACCAGCCAATGCAATCCACCGGCACCGCTGCAGATGACCACTTTACCCAGGGGAGTATGGCAAGAGATCGCCATGGACTTTTATGGGCCACTGCAGTCTGGCCAATATGTGATCGTCATAATTGATGAATACTCACGTTTTCCCATAGCTCAAATGATTTCATCTACTAGCGCCTCTTGTACTCTAAAAGTACTAGACGATGTATTTGCAACATGGGGTGTCCCCAGAGAGGTCAAAACAGATAATGGGCCCCCATTCAATGGACAGGAATTCAGCGCCTTTGCAAAGCACATGGACTTCAAACAGCGGAAAGTCACGCCGCTCTGGCCCCAAGCAAATGGCACCGTTGAGAGGTTCATGGCCACGATTAAAAGGACATTTCAGCAGGCGTCCGCCGAGAAGAAAGAACTCCAGGTCGCTCTGACGGAAGTTCTCAGAGCATACCGGACAACACCACACTCGACTACTGGACAATGCCCTGCCACCCTCATGCTAGGGCGACCAATGAGGAACCGCATCCCAACATGGGAGGGCGCTTTGCAAGCTGTATCACCAAGCCTCCTCCATCAGGAAATAGTAGTGACGGACAAGCACCACAAAGACAAAATGAAATCGTACGCTGATGCAAAACGAAGGGCGAGGTCTCCGTCCTTGCATGAAGGTGATCTTGTTCTCGTCAAACAGGAACAGCGAAAAAAAACTGACTCCCGGTTCCGTGATGAGCCACTGGTAGTTACCCGCCAGAAGGGCACCATGTTGACCGCGGAATCTGAGCACCGCAGAATAACAAGAAATGTTTCCCATTTCAAGAAGTGTCTGCAGGACACAAATGGATCAGGGAATGACATGACTCTCTCACCGGCAGGTGAAGAACATGACCTTATCAATGCTGGGGACCGAGGTCAGCAAAGTGAGCCAGTGGCGAGTGCGCCCACTGGGACCATGTCACTGCGGCCACGTCGGGAGATCCGGCCACCCCAGAGACTCATCGAAGAGATGGACTAGAGCACTGTTGCTCTGTTATTTTATGAAGAAAAGGGGAGATGTAAGATAGCCAGCAGTCTAGTAGCTGGGGAGGGCGGAACCAAGGGGTCAGGGGAAGAGGAGGAGTCACGGGAAGAGAGGGCAGTTAGGATAGGGACAGCGGCGGTGCAAGAGATAAGAATAAAGCTCCATGGTAGTATCCAGAAGTGTCTGTGGTTTCTTTAGTAGCGCGACGCTACAGCCACTACACAATTTACACCTCTCTATGGGGCACGTTATACACATTTTCTTTATATAAACAGGAAAATATCGCTTCCTGTACTAGACAATCTGTTCAACCATCTCGCCATACTTCTAATTAGTCTTGCAGCTTCCTGCTCTATAGCTAAACATTACATTGCCTTTACATTTTGGTAGCCAGAAGGTCTCACCACATTTTCCCACTTTAACTTACTGTTTTACATTTACCTACCCCTCTCACTGAGATTTCTCAAGACCTATCTTCTACATATAAACCTTGGACTGATGACATGGAAACTTACATCAGACCTACAGTTAGGGATCATAAATATGAACAGCTTCAATTAGGTCATAAAATGGTCCAAATGTGGATGCCTTTTCACTATCTCTAACTCAAAGGCAAAGGTTTTTTTTTGGTCTCAAAAGTACATTTGCTTTCCAAACCTATTCATCTAGCTTGCCATTTTGATCTCACAACTTTACTGGTAATAAAGTAAAAGGTCTCACAGTGTAAATTGATAGAGCTGTCCTTCAAGCTACAAATTAGCTGGTTCTAAATATCTGTTTTCTAGCCACATAACTTTAAAACAATCATCCTTTTCACATCTCTTACATATAAGTCCACTGTTTTGGTGTAGCAATAAACCTCCACTTAGGCTCTGCCAACTCCTTCTATGCTTGGTGTCCTACTACTCTGTTGTAAAACCTGCAAGTAGTGCAAAATGCAGCCGTGAACACGTTTTTCTAATTCAGAAAAAAGGACCATCATTGCACTCAAAGCAGGAGTTGTGTGGGCCATTTCTGGGCTGAGGCTAATCGAAGAGCCATGTCTTCAGTTTCTTGTGGAATTCAAGCACTGGGGAGATGGCTCCCAAGACAGGTTGTTCCAGGCTATGGGAGCAATGCAGGTGAAGGCATGAATGTCCGATCTGGTTCCTCGTATGCAAGGGAAGTGTGCATGTAGAAGTCCGGCTCAGCATAGGTGTGTGGTAGGTTTTTTGAGGTATGTGGGGCTGATGTGCAAGGCTTTGTATGTGTGTGTGAAGATTTTGAAGAGTGCCTGTTTGTGGATGGGGAGCCAGAGGAAATCTTTTAGTTGAGGAATGATGTGGATGTGGGGCGAACAGTCAGTATGAATTTGGCAGCTGAATTATCTATTGTCTGAAATCTTCTGATAAGGTGTGTATTGATTCCGACATAATGTGTTGCCATAATTCAGCTTGCTGATGACAAGGGCTGGAATAATGGTTCTGTGAGTGTTGAGAGGAAGGCACTTGAAAAGCTTCTTGAACATCTTGAGTGTGTAGAAGCAGAAGGCAAAGGCTGTATTGTCTTGGTTGGTCATAGCAAGCTGGTTGTCCACTATTAGTCCAAGGTTTGTCGCATGGTTCGTTGGGTGTGGGTCTGAGTTCAGCTGGCCACCAGGTGAAGTCCGACAGCAAGGTGTCTTTGTCAAATAGGACTACTTCAGTCTTGTCTTCGTTGAGTTTGAGGCAGATGGCTTTCATCCATCAGGTGACTTAGGACATCTAGGAGGTGAAATTGGTCTGGGTTATCGGTTGAAGAAAGAGAGGATGAGCTGGGTGTCATTTGTATAGTGTATAACATGGATGCTATGGGCACACACAAATGATGCTGGTGAATAGTAAAATGTAGGTGTTAAGAAGTACAGGGCTGAGCAAAGATCCTTGTGGTACTCCACAACTGAGGTTGGTGGTAATAATCTAAATCTTATCTCCCTGGATGTAACTGAAAAAAATGAGACATGAATTAGCTACAACTGCTACATGTGCATATTTGGCAAGAGTGGAGCTTGTCTTAATCAAGTAGCCTTGTCCCTCCTTTGCATTTTTGACCAACTACTATAGAAATGTTTATTCTCTCGTTTGTCTACCTTAGCACTAAATGATTCTATACTTTATCCTGCACTAGCGTAGTTCCAAAGACACAAGAGTAAATTCATTTCTTTACCTTTTTATATTGGGGGGAGGGCTTCAGTCTCAAGCACAGTGAACAGCAGCTTGGCTGTCTACATACTGAATAAATCTAACTGGGATCCTACAATTATGTCCAACTTCAGACACATTAACACATGTCCATTTGTATCAAAGTTGCTTGTGTAGGTGGTAGCGGAATAACTGCAGGCCTTCGTAGACATCCACAGGTGCCTACTTACCTTTCAGTCTGGGTTTAGACCCATGCTTGGAATGGAAACTTAAATACTGGGATTCTGGTACAATGCCCTCCCAATTGTGGGAGATTGCTATGCCACTCTCGCTATTGGTTTTGCTGACTTACTGGTGACACTTAATAGTATGTACCACAGTGTACTGTTTGACCTACTGGAAAGCGTGGCTAATGAACACTAGTTCTTTTAGTTCTGTCTATCTGAAAGAAAACAAGTCATATTAGAAGTTCTTTTATCTGTAATCAGGTGTTTTCTAGCCACATAACTTTAAAACAATCATCCTTTTCACATCTCTTACATAGAAGTCCACTGTTTTTGGGTAGCAATAAACCTCCACTTAGGCTCTGCCAACTCCTTCTATGCTTGGTGTCCTACTACTCTGTTGCAAAACCTGCAAGTAGTGCAAAATGCAGCCGTGAACA
Source organism: Triturus cristatus (assembly GCF_964204655.1). Lineage (NCBI taxonomy): Eukaryota > Metazoa > Chordata > Amphibia > Caudata > Salamandridae > Triturus > Triturus cristatus. The sequence continues at coordinate 293,098,237 of NC_140583.1, read as the reverse complement.
CGTTTTTCTAATTCAGAAAAAGGACCATTCTATGAAATCATTACACTGGCTTCCGATGAAGGAAAAAAAGGGATGCAAATCATCCAGTCTGACCAGGATTATCAGGCAGTGCCCAGCGGGCTACTCTGACAGCCCAGTGTGTAGGTCGGTTTTCTGGCTGTTTGTGGGCCTGTTTTATGGTCTGCGGGGTGGGTTTTTCTTGTGGATTTCCCAGCGATTTCCACAAAATTTCCCTGCAGAAAGCTCAAATCCATGCAGCCTTTCATGCCTTTCAAAACTCTAATATAGCGTGTCTTTACAAGTTTAAAACAGTCTCAATTTGCAAACATGGGGCCCTTTTTTCGCTATCTAATTCACTAATGCAGGCCACTTTTATTTCGGCTCCCAGAACTATTTTCAGTCCCAGTCTGACCTTGAGTTTGACCTTCAGAGGCCAATTGTGTTGCCTCATTACATTGCAAAGAGTTTACAGGCTACAGCCCCTGAGAGGTGGAGACAAACGTTCTACCTTCTAAGCTTAATTCCAAGGGCAACAGAAGCTTTGCTGTCCATGCTGCACCAACCTTGCATGCCCTGGTTCTAAAAATTCTGTTTACTGCATCCCTAAACTACTTAGATTACAATTTAAAGAATGCTTGTACCAATTAGCATGTGGAAGATTATCAGCAACAAGTAACCCCTTTGACTAATGTCTGCTGCTCAAATGAGCTTAGGAACCTGTCCGAGAATACAAACACAGAAGAAGAACCTGGTCATCGCCCACCGATCACAACCAGGAATACAAGCATACGAAATAAAGTTGTTGAAAATAACGGTAAACGTTAACCCACTACTTAACTGTGTTGCATCAACCAAACATAACTCACTAGGAATGGCAAAGAAACATGCAATATTGCATAAGCATTATATACACAATGTATAATTGTGATGCTTCTCACTTGCTCCCTCCTTGCTTTTTAGTTTAATATTTACTCTTAGCTTTCCCCTCATTTCAGCGATATTTTTCTCAAGAGTCATGAAATTATGTCTAATGGCTAAGCTGCCCAGTTTCACTCGAGAGTTCAAGTTGGTATCCTGACACCTGGGGAAACAGTGTTTACAAAGCAGGCAGAACTTTGCAGTGCCATTACAATGCAGGCACTACAATGTACACGTCATTTCCACGCGTTCAGTTACAACGCAAGTCGTTACAACTACTTGCTTTAGGGAACACATTGTTGGATTTTAAATCCAACACCTTTCCTACTGTTGCACAGACTGGAGTTGGAATAGTAAAATATGCTATTCCAAAGTCCACCGCTTCCCTAAGGTAAGTTGTTGTAACAACTTGCGTTGTAATGGAACGCGTGGTAATGACGCGTTCATTTTAACGCCTGCATTGTAAAGGCATGCATTGTAAAGGCGTGCATGAATACATCATACATCCTGGCACCTGCAATGAGTTTATCTGCCTACATCTCAGATGTGAGGCATGAGAAGAATGTATCCCCAATGCCTCAGGTACCTTATCAGACTGATTTGGGAACTTTGAGGACCAGCTTACAAACAGTATTAAGAACTATGTAAACACTAAAAAATTACATTACCATTGTGCCCTAACTCCATCCTTTGTCAAATTGATATTTGAACATGTTTTCTAACTAAACATAATAGTTAATTTAAGTACTGGGTCAATTTACCCTAGCAGTTTTATGTCGAACAGGTAAGGCTAATTAAATACAGTGGAATTATACAAAATAATATACTGAAGAAGTGGGAAGAGGAAAAGCAAAGTGTTGGAAAGAAGGCACGAAAAAGAGAAAATATGATTGGAACAAGCAGCAAGAAAGCAACTGGACAGATGTATATAACCTGAAGCATTAGCCACGCCACATGTTCCAAAGAATGAAAAGAAGACTCCACCTACCTGTTTGGAACCCAAAAAACGTGACAACTGTCAGTAAGAATAAAGAGGGAAAACTGTAAGTCAGTGGCCATGAACACGACTGAGGGCCTCTGGTGTTTAACCAAACCTCTGCTGTTGTCAGCTCCGGGTTACCAGCTAGGCAAAGTAAGCACCGGCCTATGGCCCCCACTCCTTTTAGGGGCCCGCGACAACGGATCAAAATAATATTAATTTGATATTGAAAGAAAATTAAAATCAAGCTTTCTTAAATTGTTTCCAAAAGATAGAAAAAAATTAATCAACATAAAGAAAGAAAAACGTAAAGTCTTAAGAGAAATACTGTATTAATGTAATGTACCCATTGATTGTTGGTTTATTAAAAAAAAAAAAAAAAAACATTTGTTTAATAACATTCATAATTGTTAATGTTTAGTTTTGTGTAATTTACAACATATTAGGCGATAATTTGCAAGGAGAGCCCTGAAATTTCGACTACCTCGGGGCCTCCACAGGGCTTAATCCAGCACTGGCTGTTGTCTCTGTGCATGCCCTGGTATTGCAGCGGCTCTCGTACAAAGCAAATCGAACAGGTTTCTTAAAGCTTGATGTATATATTGAACAGCAGCCTTGGTACCACCTCTGTGCCATTCCTAGGGCCATATAAGATACAAGTTGAAAAGCTGGATCAGACAAACTGGTCCTACACTTCTTCCTGGATGTTTAGAGTTTTTTAAGCATGGGTGAGCATGTCAACACAATATCTCCTTCTCAAATGGGATGAAATTACCAGATTTAGGTCTTTCGATGCCAATTTACCTCTGGGTAAGAAAAATTGCCTGTGTCTGAATTGCTCAAAACTTGAGTCGCTCATCGTGGGCAACAGAGTCTTTCTGTCCAGAACTGATCTGATCTGATCCCACTATTCGTCATACGCCTACCATACTAAAACAAATGAAGAATGGAGATGTCATGGTGGAGCCATCATTGTGATTTCACTGCTACAGAGTTGCACCAGTTATATTTTAGTCGCTGGTGCAGAGTTAAAGCTGTTTTCAAAGGTTTTTCAAACCATTTATTGCGCTGCTGAGCATAAATCTGAGGCCACACCATTTTCACACATTACTCCTGAATGGAAGATATTAGACTGACTCAATTTCCTTTACCTGTGTGATTGTATGTCAAGGACTCTGAGAGGTGGAAGGTGAGGTTTACACTGAAAAACTAGAAGTATATAAACTGCTAAAGTTTAATACATTAGAATCTTGTTAAAAGTGTGACAGGCAAAACGGATCCATTATTGTAGGACTTGGCCCTTTTTGGCTAAAGTCCCTAAACATTTTGCTTTCCCCCTAGACCTTTTTTCTGACATGGTGCTGCCAATTTAGATGCTTTGGACACTTTGCCACTGCTAACCAGTGTCAAAGTGTAAGTGTTCCCTGTATAAAGTAATGGTAATTGGTTGTCCATGATTGGTATGTTTGCTCTACTAGTAAAGTCCCTAGTAAAGTGCACTATGTGTGCCAGGGCGGGTAATGCAAATGCTACTAGTGGGCCTGCAGCACTGTTTGTGCCACCCATACAAGGAGCCTTAAAAAGGGAACTCAGGCATGCCATTGCAGGGCCTGCACGCAGTTTGTGAAACTGCTATGTTGTTCTGTCAAGTGCACTCACTTGACAGACCTTACCCTTCCCTTTCTGTGCACCCAAGACATCCCTATGGTAGGTCTGGGGTCTCCCCTGGACAGGGTGTAGTGCATGTGAAAGGTAGGACATGTACTAAGGTATGTGTCATGTCCTGACAGTGAAATAATCTCCATTTCGTTTTTCAATGTTGAAAGGCCATCTTGCACATAGGACAGAATGGGAGGGCTGTGTAATATGTTTTCCAGCCTGTCCCCCCCAAAGGCTTAAGATGAAAAGGTGACGTTTAGTATGCCTGAACTCACAATGTAATAACACATCTTTTTATGTAGGTGGTTTTTGCATTGTGTGTTCAGAAGCCACTCCTTTGAAAGTGTCTGGGTTTTTGTGCTCTTGACATTTCTGTGTGTCTCTGCCTGGCTGTGGATTGACTGTCTGTATTTGAAAGCAATAGGCTCTGGGGAATGTCTTGAGCCAGGGGAGGAGGTGAGACAGCAACAGGCTGACCTGCATCTGGAGTGTAGGGGGAGGAGAAGCCCCTAGAGGTGAAGAGGCCTGGGCTGCTGCTATAAAACAATTATCCAATCTCGGGCCGAGTGATTGAGAATCCAGACCCCCACTAATCAAAGGAAGAAGGTGTCACTGGCAGGGAGGCACACATAACTGGTTTAAGCAGGGGTCAGTGCCCCCTGAAGCACAAAGACTTCAAAGCTATTGAGGGGTATAACTAAGAGAACGGAAGCCCCTGAACTTTGAAGAATGGCTTGATCAAGTGTGAACAAGACTGGAGCTACTTCGTGGTCAAGAGGACCTTTGCCAAGTAAGAAACAACTGAAGAGACTGATGGCTAGGACTGCTCTTGCTGGGTGATCTGGGGCTGGCCTGCAGTTCGCTGTTTCAACCAAGAAAAGGCTAAAGGGACTTTGCTGTGCGCTGTGACCCCTGCTTGAAGGACTTTGTGGTGCGCTGTGTCCTGAAGTAACTATCCTCAAGGGCCTGAGGTGAGCTGGCTCCCTGTTCGGAGACAGAGGAACATAAAAGTTTCCAGGAGAGTCTCAGCGGCGCTGTGTGAGCGCGCCTGTTGCAGTCTGAGACCCTTGTAAGGAGTACCTGTGATCGTAGGCACCTGGCGTCCAAATGAGTCTCAGTGGCACTGTGTGTGCGTGCTTTGTGCAGCCTGAGATCTTCAAGAGGATCGATATGTGATCCGGGGTGCCTGGAGTCCAAGCAAGGATCAGCGACACGGTGGGCGTGTGCTTTGTGCAGCCTGAACCCCTTTGTGAGGATTGTCCAGTGATAGTGTGCACCAGAATCCAAGTGAGTCTCAACGCCATTGTGTGCAGGTGCGTTGTGCACCGTGAGACCTTCGTGAGGATTTGCCTTGTCATTGTGTGCACCGGAAGCCAAATGAGTCTCAACGCCGTTGTGTGCGGGTGCGTTGTGCACCGCAAGACTTTCGTGAGGATTGGCCTTGTCATCGTGTGCACCGGAATCCATGTGAGTCTCAACACCATTGTGTGCGGGTGCGTTGTGCACCGCAAGACTTTCGTGAGGATTGGCCTTGTCATCGTGTGCACCGGAATTCAAGTGAGTCTCAACGCCATTGTGTGCGGGTGCGTTGTGCACCGCAAGACTTTCGTGAGGATTGGCCTTGTCATCGTGTGCACCGGAATTCAAGTGAGTCTCAACGCCATTGTGTGCGGGTGCGTTGTGCACCGTGAGACCTTTGTGAGGATTTGCTGTGTTATCGTGTGCACCGGAGTAAAATGAGTCTCAGTGACGCTGTGCGTGTGATCTTCGTGCAGCCGGAGACTTATGTGTGGAGTGCCCAGTGATCGTGCACCCGGAGTGAAGGAAGATTCAGCGACACTGTGTGCGTGTGCTTTGTGGCAGCCTGAGATCTTCGTAAGCGAAGCAGCCCGGACTGGCAGTCCCGGAGGAGCTGAGTTGCCGGTCCGAGCCGCCATTGCTATTTCACAAAGCTGCATTGTAGGCCCAGCCGCTGACCGAGAGAGGAGAGTGAGTTCGCGCCCCCCAGGTAACATGTGTCGACTCCTGAGGTGGGCGGGACACGGGCTCGGAGGGAGACGCTCTCGGCCTCTCTCTTGTGTTGGCAGCGTGAGCCTCTACTTCGGCTCGTGTCGCGGTTCGTATCGCCAAAGGAGTGGTGGTACAGGGGCCGGAGTGCGGAGCTGCACTTTGGGATTAATTACATCGTACTGTGTGAGGGGCAACTGTGAGAGGTAGAGAGACCTCTAAGGCCCGGTGATCGGGGCCTGAGTGTATTACGCATTTTTCTGAAAAACTGAGTACCTGACTGTCGTATTACACATTGCATCATTTCTGTATAACGGAGTACCTGATTAGAGTATTACGTATTGCATTATTCCTGCATACTGAACTACTTGATTAGTGCATGACGCATGACATTTTTATCTGCATAACAAACTACCTGATTGTCATATAACGCATTGCATTGTTTCTGACTATAATCTACCTGATTAGCGTATTACGCACTGCATTTCTCCTGCATAATGAATAACCTTATTAGTGTAAATGCATTGCCTTATTTTTGTAGAACGACATACCTGGTGGTGGTATCACGCATTGCATTATTTGATCTTGCAAAGCGCCTGTTTGTTACGTTACGCATGACAGTATTATTACATTGCACAAGTATCTGATTCTAGGATTATGACTTTATGATATGATTTTAGGAGTACAGGAGAATTTTTAGAAGTGCTCATTTATATCGCCAGAACTTACAAGGGCTGGCTGGCCTGACACCCGGTCAGGAGAAATATTACACAACCTCATATGTTGGTTTTATATCGTGTGGTATTATTGTATATCTTTTTACATAAAGTTTATACTTGTTTTACAAAACTCGTGTGGATTCTATTTGTGGTGTCATCATTGAATTATTGTGAGCGTGGCTGCGAATACCTTACACATTTGCCTTGAAGATAAGCCTTGCTGCTCGTGCCAAGCTACCGAGGGGGTGAGCGGGGGTATCTAAAAAGGTGACCTTCCTTTCCCTGACGTTGGAACGTGGGTCCCTACTTGGCCTAAGGTACCTACTTCAGCCAACCAGGGATCCCGGGTCTAACAATTATCAATGTCAATTAGAAGGGTAGTATCTATCACACAACAGCAACTGTAGCATGAGATGGTGTGTTCTTGCAAATGCCCACCACAATTACTCCTCTGGAATGTTACATAACCTAAAGACCACCTTGCAGACCAATTAGGTATATCAACCATACTCCAAGACTAATGAGTCTGTATGCTTGTATATGGTATTTCTATAGCACAAACCTAGCCAAAAGGCAGCAGAATGCTGCACATGGTCAAACACAAGCATAAAGTCAATAAGTAATAGGATGGCATGCTGGGTTGTGGACAGTTAATACATTGTGATGTAGTGTACTTTAAAGAGATGAGCCTTCAACGCTTTCCTAAACTGGAGCAGCATTGAGGCGGTCCTGATGGCTATGGGAATACTGTGCTAGATCCTGGGGTTATAGACAGAAAAGACCTGCTGTTTTGTTTTTCCTTTAACATTTCACTAGGTCACCATTTCTGAGATTCTACAGGTGTCTACAATCTCAGAGATGTCTGCAAGATAAGCCGGTTGCAGGTCATAATGGCTTTCTAAATGAAGCAGCCGGTTTTGGAGATAATGAGGCCCAAGAAGGGGCACAAATGCAGTTCCATTAAGATAATGATGATGTGATTATAGTTCTTCTGCCCCTGGATAAGACGTGCTGTGTCCCTTAGGGGTGCCAGTGTGGAGTTTGGAAGGCCATAGTGTGGCATTACAACCATCAAGATGTGTGCGTACAAGGGCTTGCACAGCAGTTCTGAAGTCACTTTATGGGGAACAAACTGTTTGACTTTCTGTCGAAGAGAGGTTAAATCCAAGTCACTGGGCATTCTGTGAGAGTTAAGGTTCGAGCATTCAACGTTCATGTCATTGAGCCAGGTTTGTACTGTATCTTATTTGTTGTTGGCAAATAACAGGAATTATATCTTGGTTGGGTTGAGTTTCAGGTAGGCGCTGGACATCCAGGTCTGGATGATGTGCAAGCTGTGTTTGAGGTGTTGGATGCCTGAAGCAGAGGATACTTTCAAGTAGAACTGTATATCATCAGTGTATTGGTGAGTCTTAATGCTTTTATCTGGGGGTAGAGCTCTAAGCAGCTCCAGATCCACTGAGGATCTAAATGGGCACCCCCTTCTCTAAGAGGCAAATTCCACCTCACATCTACTATTTTAATGGGTTTCGAGTCTCCCAGGCAAACTAGAGCCAATTATCCACTTTCATACACACCTGCATCTACATCAGGGTTACCCCCATTGAAATGAAGAGCAGGTCAGGTGGAAAAGTATTATGGAACCCCAATATTTTCATATTACACCACATTTGTTAATGTGACTTGTGATTTTCCCAACTGTTGTGTTTGGACACATGTGCGCTTGACCTGTTTCAATGACAGAACATGCATATGAAAGTACAATGATATTGTGACAAGACGCTTACACCTTACAGTACCTTATCTTTGGTGAAAAAGTCCCATTATTGCAATGAGCCCATTCAGTATTCTCTAGAGGTATCCAATTACTTGATTACAGGTACCATAGATGAGCCCATCTTACTGTTATGAAAGCCTTGGCCAATGTACGTTCTTAACCTGAAGCAAATTCCCAGGCTCCTAAGCCATCACAATTTCAATGTTTTTTATTTATTTTTATTTTACAATAAACCACAATCGGTACATGGTTACATAACGACAGGCAATATTTATAAGCGTTCCATACAGGTAAACAGTTTTGCTTTTTCTCATTTACAACCATACTATTTGCTGGTATATATACAAGGTATACAATTATGCGGGCTTGTATTTTGACACATACTTTTTTCATTCTAGTCTCCATTAGTCACTAACATCAGATAGTGTGTCCTCTTGTGGGGGTTCGCATATATTACCACGGAAGGTGTTCCATTTACCCCACACCCGGGCCCATGTTTTGGGGCATCCCCTATGCACATAAACTGCTTTTTCTGTTATCATAGCATTGTCCATGTCTTGACACCAATTTAGCTGGGTAGGAGTCTGCCTTGATCCCCAGTTACGGGCTATATTTCGCTTTACCAGTGCCATACCAAGTGTTACCCAGTCTTGATCTGTGTGGTTGAGGTCTGTTGGTTCCCATATATTGATTAGAAATCTTTTTGGTTCCGGGAGAACCTCCACCCCCGTGACTTGTGACATTGTGTTCATGACCTCATCCCAGTATAACATAATTTTGGGGCATTCCCAGATGGTGTGTAGGAATGTACCAGGTAGGCCACACTGTCTCAGGCAAAGCGACGTGTCAGTAGTGCCCAGTTTATGAAGAAGCGTTTGTGTGTAATACGTTTGGGTTAAGACTTTCAGTTGTAGCAGTCTCAGTTTTGAGGGGATTGCTATCTCCCTGGGAGATGCCAACGCTTCCTGCCAATCTGCCTCGTCTAATGGTCCCACTTCTCTCTCCCATCGTTCCTTAAGGGCTACCATGGGGTCTGGCTGGTTATTTATTATTTTTCGATATACTAGGGAGATGGCTTTCTTATTCAGATTGTCTGCGAGGAGTCTATCTTCCAGAGGTGAGGCTTCTGGTAGTTGTGTGCCCTGCTGGAGTACACTTTGGAGCGCATGCCTAACTTGCATGTATCTAAAGGTCTCTTTCTGTGCCAACCCATAGGTTTTCTGTAATTGGTCAAATGGGATGACCTCTCCTTTCTTCCAGATATTCCTGACCTTCGTAATGCCTATCAGATCCCACTGTCGGAATCCCTTTGTATTTCTTAGTTGGCCTAGGCGTCGGGTGTCCCATAGTGGCGTAGCCTGTGTGATTACATCCTCCCATCCCATTGCGCGCTGTGCCTCAAACCATATTCTGATCGTATGGGCCGTAGGGCCCGTAAGAGTCATTCGCCGTGTTTTATTGTATAATGTCCCCAGAATTCCTTCTTTGTCAAGGAGGTGTCTGTCCATGCGGAATGCTGGTTCATCCTGCGGTACATGAAGCCATTGGTTTATGACCATGAGTTGTGAAGCCCAGTAGTATTGTTTTATATTAGGGAGAGCAATTACTCCATCATACCACCCTCGCATGAGTTTATGCATGGCTATCCGACTCGAGCTACCGTCCCATAGCAGATTGGTTACTTCCACGTTGATCGCTGAGAAATATGTGGGAGCCACCGGGAATGGCGTATTTTGAAGGGCGTAGAGAAACCTAGGAAGCGCCATCATCTTAAAAAGGGCTGCTCTTCCAAGCAGTGTTAACGGCAATGAGCGCCAATGTTTGACATCGTTATGAAGTCGTGTCAGTGGCTGTGTGAGATTTTCTGCGATGAAGAGTGTGTGGCTGTGTGTAATGTATATACAAAGATATTTGAATCATTCAGTCGGAATTTGTATATCGCAGTGCCGCGGGAGTCTCGGAGCGGGCCCGTGCAATATATAAATGAGGGACTTCGCCCAATCACAATTCCATTGTTATTACTTATGATACTGCTAGGAGTACTGGCTTCAGGAAAGACTAAACCAGCACTCCACGAAGACATCTTCACACTGACGTGCACCAGCTCTCACACACTTTATGAACAAAGAAGATTTTGAGATATGGCACCAGACTCAGAAATCCCTGCTACAGACAAAAACATACCTACTGTCTGAACAACCGAAACCATTCTCTGACCAACATCTTCACACGTGGCTTCAGAGACGTAACACTTACAGCATCAAGCGGTGTTGACAGTAAGGTAGCATGTCATAATTGACCAGCAGCCACACACCCACATGAGGCAAGCCTCATCAATCCTTGTGTTATATGGATTTTTCATCGGTAAATCATGCTGGTAGTGTGAAACAGCATCACTACACCACTCTATTATATGGTAATACTGGTGGCAATTATACAGCGCACTTTATTAATCTACCTGTTTAAAGTGCTGCACAGCTATGAGTGAGCTCAAAAATGTTATGTTATGTTATTTTCATTTGTACCGCGCGCAGATGCTACAAGAGTGTCCCGGCGCGAACCTTGAGAGATATAGAAGAGAGCCAGATTTAGGGAAAGTTTCAGCTTCTTTGAAAAGAATAGGGTCCTGAGTGCATCGGAGAGTGAGAGGCAGCACATTCCAAGCTAAAGCGGCTTCCACAGCCAGAGAGCTGCCGTCCGTCGTTTGCAAGCAAAAGCGCGGGACTTGGGCCACGAGTTGGGAGGTAGAATGCAGGTGTCTGGCGGGAGTGTAAAAGGAGAAGCGTATCTGAAGATAGCCTGGCCCTATGGCATACGGAGCGCGGTGGGCGATAACTAAGGACTTGAAGTTAACCCTCTCTGCTACGGGCAGCCAGTGTAGGGCGCGAAGATGTTGTCTCACGCTACATCTGGCAGGGATGTTCAGAAGAAGCCTGGCGGCCGCGTTCTCCACCACTTACAGTTTATTTAGTAAGTAGCTTGGGCGCCAATGTATAAAGCGTTGGTGTAATCTAGCCGAGAAAGGCTAAGGGCTCGGGTAACTGTTTCCTTGGCCACCTGAGGAAGAAAGGGGAGGAATTTCCTGAGAATTTTAAAAAATCCAAAGCAGGTCCCTTACAGCTTTTTGATCTGGGTCGAGAATTTGAGGTTCTCCTCGAACCAAACCCCTAAATTCTTGACGGGATTTCCTGATGAGGCAGGAAGTACCGAATCTGACGGCCAGAGTGTTTCCCTAAACCGAGGGGGAAACTTTCCAAATAGGAGGATTTCCGATTTCTCCTCATTGCACTGGCCAACCAACGAAGAACTGCGATCAACCAATGTTTGGCGGGGTAGAGCACTCGTTTTTCCCCATGTAAACAGGAGCTGGGTATCGTCGGCATATGCAATTATCTTTGCACCTAGGTCCTCAGCCAGCTGAACCAGAGGGGTAACATAAATATTAAAAAGAAGAGGACTCAGGGCAGAACCCTGTGGTCACTTTCTTCGGTGAAGAGGAAGACGGTGGGAGCCACACCTGCTGTGTCTGATCCTCCAAGAAGGATTTGAGCCAGCCCCAGGTAGTTCCTGATACGCCAATCTCAGTCAGTCGGGTAAGCAGCAATGCTTGGGGAACCGTATCGAATGCCGCCGAGAGGTCAAGCAAAACCAAGGCAGCCCTCCCGCCGGCATCCAAATAGTCTCTGATGGCTTTGGAGATTTCCACTAGGGCTGATTCAGTACTAAAAGAGGCCCTGAAACCTGACTGTGCAGGATGAAGAAGGCCTGAACTTTCAACGAAGTCGGTCAGCTGTCTGGTGACCACTTTCTCACATACCTTAGCCACACTAGGCAAAAGGGAGATCGGCTGGTAGTTTGCCAGGCACAGGGGGTCAAGTGATGGCTTTTTTAATAGATGGAGAATCATGGCCGGCTTCCAGGTTGCCTGGACGAGAGCTTCAAGGAGGGACATGGTAATGAGTCTATTGACTTCTGGATTAACAGTATACGCCACGGCAGCCAGAAGTCTGGCAGCACAGGGGTCTGAAGGGGATCCTGATTTCAGACCCTTTAAGATTTTGAGTGAACTGGGTAGATCAATAAGACTTGCTCGGGATTACATCCTTTTAGAAGACAGGCTAAAATTCAGAATATTGCAATTTCAAAGTTGTGTATAAAAAAGCATCTACCCATCCCGTAGTGGAATATCAAGAGACATTTATAGACAATAGATGTTCCATTAAAGCAAACTAGTAGAAACAAAAAGGTGATAAGGCGAATGCCTGCATTAACATCAGCCACCGATTATTTCTCTGGAATGCATTACAGTCCATTTTGTTTATCACTGTGATACTACACACAGAGTGCAACTATATGCAAATTACTCTTGTGCCTCATGCAATAGGACCACCGAAGCAGAAACCACAAGGCAATGTCTCCTTTGAACAGGAACACGGCAACTTCAGACTAATTTGAGGGTTGTTTGGTCTCTTCAGAGACGTACAGCTCTATGGCACACTGAGTTATGGGCCATACGTCTAGCCATAGTTGTCACACTTGACGCAAACATTACACCGAGAGAAACCAAGAAAAGTAATTACTGGAATGCTTCAACTGGTAATTAGTCTGGGCTTCAATCTAGTCCGTGTGTTTTTTTGGCTACTTTGAAACTGTGCTACTCCCGAAAGGGAGCAACCATTTGCAAATCCATTCCATTCCATTCATATACTTTATTTTGGTCATAACAGACCATAAAAGTGCATATACAATACATTTACAGACATTAAAACTATAAACAATCCCCATAAGTAGCCATACCAATTAATAAATATACAGCGTTAAAATGTATTACAGGGTTCACAGGGTAGCAGGACTAGGGCAGTTCATAACTTTTTGCTTTACTATCTCCTGCCTGGGACATCACCAACTTTCTCTATCCCGCCATCAACCAACTAAACATGTCTTTTCCCCCTTGATAAAAACCACAAAGCACAAAAACCACTATACATATATTATCAATAGTTAAAACTCATTATGTAGCAAACGTTAGCTTTAAAAACATTAAAAGAAATAAAAATTTGAAATAATGGGTAAGAGAGAAATAACAATACAGACTCCTATGGCCGAGGTAAAGACTTCAAGAACATCCTGCGCGCACACCACTTAGAAGTTAAAAATCGATATACTGCAAATACGATGGGCATGTTGGTATCATACTTCAAGACCCGAAATACATCCATACAATGCACAGACCCTAAGTTTCTACACAATTGAAAAAGCCAACGCTGCTTAGCGGTTTTGTAACCAGGGCAGAAGAAAAAAAACATATAGCTCTGACTCTTCCTCTCAATTGCAGGCGGGACACCCTAGAGGTTTGGTTTTAGACCATTTGTTAGAAAATGCGCACAGCGGTAGGGTCCCAAATCTAAACTGGACAGATAATTTCCTAGCTAGAACCGGATGGATGTCACCCAGGAAAAACTCTATTATATACTCGTCCTTAATTCTCATAAAGTCGGCTGTTAAGGATCTTGTAGCCGAGCTCTCCTGGATATCAGCAAGTTTACACGCCCTATAACATCTTACCAGTTCAGATTGTGTAACTGCAGGGCACATTTCTGCAGGATTGCTCCATTTACTCAATTTACCCAGCCTACGACATACATTCTTTACATGTACAAACCATGCTACTTTACCTACACCGGGGAGACTGAGAACCTCCTTTAAGTCTGACCGATAAACAGACAATTTTGGGGTCAACCACAGTCTGAGCCAGAAAGTTAAGGGTCTAAGACCAATCTCATCCCCAATTGGTCTGATTCCTATGTCCAAGCGTAAGGGAGTGAGGGGAGTGCTGAGGGGAAAACCTAACAACTGCCTCATAAAATTGTTCTCTATCTTACTCAAGTTGCTAGAAGAGCATTGACCCCATAGTTTAGGCCCATACACTGTAGCACCCCTTGCTTGCACTTTATAGATCAGCTGGTTTCTGGAAGGAGTTCCTATACAGCTTTGAGATTCCCCCCGTGGTCTGGGCCAACTTGAGACTTGCTTTGGCCATTTGCGGCCCCCACTCCAGATTTTCTATCAGGGTGACACCTAGGGAATCAAATACCGACACCCTCTCAAGCATGATGCCCTTCAAATAAGGGTTAGAACGTGACGTGTTTGCTGGGTTGAAAACCATAAATGTAGTCTTCTGTGAGTTAATCTACAGCCAACTGTTTTTACAGAAGGCATCAAAGCTATCGAGGATCCTCTGGATACCCATGGGCGACTTCGAAAGCAGAAGAGTGGCATCAGCAAACATCATTGCTGGTACTTTTCTGTGTGCAATCTTAGGGGCATTGGTAGTCGACCAGTGCATTAATAGACAAAACAGGGTAGGTGCAAGCATGCACCACTGCCTTACTCCTCTATTAACTGGCAGATGGAGGCAAGTTCGCCACATTTTCCATACCAAATTTGCGCATAGTTACCTTCATGCAATCTCATAAAGATGCACAAAAGGTAGCTAGAGACCCCCAGATCACTAAGTACACCCCATAATTTGTTCCTGGGCACCAGGTCGAAAGCTGTTTTTAGGTCCACAAATATTAAATAGAGACTGCCACCCTCTATTATCACCATTTTCTAATATAAAAGTTGGAGTCTACATATTTGGTCGATGGTGGAGATGTTTTTCCGAAATCCATTGTAGTGTATAAAGCCTGAAAATGTGTCTTCCACACATCTACCGCTATGTTTGGCTCTATAGCTGGCTTCCCTTCACTACAGCCTGCACTAACTGTAGTCCAAAATGTCTTCATGTCTTTCGTTGATAGGGCAGTTTTTTAGAGCGTCCCATCTATCCAGTTCCCAGGTCTTTTTAGCTTGATGAAGGCGGTCTCTAAATAGCGCTTGTTTTCGCTTAATTTGGCACCTATCCTTGGCTTTGATGGCGTCTAATAGAGCCTGTTTAGCCAAAGGACGGTTATCATTATACCATGATCATTTAGCCCCTTTTTTTCCCCTGCAAAAATACAATTGGATAGATTATATCGACCAATTTGGATGTCAGTTCTACATGAAGTTCTTCCACTCTGTCAACGGTTAATGGCGTGCCCTCTATAGTTATGACCTTCCCCACTTCTAATAAGGTTGGAATGATTGTTCAGTATAATGTTGCCAGCTTATCGGGTAACTGTTGAATTACCCCCCACCGTATCCTTCTTCTATGATTAGAGAGTATTAATCTATCAACTGGAGGGGTACAGCGAGCCAGAGAGCTCCCCGAATCCGGCATCTCCAGTTCCATGGTCAGAGCGTTGTGATCGCTGTTGGGTTGTGCTACGCAAACAAATGATGGACGGAATGCTGAATAAATCATACATTCACCCCCAGTCAAGAGGTCTAGGTTAAATCCATTGTTCTCTTGCTCACCATGCCACCCCAGTTTAGACCCAGCCATATGCAAATCAGTCTTGGCCCTGTGCCTCATGGGAACAGTCCAGACCGAACTGCCAAGCCAGGTCCTCCCTGGACCGGAAACAAGCATCCTGGGACCGGTTTCTGGGTATTACCCTTCATCAGCCAGGCTAGCTTAAAACCAATGGCACAGTGAGCAATGGACCCATGTCTGGGCATACCCATCCCACTTAGGGTGAAAAGTGCTACGCAAACAAATGATGGACGAAATTGTGAATAAATCATACATTCCCCCCCAGTCTAGAGATCTGGGTTAAATCCATCGTTCTTTTGCTCACCATGCCACCCCAGTGTAGACTCAGCCTTATGCAAATCAGTCTTGGCCCTGTGCCTCATGGGAACAGTCCAGACCGAACTGCCAAGCCAGGTCCTCCCTGGACCGAAAACAAGCATTCTGGGACCAGTTTCTGGGTATTACCCTTCATCAGCCAGGCGTGCTTAAATCCAGTGGCACAGTGAGCAAGGAACCCACGTCTGGGCATACCCATCCCACTTAGGGTGAAAAGTGCTATGCAAACAAATGATGGACGGAATGCTGAATAAATCATACATTCACCCCCAGTCTAGAGATCTGGGTTAAATCCATCGTTCTTTTGCTCACCATGCCACCCCAGTTTAGACTCAGCCTTATGCAAATCAGTCTTGGCCCTGTGCCTCATGGGAACAGTCCAGACCGAACTGCTAAGCCAGGTTCTCCCTGGACCGGAAACAAGCATCCTGGGACCGGTTTCTGGGTATTACCCTTCATAAGCCAGGCTAGCTTGTCGTGTTGTGGCAAGACAGCAGTCAACAACTCATTTGCCATAGCCTGGTCTCCACTAAGATGTAATCCAACAGGGAGGATTGACCAACTCTGTTAAATGTTAACTTCCACGGTATGTCCGATTTTGTGCGGCCAATACATGCTCGTAGGGAGTGGATCAATGTGAATAAGTTAACCTGGAGTGCCAACGGGGACCAAGCCCTGATTGGCTAAATTTGTGGATCTGGAATTAACCATTGCAAGTCTTCCACTCTGGAGGTTGTATCACTAGGATCAACGAGGGGCTAAAATTGACAGTTGAAATCTCCCCTACGATCAACCACATGTTTGTAGAGATTGTAGTAATGAAGAAACCCAGTTGGTCAAAGGTCGGGGAATCTTGGCTAAGACTTACGGGCTGGGAATAAACATTAATAAAAGCAATTTTCAACTTAGGGGTAAAAATATGTGCTACACACTGATAATCGTTAGAAGGAGATTTCAGCTGTTCAACCGAACAACCCAGGTGTGAACCAACCGAGATGTAAAGGCCCCCAGATGGTCTGCCCCTTCCTCCCCGAAGTGGCAGGGACATTGAAGGACGCAAACCCCACCCTCAATGAGTCTTCCCATGCCCAGGTTTCCTGAAACATGCATATGTCTTATTGGTCCACAAGGTGGCCCCAGGCAGGACAGTTTATTTTTTAGGCCATCAAAGTTCCAGGATTAAACCCTCAGCTTGTTTACTTCCTTACAATTACCCGGAGTGACAATAAGAGTGTAGGTTTTGAGGGGTTGAGTATCCCTCATTTAGGCAGAAAGGAGTTTCTCTGCCGATCTCACTTGTGCACCTTCCCACAATATACTATTACTTAGGGGAACTGGGGTTGGGGCAGCTCATATTCATGGTACATTACATTACATTACAACTCGTGATGCAGGGGAAAAAGTAGAATGGGTCAGCGTAATACCAGCTTGAGTTGGACACCTCATCAACTACTCTTCTCATAGCCCTTCTGTAATCTTGGTCATCTGATATACTTCTGTTTGCTGCCCCTTTGTTTCTGCCCCTAACCCATGGTGGATAGTCTGGCTATACTGACCACCACTATGCTCTTCTAACTCCCTAGAAACCCTTAGGTTTGTAGTCCCCTAGGCTGGTGTCTGTATCATTACTTGTCAATTTACCTCTTCCAGAAACCCAAATCTGTTGGCTACTGGTATATTAAATAGCAGGGGTCTGGGAGGTGGATACTATTGGCCAGCAAGTTGTTGCTTTAAAGGCCACCTGCCCACCTCTTGGCTAGTATGGGCCCTAAATGGCATTTGACATGGGGTATAAAAATAGTCCAGTACAAAGGGCCTGATCTCTGTGGCTAGCTCCTGGGGGCAAGGGTTCTGGCTTAATAGGCTACAGACAGTCGGAGGATTTTTAAAGGTGATAACTACACAGTCCCGTTGCATATCTTTTTGCCTGGGACCCACCCAGCCAACTCTGCGGACCATGAGGATTCCCCCTAATCTATCATAAGCGAGCTGTCTATACCTCGCCAGCCAGAACAGACATTTATTCCTAAGGTCAAGTTGTGTTTCCTTCTGGCTGCTTTTGATTTCAGGTACACCTGTCAGTATGATTACATACGGGGATGAGGCAGGGGGTAAATTTATAATGGGTAAACTCGCTGTTTCAGCCCTGCATGCTATGCCCTCCTCACCTCCCAACCCGTCTCTGCTCGCCATAGACCGATATGAAGGCAAGCTATTTTTATTTATACCCCTCTTGCATTGTACTAAGTTATTGTGCTAAGCCTTACAAGTGGAGCTCCTGGGTCCCGAGAAGGTGGTCAGATCTTGAGCCTGCAGTACACATTGCATTTCTATGGGTGTCCAACTTGATCTGTCTGCCTGCCGACTGAAGTCGTTCCCTCTCCTGGCACCCAAGAGGGTGGTGAGATCTTGAGCCTGCAGTACACCAGGCCTTTCTAAGGGTGTCAAACTTGATCTATCTGCAGGGCAGCTAAAGACGTTCTCCCTCGCTGGACCTTGTGTGCGGCTTACACTAATATTTCCCTGCCTACTATCCCACAGTGTCGCCAATTTATTTATACGTTCAACTAGGGGGGCAAGTTCTTCCCTCACAATAGTTATGAGTTAGCTCTGTAAGTCCGTCATCAGGTTCAACACCCTGGTTGGGTATTCCATGTCTGTTCGAGTATTAGAGATGCATCCTAGATTTGGGTCGGGATTATCCAGGCCCTCCACACTTTTTGATGACCCCTTGTTATTTTTCTTTCTTTTAGATCCAATCCCATTCACTTGTTTACGCTTTCCGTTCTTGGGTAAACCGGTAGCCACACTTCCCTTCTGTGTTACTACTTTAGGTGCGGCTCCTTCCACATTACATACAACATGTGGAGATGACAAAGGAACGGTTACCCTAGCTGTAGTAACAGGAGTGACAGTTTGGGAGAAAGATGAATCAGATACAGGGCGACGAAGATCAGGAGTTAGTGACAAACGTCTCTCAGTGAGCTCTATTTCTGTAGCTACCACACCTATGGCCCTCTGTAGAATCTTGTCAATTGAGATTGGTGACAATGAAGAGGTTAGTTGGGGATGGTTTGTTGATTACCAGGACAGGTCTACTTCCCCATTGCTTTACCTTAGACAATAGGACAATGCAACCACCCCTCTGAAGTCAGCCCAATAACAACTCAACTTGATTAGGAAGAAAGAAGAGCAAAACAAGACAGATAACTAAATAAAAACAAAAAAATACAAATTGCGAGTGAAAAAAAGCAGGATTTTCGGCCTGTAGACTAGTGTTTCTGGCCTACAATCAGGGACCTCTGCTATATTTACGACCTGCCCCAGGCCAGAGCGGTTCTCTTAATGGAGCCAAATAGGGGGGAGGGAGGAAACGGAAAAAATGACGCTATTGCCAAAGTCTCAGATACTCTTGAGTCCCCTTGCAATGGAGAACTGCGGTCAGAATTGTTCCATTAACCAGTTAACCGCGGCGTAAAATCCGCCGCGTTGCGGATGTTTCCGTGCGCGGGCGTGGCCGCGTCAGCCAACGGACGTGCGCAGCACTACGGAGGTAGTGCTGGCGATGGCTATTGGCCGATGCACGCAGCGAACGGGTTAAGTCAGAAACTGAAAGTTCTTCTGTTTTCAAGACAAGGGCTCCCGCCTACAATCCACTTTGAGCAGAAACTGCAATTTGGCCGGATAACAACAGATGGCTACTTATAATTGGGCAAAGTGCCTTGGTAGATGCCGACTCCATGCCTGATAGAAGGGAGTGAGGGGAAAAGATTAAACAGCAAAGTCTTACCAGCAGAGCAGCACTGAGGGATCAAAGTCAAGGGGGGTGGCCTTGCCCTGCCTCTTCCTTTCACGGACGGGCACGCCCTTGGCCGGGGCTATGCCATGGTGCAGCCCGGGCATGCCCACACACGCCCCTTGCGCGTCCAGCGCGCGTCTTGCGCTGCGGGAGACCTGAGCCGGCTTTATGCGTCTCCTAGCGCGAAGGTACAGGCGTTGACGGCGTGCAAGCCGCCTTGAACACTGGGGCTTGTAGTCCCGGCATTCGCCCCCTCCTGAGAGCAAAAACAATGTCAGCTCTGGTCCTGTACCAATAGGATCAATCCAGTCCAACCCAGTAGGCTATACTATGGCCCCTCCTCTAAAGCAAATTCAGCCATTCATTACAGAGACATAACCCAAAATGATATATTGTAAAGAGAAAGGCCCTTTGCTACTAGGGTGCTGTTCCTTAAGGCAGGGACTAATCATCTAATGTAGAGACTTAAGGTAACAAAAACATTTTAATAATTTAAGTCATTGATAATAAACCAACATGAATAAAAAGGAGAATCAGTTGTATCTGAATATATGTTCACAAAATTGACATAATTTGTATTTAATGATATTAGAAAATGTGTGTAGTTAAAAGGTCCCATACAGACTCAATCATTCATCTTTATTCATACAGCAAAGGGCTAGTGTACATTAAAATGTGTGTCTAATATCAACAGGAGAGAGAGGGAAAATAGATAAAGGAGCACTCTTGGTCCCCCAACTAAGGTAGTGTAAACAACAAAAGAGTGTGCCTTTTTGCGAGAAGAGCAAGCATGAAGAATCTCACTAGATTCTTTAGAAAGCCCTCACTCACCAACCTAGTTGGTGACATGCTCAATCATCGGGCCCCACCAGGAGTGGCCGAGTGCCTCCCCGGTGTGATTCAATGCCAGGTCTACTGCGGAGCAGGTTTTTGTGATTGAGTGACAATTGAATGTGATAGTGATGGTTAAAAATGTCAAGATTGTGTCCAAAAATGATTTCTTAGTTGGCCAATCAGACACACTTAAAAACAGGGTGTGGAATGAAAAACTGGATAGATTGTTCAGTTATATCCCATGGTCGACTGCCTGAATGGTGCTATTTGCCGGGCATTCTTCAGGACCAAGAAAGAAGTACCTCAGCAGTATGGGCGCACTAAGGCCCACCCTAACCAGAGGATGTGAATTTGAAAAATCTAAATTTAAAATTGCAATCCTATATTCAGGGGCTGCTCTCTTTAGAGTGACCAAATTGCACCTTTATCAGGAAACAAAATAGAAAACAAACACACAAAAATGACACACAGTTATTTGTCATATTGCGCGTTTGTTCTCAAAGAGTTCACATGCTCTAGTTCTCTTCACAGTGCACTTACGACGTAGCTCAAAGAGCCAAGGTGTACTATGGTGAGTAGTATTGTGCACTTATAATCACAATTAATGTTGTGGCCAGCTTAAGTTTGGTAGGTAGCTTAAGTATAGCGCTATTACACCTGCACGCCTTCAGTGCCAGCTGAAATCACAGCTTTTGAGCAGGCAGTCTCACACGAAATCGAGTCCTTTCGAAGAGCCCATTACATTAAAAAATCTATGTGCCCTTGAATTCCAGGACCTTCAAGGTCTTCAAACCAATACTGCAATCACAATCAAACCAGCGGATAAAGGTGGGGGCGTAGTTATCCAAAACACAGTGGATTACGATAGGGTAAGTAAAAATCTCCTGGATGATAGGAAGAACTACACACCTTTAACTACAGATCCTACCCCTGAACTGAGGGCCCGGACTGTGAACATGGTGAGAGAAGCAGAAGAAAATGACCATATTATGAAACACGAAGCGGAGTTCCTGCCAGCGGGTGATAACGTGCTATCCTACATTTACATGTTACCGAAAACGCATAAGAACCAAACACCCCCACCAGGACGGACCATCGTGTCAGGCATCGGGTCTCTACTCGAGGCTTTGTCACGCTTCTGTGACCACTTCCTAAAACCTATAATTGAACAGACTTCTACCTACCTGAAGGATACTAAAAGCCTGCTACAACTTCTACAGGTAATGACCATCGATGATGACTCTACCATACTCGTGACTCTTGATATAGAGAGCCTATACACAAGCATTTCCCAGGACAATACGATCAGGGTCCTGGGTGAGGCCTTAGACGGAATCAGTTGGGAATATCAGGCACCTAAGGAGTTCATTTTGGAGTGTGCCACATTGGCGCTCAAAAACAACTTCTTTGAATATAAAGGTAACCTATTTCTCCAATCAACTTGAACTTCGATGGGCAGCACCTTTGCCCCCCCCAGTGGCGGGGTTATACGTCCATGATTTTGAACGTAAATGTATTCTATCTACTGATAATCCATTCATCTCTTCCATAGGATTTTGGAAGAGGTATATTGACGACGTTCTCCTCATCTGGAGAGGCCCGGAGGCTATTCTCAATGACTTCCTTCTTTGGATCAACACTCTTGATGTGAATCTGAAGTTTACCCATATCTGTAACAAACAGGAGGTGGTCTTCCTGGACATGGTGATTTCTAAAACAAACAGTAGCCTCACCACTAAAACCCACTATAAACCTATAGCAAAAAATAATCTGCTTGAGTTTTCGAGTTTCCACCCTAGACCCCTGAGGGAGAACCTGCCATACGGGCAGAACCTACCGGTCAGAAGGAACTGCAGCAATCTGGAAGATTTTCGTAAGCAATCAACCGACTTGACCACGAAACTCAAAGATCGGGGCTACCCATAAAAAGTTCTGAATAAAAGCTACAAAAGAGCACGAAACCAACCAAGGGAGGCACTGCTAGAAGACAGTCCTAGGGAGCCAAATGTAATTCCTCTTACCTGTGTCAGTACTTATAGTAGTGCGTCCAACATGGTTAAGAAAGTGATCAATAAACACTGGAGGATAATAACCAGAAGCAACAGGTCATGGGAAAAACCATTGTTCTCTTTCAAAAGGGGACGGAGCCTAAGGGACACTCTGGTACAAACACGCCCTAGTGATAAGCTCGTCTCAGAGACCCCATCAATCACGGACACATGGGGACTTCCGAAAGTTGTGGGCCATTTCTCCTGCACCAATTGCAGCGTTTGCCATTTGACTTCACACACCAAGGTCTTCAATCTTGAACCAGGCAAAACATGGACTCAGCGTGCCCTCACTAACTGCAACTCCACTAATGTGGTATACCTGATCACATGTCCCTGTGGGTTGCGGTATGTGGGGATGACCACACGCAAGGTGAAACAAAGGTTGTGTGAACACAGAAGTAACATTAGATGTGGGAGGGGCACAACTAAATTGAGTGAACACTTCCTCCGACACAACCATACATCAAACGACCTGAGTTGGACAATTATCGAATAGGTTAGAACAGGTAAAAATATACAACAGACACTGCTCGAAAAAGAACAAAGGTGGGTTTATCGTTTGGGTACACATACACAAGGACTCAATGACAACATTCCCTGGGGCACAGCGTTACGAAAGTAGCATCCCGGTGCCGTGATACTGTGTCCCTCGGTTTTACATACGGTCACATCCCTGGCATTGTGCCCGACAGGTAAGGACCTGACTATGTTTCTCTGACAAGGGTGCTCTCTGTCACTAGTGAATAACGTCTCTGACTCCGGTCTCTATCTAAACACAGAGATGCGAGTTCCACTATATGATAAGGCACCTTAGTGAATGAGTAATAAAACCCCTCTTACTACCTTGTGTTTTATTAACCCCGACTCCCTCCGTTATTTGCACTGACAGCCCTCCCTTTACTTAGCCTTTATGGCAGCAATAACCAATTGATGCCGTGTTCTAACTGACGGCAGTTTTATCGCTGTTAGCCGCCGTACTGGGAATTCCAACTGGTGGTTGATTGGATCCAAAAACTGTCTCTTGTCGGTTTTACATTGCGGATCAATAAAGCTTTTCCCAACAAAGACCGACACTGCAACGGTCTAGTTGTTTCCCGGCCGCCTGCCGAGCAGGAAGTACCACTCGACACATTGATTGGCCAAAACCTTGTCCACGCCCCAAAATTGGCAGGGTTCTGCACGCAGACGTAGGGACGCGTGCAGACACGCCCACGGCTTCGCCGGGGTGGCGTCCTACGAGTCTGCACACTTCTTTATAAAACCGAAAAGAACACGGAAACAGCCACCTACAGGGTCCGGTTTACGAGGTTTGCTGAGGGTACCAAGCGGGTGCCTGCCAGTGAAGGTGTGAGTGAACGCCCCGCATCTTAATCCTGACCTACTGTGGCCCATTTTCCTGATGAAGGCACAGCTCAGTGCCGAAACGCGCATCGAACGTGACAGTGAGTGCATGTGTGAGGGCGTGTAAGATCCGCAGAGCCGTGTTTTTTGTCTTGCAGTTTTATATAGCTCGATCTCGACCCGGAGGTATCATGGCGCTTTACACGAGCACCAGCTGTTCCAGATGGGCACATCCATGTTTTGTTAGGCGTGGGGAGATGAAGTGATTTGCCCAGAATCACAAGAGGTTGAGCCACAGAGACTCGAACCTGGTTACCCAGCTTCGAGGTTGTACGCTCTAACCATTAGGCCACATCTTAATGAGTCCAGCCTGCAGGGCCAGGGGCCCATGTACTTACACTCCAGAGTGTGTCACTCTTAAGTTTGTCAGTCCTGTGTGTCTCTCCTGAGGTTATCACTCATGGATGTATCACTACCGGGTGTGTCATTACTGGGTGTGTCATTACTGAGGGTGTCACTCCTGAGTGTGTCACTGGGGCGTGGGGTAGAGCAAACAACCCCGTACTGGTCACCGTGTTCTATTTGTATGACGATGCTTGTTTAAACCCGAGATGCGCTTGGTGGGCGCTATACCCCGACTTTGTCACGTGAGAGGTGGTGTCTCACTCTTCGCCAACCAGCAGGAAGTGCGTGAATCTTCTGGGAGCGAGGGGCACTTATGGAGGGGGCAGAGTGCATCCCCCACGAGCACGAGAGCATCTCTGAGGCCCGTGACAGTGAGTGCACGTGTGAGGGCGTGTGAGATCCGCAGAGTCGTGTTATTTGTCTTGTAGGTTTATATAGCTTGAACTCAACCCGGAGGTATCAGGGCGCTTTACACAAGCACCAGCTGTTCCAGACGGGCACATAAATGTTTTGTTAGGCGTGGGGAGATGAAGTGATTTGCCCAGAATCACAAGAGGTTGAGCCACAGAGACTCGAACCTGGTTACCAAGCTTCGAGGTCGTACGCTCTAGCCTTTAGGCCACATCTTATGGATGAGGCCGCGAGATGCGATATATGGTGGGGGAGGGGGAGAAGCAGGAGTTGTGTGCGCGTGCAGCCAATGCTTGGAAAAACAAGCATTGAAAATGCAATAGGTCTCGCCTTTGATTAAGTTAAAGCCATTTGCTTTGCTAATGGTATTGTGTAGCAAAGCAAATGGCTTTAACTTAATAAAAGGCGAGACCTATTGCATTTTTAATGCTTGTTCTGGACTGCAGTGACAGCAGGCACATCAATGTACGTGTGCTCATACTGCTCAATTCTCACTAGTGGAGAAGTTACGGCATGACGTCATGCAAGGTGAGCGTTGTAGGGGAAGGGAAATCCCTTAAAGAGAGTCATTTTCTTTCTGGATTTCCCTTCTCTTTTTGAAACTCAGGAGCAGCAACATTGTCGTGGTGTCACCAGGGCTTTAAGTGGAAGCTTTTTCAATATTATTTACAAGCCAAGGTTGCTGCTTATTTATCTTATGCAACTAACAACCATTGACAAAGCCAATAGTCCTGACTTGTAGATATGATGTTACTTGTTGTATCATATATCTGTATGTAATGACAAAAACAGCAAAATTCAAGTCAAGCGTCACACTATGCTGAACACAGATTTTTCCTTTAAACCACGCCCTTAATGACATTGACCACGCCCCCTGAGAGAACCCCCCACCCCCGTTTTTTCATCCTACTTAAAGCACTGCTTTTAGCCATGTGAGCTCGATAAAATGAGTACCATTGAGTTAGGTAACAATAAACATCTACTATTAATCGCCAAGATGCCTTCGGATGAACGCTCGCTTTACAAATACACGTTGTTATTACTCGCCTGGTTAATTGTGTAGGGATTACGTACATATCTGTGAACACGTGCATGCCCTGCTCATGCGGTGCTTGCACAACCATCTCAGCTGCACTTCGCTTATGAAACGAACCGGCTTGACTATCGCAGCTAAACCAATAATAAAAGAAATAGCAGCAAGGTACAGCTTCTTCCTCCTGGTGCATAGAAACATGTACAGTGTCGGTGGGAAACTCCCTGGCTTCCCCTGTGGAGGGATCTTCTGTTTTACCCTGAACGATGCAATAAATGAACCTTCCCAGTCCCCCCTCTACTACACCTCAAAAAAACAACACTGGTTTCCCTCTGCCCTCAAACAGGTGGATAGTAACAAATGACAGAGACAAAGACGCAGTCAAATGTCCGCTGCGGAAGCATGTGCGTGGCTCCGGAGCTCGGCAGATTTCCGCATATCTTATAAGCCGAGGCTTGCCGAGGCTTTGATTGTTTCTCTGTGTACATTAATGAACATGTGGCTATTTTAAACCCACGGGAAATGCGCACTTAAATCGTGCGCTTTGGCCACTTGGCGGCCTTTAATTCCAGCGGCAGTACAGGCTTTAAACAACAGCCATACGCATTAACGCTGCCCTCGGCCCTCCAAATCAAAGCTCCGCGGTAAATTGTCGTCAGGACACCCGCAACTGGGCCTGCGGGGACACAGCTCTTCATCGCTGCCTCACCGGCGGGTTAGGTTCGTTGCCCTCATTCAACCCCCCTCCTGCACCCGGGGGAGAAGGCCCAGAATTGGAGCCACGAAACCAGGACCACCGCTGTCCGCGCCAGGACTGTAGCAACGATTCTACACAACAGCTGTCTGACCTTTACTCTTAGCCCCGGCCACAAACACCTGGACTGAATCCTTCCAATGGTCCCTAGGACCACATGCCCCAAGCACAGCCACTGTCAGAATGACTATAAAGATGAAATGGCATGGAAATAAATCAGGCACTCACTCATCCAGCGATAGCAGTGAGCCCTCGCCTCCGCCTTTCCCAAACAGTGAGCACCACATTTAACCGCAGAAACTGGTATGATTTTAACTTCCCAGAGAGAACAGGGCTGCGTGAGGAACCATCCCACCCCCAACTTGGAGACTAGAAGTGGCCCATAGTAATGACATCATACAGGGAAAGCACATTCACACACTGCACGCAGGGAATCAGCCAGTGAGGAAGTGAGGAGTAAGTGGAACCCTTAAGTCCTCTGTGTTTTTGACTTACTAGCCACTCTAACCAGTGATGACTTCTAAAGCAAACAAAGCAGTTGCTTTTTTATCTTTCAAAACATAGAGCAAACTTTCCACTGAAAAATATAAAGGGAGTTGGTGTGTTAATTGGAATGCTTAACAGGGAGAAAGCCTTTTTATCTTTGGATGAGGGTATGACTGCAGTGGGACACATTTTTATCATATCCTAATGCACAACTTCCTTCACATTTACCGTTCTGAAAAGACTTCCATCTGAGGAGCTGCTAAGCTTTTTTCACTCTCAAATATCACTAGAACTCTAAAATACCAACCCCGTGAACAATGTGTAAAATACTGGTGCTTTTCACCAGCTGTTCTGTTCCTCATTCTAGAGACTGTAATTCAGAACGCCCCCCACCCTTCCCACAAGAAGCCCCATAGGAATGAGCCCCCTGTAGATACTCCCTACTTGCTTCCTGCTGCTGGAGGCAGGACAATGTGGGCCTTTTATCCCAATTGAGTGGAATCTCTCCAGAAGGGCATAGGATGTTGCTAGCCTCCTAATGGTGGTTATGTGGAGGAAAACTCTTCTCTTTACCCAGTCCTGCATCTCTAACAATCACTAACATTAGGCACTCTCTAATGTTTGTCTGATGTTGTCAGCTGGGGTGTGTACTGGGACATATTTCACTGCAAGGCACATTTGTGCTTAATACAGCTATTTGACATGATGTATCCATCTAACCACTGGTGTTCTGTGTCACTCACTGGGAGGCGAGTTTTTTTTTAACTAGCCTTGACTGTCACGCAAGGAACCATGCAGTATCTGCCCTCAACATGCCCTTCTCAAATTCTTGCACTGAAAGACGCTCGCTTGCCATAAGGGGTTTAGCTCCAATTATAAAAATGAATAATCAAATATAATGGATAACCTCTTTGCACAATGTATCAGCCCATTAACCTTCCACCCTGCACATCCCACTCCCACCCTATCTGCTGCCATAAATACTGAAGCGCGGGACATTACAGATGCACATCCTGTTTGATCTACTGGAAGATGCTGCCTGGGTGCCTGGGGCTCAAGCTAACCCGTTGGGAGACAGAGACTTTATTCTTGCAGACTATTTATTCCAATGGGGTGTGAATTATTTATTGCGAGAGACTCCCTGTAATCTGTAGGAAGGAAAGCCCTTTATTTGCGTACATTATATTTAATGTTTAGGAAGGTGAGCCGTTTACTCTGTTAAATCCACGGGGAGATGAATGCTTTATTCAGTCAGACTATTTATTCTAAAACGGTGTGAATCATTTATTCCGACAAACGCTTTTTAATCTTTTGGCACGTAAATCCTTTATTTGCTGACACTATATTTAATCTCCAGCCTGGCGAGGCCTGTATTCCTGGAGATTCTATTTACTGCAGTGGGAGAAACCAGTGTCACCGCTGGAGATGGCATTTCATCTATTCTGAGACGCAGCCCTGATTCCTGGAGAGGCCTAACGTCTACAAACTGTATTCTAAAAGGACCTTTATTCTACAGCGACAAGAAACTTTATCAGAGTGAACGTTACACTCAACAACTATTAAAATAATAGTAATCTGCATTTAGAGCAATCCTCCAGGAAGGAACAGAACAAGGCGTCGTTATTGGTGAGGAAATGCAGTGTATGAAGTGGTGGTAAGAGAACCGAGGGACGGCTGGGCTGCTACCTGGCAGTAAGCAGGGGACAAGTGGTGGAGTGGGCCTAAGTGGTTGGTGCGGATCAGAAGGAAGAAAGTGCAGGGAGAATGATCATTCAAGGAAGGCACTGAGTGGATGGTGTAGAGAGCTGCGGGGAGATTGAGAGAGAGCACTGACTCCTAATGTATTCCGGGCAAGGGGTAGCAAGCGCTATATTAATGCGGTTATAATTAAACACGATTCCAAAGAGCAAGATTTATTGCTGCAGGTAAAGGGGGTAAAAGGCATCGAGGCTGCGGTAAAGAAGGAAAACATTGGAATTCCCCTGGAATATTTGCAGACTGTAGCAGGCAGAACTGCAGAGGTGCTCTGTGCCTAATTCTGAACACTCCACGGCTATTTCTTCAAGCCCTGTCTTAGTCCTACTCATCTTCGACTGATCAACAGGACATCATGTTTCCTAGATTTCTTAAGACTGCCTGACCGCATAACGACATAGAGGCCTCCACTCCCCTTCCATGTCATCATCCAACACAATGAAACATGCAGCAAACTCCAGAGATGCACAAAGGCACACATACGAAGTGCACAGCATGCTTCACACATGCACAACCCATATAGCATCTTTGTAAGCATACATACGGAAGAATAGAATAACTATTCTATCCCCAGATCAACTTCCCTTGATCATATAGTGCAGCTTGGTATCATGGAGTCTCTATGGGTGCAAATTAATATTTAAAACTCAGTATTTTAGTACCACATCACACATGCTTGTACTATAAATACACCCCACACTGCAGCTACTAACATGCCTACTCTGAAATGCAAAAACGCACACAGGTACGCCGAAACTTGCGAGCATACAGAAAGCCAAAGTTCAGACACACACAGATTCAAGCATTCACACATGAATGCTCCACAGAGATGCAAATACAAGCACGTACGCATGAACACACTAGACTCTGCAAACACAAATACATTAACACTTACAGAAATGAATGCACACATAAACTCACACAGAAGTGCAAAGATTCACCACTTGGCACATTCCACACACACACACACCTATCCAGCAATACACACATTAATATATATGTGTATATATATATATATATATATATATATATACACACACACACACACATCAGACCTCATGCACACTGCACACAAGCACATAAACATAGAGGCACATATGTTCAAGCAACACGCTCAATGATGTACATTTACTCAAACACACAATGCACATGCACACAAACAGCCCCATAGGCATGTAATGACACATAGGCAAACGTATACCCACAAATTTGTATACAGATATGCACAAAATACAGAGAAACGCAGGTGTACACAAACATGCACCTACATACAATCATACATAAATTCCCACACACCTACACAAATAAACACAGGAAGACGTGTAAGCACACACAGCACAAGGAGATAAGCAGTCATGCACACATAAGGGCACGTACACACACACACAAACTCAAGACATGTAGAAACATGCATGCTAACACGCACACACAGCCACGCACATTTTTCATAAATGTATTGACTTCCACACATTCGAAAGTTACCAGTCACTGCCACACTGTGAAAAACAAACTTAGATGGTCGGAAGTCAGAAAATCTTCTACAGAAATATCGCCTGAGAACAATATTCTGCCCGAAATATAGTTTTCAAAAGCATTGACCTAATGTATAGTTTGTATATTATTAACTAAATGTGTACAATGTTTTTGTAAACACTATTGGGACACAATATTTATGTCAGACGTTAGTTATTCTGACAACCACGTGCTGATAGATAACCTATAAACCTATACAGTGGGGAAACGCATGGCTCAAGTAATTCCCAAAAGAGAAATGTCAAGCAGACAACGGGTGGCTTTGCGATAGTCACTGTCTTTAAAAGGTGTCACGTCACGGTTAGCGTGGAATATGTGCAGACTGTAACACTGCAGGCAGAAGAAGGGCAGAGGTGCTCGGGTGCCCAATTCTGAACCCTCCTCGGCTATTTCTTTAAGCGCTCCTATTCCTACCCATCTTCGACTGATCAACAGGGCCTCGTGCATCCGAAATTTCTTAATACTGATGTACCATGCTTAAAGACTGAACGTGATGCGGTGCTGCCATGAGCATTCTGAAAGAGCACCCCGCAGGAGACAGCCAGCTGCAGTCTCATCCGTCACAGGGACCATCCCTCAACGGAGGGGCACGAATCGCGCCTATTAGGTTGTACAAGTGCACTGATTGCACACCCTAGCTCTGGACACTCTACTCTGCAATTTTATCCCTGTGTATTTTCATTTACGCAAACACCCCCTCGGGGGATCGGGAAGTGCACAGCAATTTCAGAAGAACGTGGAGCCTCGCGCAGCGGGAGGGCATCAGTCACCTTCAGCGCGCGGGCGCAGGGGGCAGTAGTTTAATTAGATAGCTCGTGCTCGGCGGTGCTGGAGGGGGCAGGGTATAGAGACATGGAAATGCACACATAAGCGAGGCTGTCGTCGTGCACCTGCACCGGTTGCGTTCGTTGAACAATGACCTTGTTTTTCGTCTGCAGGTAGGGCTGACTCTCTAACCTGCCCTTGGATTTTGTAAACCACCAATGGCCTTTTTGGCTCTGTCGTTTGAGGTCTACAAGCCTCTGTCTGCTCTTAGCACTCTGTGAAACACCTGAGGTCTGAGCTGCCCCCTCCTGATTCCGCCAGTCCGTCCAGGTTCCAATTCTAGAGATAATGAGCTCATCCCATATGAACACCCTGAATACAAAAGAAAGAATGCAGAACACTTCGATGCCCCTCAATCCGCTTCTGGGGCTCGGTTTTACAACATAAGCGAAAGCAGAGCTGGTGAGGAGCCGTCCGCCCCCTCCACCGGTCTCTTCTTTTTATGAATGAATCAGAGCGGCACATCAGTTTTCTGCAAGCGAAGTCACTGCACCAGACCTCCATTGCAGCTCCGCGGGGAGGGCTTCTCCAGACGGTCCTGGCAGCCGGCAGGTACCACACACAAACACGAGCGAGGCGCTGCAGAGAGCCGGGGCTGCGGCACCCTCCTCTGGCACCGAGGGCCTTCACTCGGACACAGGTCATCACACACCCTGCAGCAAGTAGCGGCAGCGACAAGTTCAGCAGGGGTGGACAGGGAAAGGGGGTGGACAGCGGCTGGAAATCAGCTTATCCGAAATCGTGGCGCACCCTCTTGCTCTCATTCTGTGATCAATCTCATAATCAAGTCTTTGGGAAGCAAGTTGGTTCACAGCCAACGCCATACGACTCTTCTCATTCGCAGCTGTTTTACACAAATGGACAGAACGAAAAAAACACACAAAAGCTAGGCATGTCAGCTGCCCTACTTTATTAAGGCCAGGTCAAAACTAGGCGTGTCACCTGCCCTGCTTTATTAAGTACAGGTCAAAGCTAAGCGTGTTACCTGTCCTGATCTATTAAGGACAGGTCAAAGCTAGGCTTGTCACCTGCCCTGATCTATTACGGACATGTCAAAGCTTGGATCGCCACTTGTCCTGATTTATTAAGGACAGGTCAAAACTAGGCTTGCCACCGGTCCTGATTTATGAAGGACAGGTCAAAGCTAGGCTTGCCACCTGTCCTGATTTATTAAGGACAGGTCAAAGCTAGGCTTGCCACCTTTCCTGATTTATTAAGGAGAACGGTCCCACAGTTTTGACTTAGGACATACATTCGCTCCCTGACAGTCTTGGAAATAAATACACTTTGAGGGCTAGTCACAGTATTATTATACAAGAGAGATGTGTTTTTGGAAATGCTAAAGGGATTCTCGCTGAAATTTGTGGGAGACCACTATTGTCACACATGCCCATATGTCACATGCATCTAGTAACAAACACCATTACTGCCTTAAGTATTATTGTTGGATTTCGGTCACACTATTATGTTTTTCTGTGTCCTGTACGGGTGTATACTAGGCGGATGAATAACAGCCCTGTCCACAATGGGAAGGATGTTAATAGTTGTTGTTTCGACAGAGTGTTGTCCCGCTTTTTGTATGGAAGTATTTTTAATGTAATTGTTTTACCTGAAATCGCTGTAGGGGTGGATAATCCAAAATCCAGCAGATTTTACTCTTTCCTGCTCCCTCTCCACAGCTTTCTGGCTGCCAAACATCCTCAGGGAGAATTTATTGACCCCAGGTTGGAGCATGGCCCCGAACTGCCTCTGCATGAAGCCAGACTGGTTCCATCTTTGGTCATCCTCAGAGAAGATCTGATCCACCCCTTCCACTTTGATAAAGCTACTGGATGCCTGGTCAGAGGATTGAGGTGGCGGTGAGCCTTTAGGGCAGCTTGGGGCCCCTGTCTGCTCCGTACCCCCAGAGCCAGCCTCCATGGATGGAGATCTGTCCTCACAAGGGCTCGTGTCCCCTTCGGTGATGAGCCTTTTCTCCTCAGTGGAATCGGAGTCATGTAGGTGCCTGCTGGTGATGGAGGACAGGCTTCCTCGAAATCTCCGGCAGTCCCCATTGCTGCTGGACTTCATGGTCTTTCCCATGTCAGTCTCCATCACCATGTGAGGATCGCCGCCGGCTCGTGCATCCAGGCCCTTAGCAGAAGGTGAGGGCAGAGGCTTGAGCCGAATGCTCTTTCTCCGGGTATCCCTGTCACCCTCTTCCTCTTCGTCCATGATAGAAACCTTGGATCCTATCTGTTGGGGTAGGCTGTAGAGTCGCTTCCTCATGTATGGAGGCAGTTTGTCCATGCCTGGCAGGGTGGCTCCCAGACAGCAAGGGCACCGCTCACTGCCTGCAGCCTAGGCGTTTATAGAGGAGTCCCTGTCATTGGTATCAGCCATGTGTCATCGCTGCCCCTCTGCTGACATTCAGACACACACAGGCGCAGCGCCGAGGTTACAAGGACAGCAGCGGCAGCATCTCCACAGCACTTGACATGTCCTTGTTAGGAAGAAGTTTGACTGTGATCGTCCTTCTCAGTCTTTGAATTCTGTCTGGTCCAAGGCACTGGGAGAAGTCTGGCTGAGGTCTATACTTTGTAAAAACAGATACAAACGCAGGGTGCAACCAGCCCTGTGCCGACTGGAGTGTCACCTGCACGTCTTGCCGTCCTTGCAGCCACTGTAAGCGGGACCGGAGCAGCGGAAAATAAAAAAATGAAATGAAAAAAGTGAAGACAGACATCTGCTTCCTTGCTGCTTTCTTTCGGGCTGCTGCCCATTCTAAGCAGGCTAATGCACCCTGCATCGGTGGCGGCGGCGGCGGCAGCGGCAGCAGCAGCATCCAGCCCTGCTTACATCACTGTCATCCCTTATTCCTACTCATGCAGCCACTGGTTCTGGGAATATTCATGAAGAGATCTGATCTACTGGGTTGCCATAGGAGCGAGGACTGCACACAGGCTCTGCCTACCTGCGCCCTCAGCCCAGCGCCTTAAAGGGACAGCATCTGCTAGGGTAGAATTGTTCTTCCGTGAGTGATGGGCTAAAGCAGAAGAAAAGTCGGGAGCGCGCGCTGTACGTCGGCTTCTGCATCTCAGTAAATAACACAGAGCCCTGCTTATGGAAAACTCGCATGATAATCTCACTTGTAAGAAATTAATATGGGCATATGGAAGCATAGTGCCTGCTCCCGAAATCCATTGTCACCAAAGAATTTCAATGAGGAGGCGGCGCAGGCACTTTATTGTGAGACAGTAAATCTATGTGGGGAACATGGCCATCCCTCCTTCAGTCGAATACATGATAATGTCCGATTTCCACAATTCAGAAACCTTATATACAAGTTTAAGATAACGCTTTTTGACTACAGGGGTTAATATTGTAGCAATTCGGGGTCAGTACCCCTTTTTCTTTGGACTGTTCATGCCACTAAATAAAGTATTGGGATCTAACCATACGTAGCTAGTTAAGTATTGCTGCTATGTAAAAGAGTTTTGTCTTCTGCCACCAGCATGTAACCTTCAAGTCAAATTATCTACTACCAACAAAATAGCTAATCAGATAAATGCGTTTCTTTCTGACATCCTTCTGAAACCTGCAGGTCACAAGTTACGATCGTGGTTCCTTGCTCAGTGGGTTATGTGCCTGCCTCAAACATCTGTTTGTAATCTGATAGACCCAGGTCAGTCACTGAAGGGCCAAGTTAAATGTTGATCCTTCAAACGAGTGCTATTGAGTTGGGTAGTAACTGAAACGTATAATTTGTCAAATCAAGCTGCTTTGTACTATGTACTACATAAATTGCAATTTTCAGTATTACCAAACCCAAAAATCTACATACACATGCTAGATTACAAATATTTGTATTAACACTGTAATTCCCTTACTTCTAATGAAAAAAGGTTGCAACATATCTGCTGTCTAGCCTTCTTTTTCCACTGTAGTTACAAATACTCAACTTTTCTTTGTAAATACTCTGCCATTCAATAGAAGCGAGACAAAGAATGCTTGCAGATTTCAATGTATTTCTGCGCCACCAGAGTCCCACCTTTTTACCTCAATGGCCTGCCGAGACTGGCAGCCAGGTGAGAAAACTTTCCGCTATGCTTCTTTAGGACGAACTAACAAACTACAGGAGGATACCCATAAACGCAGTTGAGACCTGGGTATGATAGTATATAGCGTACAACGATGTCTCACCAGGTATTATTTAGTTCTCAATTAGAAAAATACTTATGCACATAACATGTTGCTGGTAAGGGGAGGGATAGCGGAGACAAAAAGCCAGGAAACAATATATGTGGAAAATCCTTTTCATGCATTTGATCAAAAGGTCAAAGCAAAAGCACTTTGTTACATTAAATGTCATGTAACCCGTACAAAACTTTGATCAAGTGCTTGTGAAAAAAGTGAACGGGGCAGGTGACAGGTGAAGGGGTATATACAGCGGGAAAAGGCGCATCAAAACAATACTATATATAGTACACTCTTAAAGGGACCCGTATATTAACCCCTGGAGTGCCCCGACCTTTCCCTCTCCTGTGCCGGGCCTTTCATTACCGGGCGGGGTCCATGACGAGATAGTCTCGTCATGGGCACAGCGCAACCGCGCTCCATGACGAGACTATCTCGTCATGGGCATAGAAGGGGTTAATACATTAGTGAACAAAAACATATTATGGGGACCCATAGGTTGGCGTCTGTAATTGCGCTGCAGAGTCGACGGTGTTTCGGCCTGTATCGATTTTAGGTCATCATCAGGACCAGGTTACAATAATTACACAAGTGCTGTATGGGAAAAAGATAACGCAATTCAAAAGTGGACCGTAAAAATCAAGGACAAGAGACAGCAAGGTCTCAGGAATGACAGCATCAGAGATGATAGAATAAGGGAATGAGCCATCAAACTACAGGGGTGTCTTGAACACAAGAGTAGAGCAAAACGCGCAAGTTCATTATGTGCTCTAGATATGGGGGAGCACATGATGAAGAAAATACTAAAGTGCCTATGCTCATAAGAGAGAGAAAGGAAAATACTTAAATGTTGTGGAAGAGACTGAATAAAGAATGCCCATATTGGCTGAGTGGCAACTGACCTTGCTTGTAGGTGAGAAGAGTGCAACAAGCAGGAATTAGCACAGCGATAATGTGGAGGACAGGAAAGAAAGGGATATTGATTTAATAAGGGCAACAAACGTGAGGGAAAAAGTGAAGGGACAGGGATGAGCAACTTAGTTGTGACCTCAAGTGGTTCAGACGTAACGAGGATTGAGCCCCAGGAGCTTGGCAAATACCATGATACCATAATTAAAGAATTTGTTCCTCTAACCAACACTTAAGCTAGAGATAGCATGGACCTTATCAATTTCATTGAGAACACTCCATTCAATATTAGGACCGACCTGATAGTTGGCCTTGATATTGAATCTCTCTACACCAACATCACTCATGATGAGGGTCTTCTGATTCTAATAAACCTCCTCAACACCAGACGTCACGCCACCCGCATACCTACTGATTTTATCATGGACCTCTTACAAATTACCTTCAGTAACAACTATTTTCTTCACAAGGATACTTTCTATTTGCAGATCAAGGGAGTCTTAATGAGAGCATGTTGCCATTCTTTACGTATACAATCTTAAAAAGAAAAATCAAAATTTTGACTCCTACCAATCCTTTTATGAAAAAGACTACTTTTTGGCATCGCTACATCGACGATATCCTGTTACTCTGGAAAGGAAAAACTGAAACCTTACAATTAATTGTAGAACGGCTTCATACTTGCAAACCACACCTCAAATTTGAACTAGATCGCAAAGAAATCAATCTCCCTTCTCTTGACCTGACACTCCAGGTGGAGGATAACAAAATAGGTACTTTGCTCTTCCGGAATACACTCTTACTTTACTCCAGTTACCATCCACAGGGCCTAGGTGATGGTTTACCATTTGGACAATTTCTCTGTAATCGAAGGAATTGTAAATGGGGGAAGGACTATTTCCGATAGGCAGATATCCTAACAGAAAACTCATCCTACGAGGCTACCTCAGAAAGCTGGTCATCAAAGCTCGCAAACGTGCCTGGTACAACCACAGGGAAATACCCCACAAGAAAAATGCAAAAACACGCATCCCATTCGTGTCGACTTTTTCTCCCTCCAGCAATAAAATATGCAAAATCATAAGCAGGAACTGGAATACTCCGAAGACTCTAAAAATCATCCAAGACCACCATTGTTTTTTTACTGAAGAGTACGGATCCTAGCAGATCATTTGGTGCATGCCATCACATGGCCTAAAAAACCAGACCATGGTTTCTCCATTACATTGATTTGCGGTTTACCTACAATCTTGGGTCACTACAAATGCCAGCGATGTGTAGTATGTACAACGATGAGTAACACAAAGAGTTTAAAGTGAATGATCACTCATATTCACTTAGACTCTTCACCAACTGCCGATCCTGTAATGTCCTCTATGCCAAACGCTGCCCATGCAATCTCATTTACATAGGGCAGACCACAGAGATGGTTAAAGACCAGATAATCCAACACAAGAGCCGAATAAGAAGTAAAACACAGAATGCCCCCTTGGTCGCGCACTTCCTTGAATAAGGCCATGGTGAAACAGATTTTCTATGGCAAGTCATTGACCGACCCACATTGCCACTAAGGGGCGGGAACTTGCAGCATCTACTGAACAGGTGCAAATGCAGATGGACAGCCCGCTGTAATTCAGTGGAGCAAGGGTCCAACACTTTAGACGAGTGGAACAACACCATAATAGGTTAGACCTTTCTCTCACTCCCCTACGGGGCTCTGTGTCTCTGATATTAGGCAGCCTTTCCAATTTTCTTCACTTGCCTCCTTGCCTTTTTCGCCCATAGGGCAAATGCAATGCCTACATTATTGCGAATTATACAGTGCCACAATTTTTTTGTAAATGTTTTGTCTGTGTTGACCCTGTGCTCTAAGTTACTATACAGCTACCACTACACTCCTGCATAATCTTCTATTGTGTCCTGCATAAAATATGTTTTTAGCCTTGCAATTAAAAATCTCAGTCATATCTCTATGTAATTCACTATCCCTCTCTGTCTGAACTTTTCATTATTCTAAATGCGCTGTGATTATCTTCACAATTACTGTCAATCAATATACTCTAGCTTGCTGTCTCTCCAAAATCGCTGCTTATATTACTGAATCATGTTTAAACATGCCTTCTTCACTCATGTTGCTATGATTTGTCTCTCCAATGACCTATGAGAATATTGTACAATTATTGGAATTGTGTTGTGGTTGCCTTCACCACTTTGAATGTATTTTTCTTGGCTGTTTCTCCTACAAATTAGGACCATATTATCAGAATTAATTTCTATACACATTCTTTTACTGCCTTGACTTCATTTGCACATCCTTCACGCACTCTCTCTTCTAATTCCTGAATCAAGAGCCATGTCCCCTACAATCCTTCTTCTCTCTTTACCCCTCGGACTGTGACGTCAGCAGGTAATGCACTGTTCCGATTCGACTTCCGGATCCGAATCAAGCCTAACCCACTAACCGGTATGCCAGTCCCGGACTCACGCCGGCGTAACTCAAATCGCTGACCAGCTTCCCTACCCTGCCAGCAAGATTGATTCTTGGTACTTCACAAGTACTCTGCTGCGTTAGTAAGTCTTTTCCCTGTTTTTAACATAATTTACCCCATTCTGGATTCTTACCCCAGACCGCCGGAGGCTTGAGTAACACACCTCCTTCTTCACTTCACAAACGAGATCAAGTTTCCGGATGCAAACCCTCCACCCCCGTTTCACGGTGACATACCCAGGAAATAATTTGGCTGATAGAAGTGGCTCTTTGCATATGGCACTGTATTAGATCACATACTGTGAAATTCCTAGGGCAACTTCAAAACATATTTAAATAACCATAATAAACATATGTAAGAGAGAAAAGCTGACACTTGTAATATCGTAGGTCGCGGGGCCCACAGCACAAATAAACGCGTAGCACACATGTGTAGTATTAACTGGTAGTCAGGAACTGACTCCCGCCCAGAGCCCTGGGCTTTTTATTACTTTTTAATCACGTGGTCTCCACCTCCGTCGAGCCCACTTATACTGACTCATATACGGGGGGTTTCCTGCCAAACCTTCCCCCTATCGTAGTGAGAGGCGTGGGCTGCCCCATCGTCTCTCGCGATATTACATTCCTCCTTAACCAGGAGACAACAGTGAAGTTAACATAAACATCGTAAACCTTCGCTTCCAGTCCTGACCGTTGGCTATCGGTCGAGTTACAATAAAATGAAACCGTCTTACTTGGGAGCTGGCGGCAACTGCTCACCCTGGATGCGATCCGACGCCTGATCGCCGACTAGCCACTGGTCACATAGTCCTTGTACTTCTGGGAGATCTTGGGGCAGGGCCGGAGGTTGTACCGGCCTTGACTGCTCCGCAGTTGCGAGTCTGGAGGCTGGCCAGCTGAACTGTGAATGGGAACTCCACTATGCTTTCGTTCTGACTCCTGGATTGATGGTGGTGGAGATTGCGGGTCGGGAGAGTAAACGGTGGGGCTTGGTTGTTCCGGCTCAGCCCTTCTGCTCCTCGGACTTGCAGGTCTCCTTCGAGGCGTTTCGCTTGGATCAGGGGTACTCGCTGGGTCGCATTCTTTTGTCGGAGGGACCTTTTTAAAGAATGACACATTGCGGGTCACAGTCTCGGAACCTCTCAGAGCGGTCACCATGGTACCCTTGACGGCAGTGACAGTCCATGGATTTTGTTCGAACGGTGTCCGGAACTTTCCTCCGGGGTGTCTATCCTGCACAAGTACCTGATCGCCCACGGCGATGGGGCTCTCTATTGAGCGTCTCCTCTGAGATGCCGCCTCGTTAGTCTTTGTTCGCATGAGGTCTGATAGATTCGGAGGATTTTCAGCTCTCTCCCATGTAGAGTGATGGGGAATTGTGTCGGTGACTGTTCGGCCAAAACACAGGCGGCTCGGGGATATGCCTG
Source organism: Triturus cristatus (assembly GCF_964204655.1). Taxonomy (NCBI): domain Eukaryota; kingdom Metazoa; phylum Chordata; class Amphibia; order Caudata; family Salamandridae; genus Triturus; species Triturus cristatus. The sequence continues at coordinate 293,058,216 of NC_140583.1, read as the reverse complement.
TGGTGCAGTGAGGGGTGAGTCAGTATTCACGGAGAAACTGATACACAGCTCGCTCCAGGTGAAGTCCCTCAGACAACGCGATCTGTATGGTTTTGTTCATTCGCATTAGGCGCTCTACTTCGCCGTTGGCCTGGGGCCACCGAGGCGTGATCTTGCGGTGTTTTATCCGATGGGATGCTAGGTACTCAGTGATTTCCATGCTGGTGAACGGCGGTCCGTTGTCAGTTCGGAGTTCTCCAAATAGCCCGTGAGTGGCTATCACCTTTTCGAGCTTGGGGATAACTTCTGCCGCGGACGTGGAGGAGATGAACTCTACCTCAGGGTATCTAGAGAAGTCATTAACAATTACTAGAATGTGTCGACCGCCTGGAAGGCTGCCGAAATCCGCGCTGACTCTATCTCATGGGCTGCTGGGACTTGCTTCGGTGACCACAGGTGCTGGTCTGTTTGGGATGCTCGTGGCGAGGCATGCAGGGCAGTGTTGTATGAGTGACTCAATCTGATGGTCTAGGCCTGGAAACCACACTTTGCTCCGAAGTCGGTTCTTGGATTTGATGATCCCTTGATGCGCTCCGTGGGCAAGGAGTGCCGCTTGTTTGGTGAGGCTCGCCGGTAGGACTAATCGCGGACCACGCAGGAGACACCCTTCCGCCGACACCGACAACTCGTGCCGGACCTGGTGCAGCGACTTTAGCGTGGCTTGAGCTGTTGCAGTGCGCCTGGGTGACGGGTTTTGGAGCAGCTGCCAGTCTCGGGAGCCGACCGCTTGTATTGCCATTTGGAGGCAGTCATCGTCTTGGGTGGCCGTTATGACTTCTTGCAATGACATTGGGAGGGGTCGAGATCGTTCGACTACCATCCGTACATAGTCTTCGGTGGCAGCTGCTTCTTCGGCTTCCGGAGGGGTGACTGGCTGGGCATGCCGCGATAGGAAGTCTGCAGTGTTCCGCGTGCCGGGACGGTATTCCACCTTCAGCTGGAATTCCTGTAGTTGCAGTATCCACTTCTCAATCCGTGGAGGGGGCCGGGATGATGAGCCTAGGAACAGCGGAATTAGCGGCTTGTGGTCGGTTATGACCATGAACGGGTGGCCGTATAGATAGATGTGGAAATGGCAGCACCCCCACAGGATAGCTATGGCCTCTCTTTCAATTTGTGAGTAGCGCTGTTCAGTAGGCGTTAGAGTTCTGCTTGCATAGGTTACTGGCGCCCAGTCTACGCAACTCTGGCGATGCGCCAACACGGCCCCCAGACCAGTAGGGCTGGCGTCAACGACCAGTTGGGAATCATGGTGCGGGTCGAAGTATGCGAGGGTTGTGTCAGCGGATAGCGCAGCTTTGGTTTTCTGGAACGCTTGCTCTTGTGTTGGGCCCCAGGTATAGTGGGCAGTGGTCTTTGTGAGCTCTCGCAGCGGGCCCGTCAGATCTGATAGGTTCTTGATGAACCGGCCACAGTACGTGACCATTCCTAGAAAACTGCGGACTCCGGTCACTGATGTAGGGGCTGGCGCTTCTTGACCATCCTTGACTTTAGCGGGATCCGGCCCGATGCCTCTGTCCGAAAATCGATATCCAAAGAAACTTATGTCTCTGCATAGGAACTCACATTTTTCTTTGTGGAGTGTGAGGCCGCGGTCTCTCAGGCGTGTGAACACTGCGTTGAGGCGAACAATGTGCTCTTCTAGGGAGGGGGCGTGGACCAGAATGTCATCGCTCGAGAACCACTTTGACCCTGCGAGCTCGCCTATGATATCATCCACCGTGGGCGTCAAATGGCATTCCCGCTTGATGGCGAGGTTCGGGATTCGCATGTCAATGCATATGCGGACAGCGTCCGGCTGCTTTGGTTTCTTCGCGACCACGATGGGGGATACCCATGGGGTGGAGCCACTCACCCGTTCAATGATGCCAGATGCTTCCAGCATGCAGAGTTCTGATTCCACTTTTGGTCGGAGGTGGAAGGCAATCCTCCTGTGTCTGAGACCCACCGGAGCTACTGATTTGTCGATACGTAGACGAACTGCTGGGCCTTTGAGGCACCCGATCTCGTCGAAGAGGGGTGCGAACTCTGATATCAACCTGTCCAAATCATGCGCTTGTACCGCAAAAGCAAACTGGATGAGGCGCAGTTCTTGGGCTATGCGACAGCCGAGGAGGAATCCTGACCCCTCCCTGGACATGTAGATTTTGGCTGACTGGCGGAAATCGTTGTGCGAAATTTCCGCTTGAAACACTCCGCACATTCGGAGTGGGGTTTGGGTCCCAAAGGCGTACACCTGGACGTTTGTGTTGCGGAGTGCCAGCGGGTTGGGCAGCCGCACCGATGGCCATGAGGTTGATTGTGGCGCCGGTGTCGATGAGCATCGTCACTGGATGTCCTTGCACATTAACAGTGCACATGGGTGCGGCTTGTGGTGATGCCGAGAGGGCATGTAGCATGTGCACTACGTGCACCGTTGCGGCTTCATCATCGTCCATGTCTCCGCTCGAGGAATCACCCGGGGCGGGCTCCAGCGCGCGCACTGGTCTAGTTGGGCCTTGCGACCGCCTCAAGGGTCTTGAGCGACAGACTTTGGAGAAGTGATTGACTTTCCCACAGGCACTGCATGTTTTTCCTTGAGCCGGGCACGCGCCGTCGTGTGGGATCGGGCCTCCGCACCATCCACAGAGGCAGATCTTAGGACTCTGTCCTGGTCCCTGGGCTGATGGTTTTCTGGGTCTCTGCCTTGGGCCTCGTGGATTGGATTGAATCGCACACACTGGTTCCTCTTTGATCGCTGCCAGGGCTTTCAGTTCCATATGGGACGCTCTGGCTTTGGACAGTGCTTTGGAGCGTCCCAGGGTCAGTATGTCCTTCATCGGCATGTTGTGCTCCTCCAGGACGCGTTCACGCAGTTTTGAGGATGCGCAACCTTGGATGAACTGTGCCCGCACCTCATCGTCTTCATCAGGCAGGGTGCACGTGCTTGCTAACTCCTTGAGTCGAGCGTAGAATACATCAACCGATTCTTCTGGGAGCTGTTTCGCCTGGCGGAGAAGGAACCGCTCGTAGTCTGGGTTTGCATACGGCTCGAAGTGCGCAGCGATGGCATCCCGCAGCGTGGCGTAGGTCTTCGGGGGTCCAGCCTCATGGACCGTCATCGCTATTTTATGGATGTCCGCGCCACCCAGGTGAAGGAGCATGGAGCGCGCGTCTCCCAGGCAGGGTAAACTCCAGGTGAGAACGTGCCACAGTTCTATCAGGAGCGCGGTGACACCACGCGGCCAGAGGGGGCAGCAGAGAGCACGCGGGCACTCACCGCGTCCAGACGCGTCTCATGGGGTACCGGCACACGCGCTTTGCGCCTCCCTGTGAGGACGTCGCTGCAGGCGCTCTTCGATGTTGCAGCGGGGCCGCTGCGAGGACTCCGCAGTGGACAGGGATTCCGGCACACACTTGCGCTGAGCGCGGTAGACCAGCGGGGGCTTGCACGGCAACAGGTGCGTGCGTAGCTTTAGCAGGCAGGAGGCACAGCGGGTTCAGAGGCACACCACCTTCGTCGCCAGTGTAATATCGTAGGTCAGGGGGCCCACAGCACAAATAAACACGCAGCACACATGTGTAGTATTAACTGGTAGTCAGGAACTGACCCCCGCCCAGAGCCCTGGGCTTTTTATTACTTTTTAATCACGTGGTCTCGACCTCCGTCGAGCCCACTTATACTGACTCATATACGGGGGTGTTTGCCGCCAAACCTTCCCCCTATCGTAGAGAGAGGCGTGGGCTGCCCCATCGTCTCTCGCGATATTACAACACTCTAAATTAAAAAAATACAGAATTATTTTTATTATTAAATATTTTCTCTAAATATTATTCAATATATACAATTCATAATAAAGAAATCAACATATAAATCACATACATACTGCATTCATCCACCTATCCATACATACATATTATACACATATTTAGATTGTTTACAAAGATCAGAGGTTTGAAAGTTCCTGGTACACAATAATTGCAATCGAAAAAAACAGAATTCCAATTTATGACAACACAATTAAATATTGTAGTTGATTTAAAAAAAAAAAATTGACGGAACACACAGGCTAAGGCTGTAGCAACTGTCCAATGGCAATGTAATTGACAGGTGGTTTTCATGTCATCTCTAATCGCATTTCGGCAGAACCTGCCTTCCTCAGGAATGCCACCTCCAATTAACTTCTCTGTGGATTCTAATTTTATAGAAAATGATGAGTGTCACTACTCTCATAAAGGGTAGTAAAGCCTCAACAATGTTGTTAAAAAACCGAATCTCAAAATTTAAAATGCCTTTCAAGTGGAATATGAAGAATGGAGAGCAAAAAAGGATAGAACCAAATAACCAAAACCAGTAATGAGCGATGTAAGAAAGACATAGGAACTCTCAGACTCTGTATTTGCATTTTATCAAAGCAGGTGATCACTCACTTGCAAGTGGGTGATCTGTAGCATTCTCAAAACCTCTAGTGCTCTATTTTATTGTGTGATCAAAAAAGGTTAGAGGTGAAACTATAGAAACCTTAAACCCATTGTCCATCAAATAAATATGATTATACTGAAGCAGTGACCAGCTCAACAGCTGTTTACCAAAGTGTACAAGTCACAAATGGCTGATATGTTCACATAACGGTAGTGATAAAATGAACTTTGCCAAAGGTCTTCCTTGTTTTAAGAATATATGTCCTACAGAAACAAGTGAATAACGAAGTTGTTAAGTCTAGAAAATTGAAACCTAAAACCTATTTATGAGTTGCGGAGATCAAAGGGTCTTTACCATATTAAAACCTGATGCTCCGTTCTTGTTTCAGTTCTTGTTTCAGTATAATCATATAGCATTTAGCTGGGTCTGAACTGAGGTGGCAAAGTGAGCTAAAGAACGATGATGGATTCAACCCAGAACTGTGACTGGAGGTGAGTGTCTGAAATGTTTCAGCGCTCCATCCATCATCTCCTTGTGTTTGCTTTTTTCGCCCTAAGTTGGCAGGTGGGTCCCTTGCTCACTTTGCCACTGGATTCAAGCTAGCCTGGCTGATGAGATGTGTTACCCCGAAACCGGTCCTAGGATGCTTGTTTCCAGTTCAGGGAAGACCTGGCTTGGCAGTTCGGGCTGGACTGTTCCCTTGAGGCTCAGGGTCAAGACTGGATTCCCCTCGGTGTCCAGTTTTCAAAAATATATCGTTTTGCTAGGTTTCCCTACGTGCCGGTTGAGCTAGGGTTTCAAAATCCATAGCTAGGCACATTGCAAAAAAATGGTCAGTTTTCACTAGAAAAATGTGATGTGCGCTTTGGGCCATTTCCTGTCGTGGGCACTAAGCTGACCCACACAAGTGAGATACCATTTTTGTCGGGAGACTGTGGGGAATGCTGGGTGGGTGTAAGTTTATGGATCCATGCAGATTCCAGAACTTGCCATCACAGAATTGTGAGGAAAATGTGGTGTTGATTTTACAAAGTTTGAGGTTTGCAAGAAATTCTGGATAACAGAATCTGGTGAGAGCAACGTAAGTCACCCTATCCTGCATCCCCCTGGGTGTCTAGTTTTCAGAAATGTACAAATTTGCTAGGTTTCCCCAGGTGCTGACGGAGCTAGGGTCCAAAATCCACAGCTAGACACATTGCGAAAAAGGGTCGGTTTTCACTAGAAAAATGTAATATGTCCATGTTGCGTTTCGGTCCATTTCCTGTCGCAGGCACTAGGCCTACCCACACAAGAGAGTTATCTTTTTTTTCGGGAGACTTAGGGCAACACAGAATTGTAGAACAGCTGTTATTACCTATTTACTTTCAATGCATTTCTGCCTTCCAACTGGAAGACAATGTGTAAAAAAGAAGTCACTTGGAAAACTTTCCTATAATTCACATGCTAGTATGGGTACCCACAATTTCGGAGATGTACAAATAACTTCTGCTTCTAAACTCTATATTTTGATCCCATTTCAGAAATACATGAATGTCCTTGATACCTATATTCACTCTTTGTAATTTACCAAATTAATTGCTATATACCCGGGACACAACGAAAATCCATTGTAAGATGCAACTCAGTTGTTGGGTCTCGGTTCCTCGGGTTCTTGGTGAACCTACAATCTCTATATATCCCCACTAACCAGAAGGTGTTAGCGGATGTAACAGTTTATTGCCTTCCAAAATCTGTCATACTTAAAAGAGGTTACAGGTGAAAATGTTGGCACAAATGGCTATTTTTTTCAACTAATTTTCAATATTTCCAACTGTTAGTTTCTATAAAAAGAACTTGAAGGATCTACACAAATAACTACTTGCTGAATTCAGAATTGTGTCTACTTCTCAGACATGTATATCTTTCCGGGATCCACTATTGCTTTCACACCCATTTCTACCACTAACTAGGAGGTTGAAAACATAAAAAGTAGCAAAAATAGGCTAAGTCCTTAAAATGCCAAAACTGTGTAGAAAATGTTAGTTTTCCGACAAATGTCTGCCTGTCCCTGAAAGCTGGGAAGATGGTGATTTCAGCATCACAAACCCTTTGTTGATACCATTTACACGGAAAAAAACAGACACTTTCTTCTGCAACACTTTTACCCCAATTTAAAAAACAAAAACAAAATTGAGCTGCATTTTGACTAATTTCTGGGTCACCTCCAGAGGAATCCACAAAACCTGGACACCTTTAAAATCCCCATGATGTTGGAAGAAAAGGACATGCATTTGCCTAGGATACCATATGTGGACAAAATGTTACAGGGGCCCAAGGCGCGAACGACCCCAAATAGCCCAAAAAAGGCTTAGCACAGGTGGGGATGAGGTGGGGGGGCGGGTCAGGGGTGGGGGAGGCCTAGTAGCAAAAGGGCTAAACGGCATCAAAGGAATCAGTAAACCAAAAAACACTGTTTCTACGCTAATTAGGTCCTAACTATAACTACACACTGGGGTATTAGATATTGTACGGGTTTGAGGTGGATAGGTATTAAATTACATATTTTATTATTGTTTTTACAAAGAATTAATTTTTTTAGTTGTATTAATTGTTTAATATATATTTTTTGTGATTTCTTTTCAGGTTTCTGTATTTTGGGGTTTGAATAGGCAGTTCATTTAATTTTTTTTACATAACAAATCATGTAATTACATCACTCATTGTCCAGATTTTGGTTATCCTGTGGGTTTTTGTCGGGTACTGTAATATTTGTAAATAATTATTTGGAATTTTTAACCCCTTCGCTGCTAGGCCTTTCCCCCCTGTGATAAGCCTTTTTTTGGCTATTTGGGGTAGTTCGCGCTTAGGCCGTTGTACATTTTTGATCACATAAGGTATCCACGCCACATTTGCGTCCTTTTCTTCCAGCATCCTGGGGATTCTAAAGGTACCCAGGGTTTATGGATTCCCCTGGAGGGAACCCAGAAATTAGCCAAAATACAGCTACATTTTGGGTTTTTTGGGAAAAATTGAAAAAATGTGCTGCAAATGAAAGCATCTGGGTTTTTCCCTGCAAATGATATCAAAAAAGGGTTTGTGGGGCTGAAATCATCATTTTCCCAGCATTTAAGGAATGACAGACTTTTGTCAGAAAACCAAATTCTTTTACACAGTTTTGGCATTTTTCTGGGACATAGCCTAATTTTTTGTGCTTTCAACCTCCTTCCAGTTAATGGTAGAAATGGGTATATAAGCAATAATGGATCCTGGAAAGCTATACATTTGAGAAAAGTAGACAACATTCTGAATTCAGCAAGGGGTCATTTGTGTAGATCCTTCAAGGTTTCTTTATAGAAACTAACAGTTAAATATAGGAATAATTGAAAATCAGTTGAAAAAAACAGCCTTTTGTGTCAATGTTTTCACCTGTAACTTCTTCTAATTATGACAGCTCTTTGAAAGCAGTATACCATTACATCAGCTGGATCTTACTGGCTTTGGGGATATATAGGACTTGTAGGTCCACCAAGAACCCGACGAACCCAGAAACTGAGCAGCGGCTTGCAATGGTTTTTTATTATGTACCGGGTATATAGCAATTATTCTGGGAAAATGTATACATGGAAAAATCAGTATGAAAGACACCTATGTATTTCTGATATGGGAACAAAATATAGAGTTTAGAAACAGTAGATATTTGCTCATTTCTGAAATTGGGAATACTCATACTAGCATGAGAATTATCGGTCATTTTTCAAAATGACTTCTTTTTTACACATTGTCTTTCATTTGGAAGGCAGAAATGCATCGAAAGTCAATAGGTAATAACAGGTGCTTTACAAATCTGAACTACCGATAAAAATGGTACCTCACCTGTGTGGGTAGGCATAGTGCCCACGACAGGAAACTGCTCAAAACGCAACGTGAACACACCACATTTTCACAATGAAAAATTACCCTTTTTTTCAAAGTGCCTACCTGTAGTTTTTTACCCGTAGCTCTGCCGTCACCTAGGGAAACCTAGCAAACCTATACATTTTTTAAAACTAGACACCCAGGGGGGAATCCAGGATGGGGTGACTTGACTGGCTCTCACCAGGTTCTGTTACCCAGAATCCCTTGAAAACCTAAATAATTGTCAAAAAAACACATTTTCCTCACATTTCTGTGGTGAAAAGTTCTGGAATATGCATGGATCCACAAATTTCCACCCACCCCCTGTTCCCCAAAGTCTTCCGTGAAAAATGGTACCTTACTTGTGTGGGTAGGCCTAGTGCCCGCAACAGGAAACGGCGCAAAACGCAACATGGACACGCCACAATTTCACAGTGAAAAATGACTCTTTTTTGGCAAAGTGCCTAGCTGTAGTTTCTGAACCCTAGCTCTGCTGGCACCTAAGGAAACCTAGCAAACCTATACATTTTTTAAAACTAGACACCCAGGGGAATTCAGGATGGGGTGACTTGATTGGCTCTCACCAGGTCCTGTTACCCAGAATCCCTTGCAAACCTAAAACATTGTCCCAAAAAACAAATTTTCCTCACAGTTCTGTGGTGGAAAGTTCTGGAATCTGCGTGGATCCACAAATTTCCACCCTCCCCGCTTTCCCCAAAGTCTTCCGAGACTTCCGAGGACAACCAGGGGGGTTAATCCTGGATTCCTTACCGGTGTACACCCTGAAATTAGAGACATATCCAGTCCTACTGTCACACAGTATACACAGCTTAATTCCAAGGGTGTCCCTTCCTAATAGCGACTCCAAAACCAATGTATGTATGTTTTGCTACCGCAATTGCGGTCGCAAAACACTTGCAGTTTACCACCCTTCTTAGAAGGGTGGTAAAGCACTCGCAAACGGGAAGGGGTCCCTATTGGAACCCCTTCCCCTTTGTGAATGCATGCGCAAATATTTTTTATGGGCAGGCAATGGTTCCAGGGACCTCTGCCTGCCCTTAAAAAATAAAACGGAAAACTTGTATTTTTATTTTTTAAATGCATCCCGTTTTCCTTTAAGGCTGCATTTGAAAAAAAATGCTTTATTTAAAAGCAGTCCCAGACCCCAGCAGGCAACCATCCATGGGAGTGACAGCCATTCCCAATGGGGTCGCAAATAGTGACCGCCTAATTAATATTCATGAGGCATGCAATTTGCGACCCCATTCGGAACTGCAAACAGTGTCTCAGACACAGTTGTACATTGAATTTTGCGACTCACAAATTGCGTCTAAGAATGTCACAGGCTGTCCTACATTGCCATAGGTAACAGTGGGATCCTCCTCGGGTTTTAGCTAGAAAGCCTCCATGCTTTTCAATAGTATTGCAGAATTAGTTGGAGCAGACTTTGCCAAAAATGCGCAATTTTGCCTCCTCGAGTTGGGCGATTCATACCTTTGCTTGAGGTATCAGTAGGGCAGGAAAAGCACCAAAAAGGCACTTGTGTTTGGTGTTCAACTCCTACTGTTGGTTAGGAAGAAGAAACACACAGCAGGTTTCTGTAATGACATTAACCGGTTGTTCTCTTCTCGGTGAGGCGAAGCTGGCGTGTTAAGTGGCCATCTTTTCAAGGCTCAAGCCACACCCCCTTGGAATGATATATTTGATAAACATCCAAGCAGGCCAAGTTATTCAAACCATGGTAAGCATAGGTTCCTCGGGGTGCCTGATTTGATATACATTGCAACTCTAAATGAAGATAATAACGTGTGGCGTTTCATTTAATGATATAACTCATAAAAAGCAAGCAAGAATGAACAATTCTATATATGACTTTATATCTTTTTATTTAATCGAGCCCTTGTCGCGATAAAATCATACTAGGCTTATCTTCGGGTTACTGATTCGCTTTTAGGAAGCATGGATCTGTATTTCACCACATTACTGATGAGATTTTAGGGCTCCTGTGTGAGTCTTGCACCGTGTTACTGATTTTATTATTATTCTTTTTTACAGAGTTTTATATAGCGCGAACTTGACCCGAATCGGGTATCAGAGCGCTTTACATAGCACCAGTTGCATTACATGAGGACACATTCATTTTTCTTTCTCTTTTTTAGGACGCTGGGACGGGAACTGCAACGGTTTACTGATTTATTTTTTAAGTGCAGGAGTGGGTATTGCACTGGGTTATTAATTCATTTTTAGTGCACAGGGATGTGTATTATACTGGTATACGGATTCGTTTTTAGGGTGCATGGATGGGTACTGCTACTGTATAGTGATTCGTTTTTAGGGTGCAGGGATGGGTTTTGCCCCAAGTTAATGATTCATTTTCAGGAGACTGGGGTGGGTGTGGCACCGGTTCACTAATTAGGTTTTAGGGCAAAGAGATGGTATTGAATTGTGGTAATAAGGAGTTTTTAGGGCTCAGCAACGGGTAGAGGATAGTGTTTGCAAAGAGTATATATATTGCATTTCAGTGATTATTCCTCCGAAGACAATCATGTTTCCTGATTAAAATGTCAATTTACTGAAAAATATTTTATTTATTCAAATTGTTGTATATTTTAAATAAACTAAGTTTCAATTTAATATGGATATAAAAGTGTGACTATATTTAATTTTAATATAATAATAATAATATAATGTCTGTCTGTAAAATGTTTTGTATTTTTTAATTTTCTATGTAAGATATTTGAGTATTAAAATGTTTATTTTCTAATGTAGATATATTTTATACAATAATTTATTTTAATTTTATTATATTTCATAAGTAGCTTTGTATATTTTTGAAGAAATAAATCATTTTTAATCAATTATTTGTAATATCTAGTCAATATTAAGTATTTTGAAATTGTGGTTATTTTGAATGTTAATTTAAAAAGTCTTTATTATTCCTAACAATATTTTGGGATTCGATATATATTATAACTTTAGGTAAGTTCATATAACAATATAAGGGGAGGGTTGATATTGGCTTTGTGTGACGTAGAGCAAGGATCGAGGTCGGGACAAGGTTGAAATCAACGTGGTTTTATTTTATTGTACACATGTCTGCGTCGAGACGCCAGAGTTCAGAGCAAGAGTACAAAGGATAATCCTTCTTCTCCTGTCTTCTTGGATCTTCCGTGGTGCTTAGTGGGTCTTCTCTTTCAGTTCCTCGGTTAAAGCAGAGAAGTATATGGCAGGCGTCAGTGTAATATTATAACATGGTGGATTGGGGAAGGGTGTGAGGGATCACCAGTGCTCGGTGGACCGTCTGTGAACAAGAGTGGCAATAGGACAGCACACCAGTAGGAGATGGAGTATGCAGAGCCCTATTTGTCGGCCCTCTCTCTCCTCCCGACCCACCCCGCATAGCGGTCTTGTACCACCTGGTTGAGCCACGCTCCTCCTGGAGCGTGGCTGGGCGCAACGCGGGGACGTTGGCCTCCTGGGACTCTCCTTTCTTCCGGATTCCTCAGCAGCTTCTTCCGGTTGGCGGCTGGCGTCTCAGTGGTTTCCCTCGAGGTTCCAACGAACGACTCCTCTCGTTGTCTTCCAGGTATTTGCAGGTCGCTTCCTTGCATCAGCGTCTCCCCGATTGGCTGAGGGCACATGACGTCACCGTGGTAGGAGGCGTCTTGACAAGGCGATTTCCAGTTAAAGGGAATGGGAAAAGCCGACTTGTCCTCCTCCATTGTCTCCGATAGATTAGCCCATTCATCCTGCTGCGGAGAGAGGACAAGATCTGGTTCAGAGGGGGCGGTCCCCCATTCCTCGGCAGATATACAGTTGGTATTGTTCCTTTGTGGGGAAGTGGGTTTGTGACACTTTGCTAATTCTATATCTCAATATTTTTAATATTGATATTAATTAATGCAATCAGGTGCCATAATGAGTGTAATGTATGGCTTGCAACTTCCTCAAATTGAATACATTTAAAACAGTACTACTAACAACCAAAAATTATACCAAAAAATAGAACCCAGCCTGCCGGCTTATAGTGATGTGCACTCCCCACACTCCGGTAAAAGCAGTGGAATACTTGGATATTTCCATCAACTCTGATCTCTTCTAAGAATCTTAGGGTAACAAGGACATGTTTTTGGCAGATCAAACTCTTCCAGAAAATCTTGCCTTATGTTGCCATAGAATACAATATTTATGGTAGTCAAAACCCTAAATCAATTAAGTCTAGATTTAGGGTTAATTGAGAAATTCCATAGAACAGTATTTCCCAAACTGCGTGTCGCAAGCTGATTTCGGGTGGGTTGCGAACACCTTGACCTTCAGAAACAATAAATAAAGATGACAAATTGCTGCTTATTCTTTTAACAAGGGAATTGGTGTTTACTTTTCATTCTCTGATTGCAAATGAGAGGAATTTTTACAGTGAACTATGTGGCAATCTTGTTGGGATACAGAAAGTGTGGAAGGAAAGGCTGTAGAATGACATTTTTTGTAACAACAACACTTGAACATCTATAATTTAACTCTACACATACTTCAGAATACATCAGTAGTTAGGAAAGCCAAAATGAAGTATTTTTTTATATAATTATGTAGTGTGATGGAAACAAAGATTTTAATAGAATCAAGACACATTATTTGGTGAAGCGCAAATGATAACTATAAATGATAACTATTCACTGAAACCCGATTTCCACACATTATCATTTGTGTCCTACATAATTTTATCAGTAAAACTGTATGTCTGTGCACATTAAGTGGCCATTTCAATGGAAATGTGCTGTCGGTAAATGACTGTGCACTTCCACACAACGCTTTGGTAATATATCTGCGAAAGTGTGTTCTAAAATGCACCACCAGCTACATACTATATCCTTACCACTCTCCACCAGAACACATTTTCTATACTTGTTGCCTGGGTGAAGCTAGGGCATTTCACTGTCCCTTGGACTCTAGTGAGAAACACTGATGGCAGCACCCCCACTCTGAAAACTGTTACAGCACCCCTGGTGTAAAGGTGCTGAACTGTGTGCTTAAATCCAGTATTAACAAGCATTTGCAATGCAATAGGTCTCGCATTTACGCAAGTTTATGCTATTGGCATTGTAAATGACATTGCCTTTTATTTAGGTTTTAAAAACCAAAACATAAATAAAAGGCATTGTCATTTACAATGCCAATATCTCAAACTTGTGTAAATGTGAGACCTATTGCATTGCAAATGCTTGTTCTTCATTATCACATCTGAGAGCACTGACAGATATGTACGTCCAGGGTAGGGGGTAAGCTGCACAAAAACCTTTCTGTTTTATTTAATAGCCCACAATTCTGCACCACCTACAATAGGAACATAGGCTACATTTAGGGTGTATATGACAACTAACTTGCCTCTTGGTTAACTAAGGGCATTGTCATCGATTCAGCGCTGGTGAAGACATTTTCTAAATTCATATTTAAAAACTATCACTTTCAAAAAGTACTGCTCAATGCGCTTTTATGATCTGTTGAAAAAAATGTGTTAAATAAATTTGAGTGTTGAAGAGACTTTGGAATTTTTTTAGATGACGTTTTTAGCACGTTGTACATGGCAAATATTTTCACGGACTCGGATCGTGCACAGCTCTTGGAGCCGGAGCTGCCCTTGGCTCGGCTCTGTCTTGGCTCTCTCAGTTAATTTGCTGACTCGGGCACATCTAGTTTTAGCCTTATTCCAGATACAGGTACCGAGGCTCCTACTCACAAACTGAGTGCAACAAAACTATGAATAAATTATAAAAACAACAAAAGCCACCCCACTGCCTCACTCACACATGCCAGCAGGGGGGTGCCAGGCTCGTTCACACTCACTCAGACATGCCAGCAGGGGTGCCAGGCTCGTTCACACTCACTCACACATGCCAGCAGGGGGGTGCCAGGCTCGTTTACACTCACCCACACATGCCAGCAGGGGGGTGTCAGACTTGTTCACACTCACTCCCACATGCCAGCAGGGGGGGTGCCAGGCTCATTCACACTCACTCACACATGCCAGCACGGGGGTGTCAGGTTGATCACGCGCTAATGCTAGCAGGGGGTGTCAGGCCGATCACTCTCGCATGCCAGCAGGGGGTGGGGAGGGTGTCTGCCGGCGGCAACCACCTTCCTGCGCAGCCGCAGCTGGCCGGTAAGGATCGCCAGCAAGAGCATCTTGAGCAGCAGGGCTGTGTGTTATCCATCCTTGTGGCCGTGCGAGGGCTGCTCTCTCCCGAGGGTCACCGAGCAGTGCGAGGCTACGCGGGGAAGAGGCGCAAGGTAGTCAAAGGGGGGAGGAAGGTGACTCAAAGGGCAGGGAGGAAGACAAGAGGGTGTCGAAGAGGAGGTAGGGAGAGGAGGGGAGAGAGCTGCGAGGGAGGAAGAGAGGGGGCAACAGCGGGCGGGAGAACCTGAGCGTGGGCTGAAACGCCGGAGGGAGGGAAAGCGAAAGCACGCCATGCACGCGTTGAGGGAGATGAGTACACGTGCACTGGCTGGGGTGGCTGGCGCGTGTGTGTTTGTTGGCGCAGGACGTGTAAAACTCGGCGAAGCAGGCACTGCTGGAGTTCAGCAGGTGAGAGCAGGCCGAGTCAGAGTACAAGATGACCAGCGGGTCTTCCCGGGAGTACATGCCGGCCCAGCGACTGCAAAATATTCGTCGTTGATTTGCATTGCGCTTGCGTTAGTGGTTTGCTTACCAGGAACTAGGATCGGGGGCTCATGCCGATGTGTTTATCTGCCTGGGAGCTGCCCCAGGGTAGCCAGCGATGGGGGTGGCTGGCCCGCTTTGGATTACACTTGACAAACAAAATAAGAGACAGCTCTGACTGAATTATTATATCATTTACAAAACTGTCCTTGTTTAATTTTCTCCAATAACCTTTTTGCACCTTTATTAAGTGTTTTTGTTTATTTGTGTTTGTATGGTTATGGTTTCACTGGGGTCACTTTGCACTGTGAATGTAAGAAAAAGAGAGGAGTATTGTACATATGATATGTTTTTATATGTGTTTTGACAATTTGCTAGCTTAATAAAAGACCTCGGTTGAGGCTTTGTAAAATAATTGTTGTGTGTAGGCTTACTGTGTGAATTGTTAACTTTATTTTAGCTTGGTGGAAGATTAACTCAAAGACAACTATTGATGTTGTTTGTGATAGAAAATTATTCTTAAATGAGTTCCTTGTGAACATTGTTTTGTAGTACATTGGATTACACTTGGGCAAGACTGCCCATGAGTTTTCTTTCCTCACTTCACCCTTCAGCCAGACCGGGTTTCCCGACGGCCGCGATCACAGATCCTTTATCCTGTCCCTTGGGGGAGTGATAGCGCGACGACCTAGGGGTGCAAGGCACACTACACACGTTGTGTAGAGCAACACAGCAGAATTGCTAGAGCGTGGGACTTTGATGCTGGGGAACCCAGTTCGAGTCTCGGCACTGACCCTCAAACATCCGGTGATTCTGGGCAAATCGCCTAGCTCCCTGCACCTAAAAAGGAATGGGTCTGCTTGTTTACGCTTGAATGAAGAAGGCAGTATAGGGCGCCCCGAGCACCAACCCTCCCGTTCGCGAGGCGCCATTAGCGGATGTAGCGCGGCATGTAGTATGACGGAGCGCGCATAAGGCTCGTACCTGTTTAAATGTACACATTGAAATGGCGCGAGCACTGCAGTTCGAGTGCTAGGTAATTACCGCAGCATGTGGGTACCAAGGTACGGGTGGTGTGGGTCCATCGTACCTCTCTGGTTTGGTTCTCGTATTTTTACCGCTGCGCCATAGTTCAGCAATTGAGAGCGGGCCGAGTCGGAGTCCAAGATGTGGATGCAAGCGCGTCTTCACAAGCGCGTACACAGTCTGAGGCGCCAGCTGAACACGTGCTGTTCTTTAACAGTGGATGCGAGCGCGTCTTCACAAGCGCATACACAGGCTGAAATCGCCAATCACCCTGCGCGTGCCGATCTCCTGTCCCACTTCCGAGGCAAGTCAGCAACAATAGATCTCGCTGGCGACAGAGCTTTCGCGCTGCGTTCGCCAGGCGAGACCTAAAAAGAAACCCTTGAAAGTATTCCCAGATAAAACTCTGGGTAAACCTTCCAGGATTTGTTGCTGCTGTTTTTTTTACTTCCCAAAGCCAATTCAATCGAGAATGTGCTCAGTATACGTGATCATACAAAGTCATCCAAGTCATTGTGTATGACTTTCACAAATAGATTGAAAATATGGATGTGGCCTAACGGCAATAGTTGCCGACTTAAAAATCTAGGTAACCAAATTCGAGACCTGGCGTTGGTTCAACATCCTTTGATTCTGGACAAATTATTCAATATCCCATGCTTAAAATAAAATAGATCTGACCATGTGAAATGTAATCTGGTGCCCATGTAAAGAGCTCCAATGCACTTAGGTTGTGTTTGTGATATAAAAATGTGTATATATTTTAATATTACCCAGTGGTGGTCGCCACTAGGTAGTTAAAGTTAAGATTGCTTTGACATCATGTATATGTTTGTGTGATTCATTATATGTATTCTTTGTGGTATGGGCAGCTGATTATTTACAAAAATCAAAAAAGTGAAAAAGAAAATGTTTGTTATATGACAATGATTATATTAAATTTGAAAACTGCTTTTTTGTGTTGTGTTTGTGGTTTCACTCTGTTTTGAATATTTATCTCTCTCAGAGAAGTCAATAAGTCAATATTCCTTCTGGAAGGGATCAATGTTGAATGCGCCACCCGACAGAACTTTTTGCAGTTAATAAATGTATACCCAGGTTCTGAGGGACACAGGGCAACCCCATTATATTGAATTATTCCACAGCAAAGCAGGAGACACTGCATAAACAGAGTGTACACAGCTTTAGCGCGGTTATCTCTCTGACAGACCCTAGTGCATTCATGCTTATAGACTTTGAGAAGGCATTCAACTCTGTTGATTGGGGATTCTTGGAGAGTGTGTTGCTGTGCATGGGTTTCAGACCGAAGTTTATATTGTATGTACGGGTCCTCTATAAATACCCGCAGGCCGAAGTCCGAGTGAACGGCACTCCCTCTGCCACATTCCCGATTCAAAGAGGGACAAGACAAGGGTGCCCTCGGTCTCCACTTTTATTTGTTCTGACTATACAGCCCTTGGTGGTCTGGACGCAATGTGATGACCAAATTTGGAGGTTCGATTGGGGCCCAGTATTGGAGGACAGAAATGCCTTGTGCAGAGACGATGTCCTTTTGTTCCTCTCTAAACCATCAGACACAGGCTCTCGCCTATTTCAAATGCTGGAGCTATCTGAGGAGACCCCAGTCTCCAGGTTAACTAGCCGTAATCCCTATTAGTCCCACTAACGGGAAGCAGCGAAGATACAATTCGGCAATCACGCTTGCCGAACCATAGGCTTAGTTTTCAATACCTGGGCATTCACATTGCCCTAGAGCCCACCCTAGCCTGGCACCTCTACCTTATGCCATTCATGTGTGAAATGACGACAGATTTGCATCGCTAGTCTAAATTCTAATTTAATATCCATGGTAGGTGTTAGAAATAGGGTTTCTGGTTCGCTATTGTATGCACCTAAGCCAGGCCGAACCCACTATTCTAATTGCTGGAGATAACCCCTGCTCACCACTTTGGTAGCTTGGCAGAGCACTCAGGCTTAACCCAAAGACAATGTGAGGGCGTTTGCGCAACACACTCACACAGCAGCGACACACTAGGCTCGCCACAAAAGAAAAAACTAGTTACTTACCTGTACACTATGGTTCTCCAGTATTATCTTTCATAGATTCACATGCTTGTATCTTCCCTGTCGTCATGGTGGGAGTCTCACGGTAACAGAATGACCACAGCAGTATAAGAAAAACTGCATAGCAAAATCCCATAGGGAATCATCTTATTTGGTAACCAAACCTCATCATTATGTGGTCCAAGACTCAGCCAATCGGCTGCTAGCCCTGACATCACACTCCCCAGCAGAGCCTTCCTGCCTCAGATTTCCAGCCCCGAGTGCGAGACTAAAATACACCGAGACACAAAGAGGTTCTGCCTGAGAAATGGGGAGGTGGGCGGGCCGCATGTGAATCTATGAAAGATAATACTGGAGAACCATAGTGTACAGGTAAGTAACTAGTTTTTTCTCCAGTATTGAATCTTTCATAGATTCACATGCTTGTATCAGAATAGCGAGCAGTACTTATCCAAAATTGCATTTCCAAGCTAGAACCCCCAATAAACAGTGGGCTCTGCTCTTTTGTATAGAATGTTAACATACATTACAATATTCCAAATATTTGTTTAAATATACATAAATCTGTACATACATACATCCCAATAATCCATGATAAATACCTTAATGAAATAGATGCCGTAGAACCGCTTGTCCCACTGCTGCATCCTTTTTCCATGCCGTGTCCAGACAATAATGTCTAGTAAAGGTGTGCGCATTCTTCCATGTCGCAGCTCTACAAATGTCTGGCAATGACACCCCTGCGAATAGAGCCGTAGAAGTTGCCATCTTCCTTGTGGAATGCGCACGTACTTTGGCTTGTAAAGGCTTTCCAGCTTTAACATGACACAAGGATATTGCTGAAGATATCCACCTCGAGATACTAGATCTAGAAAGTGCCACACCTTTCTTGGGGCCAGCAAAGGCTACGAAGAGTTGATTTGTCTTTCTGAACGATTTCGTCTGATCGATTATTATGAAATCTGTTTATTGGCATTTTGTGGATGTAATCACAGGACATTATACATTTGAGCAACTTGATGGTTAATAATTGAAATAATACCAGAGATACATCTGTAGGCATGAGTTTGATAACAAACAGGATCAAGTGCTACACACTTATTAGGGAAAGCGAACATTACGGGTCTCCCAGCCAATACCATTATCTCAACAGTCCCCGCTTGCTCTCATGCCATTGGGGAGCTTCCCCGGAAGGAGCCACTCATAAACCATATGTATTTCCCTGTTGTATACCTCTAAACAGTTCCCTTAAACAATAAGAAAAGAGGGCAGAACAACAAGAGCTTCAACATAACAACAGCAGCAATTTCGGCATTCGTGACAGCATCCCCACGTTCCGTCCCCCGGCCCGAACCCCCTCCATCAACCCCTCAACCCCTCGCGCAGACAGCTCTATTGATAGCATCGCTCCGCTCCCCGGCTCCTCTCCTAATCAGCCAAGGCCCGCAAGATCCTGGTCATGCCTGACTCCCACCTCGCCCTCCGCGCCCCCTTCCTCAATAAGTGGATCCCCAGTGTGCGTGTCACAGGGTCTTAGGGTGTCCCCATCTAGTTGTGTCAGGGTCTGCAAGAATGTATTCCACTGGTGTGCTATTGGTGTTCGCCTGAGGCCCATCGTTTCCTCCCTCAAGAGGGCCGTGCCCTCAGCTCCCGCCCATACCAGCATTGAACTCCGCCATGCTCGTGCCTGGGGGGTTCCGCCGCCTTCCAACGTTTGGTAATAAACCCCTTCGCCACCACCAGGCCTAGGTCGAAAAATCGAGAGGCAACCTTCGTGGAAGGGGTTCTGCGAAACAGGTGCAGTAGACAGACCGACCACTCCGGCGGCGCCAGCCCACCCGTGCAGGCACTCAGTGCCTCGTGCACCAGCTGCCAGTACACATCCAGCGTGGGGCAACTCCACAACATGTGAACCAGCCCAGCGTCCAGCGCCCTGCAGCGTGGCCAACTCGCGTCTGCGCGATGGAAATACTTATTTATAGATTCAGGTGTGAGATATGCTCTGTGTAGGATAAAATATTGAATTTGACGGAACCTCATGTTCCTGGGAATCCGTGTGGGGCCCTGCAGCGCTTTGCTCCACTCCTTGTCAGCCATGGAATGATCCAGGTCTGTCTCCCATTTGCGGCGCAGCGGGGACAAGTCAGTCGCCGCATGCGTGCGCAGGGAAGCTGCGAACCAACGTATCAAATGGCTCCCCCGCCCCATGACATGCAGATATTGCATCGTTTGGTGCTGCTCTGGTTCCTCCTTGAGATCTCCCCATCGGCTCGTCAGCGTCGATATAAGCGAACGGTGACAAAGGAATTGGCCATTTGGTAACCCTGTCTCCTCCGTCAACAGGGCGAACGGGACAAGAGCACCATCGCGGTAGAGGTCCCCCAATGTGTAAAAATCCGCCGCATGCCAATCTGCGAGATCGGTCAAGCGCAGCACCCCCAGCCCACTAGGGGAGCCCTCTATCGGCATGGCAGGGGCATAAGGTATGCACTTCCGGGTCAGGTGGAGGGCACGGTGGTAGCATTTATAGGCCACTGTAACGAGTAGGGGCCCCGGTTTAAACACACTTGTGGTCGGATGGAACGACGCAAGAATGTCAGCCAGAGGGATAGGAGGCTCCGTGGTCGCCGTGTCGTCTCGTTCCCTGTCCGCCAGCCACCTGGCCACCCATTGTAGTTGTGCTGCTAAAAAATAATGCGCAAAGCACGGCATCGCGAGTCCCCCTTGGCCCGTGGGGAGGTATAACTTGGGTAGTGCCACTCTGTGGCGTGCATTACCCCACACAAAATCTCGGAGCGAACGCTCCAAGGTTGTAAAGAAGGATGCCGGGATATATATTGGCAGGTTAGCAAAATAGTATAGGAGCCTAGGCAGGACCACCATTTTAACTAAAGCGATGCGCCCCGTGACCGTGAGGGGAAGGGTACTCCAAAAACGCATCTGGGCCCTGACCGCCGTCACCGCCTTACCCAGGTTGCCCTCCACCAGATCCGCTGGCTGCCTATATATTTGGATGCCCAAATAACGGAAGGTGTCTGGTTGCCACTTGACTGGCACCCCCCCAAGCAGTATTGCGGGTCCAGAGTATCAGCCCGGAACGTATAAAGGCACGACTTAGCTGCGTTGACTCGTAGTCCAGAGAGCGCTGCAAAGTCAGTCAGGACGCGCTCCAGGTCCCCGGAGATACACTCCTGTTCTGCTCGATTTTCCCGGCCTTCTTGTGTTAACAAGTGATTGAATGTGACTTCAGTCTCTTACCATTCAAGCCTAAGGGTTAGAGTAGTGAATGGAGCCTATTTACTAGGCACTTCGACATGATTCTGTGCTCTTCCCCATAGATCAGGGCTTGCACACATAGCCTAGGGGATAGATTCGTTAGCATTAGGGATAACCTGTCCTGTAGTGAGGGTATTTCATGGAGCTGTGCTGAATTCAGGCCTGGTAGGCCTCAAACGGGAGAGACTCCATCTTTCTTTCTGCTCCGGCAGCTTGGGATTCTTCTAGGTCAAGAGTAATGTTTTAGTTATGAGGTGTTATTCGCTTGGAGAGAACCGGTTCAGGCCGGCCCTTATCGAAGGATTGTATTTTTCTTCATGCCGAAGACACTACATCAGGCCGGCCGGCTGGGAACGTGTCCTTGGTACGGGGAGGTACAAGAATTTGGTGGGCGGCAGGTTACGGGCCGGAATTTTCCATGAGGAAATGCACCTCTATATTAGTGAAAGTCTGAGGCAGTTACATGTTCAGTCCGTAGGCGGCATCTAGCCGTTAGCAGTAAAGCTACTACTTATTCCAGGGAAGACAGACGACATCTTGAAGGCGGAGAAGAACCGAGAGATAGATGCTTTCCTAACAGAATAGCCAGAGAGGAGAGAGTAGCCGATAAGGAAGAGGTCCCAGTGACTCGGAGAAGGGTGATTCCAGGCGAGCCGAGGCACAGACGAGAGGGGAGCCTAGATGACCACTGAGTGCAGGCTACATACTACTAAGGTGATGTCGACCCTTTCTTATTAGAGTGTACAACTTAATCTTTCACTTTTCTTTGCAGGTTATGTGTTATATCGTAATGTTATGTGATTGTGTATGTAATGAGTAATAAAGTATCCAGTTTGTAGTGAACCAACATGTGCTGCGTGTTCTTGTATAAGAGGGTAGCCTATTCTTCTAGTCAGCTGCGGCTACATGAACAGATGTTAACCCTGATCAGGTAAGTGGTAACTGAATAAGGGAAAGAGGAGCCCCTCAAACCTGAGAACAGGCTATGCCCGAACTGGCAATCCTTGTGTGATCTGATGAATAGTGAGACTGATTCCCTTTTTGTATGTTATGGTGATCATAGGATGAACTGTCGTATGAGACTGCCGTCTAGGTAGAGAGGTCTGGATTCGTAGGGGATCGCGAGGCCGCCGATTGTGCTGATACTGTCGTATGGGCAGAGAGGTCTGGGTTCGTATGGGACCGCGAGGCCGCCACTTGTGATACTGTCGTATGGGCAGAGAGGTCTGGATTCGTAGGGGATCGCGAGGCCGCCGATTGTGCTGATACTGTCGTATGGGCAGAGAGGTCTGGGTTCGTATGGGACCGTGAGGCCGCCACTTGTGATACTGTCGTATGGGCAGAGAGGTCTGGATTCGTAAGGGATCGCGAGGCCGCCGATTGTGCTGATACTGTCGTATGGGCAGAGAGGTCTGGGTTCATATGGGACCGCGAGGCCGCCACTTGTGATACTGTCGTATGGGCAGAGAGGTCTGGATTCGTAGGGGATCGCGAGGCCGCCGATTGTGTTGATACTGTCGTATGGGCAGAGAGGTCTGGGTTCGTATGGGACCGCAAGGCCGCCACTTGTGATACTGTCGTATGGGCAGAGAGGTCTGGATTCGTAGGGGATCGCGAGGCCGCCGATTGTGCTGATACTGTCGTATGGGCAGAGAGGTCTGGGTTCGTATGGGACCGCGAGGCCGCCACTTGTGATACTGTCGTATGGGCAGAGAGGTCTGGGTTCGTATGGGACCGCGAGGCCGCCACTTGTGATACTGTCGTATGGGCAGAAAGGTCTGGATCCGTATGGGATCGGGAGGCCGCCGATTGTGAGATCTTGGTATGCATAGTAGGAATCCCCTGTCCTTAGGTGATAGATATATGTGGTTGTAGGATTGTAAATAGGTTCTAGGGAGGGGGTAACGTTCTGGCTGGGTTAGTGAGGCTCTGATGAGCGGGTTCTATCTGATCCGAAAACCCAAGCAGAACAACTCCACATCTTTAATGAAGACCAGGAGGTCATCCGCATAGAGGGAGACCTGATGAGTCGCGTCGCCCATTGGAATGCCACCTGTCAATACTCTCTGTAGGGTAGAAGCCAAAGGCTCTATTGCGAGCGCAAAGAGGAGTGGCGAGAGAGGGCACCCTTGTCTGGTGCCACGACCAATCGGGATGGCGTCGGAAATGTACGGGCCAGTTCTCACCCGCACCACAGGATTTCTATAAAGGAGCGCCGCCATTTGGAGGAACCCGAGGCCCAGCCCGTAATGTGACAGCGCTGCCACCAGATACCCCCATTCCAGGCAGTCGAAGGCCTTTTCAAGGTCTAATACCAAACAGCCCGCTCTCTGCCAATTCTGCGCTTCCTCAGTGGCCACTCGGAAAAACCTATGCAGGTTAAGAGAGGTGCTGCGCTTGGGCACAAACCCATTTTGGTCTTTGTGCACCAACACTGGCACCGTTGGGGTCAGCCTCTCCGCCAGGACCTTGGCCAGGATTTTATAGTCAGCGTTGAGAAGGGCAAGGGGGCGGTAGGACCCCAAGTTGGTAGGGTCACGTCCCAGCTTAAGCAAGGAGATCAGATAGGCCTCCCTCATTGAGGCAGGTAAGGTAGCCTCCTCAAGGGCCGTGAGATATAGCGCATGCAGCCTAGGTATTAGGGACTCTCGGTAGGCCTTGTAATACTCCGCCGGAAGTCCATCCGGCCCAGGCGCCTTTCCAGAGGCCAGTGAAGCTACCGCCTCCCCTATCTCCTCCAACGTGAGGGGGCTCTCCAGCGTCTCCTGATGGGCACTCGGAACCGTGGGTAGACAGGCGGCCTCCAGGAACTGATCCAGATCCTGTGCCTGTCTGCGCCCTGTCGAAGTGTACAGGGCCGCATAATGCGCTGTCAGTATTTGGTGGATTTCCCGTTGCGTGTGTACCAGAGTCCCGTCCGGCCCGCGGATAGACTCTATTGGTGCATGTGCCGTCTCCTGTCTAATCAACCAGGCTAACAACCGCCCCGCCCTATCAGATGTCACATGGACCCGAGCCGAATGAGCAGCATAATTATGACACCGTAGTCGCTCCATCAGCTCAGCATCATGTCGCGTCCGAAGTCGCGCCAGCCGAGTCGAGTCCTGACCTCCTCCCTCACCCTGGCGTTCACACGGCAAAAGGCGCGACTCCAGGGCAGCAAGCGACAACGTGAGCTGCCTAGGGATGTTCCACTTCGCACCCAAGCAGTGCCCCCGCATTGTGGATTTGTGGGCATCCCATTCCGTCAGCGCATTTTCCGCCGTACCCTCGTTGAGGTCGAAGAACTGCTCGATCGCTGTGCCTAGCGAGGCACGGAACTCCGCATCTTCGAGAGCAGCAGGTTGCAGTCGCCACGTCGGAACAGGAGGTTTTCCCGGGTCCCAGCAGAGACTCAGCAGGAGCGGATTATGATCCGAGTGGGTCTGGCCTAAGTATTCCGCCTGAGCTATCAGAGGGGTCAATGAGGGAGAGCCCACCACTCTGTCGAGGCGGACATGAAGGTCATGTACCACCGAGTAGTACGAGTAGAGACGATCGTTAGGATGCAGGGCACGCCATACATCGTATAATGCCCAGCGCGTCAACCATTCCGCTAGATTTCTCGCGTTTTTAGACCGCCTGTGTGCTGCAGATTGGCGGATATGACCTGTCGAGGTGTGTGTCAAGCACCGCATTAAAGTCCCCACCCAGCAGCCATGGAAGACCCACATACGGCGTCAGCGCCACTGAGAGTTGATCCAAGAACGACGATTGGTTGACGTTTGGGGCATAGAGCGAGCCCAAGAGTATAGGTTGCCCATTAAGTTTCCCCCTAACCAGTGTGTATCACCCATCGGGATCAATCACCGTGTCTGTGCATGTAAAGGGTGTACCCGCCCTTACCCAGATAAGTGTGCCCCGGGCATGCGCAGAATATGTGGTCCCAAAAAGCTGTCCCCTCCATCTAGTACGTAGTTTACCTAGTTCTGGTTGGGTCATATGGGTCTCTTGCAGAAGGGCTATGGCCACCCCATGCCGTTGGAGGTAGGCAAATGCAGAGTAGCGGCGCGCTGGCGTGTGCATACCTCGTATGTTCCATGTAACTAACTCAGTATCCGCCATCGAGAAGGAGGAAGAACCACATGAAGCACATGAAGCACAGGGCCAGGAGCGGGCCAGCTAAGGGGACGGACTACTACCACGGCTGTCATGGCTGCCTGCTGCAAGAACATAATGAACAGGAAAACCACGGTGCGTTGCTGAGTGCACTTAACTAAAACCAAAAACTGCAGAACTGCAAGGGCAAACCCCAAAACGGGCATTCGTCCAAACTTATAACTCAATTGCCTATAGGGTACTAGGCCAGGTGTTTGCTGATGGGCGCTAAGGGCAGAGTGGTTGATCCCGAGTCATTAGAGCCTAATGTCACCCTTGTTTGCGCCTTGTGTGCCTGCTGGGTTGTCAGCTGTGTCAAAACGCACCCCAGGGGCATGAGTGCGCCCGTTGCCGTGGCCCACCGTCTATTGGCTGAATCATGTGTATCCCGTGTCCTCCACTCCATGGGCGGGGAAATCTCCGTTGCCCCCAAGGCCACCAGCGAAACCTCAGCTAGTCCGCATGCACTAATACAGGGGGGGGAGCGCGGTACATCAAAGAGGAATACAGCAAGGTCCACAATCTCAATTCCCATGGGAGTTCAGTGAGACTTACTTCATCCACTCCCATCACCAGTACCTGTTTGTGTCCCAACAGGGCAGTGTTCACACAATAATGTCAGCAGTCTGCGGTGTCACCACTGGCAACATCTGGTCCTCTGAGAGTATTGCAGCTGGAGACGAGGACCTGTCAGTCTCAGTATCGCTATGTTCAAGGGCAGGCACTTCCCCCTGACTGCTCACAGACCCCAGTGTCGCCACCACCTCAAGAGCTTCCTGGCGTTCCAGTCGCATTTTCTCTGGGCTAGGCGCTGCAGGAAGGTCCAGTCCCGCCCCTCCACGCCTCTCCCTCTGCCGGCGTCGTCGCAGCCGCCGCTCTCGACGTCCTCCAGTGCTCGAGTCCTGAGGTTTCGGGCGACTGTGTTGTCCCGTTTCCTCCAGCCAGTCCCAGACCTCAGACGGGGCGTCAAAGAAGTGTGCCCCCCCCCTTCGTGACCACCCGAAGGCGCGAGGGGAACAACGAGTATGGGATCTGCAATTCGCGCAGCCGACGCTTCACCTCTAGGTAATTACTTCTACGCCTCTGGACCGTCGCTGTGTAATCCGGAAATAGCATCACCGGGCCACCCCCTACCATCAGGGCAGCCATCTTCCTCGTTTCACGGAGTATCATATCCCTGTCGCGGTAGTTGAGGAGTCTGAACAGAAAGGGACGTGGCCTCGCCCCAGGGACAGGCCTCCGCTCCGGCACTATGTGCGCCCGTTCCACCACAAACTGCGGGGAGAGCACCCCAGAGGGGAGTGTGTCTCGCAGCCATCCCTCTACAAATTGCTCTGGATGCCGCCCCTCCTCACCTTCCAGTAGACCCACCACTCGTATGGTCTGGCACCGAGAGCGGCCCTCCGCGTCCTCAGCGCGGTCTTCCAAAGTGTTGACCCGATCGATCAAATCTTGTAAGGTTGCAGAGTGGCTACGTACCACCGGTTGGACATCCTGCAGCAGCTGACTCTGGCTGGCAACAGTGTCTGCTAATTTACGGTGGTCAGCGTGCAGTAGGGTAAAATCCACTGGGACTTTATCAATACGAGATTCCAATGACGTTCTAGTCTGTTCCAAGGTGTTGCCCAGGCGGTCCACCACCGCCAGCATGGCGTCCATTTTGGCCTCCAATGTCGACACCGGCGGTTCCGTATCTCTCTCAGAGCGACCAGGTGCCAGACCCAGGTTCTCTACTCGAGGCCGGCTCTCAGTCTGCTTGTTCCGCAGCCGCCCCATGGCCAATTGCTGTGCTGACGGCATTCACAAATTCCTATGTGATATGTCAGGGAGGGCGATCGCGGACAGCACGGTGTTCAGGCAGTAAGGGGGATAACTTCCCACCTCCACAACCAGTCTCTGGGAAGGGCGAGGGTTTCAGAGTCTCTCCACTCACCAACGGCGCCCCTGTAGAGTCGGCCTCGTCTGGGCAGTCCCCTCCGTGGTGCGAGAGTGTCGTGTCCCGGTCACACGGGGTGCAGCCCGTGTCAGAATCGCCCACCGCTCACCTCAGCTCGGACCAGCAATTGCGCCATTCGCCAGCAGAGTCCCAGGACGCTCCCCCGTAGCCGTCAGCGCCAAGCGCCCGGGGGCCCCCGCCAGGGGCGCTTCAGTCCACTGGGCAGCGGCAGCATCTCATATCAGGCAGCGCTTAAGGCTCTTCCGCGCCGTGTACTCGTTACCTTTCACCCCCGCCAGGGGCCGCTCCGCCACTCCCCGCTGATTTCGGACCGTCCTCGCCAACAGTCTGACCGGCAACTCAGTGCCTCTTATGGGTGCCAGGCATGTGGCGAAACAGGGCCCATCCCCAGCTATGTGCCTCCCGTGGAGCAGAACCGTGGGCAGCCGCTCCGCCACGCAAGGGGTCCGCAAGTCCTCGCGCCTCTGCCTCCAACCAGCTCCGGGACTGTCCTCAGGCGCCAGGTCACGGTACGCTATACCGCTGGGGACTGGGTCTCAATAGCGTTGCATAAGACATCAGGGCGGCTTGACTCCTCATATGTTTATTCGGGGGCACCCAGTTGGGCCGCTCTTACCACGGTGCATACAGACTCACCCACGCAGTCACAGCGGGTCCCCTGGCTCCAGGCGACAGCCCCACACTTCTCACCCGGTCACTGTAGCAGGTGATCGCCGAGGCCCCACCCAGGGGATCGCAGCCGGAGCAGGAGATCCTCTACGCTCAGACGCCGGCCACGTCAGCTCCTCTGCACTGGGGCCAGCTCCGCCGTCCGTGCCACACAGCGCCGTCTTCCGTCGGGGATGACCCCCACAACAAGTCCCGTAGCTCCGACACTGCTCGGATGTGATGCCTTCGCCCGGTTCGTAGTAGTTTTCGCAGCCGGCCACCACCTCCAGCACGCTTCACGCGTGGTGCCGGGACAGCCGTCGGGGCCGAAATCTTCAGTAGGGAGTCGGCTCCGATTCTCGTTTTTCACTCCCAGGGCCGCCGGAGTCCCTCAGCTGAGAGCGAGCGACAGCAGCAGCTCCGTTGTGCGCCTCAGCCAGGAGAAATGCAGGAGAACAGCTCTAAGCAGCGGGAGCCTTACAGTTTCGCGGCCATCTTGACCGCGCGCCCTCTAGCGCCCCCCACGATTTCGTCTTATCGATGTAAAATTTCAGACATCGTTTAATGTCTAAAGAGTGCAAAGCTCTTTCTGCCGCTGTTGACGGGTCTTTGAAAAATGTAGGCAAAACCACCGGTTCATTCAGATGAAAGCTGGAGGGGACTTTAGGAATACATTTGGGGTTCGTCCTCAGAATTACTCTGTTCTGCCTGAATTGGAGGAATGGTTCTGCAATTGAGAAAGCTTGGATCTCACTGACCCTTCTTGCCGACGTCAGCGCTAATAGCAACGCTGTCTTCCATGAGACAAATTGCAATTCCGCCTTATCTATTGGCTCAAATGGTGGTTTCATTAGCTGTGCAAGAACCGTATTAAGTTGCCAAGGAACCACTGGTCTTCGAACTGGGGGGAACATTCTGAAGAGCCCTCTGAGAAATTCTTTAATAACTCTTTGGGACCAAAGAGATGGTCGGTCAGGAACTCTTGTGTACCTTGAAATAGCGGCCAGGTGTACTTTTATAGACATATGAGAGAGTCCAGATTTGGCCAACGTTAACAGATATGGAAGAATCTGATAAGAAGAGACTCGAAATGGATGTAAATCGTTAGATGCACACCGATGACAAAATCTTTTCCATTTAGCCTCATATGTTTTGTTTGTGGAGATTGCCCGAGATCGTGATAGAATCTCTCTGCACTCCTGAGGGATATTTAACAGTTGGAACTCATGTTCGTGAGGTTCCATGCTGACAAGCTCAGCGATTTCAAATTTGGATGCAGTATCTGTCCGTCGTTCATAGTTATCAGATCCTGCACTAACGGGAACTGAATCCTGGGTGACACTGAGAGTCTGAGAAGTTCCGAGAACCACGCTTGTCTCAGCCACGCTGGGGCAATCAGAATCAGATGGCACGGCTCTGATTTCATCTTTCTTAAGACCTTCAATATTAGAGGAAAGGGGGGAAATGCATACGCAAACATCCCCGTCCAGCACATCTGTAGCGCATTGCCCCACGATCCTTTCTGCGGAAACCTGCTTGCAAAGTTTTTGCATTTCGAATTGTGCCGATCCGCGAACAAGTCTAGCCTTGGGGTGCCCCCTCTCTTGAAAACTTTGAAAAGTTGTTTCTGGTTCAGTTCCCACTCGTGAGACATCTCGGATGATCTGCTCTGCATATCTGCTCTTGTGTTGTCTACCCCTGCAACATGTTGTACTTGAAGCGAAATGTTGTGATCTAGAAGCCATTTCCAAATGTCTTGTGGTTCCTTCAACAGTAGTTTTGACTTTGTACCCCCTTGTTTTAGAAGGTAAAACATGGACGTTGAGCTGTCTGTCTTCACAAGTACTGTAGATCCGCGAATCCTGGGAAGAAATGCTTTTAGGCCCAAGAACACGGCCCTTAGTTCCAGCAAGTTGATGTGGAGCTGCGTTTCGGACTTTGACCAGTGGCCCTGAATTTCGAGCTCCTGGAGATGCGCTCCCCAACCTTGAAGAGAAGCATCCGTCATCATTACGAAACTGTAGCTCTGCGATTCGAAAGTCAGTCCTTCCGCTAAATGATCCCTGATCTTCCACCATGACAGGGCCTTTCGGATCTGAGTAGTGATAACTATTCGATCTTCGAAGGATCCCTGTGACTGAATCCATTGCTTGTCTAGCAGTTCTTGAATAGGTCTCATGTGGAGCCTGCAATTTGGAAGTAGGGGGATACAAGAGGACATCATCCCCAATAATGATTTGTAGATTCTTACTGAAACAGACTTTTTTATTTGCAATTGTGTTGTCATCTGTATGATCTTTTGGATACGCTCCTCTGAAGGATAAGCCTTGGCCTCCTCCGTGCAAATTAGAGCTCCCAGAAATTGAAGGGACTGCGATGGTCTGAGATGTGATTTTTCTAGGTTGACTCTGAGACCTGGACTATTGAAAAGGTTCATGCAAACTTGAAGAGAGTGTTGGGCTTCCCTGAACGAACCCCCTTTTATGAGCCAATCGTCCAGATAAGGGAAAATCTGGTGACCTTGAAGTCGTAGGTGCGCCGCTATTGGCGCCATACACTTTGTAAAGATTCTCGGCGCCGACTTTAGGCCAAAAGGCAATACCGTGAATTGGTAATGGCGCCCCGCCACCATGAAGCACAGAAACTTTCTGTGGTTTATATGGATTGGAACGTGAAAATAAGCATCTAAGAGGTCCAGGGATGCCAAATAATCTCCTCTGCCAATCAGCAGTAGTATTTCCTGTAGGGATAGCATTCGAAATGATTTCTTTTGGATGAATTTGTTGAGACCTCTCAGGTCCATTACCTGCCTCCATTTTGATGTGTCTTTCTTCTTTATGAGAAAGAAATGCGAGTAAAAGCCTTTCCCTCGTTGAAGCTGCGGAACTTCTTCTATCGCCTCCTTTTGTAGTAACGCTAAAACTTCTGCTTTGAGGGCTGATAGATGTTCTCGTCTCCTGTGTAGAGGAGGCTGATTTGGAGGCTTTTGTACGAACTCCAGGGTATGGCCATGTTGAATCACATCCAAAACCCATCTGTCTGTTGTAATCGACAGCCAAGCTGGATAAAATGAAGTCAGGTAATGCGTGCTGTTTCTCGGACAAGTGGCGGATGTGTTGATGAAGTCATTGTCGTCGATTGGATTGCTGCGATTTACCTCTCGCAGATGATCTTCCTCTGGACTGTTGTTGATAATTGTTTGAGTATTGACGATATCCCTGCTGATTGTATGGCTGATATCTATTCGATTGAAAAGAAGACCTTTGCGTGAATTGTCCTCTGGATCCTCTCCCCCGAAAGGACTGGAACCTGCCCTGTTGTAGAGATCCCAGCGCCCGCGCTGTATCCGTGTCAGTTTTAATGCTTTGGAGGGCATTATCTACATGCTTTCCGAACAGGTTCTCTCCGTCAAATGGCATGTCTACTATTTTAGCCTGCACTTCTGATCTAAAAGAAGTGGCCTTCAGCCACCCTTGTCTTCGCAGGGCCACTGCACCTGCCATTTGTCTGAACGCCACTGAGGACAAATCCATAGCGATGTCTATGGATTCCGAGGCCGCCCTAGCCCCATCCTTTAGAATAGCAGCCGCTTCTTCTTTTTTATCCTCTGGCAGATGAGCTAGTAAAGGTGCTATATCACACCACATCTGCCTATTGAATCTGCTGATGAGGGCTAACGCATTCGAAGCTTTTATGGAAGACGCTGCCATCACCGCAAAACGCTTTCCTGCACCATCCATTCGTCTTCCGTCTTTGTCCGGGGGAACCGCTGAAGTAGAAACCGGATTTTTTGAGTTCCTTTGGGCGGCCTGCATCACCACAGATTACGGTCGCGGATGACCAATCAAACAGGCCGGAGAAGATTCTGGGGCTCTATATTTCTTCTCTAATCGAGGAACTGAAGTAGCCACTGAAGTCGGGTTCCTCATTATTTTTAATCCTTCCTCCCAAATGTGAGCGGTTATCGGTATGGACCGAATGGATTTGCGTGAATCCTCTTTAAAGTCATAGAGGAAACATTCGGCTTCCTGAACTGGAAGTTGAAGCTCAAAGTGTTTTGACGCTTTCTCCATGATATCATGGAAACCTCCTATATCCTGTGGTGGAGATGGCGCCGGAGTCGGAGATGTAGACGGAGTAGTTGGAAGGATATATTGGTTTTAGATTCCTCTTCAGAGTCAGATTCTGAAGTGACCTTCTTCTTTTGAAGCCACAGCAGAAGACGTGCCTCCCTGTCCCGCAGGGTTTTCGCAGAAAAAGTTCTGCAATGCTTACAGTCTTAAGGCACATGTTTTGGGTGCAGACAATATAAGCAGTCCTTGTGGGGGTCTTCAGAAAACAATCTAGGTTTTCCACAGGATCTTCAGGGCCTGAAGAGCCTCTTTTTAGAGCTTTCAGCCATTATAAGCAAGAAATATGAAGCACAGTACCTCAATCCAGTAAAGGGGATGAACTTTCAGATGAACAAGAGGTCAATAGTTCACACAGGAACAAAACTGAGCAAAGCTCAGGAAGACTCCTCCTCACACGAAGGCGGTTGGAAATCTGAGGCAGGAAGGCTCTGCTGGGGAGTGTGATGGCAGGGCTAGCAGCCGATTGGCTGTGTCTTGGACCACATAATGATGAGGTTTGGTTACCAAATAAGTTGCAGTTTTTCTTATACTGCTGTGGTCATTCTGTTACCGTGAGACTCCCACCATGACGACGGGGAAGATACAAGCATGTGAATCTATGAAAGATTCAATACTGGAGAAACTCCACACAAGGTTATATAAAAATAGTTTTGTATTATCCATAAAAACACATTAGAACACAATCACATATTACACTGTGCCACTCGCACTTGTCATGACTTCACCGGGATTACATACATCACAAGGCCAAGCGGGCCACTGTCATAACAATACAGTTAGGAGGATCCGTAAGTACTGGTAGGTTAGTACTAAGCACAACACATTACATGGACATCATCAGCAGTGCACCATAGTCAATACTTGTAAAGGGCACTGGCGTAGGGTGATACCACGAGATTGTCTTGTTCCCCCCCCCTTTCTTTTGGGTATACACAGACGATGGCACTGTTCAGGGTTTTTCTTATTTATTTCTTGGACCAACCCACAATAGTCAAGGTTGTCTTTTATAGGGTGGAAAAGGTCTTCTAATAGTCTCTTGACTGGCCCTTGGAGTGTTTCTTCCTTTTTTCTCCGTGGCTTCTGTTCTGGCAGTGTGGCACTCGGAAAGGGTAAGGAGCAAAAAAGGAAAACAGAAAACAAAACTTTAGGCTGCTGCCTCTTTCTATGTATGCTGGGGAGGGATAAGAGCACCTTCACCAAAATCCCTATATGTATTGTGCCTATGTGGGGGAAGTCCTTGTTGTGCAGTTGGTGGTGTGGCCCTTATTCCTGCCGACCAGCCCCTTAAAGAAAAGGCACGCGCAGCGGGCACTTGCCTGAATCCACGGCCCTCCGGGGCTGTGGTGTGGTGAGATCCTGCATCCTCGGTCCTTCTCGGAGTGCCAGTCTCGCTCGCGGTGCTCAAAGAGCGTTCTCCTATGGTTGGTCGCTCTCCTGCCTCTTCTCCTTGGTCCGGGACTCCAGGATCGCTTTCCCTGCTGGGACGCCCTCCTTTTTCCGTGGTCGAGTCGTCTCCCGTCTCTCCGTCCGCGTCTTCTTCTCTCGTTTTTTCGATGACCCTGGTGGGCAGGGCTTCCTCGCGTTGGCTGTGAACAGCTATACCGCCGCTACTGCTTCCTATCTGGGATGCCTCTGCGGCCCTGTTGGAATTCCCGCCTCACTCCCCACCGAGCAAAGGCTGAACGGGTGCTCCCTCACATTGCCTTCCCTCTGGGAATGGACGTATGGGCCATTCTGCATCAGGGCACCGCGATAAGAAGTCTACGTTGGTCTGTAGTTTTCCCAGGTATGTGCATAGTGCTGAAGGAAAAGGGCTGTAAGGCAAGAAACCAACGGAGAAGTTTAGGATTGGAATCCTTGTGGAGAGAAAGCCAGGTATGAGGGGCATGATCAGTCAGCAATAGAAAGTGGCGGCCCAAGAGATAATATTGCAGGGCCTCTACTGCCCATTTAATGGCCAAACACTCCTTCTTTATAGTAGCGTAACCTATCTCTCGTGGGAATAGTTTTCTGCTAAGGTAAAGAATGGGATGGAGATCCCCCCTGTGATCTGGTTGGGAAAGGATGGTGCCCAGACCCCTTCCTGACGCGTCTGTCTGGAGAACAAAGGTTTTGTTAAAATCAGGACACGTAAGTACAAGGTCGTGACAAAGGGAGGTTTTAAGCTTGCAGAAACTATGTCCTGGGCTTCGGTCCATTGGAATCTATTGGTTGAACTCGGTTTGGTAAGTAGGTCTGTTAGGGGGCTAGCTATTTCAGAAAAATGCGGTATGAACCTCCTATAATAGCCAACTAGGCCTAGGAAGGAACGGACTTCTTTGCGTAACGGGTCGGGGTATGTGGGAAATGGCTCTGACTTTGCTTATTTGGGGTCTAATTTTTCCGGCCTGAATGTAATAACCCAGAATACTCAATATGGTCAGCCCCGAACGTTGTTTTTTTGGGATTGATAGTGAGGCCTGCCTGTTTTAGGGCGTTCAGGATATTCTCCAGATGCACTAAGTGGGTTTTCCAGTTGGGGCTATGGACTACAATGTTGTCCAGATACGCCACGGCGTAGGATTGGTGGGGAGATAGGACAACGTCCATGAGTCTTTGGAAAGTGGCTGGGGCGCCATGGAGACCAAAGGGAAGCACTTTAAACTGGAATAGGCCAAAGGGGGTTGAAAAGGCAGTTTTATCACGGGCGTCAGGTGCTAGTGGGATCTGCAAGTATCCCTTTGTTAGGTCTATGGTGGACATGACCTTGGCGTCCCCTAGCTTTTCAATGAGTTCATCCACTCGTGGCATAGGATATGCATCGAATTTGGATACTGCAGTCGATGCAGAACCTTATACTCCCGTCTGGTTTGGATACTAAAAGGATTGGGGATGACCAAGCACTATTTGAGGGTTCGATAATGTCTGCCTCTAGAATAGTTTTTATTTCCTGTTCCACGGCCTCTCTTCTAGCGGCTGGGATACAGTAGGGTTTTGATTTGATAGGACGGGATGTATTGGTGATGATGTTATGTTCAACTAGGGATGTTCTACCAGGAACCCCGGATACAACAGAAGGAAAAGAGTTGCATAAGGATTTTAGTTGGTTTTGTGGCACGGCTATACAATAGGTAACCGGGGTGATCCTGCTTAACACCGGATAGGGACCCTGCCACGTTGCCAATAGCTTCTTTTCTGTGGTGGGTAGCAGGATCAATACTTGGTCTCTCACAGCGAACTCTCTTAGTGTGGTGCCTTTATCATACCACCGTTCCTGTTGGGCTTGGGCTTTTTCCATATTTCTATGGACTTCTTCCCATAGACCCATCAGGGTGTCCTTAAGAGAGGCGCTGTACTGGAGTAAGGGTTTTCCCTCGTCCTCATCCTCAGTCCATTGTTCCGCCGCCATCTCTAAGAGTATGCAGGATTTTCTTCCAAACACTAACTCGAATGGGGAGAAGCCTGTTGACTTCTGTTTGTGTGTCCTGATGGCGAACAAAACCAGTGGTAGTTGCCTATCCCAGTCCCTCCCAGCCTTCTCTACGCTTTTCCTCAGCATCGTTTTAATGGTTCTGTTGTACCTTTCCCCTAGGCCGTCTGTCTGGGGGTGATAGACGGCTGTCCTAATCTGCTTTATTTTCAATATCTCGCATACTTGTTTAATTAGGCGTGACATGAAGGGAGTGCCCTGGTCGGTTAGGAGTTCATGGGGGAAGCCTACACAGGAGAAGAAGGTGATCATCGCTTGGGCCACCAATGTCGTGGTGGTCAAGGTTAGAGGAAATGCTTCTGGGTATCGCATGGCGTAGTCCACCAGGACTAATATATATTGGTGTCCCCTAGCAGAAGGAAGGAGGGGTCCAACCAGGTCCATCCCTACTCTTCGACAGGGGACGTCAATGATTGGGAGGGGACGAAGCGGAGCGCGCGGTAGAGCGGGTGGATTAACCAGTTGACACCTGACACAGGAGGCACAGAACCGAGCTACCTCTTGGTATACCCCTGGCCAATAGAATTTCTCGAGCAAATACTTAAGGGTATGTTCTTTCCCATAATGGCCACCCCCAGTTTGACTATGTGCCAGACAGAGAGCCTGCTCACGGAAAGTTCTGGGGACCAATAAATGTTCCCTGACCTGGTTGTTCTCCGTAGACACCCTATATAGAAGACCTCGTTTTATACAAAAATAAGGGCCTACCATTTCGGGATTCTCTTCTTGGGCTTGGTTCCAGGCATGTTGTAAGGTTGTATCATCTCTCTGGGCTGTACGGAAGTCACGTGTTGGTATCTGAGATGTATCTGAGGAGGTAAGGACAGGAATAGGTTGAGTGTGGTAGACCTAGCTATACAACGCTCTTTCTGTTCTCTTTTCTCGGCGTGTTTTTGTTTTCCTCTCAATGGGTTTCTGTATGTCGTCACCAGAGAAGGGGGCACTTTCTAGCCATTTTATCAAAGGGGAGGAGGTGCTAAGGGACTCTAGGTATTCATGGAACTTAGGGAGATCAGTTCCCAGGAGAACCGCCACAAGTAGAGAGGGGATAACTCCAACTTTCCTCAGTTGGGAGTCCCTATCAACTTCCAACAAGACCTCTGCTAAGGGATAGAGCTTTCTCTCCCCATGGACGCATGTGACCTGGAGATACTCGCCTGCTACTATCTGGGAATCAGGTACGAGTTCTCGGGAGATAACAGTATGGTGACAACCCGTGTCAAGCAACGCCAGTACAGGCCTTCCATTCACATGTATCCGTTTCTTGTACCTCAAGGGGAAGTTTCCTGTAACATATACCCGTCCCCGGGAATACCCTTCTTCCATGGGTTCTGGGGGTGGAGTGCGTGTAG
This sequence comes from Triturus cristatus, assembly GCF_964204655.1. NCBI lineage: Eukaryota > Metazoa > Chordata > Amphibia > Caudata > Salamandridae > Triturus > Triturus cristatus. The sequence continues at coordinate 293,021,185 of NC_140583.1, read as the reverse complement.
GGCAGTTTCTGGCTATATGCCCCCACTCTGCACAGTGGAAGCATTGTGGTCCTTGTGATGGATTCGGGGGGGGGGGGGTGTCTTTGATGTGGGCTTTGGAAAAAAGGAACCTTTGGATTCTGTCTGGGGTAGAGGGGTTCTATTCAGGGTTTTGGATTGAACCAAGGGAAAACGATGGGCAGGGGCCTTGAAGTCTGGTGCGCGGTGGTACGAACAGGCCAGGTCTACAGCTAGTGTTACTGAGAGGTTGGGATGTTGTTTGATCCATGAGCGGGTATTGGAGGGAAGGGCGTCCAAGTATTGCTCTAGATAAATCTTTTCAGTGAGCTCCTCTACGGAGGACACTGAGGGTTGTAACCAACGGTTCCCCAGATCCCTAATGTGGTAGTATAGTGCACACAGGTTGTCTCCTGCTGTCCATTTTTCCTTTCTAAACTTGCTGTGGTAGTACTCCGGGTCGCAGCCCAGACGCTCCAGAATGGCTTTCTTTATGTCTGCATAACTGTTGTTCCGGCGGGGTTGGCTGCCTGGTATGCGGCCTGGAGCTCCCAGATAGCACAGGTGCTATGTATTGGCCCCATCTTTCCGGAGGCCAAGAAGCTGTAGTCGCGACACGTTTGAAGTTGACAAAGAAATAGTCCGGATCATCTCCAGTTTGGGACTTCTGGAAAACAGACCCAGGTACAATGGGATGTACCCGTGCACTTGATATAGCATCCGTGAGACGCACAATGGCGGTATTCTGTACCTGTTGAGTAATAGTGAGCGGGTTGCCTGTTCCTTAATCGCCATATGCAGTGCTTCCCTTTCTTTTTGAGCTTGTTTGGTTTGTTGTTCAAGGACAAGCTGTAGTAGGCGTTGTCCCTCAGCTAACTGCGCAATTATGGCTTCCATTGGGATTGGGAGGGTCATCATGGCTAGACCACTATCCCACTTCTGACACCATTGTCGTAGGGTGATACCACAAGATTGTCTTGTTCCCCCCCCTTTCATGAGGGTATAGTACACACAGACGATGTCACTGTTCGGGGGTTTTCTTATTTATATCTTGGACCAACACAGAATAGTCAAGATTGTCTTTTATAGGGTGGAGAAGGTCTACTAATAGTCTCTTGACTGGCCCTTGGAGTGGTTCTTCCTTTTTTCTCCGTGGCTTCGGTTTTGGCGTTGTGACACTCGGAAAGAGCAAAAAAGGAAAACAGAAAACAAAACTTTAGGCTGCTGCCTCTTTCTATGTATGCTGGGGAAGGGAAAGTGGACCTTCACCAAAATCCTTACGTGTATTGTGCCTATGTGGGTGAAGTCATTTTTGTGCAGTCGGTGGTGTGGCCCTTATTCCTGCCCACCAGCCCCTTAAATAAAAAGGCCCGCACGGCGGGCACTTGCCTGAATCCACGGCCGTGGTGAGATCTCACCTCCTCAGTCCTTCTCAGAGTGCCGTTCTCGCTCGCGGTGCTCAAAGAGCGTTCTCCTGTGGTTGGTCGCTCTTCCGCCTCTTCTCCTTGGTCCGGGACTCCAGGATCGCTTTCCCAGCTGGGACACCCTCCTTCTTCCGTGGTCGAGTCGTCTCCAGTCTCTCCGTCCGCGTCTTCTCCCGTTTTTCCGACAACCCTCCTGTCATTACTTCCTGGTTTTCTACTCTCTCTGGTGGGCGGGGCTTCCTCGCGTTGGCTGTGAACAGCTATACTGCTGCCACTGCTTCCTGTCTGGGACGCCTCCGCAGCTCTGTTGGAATTCCCGCCGCACTCCCCACCGAGCAAGGGCTGAACGGGTGCTCCCTCACAGGCACACACTAGAAAATCACCATTACTGATATTATATCACCATCCCCTCACTGTACATACTGTGTAACCTCTGGATGAATGCCTGTTATCCTGACCATGCAAGAATTATAACTTTACAGGCATCCACACACACATGGGAATTACCATATTCACATCACCCTAAACACCTGGGGTAAATCCCCTACAGTGGCAGAGAACCCATAGAGACCGCGCCTCTGCGCGTCTATTATCTACCATGTGCAATTTTAGGTACTCCCATTAGTATAGGGGAGCCTCTGCGCTCCTCCAAGCAGAATTTCGGTAGTCTTTCTGGGAAGCAATTCTATGCTTCACTTATGGCCCCTCTGGACCGGCCAGGTGGCAAGAAATGCAGCCAGTAGACGCCAACCCCAGGGATGTCTTTGGGAGGAAGGCCACTGCAGGTAAGAATCACTGGGGATACCTCGCTGGGTCTCCCAGCTGCAGAAGTTCATCTTAGGCAGCTGCCTGTGTCCATGCGGTGCAGCTGCGGGTCACCAATAGCCGAAAATGCCCAAGGACACGATGTGGGCACACCAAGCAGCAAGACCTCAAGCCTATCAGCAAGGGCTTGTTGATCGCAAAGGAGCACGGGATGCTCTCACCCTGGCCGCCAGCTCCAGCCCTGTTCATTATGAGATTCCCAGTGAGCGGGGCAGGATCTGTGTGACGTTGGAGGAGGCTTTCCCCAGCGCTGCGGCAACTCTCACAGCCCTGGGGAAGCTCTGCACAACAAGGAGTGGCGGGCCTCAGAAGTGGGGCCGGCGTCTATGTCTTTAGCCCTCCTGGCATTTCTCTCATGACGCTGAGTGGCCCCGCCTCCCTGGTTGCAGTCAGATTTACACGGGAGCAGGTGCCTCGACACAGCCCTTTCCGACTCCAGTACCTGCTCAGTTAAAATGGGGGATGGCTTCCCACACACACAGACGCGCTCCCCCCACTCTAGGGTGCTGCAGATCACAACACAGTACCTTTGGCGGCCAGCAGCATGTGAAAGAGGTAGGCCCAGACAAGTAGGAGAAAAACGCTTACCATGTGCTTCCTTTCAAACAAATAAAAAGGGGTAAGGAACACAGCGCTCTCCACAGGCTGTTACAAATCCTACAGGGCACCCACAGAGTCCTGGGGTGTCACTGGGGCAGAGGACAGGGCACAGGCAGGCCAGCACGCAAAGTCCCCTGGCAGAGTAGCAGTCCCTTCAGCCACCCAGCAGCCAGAAGGTAGTCTAAGACAGTGGTTCATCTAAGCACAAAGCAGTCCTCTCGCAGTATCATCTGTTCCAGTTCCCAAGCATGCTCAAAAGACGTGAGGTCACAGCCCCAGTACTTATAGCACTATAGTATTTGTTCTCCTCCTGGCACAGGCTCTAGGCCCAGTCCAAATCAATTCTGGGGGGCACTTTGCAAGTGCACACCAAACTCCATTGTAAGTGTAAGCCCTGGCTCCAGACACACCACAGGGGGGCAGAACCATCATTGTGGAAGGCAGGCACAGCCCTATTCCGGTGCAGGTGCCACTCCTTCCACCACTCCAAATGCAGACGAGGCCTATTCAGCCTAGCGCTGACTCATTCAGATTCTCTGGAGCCACTGCACCTCCCCAGCCCCTCCAAGGCCAGACGGTCAATACACAACAGGCATCCACAAAGACACATAGCACACAGAAATGCCCACTTCTAAAAGTAGCATTTCTAAAATAGTGATAATAAATCCGCTTTCACCAGTAAGCAGCATTTATCTCCACTATTCCAAACATACCAAACTTGATCACGCTACCCCTCTCATGTCAGGAATTATCACATTGGGGACTTGGGAGTCCCCAATGCATCCCTATGAGAGAGCAGCCTCACAGCAGTGAGAAACCAAATAGGCTGTTTGTCACTACCAGGACATGCCACACAGTGAAGGCACATTTCCTACCTTTTACGTACACCATACCCTGCCCATAGGGCTAGCTAGGGCCTAACTTAGGGGTGAATGATATGTAGTAAATGGGGAGTCACAGACGTGACAACCACTTTATGTGCCACGTCACAGTGGCAGTAAACTGAGTGCACAGGCCCTGCAGTGGCAGAGGTCTGAGACAGGTTTGAAAGGCTACTTTGGTGGGTGGCACTTGAAGAACTGTAAGCCCACCAGTAGCATTTAATTTACTGTCCCTGGGTGTATGAGATACCACTGTACAAGGGACTGACAGGTAATTGAAATATGCCAAACAGGTGGACCAATCTTACCAAGTTTACCATAGAGAGCACATGCACTTTAGCACTAATCAGCAGTGATAAAGTGCCCAGAGTCATAAAACCACCAACGACAAGTCAGACAAAATAAGGAGGAAGGCAAAAAGTTCTGGGATGACCATACAAAAAGGGCCAAGTCCAACACAACCCCCTTTCAGCCTAAAGCCAGGGTAGACCAATCATAACCTTGATGGGCTTCCCTGCTTGGAGCGATAGAACATGGACACGGGTCCGCAACTACAGGGGCACACTCCAGTTCAACGCCAACCTGAACCAACGTGGATCCCTCTGTCTAAGCTCCCAGGACCAACTAAGCTACCCTACTGGGACTCTGTTAGACCTGGCATCCTTGGCGTGGTTTTCCCTGACCTTTGGCCTTTACCTCCTGTGTTTTTGATGCTGTGCTGGATTTCATTTTTTTTGGCTTAGATGCTTCGGGCACGTTGCCACTGCTGATCAGTGTCAAAGCGCAATTGCTCCCTGTGTAAACTGGTATTGTGATTGGTTCTCCCTGATTGGCATATTTGATTTACCAGTAGGTCCCTTGTAAAGTGAACTGAGTGTGCCAGGGCTGGTTAATCAAAGGCTACTAGTGGGCCTGCAGCACTGACTGTGCCACCCAGTAGCCCCTGAAAAGATGTCTCAGGCCTGCCACCGCGGTGCCTGTGCGCAGTTTGTTAACTGCCATGTCGACTTGGCAAGTGCACCCACTTGCCAGGCCCTACCATTCCCTTTTCTTGCACAGAGGACACCCCTATGGTTGGCCCAACGTACCCCCTGGGCAGGGTGTAGTGTATGTGAAGAGTAGGACATGTACAGGTGTGTGTAATGATTGTAAAATACTACCAATTTCGTTTTTCACTATTGAAAGGCTATCTTGCCCCTCAGGACAGAATGGGGAATGCTTTGTAACAGAGATATGATAGAAAAATGGAGTTTGATAGCCCTGAACTCAGGATTAAATAACACATCTTTTAGTAAAGATGGTTTTTAATTGTGTGGTTGAAAATACCACTTTAGAAAGTGGCTATTTTCTTGGTCAACCATCCTGTGTGCCTCTACCTGTTTGTGGATTGACTGTCTGGTTTCAGTGTGACAGAGACAGAGGATGTGCGTTCTCTGTAGACAGCCTCTGGCGGGGGTTGAGGTGTGCCTGGCCCTTCCTGGATGACAGCCTGAGCTGAATAGACCCTGGCTGCATATAGAGTGGTGGGAGGAGATTTACCTTGCACCTGAATGGAGCCTGTCTCCCTTGCACAATACTGTCTCCACCGCCTGTGGTCATGCTGCACCAGTTACCAGTGAAGGCAGAACTGGTTTGAACTGGGCTCAGAACCACCTGCACAAAGAGAACATAGACATTTTGGGGTATAGAATTGAATTGAAAAACTTTATTCGGTAAGAAAATTACATACCATAAAAGTGTTTACACATAGAAATACATTAGTAATTATGCGCATGTCATTTTTATAAGATTAATTTGTTTGGCCTAGGCAAGTGGAAATAAGTGCAAAATGGCAGGAGCGAATTAAAAAAGATAATGTGACATTAATTTAAAAATGGTCAAATAAATTAAGAAGATTAAGGCAATGCATGACAGAAGAAAAACAAACCCCCCAGTAGCAATTTTAGGATGCATAGGGGGGCTAATCCCAGTTCATCGTAGGATATGTTTAAGTGGTTCGGAGAGAGCGACTGTCAGTGTATTATTTAAAGAGAGATCTCCATTTAAAGGTTAGCTCTATGTCATACACAGAATTTTAAAAACATTGCCATATGTTTTGCCAATGATTCTGTTTCTAACAGGTGGAGGGCCATGAAAGCTGGCCGACACTGATTTAGGCCCAAATGTTTCAGGAAGGGGATCAAGTATAGCTTTCTTGGCTCAACATAAAATTTACAGAACATTATCACATGAATGGTTGTTTGGAGGGAAAGGTCATCACAAGGGCACGGCATCAATTGGGTACTCCAGTCGCCCAGGAAAAGTTATTAGACGATGGAATATGTTCAGTCGCATTCTGGTGAGTAAAAATTTCTCGTAATTACTCAGGTTGGAATTCAGATATGGCTCGATTTGATCTGTTATCTGTATTAAGGAGAACAGTTGAGCAGAGTTTTTATTTAGTTCAAGAGCCAGGCGCAGATCAGTTAAATGGATTAAACAAATGTCTCGCAGTCGTTTTCTAGGAATTGAGATGATATTTTGGGGGTTTAAAAAGAGATGCTCAAGTCCTAGGTCCGTTAAAAACTTTTTGACATAAGCAATCCAAGTGATTGATGATCCGTGCTCCAAATTCTTGCAGTCATTAATGAGTTCCTGGGTAAATTTTAATTCTGGTGTCGTCCAGATACGGTGCCATAGAAGGATAGGCTGCATGCGTATCACGTCCGTGATATATGGAAGGCCCAGTTCACTGTGAATGGTGAATGTTAAAGGTTGAGGTGGACGATGGGACTCCCAGCAGGAATTTCAGAAAGGAATTCTCTGTCTTTTGGAGTAAAGTGACGCGTGCATTTCCCCAAATCCCGGCCCCGTAGATAGCTGTACTAAGGCATTTTGAGTTATAAATATCTAACATTTCCTTAGATGCTCTTTTACCCAGCCTCCGGTCAAACACTTTCAGGGCCGTTGTTGCTTTTAAAAACTGCAAGTTTCTGTTCTCTATTGCACTTTTCCAAGTGGATTTATTATCTATCACGACTCCTAGGTAGGGATAGGTGGTGGTGTCCTCTATTTTGGTGTCCTGTAGATAGATATTTTTCTTGTTACGTAAGTGTTTCCCTGATGCCATCACAAAGTTTTTTTTGGTGTTAATGTTTAGATCCAGTTGTTTCATAAAATCCGTATATCTGATCAGGGCCCGTTGTAACTCAAGGGGGGTGCGGGCGAGTATGACTGCGTCGTCCGCATATAAGAGTGCGGGGATTGGGCGTTGTTTGATGTGTGGCTGGTCCTGGCTGCCTTTTAGCAAGGCTGCTTCTAGTCCGTTTGTGTAAATGTTAAAAAGAAAGGGAGCCAGGACACAGCCTTGCCTTACTCCCCGTTCGATTGCAAAGGATGATGTTAACTGCCCCCCGATGCCATATCTTACTCTAGCAGTGGTTTTCGAGTAGATTTCCCTTATGTAGTTCACCAGGTTGGGGTCAATGCCCAATTGTGTCATTAAGGTCCAGAGCTTGGTATGATCTACGCAGTCGAAAGCTGCGGATAGGTCGACGTATGCCATTTGAAGACTGCCACCCTTTACATGGACATACTTCCCTCTCAATAGTGTAAGGTTGAGGACCTGCTCTATGGTACCTCTGCCTTCCCTGAACCCGAACTGAAGGTCGGATAGAATATTGTTTGATTCGGCCCAATTTTGTAAACATGCTACGAGGATTCTACCTACTACTTTGCCGAAAGAATCCAATAATGAAATGGGTCTATAGCACGTGGGGTTGTTCCTGTTTCCCTTTTTAAATATGGGCACTAAGATCGAATCAGACCAGGATGTTGGTAGTCCTACATAACCCAGTGCGTTTAGGACATTTAGTAACAGGGGGGCCCAGAGGTCGGTGTTTGATTTGTATAGGTCCATGGGGACCGCGTCAGGACCCGGGGCCTTTCCTGACCTGCTAGCATTCAGGGCTTGCTCAACCTCTGCAAGCTCAAAGTTCATGATTGGAGGGATGATTCGGAGTGTAGATGCATGGTGGTTGTGTGTTTGGGGTCCGTCAGATTTTGAGAAGGTTTTTGAAAAATGGGTGACCCACTCTTGTTCTGAGATGGTAGTCTCAAGTGTGCCGCTTACTTTCGGTCCTGACAGAAAGGAAGAGTTTACAATCTCACAAAATGTTACAGAGTCTTTGTTTTGGCAGCTACTATGTAAAGCAGTCCAGTGTTCTTCTTTAAGTTCTCTTTTCCTGGATGCTACTGTCTTATTATAGTTTTGTCTAGCTGTTGAGATTTCGGAAAAGTTTCTTGGGGATTTTTTAAGGGCAGTCTTGAGGGTTTTGTGGGCTCTGGAGCATACTGAGTTAAACCACCTAAACTTAGGTTTATCCTGAGGTGTTTTCTGTACCCGGGGTTGGGCTGTCAGGGCATTCTTGACCTGTAATGTTATTAGGTCGTAGTTAGCCACAATCTCTTCGGGATTGGTTGTCTCCGTTAAGCAGGCTTCAAAAGCTGGGCGGGCTGCGTTAATTATGGTATCAAGGATAACGGTGGGATTGATTTTTGACCATTTCAGTGCATAACCATTTGGACGGGGCATAGAGATGAGTTCTGCACAAAGTAGTGTTTCTGAGTTTTTTTTTGGGGCAGTGGTTTGGATCGTGACTGTCAGTGGAAAATGATCACTGAATGCACTATCATGGGTGTGGACGTCAGTAATCAAGTTGGGGAGGATGTTCCCTACTAAAATGAAGTCAATGCAAGAGGATAGGCCTCTGCCGTTGAAAGTTGGAGCAAAAGGAGTTATAGGAGTGGTGAATTCATTTGCAAAGGCCAGTTGTAAATGGATCATATTCTCATTCAAGACAGACCCATTTTGAGAATGTGAGAAATGGGGAATATTGTTTTGTGTGTGAGCCAGGTAGCCGCAGTTACCGTTTGGGGCGTTCTTGCATAGTGCTGAGTTGAAGTCTCCCCCCCAGATTATTGTTGGTTCCATACCTTTAGTAGAGGTTAATTGTTTTTGTAAGGAGACACGGATTTCTTTTATAACCCCTGCAAATCTATCTTCCGGAAGATTGTTATAGAAATTAACAATTAAGATAGATGGCATTTTACCTATAGTGATACGTATGATCTGGTATTGTGGTTCAGCTTTAAGGGTATGGGCCTCCAGGGTTGGTATTAAGTTTGTGACATATATTGTTAGTCCACCCTTTGCTCTACCAGATGTAGAAGGGAGTGCTGGGCTGAAAAAAGTCTTATAGCCATTTATATGTAAGGGGGTTGTTAACCATGTCTCCTGGAGAGCAATAATTTAATGAATTTTATCCATTCTTCGTTTTGGGTCTTTAAGGCGAAGGCCTGATATGTTCCAAAAAGTTATTTTTAAGAGTGAGTTTGTTTTCTTACGTTTAGGGTTTGTCCTGCAAATGTTTTGATTATGTACAATAGGATCCATATTGGTACTGGTGTCACCCTCCCTGTAAGATATAACTGTCAGGGGGGAAATAGTTTCGGGAATGCTGATCTGTTCAGCGTTGGGTACGATCCCTTGTTGATTTGTGGGTATTGCATGAGTTGAGGAGGGGGAAATCTGTTGTTTCCTTAGGTGTAACTCAGATTGGATGGTTGGTAGGAGTGAAAAAGGGGTAGTAGTCGGAGTTTCAGGGTTGCTCATTGGTGTTAACTGTCAGTCTACCTCTTCTAGTGTATTGAGCTGTTCAAATCGGTTTTGGGTAAGGATGCACCCATTCCCGTTGTGAGCGTTTATTTGCTCGCTATGATAGAAATAGTCACGTGACACCATATTAATATGATTGGTTTCGTGTATTGTTGTCCCATTGATTCTAAGTAAGGAGCGGACTAAACCTGGTGATCTAAAATTTACGACTATACAGCCTCCAGGGCTTTTTTTGATAGAGTCACCGATCCAGCCCACTCTCCTCACCATCAAGATCTGATTTGTGTGTCTTGGGTGGAGGTAGGTGTTTTTAGTGAGCCAGTGGGTGACCTTGTTCCTTAACGAGGCCCATGATTCAGTGGAATCTTTTTGTAGAAAAGGGACCAAAACGTATGGCCGGCAGCTGGTGGTAAGTGTAAATGATCGTTGTTAGAGATAGTGGTACAGTCTGCCCTGATGTTTTGGCTTGGAGCTACGTTAGAACTCAGAGATGGATCAGGTTCAGTGTTTGATCTTAAAGTTCCCTTTGTTACATGGGTCTTCAGTGATCTAGTTGTAGAATGAAAAGTAGGGGTATTTACGCTGGGATTGTTGGGGTGGTTGATTGAAAGTAGTGGGTTCCGATTTGATTGTGAGTTAGAGTAACTGGTTGCCAACGGTGTATTAGTCGAGTTTTGTTTGATTATGCCGTCAAGTACAGTTTTAGTCAGTTGGACAAATTTGTCTTCAAATACCGAAGAAAGTAAAGAGATCATTTCCCCTAGTTTAGTTTCGATGTCCTGACTTACAGCTAACTGTAGTGTCTTTCCACTGCTTTCCACTGATAGCTTAATTGTCTCGCCAGGAGTAAATAATTGGTCTTGGGGGGATAGGTTAGTTTCCTCTGTTTTTATGCCTATATCACAGGTGGCTGGAATTGGTGAGGACTTTCCCCCTTTGCAAGACTGGCCTTTTTTGTGTGGCCCTTTCCCAGTACTCATTTTAGTTTTACCTTTCCCTCGTGTTACGGGGCCCTTTGGTTGTAATGCGTCGGCATTCAGCCGAAGTCTAGGTCGGTCAGGTGGAGTTGGGAAGTGATTGAGAGAAATTTCAGTGGTGGTTGTCAAGATAGGTGATTTGGGCAGTGAGGGTGAGTTTGAGGCGTCAGTGATTCTGTTGCATCTTACCGGGGGTTCTAAAGAGAGCCTCCTTTCTGTTGATTGTATTTCCTGTATTATTAAGGATTCTGCCCTCAACAGATAAGCGTCCAATGTGCCCGCTGCACTTTTACGTGTTTCCATTTTTAAAAATCCGGACAATTGCAATCAGATGGAGAATAATAAATTGTGCAATACAAGTTGCGCTATGGGGAAGGTGTAATGAGGCTTGACTGTTTGGTATAATTGGCAGTACCTTGAGGAAAGATGGGGGGACAGATATATTTCAACCATTGGTGAAGCTTTACGGCAATGTCCCGAATAAATACAACGAAAGGGGGTGGCCCTGCCCTGCCTCCTCCAGCCCCGGACCGCCACAGACGGTCCCGCCCTTGTCCCGGGCTTCTCCCGGCGCCACCCGCGCGCTACCCGCGACGCGGGGGTCAGGGTCGGTTAAGTAGCGCCTCTGGGCGCGCTGGCAGCGTGTTTCCGGCCCCAGGGGATCCTGGGATATGTAGTTCTGGCGTGCGCTCCCCCCACACAGCGGCCACCACAGCAAGCGACGGCGGGAGGGAGACGCCGCGGGCACAGAGGACCTGGTTGCGCCGAGAGCTTGAGGCACACTCCGGTAGGTTTCTCCCCGCCTTCCACAAAATTTCCGGTTTGTTCCCCACTCTGCCGGGGTCAGGGTCGGTTAAGTAGCGCCTCCGGGCGCGCTGGCAGCGTGTTTCCGGCCCAGGGGATCCTGGGATATGTAGTTCTGGCGTGCGCTCCCCCCACACAGCGGCCACCACAGCAAGCGACGGCGGGAGGGAGATGCCGCGGGCACAGAGGACCTGGTTGCGCCGAGAGCTTGAGGCACACTCCGGTAGGTTTCTCCCCGCCTTCCACAAAATTTCCGGGTATAGCTTTAGACTACTTCTTGAATCAAGAGGAACCTTTGAAAAGGAGAAGAGTTGAAGAAACTGAGGAGAAGCACTGCCCTTGCTGTGTGTCTGGGGTTGGCCTGGCGTTGCTGTTTCTGCAAAGGAAAGGAGAAGGACTTTGCTGTGTGCTGTGTCCCCTGCTTGAGGAAAGTCTCCAAGGGCTTGAGTAGAGCTTTCCTCCTGTTTTGAAGCCTCAGAGACAAAGGACTTCATCCCCAGCTCCCCTTAACTTCCTTGCTGGGAGTTTTGACCTGCCAAGAGATGCCTGTAACTGTGTTGGACCTCCAGAGGTTGTTCCTGCTGTTGGGAGCTGGAAGAAACCTAAGAGAAGTAAGAAAACCTATTTCCAACGCCGCTGTGATGCCGCAACCTGTACTGGGTGGCTAGGGGCACCGCTCATGAAGTGAGCGACGCTTCGCCCAGCCAGCTCCGTGCTCCGACTCCCTTTGTCGCCCAGTGACACCTGCAGTTATCGGCCGTGCCCAACGCTAGTGCTCGCACCGACTCCGTCATTGCCAGCGCCTGAATCCTGTTATCACAGTGCCGATAACCGCCAAGGGTGACTCCAGGTAGCCAGCCTCGACATCCACACCGAAGTCTCACTTCTTCGATTCCGTGCATCGTCACAGACTTCGTTTCCAAGGTACTGTTTGTTTGGGGGTCTGTGTGACTCCGGGCTCGATGCCGCGCTCCCCACGGTTGGTGCCGCACTTTGGATTTATTACATATAAGCTCATTTTTACAATATCCTTTTGAAAGTCATTTTTCTTAATACTTGTATGTTGCATTTTTGTCTTTTTGCTCTTGTTTAGTCTAGATAAAGATACTTTATTATTCTAAACTGGTGTGGTGTCCTTTTGTGGTGTTATCACTGGGTTACTGTGAATGTTGGTACAAATACTTTACACATTGCCTTTGGGATAAGCCTGTCTGCTCGTGCCAAGCTACCAAGGGGGTGAGCAGGGGTTATCTAAAGTTTGTATCCCCCTTACCCTGACTAGAAGCAAGGATCCCTATTTGGGCAAAGGTACCTACCTCTGCCAACTAGAGACACCCATTCCTAACATTGGTGGCAGCGGTGGGATTTGAACCTGTCTTTGTACTTGACCCACAGTGATTGCTTTACATCACTAGTTTAGTGCAGACCACTACGCAACCACATACTGTGTTTTGTTTTTGGTTCTATTTTTGAGAGACCCTTAAAGTATCCATGCATCATGTCTCAGAAGAGTAAACCAGCAAGTGAGATAGCAGAACTGGAGTTTGATATTGAAATGTTGCATACCTACAAAATAGATCAGCTCAAGCAATTTTGCAAAGATTTTGAATGTCCAATGAAGAGCAGCTACAGGAAGGAGGAGCTACAGAAGACCTTACGGGCCAGGTGGGAGGCAAAAGAGGCTGGGGAGACAGGTGATGCAGAGGTGGATGGGGATGCACAAGGGAATGGTTTCAGGTCACAGGATCTGCCTGTATCAAGAGTAGCCTCCAGGGTTGGCCGCAACCATTCCGCTAGAGGTTTTCCCCAGAGGAACTGGAGGAGAACCAAAGGGTTAAAGATCATGAGTTAGAAGAGAAGTCATGAAGCTCAAGAAGAAACAACTGGAAATGGAGAAAGAAAAGATGGCAGAGGAGAGCAAGAACGCTTGTGCCTTAGAAGAAAAGAAATTGCTTCTGGCTCATGAGTTAAGCATGAGGGAACTGGATATTAAAGCCAAGCAAGTGGAGTCCAGTTCAAATGGTGACAGCGTACAACCAGTGCAAGGGGGTAAGGTTTACAAACCCAAGGAGCTAGTGCAGAATCATCAGAGGGGAATAGATATTTATGCATGGTCTACTGCGTATGAGTTAGCCTTGAGAATGAATGAGGTTCCTGAGAATAATTGGGGGGCGGGCCTGTGGAAACACTTTGAGGCCACTGGGAGGGACACCCTGCCACCTTCGGAGCAGGCAGGTAACCTGACCTATCCCCATATGAAGGAGGCTTTATGCTTCAGGTATGGGATCACACCAGAGCAGTACAGAGAAAAGTTCAGGAACTTTAGGAAGCTTGATTCTCATGCTTGGGTTGAATGTATGAACATGTATAACCGTGCACTGGATGGGTGGATAAAGGGCAGCAAGGTAACTGATTACCAGGGGTTGTACAACTTGATTGGTTGGGAGCACTTGAGTAGTCTGTGTGTTCCAGAGCTGCGCCAGTATCTATTGGATAGTAAGCTAACTGACCCCAGGTAGCTTGCAAAGGAGGCGGACCCCTGGACTAGCAACAGGGTCCACAAGGGTATTGTGGGTAAACCAGCCAAGGGTGGGCAGGGTCCCCAGCAGAAGAGTGGGGGGGACAAGGGTAACCAAAAGGAGGGCCCTAAAACAGTTTCCAGAGTAAGGAAGTCCAACCCCCCAAGCCTAATACATCCTGGCCCCCTAAGGGCAGGTACGACAACCAGGGTTCCCAACGGACAGTGTTATTCATGCAGTCAGGTGAGCCACATTGCAAGGGATCCCAAGTGCCCCAACGCACCACCAGCACCTACTGTTGCTCCACCACCAGGGTAAGTAAGTGTAGCGCTAGGGGAGGAGGTGGGGATCCAGCAGTTATGACCCTTGTCTAATTAGTACACAGAGAGATGGTCCAGGGATCCTATATGCCTGGGAACACTAAGAAATACAGGCAGTGGGTGACCATCAATGGGAAGAGGTTGGAGGCTCCGAGAGACACAGGAGCCAGTGTGACATCTGTCAGGCGTCAATGGGTGTCTGAAAAGCAGGTTATTCCCAATGTACTTCACCCTGTAGTTGCAGCAGAAAACTTTGAGCGCCTGTGTAAGGTGGCGCTAGTTCCCTTTGAGTGGAGGGGGGTCTCAGGTTCCTTGAAGGTCATTATTAGCCCGTTAATGCCTTGTAGACTGTCTGCTTGGCAATGACCTGGAGAGTTCCCCATGGAAGAAGGTGGAACGCCAGGCTCATTTGGAGATGTTGGGTCTGTCTGAGTGGGTCTGTTTGACAACTCGGTCAATTGCAGCCAATAGGGGTAATCAGGAGGACCTGGAGCCTGAAACAGTGGCTCAGATGCCTGCCAGGAAGAGGAGGGGCAGGAGGCGTAGGAAACCAGCCCCCAAAGTTCCCACGGTCCAGGAGGAGGCATAACATGAGGGGGATGCCCTGGAACCTACAGGGGAACAAGTGGCCGAACTGGGAGACCTGCATGAGCTGACCCATTGGCAGTAGGAAGGAGGTCCCTCCAGGGAGGAGTTCTGCAGAGCGCAGATGGCAGGCCCTACTCTTGTTGATTTGCGGCAACAGGCTGAAAACCAGGCAGCAGGTGATCAGTCTGGATCATATCTGATTTACTGGGAAGATGGATTCTTGTATAGTGAGCCTAAGGTCGCTGAGCCCGGTTCAACCCGTGTGCTGGTGGTACCCGAGCGCTTCGGGACCTTCCTACTGGGCTGGCTCATGACGTGCCTCTAGCAGGACATTTGGGGTGCGTCAAGACCTTTCAGAGACTTATCACCCACTTTTACTGGCCTCAAATAAGAAGGCACGTTGGTACGCATTATAGGTCTTGTTAGACTTGCCAGGCAAGTGGCAAGAGTGGAGGGAAGTGTAAGGCACCCCTCAAACCCTTTCCTTGGTGAGCACCCCTTTTGAGCGGGTGGGCATTGATATTGTGGGGCCACTGGAACCCAAGACAGCCTTAGGCAACAAGTTAATCTTGGTCTTGGTGGACCATGCGACCCGGTACCCGGAAGCTGTCCCTCTACGGACAATCAGAGCCCCCGTGGTGGGCCGTGCATTGATGGGGATTTTTTCCCGTGTGGGGTTCCCCACACATGTGGTCTCTGACCATGGTACAAACTTCCTTTCGAAGGACATGACATCTTTGTGGAAGGAGTGCTGTGTGGCATACAAGTTCACCACTCCTTACCATCCTCAAGGGAATGGGTTGGTTGAGAGATTCAACCAAACCCTGAAGGGCATGATCAAGGGTCTTGCAGAACCCATGAGACGGAGGTGTGACTTTTTTTTGCCATGCCTGTTGTTTGCATACAGGGAGGTACCACAGAAGTCCTTAGGGTTCAGTCCCTTTGAGCTGCTAAGATGTGTTCAGCTATGTGCTGGCATTCAGAAACCAGACTCAACGCTTCAGGAAACTCGCTCAGGCATACCTTGAAGCTAGCCAGGAAGAAATGAAAAGATGGTATGACCAGAATGCCACTCTGGTCGAATTTCAGCCTGGCCAGAAAGTGTTGGTGATGACACCAGTGGAGCTTTGTGCGCTCCAAGATAATTGGACTGGTCCATATGAGGTGGTGGAGTGCAAGAGTGAGGTGACCTATTTGGTTGACTAGCAGCCTCCTAGGAACCCTTGGAGGGTCCTGCAATTAAACTGCCTCAAGCCGCATTTTGAGAGATCTGAAGTAACTCTGCTCCTTGCAACAGATGATGGAATGGATGGAGGAGGAGAGTGAGCCTCTTCCTGACCTCCTGTCAGCGTAGGAACATGATGGGTCAGTGGAAGTGGTAAACCTCTTTCCATCCCTGACCCCAGAGCAGCAGAGGGACTATCGCTAGGTGCTGGGTCAGTTTGCCTCCCTGTTCTCCCCGACACCAGGAGTCACCAATTGGTGCATCCAGGATGTGGACACTGGAGACAGTCTACCTGTGAAGCAGACATTTTTCAGGGTAGCTGACAAAGTCAGGACTAGTAACAAGGAAGAAGTTTCCAAGATGTTGGCGTTAGGGGTGATAGAGCCCTCAAGAAGCCCTTGGGCTAGCCCAGTGGTTTAGTGCCAAACGCTGCTGCACCCGGTGCCATTCCTAAACTCCGGTTCTGTGTGGACTACTGTGAGCTCAATGCGGTCACCAAGAATGACGCGCACCCCACATTTGATCTGACGTCTAGGTGCTGGCAGATTGCCTTAACCGATGGGGCCAAGGAGAGGTCTGCGTTAACGCCAGAGGGGCACTACTAGTTCTGGATTATGCCCTTTGGGTTGGAGAACGCCCCTGCCACCTTCCAGAGACTGGTCAACTGGGTAATGTCCAGGCTAGAGAAATTCAGCGCCGCTTACCTGGATGACATTGCTGTGTTCAGCTCCAGTTGGGAGGAACATTTGCAACACCTCTGTGAAGTGTTGAAGGCTCTGCAAAGGGCAGGCCTCACTATCAAGTCTAGTAAGTGCCAGATAGGGCAGGGGTTTGTGGTGTACTTGGGAAACCAGGTAGGAAGCGGCCAGGTGGCGCCCCTTCAAGCGAAGATTGACACCATTCTGGCTTGGGAGCTCCCCCAAGACCCAGACAGAGGTGAGGGCCTTTTTAGGTCTCACTTAGTACTACAGAAGGTTTGTCAAGGGGTATGGCACAATTGATGCCCCCTTAACAGAGCTGACTTCAAGGAAGCAGCCCAAGAAGGTGATCTGGACTGATGCCAGCCAGACCGCTGTTGATGCCCTGAAATCTGCCATGTGCACGGCATCTGTGCTTAAGGCACCTGACTTCTCCAAAGAATTTGTTCTGCAGACAGATGCTTCAGAGCATCGTGTGGGATCACCACTCTCACAATTGAACAACGAGGGCTTAGACCAACCTGTAGCTTTCATCAGAATGAGGCTACTTTCCAGGGAACAGAGGTGGAGTGTAATTGAAAGGGAAGGGTTTGCTGTGGTCTGGGCGCTGAAGAAGCTCAGGCCCTACTTGTTCGGGACTCACTTCCGGGTTCAGACAGAACACAGGCCTCTCAGATGGCTAATGCAGAATCCAAAATTGTTGAGGTGGTCCATCTCCCTACAGGGAATGGACTTTATGGTGGAACACCGCCCTGGTACAGAACACGCCAATGCTGATGGTCTGTTCAGGTTCTTCCGCCTTAGTGATGAGAACTCCCAAGAGGATGGGTAGTTCTGCCCACTTTTCAGCTGGAGGGGACACGTGTTAGACCTGGCATTCTTGGCGTGGTTTTCCCTGACTTTTTGCCTCTACCTCTTGTGTCTTTGATGCTGTACTCGATTTCGTTTTTGCTGATTTAGATGCTTTGGGCACTTTACCACTGCTGATCAGAGTCAAAGTGCAAGTGCTCCCAGTGTAAATTGGTATTGTGATTGGTTCTCCCTGATTGGCATATTTGATTTACCAGTAGGTCCTAGTAAAGTGCACTGAGTGTGCCAAGGCTGGTAAATCAAATGCTACTAGTGGGTCTGCAGCACTGATTGTGCCACCCACATGAGTATCCCCATAAAAGATGTCTTAGGCCTGACAACGCGGTGCCTTTGCGCAGTTTGTTAACTGCCATGGTTTGCACTTTACAAGCCCTACTCTTCCCTTTTCTTGCACAGAATATACCCCTATGGTAGGTCCAAGGTACCCCCCTGGGCAGGGTACCCTTTATGTAAAAGGTAGGACATGTACTGGTGTATGTAACATGTCCTGATAGTGAAATACTACCAATTTTGTTTTTCACTATTGAACGGCTATCTTGCCCCATAGGACAGAATGGGGAATGCTTTATAACATCTGACAAGCATATCTTCCCATAGGGATAAGATTGAAAAATGGTGTTTGATATCCCTGAACTCAGGATTTAATAACACATCTTTTAGTAAAGATGGTTTTTAAATTGTGTGTTTGAAAATACCACTTTTAGAAAGTAGCTATTTTCTTGTTTTACCATCCTGTGTGCTTATGCCTGTTTGTGGATTGACTCTCTGGTTTCAGTGTGACAGCGAATGTGCGTTCCCTGTAGACAGCCTCTGGGGGGGAGGGGATTGAGGTGTGCCTGACCCTTCTTGGATGACTCAGCCTGAGCTGGATTGACCCTAGGCTGTATATAGAGTGTTGGGAGGAGATTTACCTTGCACCTGAATGGTGCCTGTCTCCCTTGCACAATGGAGTCTCCACCTCCTGTGGTCATGCTCCACCAGTGAAGGCAGAACTGGCTTGAACTGGGCTCAGAGCCCCCTGCACAAAGAGAACAAAGACATTTGCCAAGGAGAAGAGCTGGAGAAACTGATAAGTACTGCCCTTGCTGTGTGTCTGGGGTTGGCCTGCAGTAGCTGTTTCTGCCAAGGAAAGGAGAAGAAATTTGCTGTGTCCTCTGCTTGAGGAAAGTCTCCAAGGGCTTGAGTAGAGCTTGCCTCCTGTTTTGAAGTCTCAGGGACAAAATGACTTCACCCCCAGCTCCCCTGAACTTCCTTGCTGGGAGCTCTGACCTGCCAAGTGGTGCCTGTAACTGTGTTGGGCCTCTGGAGGTTGTTCCTGCTGTTGGGAGCTGGAAGAATCCTAAGAGAAGTAGGAAAACGTATTTCCGACGCCGTCAGCGACGCCGCGACCTGCACCGGGGCACTGCTCATGAAGTGAGCAACGCATCGCCCGGCGAGCTCAGCAGCTCCGATGCCCATTGACGCCTCCAGTTATTGGCCATGCCCGATGCCAACGCTCGCACTGACTCCGTCATCGCTTGAATCCTGTTATCACAGCACTGATAACCGCGGAGGATGACTCCGGGGAGCTAGCCTCGACATCAACACCAAAGCCTCACTTCTTTGATGCCGTGCATCATCACAGACTTCGTTTCCAAGGTACTGCTTGTTTGGGGGTGTGTGTGACTCCGGGCCCGATGCCGCGCTCCTCACGGTTGGTGCCGCACTTTGGATTTATTGCTGTCACAATGTCGCAATAGCCCCAGTTCGTGCTATTTGGTTTTTACAAGCTTATTTTTGCAATATGCTTTTGAAAGTAATTTTTCTTAATACGTGTATGTTGGATTTTTGTCATTTTGGTTTATTCTAGATAAAGATACTTTATTTTTCTAAACTGGTGTGGTGTCCTTTTGTGGTGCTTTCACTGGGTTACTGTGAGTGTTGGTACAAATACTTTATACACATTGCCTTTAGGATAATCCTGTCTGCTCGTGCCAAGCTACCAAGGGGGTGAGCAGGGGTTATCTGAAGTGCGTATCCCCCTTACCCTGACTAGAAGCAAGGGTCCTTATTTGGACAAAGGTAACTACCTCTGCCAACTAGAGACCCCTATTTCTAACAGGCTCCTTAGCTGTCCGCGGCCTGACCCCAGGCCCTAGGCCATCCAGATGTTTCTGGTCCTTGCCATCTCACAGAGTGGGGGGCGGAAGCACCCAGGTACATAGTATCCATTCTCCACTCTACCTCTCATCAGTGCAGTTCTACATTGCCACTGATCCCTCAACCCAGGGTCTGCACCCTCAGGCTGACCAGGGTTCACGAGTGAGGCTCTCCTCACCCTACCCCTCCTTCTGGGGTTCCGCGCTCTCCTCCTAGAAGAGGCAACCTCAGAACATAAAACTGTCAGGGAGCTTGAATCAGCCCTCCCACACAATTCTCCCTCCAGTTCAGGATCTTGACCCTGCAACTGGTCTCCCAACCCAGGGACTAAGCCCTCAGGTTGAACCGGGGACAGAGGCGAGTATTTCCTCCTCCTGCACCCCCTTCCAGAGTTCTGCACCTTACCACCTGAAGTGGTACCCCAAGAAGACAAAATGTTAGGGACACTGCTTACAGATGTCCTTTCCTCGAGGTCAGGTATTACCTCCTGAACCTGGCCTCCCATCCCAGGGACTACACCCTACGGCTGAGTATTTGACTTCCTGGGGAGCACAAAAGCCCTCCTCCAAGGGCAACACATATCTCATGTGTTGCGTGACAGTCTACCTGGTGCTGATCTTCCGACCCCTGCCCATCTGACAGGGCGCAAATACCCCCCCAAACCAGAAGCAGTGTCAACATGGTCATTCCCAGGGAGCTCTGCTCCCAGAGCTGGCCCCTGACCCACTGGTGCTCCCACTGGTGCCCGCAACCACCTGTCACCCCTCCATCTGGACTTCTGCACCTTCCACTCAGGAGTGGCACTGCCAGACACCAGAACCAGTGGAACGCTGTTTACAGACGCCCCCAGAGTTCTCCTGACACCAGGATATTCCCCTCAATGGATTGCCTTCCAGTAGAGCCTAGGCTCCCCACTTGGTGTCCCCTTAGAGAGCCCTCCAGACCGTGGGACTAGGTTTTGGGCACATTGGGATGCATCCCATTCCCACTCCTTGTACGCGGAGACAGGACATAGGCCCCTACACCCCTCCCACTACACTGGGACCTATCTGGGCTACTACGAACCTTTCCCACCACGTTTGGTTGAGAAATACCTGAGCCGCTCCCTTTAGGGTCACTCCCAAATGCTTTTCCAGACCCTCTGGCACTCACCCAGAGGT
Organism: Triturus cristatus; assembly: GCF_964204655.1. Taxonomy (NCBI): domain Eukaryota; kingdom Metazoa; phylum Chordata; class Amphibia; order Caudata; family Salamandridae; genus Triturus; species Triturus cristatus. The sequence continues at coordinate 293,000,502 of NC_140583.1, read as the reverse complement.
CTGCCTCCTGTACAAGTTCCCTGGGATCAGAGAACTCACACTCCAACAGGTGCTGGCGTAGCCCTGGAAAACAACAACGGAACATGTGCTCTCTGACAATCAGATTGAACAGTCCTTCAAAATTGTTTGCTGTGCTAACCGTCACCCAACCTTCCAGTGCATCACAACATTCATCCACAAACTCCCCTCAAGACTGGTGGGACGGTTCCCTACTTCCCCTGAACCTCAACCTATACCCTTCAGGTGTGACACTCTCTTCCTGGGAACTAGGTACCATGCTCTGGAATCTGGGAGTGGAAGCTTTCAAACTGGACACTACATTGCTGCCACCACTGGACTCCACCCTCACAGGTGAAACCAGAACACAAAACTAAACTCAGGGGACAGCCTATCCTCAAGAGCTAGTTTCTCTCTGGGGAAGGCCCTCTCTACCTCCGTCATCTTCTCCTGCACTAGAACCCTTTCAGTCTCTAGCTTTTTCTCCTCCACTGCTAGCTGACCTAGCTATGCACCCAGCTTGGCATGCTCCAATTAAAGCTTCTCTAACTCCAGCGTGTGCTCCCTTTCCTTCTGCCTGTCCACCAACTCCTCAGGGGTCCTAGAAAGGGATGGGGCACTACCCCCGGCACAAGATCCAGCAAGGGACTCAGTCTCTACGGGATGCTCACTACCTACTGGCATCCCTGCCCCATCATTTCCTTCCTCCTCTTCAGGGTCACCGCTCCCCTGGGGTATGGGCTGGAACCCTCACCCTCAGAGTCCTCCCTAATCTCGGGGTCCTCCTCAGGATCTCCATCAGAACCACCACCTTCCTGGATTTCTGTTGGCGCCTCTTCAGGGAACTGTTGAGCATAGTACATAGTATGATAGTCTTTTTCCCATCTGTCCTTTTGTCACATGAGCAGGATTTTTTGAAGGTCTAGCGGGGGGTGTTGCCCAACTCCCTGCTATCTTCCACTCCCTGCAGAACCCCTTTAACTCCTCCATGTTGTATTCTAACAGATCATGTATGTTAAAGGCAGATATCATTTTGGCAAGGTACTAAAACCAAAGTGCAAAGCAAGAGACCTAGGCATCAGAGCTGAAGCAGGAGTACACAATTAAAGATGACAATTTGAGGAGAAACAAAAAAAAAAAAAATCAAGAGAAATCCCAAAACACGTGATTTGTCTAAATGTAGAGTTTTTAGTGCAAACATACGCCACTGTTGTACTGCGCAAACGCAAGTCCTATCCTCACCGCTGACAACCAATGTTAGACATGGGGTTTCTGGTTTGCTAGGGTATTCACCTATGCTGTTGCAAGGATTCTGCTCATGCACAGAACTATGCACAGGAAACCAGGACCTCAGTGAATTGTGGTGTACCAAAAAATCTCACCTCAGTACCCAGAACCCCTATCCGACTAGCATCAGTGTCTCATTCGTTCTCCATACTACAACAAAGCTACCAATGATTAGACAACCCAGAACAAGCAACTTAGGGTACTCTCAGGAATGGTGGGAATCAAGAACACTCTTTCGTTTTTATTCTCATACAAGTCCACAACATGAGTAATCAGCGAAACGGAAAAGTTCAAAATGTTTATTTTTAACTACGTGCTCTAAGATGCAGTATTTTGGCTAATATAAGCAGGCAAATTATTGGACATAAAACAATCAGCATTGTTACAATTCCATAAAACACAAAGGGAGAAATCATATTATAATGATAGTGGAAACAAGTCTTATAGCGCCTTGTGTACCACCCTTCCCTGGCTAGGAGCTAGTTTTATAATAATAGAAGGTCTCTAGGTTTGAATGGGGAACCCCATACCTCCAAGATCAGCTTAGGTGAATCACATCACAGGATCAGCAACGCTCTTTGTAGATGGCAAAGTTTTCTCCAAGTGCCAGCATCATGCACGCAATGCAATATTAAGGGCACCCGAGTTTCAGGTATTTGCAGCTGTGTGCTTGTTGTGTCTAAAGCGTGGATCACTCAACCTGAATCAACAGCATAAATTGCTATTTGATCTTGAAGGCTTCTGCACACAGTGTTCAGACTAAGGTCACGGTGTAAGTCTAGGGATGTGAAAAACAGACCGTTCTCATGTGAAGAAAAAGCAAGAAAGTAGTTTTACTCATAATAACAGTTACCTGTAGTGTCGTGTGCAAAAGCGGCCAAGTGGCAAGATGGCGTTTAAACTACTAACACGCTTATGCTAACATAGCAATGTGTGCAGGCAAAACCCTGTCTTCACTACACCCTCCCTTAATCGGACCACGAACAAAATAGGTATGCAATGTAGGAACGCAGAGTTCAATTTTGAGTGAGACAGAACCAAGTTCACATTTTGCCAAACCGGATAATTGGTAGTGATAAGTTTGAAGTTTTGCGTTAAAAAACATAAAAAGACCAAGAAGGGGCGGTATACTGCCCATTCTAGAGCAAAAAATAGTAAAAAAATATTTGAGTGAGTACGTGTTGAAGATAGACAAGTGCCAATTTAATCCTTCAAGCGTGTAGGCACAGTATCTCGCAACAGCCTCCAAAAGGAAGTAATTGTTATCGTCAGTAAATGATTCAGCAATCCAATTTAATAAAGTAAATGAACATACATGTTCTTCGATAGCCGGAGCCTCTAGCACCATCAGAGGATAACGTGCGTGTTCTTCAAGGTAACTGTGTGTCAGGAAGTCATGGGCGGCTGCAAATATGTCCCAATTACCTAGAACTACGTGCGCAGCAGCGCAGGCCATAATCCCGATACCAGAACAGTCCAACTCATGAGATACTAAGGTACTCATCAGTTGATCATAATCCAGGGCAGGAGACGCCGTATTGGTGAGACACAAATCCAAAGCCCATTCAAAACAACAATCCAGGCAATGGAAAATGGGTTGCATGCAAGTAAAGTACAAGAATCAGAAGGATAATCCATAGGCTACACTCAAAGAGGCCATATTATTCAAGCATCCGGTTGCGAAGCTGGAGCAGCCGGGGCAGGCTGTCGTGTGACACAGATTGTGCAGCCATTTCTGAGCAAGCAAATCACCAGCAGCACACCAGCAGCCAAGGCGAGAATTAATGGTGACCCGCGAAGATGCCGGAAAAAATAGAATGAAAAAATGCTGGTATCACTCCAAATATTGTTTGGAACGAGGTCACAAGGCCGGAGCCCACAACTTTGAAAAAATGTGCCAAGCCAGTTTTTGACGAGACATTGAATATAGTGTGAATCAGAGCGCTGACATGAAGTGGGAGATCAGTATTCAAAAGCGCATGCACCTCGGTGTGGGTGTTAGCTAAGTGAAGGACAAATGTTTTACGAGAGGAAGTTAGGGCGACTTCTTTTTGGGACAATAGAGCCTATATTCTGCTCATCTTGTTGAACTCTGCTTTCAAGGTTGGTATGGAAGGCCAGATGGATATGTTCAGTCTCCCATGCGGGGCGGGAAAAGCACATTTTTACTAAAAACTACACGTTGGGAGACAGTTACAATGTACGGAATCCCTGCTAGCATCCCGCAACATGCTTCATTATTTTAAAGCAAATAACTACCGTTAGCTAGTAATGTGAAAGTGGGTGTAATAGCTGGCACAGGATTTCCCTTTAAAATGCAAGCTAAGAGGAGGAGGAGCTTCGCGCGCATCCATGATGGTCGCGTGAGCACAGGGCTCCCCGGACCCTTGCCGCTCCTCGCAACTTATCCTGACATTATCCTGGATTTGTGGACGGATTCTGGAAGATGAACCTTGGCTGAATCCATAACTCTTCTCAGAACGAAAATCGGACCGGGGAGACCTGAAATACAGCGTCCTGCATTTTGGAGGCCCACCTGGAAGCTGTGCCCGGTGCTTTGGTGAACCGTGGGGCCGGGGAGTAGTTGAACAACAGCGGCATCGGAGCCTTGCCAATGACCGCGCCCCCCACTTTCAGTTTCGCTTTTGCACTTCTGCATGTCCTGATCGAGGAGCTACTTTGCACGGCTGGGGCGTCCTCCGGCCTTGGTACTGGACTGATTTGTGCCTTTTTCTCAACTCTCCCGAACGGGCTCTCGGACAGTCTGTGTCTGATCTGCTGGTGCCCCCTTGCTATCGGTGAGCATCGCCCAACATGGGGGGCAAGGGGGATCCCGAGAAACGGAAGACCATGACATCCCTGCGTGGAGGACCAGTCCAGAGTAACATCATGGATCGCTATACCCAGGGTAAAGGGACCCCCGGGCCGGCGGGTGCCGTCATGGAGGACTCCGGTGGGGGTCCGTCCGTCCCCACGGAATTGTCGCTGCAGGACGTTATGGGCGCCATCAACGGCATAAGGGAGACCATCGCCCAGCAGTACGAGGCTCTGGCCCGTAAAATTGACACGGTCGCCATTGATGTTACGTTAATCCGGGCGGATCTCTCTAAGACTAACAAGAAGGTTCAATCGCTGGACTTGAGGACATCCACTCTTGTCACGGATGTCTCAGACCTCCAGGCAACTCTTGGCGATCTAAAGTCTGCAAACGACGCGATGTCCTGGCGGCTGGAGGATTTTGAAGGTCGGGCACGACGCAATAATATCCGTGTCATAGGTGTACCGGAGACTTCCAACAATCGTCCGGTGGACCTTATGGTCGAGGATCTCATCCTCAATCATCTTGCTCCTTCAGGCCTGAGCAAGTTCTTCGCCGTGGAGCGTGCCCATCGGGTCCCGGGCGGTAGGCCTCGACCAGGCGCTCCCCCGAGGCCTATCATTGCAAAACTTTTTCATTACAGAGACCGGGATGCGATCTTGCAGGCCTCGAGGGTGCACGGCCCAGTTAAATATGAGAATTCCTCCGTCAACCTCTTCCCGGACTTCACCCAACTCGTTCAGAAACAGAGAATGAGCTTTCAGGGGGTGAAGCGCCGTCTTCGAGATCTGGACATCAAATACTCTATGCTTTTCCCTGCCAGGCTTCGTGTGGAATATGAAGATCGGACTCTCTTTTTTGAACGCCCCGACACAGTGAGTGACTGGTTGGATTCCCTGCCGGAACCGGGAGACCGAACTGGGCGTACTGGCGGTGCCGAGGGCGGTGGGCCTCTGCGGGACTAATTCTTGGTCCTCCACTTTGACATTTCCTTCTGTGCTCAGCCAGGTTCTACTTCAATTGTATATATTGTCTATTAATGTTTCGTCTGGGTGCGGGCGGGGACGGGTCCCTTTCCTCCTCTAGGGTCTTTTTGTAGCATGGGATTGTTAGGGCGACAGGCACACTGCAAGTTGGGGGGGCTGTATAGTCCGCAGGGGTGCAGGGTGGGGGGGGTGGCAATGGTGTGGGGGTGGGAGGGTGACAGTGGTGGATGGGTTGTGTGTTTTTTCTTTTCAAGGCGGTGTTATTGTTTTCTTTCAGTTTCAGGTGTCTGGCTGCGTGCCCGGGGACTCCAGCTTCTTGTGTTGGGATGGGGGGGGACGGGTTGAAACTGATGTCTTGGAACGTCAACGGATTGGGGGACCGTATCAAACGTGGGGTTGTGTTGCAATATTTGCGTCGATTGGCCCCTGATGTGGTATTTCTTCAAGAGACACACTTGGTGGGAAATGTATGTCATGCTATGAACAGGGGGGGCTACCGACTGGTCGCACACTCTGGCTTCACCACTGGCTCCAGAGGGGTGGGCATCTTGCTGCGCTCTTCCCTCCCGCTTGAGATTGACAAAGTTACTCTTGATGATAGAGGGCGCTATGTGTCTTTGACTGGGCGGTGGGAGGGGCAAACTCTTTCATTGGTTTCGGTCTATGTTCCCCCGGGCCTCCAGACCTCCACTTTCTCTGATGTGGGTCGTATGTTACTTGAACTTCCTGATAGTCTCCTGATTGTGGGTGGGGATTTTAATTCTGTGATTTCTGGCGAGTTAGATCGTTACCCTCCCAGGGCCCTCTCTGCCGCCCAGGCGTGGCTCGGCGGGTTCTTGGACACTTTCGGTCTGGTGGACTGCTGGAGGTTGATGCATCCGACACAGAGTCAGTACACATTCCACTCCGGGGCCCACGGGAGTTTCTCCAGACTAGATTATTTTCTAATGCCCGCGGCCCAGACCACCCGGGTCCGGGAGGTTAAGCACCTGGCCCGGGGCATTTCCGATCATTCCCCATTGTGGCTCCTCTACGATACCGGGATGCGATCCGACGGGCGGATCGCCCCCATTAACCCCTGGTACTTGCGTGACCCCAAGATTCGCAAGGGTCTCATTAAGTCGCTTGATCAGTATTTTCTGGAGAATGAGGGGTCCGTCTTGTCCTCAGTGTCCCTGTGGGAGGCCTTCAAAACGGTCCTCCGAGGACACGCACTATCCCTGATCGTGGAGGCCAAGAAAGCTAAGAACGGGGAGGTGGTTGCGTTGGAGGCTGAGATATCGGGGTTGGAGGCTGCCTTGGAGACAGGTGACACTCAGGACGGGCTTCATGCCCTCAGCCTGAAGCAGTTCGAATATAAGTCCCTTGTCACGGATGCTGCTCGGACAATGTATAGGGAACAGCAGGGTAGACTGTATGATGCCGGGGATAAGGCGGGTAAATTGATTGCTTGGCTTGATAAGAAGGAGAGAGTGAATCGAGTGGTCCCCGTGCTTCAGACGTCGGAGGGAGTGAGTGTGACTGACCCTGGTGAGATTGTGGAGTGTTTTGCGGACTACTTCTGTGCTGTGTACTCCCCGGTGTCTACTAGAGATGAGGCTGACTCTCGTCACCTGTTGAAGGATATTGCCTTGCCCTGCTTGTCGGTGGAGGAGCGTGAGCAGATGGATGCCCCACTTTCGGTTGACGAGATTGCCACTGCGATTCGTTCCCTTCGCTCAGGCAAGGCTATGGGCCCCAACGGACTCCCGATTGAACTCTATAAACTGCAACCAGATAAGCTTGCGCCATTTCTCCGTCGTATGTTCTCGGAGTCGCTTGAACTCGGCTCTCTCCCTGATGACCAACGCCTGGCCACTATAGTCGTGATTCCCAAGGACGGTAAGCCTCGGGACCGTTGCGCCTCGTATAGGCCTATTTCTCTACTGAACGCAGAGCCGAAAATCCTTGCCAAGGTTCTTGCGAACCGCCTGCTTACTGTTATTTGCGATCTGGTGCATCCGGACCAATCCGGTTTTATCCCGCACCGGAATACGGCCCTTAACTTGCGGCGCCTACATGGCGTACTTGCAAGGGCGGAATATCTTTCAGAGCCGGCCATCTTGGTTTCCTTGGACGCCACGATGGCCTTTGATACGATAGAATGGCCGTATCTTTGGGCCGCCCTGGCAAAGTTTGGCTTCGGGGCGGGATTGATTAACTGGGTTAAACTCTTATACGCTGCCCCGCTGGCACAGGTGGTCGTTAATGTGAGGGTTTCCCGGCCCTTCGTTCTTGGGAGGGGCACTAGGCAGGGGTGTCCGTTGTCTCCCCTGCTCTTCGCGTTAGCTTTGGAACCGCTCGCTGCTTGGCTCCGTTGGGAACCGTCGATAAGAGGGATCCAGTGGGCCCCTGGCTTCGAGGATCGTGTTTCGTTGTACGCGGACAACATTCTCTTGTACCTCACCTCACCACGTAAGTCACTCAATGTGCTTTTTGACATCCTCACTTCCTTCGGCAAGAACTCTGGTTTGATCATTAACTGGTCCAAATCTTGTGTCTATGCTATATCCGGTGGCTTTCCTCTCTTGCCTTCTCGTTTTCCCATTAAGGCGTCCAGCTCCGGCTTTACGTACCTGGGGGTGTACGTCTCATTGGATCCTGCTGTCCGCTACGAGCATAATCTCCTCTCTCCACTTCGGAGATTGAGGTTAGACGTGGCCCGTTGGCGTAAGCTTCCCTTGTCTCCCCTCGGTCGTGCGGCACTTTTTAAAATGATGTCTCTTCCCCGATTTCTTTACGCACTTCAGAACTCCTTTGATATTATTCCGGCGGCCTACTTCCGGGAAGTGGAGAGCTTACAAAGGAGACTTGTTTGGGGCGGTCGTGCACGTATTGCTCTTGCAAAACTGACTCTCCCCTGGTACGACGGGGGCATTGCGCTCCCGGACATCAGGAGGTACTATTGGGCTTCCCAGCTATCTGCTATTAACCATGCAACGTACTCACCTGGTCCGAATCCGGCTTTCGAAATGGATAGATTTTTGTTGCCTGGCGGCAACTTTAACAGAGCGCTTTACTCTCGATCGGCTGGGAGGACCTTAACTGGTCCCACTAAGATTGCAGTACGCTTGTGGAAGGCTGCGAATGTGGCCATGGGCTGGAATGATCGCTTGACGGGCGCGACCCCCTTGTTTGCGTCTGAAAGATTGGGAAGCCTCTGGACGACGAAGGGCTTCGAGCGTTGGGACACGATTGGCATCAGCAGAGTAGGTGACCTTTGGGTGAAGGGTGCGGTTAAATCCTTCGCTGCGCTGCAGAGTGAGTACGAATTGAGTGAGAGGGAGTTCTTTCGGTACGTTCAGGTTCGCCACGCTTTGCTCTCGGCCATCGGGCCGGGACTGCAGTCCCTGTGTCTTCGCCACTCGAGGACCGCATACTCGACGGTCACTTGCCCGACAGTACTATTTCCCTTATCTATAAAAAACTAATAAACATTCGGGCGGATCTCCTCGTGCGTCTGCGGGAGGCGTGGATCGGGGATGGGGTGGAACTGGACGACGAGGACTGGCAGTCTGCGCTGTCCTCCCCTAAGGAGGTGGCCATACCCGCGCGTCTCCGTCTTGTCCAGCTTAAAATTCTCCACCGTGTCTACGTGACGGGCCCTCGTTTAGTTCTGATGGGTTTCTCTGAAGACGGGCTCTGTAGGCGCGGCTGTGGGCTCAGCGCCACTTTTCTCCATGTTCTCTGGGAGTGCCGTAAGGTTGCGGAGTATTGGCGCCGGGTGCATGCTGTCATGGAATGTGTCACTGGGGTCGCCCTGTTGCCTGAGGTTCGCCGATGTGTGCTGAACGTGTGGGAGCCTAACGATTATAATGCGGCTCAGACTCGGTGGGCGGCCCTTGGGAACATGGTTGCTAAGAGGGACATCGCACAGCTTTGGGGTTTCCGGCGGCCTCCCACCGTGTCAGTATGGAAGGAGAACATGGACTGGTGCATGTGCAGAGAGAAGAGTGTGTATGTGGCCCGGGGTAAGCCGGGGGCGTGGGGTAGAATTTGGGGCCAGTGGAACGCATACCGTGGGAACATCTGCACACCCCCCCTCGTGGACTCATCTGATGCTGCCTTGTCCCCCTGATCCTGAGGTTCCCGGACTATTGCATTTCACCTGTAGATGGTTGTGGCTCTCCCGTCGCCCCCACCTCCCCCTTGATCATCCTCATTGACCACCCGAGGGTGGAGTTGGAACTGTGTGGTCCCCCAGCCGTGGTTAGACGCCTCTTTTTCGATGGTTTCCGCCTTGTCTTTTGGTGTTATTTTCTTTTTCTTTTTTTGTTTGTATTTCTAAAATGTATGTATCCGGACAACTTCTGAGGTGCACTCGGTACTTTGTCAATTCGGCTGAGCCCCAGGGGGCCCATTGCTTCCTTGATGTTGTTGAACATGTATATATTAGCGGCCGGCCCTGGTGGTTGTAGGCCCATGCTTGTATTGAGTTTTTATGTGCAATAAAGGTTTTCCCCCAAAAAATAAATAAATACATAAATAAATAAATAAAATGCAAACTAAATTCGGAGCCTGAATGTTACACGCGCCGTGCAATTGTATATTTTTGCAAACTAATGAGTGATCAGGTGTAGAAGTGCACTCCTATCCTTTTAAATAAACCTCTTTACCCTCTCTCAGGCACCTGTATGTGAATGGGAGTGACCAAACTTCATGGAGAAAAGCGCTACCCAATGGTTCATACCTGCGTAAGGCATAGTGTTTCATACATGAACTGAACTTAAACAAAGGAAAAGGTAGTGTGATTAACCCATGAATAAGCCATACAGCCGAGTTCGATTCGGCCACAGAAAATGGTAAAGGTTCCAACTTTTCAATATGCAATAGCGAATATGTAGCATCCTTCATGGACATGAACTGTTGTTTATCAGCAGATTAAACGGCAAAAACAAAGATGAGGTATTCATGTATTCCCAGGGAACTTTCCCAGACTTCAATGTTTGTAAAGTTCATGCAAACTGCATTATAGAACGTAATTGATTTTGACCATGATATAAAACAGATACGTCATCTTGTACAATATCCACAACAGATGAAACAATATTATGCAATGTGTAAATTCTGGAAGAAAGAGTATTAATGCTATTATCAATGAAAGCAAGCACTTTTTCTAAATTAGCTTGATCAATAGCCCTAAATCTAGAAGCAGCATCAATTTGAGATAATTTCCAAACTTCGTTGTAAATAGCATATATCCATCTCTTGGACCTGTCTCCTACAGGGCCTTTTACAAAATCATTCAAATCAACATCGTCAGTCAATTGGGACAAATTAAGTTTAACTGACGCTAAGGTGGAATGTTTAAACCAGTTTTTACATAATCTGCCTACTGAATAGGTAGTAACAGAATGGGAGGTTTCAAAACAGGGGTCCACCCTAACCTGTGTATAGCCGGGGGTCAGACCTAGAAAACGATGTTGGCATGAATCTGAACTTTTTTGCCATAATAACCATCCTTTGGGATCCAAGTTGGAAATGTTGAAGGAGGTGTTAGTAATCAGGGACTGCAATTCATCAAGGGACATATCTGTGTGGTTATCCCAGGTGGCACCCAGATCAGGAATGGTAGGGGCATTCATTTTTTTTTAGAAGTAGCCAATCCAAAGCACGTGGTCTGAAAAGTAGTAGAATTCAAAAACATGTGGTTCGGGATACGGCATGCAGGATGCAAAGCCTCGGTGCCCTGCACTTGCCAGCTTTTAGAACCCCAAAAAGATTTAAGATCAATTGTATCCTTCTACAGCTCATAGCCCCCTATAGCGAATTCATCCATAAAGGGCTTTGAATACAGTAAATTAGTGTGTGGGAGTCTAACTTTGGAAGCCGATTTAGCAGTCACTTTAAAATAAAAGGCTTCAGGATTGGATTGACTAAAATCCGTAAAATATGTAAATTTTATCAATAAAGTTTTCGAACTACCTTCAATGGGAGCTGGGCAATGTTCCCATTGTGTATAATTAACCACATTCCTGAATGTGTTTGCTTTATGCAGGAAATGATTGCCATGGTGCTGGTAGCAAAATAATTCTGCATAATTCGCTGAGTCCAAGTACAAATCTTCAGCATCAAAAGCAGCATAATATTTCAAATCAGAAAAAAGAACCTCAACGACTTGGACATCCCAATCATCAGAGCGTATGTTTTGTTTCACAACATCCTCCATAGAAACATGAAGTACATTGGGAACATTAATCACCTCTGTAGGGCCATGAATTAAAAATTTAATAGCATCCCATACTATCCCATCTAACACAGGCCAGGCAGTAATATTGACAAAAGTCTGGTCCCTCTTCATGAGGTGTGATGAGGAGTGGGGTGCCAAAGTTCCATCAATTAATCCAATTGCAGATCTTTCGGTAAGATAATGTCCATTAACCAAACGAAAAAACAAATCCAATCGACATAAACAAAAAAATAGACATGAGTATCAGCCAAATGTAAGTCCAAGGGGGAATCAAAAAATGTCTCCTAAACCAAACAGCAAAAATTGAAATTTTCGATGGGGCACTCGATGTTGTAGAGTTAGTGTCAAATGAAAAACGTGACTGGTCTACTGCACATGGCTCCACACCAGGCAATGACACATCTGTGGGATAGGTATACTCAGTATCTTTATGGAGACCACCAGCCGGTGGAGTCAATAAAGGATTAGTAACTGTATGCATCTCAATGGCAATGTCAGGCCTGTTCATATTTGCCGGAGCCAAAACAGAATTTCTCAGCATTGCTGGACAAGAGACCGCTGGAGTCATACTAAGAAGAATCGACCACTCGTTGTTATTTGACATTGTCAATGGAGATGTACCTTTTATCCTTGCGATCAGGAAGTGGAGGTAAAATGATTGTTCTTGTACCCTGCACGCCAAGCACTGGAACAGGTGCACGATAAGAGGGGCCAAACTCCTTCTTGTTCTCCACCTTCTCACGGACCAGGTCACCGACTCGAGGTAGCCAGCCAACTACCGGAATCTGAAGTGCAGCATCAGTTGTGGAGGGCAAGTGTTCCTTTGCAAGACTGTCTCGAGCCTCTTGTAGGTTCTGTAACACAGCAGAATGATCATATACGTCAAAGAGTGCGGCCGACGCCGCCATGTCTAGACCATCAAGGTCCGGGACAAACATTTTTATGCCAAAGAGCATTTCGTATGGGGTCCGCCCACCCAGAGACCTTCTAGGGAGATTATTAAGTGCACGTTGTACACTATACAAATGGGCCAACCAGTTTCTGCCAGTACCTAAAACCCTAGCTGTCAAGGATTTCTTTAAGTCATGGTTCATTCGTTCCAAAACAGAATTGCCCTCAGGCCGGTATTGAGACGAAAAGTTGACCGGCACCCCCAAAGACCTCATGGCTTACTTGTACGCCTTAGAGGCGAACGCCGGACCCTGGTCCGAATGGAGGGTACCACATGCAAAAATTCCCACAAAGACACGCAAATCTCTGATGACAGTTCGAGCATCAGCACTCCCTTGTAGCTAAACCCATAGAAAGCATGTTCACAAATCCACTGCAACTAAGATGAACTTATACGCAGTATCAGAGGAGAAAGGACCTCAGTGATCTAAATAAACACACCCAAGTGGTTTATTAGACATATACAACTGTGTTTGTGGTGGACGCGCAGCAGAGGAAGGTTTAATCTGCTGGCAAATGTCACAAGTAAGGACATAGTCACGAGTCTGTTTATACAATCCGCGTCACCAGTAACGTTGTTGCAAGATAGTGACAGTCGCTGAGACGCCTGCATGTGCCAAGGCCATACCTTCATGAGGGGATGTTATCAAAGAAAGCCTGCGGTCTGCGTTGGGAATCAATCCGTCACCAACGTTGTTAATTCTCACATAGGGAACTTTATCAGGACTTAAATGATAACAGTATTTAGAAGGGAAACCACTAGGGTAATTATCTCCCTTCTCGGTCGCAGCAATAGCTGCCAGGATGTCATCATCAATCTTAGTTTTGGATTTTGTAACTGCTGCTACTAGATATGTTGCCACTGCTGTTTTCGCTGCTTCGTCAACTAAACTGTTACCAACAGCGTGTACTCCTACGCGCTGGTGACCAAGAGTATGAATTACATTCACAAGAAGCAGACGCTCTTTATGTTCTGCAACTTGAACCCAAAGCATTTTATGTTTGATTGTGCTACCTTTGAAATCTCGATATTCATTCTGAGTCCAAAAGAATAAATTGTCGTTGTAAGACTGAACACTGTAGTAAGAGTCACTTACAATAAGAGTAGTCACACGAGGATCAGCAAACTCTAGTGCCGACACTAGAGCACGTAGCTCTGCCAACTGGGCGTAACAGTCCCCTAATGTTTGCGTGTGCACGACATCGGACTTGAATTCGCCATTCACTATGGTACCCACCACTATTGCGCAGGCCGCTGAATAAGCATGCTTCGATGCCGTCGCCGGTTGCGCCGAACCATCAGTGTAAATGATACAATGGTAATCCTCAAGCGGGCGCATGGACAGAGGAGCTGGATGAACAAATTCATACTGTAAGTACTCCTGAGTTTGCAATGAGGAATCAAAGATAAATGTGACATCCGGAGACATCAAGGAAGTGGCCCAATGTATGCAACGTGGATGCAAAGCTTTAGAGTTCGGTACACTGGCTCTCGTCACTGCCTCAAGGGCAGGATACGGTGTGACAACCAACATGCGTTTCCCCTGCGACTGCGATCTCTCTTTTAGAATCGCTATGTGTACAGCAGTCAATACTTACTCGACAGTAGAAAAGCGCATTTCAGCCGAAGTGTACAAGTGTGACTTGTAAGCAATAGGGACTGTGTCTCCCTCATCAAAGGTCAAGTACGTGAAACCTACTGCGCCAGGCACAATTCTTCTTATCAGGTTTGTGTGGTTGTCACGTGTCAATAAGTATTTAGATGCGTGCAGATCTGCCTGCAAAGATTGCAGAATTGCTGAATGTTCTGGAAGCCAGCAGGATTTTGTGAAAGAAGGTTGTAGCAAGGCATAAAGCGGCTTGATACGCTGGGCATAATGGGGAATGTAAGTACGCCCGAAATTAAAAACAAAACAGCAAAGACTGTAGTTTTTTCAGAGTTGTCGGAGCGCGCAAACATGCGCATTTCTCCAGGAAGTGAGATGCTAAACCTCGTCCTTCGTTGTTGAGCTCATAGCCCAAAAACAACACTGTGTACTCTGCAATGTGTGATTTTGCAAAGTTAAATTTGTAACTGAAGTCCGCAAACATAACAATGATGCGGTCAACGCAACAAAGATGCGGCCATAATTCGTCGTCTGTGAGATAAATATCATCAAAATACGAGTAAGCATCAGGGTCAATGCTCTCCAAGAGAGAGATGACATGTGCGGCAAAGACGTCTGGGCTGTTCTTATAGCCCATGGCTAATCTTTTAAACTGTTTTTGTTTGCCGTCAGAAGTAAAGGCTGTCCATTGACTACTAATAGAGGACAGTTTATGACTATAAAAGCCATTTGAGATGTCAAGTGTGGTCTTAAACTTTTTTCTCACGAGACTATCAACTAGGGCAGAACTGTGGGTATTCTGTACTGCGCATGTCCGACAATGAGAGTTCAAATGTCGATAATCCAAAACTAGGCGGTACGATCCATCAGATTTGGTTACAGTGAAAAGAGGATTATTCATTAGTGACACACATGTTTCAATTACACCTTGATATTCCAATTGTTCATGGATTTCTGCGACGGGAGCTTTCGCTTCTCGGTGCATGGGAGATTGGGGTTGTGGCTGTGGCATTGATCGCAATGGAATCTCATGGCAGGGCGATAGTTTATCCCATCCGACCTGAGTATGGTACAACGCTGGTGCAAGCACCTGAGCCCACTCTTCAGCAAGGTTTTGCGCCTGCTCCTTAGGCACAGTGTGTGCGAAAGAGGGCAGGATTACCTCCTCTCCTCTCGGAGCGGCCAACACGAAAGGTGGAGGCCGGTCCGCCTCCGCTAACAAAATGTCATATGTACAGGTCAGATTCTCCCAAAAAATCCCTTTTATTGTACATTTTATGTCACCTTCAATTAAAAGAACTATGTCATATAGTCTGTCAGGGGGTGCTACTCTAATGTCAGCAGTTTCTACGGTAATGAACGTGTCAGTTGCTGTCGCCTTCAGATATGGACGCAGTGCTTGCCGCACTATTGTAACCTCCGCCGCGCTGTCTAGCAGCACTAGTGCCCATGTCAGTTTCCGAAGCTATGTTCTCACTATCTGTGGCATACCCCGCGGTTAATGCAGCAACTCTATTTTTCTGAAACGGAGGGTGTTGACGTGGAAAGTCACCCTGCTTGCCTTTACCATCAGCCGGGCGGGCTGTTCACGTCCTTGCGGGGCACCCCGACCTCTGCCGCGTTCTCCTCCACCGGCTTGTTAGACCAATGTTTCCTGTGAAGAATAAGGAGAACGTTGATCAGGAACCTGAAATCTATCAGGAGACCTAATTTGTGTGTGATCGCGCAACTCAAATGTGCGTTTAGTAGACACTGGTATTGGCGATGTGGGACGTGACCCTTGTTTCTGTTGCTGCTTACCCTGTTTTTTACTTTTCCAACTTTGTTTAGGAAAAATTGGACGGTCGTCTTTAGTAAACTTAACCGTCTGAGTTTGCGGTTATGCTACTATCTTAGCAAAAGGTTTAACACCCAAACTATTGCGGCCAATGGTCTTATAAGCCTCCGTAATAATCTTCGGTAACTGCCGGGGTTTATCGGCATCGGCGACAAGGCGTAGCTCGTTCGACACTTGAAAGTTACCCTTATCTCCCTTTACGTTAGCATGGATGAGATCAGCAACTACGTCAAACATGCCAACAAGCCTCATTCCTAACTCGCCCACCACCTCCGGACCGTGCTCATCCTGAACACGCTTAATCACTGAGGGCAGTACAGTCATAGACGGTGTGCCGAAGCACTTCGCGTAGACTGCTGTAAATACTTTACCCCAGTTTTCACAATCTGTTACCTCAGGTACCAAGTCTTTCTGCAAACTAATTGTTAGTATCCTTTGTTTTTCCACAGGAGTTGTATTAGGAAACACTGCTTCCAGCTGGTCAAATTTCTAAGCAAGCCAATAAGGCATATCATCCTTATTCTGGGGCCGCTTGTCCATTACCGAACTAACCATGACGGGACTAATAGAAATCCCGGCCGGTCCAACTGGTTGCATCGCAACTCCAGGTGCCCCCACCTGGAGGTTGCGTGAGACGTATTGCACTAAAACCCTATGCACCGCTATCAATGCGGTATGTAGATGACGTAAATTGTCCACTGGGGCTTGTAAATAACGTGGATGTGGTTTGAACCCAGCCAAGACTGGCCAAGTGGCCCCAGGGAGGGACACGGGACCTAACCGAACCGGAGTTACGGCGTGGGGGAGGGCACCATTGAACCAAATACGATGCTGCCATGCAGAAACCGGAATTTCCTGTGTCCTATATGGTGTGTAATTCGCAGGAACTGGAATGTGTCATCATCCACCTCCACTGCAGGAAACGTAACCCAAGAGTAGAAAAGCTCATAGGGGAACGATGCATCAGCACTCACTACAAAGATTACTGACATACCATCGTCGGACACCCCAAACTGCGTCAGATGACGCCGGAGCGGTGCGCGACTATGCGGTGCAATATTAACATCGCCCATAAGGACACAGAGAAGAAAAACAATCTATTTAAAAATGTAGCACAAAAATGGGCAGTAATTCAAAATGAAACCTTTTTAATTGTCAAGCTTGAATGAACCTATAATTTATTTATATAGGAAGGTTAATCCGCCACTTCCGTCAACCGGAAACAGGAGTGAGGACGTTGTGGACAAATATAAGCACTACTACTAAAGCGTCTCGAATACAAGACAAAACATTAGGTGTGCCATGTTGCGGGGATTCTGCTCATGCACAGAACTATGCACAGGAAACCAGGACCTCAGTGAATTGTGGTGTACCAAAAAACTCACCTCAGTACCCAGAACCCCTCTCCGACTAGCATCAGTGTCTCATTTGTTCTCCGTACTACAGCGAAGCTACCAATGATTAGACAACCCAGAACAAGCGACTTGGGGTACTCTCAGGAATGGTGGGAATCAAGAACACTCTTTCGTTTTTATTCTCATACAAGTCCACAACATGAGTAATCAGAGACACGGAAAAGTCTAAAATATTTATTTTTAACTACGTGCTCTAAGATGCAGTATTTTGGCTAACATAAGCAGGCAAATGATTAGAAATAAAACAATCAGCATTGTTACAATTCCATAAAACACAAAGGGAGAAATCATATTATAATGATAGTGGAAGCAGGTCTTATAGGGCCTTGTGTACCACCCTCCCCTGGCTAGAAGCTAGTTTTATAAGAATAGAAGGTCTCCAGGTTTGAATGGGGAACCCCATACCTCCAAGATCAGCTTAGGTGAATCACATCACAGGATCAGCAACGCTCGCTGTAGATGGAAAAGTTTTCTCCAAGTGCCAGCATCATGCACGCAATGCAATATTAAGGGCAGCCGAGTTTCAGATATTTGCAGCTGTGTGCTTGTTGTGTCTAAAGCGTGGGCCGATCAACCTGAATCAACAGCATACATTGTTATTTGACCTTGAAGGCTTCTGCACACAGTGTTCAGACTAAGGTCGCGGTGTAAGTCTAGGGATGTAAAAAACAGACCGTTCTCATGTGAAGAAAAAGCAAGCAAGCAGTTTTACTTATAATAACAGTTACCTGTAGTGTTGTGTGGAAAAGCGGCAAAGTGGCAAGATGGCGTTTAAACTACTAACACGCTTATGCTAACATAGCAATGTGTGCAGGGAGAACCCTGTCTTCACTACAATGCCAGGCAGAACGCCCCACTCTAGTCAGGGCAAGGGAGTTACACATTGAAGATAACCCCTGCTCACCCCCTTGGTAGCTCGGCAGAGCAGTCATGCTTATCCCAGAGGCAATGTGTAAAGCATTTAAACAACACACTCACACAGCAGCGACACTACAAAAAAAAACTCCACACAAGGTTATATAAAAGTAGCCTTTGTATTATCCATAAAAACACATTAGAACACAATCACATATATCACACTGTGCCACTGGCACTTGTCATGACTTCCCCGGGATTACATAAATCATTAGGTCAATCGGGCCACTGTCATAACAATACAGTTACAAGGACCCGTAAGTACTGGTAGGTTTGTTCTAAGCACAAAACATTTTGCAGGGACATCATCAGCAGAGCACCATAGTCAATACTTGTAGAGGGCATGCACTAGAAAATCACCATTACTGATATTATACTTATCACCATCCCCTTTCTGCACATACAATGTACCATCTGGATGAATGCCTATTATCCTGACCATGCAAGAATTATAACATTACAGGTATCCACACACACATGGGAATTACCATATCCACATCACCCTAAACACCTGGGGTAAATCCCCTATAGTAGGCGTGGAACCCATAAAAGTCAGCGCACCTGCGCGACAATTATCTGCCATGCGATATTTGTGGTATTTCTATTAAGATAGGGAAGCCTCTGCGCTCCTCCAAGCGGAATTAGGTAGTCTTTCCGGGAAGCAATCCTACGGGTCACTTACAGCCCCTTGGGACCGGCCAGGTGGCAAGAAATACAGCCCGTAGGCGCCCACCCCAGGGATGCCTTTGGGAGGTAGGCCACTGCAGGTAATAATCACTTAGGAGACCTCGCTGGGTCCCCCCTGTCGCAGAATTTCACTTCAGGCAGCTGCCCACGTCCGTGCGGTGCAGCTGCGGGTCACCAATCGCCGTAAGTACCCCGGGACACGATGTGGACACACGGCCAATCAAGCAGCAAGGCCTGCCTCGGCCTCCCGCCTGTCAGCAAGGGCGGAGAGCTGTTGATCGTCAAGGAGGGCGGGACGCTCTCACCTTGGCTGCCGGCTCCTGCCCTGTTTGTTACAGGATTCCTGGTGGGTGTGGCAGGATCTACGGGATGTTGAGGGAGGCCTCCCCCGGAGCCGGGATAACTCTCTCGGCCCTGGGGAAGCTGCACAACCAGGGGTGGCGGGCCTCGGCAGTAGGGCCCGTGTCTTGTTTTTAGCCCTCCTGGCATTTCTCTTATGAGGCTGAGTGGCCCCGCCTCCCTGGTTGCAGTTGGATTTACACGGGAGCCGATGCCTCGACTCAGCCCTTCCTGACTCCAATACCTGCTCGGTTAAAACGGGGGAGGGCTCCAAACACACGGAAGGGCGCCCCCCGCTGTAGGGTGCTCCAGATCAGACAGGCACTACAACACAGTGCCTTGTGCGGCAGGCAGCACGTGAAAGAGGCAGGCCTAGGCATGTAGGAAAAGAGCGCTTACCATGCACTTCCTTTCAAACAACTGAAAAGGGGTAAGGAACACAGTGCTCTCCAGGTGCTGTTCCAAATCCTACAGGGTAGCCACAAAGCCCTTCAAGGTCACTGGGGCAGAGGACAGGGAAGAGGCAGGCCAGCATGCAGGGCCCCCTAGCAATGTAGCAGTCCATTCAGCAACCCAGCAGGCAGCAGGTAGTCCCAGACGGCGGTTCTTCCTGGCACAAAGCAGTCCTCTCACAGCCCCAGTACTTATAGCACTACAGTCTTTGTTCTCCCCCTTGCAAAGGCTCTGAGCCCAGTCCAAACCAGTTCTGTGGGGCACTTTGCAAGTTCACGACTGTAGGAGAGTAGGGTCTGCAATCCTATGATCACCCAGATTTTTTGCTTTTGCTTCATTGGTTTACGACTTTCCCTGGCTGTGGGCCTGCCAATCAGACCCACAGCCTAGCTGTTCTCTCTCGAAATTAATACACATGTACATTAGGTGCCTCCACTAATTGGAACTGGGCCGCCTTGTCAGTCCCTGTCTCAGCATACCACAGGTATCCAGGGCATCGGTGTACCCAGGGCCTACCAGGGGCTGCAGCATGTATTATGCCACCCCTGGATGGCCGCCCAAATTTGACACAACTGGCTGCACGACAGCTGGGGCAAGGTGGTGTAATCACCCGTTGCTGTAGGTGTAGTATTCCTATACCTAACCCTAAAATGGACACATGGATTCCTATCAGTCACTCCTATGGCAGGCCTTATCAATCCTGAAGGCAGAGTGCTGGGGATCATGTGGGACGGTGCTCTGGCGCGAGCTGAGTCCGTCGACGGCTTGCGGAACCAAGTCCTAAATAGCCGTTCCATGGTGACGCGGGCCAACTACCTTAAAATGCATTATAATCCTTGCGGTTATTTGCTAAACTTTGGCATCGCATCACCTACACATGTCGAGTAAGGTGTCATACGAATTGGAATATGAACCCCTCGCCAGTTCTGGCGACGGGGTTAGCATTCCACCCTTCTAGAGGGACACGACATGGAAGTAACCTTGAACCCCGGTTAAAGTTGACTCAAGCCTCAGCATCACAAAATGGATGCTGCCACCAGACACAAGTCTGACCTCCTGCTGCTGGGAGACCTTCCAGCGAAGGGGGCTTGGACAAAGGGTTTCCTGTCGAGGGCGGTGTTAGCACCATCCCAGACAGGGTTTGTGTATCCCAGGTAGGCAGGGCTGAAAGGAAGGTGATTGCAAGTGGCACCCCGGTGCTCACTGTGCATAGCCCGGCTCAAACCAGTTTCGGGGGCACACCAGCCCCTGAGCTGGGGCGAAGCCGGACAAAGGATAGGGGTGTAACCACCCCCCTCCTGGTCCCACCCATAGGTAGGACCTAGTCACAGGCCAGCCCCTTTTTCCTAGAATAAAGGTGGGAGCGGGTCCCCTTCCCAAATTGGATAATTCTGAATCTTGAACTACTTTCCACGAAAGGAACTCTTGACTTTTCTGAAGACTCTCCCTTGTGGCTAAGGAGTAGCCACCCTGCACCAGCAGGCACCAACTAAGCGCTTGTGGTTTGCTGTACGTCTCTCCCACGGATCAAGGCTGCCCAGCTCGACGAGACCCGGGTTCCCTGCCATCTCTGACCTCTACCTACATCGTCAGCCCAGCTGAGATTCGTAGGTGTGACGAGACCTGCGGGACCGGCCATCTTCAGAACCTGCACGACGCTTACCTAACACGCCCACCGAGGGACCCTCGAGTGAGTGTACCTAGGGTTTGAGAAGCCCTAACCCTGAGCGGCTCCAGCACCGAAGTCCGCCTCCCCAGCATCCACGAGATCTGCGTGGGGACCCTTCTGCTCCTTGCTGTTCACCGCGTTGTCCGACCACTCGCCGACCGGCTTGTGGCCCTCTTCACGACGCACCTCGATAGTTTGTTTTCATCACTGGTCTGGTTGCTCCAGACTGGCCCTTGCTCCCCTTCAACAGAGGAGTACCTCGGACCCTCCTGGTCCACCCCAGACGCCATCTTGACTCCACCGCGTGGGTTTGCCACTGCCAAGACCTGCTGCCCCACTCCTGGGCCCAGCATCATCGACAGCAGACACCTTCGTGGGACAGCTCGCCCTCCATCCTGGTCGCCGCCGCGCCTCCTGGTCCGAGGAACAGCCGAGTCCGACGTCATCCACTCACCTGGTCGAGGTGACTTCAGCCGGTACCTTCCTGGTACCCGCACGATCGCTGGCTAGCGGTTGAGAACTGAGTCCCCTCTGCTTTCAGGTTTCCTTCAACACCGATCCAGGCTTGGATCTCGCTGAAACATCGACACTGGTCACCTGCCAGAAACTTCTTCTTTCAGGCTCCTGAGACTACAACGAGGACTCCCGACATCTTGCCGAACCTCACGCAGCCGCAGCCTCTGGGCTAGGTAACTCGAGCATTTCGGTGCTCCATCGCAGGTTCGCTCTACAAGCGTCCAGTTCCTTTTTCGTTTAGTCCCACTGATCGGATCACTCCGGAATCAGTAACTCCAGACTCTAACCACTCGCATTTCACTGTTAGCGTAGATGGTTTCTCGTGCCCTTCGGGCATTTGTGTAAATTGTGCAACTGAAGTATTTTCTAAGAGTTTTGTAGTGTGCTTAGCTCCCTGACTCATAAAGAGCCAGGGTAGTCTTGTTATAAATAAATATCTTTTATTTTCATAACAACTTGTGTGGTTTCCTTTCACTTGACGTTCAAGGGGTATATGTGATGGTAAACAGCTGGCTTAACACGCCCTCTAGAGTTTAGCCTAAAGACTGCTCGTATCCACGCTACTAGGATAGCTGGTCTAAAAGGTTGACTTACAACCAATCATCAATAAGGGTCGTTTGGAATGATACACAGTGATCACTAAAATAGTGAGCACTACATATCAGGCCAACTTCTCACATTGGTGAGCAGCGGTTGGGATTTGAGCTTGCTGTTGTTTTACCACACACGTATCCTAAGAATATCAAAGTGAAAGATCACATAAGTACCCAGGTACATATAACTTAACTTAGAATACTCTGAGTTCTACTGAACCAGCTGTTGTAGCGTAACAGGGCTTAGCACACCCTGACTACAACTCTTAGCAAGGGATCAGTAGGTAAACAAATAGTGTAGGTAGGTGCATCACTTACACCTCACTAGAAGCATGTCGGTCCACGGAGAGTCTGCGGAGACTCCCTTAGTGGTCAGTGACCCTCCACAGATCATGTCACGATATGCAGCTCTTAGCTTCAAGGAGATGAGACAACTGTGTGCCTCCAGGAAGCTAAACCAGGGTTCTAACCCTACCATCGCATTTCTGATAGGTCTCTTAGAGACGTACGATGCCAGGAGGTCCTCTAACACAGGTCCCCCCGATGCTGATGGGAACATGCCTCCCTTAGAGGGAACCCTTGGTGACCCAGACCTCGACCTCCATACAGAGGAGGAAGACGAGGAGGAGTTATCAGGAGACGAGGCAAACAAAGGTCCAGTGGTAGTCGGTAGGCTTACGAGGACCAACTTAAGCAGGCATGAGAGTGGAACTGGGGGAGCCCCGGGCCCACGCTCAAGCAGGCCTAACATTGGGAACGGACGAGCTAGGTCTCTCTCCAGAGGCTCTAACAGATCTGTTCGAACACATGTCTCTCAGGCATCTTCTCAGAGAGGAATGACGTCCCCTCAGAGAAGGGAGCATGAAGCGAAGATGAGAGAAGTCAATCTGAGGATCGAGCGGGAAGAACTTGCCCTCGCCAAAGAAAGACTTTCCTTAGCCCGAGAGCAGAAATTAAGTGGGTTAGATCCCACTGGTGGCAGCATTCTCCTTAGAGAAAAAGACAGGGTTATAGACACTAGACACCTGAGTAAAATAGTGCCCCCCTTTAAGCAAGGGGACGACATCCACAAGTGGATAACTGCTTTGGAGAGGGCCTGCACTGTCCAGTGCGTCCCCCAAAGTCAGTGGGCAGCTATACTGTGGCTCTCCTTTGAAGGTAAAGGTCGAGACAAGCTCCTCACTACTAGAGCTGAGGATGCAAACAACTACCAAGTCCTGAAGAATACACTGATTGATGGGTTTGGCTTAACCACGGAACAGTACAGGTTGCTGTTCCGGGACACTCAGAAAATCCAGTCTCAGGATTGGACTGATTTTGTCGATTGTGCCACTAAGGCTTTGGAGGGCTGGTTGCTGGGTAGCAAGGTTACTGATTACACAGGATTGTACAATCTTATCATGAGAGAACAGATTTTAGACAACTGTCAGAACCAATTGTTGCATCAGCACCTTGTCGACTCGGATCTGACCTCTCCCCAAGAATTGGGAAAGAAGGCAGACAGATGG
Organism: Triturus cristatus; assembly: GCF_964204655.1. Taxonomy (NCBI): domain Eukaryota; kingdom Metazoa; phylum Chordata; class Amphibia; order Caudata; family Salamandridae; genus Triturus; species Triturus cristatus. Next base: position 292,976,695 of record NC_140583.1, on the reverse strand, counting down.
GTCAGAACAAGGGTCAAGCAGAACCAGACTCAGAACCAGGGTGGTCAGAAGAAAGCAGACCAAAAGGGTAGTAACAAGAACGAACAAAATGACCAGAAGTCTTCGACAGGCCCCCAACAAACCCAAGAGGGTGGGGGTCAGGCTTCACAGAAGAAGAAGACTCAAGAAGGCCAGTCAAAAAGGTTGTGCCAATACTGTAAAAGTAAGACTCACTGGTTTAGTGAGTGCACCAAGAAAGGAGGGCAAACTCCTGCCACTGCAGCCCCTAAGGCACCTGCACCCCCTAGTACAGTCAGCAGTGGTAGTGCGCCTCCCAAGGCATTAGTTGGGTTAACCTTGGGAACCGAGGGGAGTGACGACTTAGTCAGCACGCTCACTCAGGCCGTCCTTGTCTGTACAGGGGATATGGATATGTCCCCTGATGCCAGTCCCAATACTTTGGGCAAATACAGACAGACACCTTTGATCAATGGAAAAGTGGCTCAGGCCTACAGGGACACTTGTGCCAGTGTCACCATGGTGACGCCTAACTTTGTGGACCCTGGACAGATCATGCTAGGTACCGATTACCTAGTGACCAATGCCAGCAACGTCACTACCAATCACAGTATGGCAGTTGTTGATTTCTCCTGGGGAGGGGTAAGTGGCCCGAAAAAGGTTGTGGTTAGTTCAGACCTCCCCGTAGAATGTCTGTTGGGCAATGATTTGGAAACGTCACAATGGTCAGAAGTGGAGCAGAGGACTCACATGGAAATGTTAGGCTTGCCAGCACATGTCCTTGCTGTGACCAGGTCACAGGCCAAAAGATGCCCCACTGAACAGATGCTGGATCCTGGAAGAACGGACCAGACACCTTCCAAGAAAAGGAGCAGTAAGGGTAAGGCTTCGCCTTCCCCCTTGCCCCAGGTCGTGGATCAGGTCTCTGAGGAGGCTGACCTTAAAGAACTGAGGGAAACCGAGCCGAAAGAGCTTGAACCTGGTCAGGTTGAGTTTCTGGGCTCAGGTAGACCCTCCAGGGAAGACCTGGGGAAGGCACAGTTAGACTGCCCCTCACTTGAACCCCTCAGACAGCAGGCTGCTGCTGAGGCTGCAGGGAACGCCACAGGTACCCACAAAGTGTACTGGGACGATGGACTCCTGTACTCCGAGGCAAGAGACCCCAAGCCTGGCGCGACCAGGAGGCTGGTCATCCCCTTGTCTCTGAGAGGTTTCCTTCTTACCTTGGCCCACGAGATTCCCCTTGCAGGTCACTTAGGCCAGAATAAGACTTGGGACAGAATTGTTCCACACTTTCACTGGCCCCACATGTCCGAAGATACAAAGGAGTTTTGCCGCTCCTGTGTCACTTGCCAAGCCAGTGGTAAGTCAGGTGGCATGACAAAGGCCCCCCTGATGCCACTACCGGTGGTGGGGGTGCCCTTTGAACGAGTGGGGATCGACATTGTCGGACCAATGGAACCCCAGACAGCATCAGGGCACAAGTTTATACTGGTGGTGGTGGACCACGCCACCAGGTATCCTGAAGCTATTCCCCTTAGGACCACTACAGCACCTGTGGTGGCACGGGCCCTAGTTGGAGTGTTCTCCAGAGTGGGCTTCCCTAAGGAGGCAGTCTCAGACAGAGGTGCAAACTTCATGTCGGGATATCTGACTGCAATGTGGAAGGAGTGCGGTGTCAACTACAAGTTCACCACACCCTATCACCCGCAATGCAATGGGCTTGTTGAGAGATTCAACAGGACCCTAAAAGGGATGATTCACGGACTACCTGAAAAGCTTCGGCGGAGATGGGATGTCCTGATACCCTGCCTCTTGTTCGCCTACAGAGAGGTCCCGCAGAAGGGGGTTGGCTACAGCCCTTTTGAGCTTCTGTTCGGACATCCTGTAAGGGGACCCCTTTGTTTGGTAAAGGAAGGATGGGAGAGACCTCTCAGAAAGCCGGCATCAAACATTGTGGACTATGTGCTCGGCCTCCGCTCGCGGATGGCGGAGTACATGGAAAAGGCATCTAAAAACCTTGAGGCGAGCCAAGAATTACAGAAAGCTTGGCACGACCAAAAGGCTGTCCTGACTGTGTACCAGCCTGGACAGAAGGTGTGGGTGCTGGAGCCAGTGGCCCCAGCAGCACTCAAGGACAAATGGTCTGGGCCCCACACGATCATTGAGCAAAAGGGAGAGGTCACCTACTTGGTAGACCTGGGAACTCCCCGGAGCCCCCACCGGGTGCTCCATGTAAACAGGCTCAAGGCATATGTCGACAGGGAGGGCATGGGCTTGCTCATGGCCACAGATGAGGGACAGGAGGAGGAGAGTGATCCTCTCCCGGACCTGCTCTCTCAGAACCCTGACGATGGGTCAGTAGATGGTGTTGTCTTTTGCGGCAGCCTCTCTGGACATCAACAGAAGGATTGTAAACAGGTTCTTCAATCCTTTCGACATATGTTCTCTCTGACACCCAGTCAGACCAATTGGTGTACCCATGAGGTCGACACTGGGGACAGTCTGCCCGTAAAGAGTAAAATCTATCGACAGCCTGATCATGTCAGAGACTGCATCAAGACAGAGGTGCAGAAAATGTTGGAGCTGGGAGTCATTGAGCCCTCGGACAGCCCCTGGGCTAGTCCCGTAGTTCTCGTGCCGAAACCTCACACCCAGGGCGGTAAGAAAGAGATGAGGTTTTGCGTGGACTACAGAGGTCTCAATGCAGTCACTAAGACTGACGCCCACCCAATACCAAGAGCAGACGAACTTATAGACCGGTTGGCTTCGGCCAACTACTTAAGTACGTTTGACCTGACAGCTGGGTATTGGCAAATCAGGTTAGCTGAGGAGGCCAAACCCAAAACAGCATTTTCTACCCCGGGTGGGCATTATCAGTTTGTGGTAATGCCCTTTGGTTTGAAAAATGCACCTGCCACCTTCCAAAGGCTGGTGAATCGAGTTCTCACTGGGTTGGACGACTTCTGTGCGGCGTATCTGGACGATATCGCTGTCTTTAGCTCCACCTGGGAGGATCACCTGGTCCACCTGAGGAAAGTGTTAGAGGCCCTGCAAAAGGCAGGCCTCACTATCAAGGCCACTAAGTGCCAGATAGGGCAGACACAGGTTGTATACCTGGGCCACCTTGTAGGTGGAGGCCAGGTTCAGCCATTGGAGAGCAAAATACAGGCCATCCAGGACTGGGCTCCTCCAACCACCCAGACTCAGGTTCGAGCTTTCTTGGGCCTGACTGGTTATTACCGGAAATTTGTCAGAAATTATGGATCCATTGTGACCCCGCTAAACGATCTGACAAGTGAAAAGATGCCAAAAATAGTTCAGTGGACAGCAAGCTGTCAGAAGGCATTCGATGACCTAAAGCAGGCCATGTGCACAGCACCTATCCTAAAGAGTCCAGACTACTCCAAACCATTCATTGTCCAAACAGACGCTTCGGAGTTGGGTGTGGGAGCTGTTCTATCTCAACTGAATTTTGATGGTCATGACCAGCCCATAGCTTTTATTAGCAGGAGGCTGACCCCCAGAGAGAAGAATTGGTCAGCTATTGAGAGGGAGGCCTTTGCTGTGGTTTGGGCCCTGAAGAAGTTGAGGCCATACTTGTTTGGCACTCACTTCAAGATTCAGACCGACCATAAGCCCCTCTTGTGGCTAAATCAAATGAAGGGTGAAAACCCCAAACTACTTAGGTGGTCCATTTCCCTACAGGGGATGGACTTCACAGTGGAGCATAGACCTGGCACTGATCATGGCAATGCAGATGGGCTCTCCAGGTATTTCCACTTAGAGCAAGAAGACTCACCTGGTCAAGGTTAGCTTATTGTCCCAAAGTTTGGGGGGGGTCATGTAGGAGAGTAGGGTCTGCAATCCTATGATCACCCAGATTTTTTGCTTTTGCTTCATTGGTTTACGACTTTCCCTGGCTGTGGGCCTGCCAATCAGACCCACAGCCTAGCTGTTCTCTCTCGAAATTAATACACATGTACATTAGGTGCCTCCACTAATTGGAACTGGGCCGCCTTGTCAGTCCCTGTCTCAGCATACCACAGGTATCCAGGGCATCGGTGTACCCAGGGCCTTCCAGGGGCTGCAGCATGTATTATGCCACCCCTGGATGGCCGCCCAAATTTGACACAACTGGCTGCACGACAGCTGGGGCAAGGTGGTGTAATCACCCGTTGCTGTAGGTGTAGTATTCCTATACCTAACCCTAAAATGGACACATGGATTCCTATCAGTCACTCCTATGGCAGGCCTTATCAATCCTGAAGGCAGAGTGCTGGGGATCATGTGGGACGGTGCTCTGGCGCGAGCTGAGCCCGTCGACGGCTTGCGGAACCAAGTCCTAAATAGCCGTTCCATGGTGACGCGGGCCAACTACCTTAAAATGCATTATAATCCTTGCGGTTATTTGCTAAACTTTGGCATCGCATCACCTACACATGTCGAGTAAGGTGTCATACGAATTGGAATACGAACCCCTCGCCAGTTCTGGCGACGGGGTTAGCATTCCACCCTTCTAGAGGGACACGACATGGAAGTAACCTTGAACCCCGGTTAAAGTTGACTCAAGCCTCAGCATCACAAAATGGATGCTGCCACCAGACACAAGTCTGACCTCCTGCTGCTGGGAGACCTTCCAGCGAAGGGGGCTTGGACAAAGGGTTTCCTGTCGAGGGCGGTGTTAGCACCATCCCAGACAGGGTTTGTGTATCCCAGGTAGGCAGGGCTGAAAGGAAGGTGATTGCAAGTGGCACCCCGGTGCTCACTGTGCATAGCCCGGCTCAAACCAGTTTCGAGGGCACACCAGCCCCTGAGCTGGGGCGAAGCCGGACAAAGGATAGGGGTGTAACCACCCCCCTCCTGGTCCCACCCATAGGTAGGACCTAGTCACAGGCCAGCCCCTTTTTCCTAGAATAAAGGTGGGAGCGGGCCCCCTTCCCAAATTGGATAATTCTGAATCTTGAACTACTTTCCACGAAAGGAACTCTTGACTTTTCTGAACACTCTCCCTTGTGGCTAAGGAGTAGCCACCCTGCACCAGCAGGCACCAACTAAGCGCTTGTGGTTTGCTGTACGTCTCTCCCACGGATCAAGACTGCCCAGCTCGACGAGACCCGGGTTCCCTGCCATCTCTGACCTCTACCTACATCGTCAGCCCAGCTGAGATTCGTAGGTGTGACGAGACCTGCAGGACCGGCCATCTTCAGAACCTGCACGACGCTTACCTAACACGCCCACCGAGGGACCCTCGAGTGAGTGTACCTAGGGTTTGAGAAGCCCTAACCCTGAGCGGCTCCAGCACCGAAGTCCGCCTCCCCAGCATCCACGAGATCTGCGTGGGGGCCCTTCTGCTCCTTGCTGTTCACCGCGTTGTCCGACCACTCGCTGACCGGCTTGTGGCCCTCTTCACGACGCACCACGATAGTTTGTTTTCATCACTGGTCTGGTTGCTCCAGACTGGCCCTTGCTCCCCTTCAACAGAGGAGTACCTCGGACCCTCCTGGTCCACCCCAGACGCCATCTTGACTCCACCGCGTGGGTTTGCCACTGCCAAGACCTGCTGCCCCACGCCCAGGCCCAGCATCATCGACAGCAGACACCTTCGTGGGACAGCTCGCCCTCCATCCTGGTCGCCGCCGCGCCTCCTGGTCCGAGGAACAGCCGAGTCCAACGTCATCCACTCACCTGGTCGAGGTGACTTCAGCCGGTACCTTCCTGGTACCCGCACGATCGCTGGCTAGCGGTTGAGAACTGAGTCCCCTCTGCTTTCAGGTTTCCTTCAACACCGATCCAGGCTTGGATCTCGCTGAAACATCGACACTGGTCGCCTGCCAGCAACTTCTTCTTTCAGGCTCCTGAGACTACAACGAGGACTCCCGACATCTTGCCGAACCTCACGCAGCCGCAGCCTCTGGGCTAGGTAACTCGAGCATTTCGGTGCTCCATCGCAGGTTCGCTCTACAAGCGTCCAGTTCCTTTTTCGTTTAGTCCCACTGATCGGATCACTCCGGAATCAGTAACTCCAGACTCTAACCACTCGCATTTCACTGTTAGCGTAGATGGTTTCTCGTGCCCTTCGGGCATTTGTGTAAATTGTGCAACTGAAGTATTTTCTAAGAGTTTTGTAGTGTGCTTAGCTCCCTGACTCATAAAGAGCCAGGGTAGTCTTGTTATAAATAAATATCTTTTATTTTCATAACAACTTGTGTGGTGTCCTTTCACTTGACGTTCAAGGGGTATATGTGATGGTAAACAGCTGGCTTAACACGCCCTCTAGAGTTTAGCCTAAAGACTGCTCGTATCCACGCTACTAGGATAGCTGGTCTAAAAGGTTGACTTACAACCAATCATCAATAAGGGTCGTTTGGAATGATACACAGTGATCACTAGAATAGTGAGCACTACATATCAGGCCAACTTCTCACAACGACAACCTCCATTGTAAGTGTAAGCCATGGCCCCAGACACACCACAGGGTGGCGGAGCCATAATTGTGGACGGCAGGCACAGCCCTATTCAGTTGCAGGTGCTACTCCTCCCACCACTCCAAATGCAGACCAGGCCTATTCAGCCTAGTGCTGACTCATCCAGACTCTCTGGAGCCACTGCACCTCCCCAGCCCCTGTCACTCCAAGGCCAGACAATCAATACACAACAGGCAGGCACAAAGACACATAGCACACAAAAATACCTACTTCTAAAAGTGGCATTTCTAAAATAGTAATATTTCAAATTTCAAAGAAACTTTATTCGGTTCTTTGATATAAAAACCATAAAAGTTATATATGTATCAGCAATAGTTAATAAAATCACATAAAACCATGATACAGATTAGTGCAAAAATACAGAAACCGAGTCAGAGTAAAATACAATAAAAAAGAAAAAAAATAAGTAAAGCCATTTATCCCATGTTAGTAATTCAATGAAACGATAATAAAATCGGCAAAACCAAGAATCCTATATCCAAATGTTGCAAAAGGGGGCGTTAAAAAAAATCATTATGTGACCTACGAGATAGTTAACATCTGATCTAGTTGGCCCCTACATTTTACTGCGGATTTGAGGAAATTAAGCACAAATAAAACCCAGTCCTCATGCAACAGTTGAAGATAAATGAAAGCTGGGTGAGCCTGCCTAAAATTCGCCCCTCTTAAGATCGGGACGATAATATTTTTCCTATGGGACATGTAGAACTTGCAGGAAAATAAAAAATGAAGCAAATCCTGAGGAGACATGCTGTCGCAGCCACAGGATGCTAAAATCGTTCCTCTACCACTCCCCCTGGGCAAGGCCAACATAAAGTGGAAGTAACCCAGGCGGTACCTAGTCAGCAAGAATCGTTCATATGTGCTGAATGATCCCAAAAGATAGGGTTCAGTAGATGGCGTGGTTTTCAGCATTAAAAATCGTCTTACACTGGGTTTACTCAATTCCTGCTCTTCCCTCTCCGCTCTCAATAGGTTACCGAAAGACTCCTTTACCCAGCCCAGGTCATTTTAGAGGCCACTTCAGGATTTAAATATGAATCTGCTCTGCCCAGCCTGGCAAAGCTGGTTTCTATATAACTAAGCCACGGAATGCGATGCGAGTGACCAAGAGACATACGCTCTTTCAGGATCGACCGAGTTAAGGTCAGTTCATCATTCCTCCAGATTTTAAGCCAGAAGATTAATGGTCGGAGGGCCAGGGTGTCACCCAGATACGGGATCCCTAGTTCCTCATGTACCACCATGTTGGAGGTTCCAGTTGGGACACCCAAGAGGCGTTTAAGAAATGCGTTTTCGACCACTTGCAACTCATCCGTAGCTATCTGTCCCCAAATTTCACTGTCATATGATGCAATCAAGATACTCTTAGCCTGGTAAATCCTTAAGAGTGCCGCTATTGGTCTTTTGCCTAACTTAGAGGCAAAATTAAGAATGGCGGAATTAGCCCGAACCAGGTCTCCCCTCTTCCTTTGTTTTAGTGGGCCCCACTTCAACTTCTCGCCCAAGGTAACACCTAAGTATGAAAAAACATCAGTTCGGGGAACCGGAGCGGTCCCTACCCTGAACTGGAAGGACTTTTTGCTGTGAAGGCCCACCTGCATCACAAAAGATTTGGAGTCATTTATGGTTAGGTCTCGGTCCCTCATAAAAGTGGAAAAACAATTAAGCAGGGTTTGTAGCCCCCTGGCGGTTCTAGATATGAGAACCGCATCGTCCACGTATAATAGGACCGGCAGGCCTCGTCGGCCTACTTGCGGATAATTAACCCTTGTGGCTTGTAATACTGAATCTAAGTCATTAATATATAGGTTAAACAGAAAGGGGGCCAAAATACAGCCCTGTCATACACCTCGTTTGATATCCAGCGTAGGAGAGACTCTTCGATCTTGTGAAAATCTAACCTGCGCCTTAGTTGAGCGATGAAGGCTTTCCAGAAAATAAACAATATTTTCATCAACCCCTATGGCCAACATGGACTGCCATAGTTTGTTCCTATTCACGCGATCAAACGTGGAAGACAGATCCATGAATGCTAGGTGAATCGTACCAAAGCGTGCGACCGTTTATTTGTTCAGGATCATGGATAGGTTGAGACACTGGGCCATGGTCGACCGCCCCGGGAGGAACCCATACTGTACATCAGATAAAATCGCATGTTCCTCAGTCCAGGTTGTCAACCTATCCAGGAACACTCGTCCTGCCAACTTGACCACTGAATCTAACAGAGAGATCGGTCTATAGCAGTGGGTGCTATCTCTGTTACCCTTTTTAAAAACCAGCACAACTGTAGAAGTCGCCCAAGACTCGGGGCAATCGGACTTCACTGCTGCATTTAAAACGGCGGCAAGAACCGGCACCCAGAGTGCTGGATCAGACTTAAAGAGATCAGCTGGGATGCCATCAGGTCCCGAGACTTTATTACTGGACAATACCTTTATCCCCTTCTGAACCTCAGAAGGGCTGAAAGCCAAGTCAGGTATTCAGGCCAACTGGGGTGGGGGGCAATTTAGTTCCGGGGGGGCATTCAAACATAACTTCAAAGTGAAGAACCCACTCCTCTTCGGTTATATGTGCTTCTATTGCGCTACCCTCCTCAAATTTGTTGCCGCCTGAGAACATAATGAATCAAACCATCTAGGGCACTGCTCAACAGGCCTCTTAGCCGGAGCGGTTAAGAAGTCACTTATTTTGCCAGTAATTATTTAAAAGGCACTAATAACCTCACTAGGGTCTGTGGACAAGGTGTTACACTTAGCTAACTCTACAGCACAAGAGTCCAATAAGTATTTATAAAATGTATCCGGGGATATCTGTGTCCATTTTAGCCGCCTCCCACCGTCAGTTGGTCTCACCATCCCGCCCTCCTTAGCCCCCTTTATGTGCGACATTACCGTCCTGGTCAGATGAGCACACAAAGGATTGTGGTCACTGAATGCACTAGCTTGTATAGCAAATCCTGTGAATAAATTCAATATTGGGGATGTTACCAGAATAAAACCAATAAAAGAACCAACACCCCTGCCTTTAAAAGTTGGGATGATGAACTTACTAGGGGATCAGACAAGCACATAAGGGATGACAGATCTTATTCCTGCAAAAAGCCATTCATTGTCTACCCTTGTAGTGAGTGTTAAAAGTGAATTCCCTGAGCCCGAAGACATCCAAGATCAGCCACACAAGATGCCCTTGGGTCACCACAAATGTGAATATTAAAATCCCCCGCTATCACAAGATTCTGTGACATAGTGTTATAATGCTGCTTTACAAAGGAACCTAACATAGCGATATTACAAACATCATCACTGCAGGAAACTGAATTATAGAAGTTAATTAGCCCCAATTCATGGACCCCCCCTTCGTAATAACAGAGCCTGTATACAGGGGCTCTCTGTGGGCAAAACAGACAAAGTACAATCAACGGCTAAAGACATATAAATAGCAAGGCCTCCTCTAGATCTTCCCATATGAGAGGGGGTGGTCGGGACAAAGAAAGACTTAAAGCCCTCCAATGGTAAGCCAGTGCCAGACCATGTCTCCTATAGACAAATCACACTATATTGTTTAATGTACAAGATCCATGAGGGGTCGGAGAACCTATTAGATAGTCCCGCAATGTTCCAGGATATGAAATTTCTATTGTTTGCCCCTGTGATCCCAAACCCAGTACTTGCCCCTAGATGTTCCAGCGATAGGGATGGAGGGCTTGGATCGTTACAGCAGACCCACTCAGTCAATCACAAGCATCTAAGGAATCCAGGGGAGCAAAACGGTTTGTTAGTTCAGTGCAGTAGGTAGAAAAAACTCCTGTTGACCTGGTGCAACACGGTCTCGTCTACTTATATTTGGGGCCCAGTTAGAGATCGGGTTCTCAGGAATTGGGTACAATGACGTATGTCCATTTATTGGGTCCCTAAGGGTATTTGGCATTGAATTCTGCCCCCGTGATTCCGGTTTATAGAAAAAAACAAGTGGTAAGGTCATGATGGATGACTTGAACCCAGAATAGGTGTTACTTGCAGTTGAAAACAAGATCCTTTCTGCAATGTGAGAGCGATTAAAGTTAATGATAACACAGTCACCACTATACAGCTTACGTGAATTCCCAATCCAATTGACCCAACTTCCCATGTTAATATTTTTTTCTATTCTCATGCCCAGAGCCGTGTTACAGGATAACCAGTGGAGTACTTTGTTCTTCAATTGGATAAAATTGTCGTTGGTACCCAGAGGAAGAGCTGGGACGTGCCCCAATATTACAACATATGGGGTCGATTCTGCTGGCAGATCGATAACAGGCAGAGGATTTATAGAATTGTACATGGAGGCATTCTCTCCCCCTGAGAATGCTCCCCACGTACATTGTTCTTTGATATCGGCTGATCCTGTATAGATGATCTTCTATTGGGAGGTGGGACCATGCCTACGTTTGGTACAGTGTGGGATACAGGGAGAGGCAAAACCTGGCACAGATGAGCGTTATCCCTCGAGGGCCTCAGAGGGGGTAGTGAGGGATCCATGGTGTTTATGTTTGGGCGGCCTTCAGTAGACCTATCCGTTGTGGAAGGAATTAAAGGTGGAATAATAACTGTACCCATTAATGGTACACAACGCGTGAGATCAGAGTTTCCGTTTTCAAAGTTAAACGCTCAACAATAGGGCCTAGCATGGTGTTCAGTAATTCCCTAAAAGAGTCCTGTAAAGATTCTAAGGTACACTTTAAATCCACTTTAGCCAGACCTTGATCGGCGATGATCTTCCCGGGAGTTGGATCTGCTCTAGGTCTTTTAGCTTTCCCCCCTGTTGGCTGGCCCTTCCTTTTCGTGCCCGACCCTTGACTAACCAGCTTGGCACCTCCTGCCCTCCCTCGAGTTGCGGGTCCAACTGCTGGTCAAATGACAGACTGACCAACAGGCGTAACCCCCCTCTCCCCCAAACACAAATGTGCAATGTCCCCCCTAGGGTTATTAACCACAATGGTTGGTGTGAGGGGCACTGACTGGCCATTTGATCCACTAACCGGGCTGATTTGTCCATCTGACTGTTGAGTCCCGGATTCATTACCAACACCATAAATACAGTCCACTGATCCTTGTGTGCAGGTAGGGTGGGGTTGTAGGGAGGATACAGGGGATCTAGAAAGGCGCCTGTTCACAAGTTCGATCTCCTTGTCAAGTACTGATACAGCCCTCAGCAAGAATGAGTCAATAGTCGTCACTGAGCCTAGGTTACCGGTTAGCACCCCTGCTGGTGCTGTGGGTCCCTTACGTATCCCCACGTCAAATCTTGGCCGGTCTGCTTCTTATACCTTGACCAGATGGCACACGGGTGAGCCTTGAAAATCTAAAATTAGAGGCTAAAATTGAGAGTAAGTTAAACTTAGATACGGAATGCGTAGATTCCCTACCTCTACTGCTGCTGCTGATGTGAAGGCAGGAGAATAATCGGTCCAGGTCCAAGTCCAGGTTCAGTGAAATCCGGAAATGATTAACACAAGGGCCAAGAGGGTAGGCCCAGCCCAGCCTCCTCCGGGCTTAGTCCATGCGCGGCCTGGGCACACCCGCGCGCGCCCCGCGCTGCGGGAGCCCGGACCTGCCTTTAAGCGCCGGCTGGCGCAGAAGAAACTGATGCGGCCCCTCCAGCAGCTCTTCCTGGGCGTTGTGGTCCTCTGGTCCTCTAGGTACAAAGTGTGGCGTCCAGATACGAAAGTCAATGCTCTGGGGCTCTCGCGCTGCAGGAGCCCGGACCGGCCTTTAAGCGCCGGCTGGCACGGAAGAAACTGACGCACCCCCTGCCGCGGCGCGTCCTGGGCGTTGTGGTCCTCTGGGCCTCCGGGTACAAAGTGCCGCATGCAGATACGAAAGTCAGTGCTCTGGGGCTTAAAATAGTACTAATAAATCCGCTTTCACCAGTAAGCAGCATTTATCAACATATATGCGTAAGCCCCTTCCACCTGCTTTTTGAGTGACTACAATTGGAGCTAATCATAATGAGCTCTCAATGGGTTCAATTATATTTTGACTCACACATGTTTTTAGATGTTTTGCATTAACCTCTGAAACATTGCTGCTGCAGAAGCCAAACCAAAGGGGACTCTATTGAATTGATAACACCCAAAAGGCGTTATGAACGTGATGAGTCTTTTGCTCTCACGATGCAACGGGACTTGGTGGTATGCGGATTTCAGATCTATTGTCGAAAACCACTTTACTCCTTTAGTTTTAGCCAGCATTTCATTGATTCTTGGTAGGGGGTATTGCTCAACCACAATGTTTTGATTGAGGTCGCGTAAATCAATACATGGCCGAAGGCTGCCATTAGGCTGTTTAGCCACGACCAATGGAGCCACCCAATCCGAAGCTTCTACTCGCTCTATAATTCCTTCCTCTAGGAGCTTGTCTAATTGTGTCTTTACTTCTTCCCTTATTGAGAAAGGCAGATTACGAACTTTGTGCACAATAGGGATTGCATCCTTCTTGACTAGTATCCTGTGTTTATATCCCTTGAGTGTGCCAATTTCTCCATTGAATACACTGGGAAACTTATCCAACAAGGTCTTACTGAAGCCTTCACTGTCATGCACCTCAAGGACTGGGTCCGACCTGCTGGGATCCAGTTTTATTCCCAGGTCCCCTTGGTCCATCCATCCTAATACAGATGGTCCCACAGCAGATACGTAGAGTTTGCAGATTGACTCCCTCCCTTTGAACGCAAATTTTAATTTTCTAAATCCACATACTTCAATTGGGTCCCCAGTGAATGTTTTGATGGAGAGGTCAGCCTTATCCAGCTGTTCTCCCAAACGAGGTGCGAATTTCTCCTTCCATACATCATTGTTCACTATAGTATACGGTGAACCTGAGTCGGCTACAATATTCATTTCAATACCACCAATCGTCATATTGCAAACTGGTTTTTTTGTACGACACTTATTTTTTTCATCAACACTTGAAATGCAGTTGTCATCAACATTCAACACGAATGCATCAGTATCATCATCCTCCGATGTATTCGTGTTGCATGTTTCATCGTTTTCTACTATTTTTATCGACGCGGTGATCTTTCTGTAGCACACCTTCTGAAAGTGCCCCACCACACCGCAGCATGTACATTTAACACCACGTGCAGGACACTTCTTGTCATCAGCAAGATGATTGCTGCTCCCGCACCTATAACAGCGCCTTCTGCTGCTGAATTGTGTTCTGTCATGTGCTGGTTTGTAATTCCTGTTAGATTTACTATACTTCTTTGAGTCAGAAATGTTATTAACGATACCTCCCTCATTCTTTTCTTTGTTCTCTGCAATGACAGCTTTCGCACATCGACCAGTTAGTTCAGCTTTCTTGCAATGTCAATTATATTCTGTAAAGGATACTCCCCTTTTGCCCATAGATTGTCCTGGATATTTCTGTTGGACCCTTGCATGACAATTTGGTCCCATATAAACTCGTCATGTAAGTCTCCAAAGCGGCAGTTAAGGGCTAAATTTTTTAATGCAGAACTTTGTCATCAATTGATTCCTCCTTGCCCTGCTTTCTGTGAAAAAATGTATATCTATCCACTCCCACGCAAACTGTGGGTTTGTAATATGTGTTCAAGTCGTCAATAGCATTTTCGAATACATCCCCTTCACTCTCACTCCTTGGTTTTTTGTTAATGCTATTGTATACTTTTATTCCGCCAGCACCAAGACTACATAAGTAACCTGAAGCCATGCTTGTCTTAAGAACCTACCAAAATGTATAATGCCGATGAAAAGTTATATTTGCCTCAAATTTATTTTTGTACAGTAGCTCTCAGAAATGTCTACATTAATCAGACGTAGAAACAATCAGTTCATTTTTTTAGGTTAAGAAATATGATTTAGTCATTTCACTCTCTGAGGCTTTGTATTTTTATATTATGTGCAGAGGAGTACGGATAAATATCTTCCCTCAAGATATGCTCAGCGTCCTATAATTAATTGTAATGCTCAGATTATTTATTTTCCATGTGTTACCTCCAAAAGTAAGTATTTCTCTCCAAACACTCCTCTTGTACCTTTTAATCTTGCTCCATGTATTTGCGCGTCCCCGCTTTGAGCGATCTTGTTCCGGAGAAGATTCCGATCGCCCAACGATATGGATCGCTTCTGTTACTTCGTAGATACTCGATGAAAAGCAGAGGGGAAAAAAATAAACTGCAACGCAGGGCTTTTTTTCCTCCCAAAATGGCCGCCGATACATCAGCACGTAGAGCGTACACCTGCGCTCGCTGTTAACAGCTGATTCCTTCCATGTACTTCGTTCTACACGTCACGTTCTCGTCACAAAGACCGTTGGCAAATGGATCGAGGCTGTTAAACAGTTATAACGGTAACATTCTTCACCTCAATTCTGTCAGGAATTTCGCACAACTTGAATTTAAACGACAAAATTTTAATCTTCTTTCGCTTAACGTCCCATGCAATTTTTACTCATTTCAATGCGCCTTAAATTCCCGTAAATTGTCGGTGCTTACTTAATATGAAGGTTTAATTTTTTTTCTTGTCGGGTTGAATCTAGATGACGTTTATATTTTCTTTTTTTTTCTTAACTCCAATTCATCCGACTAACTCCTTCAAATTTTACACTGACCTTCTTTTATTTTTCCTTTCATCTCCTTCATTAATTTTCATATAAGTTCTTTAATCTTTTCCTTCGCATGCGTAGATCCTTGTGTTGGTATTCGTCGCCAAATTTTGTAAAGATCACTCATCAAGCGGAACGTGGATCCGAGCTTCTTTATTTGTATACACCAACATAGGCTCCGTAACGACGGAGCGCAACAGATGCTACCGTTCACCTGGTCATCAGCTGTCAACTGTCAACATTCCAATGTGACAGCTGATGACGTAAGTAGCACGGTACGGAACGCCAAGTGGACCTAAGTCAAACGTAACAAGTGGTACAGAGGAAACCCTCCGTAAACTACCATAACGCGTACTAGGGGACTGCGCAAACTAAAGTTAATCAGCAATAGCACACCGTGAAAGTGCTTCCCCTTCCACACCTCACCTCGGCTCAGGCAAGAGATAATTGACGTTGGCAAGTGCTTCTTAAGTCTTTATGTCCCACTTTTATCCCGCCAACAGTTGTTTATTTTATAGATTCTACACCTCGTAACTGTTAGATGCGTCAAGAGGCTTTCATTACTTAACTTTCCTTGGCAGTTTCACTTCGTGGTTGTAGTATTCTGGTAAAGAGGTTGTCAAAAACTGTCCCCAACCAGCATTTCGTCGCCAGTATTACGGGGCCGCAAAATCCTTAAATAATACGTTTATTGCCACAGAAAGACAACCTTCTGCCACATGAGCTTACAATCTTCCTCACACCATTCCAACTGTCATTCTAGCTCGTGAGATGAGGAAGATACCAAGGAAAGCGTAGGAAGGGGTGGGAGCAGGAAAAAAAAACAAAGTGGGGGTACAAATTTGTAAGGAGTGATAACAATTACAAAGTACTAATTATAATTATATGTGACCTAGGTAAAATAATTTCAATCTTTTATGCCTTTTTTTCTTTTTTGTCCTCATTCGCCATCAAATATACACAGAACGATTTAAAAATTCTCTGCGGCCCCCCTCTTGATTGGCGCCAGCTAGAGAGATCTGTATCCAGATGGATGCACTTTACACAGAACCTCTCTTTCCCATGTTTGGTGTGGTCTGACCTTCTCACTGGGTATCTCCCGAGAACAACCAGAGGGGTAAAGTATTACAGTGTAGAGGCATTGGACAATATTTGTACTGTTATCAAGGGTATCTAGCCAGCCTACACATGGTAACCAATAATCCCCTTTCTTGTTCTTCTTATTTCTCGAGACTCTATCCAGCTTCATCGTATACTTAATGGAATTTACCCAATCAAGAAGCGTCAAAGAAATGCTTTTAATCCAATATTTACAGATTTCTCTCTGTGCAAGTAAAACTAGACAACATATTACATTTTTTTCCTCTGGAGACAGTTTCATAATTTGGGAAGACCCCAAAAAATAGCAGCCTAATGCTCACCTGTATATCCGTCCCAAACATAACTTTACTTACACTGACCCAAAAATGATGTAACATTGGGCAGTTTAAAAACATATGCACTTTGTCTGACTTTTCCGGAAAGCATTTTGGACATTTCGGAGTGGCTCCTTTCACAAACTTGGAGAGCCTTAAGGGGGACCAATATACCCTGTGGAGACAAAAGATGCTGTTTCACCTTAGGTATGCAGCTTGAACAGTGGAATACAAAATGTTATAAGATACTTGCCATAATTCTTCTAGACGTAGACAGGGCAAGCACTCTCCCCACAGATCCGATGGAAGTTTGAAATTTCCTCTGCCAGTTCTACCAGAAGCCAGTAAAGGTTCACCACCTCTCTTTTTCCCATTTTTCCTTTTGAAGGCATTCTCTAGTTCATTGGATATACCAACCGTTGTTCCAACAGCTTGATGCCAGATTTGCAGATATTTAAACTTTGATAATTCATTATCTGTGATATTCCTCAGTACATCATCCTCTGTACAGGCCCCTCCAGATAATCTCTATTGATTAAAGGCTTCTTTGATAGCCATGAGCTCTCGATCATACAGCGTAATTCTCTCCATAATCGTTTACATTCTTGAACACTACGCTACTCAAGTGAACTCATTCAAAGTGGGTGTCACTGGGAAAGGATGGCTCCAATCACAAACCCCAAAGCCTGTGTTGCTACGATGAACTGTCTGGAGCAATGAGGAAGTAACAGCTTCTTTCAAAAATACAAAGGCCTCTTCCTGTCTCTTACCAAACATGAAGGGCACTGTAAATGACAGGCTTCAGTAACAAAAGGTCATAAACCTGCCCAGATCTAGTCAAAGATTCACCAAAATCCTCCTCTTCTCAGTCTCGGAGCTCATTGCAACATCTCCCAAGCTGTCCGGGGACTCCAGTAGGGACCCCAGATGTCCTTTGGCCGCAAATTAGGAGCATAAGTTCCAAGTAATTCATGACAGTTCACAGTGTCTTGCATCCAGCACTTAGTCTGGGACGTGGATAGCCTCCCTCAGTGCATTACCCCTTCCTCCCTCTCACTGTGCTGACTCATATAATGAGGCCCCTGTGAGTCATCACAGTGAGAGAAAGACTCGGAGCAGTGCTTTAAATGGACTGGTACTGTCCAGTACTCAGTACTGGCACTTTTTCATTTTGAGAGGGAGAGTACCTGCAGTTCTCAGGAAAAAAAATAATCATTTTATTTGGAGAGTACTGGCACTTTTCAGCAACAAGCAGGTACTCGGATGCAGACTATCCGGAACTTCTATTTTTCCACTTCAAGCACTGACTCAGAGTAATGCTATTACCGGTATGTAATCGCAGCTCTACCACTAGTCACTTGGTTAAAATAAGGAGAAGAGGTGTGAGAAGTCAAATTCACTTGCAACGCCTCTGAAGTACCCCGTAGTGTCGTCAGCAGAGATCTGTAAATCAGTAATTCGTTCCATATTGTCAAACACTGATGACCAAAAGGCAGCCACCTTAAGCCACTTTCATGACAAACGCAAAAAAGCTGCATGTAGCGTACCGCACCACACACAGCGAGTGTCATCAATCAAACCTATTTACATAATGGGGTCGGAGTCCAAAACATTCAGGTATATCAGCATGTAAGCGGTAATTGGGTGAGAGTGCACTTGCCATAGTACAGCAGTATAGTCGCTGTTAGTCTGTGAGTTCCATAAATCATGTTGTCATAGGGCTCTTGCTCTCGGTTTACACACTGGGGCTTTTTCCTGCATGGTGGCATATATAATGGGGTAATAAGCCACCACTGGGAAGGCGAATCTAACATTATTTAATGACGCTCTCTTTTCTATATTTCGCCTCCATCACCGCATGTAATGACGGCCAAAGCTCGGAATAGCCAGTCATATTTCGCTCAGCACTAACTACGAAAGCCTTACAGAAAGGATTAAATGTTATCTGTTCACTGAAGTATAGCATCCTCTTGCAGGTTTTTTTTGTTGCTTCCCATCTTAATTGTAGAGCGGTCTGGAAGCATCTGGCCACCCCTTTCTGAGTTGTAATGAGCTTTATAAATACCTAGGGCATGAGTCGGGGGTACACTCTGGTGGACGGTGTCCACCCACTATTTTCACAGGGTGAACGCCGTCCACCCTGCCAAGAATTCCCAGGTCAAACAGGATTACTTTAGAAGCCATCACAGAGTCATTGCATGATCATCCAACTACTGTAGACGTCATTTTCACATCATCAGACATCATCAAGCTCTTGAAGTCATCAGCAGAGTTTAGAGACTTGAGCCTGATGATTCAAGAATGACTTGAAAATGAGTATCTGATGACTTCACAAGGTGTGACTATTCCTGATGACTTCAGGAGGATTAAAAATGAGTATCTGATGACTTCACAAGGTGTGACTATTCCTGATGACTTCAGGAGGATTTCAAAATGAGTATCCGATGACTTCACAAGGTGTGACTATTCCTGATGACTTCATGAGGATTTAAGAATGAGTATCTGATTACTTCATATGGTTCAGTTGTTCTTGATGATTTGAAAATAAACATCCAAAACTCCACAAACATCATTTCTTTTTAACATGATGAACTTGCTCCTGATGTTTTAAGAATGATTTGCTGATTACCCCAAGAATATACCCACTATTTTGGTTTCATTTTTTGTCAGAAAGGTCCAACCTGCTGAGTGCTTTCAGAATTATTTGCTGATTACTACTCAGTGAACACTATTTAGGTATTAAACAAGTGTTCTTTAAATGCAAATTAGCATACAGTGTGCTTCATGAGACTATGAAATAAAAGTCACAGCTAAATATGTTAATTTTTATTATTTTACATCAGTTTTATTTATAATAATCCATATTAACAAGTATACTGTAAGTTTTGAGTCATTAAAAGTGAAACTATCAGTTCCAGACTTAATGTGCTGCACTTAAAAAGTCAGATATGCATATCTTAATTGGTACATAAACATAAGTGCCAATAGACCAGATTCAGGTGAGAGACTCCTGATTTTTTGAAGGCACAAATGACTATTGATGGAGCAGGATTTCGCGAAAAGAAACCTGTTTGAATGAACCTCCCCATAATACGTACTAACAGTAAGTAGAAATAGAATATTAATGTACATTTTACACTACACGTGGGAAATCTGCTTGCATATGCATGTACTAACTCAGAATAATACGTAAATAACCAGAAATGTAATAAAATAGTGTTTAGAATAAAATGAGAAAACGTACATGGCCAGGCCGCATGTGCATTTAGTAAAAAGCATGGTGTGTGTTGCTTTAAAACTAATAAATAATGCTGTTTTCCTGCTTAAGCTATGCTAGGTTAACATATAACAAAAAGTAGAGCTAAGATGGGTGGTAACCAGTGAAATTGCATTGCCACATAATTAATAAATGTCTGTTTTTCGTTCATTTAGTATCGGGTGAATCCTCCATCTAGCTAAAGTTGACTTTGGTGCGGGTGGGGGCCATGCGAGAGAGCGAGTCTATGATGGCAGATCAGCTGAAAGCGCTGAGCACAGCAGAAAGGGCCTAACACGGTGAAGGCCAGAACATTGAACTTTCGCCAAGAAACAGAGCGAACGTGGGAACCATCAATTATGACAACAGATGTCCAAATTTGTTTAATAAAATTTTAATATTTGTATCCCATATGTACTTATGAGAGATAACTAAATGCCTGCTTATGTAAAATGTTTAAGAACAACGCGGTAGTCAAAAAGTAGATGAGCGCATGGTGGGGTGACATCCCACCCCCAGAAATTAACCAATCCATTAGCTAGAATAGTGAAGATTTGCAACTATTGTGGGATGGACTTGTGTTATTTAGGTATAACAAGGGGTGCATTTTGGGGTGTGGTTAACGCTTAGGCTGGAAGGTGTGCGAGAGGGAGATGCGTCGCTGTCCATCGGTTTGCAGAGAGGTCTAGCTGTTTCTGTCCTGTTTCTGTCCTGTCCCGTCCCGTTCCTGTCACTTTAAGTCTTTGCTCCCTGATTCTCTGTTCAGGGAACCCCCACCACTTCTTAGGCCTGAGGGATGGTTTTCCCTATCGATTTCTTATAGGTTTGCATCTTCTGAACTGTATCTTGCCTAATTAAGATGCAAATGTATTTTGTCTCTGAAACTTTGAACTCTCCATCTATCCACTCCGATATATGATTTATGTTGATAAATTGCCTGTACCTTATATCTCTTCACTCTGTGCAGCATATTATTATTTTTTTTTTTTTTTTTTTTTTTTTAAAGGTTTTTATTGTACAGAAAAAAGGATACAAGCATGGGCCTACAACCACCAGGGCCGGCCGCTAGAATCAAAACGGATCACACAGTGTTAAAGTCATCAACCGACCCATGGTCCCCAGCCCATTACAGAAGCTCCGGATACTCCTAAGGGAATCAGGATACATACATTTACCATAAATAACAACTAAAAACAAAAGGCGAGGCGTAGTGACATGAAGTGGGCGTCAGACTACAGCAGGGGGACCCTACATCCGACCACCAGATGGCGGTCAAGGGAAAGGAGGACTAAGAGGTCAGGGGGGGGTCACGGGAGAGCCAGGTCTACACTCGGATATTCCAAATACGCAAGGAACCATCAAGGGTCAGGGGGACACGGCAACCTCGGAAGTGTCCACCAGGGGGGGGGCACAAATATTTCCCCGATACTGATTCCATTGCCCCCAGATTCTACCCCATGCCCCCGGTTTACCACGAGCCACATACACAGTCTTCTCCCTGAACATGCACCAGTCCATGTTCTCCTTCCATACAGACACGGTGGGCGGCCGCTGGGAACCCCAAAGCTGCGCTATATCTCTCTTGGCAATCATGTTCCCCAGGGCCGCCCACCGAGTCTGGGCCGCGTTATAATCATTGGGCTCCCACACATTCAGAACACAGCGACGCACCTCCGGCAACAGAGCGACCCCGGTGACTTGTCCCATTACCACATGCACCCGGCGCCAGTATTCCGCCACCTCGCGGCACTCCCAAAGGATGTGGAGAAAGGTGGCACTAAGTCCACAGCCCCGCTTACAGAGCCCGTCGTCAGAAAATCCCATCGAAACCAAACGGGGACCCGTCACGTAAACCCGGTGGAGAATCTTAAGCTGGACCAGACGGAGACGGGCCGGGATGGCCACCTCCTTAGGGGACGACAGTGCGGACTGCCAGTCCTCGTCGTCCAGCTCCACCCCATCTCCCGTCCATGCCTCCCGAAGACGCACCAAGAGGTCAGCCCGATTATTAATAAGTTTTTTATAAATTAGAGAGATAGTGCTGTCAGGCACGTGACCATCGAGTATGCGGTCCTCGAGGGGCGAAGAAGCCGGGACCTTGGTCCCTACCCCAAAGACCGAGAGCAGGGCATGCCGAACCTGGGCGTAACGGAAGAACTCCCTTTCAGTAAGCTCGTATTCACTCTGGAGCGCCGCGAAGGTTTTAACCGCGCCCTTGATCCATAGGTCTCCCACTCTGCTAATACCGATCGTGTCCCAACGCTCAAAGCCTTTCGTTTTCCAGAGGCTTCCCAGTCGGTCGGAGGCAAATAAAGGAGTGGCACATGTTAAGCGCTCACTCCAGCCCATGGCTACATTAGCCGCCTTCCAGATCCTTACCGCAATCTTAGTAGGGCCCGTAAGGGTCCTTCCAGCCGAGCGGGAGTAAAGCGCCCTATTATAGTCACCGCCGGGAAGCAGGAATTTATCCATCTCATACGCCGGGTTCAAGCCAGGCGCATACGTGGCATGGTTAATGGCCGATAGCTGTGAGGCCCAATAGTACCTTCTAATGTCGGGAAGCGCGATGCCCCCGTCGTACCAGGGGAGAGTAAGCTTTGCCAGAGCGATACGCGCCCGCCCGTCCCATACCAGTCTCCTCTGCAGGCTCTCCACCTCCCGAAAGTAGGCCACCGGAATGACGTCGAAGGAGTTCTGAAGTGCATAAAGGAATCTGGGAAGGGACATCATTTTAAACAGTGCTGCGCGACCAAGCGGGGACAAGGGCAGCTTACACCACCGAGCCGTATCCTCCCTCAAACGCCGAAGTGGAAGCAGGAGGTTCTGCTCATAGCGAACCGCCGGGTCCAACGAGACGTACACCCCCAGGTATTTAAAGCCGGACAGAGATAGTTGGATCGGAAGCCGAGGCGGCAAGAGAGGAGGGCCACCAGAGATAGGATAGACACAGGATTTAGACCAGTTAATCGTCAAACCCGAATTTCTCCCAAAGGAAGTAAGAACATCAAAGAGAACATTAAGCGACTGCCGCGGCGAGGTGAGATACAAAAGAATATCATCCGCGTACAACGAGACCCGATCCTCGAAGCCCGGGGCCCACCGGATCCCTCTGATCGAGGGCTCCCAGCGGAGCCAGGCAGCGAGCGGTTCCAAGGCGAGAGCAAAGAGCAGAGGGGACAACGGGCACCCCTGCCTCGTACCCCTACCGAGAGCGAAAGGCCGGGAGACCCGCCCATTGACAACCACCTGAGCCATTGGTCCAGTGTAAAGAAGCTTCACCCAGCCAAGAAATCCCTCCCCAAAGCCGAATTTGGTCAAGACAGCCCAGAGGAATGGCCACTCGATGGTATCAAAGGCCATCGTGGCATCCAAAGAAACCAGTACGGCTGGTTCGGAGAGGTACTCCGCCCTAGCGAGGGCGCCGTGGAGACGCCGCAGGTTAAGATCGGTGTTACGATGAGGGATGAAGCCGCATTGATCAGGATGGATCAGATCACAGATAACGCTCAGCAAACGATTGGCGAGGACTTTAGCCAGTATCTTAGGCTCGGCGTTTAATAGAGAAATAGGCCTGTAGGAGGCACAGCGGTCTCGTGGCTTACCTTCCTTGGGGATCACGACTATAGTAGCCAGACGCTGGTCGGCGGGAAGAGAACCCGTCTCGAGGGACTCCTGGAACATACGACGGAGGAAAGGCGCGATTTTATCAGGGCACAACTTATACAACTCAATAGGCAGGCCGTTGGGACCCATAGCCTTGCCAGAGCGAAGGGACCGAATCGCGGTGGCAATCTCGTCAACGGACAAGGGGGTGTCCAGCTGTTCACGGTCCTCGACGGACAGGCCGGGCAAAGCAATATCCCGCAGCAGAAGGCGAGAGTCTTCCTCATCCCTATCCGTCACCGGGGAGTACACGGCCCGGAGGTGGTCAGCGAAACACTCCACAATCTCACCAGGCTCAGTCACACACGCTCCGTCCGAGGCCCGAAGCTCCGGGACCACACGATTCACTCTCTCCTTCTTGTCCAGCCAAGCAATCAATTTACCCGCCTTGTCCCCGGCGTCATACAATCTACCCTGCTGCTCCCTATACATAGTCTTGGCAGCATCAGTAACAAGAGACCTGTATTCAAACTGCTTCAAGCTGAGGGCATGGAGCCCGTCCGGAGTGACACCCGCCTCCAAGGCCGACTCCAGCCCCGAGATGTCAGTCTCCAGCTTCACCACTGCCTCACTCTTGATCTTCTTAGCCACAACTATCTGGGAGAGGGCGTGTCCGCGGAGGACGGTTTTAAAGGCTTCCCACAGGGACATTGCGGACGACACCGACCCCTCGTTTTCAAGGAAGTATTGGTCAATCGACTTGACCAAGCTGTCGCGAGTTGTAGGGTCTCGCAGGTACCAAGGGTTAATGGGAGCGATCCGCCCTGCAGACCGCGACCCGGTGTCAAAGAGCAGCCACAGCGGGGAATGATCAGAGATACCCCGCGCCAGGTGCCTAACCTCTCGAATCCGAGCAGTCTGGGCCGCGGGCATAAGGAAATAGTCTAATCTGGAAAGACTCCCATGCGCCCCAGATTGAAAGGTGTACTGACATTGTGTCGGATGCATCAATCTCCAACTATATACCAGACCGAAGGTCTCCAATAGTCCGCCGAGCCATGCCTGGGCAGCGGGGAGGGCCCTGGGCGGGTGACGATCCAGGTCACCCGAAAGCACCGAATTGAAGTCCCCGCCCATAAGCAAAAGACTGTCGGGAAGTTCAAGCAGCATTCTACCCAAGTCCGAAAAGGTGGAGTTCTGGAGGCCCGGGGGGACGTAAACTGAGACCAAGGAAAGGGACTGCCCCTCCCACCTCCCAGTCAGACCCACATAGCGCCCTCTATCATCCGAGACTACCCTGGTGATCTCTAACGGAAGTGAGGATCGCAGGAGAATGCCCACCCCTCTAGAACCTGTGGTGAAACCAGAATGAGCCACGAGGCGGTATCCCCCCCTGTTCATTGCATGACAAACATTACCAACCAGATGCGTCTCCTGTAAAAACACCACATCAGGAGCCAGACGACGCAAATACTGCAGCACAACACCCCGCTTGATACGGTCCCCCAACCCATTGACGTTCCATGACATCAACCTCAACCCGTCCCCCCCCATCCCCTCCAGTAGATCAAAGGTCCCCCAGCCAGTAGCACAGCCCCCGAAACTGGACAAAAATCAATACCTCGCCCTGAAAACAAAAAACACACATCAAAACAACTCCTCCCACCCCCCAACCCCCCCCCAAATCCAACTCCCCCCACCCTGCACCCCTGCGGTCCAAAAAACCACCCCAACTTGCAGTGTGCCTGTCGCCCTACTAACCCCATTCTACGAAAAGACCCCGGAGGAGGAAAGGGACCCGTCCCCGCCCGCCCCCCACACAGGTCATAGTGAGACAAAATGAACAAAAGAAGTAAAACCCAACCGAACAGTGCAAAATGGCAAAGTCAAGGACCAAAAGTCACTCCAAAGGGGACCTGTCACCTTCGGTACCGGCAGAGGGCCCAGGCCGGTCACCCCTGTCCGGCAGCGAGTCCAGCCAGTCACTCACAGTCGCGGGAGAGTCAAAAAAGGCAGTCCGACCCTCATGTTCCACTCGAAGTTTTGCGGGATAAAGCATAGAGTACTTAAGGCCCAGGTCACGGAGACGACGCTTCACCCCCTGGAAACCCATCCGCTGTTTCTGGACAAGTTGGGTGAAGTCCGGATAAAAGTTAATTGACGAGTTCTCATGACGAACCGGGCCGTGGACCCGTAAGGCCTGCAGAATCGCATCTCGGTCTCTATAGTGGAAAAGTTTGGCTACAATAGGCCTCGGGGGGGCCCCCGGCCGCGGTCGACCGCCCGGAACTCGATGGGCCCGCTCCACGGCAAAGAACTTACTTAGGCCAGCGGGGGCCAGCTGTTGGAGGATGAGTTCCTCAACCAGGAGGTCAACCGGGCGGTTGTCGGAGGACTCCGGTACGCCTATGACACGGATGTTATTGCGTCGGGCTCGTCCCTCGAAGTCCTCCAGCCGCCGGGCCATCTGATCGTTAGCCATCTTGATGTCGCCAAGAGTGGTCTGCAGGTCCAACACATCCGCACCAAGGGTGGACGTCCGCACATCGAGCGCTTGAACCCTCTCGTTGGTTTTAGAGAGATCCGCCCGAATTAATGTGACATCGATTGCCACCGTGTCGATTTTACGGGCCAAGGCCTCGTACTGCGTGGCGATGGTCTCCCTGATGCCATCAATGGCGCCCATGATGTCCTGCAGGGACAGCTCCGGAGAGACGGACGTGCCACCACCGGTGGCGTCTGGGGGGGCGCCGGCCGCTCCAGGGGACCCTCTGCCATGAGTGTAGCGGTCCATGTTGTTCGCCTGGACCGGTCCCCCGTGGAGGGAAGCTTTAGTCTTGCGCCCCTCGGGGCCCCCCTTGCCCCCCATTTGGGCCACGCTCACCGAAGGGGACCGCCGATCAAGGGTCGAATGGGCACCGGCACCGCAGACGGGCGCCTCACCAGAGTCCGCAATATAGCGGTGTGAGGGGACCAAAGGCAATGGGCACACTAGTAGCAGGCGGAGACAAAGGCCTCACGCAGAGGCCTAGGAAACACCCAGCCACACCAAGCGATTCCGCCGTCCAGCCCCTTCAAAGTCCAAAAGTGAAACCGAAAGTGATGGAGCGACCACTGGCACAGCGCTGTAGCCGCTGTTGTTCAATTACACCCCGGCTCCACAGTTCGCCCTCGCACCGGGCACCGCCGTCGGGTGGGTCCCAAAAGTTCAGACCACGATAAATCAATTCCCAGGTCCGATTCGATTTCTGAAAGGAGATCCGTGTTCAGCCAGCCTTCATCTTCCAGATTCCGTAAACTATATCAGGATAATCTCAGGATAAATTCCGAGGAGCAGCGAGGGTCCGGGGAGCCCTGTGCTCACGCGACCATCTTGGATGCGCGCTAGGCTCCTCCTGTGCAGCATATTATTGATGTGTAGTTCTGAATTTGCATTGCTATATGTTAAGGTTCTCTTTCTTGTGTGGTTTTCATGGTTTGACTGTATTCGTATATGAGCAAACCGAAGAAAAACTATAGATAAAATTCCTTTATTAATCACACAAGGAGTCTGTGATTATTTTTGCTAAATGTAATGATTTATTATGACAGTAATACCCTTACCATCAACTATTCAACTAATTGGTTCATCGACCAACTAGAGCATGGGTACTCACAAACGTTCTCTCAGGGCCAAATTTACAGTGTGGTTTGTGGCCGAGGGCCGCACTGGTGGGGGCAAGGTCAGGCGGGGCGGGGCTAGAGCAAAAAAAACTGTGACTATGAGGTTGAACACAGGCCCCTGCAGCGGTCTCACTCACTTGGTCTCCCTCTCTCTGTGTCCCTCCCTCTGTCGCCCTCTCTCTGTCTCCCTCTCTCACACTCTGTCTGTCTTCCTCTCTATGTCTCCCTCTTTCTGTCTGTCCCTCTATCTGTTGCCCTCCTCCCTCTGTCTGTCTCTCTCCCTCTCCCTCTCTCACCCTCTGTGTGTCTCTGTCTCCCTCCCTCTGTCTCCCTCCATTGCCATCCTCTCTCCCTCTGTCTCCTTCTCTCTCTGTCTACCTCTGTCTGTCTCTGTCTGTCTCCCTCCATGTGTCGCCCCCCTCCCTCTGTCTGTCTCCCACTGACTCCCTCCCTCTGTCTCCCCCTCTGTCTCCCTCTCTGTCTCCGTCCTCTCCCACCCTCCCTCTCCCTCCCTCTGTCACCCCCGTGTAGGTATGTATGCATCAATTATATATAGCGCCAACCTGGCAGCGAGCATTTGTGCGCTGTGCTGCGAGAGGTGCTTAAATAGACATTTTTTGGTCTTGCGACCTGCGTTGCACTGCGCAGCAGTGCTCGCGCAGGCGGAGTCCTTTTGTCCGGGGTTCAGAAATGGACCCTGGAATCGCACACGCTTGTGCGTGTGCGATTCCTTTTGTGCTATGCGATTGGCCTTTGCGTGCGTCTTTTTATAAAACACTGCACGCAATTAGCCCACGGCCCATTGGTGTCTATTACGCGCTTGGTGAGCGTAATAGACACAAATAAGCCACAGCTCGCAGTGGCGCACGCGCGCACCACTCGTAGGCTTCTTCTTTATTTTGTGGGCATTGAAGAGGCTCCAGCGACTGCCACGTTTTATCTGTTTTTCGCACGCAAGGGTGAACGTAAAAGGGAAGGAGAAGTGCTTTTTGCAGGCACCGGCCGAGCTCGCGCCAGCCTTCTGACAGGACCCGTGCAACAGGTGATCTTTCCGCTCTCCAGTGTGGCAGTGGAACTCGCGTCTTGTGGTGTTTGTTAATACAAATAAGCAGCTGAGCCGAACTGTAAAACAGCAGATGTCGATGGGATGCGCACAATTATGTGTTGTGTGTAGGCAGTGTAGCACTATAAAGCCGGCTTAAATGCTGTTCAGAAAAAATCTGGCACTGTACAGCTGCCAGCCAGCTATATGTGCAGATTGCCAGCGGGAAGCTGGCCTGGCATGGACGGGAACCAGGAGAGATAGCCAGGCAGGTGTTTGACTGTGAGAAGGAGGGGACAACTGGGGTAGAATCAAGTGTCTCAGCCACGTGACTGCCCGCGCCCCCCCCCGTGCCCACAGGCGAAGGGGCCCGTCGTATTTTTAAATGTAATACTCTCGAGTTCTGCTCGTTCGGTAAATAGGGTTTACGTAAAACGTTTAAGGTCCATCAAGTTAGTTTTTCTCCTCCTTATTTGAGGAGTGGGCGAGTGTCTGTGGCGCAAAGCGCACAGGGTGTCACACTTTCTCCAGTATGCTTAGGTAACAGCTGCATGCTTTTTATCACAGCTGCGCGCATGGTGTCAGTGGCTTGCAGTGAGTTTTAAAGTAACTCACGTTTTCAGAGTGCGGTTTCTTCTTCTTCTTCTGTTAGTTTCCATTCTGCATGAAGAATGTGGTACAGATGGAACAAAATACTGCTGCAAAGCAATGCCCAATACTTCAATAAATAAGTGCCCTCGATCCATCCTGTGCAACCAAGCCCTGGAGCTGCCTGGCGTCTCTTATTCCATCCTTCGCCTCCTGGGTCCAGGAGCTGCTCGCTCCCTCCTCTGACTCTTGGCCCTTAGCGTTGCTCGACCTTACTCTTGTTCCATCCGTTGCTCCAGGGCCTAGCCTGCTCAGCCCCCCTCCTGCTCAATTATATACCTTGGTGTGCCAGCGTTGCCCAGCACCCCTCTGACTCCAGCCTCGGACTCTTGTGCCTTTTGGAGTTGCTCAGCAGCACTCTCGCATCATCCTGTGCACATGGTGTCTAATGTCACTCAGCACCGCTCTCACCATCATTAGCCCCAGTGTCACTCAGAACTGCTCTCGCACCATCATTTGCCGCTGGTGTCACTCAGCACCATTCTCGCACCATCATTTGCCCCTGGTGTCTCAGTGTCACTCGGCACCGCTCTTGCACCATCATTAGCCCCTAGTGTCACTCAGCACTGCTCTTGCACCATAATTTGCCCCTGGTGTCCTAGTGTCACTCAGCACCGCTCTCGCACCATCATTTGCCCCTAGTGTCACTCAGCACCGCTCTTGCACCATCATTTGCCCCTGGTGTCCTAGTGTCACTCAGCACTGCTCTTGTACCATCATATGCCCCTGGAGTCCTAGTGTTCCTCATCACCGCTCTTGCATCCTCATCAATTGCCCCTAGTGTCTCTCAGCACTGCTCTCGCACCATCATTTGCCCCTGGTATCCTAGATCACCGCTCTCGCATCATCCTTTGGAGCCGTGTCCTGGTGGTGTTCTGTTGACTTAAGTAATCCTCTCCAGCCCAGGCAGAAAAAGGCAATAAGTATAAGTCCAGTAAAATACTTTTATTGATACTTAACATTTACACGTTAGAATTGGCTGAATATGAGCTACAAAATAATCTCTATTGGGGGGTATAGTGGACAGTGGGGGCAAAGAGATACTGGAACAAGCATTTGCAATGCAATAGAGCTCGCATTACTAAATGGTTCAGTTATTGGCGTTGCATTAATATCAGCAACGCTAATAGCTCAAAATTTTACTAATGCGAGACCTATTGCATTGCAAATGCTTGTTTAAAAATGTATTCATAAATCATCCCTTGATGCGCACGTATAATAATTTACCGTTGCATTGATCTTAAAACATTGTTTACATTTCTTGTTTTACACCCATTCCCTCGTTCTTGCAAATTCCAATCTAGACGTGACAACACAATTCTTGCAAAGATCGAAAACATCGCGAGAAATACCTTCTCCAATTAACTTCCATTAAGGGTATTTAGTGTAAAGAAAATAAAAATAAGGGTAGTTTTGCGGAAAAAATCGGAATTCTTCAAACTAAATCGGTGCGCTGCAATTCAAACCTAACAGTTTTCTGAAACTCGATTTCATGTAGCTGCACCACGCACTGCTAACTACACCTGCAACTGCTGGACCACCATGTACAAATGAAGTGGCCTAAATGACACATGCGTTTCAAGCACGTTTCTAAAGTAGTTCGTTCGAGAGATGCGCGGGTAGCTAACCCCTGGCTTGAGAGCATCTGACTTTGGGGGGGGGGGGGGGTGCGGAGGGTTAGGGGCTGCAGTGTGGGGCCCCTGAAGTTTCTTTACGCCACTGCTAAGAAGTAAACCACACAGCAGGAGGGGAGCAAATACCGATTTATAGCAACCGGGGATTTGGTGCATGTATAAAATTGCCTCCAGTCACCTTATGAACATAAATACACCACATTCTGAAGGCTGGTGCACATTTATGGCCAGGTTTTAACCCCGGTGGGTGCACACCAGTTAGTGGCACCTGTTAAACATTGTCAAAATACCGTCTGATGGTTTACAAATACAAATTGACACATGGTGGGGTTAAGGGTGACCAGTCACATTTGGAGCCTTTCTTGTTTCCTGGTGTAATCTAGGTGTTGGTTTGGAGTACTAGGGGCAGGATTACTCCAGTGCACCAGGAGCACAGTACAAGCATTTTATACCCACTGACTCTTCAGTAATGCACATTTCACACTGTCGTAAGTTGAAGAGGTGCTCACTCATTTGCGTGAGGCCTCGTGCAGACGTGACCCTTTTTTATTGTTTTGGGTAAGTGCACATTCACCATATTACAAATGGCAGCACGGCCAAGTGTGGTTTAAGTGTGACCTCTTTGATCCACTCTCCTTCAATGGTGTCTCTGTTCAAATGTTTTATTAGAAACACAGTGACGAGTGTTGAAATAAGGATCCATGCACATGTAGATCACAAGAAACAACAATGATACCTGTTTCCTGGCATGTTTTGGGTGGTTTACAGTCAATTGAAGATGCTGCTGATGTAATTTAATGTAACCATCCACCACTATTACGTCTAATTGCCCTGCACGGGCCCCTACGTTACTCGCAATGCATGGTCGTGCTTGGTAACATTCAGGAAGAGGAAGTGGCATCTGGTACTGTGAAGCCCATAGGGGACCAGAGTACAAGCTTTCAAACATATTCATAGCGAACTGTATTAAGCAGAACAGAAAATCTCAGAGGTGGTTGCAAACTACCTTTAAAGTGCAAAGCTCACAGATGCTCAGGCAGCTTCACTTGTAAAACGTATCACTATAGATGAAGTTATAGCCAGCATCTCAAAACTGAAGCCACTTAAAGCCCTATGCCCGGGTGGGTTTTCAGGGATGTTCTACAAAACCTTCTGCTGCTGCCTGGGGACCATTCTTGACTGCGTGTACAACTATTTCGGGGAGACGGAGTCATCAGAGTCCATGAGGGAGCCCTCTTATTGTAGTCTTACCAATCCAGAAAAAGACCCAACCATGTGCAAGGTAACAAATGTATCCTTCATATCATCGAGAATGTCAAGTAAAGAAAGAAAACAGCCCTGCTCCTTAGTCAATGCGGGAAAAGTGTTCAACATGTCACATAGGCTATTTCTTGTGAGGAGAGTCGATGCATATAATTTCTGCCCGTCGTTTAAATTATGGGTCCTCATTAGCGGCATTAACCTATTTGCACCGGTCTCTATCAATGGAGGCTCTTTGGACATGTTATTTATTAAAAGGGGCACAAAAACCATCTTTCACCCCCTTCTTTTTGCCTCCCACATGGAGCGCCTGTCAAAGAGTCGGAGCCAATGAAGAGATCACTGGGGTAAGATTAGAGAAGCATATGTACACAAATAATATGTATGGCGATGATGTTTTGGTAGCGCTTACAGATCTGGTCTACTCACTGCCACCTCTCTTGGAGGAGTAACATACCCGTTGCTTCGCATCTGGTTTCAAAATTAACTTTTAAAATCCCAAGATTCCCGTAGAGCAGACAGACTTCGTGTGGGAGAGATTCCCTTGGAAAGGGCAGCAACAAACATCCAGTACCCATTGCTTAAGATATAGGCCACGTTAGAGAAAACGGCGCAGGAAAAATATAAAGAACTAATCCAAAGCCTAAAGGGAGACTTCCAGACCTGGCAGGTGAGGGGTATATCATGGATGGGCAGGACTGTTGCTTCAAAATGACACCGCTGTGCAGTTTCCTTTACCTAGCTAAGACTTTATTACTTCGATCCCCAAAGGGTGCACTGGAGAAAATCCAACAAGTCCTCAATGGATTCATTTGGGGAGGAGAGAAACCTAGGTTGGGGAGATGTGTAATGTATCCCAAAAGAGGGAGGTTTGGGTGTTCTCCATATATTAAATCACTTTTACGGAGCCAAACTGCGATACTTGATGGCAGGACTGAAAATGAACCGCACTGGTGCTTCATGGACAAACTTATATTTGGCAATCATATATAATGTCCTCATGTGCCCACCGATGCCAAGCGCTGTCTCTAGATAGTGTCCTCATGTGCCTACCGATGCCAAGCGCTGTCTCTAGATAGTATCCTCTTGTGCCTACCGATGCCAAACGCTCAGGCGCGGTGCGTCCATTGGGGCGTTGCCCCCCTACCCCCGCACCCGCCCGCGCCCGCAGCTCCCTCCTCGGTGTCTCTGAACTTAGTTTACTTAAGTTCAGAGACGCCGAGGGTGGGGAGAACTGACAATGCATGTCAGTCAGCATGACGTCGGACCGTGGGCGGTCCGGCGTCATGTTGACTGACATGCATTGTCAGACAAGCCAGGGAAAGGCAGCAGGCAGCACAAGTGCGCATTAGTGGACATGGAGAGTCATTTTTAGCCCGTGCCCAGTACTTGTGTTTTTACTGCCTTGCGCATGCCCATTAGGAGCCCCTCGGTCTCCTAATGGGCAGGCGGCGGGCGTAGCGTAAGCTGTGCCCTCAGCCAATCCTGGCGCTGCAGCAGCACTAGGATTGGCTGAGGGGTTGCCACTCCAGTGCTGACGTGGTGTTCCGGTTTGAAGGGGGCAGAGGCGCCACCGCGGACCAGGAGCAGAGGCGGTCAGGTAAGTTGTTTTTATTTTAATTCAGTTCTCCCGCTGCTGGTGGTAGGGTTGGGGTGGTGTTTAGGGTTAGGTGGTAGAGTTGGGGTGGTGTTTAGGGTTGAAATTTGCTAGGGTTCCCGGAGTCTAGGGCTCAGGGCCCGATTCAGGTTCGTGCATAATGGTGTTGGGAAGGTTTTAGGGTGGTTTTGCAAAATTCCATCCAGATTTGGCTGATTTGGGGGTGTTTTTGTCGGTTTGCAGGGGGCTTGTGTTTGGGTGAAAAGTCGTACCCCTTCCAGTGGATGGATTTGTGTAATTCTTGCTGAGAGTGTCCCAGTGAGTTTGAAGATGATCAAAGTAGTGGAAGTGCGAAAAAAGAGCATTTTTTGTGAAGGCCCGGATTGCAATGTTATCCAATGAGCGGTGTTGGGGTGCGTGGAGAAGTTTTTAGGGGGTTCCAGTGGATCGACAGGAACGGGGCTGCTGTGAGTGGCAGGGAGGTGGAATTGATGGGTGTGCAGGAAGTTTGGGAGGAATCGATCGATGGGAAGGGTGTTTTTTGGCAAAGTCGAGGAAGGGAAAGAGCTGCCATAGGAGCCCATGTTAAACGTGAGTTTTGCATGTTTTTGGGGTTCGATTGTAGGGTGTTGCAGGTGGTTCCGAGTGGATTTGCTTAGCTGGGATCAGAGTTAGGAAGGTCTAATTTTGATTGCAAGTGTTTTGAAGAAAATCCATGGAGGGGAAGGTGTGTTTTGGGCCTAGTTTCAGAGTGCGTTTTGATGCAACTTTAGGCCTTTGGGAGCTGGCGGTAACGCACATGTTTGGGATATTAATTTAGGGTGTTCTAGGTTTTTGGGAATGGGTTTAGGGGTGTGGGAGCAATGGTGGGAAGGTCTAGTTTGTGTGAAAAAGAGCAGTTTGGTTGTAGTTGAAGGGGAAAGGGTAATTTGGCCCTGTTTTCTATGTGTATTTTGTGCCATTGGCGAAGATTGCCTGTACTGGGTAATTGCAGGTGTGCGGGATACGAATAAGCTAGAGCGATAGAAATAAACAGATAGCGGTTGGAGAGAGAGAGAGGTGAGGAGAGGTAGAGGCGAGGATAAACGGAAGCGTGTGCACCACACCAGGCTTGGCAGCTTTATCTCCCACCTTTGCGCCAAAGTGGTAACTAGCGTCCAGGTTATGTTACGGGGCACTCCTCCAGCACTTTTATGCCCCGCCATTTTCAAATGTCACCAGCCGCCCCTCAAACGCTGTCTCTAGATAGTATCCTCTTGTGCGTACCGTTGCCAACCGCTGTCTCTGGATAGTATACTCTGGTGCATACCGATGCCAAGCGCTAGATAGTATTCCCTTGGTCCTGCCGATACCAAGCGCTAGATAGTATCCTCTTGTGCCTACGATGCCAAGTGCCGTCTCTAGGATATTCCTTTGTGCCTACTAATGCCAAGCGCTAGTGTTCCTTTGTGTCTACCGATACCAAGCCCCCTCTCTCTCTTCAGTACCCCAAGTGTGCCCGGCGCTTTCTTTGCACTGACTCAGCCTCTGCTCTCAGTGCATCCGACCTATATGTTGCCCTCCATAGTACTCGGTGTCCCCAGGACCGCCTCTGCATGAGGGTACTTTCAGCAACCTCCCACAAAGCACTCACCTCTTTTAAAAGGAAATGGTTCCCTCTTTGGGTATGTGTGTGCGCAGTACATGCACCACGTGGCATCTGTGGAGTGCTGCGTGCCCTCTTTATATAGCGCCTGCAGCCTTATGGTCCATGTGTGTGGTACCCCTGTGTGCCCAGACTGGTCTAAATACGACCTTACAAGCCAAGCATCCCCCCACCCTCCCCATATACAACCCCCTGATGCCCAGCGCCTTTCCACTCGCCAAAAAAGCACTTCAACACCCCAACAGGGGCGACAAACGCTATATAAATGCTAACCGTTTCCCCTCCTCTATCCCTCCGCTATCCTTCTCAATCCAAATAACTGATTAATATCCACCACTCAAATTACTTTCATATTTCATTATACTAATTCACCACTAATCCTTATGGGTTCCGGAGTAGCGTGCTACTCACCAAGAAAGTGCTTCATCACCCCATTCGGGGTAACAGGCGCCATATAAATGCAAACCTTTTTTTCCCCTCTTCAGTCCCTCCGCTATCCTTCTCAATCCAAATAATTTTTTTTTTTTTTTTTTTTTTTTTTTTATTAAAACCTTTATTTGTGCATAGTAAAGGAACAAATACGGGCCTACAACCATCAGGCCGGCCACAATACGTTGAGCACAGAAACAAACGGTACACCCCCTAGGCATCAACGGTCAAGGCTAGCAACGAGTCAGGATTACACTGGAGGGATCCGTGACCCTGGGGCAGGAGAAGTGAAGGTTAATTTTAAGGTTTTTTAAAATAATTTTATCGAGACAGAGTCAGTAAAGGATAGGAACAAGGAGATTCGAGTCCGCGAGATATCTTCATACACTGGAGAGCAGCAGCATCGGTAAGACAGCCATAGAAATCACATACAGTAAGGCGATGTAACTAGAGAACAGGATCATAACATTAGTGTATACACACCCCCTAAGCGCCGCCCCTTCACAATCCACCCCACACCCGGACCCGGAATCGAAACAAGTATAGCGCAGAGAGATGAAGAAAGAGGCCCATAGAACTAAGAGGAAACAGTAATTTACCCCCCCACCCTACACCAATGCGGAGGCTACGGCCTACCCCCCCCCCAGCATAGTGCCTGTCGCCCAATGAACCCGAAATATAGACGAGAGAGAAAGTAGGAATAGAGTGAAGAAACTAGGAGAAGAAAGAAAGAGAAAGGCGGGGAGGAGCCCACGCAACCTCAGAGCACCCGACACCACCGGCCAAACAAGCCCCCACACACTGAAACCCCACTACACCCAAAGGCGGTCGTGTGAAGATAGCATTCGATAATAAGGAAATGAAGGCAAACAGATCACGACAAGCGTGTACCACATGTGCAACAATTCCAGTCCCAGTCCAGCCCGTCCGTGAAACCATGATGACATCGAACAATCTAGCCCTGGCCCGTTCGCGGGCTTACGAGTAGGCCCGCCCCCTCGTGAAGGCCCCGCATCCCAAACAAACAGAGACAATATGGCCGCGCGGAAGAAGAAGGAGAAGCAAAGTCACAAAATGGCCACCGATCATCCAACAAAGTCCCCTTGCACACCACATGAAATCCAAACCTGGCTTGCAAAGTACATAAGTTCCGTATAAAAGGAGCCGTAGACCACCGTGCACGGTTCCTCGTGGGCGTCAGTTGTGGCTCCGCTGGCAGCTCCTGCGGGCGCGGTGAGACAGGCAACATCAAAGCAGGGAGCAACGACCGGGGAAACAAAGTATCCGCCATTGAACAGGAGGGCGTGCGATCCTGGGTGCCGGGAAAGCCAAATGCGGACTCTAATGTAGCACTGTGATACCCGGTCGCCGCTTCCCCGCAGGAGGACCAGAGCACTGGCAGACTCACATCTCGTTGATCACAAGCAGGGCGCTCACGACCCGCAGCAGGCAGTATGGTATCGAACCGCTCACTGAGCGCTTGCAAGCCGGCACACAATCGCAGCCGAAAGTCCCGCAGGGCAGCCAGGACGGAGCCGTATGTCAGCGGAGGCTGCGCCCCCACAGCGGCAGCAGTCCGGGACGGCACCGGGGAGCTGGAGTTTGGCAGAGGGAGGGCGAAGCGGGCAGCGGGCGAGACAGAAACATCCCCCCCCAGCAGCGAGCAGGCAGCCAGCGCCATGCTGTACCGCTGGACGTTACCGTGGGCAGGGGGGGGGGGTCGTGAACAGGAGGCAATCCCCAATAGGTCTGCGCCGCAACAGGTGAAAGCCAACAGCCGATGCCCTCCCTCTGGGCTCTCGTTGCGGCCGACTAAGCCAAAGGAGAAGGGGGTCCGCAGCCCTCCACAGCGTGGGCCACAGAGCGGGGTAGGAGACCGGCCACGCCGGGGCTCACCCTCCAGTTCCAGGTCCAGGGTGCAGGAGGTGTCCGGGCGACCCCCCCCCGGCTCTTCCGGCGACAGTCCGTGGCGCGAGGCCGGATCGGGACCGCGGGGCTCAGAGTTGTACCAGCGGGTCCGGCGACCGCGTCTCTTCCAGGGGGCCGGCCGCGGCCACAGTAGAGCGGGGGCCCGCACGGGGAACGAAGGCACCAGGCACAGGCGTCCGGGCGAGCTAAGACTCCGGGAAAGCAGCGGTGCGGTCCGCGCGGCGTAAGACACGTTGCACCTCAAAAATCGGTCAGGTATCTGTCGTCTGGAAACGTCGGTAAACATTTGATGAGCACAATTCCATCCTCACCGTTTCCAGTCTGTGGCCCCAAAGCGATCGCCCAACCGTCCCCGCTCTGACGGGCTGTTAGGTGTCTCATGCCCCTTCTCAGGCAGTCCCTGGGTTCAGTACAGGTCCGGGCCCTTCCTCACTGCCGCACCCGACACAGTGCAGCCAGGCTCACTGCCTTTCGCGGGCCATTCTACCGCCTCATGGGCAGTCAAGGGATGCAGGAGCCCCGCAATACCTCCGGGCCTCCGTTGGCAGTTCTCCTGTTGGAGTCAGAGGCTTCCCAGGCAACCGCCTCCGTAGCAATGCAACCGGGCCCTCAGGCAAACAGGGGCACACCGGCCACGACTTCGCCCGTCCCCCTGTCGATCACCCGCTCCGGCGGGCAGGAACACCACCGCCGATGTCTCACTGCAGGCCCTGGCACCGGTCACCGGCCCCCTCTCCACCCCCAGCCTCAGCCTCGCGGCTCGGCACTGCACCGCAGCAGTCTCCGACACGGACCGAGGACAAAGGAGGGGATAAGAGGGAAAGGGGGGAGAACCGACACGGCCCCACCGGCACCCGCTCCTCACCACTCCTGTCACCCTCAGCCCGAGGGCATTCCGCAGCTCTCTGACGATGCCTCCTTCACTTCTCGGAGCTCAGGCTGCCGCCATTTTGTCCGCGATTGGGTCTTCGATCCTCGCAGCGTTTCTCGCCGCTACGTGCCAGTATTCATCAAAACAGGCCGATCAGGGCAAGGGTATTATCTTTCGGCACTCAGCCCGTGGTTTTGGGGACAGGATCGTGCGGGTGGGCGAAGGATTGAAACAGGATCAGTTGTCGGCCATCGGAGCTCCGGTCGGACACGTCTAGTCCGCCATGCTGCAGGCCACGCCCCCTCAATCCAAATAATTGACTAATTTCCACCACTCAAATTACTTT
Source organism: Triturus cristatus (assembly GCF_964204655.1). Lineage (NCBI taxonomy): Eukaryota > Metazoa > Chordata > Amphibia > Caudata > Salamandridae > Triturus > Triturus cristatus. Next base: position 292,938,263 of record NC_140583.1, on the reverse strand, counting down.
AATTTTTCACTATACTAATTCACCACTAATCCTCTATGGGTTCCGGAGTAGCGTGCCACTCTAAAAAAAAAAAAAAAAAAGGGGGGGGGGGTGGGAGGGAGTGGAGTGCTTCAACACCCCATGAGGGGTACAAGCGCTATAACAATTCAAACCTTTTTGAATTGTTATATTGTTAGCAGAAGCTGCAGGGTTCTTGTTGGTCTTAAAAAAAAAGCTAAGATTTTTTTTTGTTCTCAGATGGCACACTTGCTATAGCAGTTTCTGAAAGGAACTACGTTGTCTCGCAATGTGTTCCTTATTAAAGGAAGAATGATGTCACAGTGAAGTTAGTCATTCAGCTGAAGTGAGCTGACTGACTCTCTGCCCATGCTTTATGCTGCACTAGATGGGACAAAAATGAAAAATGGCACAACAGGCCAGTGGAAGAAGAGGCCTGACTGAACGTCCTTGCAATTTAAGTCTATTGCATAAATAATTTTAGTGAAATCACCACACATAATAAAAACACCTAGGCTGAAACCTACAAAAGAAATTATGATTGAAACTCATTCTGTCACCTTTTTTTCCTCTCTCTACCCTTTATCCTCTTCATCTTGTACTTTTTGTCACTCTTTCCTCTTGATTTGTTTCACCATCTTTTCATCACAATTTTGTTATTCCTACCATGTTTCATTCTCTCTCTGTGTATATATTTTTTTAACCTACGTAACTAAGCTCCTTTTTAGGGTGAAGCCTGCCAGACAGCGATGCTGTTTGGTTTGCTGAAGACATCTTGGGAAGATTCAGAATACTGACCTAGGAATGTATTCGCCTGTTGCTTACCATTGGCTTTGTGGATTGTAACTTACATTTTCTGACTTTCTATTTGTTGCCTTTATTTGCTTTAGGCTGTCCAGCTTGAGTTCGCCCCTTCTGTTGCCCAAACCTTGTTTACTGTATTCTTACGAATTCGCTATCTGCAAACACGCTTAAATCTTGTTCTTACCGCAATTGCTTGGCATTCTAAGACAAAGGTCGAATGTCAGGCTTTCTATTTCAAGGAGCTTGGTGTTTATTTCTCGTTCTCTGACTTCAAAATGAGAGCATTTATGTGACAGTCCTGCTAAGTACCCATGTAAGCGGAGAGTATGTTGGAAGTTTTTTCCCCCTAGCACACTACAAAAACGAACCATGCTGATGTATCAGAATTAGTACAAATGTAATTCTGAAGTGTAGTGGAAACTGATTTGAATATGACACATCAATACACTAGGTAATGACATTAGCACACGTTATCAGTTGTATACAGTAATGCCATATTTTGGTGCAAATGTAATGGTCATTTCAATTGAAAATGTGTTGTCTGTGGTGGCAGTGGGCTACCACACCATTCATACCCCACACTACACCACTCCACTCTGTGCCCTCCACTGTAATACACTCCAATCTATGCCAATCTAATGTAATACACTCCAATTTATGCCACTCCAGTCACCCCACTGCACTCCTCCCCAATCTCCCTCCTCCAGTTCGCAACAATATACCCCACTAAATCTGCATCGCCCCACACCACTCTAACCCAATCTTTCCCAATCCACTCACTTCGATCCAATCTACCCTACTCCACTACAATCTACTCCAATCAACCCCACGTCACTCAATCTAACCCAATCAACCCCACCACATTCCACTTCAGTCTATCACACTCCATTGAAGATACTCTGCTCTAGTCTCCTCCAATCCAACCCACTATCCAATCCAATCTAACCCAGTCCAATTTTCCACTCCAAACTCCACTGCAATCTATCCCACTCCACACCAATCTACTCCACTCCTCAGGCTTATGACAAATTCCTAAATAGAGCACATATGGCTCAAAGCTTCATCAGTTTTACAAAGCTGCATGTAGAAAGTGCTGTACAGACAGGAGGTCAGAAATATCCGTCAATGATTTGACCATCATTGCACTAAAAGCTAAATTTACTGGCCAGCTTTCATCTTTCTCCCCAGGAGTAGGCATTTTGATAGGTCAGAAGTGCCAGGACTTGCCCATTAGTGAATCCCTAATGATGGGAAGAAGAGCAAGTACAGCTACAAGACACCTTGTGTCTCAGTGCCCCATGCTTATGTTCACACCCACTACGGTGCTTACAGGGTCAAACTAAGGGTTACACGTCCCTGCCTAAACCCCTTCCTTATCCCTCTTTAGTTCTTCCTATTCTCCCCCCGTAGTATTTCCCATTTTCCAACCACTCCCCTCTGTCCCTCACACATTTACTACTAATATGTATACTTGCGAATGCAGAGAGTCTGCCGTCAGAGGAGGGTTTTGGAGTGGGGAGGAAGAGATCTCTGCACAGAAAAATAAAGGAGAGTTGTAGACACTGCACATAGGTTTGTGACTAGCATTTTGAAGTACTTCAAAACACATTCCAAAATGCAGTTTGTGACTATGCCCGTCAAATGACCTGCCCTACAGAGAAGTTTATGCTGCTGCTGTTGTCACTGATGTGCACCTTCCCACTTGCCTTCAAGACCAGTTCACAAGCAGTGAGAGTGTGGTGGCCATCATGTAAGCTGAGATTTATAAGTGCATAATTATACGGAATTCCATAGAATAAGCCTGCACGCCTATTCTATTTTGCATGGTGACTAAGGCATCCTTTTTTAGGACTTAATCATTTCTTGTAATACAGAATAAATGTAGTTCATTAATTGTCTTGACTGATAAGCCCTTTTAACATAACTTTTAAAAATATGAATGAACAAAAGAAAAAAATTATATTATAAACAGTTGCACAGAAGTGGTTTAAAGTTCACTGGTTTCTCTTGTTTTTCAGGACCAGGAAGTCTATCATTGTTTGCTAATTCAAAGTGCATAATTTCACACTGGCATAAAGGCCCTTGAGCCCTAATGAAGTTATGTATGACTTGTCAATCATTAATGGAGCGAACACCTATTCCATCTTTTCTTGTACTAAAACAGAGTGAATACTTTCACGAGTAAAAGAGATAGGTGTACAACCTGAGATTGACTGCCTAAAAGGTAAAGGATATTCTGTTTTGATCAGCTGGGTGACAACTAATTTTCAGAGATGTATATATCTCAACACCCATATCCATAACTTTTTTCTACCCTCCACTTGTAGTGCCCAAAATTGTGTGTTTCCTGTATCTGCTCACTTGAAATTATTTGTTTCCTTTATAGCTCAGGTATGTGGCACATACTGAAAGGAGATGACTACAAACCATTTGCCCGCAGTCTGCATTGACAAGGTGAAACATCCTACAAAATATCAACATCATCAAAAATATTCAATGGCTCTTTTGCAATACAAAGGGTGAGTTGCTTTGTTTTTTCCTCCTTTGGTATATTATATCTGTTCCAATCTGAAAGTATTGTGGATATATTTTATGCATATCTACTTTCTTTGTATGGATTTAAAAACCTCATTTTTGTCACTGTTAGGTGAGCTATGCCTAAATGTCAGATTACTGCCCACAGACTACCACTTTATATTTTTACATTATGTTTAAAATAGTATGATGGTGTGTATGTAAATACTAAGTGTGGCCATGTGCAGGAGATGGCACACACCACTCGAAGCATTTCCTTGCACTTGAGCAGCACTTGCAATCTGTAGATAAGCAGCCCTGTTTTACAACTTGGGTGTAGGTTCCTTTTGGGGACCAGATATTTGTTGGCAGAGCAGTCACTTAACTAATTGAACACAGTCTCCGAAGACTTTATCCTGTCTAACAATTGGGTCCATGTAGAGCAGAGCTACAAAGGTGTTCTTTCATTTTTTGATGAGCAGGAGACCAAAAAGTGAAATAGTACGCTTTGCAGCTGGACTATATTTGGCTACACCCTCTTAACTAGGAGATTGATCTTCTGAAACTGCTTCTTTCTCAATCACAGTTCAGAAATTGACATTTTCTTTCTCAACCTCCAACATGACCAATGATCTAATTTCACCTGGGCTCCTGTGACCACTCGCCATAAGCAAACTGTTTGAACCTTATGGTCTTGTTCCATTTTGAAGGCAGCACCCTCTTTGATAAAAGATCCAAATCTATTGTCTGGTTAGCTTTCAGTTTATGAAATCTGTGTACAAGGCCAAAAGCTGGCGAACCATGAACATTAAAAAGATGCGGTGAGAACTTGCCATAAAGATCTGCCTTGTCAGAAGAGAACTGAAGAAACCAGCAAATCTAGAAGCAAACAACAAAGTGCCAGTTTTTTTGACCATTTCTTGTCTACTTTTACTATTCTATTTATGGTAGCCTGAGCCCTTTTGGAATCAGGTATGTGTTTAAGCTCAATAAAATTGCATTTAGAAGTCATTTTGAATCAATTTTATTTCAGCCTGTGTTTTGTTTAGTCTTTTCCCACAGATCACAATATTAGAAAAAAGTCAGGTAATGTATTATACACAAATGAAGGCAATCACTACTGAATATGAGGGAGCACCACAAGTAAAAAGCCTTCTTTTGAATACAAAAGGGGGAGATTTAGAAAATCTCCATGCAGCGCATCACCCCCCTTTCCAGGCTGCGTTGCGCGACAGGGAGGGAGTAGGAGAGCGCCATATTTTCAAAGATATGGCTCTCTCCTCCCCTTGCGCTGGTGTTGATTTCAGCTGCAGTGCGCCATGCACACACCTAGCGCTAGGGTGTGTGCATGAGTATAGCATAAGTTTTGTACAGGAAGGGTACACTTCCTGTACAAAATACTATGCTAGGCACGATGCAAAGCTTTTCCCACTTTGCTTACGTGCTGCACAGTGCAGCACGCATGCAAAGTCGGAAAAGGAAGGAGAAATTAAAGCATTTTTCCTTCCTTGCACCTAGTTTAAATGGGCGCAGTTTACTCATGCTAAACCCAATCTACAAGTTTAGGGCTGGAAAGTTAATTAGGAAAAAAAGATTTTGCGTCACTTTTGTGACGCAAGCACAGTGCAAAATCTTAGTAAATCTCCCCCAAAGTGTGTTGTATTCTTACTAATTCCTACTTCTGATTGTTTATATTTTACCTTACTAGTTACTTAGAATTCACTGGAGTGTATAAACAAGGTACATTTATTACATTCTAGTACAATTCCCTATTTTACAGCATGGTACATAGGTCATGCACCTCAGAGTACTTGTTTAGCAACAGATTAGTTGATCTGAAGTACCTGATGGGTCCTGGATTTGAGAAGATGTGGCCATAGAATGTTCTCATGTCATAGAATCTTCAATGAGTATTAAAGCCCTCACTCAATAATAAATCATTCATTAGGTGCCAGCAGCCATCAAAATGTTTCCTGGAATTATCCAGGAGCAATTCACGCTCCCCCCTGCGGTTGTCAAGAAGTCATCCTAGAGTAAGCCACACTCATTCTAAAGCTTTCATGAAATCATCCTGGAGTAATCCATGTTCGTTCTAAAGTTGTCCTGGAAGCATCCTAGAGTAATCCACAGTCATTGTGAAGTTGTCATGGAACCATCCTGAAGTAATTAACACTCATCCTGAAGTTGTCAGTTGGTGCTCCTTGAGTAGTAAAAGATCATCACGCATATTCAATGGAAGTAATCAGGACACCATCCCAGAGTAGATTTAGTGATGACTCTAGGAGTCATCTCATTTAAATATTCTGCCCTATAGCATACTTCAGGATGGCTTGAGATGACTTCCCCAGATCATTACAGGAATAGCCTGGCTGAAGTCATCAGATGACTTCAGAATGGATCCAGGATGATCTTCCTGTTTGACTTGGGTTTGGGCCCCACCGAATAATGTGCTGAACTCGCCCTGTGTAATTTTCAATCACCGGGACACTTTCAGCAGTGCCTGCACGTTGTCTGCTTTCCATCTGCAACAAGCAACAACCTGCGGGCGGGGACGGGCCTTTCTTATTTTACACTCCTGCTGGGTCCTCAACAAAGGCCAAATTTGAGGGGTCATCAGGCCTCCTTCTGTTTGAGTCTCTTGGCTGGGAGCAGTCAGGAGCCTCACACCTGATGCAAATGAAGCGGAGGGGAAACAAAGACCCACAGCTTGTTAGCACTTCACACATACTTAGGAGAGGCAGCTTTTCACTTTGTTCAGTCCCTGTTTAGGAGATATGCATGCACTGTAAGAATGTCAGATGTGTTGATCTTTCCTATTATTTACACAAAGCAAATTGCATTTATATAGAGCTTACTACACCTGAGGAGGCGTTTAAATAATTTAAGTACCACTATTTTTTCTTGTATAGCCCTACTTATCCCAATGCAGGCTGTCGGAACACTTTACATCAACACCTGCATATTACATGTACGATAAATGATATAAGTTTTAAATGAATGTACAGGATGTGTTACATGAAACTGGGGGATTGCAAGGTGTTGAAGTCAAATATCATCTTCCATAGCTCACTGTGCTATTATCTTCACAATACGCTCAAATGTGCACATGATAGACCTACTAAACATATATGTGAGGGCTTTATGTCTGATGTCACTTCTTGTGATGCCACTTCCTGTAAAGTCGTGGCTTGTGATACCACTTTCTATGTCAATTCCTGTGATGTCATGTGTGATATAATGCGCCGTGATGTCGCGCGCCGTGATGTTACTTGCATACTGCCTAACTAGGATAGTCCCCCACTTCTTTTTTAGGTCTCGCTTGACCCAGCGCTTGCGCTGGTCTGGCGAGACTTAAAAGTAAGGGCTTCAAAAAATGCTACCGCCGGCCACAGCTTGCAGTGCATGTGCGCGGGCGCGCGCTTGAGAAGAGGCGCCATATGGCGTGATTACTGCTGCGCGCGCACCACTCGCGCACATGCACTGCAAGCTGTGGCCGGCGATAGCATTTTTCCCCCGTACATTTTAACCCCCTCTGAGCCCATTGCAACATTCCATTGCTCTAAATTGTACCTCCGCATGATGTAAGCAAAATCACGGAAATGCACCTTTGTAATCAGTTTAATTGTGTAATATGAGGGGGGTGTTGATAAAAACCAAAAGGGAAATAAAAGGGGAGGGACACAACTGCTGCCAGCTCGTGCTTTCATTTTAGCTTAAACTCGTTTTCTGCCAATGTTATTTCCCCACCAATGAACCTGGGTTGATGGCATCGGGCAGATGTCTTGGAGTTTTTCTTGGATGATGTTTGCGGTTCTCAGACTCTGGGAGGCGGCTGGGTTGGCTCGCTGCACCGATGCGAAACACAACTCTTCCCCTACCCTAAACCTTTCTTGTTCCTGCATATTTTATTTAGAAAACTGCCTCTATTATTTACATTGTTTTCGGCGGCTGCTGGCAAGGAGGCGCCGAGGAGGTTGCCGTTTTACTGGCTGATTACTGTAATAGTGGATGGGATTCATGTTTAGCATTTATCCTGCCCATGTCCAAAGCGCGCGTTTGGAAAGTGAACTCGGATAAGCAGAAGCATGCCGATGCTTTCCTGTCGCTGCCCTCTTTTTTGAACTTAGAGAAACACCATATTGATTTTCAAAAACATGGAACTATTTTGATTAATAGCAAAACACTTGTGTTATTTATCGGGCTACAGTGTCAGGCTGCTGACAAATAGTGGAGATCCCTTCACTAATTTATCACGCTGCTAGGACAATAAAACATATATTTTTTGTTTTATCTGATGGAGAAAAGGTAGCCTGGTGGGACATAATGAGTTTTCCAACTGAAAACAAGCAGTGGAAAAGCCAGTAGCTCTTTCCTATGTGAGATCGGTGAGCTTTGCCAATGTCTTTTCAGCCATGCTGTAGAGGCAAACAGTTATAACAGGGAAAAAAAGTTAAGAATTTTCTTTAGCTGCCCGCATCATAGCAGTGTTTTAAAAAAATTACTTTTATAGCATTTAAAAAAAAAACTTTCAGTCATGCTGCACAACAGACACGTTCCTCTACAACACGGCAAAAGCCAATAGCTTGCACATAGGCAAGGCCTATTGACATAGCTAATGTTTATTCCTAGAAAGCCGTTCAGCGCTTTGAGTACTGTAAAAAGAAAAACAAGCATTGGCATAGCCAATAGGTCTCGCCTTTGGGACCTTAGAAGTGTTTAGCAATGCAACAGTTGCATAACTAAATACTTATATGGTCCCAAAAGCGAGACCTATTGGCTATGCCAATGCTTGTCCAGGACTTGTGCCATGTAAATACCTAATTAGATAATTCATTCATTCATCTACCCACGACGGATCTTTGCACCGAAGATCAAATTCATTATGCAGTCATAGCTCTGACTAAATACACCAGCAAAGAATTGGTATAGTTTTGGTATCTTAATCTCTGATTCATGGCTACGTATTCGGGTGAACAAGATAAGGAAACATATTTTTACCAAGAAAATAGTGTTCTTGGCGGCATTCTGCATAAAAGTAAATAGTGTTGTTTTTCCAATAAATTTGAAGTGCATGAAAACAAGGCCAACTCATGCCTAACATGAAGGTAAATGTAGGAGCATCAGTTTGATCAAGTATGTGAGATTATGTATCACCCACTTCGGTTGCCATAATCACTTCTTGTATCTCCCAAACGGCATCCACTGATGTAAATGAAGGTCCAGTTATAACTTTAATAACCTCAGGTACTTCCTTGCTATGGATGGTATGCTGGTGTGGGAGTGAAAAATCCGATCTCTGAAACATCCTGTAGCTCTGTTGTCAATCAAAGCAATTGTTCGCAGCGGTCTTGTGTAACTAGCACCACTTCAATAAGGAAATGTCTTTTATTGATAGCAAACTCTTGTTGTTAAATTGCACCTATTCTGGATTTGCTGATCAGGTTCAGGCTTTCATGTTTCCCGAAAGCTGGGAACATTGCTTTACAAAATGACATATCTGTACCCATCATAAAAAAGTTCCTTCTGTTCTTCGTTTCTCCTTTTCTTCTTCAGTAAGAGGTCTCCATATTGATCCGATCTGCGTTGGTTCCCCCGCTTAAGTTTCATTCTGCTCCTACTTCAGAAAGAACAAGCTTTGGCAAAGCTAATACATAGGTTTCGCCTATGCGCAATCTATTGTCTGTCTTTTTTTTTTTTTACATGTAGAATGGAGAGCGTGAGGGAAGGTTTAGAAGGGAGTGTGAAGGAGAAATGAAGGGAAGTGGAATGACTGACTAGAAAGTGAGGGGCAAGAGAGGGCTGAGTTGTGGAGGAGGAGGTAACGGGTTGAAGGGAAGATGAGAGACGGGGGAGAAAAAGCACAATGAAAGGTGAGAGGCTATAAAGGCCCCGATTAGAGGAGGGGGGAGAAGAGGATGTCTGAGAACGAGCGAAGGAACTAGAATGATAGAGGGAGAAGCCCAAGGAATGAAAAGGGGAGACTAAGGGCGAATGTGAGAAGAAAGTGAAGGGTGAGCTTAGGGGAGCAGTCTGAAGGAGAAGTGCTGAGGGCAGTACTGTAATTGAGAGAGAGGAGGATTACGATGGGGTAAGCAAGGGTTAAAGGTGTAAGAACTGGGGATAGAAAAGGAACGGGGGACAGAAAGGGGCGATCAAAGGAGGGAAGGACTGTGCTGGGTGTGGGAGAGGAAAGGCAAACTGCATGGTGCAAAAAGGATGAAAGTAGGAGCTATTGAAATGAGAATAATGTCTTCAAAAAATGATGGTTGGAGAGGATGAGAAGAGAATATGGACTCAGGTTGGGAGGACAGACTGACGAGGTGAGAAGAGGAGTAAGGTTGGGTGGTAAGAGTAGTGGAGAAAAGATAATGAATGGTGGATGAGAAATGAGAGAAAGTGCTTTAATGGGTGATGGGCAGTTGATGTGCTGTGGAAAGAAGGAGGGGAGAGTACAGAATGCAGAGGAGAGGAGAAAACAGAATGAGGGGAGGGGGCAATGAAGAGAGGGGAGAAGCTGGGATGAGAGAGGAGCATGAGGGAAGAGGGGAGGCTGGGTAGAAGTAAGTGAACCCATCTGGCAACCAATCTCAGCTGAAGCAGGAAACCAAGCAACAAATGTGCATCACCAAGAGCTTCTAAGCACTTTCAAACACCAAGAAAACAAGCATTGGCATAGCCAATAGGTCTCGCCTTTGGGACCTTATAAGTGTTTAGCCATGCAACAGTTGATGTTGTTGCACCAAGGGTATTGTGCTGCATAACTAAATACTTATAAGGTCCCAAAAGAGAGAACTATTGGCTATGCCAATGCTTGTTTGCTTTTCTCCTGCCATTTGTGTTTCTGTATATATCCAGACCAGTACGTAGAAGAACTCGATGCATTTGAAATAATTTCGGACCTCGTTGCCCAAAAACAGTTTTTCCCCTGGCCAACACTCATCCCTGACAAGGGAGATTCTAATTTAGTAGTAAAAAAATCGCTATATTTTTCTTTTAAAAATCCCTCAGCCCAATAATGCAAGTCGGTTTGCAAATACCAGCTCGCTTTTTAGCGCATGGATTTTCCCACTTGGTTGTTGGCATGAATGAGCCAGGGCAAGGGTCGGTCTCTAGCCAGGGCACACTGTGGTCTTGGCCCGGATTCACACCCATTCCTACTCTCCAAACAGAACGTGTTTTCCTTGAGTTTCAAAATGTGGGCAATAAAAAGAATAAACGACCAAGAGAGTAAATGTTTTCATTGATCAAACCTTGAACAACGTATTATGAATTGATAATTGTGTTTCCACAACTCCATGTTATTAAACTTAGTGGCATTTACAAAAAACAACAACTCTATTTTAAATACGTATAAAAATGATAGATTCTGTCCGTTATCTGCTCCTCCTCCAACTAAAGACAGATGTTGAACTTTGGAAGCTTCCTCTCATTGCTATTAAATGTTTCCTTGTGGTACCTTCACGATCTGTATCATAGTTTCCTTGATCCTTCAGCAGACTCTGAAGGTTTTCTTTAATGGTCTTGCCATCAAGGTAGTGTCCAGGTCGGCCCGCTGTAAAGGAGAATAGATTTTTTTTAAAGTACTCTTACACTTTATGTCTTCTCTGCTCATGCTCTTCTTTCCTTCAGTGCACGATTATTAAGGTCGGAGCCTGACACATCCTGGACATCTTTTTTAGTCAAAGGAAAGCATCATTTACGTAGGCTCTATAGTGCTATCTAGCAGCAGTATTGGAACAGAAATGTCCCCTGCATGGTGTGTGGCAAGTCCCTTTGCCCTGCGTGCCCAACTGTATGTATTTCTGGCATTCTGACTTTTTATTTTTGTCCTGGAGTCCTGCTTGTGTAAGCGTGTGCACAGAAGCCTTGACCTGTCCCTGATTATATGAGGCCTTGGACGTATCCTATGATCTGGAGGGGGGCTCCAAGCCTACCCTCGGTGCAGTGCTGTCATGAGTACAACATATAGAGTGGTGGAGGCAGCCTCCCATAGTTAAGAGTTCATAGTGTGACCAGACCTTTTAATTTGGGTCACTTAGACTGAGGCCTACTTGATCACCTGTGTAAGCACCTCTTCTACATGCATGCTCAGACCATTGAGATGACATCCAGATTGTGTGTAAAGGTGTTTGTATATGTGGCGAGTGTAATATACAGATGGTGCGAGTGATCAAGGGTAATGGAGGCCAGTGGGATCTATTTTGGAAATCCCTATCCTGACATAGCACAAGATGGAAGGTGAGGCCTGTGCCCCTAGTCTATATCTGGCGTTCTTGTAGCTGAGGGGAGGAGAACAAAGACACTTAAATGAGGAATGGAGACAAGACTATTGTTAGAAATGCTATTAGCTTTTGGTTAGAAAAGAGCTGCTGGTTAGTGCTCTTGAATATGCCATTTATTAAATGGTAGGAGTTTAGGATGGGACTGCACAGTTTGTTGTATAGTTGAAGAACTCTCCAGGTGAAGCATACCTTTTTGCCTTTCCCTGATTTCCCCTTCAGTTGGGTTGATGACAGACAGGTGCAGAAACCTCACTCCTTTTTTGTGCCTCTGTTGTGGGTGCTCCTGAGTGGAGACAGTCGCTGTGCTACCTGTGGTGAGAAGCCTCACTCTACACAAAGGCTGTATCTAAATAAATGCCTAGGAAGGACACTTGAAAGAAAAATCAACCCAAACTGGATATGCAGTTGACATAATGTATTCCAAACCCATGCCTAGATGTTGTGTATAAAAATGTGACCCAAGCGCCACTTTTTTTTCCAGTGCCATGTTGTTTATGACCAAGGAAATAAGTGCTCTGCAGAGTACTCAAAATACTGTGTGCAAACAAGGCTGGTGTCTGCCTGACAGCCAGCCTCCCAGAGGTGAGAACACATCACCTGAAGTCTGTATAACCTATTGAAATAAATGTGTGCATGCCCTGAAGTGCTTCGAAGCCTACCTATCTGCTCAGAGGGACGGTGCCTACCTACCCTGCAGAAGCAGAGCGTGTCCTAGAAAGTGTATGGTCCGGAGTCATTGCTGGTGGCTGTGGGGTGCCAAAGAAGAGACAGATCACATAAACGTGATCTGGGAGGAATCCTGGTGGCTATGGGCCTTCTCATACTCTCAATCTAGTTTCTGACAGAAACCACGAAGCAACAATTGCATGTTTGTCAAAGGCCTGGTCGAGATTGCAACTGCATGAGCCCTGATGGCCCAGTCAGGCTGTGACTGCCATTTTCTGAAGGCTTTGGCTGCTGTTTGCCGAACCCCCAATCAGGACCAGAACTGCTGTTTACAGGAGTCACTAGCAGTGCTATATCTGCCAAATACAGGAGGCCAGTGTGGGCTACACCTGCCGAATACAAAAGGTCTGAATGGGGGCTGCCACTCCCCAATACAGGAGGGCTGGCTGGAGACGGCAACAGCCAATTGCAGAGGATTTTCTGGGACTACCCCTAACTTTGTCCAGATCGGACAGCAACTCTCCAGAACTGCTGATCGTCTGTCCTGTAGACTCTAGCTACCACAGTCATCAAGACCACCACTGCTGGATCTTTAACTTCATTTCTGCAAGACTTAGCACTGTGGTCTTTGAAGAAAAGGCTGGGCAGACGTTCTGCTGAACATGGCCCACGCCCAGCTCCTGTAAACTCTGCTATGGACTTTCTGGTTCTCTGTAGCTCTTTTGAGCATCTGAAATAGCTACAGTGGGTCTGTGGCAGCAGCTTAAAGGACTCGTGAGAGCTCACTCTCTCGAAAGGGGTTAAGAAAAAGACAGGGCACACTCTTGATCACTGGGTAACCAAAACTGCGCCTGAACCTGATCCATGCTAATCCTGATTGGCCTTAGAAACAGGGGATGCCCAGAACCTGGGAGATCAGCTGGGATGGTAAAGAGAGTGCACAGGTTTGGTGTACCACCCACTTGAGATAGTGCTAAAGCCTACTTACTCACATTCCCTCATAATATTGTGTAGTATTCAGTAAAACATTGTGATTTAAGTACTTTCTTTCTTGCAAAGATAAGGACTGGCCTGGCCCTTAAATGTATTTTGTCTATTTGTTGCTTTTGGAGCTCTGAGCATGAGCACCCCCACAGTACCTCCCTGAAAAGCCTCTGGTGGCTTGCCTTCACAACGCTGGGGGTCAAGTACAGAAGGGGTTGCATGTGGTCCAGATTACAGAGTAGAACAGGCCCGGGGGCCCAGTGTCAAATTACCTCTACTACCACAGTAGAGGTCCTGTAGCCCCTATCTGCCCTCTAGCCAACCGAACGGAGTCTGACAAGTAATCATCCAGATGCGTTAGAGAGATCCTGGAAACATACCTTTGCTCAGTGCTTGGGGCATATCAGAAGTTTACTTAGCATTACATTAAAAAAGGGCAATTTGAAATGGAAGTCAGCGGATACAAGGTGAACAGATTGTATACAACAAAATATGTATATTGGACAGAATGGAATTGTCACGGTAAAATTACTATTTATCAGAAGACTTAATAGGAGAAAAATAAACCTTGTAATGAGGGATATCTACAGTTTTAAGTATTGTTGCTGTTATGTGGAGATCTGCCAGCACCATTTCAAACATTTTTGAAAGAGATGGGGTAGTCTGCACAATCCTTGGGTAAATCGTGCTTGTCCACTAGACAATCCTTAGAGCAGCACACACCACTGTCCACCGTCACCCTCTCACACATCTGTGCAAAAAGGAAGGGTACGTCTTTGACTCTCTGTGCAGTCTTTGGAGTAACACACGTTCCTGTCCATCAAATATGATGGGCGGGTGGAAGTATTTTGTAAAATGTGAAATAGGAAAAATCCACCCATTTTAATCTAACTGTGGGATGAAAAAAATGCCCAAATTCACTCCCCAACTGTACCTGAGAAACACGCAGATTTCACAGTTCATGCACTTTGAGTGGATCAGCCTGGCAGAACGAGGTCCACGTACAACCATGTGATCTGCCTGAACTGCCAATGAAATTGCTAATTTGCGCGGTGTGTATGACTCTCACTGGACCTTATTTTAGTTGAGAGAAACAAGCAAACTGCCCGGATCTGTTTTCTGCTGTGAAGTAATTTTTGTGGAATTGCGTCGGAACTAACTTCCGCATACCGTATAATACACAAAAAATATTCCCCCAAGTCTTAACTAAATACCCAACTTTCACTAAAAGCCGCAAGACGACCGGAAGATATGGGAAACATTAAATTGATGAGATGCTGGCATGCCGCTGCAATTGAAACACTGCCAACAAATGCATCTGCAAAATAAGGGATGTCTGAAGCTCGCAAAAGCTCCGAAACTGGGAAGAAGAAGCGCGGCCGCGAAAGTAAAAGCATTTGTAAGTTGACCCAAAACAGATGGCAGCCTGCGCGCCGCTGCTGGCTCCCGAGAGCAAAACGCTCTGGGAGTAAATATTTCCAAACAAGTTGACAAGGGAGAGCAAGGGTGAGACAGGCCGTGGAGGAGCAAGCACGCGCAGCCACGCTAATTGAAAACAGATGGCCAATGCGCACCGCTGCTCGCTCCCGCAAGGTGGATGCTAGCACAAGCACGAGTGCTTGAAAAGAGCTGACCAATTTCTAAAGGTCATCTCCTAGAGCAGCGCATGTGCGCTGCACTAGGCTCGATCTAAAAAACGACATAATTCAAATGGAAAGAAACTTTCAAATAGTGAGTCAAACTCTGTAATACATTTAGACAAACGGTGTCACATTCTTCATACTTCGGTGACTACATTCTTACCTAAAGCTTGAAATCTTGACTGGTTTCTAGGCGCTTCAGTAATTATTTAGATTAAATTAGAGCCACATAGAAATGTTTGGTGCAGAATGATAGACCTATAGCGCACATCACACCAGTGATGGATGAAGGTTCAATGACAGTCATTGCTTTGCTATAAAACTCAATCACTCTTATTTACTGGGGATTTCATGTTATTTTTTTAATTGTACATTTTATTGTGATTTTTTTGGGGGATAATCAAGTTTATTGATTTTGCAAAGAAACAATCATAACAAGCATTGCCATAGCCAATAAGTCTCGCCTTTGGGACCTTATAAGTATTTAGTTATGCAGCACAATATCCGTGGTGCAACAACATCAACTGTTGCATAGCTAAACACTTATAAGGTCCCAAAGGCGAGACCTATTGGCTATGCCAATGCTTGTGTTTTTCTTCCCATCAGAACTAAAGTCATCATCTTCATCTAGAGTAGAAATGTAATTCAGAAAGTATTCTTTCCACGCTTTCCTTTAAGTGCGTTCTCGCCAGAGGTTGGTATAAAAGGTTGAGGTGGGGTTAAATTCAAAGCACTGCTTGAAGCCATGACAAAATGAACAAAAACAATCAAGACTTTAAAAATAGAAAGAGTAATAAAAGCAAAACATCTGACAAAGGTGATACTCAGTCTGTGCATGCTGGGATGACAGTTTACGTGCCTCTCAGTGCTCTGTTGGAGACGGCAGTTGAAGCAAATTACTACTCGGGCTGCCTTGTATTAAATTGTAAAAATACGACGCTCACTTGTACCCAAAACCGTCATCACAGTACCATCCAAAGTGCCTTGAACAGCAAACAGCACTACCCTTAAAATCTCAATTTTAGCACCTCAATATGCCATCCATACATAACACACAGAATCTGCAGCCAACGTGGGTTTATGTGCTAGGGCCAGTCGTTGCCAAAATTTGTAGAGAAAACGATGCACGTAATTAGTTGGAAATAGCTTTATCATCACTACAGGCCCCAGCACTTGAAGGAGTGATCTGCTTGCACAGCTCTTCTCCCTACTCACGATCGTTACATTCAGTTTTACATCATAGAATGCTTGTGCCATAAAATGTATACAGTTCCTATGGAGTCTCTACATGGACAATATACAAATATTTGCACTTTTATGAATTACATCACAACACGCACTGCTTTACATAAATAAATTACTTTTCAAGGTGTCTACTCAAAAAATATTTAATATGAAAAAACATTAGTATGTAACTTTGTCATCCTGGGTTCTGGTGTCATTTACGACCTTTAGCGACAGGCTTTAGCGACAGGATTCATGATGTCGCTGTAGACAAAAATATAGGACCATATTACACAGCTATACGTAATGTACCCTGTATATTTACTTGGACAGAATATGTGCTATTAATTACCACTGTTGAGCGTGGGGAGGGTCAGGATTCACGAAACGTGAAGCAGTGAGTGGGTCACGATGCTTCTCCTCTCCCTCAACAATGCGAATACATTTCAGATTACCATCTGAATACCTATAGGCTTATTTCAAATACCAAGAAATAAACTGTCAATGGCTCGGCCAGGTGCATAGTCTAAACGCTGAGCCAAGGGGATCTTCACAACTTTTTTGGAGTTAGGTTCCCAACATTGCAATCTGCTAACAATATATTAAAAAAAAAAAAAAACATAGCCAGCATTGTCACGTACCTTCAGCCAGCAAAGGTTAAATCTCTTCAGCCTCAGAGCATGTTTCATGATGCTAAATATTTAACAAATGTCGAATGGGAGTTAGGTACTGTGCAACCCCCAATAAATGGGGCACCCGTTATTGTACCCCTGAAGACACCAAAATAGTCCCTGGCTTGTGTCAACACCAAATCGATGATGCTAGTTCAGGAATACGTGTGGTTGCAGCTAAGCTTTCGCACCACTTTAAAGTAGTCTATAAAAATCAGATTGTTCTCAGTGCCAGCTAAAATGCCTGGAACTTTAGGATTAAGGGACTATTTAAAGTTTCAATTTGGAAAGTTAGAATGTCAAGATAGGGCAAAAAGGCAGCGATACATGCTTACTGGTTATGTAGCTTCGAAACGCATGTCCATTTCAGAGGGGGGTCGAATAGTAATGAGGCAGCAAACATAGAAGCTGCGAAAAAGTTCTTCTCCTGCAGGTGTAAATCTGTATACTGTGTACCTATTTTCTGAATGTACAGTACATGTACTATCTTCTTCCAAACCTTCCTTGGTATCATTACTTTCTCTCTATGTCCTGCACTTCCGGTAGAAAGACTTTCAACTCAATACCATACTTCACCATACAGTGAGACAAAAAACAAAGCAAGTAATCTTAGTTGCTCAGCCACTATTCTTTTTTGCCTTCGACCTCCCTTACACAGCATAAAATAATCCGTTTAGAGTGTATGCGATACTATGTTGCTTGTGCCAAGCGAGCTAAAATGAAAATATGTTTATTAACTTAAAGTGACCTTCATTCAAAAGTGGTCTTTGGCGACTTGGTCTTTACAAGCAAATTCAAAAGTTATGATTCATAACGTCTCTCGAAAGATGCTTGAGGTGGAAATGCTTGCATGAGGCCCACTCGGTTGTTTAAGCGGCATTTACCAGACCCTTGTAGAGAGTGAGGGTCTCTTGGTGAGCATGTTAATGGCAGTGAAGAGGGATGCCTGCAGGCCGATTCTGTTTTAAGTTACTGGTACCTACACTCACATTTCAGCATGAGGGAGGTGGAAACAAGAGTGTACTACTGTTCCATGCAACAGGATCATACCCGAGTTCTGGGCTCATTAACTCTCACTGCCAACATAGCAAGTCATATGTTTGTTTCTAACGTAAAATTTTAGTAGATAACAAATGTGCAGAATAAACCACACTTTAATGGTGTTGGTGCTGTTGGTGATGTGATCTTTGGGGACATTACTCGATTACATTCCACAACTGTAGAGTTCGACTGATCTTGTTTGTGAGCAATTATTTTACCATACTACTTACTACTAAAATGGGAGCTTATATGGTAGTTGACCTTGAAGGTCTCCCTCTCCCCCGCCACCCAGCTGTTTGGGTGTAGTGCAGTCCAGGGACCGCAAGACCAGATTGGGTCAGAACCCAGATGGGTAGGGGCTAAAAGGGGGGGTTTGGTTTGTGAGCCACACAAGGGTAGGAGCCATTTTAGATTGAACAGCGACAGAGCGGTGGCGTATAAGCACATTTTCTTCAATTAGTTTGGACTTGCGGGGTTGGCATTTGATGTAACTCGAGGTTTGGGAGTAGTACAAGGGAGTGTACGGCAATAGAGAAAAGGGTAGCAATTGGTTAGGATAGGCAGGGCAGTTCGATTTGGGTGGTACAGCAGTAATAATTGCGGGTGGGATGTGCATTGAGGAGGCACCGCTGGGCTCTGTGCAAGACAGGCAGAGAAGATTTGCTGGGCCTATGTGCTTTAAAGGTCCTAGGAGTAGCATGCAGGCCCATCCAACAAGGCGCTCAGCAGAAGGTGAGGAGGTGACCCTACTTGTCTGCTCGCCACTGCATCAGAAGATCCAGAGGCAGGCGAGAAGAGGTTTGGCGAGAAGAGGTTGGGGAGTGGGAGATGCAATGTGAAGAGGCAGGCGTCTTAAAAGAAGCACGCTGGGTGGGTAGCAATGCGGACTAAACTGTTATGGCTGCTTTACCCATTCATATGGAAACAAGAGAACGGCCGCAAGGGAGAGGTAGGTTTAGGAGAGATTCAGCAGCCGTTGGACGGACAGTGGTTGCGGCATTTGGAGGCACACTTTGAGATGTTAGTATCCCTCCGCCACCTGCATGTGTGCCATCAGAGGATATCAGGACGACAGTGTAGGAGTGCGACAGGGAACACAAAATAAAAGTGGGCAAGCCGAGGAGCCAATCGGACAAATGCCATAGGGTAATAGCATCAGCATTTGTCTACGCAAAGTTGAAATGGAGAGGGAAGGAAGAAGAGAGCATTGAGGACACAGAGTTGGAAGAGGCAGGGGAGGCTACAGGAGTCGACAGGGAAAGAAGGCAGAAGTAGGCCTATAAGAGTGTATGCTATGAACAAGAGACAGGTAACAATAAAAAAAAGATGGCGGGGAGGAAATAAGGGTTGGATGGAGTAGTCCGTGTAGTGAGAAGGGGTTCAATGTAGGAAAAAGGCGAAGGAGCTGGGTGTGTATGTGTGTCCCAGGACAGGTATGTCCCCCGGCACGCTGGACTGTTCATTTTTCTCCACACAGTCACCAGCAGCTTGGCGAGCTGACAGCATTCAAGCTTCAAGCCTGTCATAATGTTGGGTCAGTGAGACCGCGAGTGGTGCGCGCGCTACAAAGACGCTAGAAGAAAAGAAAAAAAAGCCCGCGAGTGGTGCGCGCATGCACACTGCAAATAATTTAAGGAATGCAGCAGGCACAGTGCGGGACGCTTCCCGCTCCCAAGCTCCCTAGGCCAGGGGAGAGAGAAGGCAGGACATGCACCCGCCTTTGGCTAATTGCGTGCTGTCTTTCTTAGAAAGCAAAAGACACATAATTGATGGACGAAATGCAGAACAAATCAAAAGATTCACCCCCAGTCAAGAGATCTGGGTTAAATCCATCATTCTTTTGCTCACCATGCCACCCCAGTTTAGACCTTACCATATGCAATTCAGTCTTGACCTTGTGCCTCATGGGAACAGTCCAGCCTGAACTGCCCAACCAGGTCCTCCCTGGACCGGAAACAAGCATCCTAGGACCAAGTTCGGGGTTTCACCCCTCTTCAGCCAGGATAGCTTGATTCCAGTGGCACAGTGAGCCCAGGACCCACGTCTGGGCATACCCAGCGCACTCTTTCTTAGAAAGACGCACACAAAGGCCAATAGCGTGTGAGCAAAAATAAAACACATGCACAAGCGTGTGGTCCGAGTTGGAAGTCTTTACTAGAAGCCTCGCAGAGCAGCGCATGCGTGCTGGCTCAGACGAGACCTAAAAACCTGAGTACATACAGCACACCATATTCCTCAGCACAATTACATATGACATAAGGCGAATAAAACATTCTTACGTTGGTATACATTGTCGTATCTCTGTCCTCTAAAAGGCATATAGGATTGGATCTAAGAAGGACGAAGGAGTTGATTAACCCACCATTCCCAACCATGTACCCAAATTTTCCAGTGTTTGGCCGGGCAACCCCTGGCTTCATACAGTGGCAGTTCTTGTGTGGCGCACCAGTCTACTCCCCTGCGCCACTTGGTTATAGTAGGCGGGATGGGGTTCTTCCACGCCATCGCAATTCACATTTAGCTACTACAAGAGTGGTACCCAGGAACACTTAATCAGCTCTAGACCCATCCAGTCCGTCTGTGACACCCACTAATATGTTCAAGGGGTTGTGAGGAACCTCCCATCCCAGCACCCCCATTAGCTCTGCTTCCAACGATTCCCAATAGGAAGATATGCTTGGGCAGGACCATACCATATGGAAGAAATCCACAGGCTCAGCCCCACATCCTGTACAGGCTGGGTGTGGGATTAGGCCCACCCTGTGTAGGCGGACAGGGGTGAGATAAGAGGCGTGTATGTAGTATAGTTGGACCAGGCGAAGTCTAGCTGAGACAGTGATAGTTTTGGCGGCCATCTGGGCATCTCTCCAGTCTTCGTCTTCCAGAGGACACAACCAGGTCTCCCACCTAGCTCTCAACGGGTCAAGGGAAGTGAGACCATTGTTAGTTAAGGAGCGATAAATGCACGAGACTCCCCATTCCCCAAGTTGCCCGTTGTGATTTGAGCTTCTAGGGGGGCTGTGTTCTGGAAGTGATGTGCCTGTTATATGCACGTAAAGGGCATGACGGAGATGTAAATATTTATAAAACTGGGACGGGTGAAGTGAGTGCCTGGTCTGCAGGACTAAAAAGGAATGAATAAAGTCACTGGCCCACACATCTCCGAGCTGTGAGATGCAGATAAGGTCCCAAGCCCTGAATCCCTTCAGCCCCCCACCTCCCGCAGCCATGTACCTTGCCAGAGGGGTGTTTGTTTGGTCAGTTTGTCCCTCTATTGGGTGTGACGCAGGCAGGCACACCAGGCTAGTAGGACCGCTCGGGTTACCGTGGGCAGGTCCTTGGGGATGGGACTCCCATACATCATAGCTTGAATTTGAGAGAGGCCCGAGTTTGGTGCTATAAGCAGGGTCAGGCCATCCCTCATTAAACCAATGGTGCAATGCTAGGAGACGGGTTGCTAGGCAGTATTAATACAAGTTTGTTGGACCCATGCCTCCATCCAAGGGTGGGATCTGGCAGTGAGAAAGTACCATGCGTGGCCGCAGACCATTCCAGAGGAACCTTGTAATCCGACTGTCTATTCCTTTGACCCAGGCCCGGGGAATATGGAATGGAGTATTTTGAATAATGTAGAGAGTGGTTGTGTTTGCCATTGTTTGAGGTCTAGCTTGACCTTTGTGACAAGAGGAGTAATATTAAGCACCCATGCCAGTTCGGGGAGCAGGGCGAAGTATTTAAAAGATTGCCGTCTGATAGGGATGGTAGACTGCCAATCAAAGCACTCTCTTGATAGATGCTAGGGAGCCAGAGTCGATTTGGCCGGGTTCAAGTGTAACCCAGAAACTTGCTCAAAGGTCTGCAGTATCTGCGGGCATCTAGGGCAAGACTGGACCGCATATAAGGCGATTTTGTCCTCATGAGAGCCTATCCTTTCCCAGTCCCGAACCCAAGCGTCCGAGCAGATGAGGTTGGCCAGGGATCCATTGCAAGAGCAAAAAGGAGGGGTGAGAGGGGACATCCCTGCCTCGTCCCTCTTCTGATTGGGAAAATGTCTGAGAGTGTTCCATTGACAAGCACTCTTGCAGTCGGTTTGGAGTATAGGATGTGAACCATACGGCGGAAGTCGGGGGCCCATGCCCATAGCAGTTAGGACATTTTCCAGTTATCCCCAATCAAAGGAGTCAAAAGCTTTCTCGACTAAGAGGAGCACCAGGTAGGGTGTTAGTGACTATCGGTTGGCCAAGGCTAGATGAAGGCGCCGAAGGCAGTGTCTAGTACTCAGCGCCGGCATGAAGCCACACTGGTCGGGGTGGACCAGCTTGTTGAGGCATGGCCTAAGACGTTGGGCCAGGACTGTGGCAAAAACTTTGACTTCAGTATTGATTAGGGAGATAGGGCGGTAATCAGTACAAGTTTGTGAGGGTGGTTGCGTTTTGGGAATACTGACTATCGTGGCTGTGTTAGTCTCCAGAGGGAAGGAGCCTTTTTCTACGGCCTCCGCAAAAAGGGCAGAAGGTGGGGGATTAGTATGTCACGGTATGCGGAATAGTATTCTTGTGGGTAGCTGTCTGGGCCAGGAATTGTTTCCCGGCAGAAACCTGTGAGAGAGTGTCTTGTATTTCTTTGCGTATAATTGGGCCTTCCATTCTGTCCGATTCTACTGCAGTGAGCCTCGGGAGGTGGAGGTTTTCTAGGGTGATCAGATCTGTTAGTGAGAGCTCTGGTTTCCGAGCGGAGTATAGATCAGAGTAGTAGTCCACAAATGTCTGGGCCATCACTTTGGGAGAGCGGTTAGTAGTTCCTTCTAGGTCACAAATTTCTGGGATTATCCGGTTCACCAAGGGGTAAGACACTAACCTATGCAGTGGTCTCCCATTCTTGCAACCCCAACCATATACACGTGTGATGAAGAACCTCCATAGGAGTTTTGCTGAGTCGAGTGAGATCTGTTTCATTTCATCCATCACCAGTGCCAGTTGCCGCAATTGGGTGTCGTCCGGTGTTCCAGATGTATCTCTCTCTCGAGCTGGGTTGAATGGGACTCAAGGAGTGTGAGACTGCTATCCCGAGCTGCTCGTTGAGCTTTAAGGTAGCCCTTGGCAAATCCGCGGATGGTGGCCTTGCCGCCTCCCAGAGGGTGCCCTGAGTTAAGACGGTGGCTTTGTTCATGAGAAAGTATTGTTTGAGTTCCACTCCAATTGTTTCTTTGAGTTTCCTGCCTTGAAGAAACCATGCATTCATCCTCCACATTAGGCGGAGTACAGCAGAGGGGTCGCCTAGGGCTAGGAGTAGAGGTGAATGGTCTGAGATGCCTCGGGGGAGGATATATATTTCTCTAACTTTGCGACATTCGGGGGCTGGCATGAACATCATTTCGATGCGAGATTGACTGTGGTGCGCTGCTGAGGTGTGGGTGTATTGGGTCTCTTGCGGATTCCATGTCTGCCACACATCACAGATACCCATGGTTTCGGTCTAGCTCGCCAACTGCTTGGAGTGTAGGATATGTGAGGCAGAGAGGGTCCCTGTGATGTCAAGTCTGTAGTGCATGACAGTGTTGAAGTCTTCCCCATCACCGTTGTTCCGGGCAGTAGGAGGCTGAGTATTTCCCCAATGCGGTCTAGAGTCTGTGTATGAGTGGCACCGGGAGCATAGATGGAGAGGTAATTAAAGGCCTCTTCACCCAGAGTTCCAGAGAGGGCAACAAAGCGGCCATGGGGATTCCTGGTGATTTGAGTAGGTACAAAAGGCAAGTTGCGCCTCAAGAGGATCGCAACCCCACATGAACCCTGTGTGAAGCCTGAGTGCCAGGATCTATCGAACCCGTACCTTGCAAGGAAGGAACAGAGATTGCCCATGAGGTGGGTTTCTTGAAGCAGGAGAATATCGTGTCTTTGGGAATGCCGCAGGACAGCAGTTCGCTTGATCCTGTCTAACAGGCCATTGATGATCCATGACAAAACCCGGATGGAGTTTCCTCTATAAATCATTTGTGTCATGGTCGATGTGAAAAGCCCCCGGAGTCCGGGGAACATGCCATGTGATGGATGTGTTTAGGAGGTGGATTGTGCTGGTTAAAGGTCTCGCCTGCTGGTGTGCGATTGGGTTGTAATGTCGGGCAAATGTAAAACTAAGATGCTGTGAACCTTGAGTTACTGAACAAAAAGTGAATCTGCCCGCCACCCTTTACTTCGAGATCAGAAGCATCTGCTGCCCTACAACTGTGGAGAAAAAGCTAAACTATAACGTTCAGAGTCAAGGTATCGTGTGGACCCCTCTCGTTATAGGATACGTTCGTACATCAGCAGAAGTATTTGATTGGGGTGGTGCATTGTGACTATAAACAAGAGTTCACCCCGGTTTATCGAGTTCTGTGTGTGACGTTCCTCGGAAGCTTCAGTTGGGGAGTGCCAGGCTGCGGGAGAGATCCGAGTCTGTGGAGTCGATGCCCATAGTCTTGGGTGAACCACTTCTTGCAGGTGAGCGATCTCGGGGTAGTGTGAACATTTTAATCTATTCTTATATTATCACTTTCTGTGATGCCCCAACCTAGTAGGTCTATTCCAATAATGTAAATGATTTAAGAGATGAAGTCATCACTTCCTGTATGGCAATAGGGTCAGAGGTCGTGTGATGTCACTTCCTGACACCTTTATGTTTTCATCCATGGTTGCTGGCAGTGCAGTGTTCACACTTGTTTGTGCAATGACAAACACTGCTGGATGCAGCGACACAGCATGGTACCACAAAAGGCAAGGCCGGGGAGGAGACAGGACCCCACTGGATAGTACAAGAGTGAGGTATGCATCACATGTACCCTCACCCGCTCACCAGCTGTGAGGGACAATCAGTGAATAAACACTTGTCTGTTGACTCAGAAACAACGAAAAAAATATCCAATGTACCAGGTAAACAATAGCCCAGGTTAGAGCGAATCCCGACTTTCGTGAGTTCTTTTGTATGTCAAAACATGTTTATTCACTTACTGCCTCTCACTACTTTCTGTTTGTGCTTCTTTCTTTGCAGAGGAGGTCATGCTGCACTTACTTACTGCATACTCTGACATAGCCATGATTTATGCTGCACTAAATCACTTTCAGGAATTAGAACTTGAATTTGCACCTGCACGTTTATTGCCCACAGTGATGTTACTCTCTGTACTTATTATCATCTAAAAGAGATCCGTGAGAACTAGCGCCATTTCTCCAGCATGTTAATGGGCATCAACAAACCTCATAAAATGGGCTAACCTGGCACACTTACAAAACAAAATGAGCAGTCACTAAGGTTGGGAGTCTTTGACAATCACATTAGATAAGTAGGGACAAAGGCTCTGTGAAATGAGAATGAGCTGCGGGGGGCAGTCTGCACTTGGATTGGGGAGAAGCTTGGGACTCTGCTCTCTCCAGTGTGTGTGTGTGTGCTAGGTGGTGTTGAAAGCGTCCAAAGCTCGGGCTGTTCTTGGGGCTGCACTGGGTGCTGTGGCTCGCGGCTAAGCCCATTTTACCTGTGCAGGGCTCAGGTCCCTGTTCAATGGGAAGCTGTGGTGGCCGAAGCAAAGAATGGGCTGCAGGTGAGTGCTGAGGATAAAGCGGCAGCCATCAAAGATGATAAGAATCTGTGGGAGAAGCAGCACAGGTCAAGCTGTTGAGCCTGGGGTTGAGATCAGGGGAGGAGTGGAAAAGCAGGCGTGCTGACACGCTTGCTTACAATTAAGAAAGATGTTTGACAAAACCAGATGAAAATGAGTACTTGGGCAGTGGATAAGAAGAACACATGAAAAACAACAGGAAATATCATGCTACAACCAATAGAAAGAGACGAAAAGTAAGTGGTAAGCACACAAACAAATGAAAAGTAAGGGTGGGATGTAAGCTCCTTTTAAGATCAACATTAAATACAATGGATTTCACATGCACCGCTCAAGCACTGTTCAGGCAAAACCTAATCACGAGCACAGCGCAAAGGGCTGTGCAGGCAAAACCTAAAACGGAAAGATCATACTCCATGGACTCTGAGGTTCTGTAGCGATCCGAACCCGTGTGTTCGGTATCGTAGTACTGACCGATTTTGGTACCAGTGAACCGTAAATGATCCATTTAGTAGGTGACAGTGTTTTCGCTGTGGGCCGAGCATGGATTCACTGAGAAATAGGGCATTCTGTTGTAAATTCATGGCATCCATCTTAGATACGGCATCCATTTTGTTTCTTGCCCTCACATAGTCAATGGACAAGCAATGACCCTGGCTGAATCACCTTGTTAAGGACACGTAAGCTTTAGTCCAAGGAAGCTGATGCTGCGTGACTAGGCAGAAGCTACCTCCCTTGCCTGAGGCCAATCATGCTATACTGGTTCTTGTGTTCGTTGGCCTGATCACGATTAGGAGGCCGAAGACAGTAGCCATGCCCGTTTATGACCCACAAGCATCTCTTATCCTACTTATCAATCTTTCACACCTGGCTCCGCTCCTCTCCTTCTGGGCTTTTACTATGGGGAGGATACAATTTTTATGATGGGGAGGAAAACTGACATGAAGACTTGATCGAACACTGGAAACTTACAAATAATTATCGTTTGGTATATGTTTATTGTTTGTTTGGGATACCGGGCTAGGCATGAAAGATATTTTTGCAATGCTGCCTGAGGACACATTTGGTGTATTTAAGGAGCGACCCACTTTATACAATTCGAACAGTCTCCTAGATTCTGCCTTTGTGTGGTTCCTACGACTTCTGTGTCCCTGCAGTAAATAAACCTTGGTCTCTGACGCCACCATCGAGAAGCCCGTGTCTCTGTTTATTTGTGCACCAAGGCAGGAAGGAACTCAGGGGTCTTTTGGGTGTTGTTTCCCTGACACCTCTGGACTCTAGGAAAGTCCAGAACCTCAACTCTTTCACAATTTCCATGCGTTAGAAACATGAGTAATTGTGGCTACTACAGGGAGTAGAGTCCTCGGCACATTCAGCTCACTAAGAGGAACTTGGGCAGTTCCAAATGAGGGGAACGCAGACAAGCATTAATGTTTTCACCATGACACAGTATTATTCTTTATTGCAATGTTAAAATACTGGGGAGTACCAGACTGGCAAAGGAGAATGATTTAAGCATGTGATTCTGTGAAAGATGAAATACTGACAAACAACATTTATACAGACAGTTTAAATCTCTAGAACAGGTAGATTATTGGATATAGGACAATAATTTCTTAAAGCTACATTAAAAAAATACAATAATATATAACTATGAGTGCTGGTGTTATACTCCTGAAGGTTAAAAGCCAATACTGTTGAGACAAAATAACATGGTAAAGACGCTGAATAATTATTTAAAAATGGGGAAAGAACATTTCATTAGAAAAAGATGGCAGCAAAACCAGAGTATCATTTATGATTTCAAGAAATGCGGCTTACAGGTCAAGGAGCACAAGGTGTGCAGTTCCTGCTTCATCCAGAGTGCCACTAAAGTCATTAGTGCAGACTTCTCCAGTGGGTAGCTCATGAGCTGCTGGTAGCTCTCAAGCTACATATAGGTAACTCTGCTGAATGCAGCCTAGCCTACTAAATTACACACTTTTGCTTAGTTGAGTATATGTATACCAACATTGAAAAGTGTTTATTAAAGGGAAAAAAGGTGTGTGTTTTCAGAACTCATAAACTGATGCTTGGAGAAAAATGGTTGAATATATTTAAAGTTGATATTTGAGAGATAAATCACATGGCATTGGTGATATATATTACGTATATTATTAACTTGGTGTGAGGGGCATTGTTGTTTTGGCTGTTATCTATTACCCATAAATAGGCATTCCTAATTAGCAAAGTCTTTTTTAAATTACTGCTGGCAGTCCTGTCTGATGGACTGAGGTGATCACAGCTGGTAATCTTGTATACCGTGGCTACTTAATGTAATCTTGTTGAATGTTGTCACTATTAAACCTCTAATAATATTAGTAGCTCTGTATTATTTTCATTGACCATAAGTAGCTCTTATGACAGAAAAGCTTGGGAACCCTTCCTGTATATTGAGCCATTGTGTGCACGTATGGCGCAGTTAGGGGGTGTGCTGAGTGGAAATTCCATTTCAGAGGAGTGAATTTGAGGTGGAGGTATTTCATCCAGATTTTGAGAGTTGAGGCTACTGTTACCACGTAATATAGAGAGGAGATTTTCATATAGAGCTGAGTATCATCAGCGTAGAAGTGGAATGAGATATTTGTATTTGTAAGGAGATTGGTTAAAGGTTTGATGTACAAATTGCAAGTTGGAGAAAACGGAGCACTGTGGGACTCCTTGGCCTATCACAGTGGTGTCGGATAGTGCGTTTAAAATGTTTAATCGCTAGCCTCTGTTATCAGGATAGGAGGTGAACTAACTCAGGACTTGCCTTCCAGACTCATTCTGTATTTTCGGGTCATTATTAGCCATGGTTTACTGTTTCAAACAGCAGAGATGTCTAGGAGGTTAAGAAGACAAGTAGTATTTAGAGGTATTCCCCATTATTCTCTCTTCTGAAGTCTGATTGATATTCTTCCAGAAGGTTGTTGATGTACTAGTTGAGCTTTTATACCAACACATCTTCCCAAAACAATTGTGAGAAAAGGTCGTTTTGAAACTAGATGGAAGCTGTTCAGATCCTCAGTATCTGATTCTCTTTTTTTAAGTAGTAGATGATGACCGATTATGAAGCAGCTGAGGACTTTAACTTGAGATATCGACATATTTATAAAGTTACTCCAAAACAGTATGTTGGAGTGCCTGTTCTTCTTTAAGATAGATGCTCAGAAATGTGAGGGGATCATCTTGTTTCACTATGCATGATCTCTGTAAATAAGACTTCTCAGAAATTAGAATAATTTTAAGCTGAGTGAGCTAGAGTCAGCCTCTTTATTAATATTTATACATAAGGTTAACGACAACCTATACATTTTCATTTCACTGAACTACTTGCTACCTACTTAATTTAGCCCTGTTATTTTGCTCTTCTTTTTAATCTTGCCGTTTTTCTTTAATCTCAGAACTTGTACATACCAGAGCTATTGAATTCCTATACCCCAGACTCCCAGGACATATTGTTTGGAGTCAAGAACAACAAGTTTTCATGTTAATTTTGTCCTTAGGACAAGTAGGCCCAACCTCCTGCAGCACAAACCCTTTGGCTGTCAGTTTACAGTACCAAAATATTAATCATGGAAAGGCATGATCTACAGTTAAGGTATAATTTGTGTCCATATGTTAATTCTGTTACAACTTGTATTAATGGTTCACTAATACAATGCCTTTCTTTTTTTATTTCAAACAAGTTTTATTATGTTTTTGCGTACTGAAAATACAAAAGAGAAGATACACGTAGAACAATCCATCTAGCTAGTGATAACAATATTCTGGGTGAGAGACATCATTGTGGTACATATCAAATAAAAAGATACATCTCAGAAGGTGTCAGGTACAAGTGTATCGGTCTGAGGTCAAGTTGACTCGTGTTAGCATGGTGAATAGGTTGAGTTGGCGAAATGTCGTCAGTGTACGCTCCAGTTTTTGAGGGCCTGCAAAGAAAGGAATGCCTGGGATGAGTGGGTTTTCCCTGATTTAAAGTAAGTAGAAGTTCTAGTGTTAATAGAAATAGCATTGGAGAGAGAGGGCATCCCTGCCTGGTGCCTTGTTGGAGGTTAAAAGCGTTGGATACCACTGCTGGAAAAAGGCACTGCTTTATACATCAGGTGCGATCCCTTACGCTGGTAATATCCCACTACTAGGACTACCAACCGCTAGTGGCAGACTCACGAAGGCTCGGCTACACGCCTGGTCAGAGGCTGGCGTGGACACGGTTGGGTCGCTGTTCGGTGATGGCACCCTGCTCGACCATGTCACTTTTGTACAAACTACAGGTGTGCTGGATCGACTTTACTTAACTCAAGCTGCGGTATCCAACTACTTAAAGAAGACGTGGGCACCTCAGTGACATGAGCCTCCTCCACATGAATTAGTCCGAACATTATATTATATGGGGGAGGGTCGCCATCTTATCAAATGGCTGTACGTTGGCATTTGGGCGCAACCATCCGTCCCACTCGACAACCTCAGAACAAAATGGACGGAGACGACTGATGTTGTACTAACCGATAAAGCATGGGCAAGTATCCTAGAGCACCCCAAGCGAGTGTCCCGCAACGTCAAATTTAAATTCATACAAAACATGGTGTTACACAGATCCTATTTAACCTCCTGGAGATTGCATCGCTTGTTCCCAGATGCCCAACACTGCTGTCCGCGATGCAGATCCGAGGAGTTGGGCTTCGTTCACATGCTATGGGCTTGCCCTCACCTTCGTGACTACTGGGCTGGGGTTCGAAATGCACTTGGGGAGATTACACATTTACAGATTGAGGACAACATAATGGAGTGTCTCCTGGGTCTCCGCAGGCGCACGAACACCCTAAAAGTTCAACTGCGCTTCTTAGACCTTGCCAGTCAGTCAGTCAAAGAACTTTATTTCGGCTGTACAGCCATAAAGCACATAAAATAATACGATTACATATAATACAAAAGACAAATACACAAGATAATAAAAAAAATATCGTTATGAAGCCGAGGGTGCAAATACAAATGCTACAATATTTTCTGACTCAGCATCAACTGGTCTCCCTCTTATTGGCAAACTAAGATATCTATCTTTGACTGATAATCCATAAGCAGACATTAAAAAAAAATTAAGATATAAGCATTAAAAAGAGGAATAAGTAGATAGAGCAGCCCAAAAGGGGAAAATTTCAAAACAGTATTTCTGGCTGAAAAATTGTGCAAACATGGCTTAGCAGCAAAATTAATGGGCATACACGATTAAGTGTTTTCCAAGTTCTTTTTCTTTAGAATGCCCCTGCGGATGCACCACATCGCAAATAGGAACCTGGAAATAGCAAACACAAATAACAGGTGTGTTTCATATTTAAGCAGCCTATAGGCCTCGGTGTAGTGCCTAATCCCCAGATTTCTACAAAGCTGGAGCACCCACTTGGACCTTGGCCTTCCACAGGCGGGGCAAAAAAGAAGGACATGGAGTTCTGTTTCTTCGACCAAATCACACCCTGGGCAATCTAGTTTTATTTCTCCCTTCCATTTGTTTGTGAATGCTCGAAGCGGGAGCACCCCATGTCTAAATTGGAGGAACAATTTATTTGCCAGTAATGGTTGTATACTATCCAGAGCTGGCTCTATCTTATATTGCTGTATGACATCCAGAAACCTGGAGGTCAGGCTACTTGAATTGATGCTCTGGCATAGTTGAGCAAATTTATGTTCTCTATAGGCAAGAAATAGGGTCTTTTGGGGGATGGAGGGGCAGATCTCTTCAGGTGTTGTCCACATATTTCCCCTCCCCAACGCCTGGCATGTATTCCTAATGTGGGACAGCCATGGTATATCCCTGCACCCAGAATAGTCATGACATCCTTCAGTTCCTCCCTATAATTGGCTAGCTCAGGTGTGCTCCTGAGATGGCGCTAAAATAGGAGTGGCCGAGAGGCAATTATATCAGCAATGGGGCCAATCCCCAAGTCCATCCTTAGTGGTGTTAAAGGAGTGCTCGGGAGGCCCAACAGTTGCCTGAGGAAGATGTTCTCTGCCGCGGTTAACGAGTTAGATGGGCAATTGCCCCAGAGTTCTGCTCCATATAGTGAAGCTCCCCTTGGCTGTATTTTGTATATTTCTGCTGGGGGGCCTATCACTTTCTGTGTGCAGTTTTTATGTACTTTTATAATCCCCCCTGTAGACTGTGTCAATTTTCAGTTGGCTTTCTTTACTTGGGTCCCCTAATCCATCTTATCATTAAGTGTAATGCCCAAGTAATCGAAAATGGACACCCTCTCTAAGGCCCTGCCTTACATTTGGGGGTGTGGGCAATTAGTAGTGTTGGCATGGAAGACCATGTATTTTGTTTTTGGGAGATTTATCTCCAAATCCCTCTTCCTGCAAAAGGCACAAAACTCCTCCAATACCCGCTGCATACCCATGGGAGACTTGGAGAGTAGCAGCGTATCATCCACAAACATTAGCGCTGGGATTTTGCGGTTCGCTAACCTCGGTGAATCTATGTCTTACCCTGCAAGTAGAGTTTCAATGAAACCATTTAAAAAGAGGGAGAACAGGGTCGGGGCTAAGACACATCCCTGTCTCACCCCTTTCTCTACAGGAAAGAGGACTGTCAATTCACCTTTTTTACCTGATCTTATTCTCGCATAGGTGTCCTGGTTCAAGCGTTTCAGCTGATGGCACAGATAAGCTGGTACTCCCATGTCACAGAGTAGGCCCCATAGCTGATCACGCTGAACCATATCAAATGTGGATTTGAGATCCACAAAGGTGAGGTAGAGGCTGTCATTCTCTAAGACCACAGTTTTCCAATGGCTCAGTTGCAATCTAAAGATATGGTTGAGGTTTTGGTCCTAAAGCCAGCTTGTAAAGGTGTTAGTACATTATTTTCTTCTATCTAAGATTGTAAACGACTAAGGAGGATACGGGCAAATTTTTTTGGGGTGACGTCTATAAGGCTTATTGGGCGGTAGTTTGCTGGATTGAGTGGTGTGCCTTTTTTATAAATAGGAATAATTTCTGCCCCTGCCCAGGTCGGGGGCAGCACCATATCTTGTAGGATGTCATTGAATAGTGTCCATAAATAAGGTGTCCACACTGCTTGCTCATTTCGAAATAGATCACCTGGAATTCTATCTAGCCCAGGTGCCTTAGATGGGAGCAAATTACCCAATGCCACTGTAATCTCTTTCATTGTGCAGGGGGGGGCGTTTATATTTGGGGAGTTTATATCTGCTAATACTTCCCTATCAACTTCAGCTCCATCTACAGACCTTGAGTATAAAATTTTATAATAGGATCTCCAGACTTCTTCCCCCAAGTTTGGTCCAATAGCCGATTTGTCTTCAGGTTTCCCTGTTTTAACTAGGTTCCAGAAGCCTTGCATGTCTCGATTATCTAAGGCTATTTTGATTGCTTCCCATTTATCTATCTCCCAGCTAGTTTTAGCTCCAGCTATAATTTTTTTGTGTTGGGCCCTGGTTTCTTTGATTCGTGATTTATCATTCTCTTTAATGCCCATTACTAAAGCATATTTGGCTTTCCTACACGATTTGTTATACCAGGGATGCTTGGGTTTGGGGTCCGGTCTAGTGTTATCACGGTTATAAAAAAAACTCTGCCAGTTTTGAAAACATATCCTGATGGTTTTTTCCCATTACCAACAGACATTCTAAACCACAACTATTTTCGAACAATCGAAATGCAGTTTCTAAAAAGGGGATGATTTGTTTGTACAAGGTGGCCACTTTTTCCGTCGAATGTGCAAATGTTCCCCAACGTACTCTTCTGCCTCCTTCGATTGATACTAGATTTGGGGGGAGGGTGTGTGGGTGTGCTATGATGGTCCTTGGGCACAGGGAGAGCTATTTCTAGGACCAGCGGATTGTGATCACTTTCATGTCGGGGATTAATCAAGAAATCTCTGGTTTTGTGCCATAGTTCGACGTCCACCAAAATATAATCTATTATCGATGCCTGTCCCAACTTATAAAAAGTAAAGTTTCCTGGGCTATCAGAGGGGAATTGACCATTGCATGCCCTTAGTGAGTGGCTGAGTGTAACTGAGTTCATCTGTAAGACTAGTGGGGTCCAACCCCTTATGGGCTGGATGCTAGTTTTTGGGATTGACCAGACCGAATCTTCCTCGCTTGTGATGGTGGTAGTAATGCCGTTAAGAGGCTCAAAATGGCTCAAAATGGCAATTAAAGTCTCCACCTATGATTGCATGAGTATTCTCTGGTAAAGTGTAGAGAAAAGTAGCGAGACAGTCCAACGTCTGAGAGGTTTGCCCCCGACTCACTGGACGAGAGAAGACATTGATGATTGCAATCTTCAAGGTGTTATAGAAAGAAAGATGAATGCACAAAATGTCAGGGGAAGAGGTATCTATCATTTTGACATTACATCCCAGATGTGTGCCAACCCAGGTGCATAGGCCCCCTGAGGGTCTCCCCCTGGCCCCCTGGACGGCTGGAATACAGTATGTAACATATCCCACTCTATGTAATTCTGACCTTGACCATGTTTCCTGGAAGAGGCATAGCTCATGTTTATCTATAAAGTCTCCCCAATCTGGGAGATCCAATTTCGAGCTAAGACCTGCTATGTTCCAGGATAGAATCTGGGTGTCCTGTGTTTCGTCTGGGATTCCTGTCTGGGTATGTGGAGTGTGCCTATCCTGTGGTGTGACTTGGTACATAGTCTTGACTTGACCGTGGTTCCCCATCTCGTTCTGTAGGCTACATTCAACAACCCGATGTGACTTACTAGGAGGGCTAGGAGTACTAGTTGCAATAGTGGCCTCACAGATTTTCTCATAGACTTGATTACCCTTCTTTATACCTCCACACTTTTGGGACTCAACTCGCTGTATGTTAGTATTAGTGGGACTTTTACTGTTAGGATTTAGTCAATCTACCAAGTCCAAGGAGCTAAATCTATTACTGACGGGGATGTTAAATGCCATTGTATTTTGGCATCCCCGACCCAAGTTTAGCATGCTACCAATCTGAGCTCTTGGTTCCCACTTTTTGTGCGCAGTTCCCACTTTGTCTAGCAGGGGACTAGGGGGATAGAAATATCCCAAGGGCAGTGACTGAATGCCCCCAAGCTCCCAAGAGTGCCCCCATTCAAGAATGTGTTGGACCGCCCTACTATCTCTAAAATTGATCACAACGCAATCCTCTGAGATATCGAGATATCCTTGCACCTCTGCCCCAGCCAACTAACCCTGCGTGTAAATAGGATTTCACTTTGTACTAAATAGGGGAGTGGCCTATATTTATTTAGCCAGAAAGTGGTTTTGTTTTTTAGCTCAAAGTGTGTCTCCCCTCTGCCTATTTCCAACTCTGGTACTCCGACTAGTATAACAACATAGGGAGTAGAGGCTGGGGGCAGATCTATACAGGGAAATGTAGATTTTGGTTCCCATGGTTTAGGGTGGATTAGGATCCTAGTATCAGCATCACAAGTTCTTTGTGCTTGTTGTTTTGCTGATGGGCCTGGTGTAGTTGCTATAGGCCTACTATCATGGGCGTTTTCGGGGCAGTGAGAAGACCTATGTTGGGGATTGACTAGGTCCTGATTTTGTGGGACTGGTGGTTTGGTCCCAATAGGTGCATTGGTTTGCACAGTTGATTTGTGCCCTTCAGAGGGGGTGGTGTGATATGAACAGGTTACCTGATTATGTTGTGGGGC
Organism: Triturus cristatus; assembly: GCF_964204655.1. Classification (NCBI taxonomy): domain Eukaryota; kingdom Metazoa; phylum Chordata; class Amphibia; order Caudata; family Salamandridae; genus Triturus; species Triturus cristatus. The sequence goes on along the minus strand of NC_140583.1, from coordinate 292,903,156 downwards.
CATTTCTGAAATTGAGGATTTAATAGATGCAATGGTGTACAAGATGGCATCAACTTTGCTCCCCCATGAGTCCATCAATGTTGTTAAATTATCAATGCGTCTCGTTACAGCATCAAGTTCAGATTTAATAGACTGGACAAAGTATGCTTTGAGTTCCATTGCCAGATGGGATACCCATGATGGGAGCGCCGGAATTTTTGGCCTATTCTCGTCAGCGACTTGTCCCCCTGGTGGTTGGTTTGATGCCATTCCAGGAGTATATTTCGCCTGTTTTCCTCCGTTGTGTGCAGTTTGCTTTCGAGTTCCTTCTTTTCATTTTTGCCCCCCCGTCCCATGGTGGTCATAATAGTGTTGTCAGGAGCTATGATTTCTTGGGGGCACAACAGCTCTGAATTTATGGGCGCAATTGGGGTTTGGGATGAGTTTACTAGCTCTGGCTCCATAGATGTTGGGGTATTTCGAAAGATCGGTGTTAAAGAGAGACGTCTCTCAGTGCGCTCTATTTCGCTGGAAACGGCTCCTATTGCCTGCTGTAGCATTTTATCAATAGCAGTCGGTAGGACAATAGGAGTTAACAAGGGAGCTTTCTGCCTGGTGGTTAGCCTTGTCAACAGGGGGGGGGGTACGTTTTCCCATGGCTATTTAGTGACCAGGCCTCCCCAGCCCACGACAGTATTTGATGATGTTAATCAATATTTGAGGAGGGCAAGCGCCGGCCACACTGGGCTCCACAAGGTTTAAAATTTGCTGTTTTTGGAAGCCCCCGGTTGCTGTCCCTAAGCCAGTTTAGCTCTATAGGAACCAATAAACAAGATTTGGGGCTAATAGGGAGCAAAATTAAGGGGGGTGGCCCAGCCTCGATCGGTCTCGGAGGGGTTCAGACGCTTCCCGCGCAGCGGGTTGCGATGCAGCGCTTTGTAGCGCGATAGAGACGCCTCCGCCCTCAGCAGCTGCGCATAATTGCTGGCGTTGCACTCTGGGACTCCGAGTCCCACCAGAGTGTGGCTATTACCAACGGCGGCAACGGGAGACCCCCGTGATGCTTGGCAGCTCCTCAGGGAAGGCGGATTGCCCCCAGGCTCCCTGATGTTCCATCCAGCAGGCGGTCCGTCAAACAGGTACAGACAAGCAGCCCCTGCTCTGCGAGGCGCGAGGCAGCACTTTGTAGCGCGATGGAGACGCCTCCGCCCTCAGCAGCTGCGGGTAATTGCCGGCGTTGCACTCTGGGACTCCGAGTCCCACCAGAGTGTGGCTGTAACCAACGGCGGCAGCAGGAAACCCCCGTGATGCTTGGCAGCTCCTAAGGGGAGGCGGATTGCCCCCAGGCTCCCTGATGTTCCCTCCAGCAGGTGGTCCGGCAAACAAGTACTGACAAGAAGCCCCCTAAAAGTTCAACTGCGCTTCTTAGACCTTGCACTTATTCTAGCCATACACGCTATCACCATGAGATGGAAGTCCCCTAGATGCCCCACTTTATCTACATGGAAGGATGAGGTGGTACGCTGGAGTAGTGCCGAAAGCGCAGCAATAAGGCAGGAGGAGGCGCGCGGGTTACAAAAATGCCCCATTTCCATGGAATGGGATCTCATGCTGGAAGGGTTCAAAACACTAGATCTTCTCCCACAACACACCAACTCTAACTTGCAGAGAAACCCGTGGTATGCGGTTCCAGGTTCCCTAAATGTGAAAACATTATATAGCGAATCCACCCGCACATCAGCAGTAAGCCATACCAAATGATGTCTATACAAGAAAATTAATGTGAGAGGCACATGGAAACCGACGGGCCAGGATATGGGCGAGGGTGGGGTGAAGGGGGGCCTCCAATGGGATTGTTTGGAATGATGTGGCTTATCAAATCACAGATGTTTTCATCTTGTATATATCCATGTTATCATGACCACAATGATGTTAATATTTTCCTCCTGCTTTTTTACGCACACCATTGGAAATACTAATAGATAACATATGCAAACAGTATGGAAATAGAAAATGACACTAGTACTGGATGTGATGCCTCAGAGACACTCTGTGGTGTTTAACAAACTTTGTTTAAAAAAAAAAAAGCAATGGATAGCTGTCCGTTGATATTTAGTCTGGCTTTTGGTTCTTTATACAAGGCGAGGATCATTTTGGATAAGGAGGGTACTAAATTAAAGGATTTGAGCGTTTCATAGAGGAAGCCCGCAAGACTTTGTCGAAGGCCTTCTCAGCATCCAAGGCAATCATGCAGGCAGATTGCTTAAGGTGTGGGGCTTTTTGAGTGACGTACCTGAAAAGTCTGATATTATCAGCGCTGAATCTTCCCTTTATAAAACTGGATTGGGAAGGCTATATAATATCTTAGAGCATAGGCTCTAGTCTTAGAGCTTGAAATTGTGCATACATTTTTCAGTCAATGTTTATAAGTGCTATGGGTCAGTAGTTTTTGGGATTGGTTGGATCTTTCCCTCCATTGGGTATAACTATTATGGTCGCCTCAGCTGCGAAGCCTCCAACAGTGCCTGTGGAGGTAAAATGTCTAAAGAGGTCCTCTAAAGGAGTGATGAGGGCCAAGTTTGACAGAAGGAGGCTGGGAAGCCGTCCGGGCCAGGGGCCTTTCTGGGTTTCAACTTCTTAATAGCATTTCTGATTTTGCTGCGTGTGATCGGCTGTTCCAGGGATTGGTTTGTCTTGTCGTCTATTTTGGTAATGTTAATTTTTTTGAAGTATTCCAGGCACTTTTCATAGGGAGTAGTGTTACTTTTGGAGTATAGGGTGCAATAGAAGCATTCGAATGTGTCTAAAATGTCTGATTGGCTTGTTGAGGGGATGCCTTGTTTCTTAATTATAGAGGAGATTCTTATTTTCTGTTGGTAGTGTTTTAAGTAACAGGCCAACATCCTCCCAGCTTTGTTTTCATCTGCAAAAGTTAATGCCTTTATATCTCTGGGCTATAAGGTGAGCTTTGTTGCTCAAGATCTTGTTATATTCGTATATTAGTTTGGTAAGGTTGTTTAATTGTGTTTTTTCTTTGGAGATTTTAAGTACTTGTTCCAGAGTCTTTATTTTGAGTTCTAGTTGATCCAGGTTTTTATTACCAAGTTTGTTTTGCTTAGCCATAAGTTTAGTCATAAGACCTTGCATTGTGCCTTTCATGGCGTACCAAATGATTTGTGGGTCAGGCCGGAGTCCCTTTTGAATTCTATGTAGTTGTTGATTTCGTCCTAACTGTTTCTCTAAGATCAGGGACTTCAATAAGAAGATCATTCATTCTACATATTTGGTGCGTTTGTCGTTGTAGGATAAATCATATAGAAGTGAAATACAGGCATATTATGAAACAAGAATTGGATCTATAGTAGGTGAAGAGGTGGCTGTGATGTGTTGCTCCTTAACTAGGATGTAGTTAAAGAATTGCATGGATGTGAAAAGAATATATAATCTTTTCCGGTAAGGTTAAACAGGCTCCAAATTACTTTTATTTTAAGAGTTGCACATATTAAGCATCTGTTTATGAGATTTGTTAGATTTAAACTTACAGGACGATTTCCTGCCTAGGATTGCGTCCCATTGTAAATTGAAGTCTCCACCTAAGATGAGTCTATCCAGCGGTGCTAGATTTGACAGTTTTTTGTTAATGGTTAGGCAAAAAGCTGGGTCAACATTATTATCGGCGTAGATGTTCATTACTGTAATTTCAGTATTCTCTTTCTGAATCTTATAATGTAGCAATCTGCCATTGGGGTGAGCTTCAGTGGAAGTTATTGTGAGGCCAGAGGCTTTGGAGATAAGAGTTATTACCCCATTTTTTTAGTTGGTATATGGGCACATGCTAGCTCTCCAACCCATGTCGTCCTTAAGAGATTGGCCTCCGTCATGGCTATTTTTGTTTCCTGAAGTAGTACTAGGTCCCCTTTAGGTTTGTGGGAGTAGTCAAGGATTTTGTGACGTTTAGTTAGGTGGTTCAGACCTTTCGCATTTAAGGATAACACTTTTAAGTTTGCCATTTGTTTAATGCTGTATCTGGTCTTGAATAGTGGATTGTGTCAGGGGAGTACAATGCTGGAAGTCTGTGGGCCTGTATGTGATGGTAAGATGTGGTGGGTGAGGGTGAAAGAAAAGGCTGGGGTAGGCGGGGCTAAGCGGAGGAGGGGTAACGAGGATGGTAGTGGGTAGTAAGAAAGAGTATGGATAGTGCAAAAAGCCAGAAGTAGGATAGTAGGAAAAGGAATAAAAGAGGAACAGTAGAGACAACAAGAGCAATGAACGAGGATGTAGTAGCCTATTGGATAACTGTAGTCGTATAGGTACCTGGAGGGGGTACATGAGAGGAGCTTATAGGGGTTGGGCGATAGAGGCCATGAGCAGTCCAGGAGACGAGCGTCTGCTTAGCCACGCCTTGTGTTGGTGTATCTTGCAATATATTAAAATACAGCTTGATCGAATTGCTTATAGTTATAATTTAGTTGGTATATAACTGGATTCCCTATGTTTTAGAGGAGGATAAGAGGTGGAAGATGGATAGTCATAGCTGGCTCGAGTGTGAGTTTATAGTCTGTAGTGATTCAGAATATTTCAGCTTCATGTTAGCAGATTATCATTATTGCATCATAATGGCATATTGAGTAACAGATTGAATCAGGTGTATGAAAATTGAATGCATGTAAACCTGTATGACAAAGTCTATATGGCATATAACAGTATCTGTAACCATATATAATAAATCTTATAGATATAATAACGATCGGACATTACAGCACATTTTTTACACATTGGTATGATCAGATCAAATGAAAGACCAGATGCAGATTATCAAGGTTTGTGATGAACAGTAACTGTGATGCAGTGCACGTCTAACTAAACTGGATAACACATCACTCCACTGACTATGTAGTTACAGTATATTGAGGAAGAGTTAGTACAATACCTTTCTTATTAAGGTGAATGCTCTAAGGAAATGTTGTAAGCTTGGACTGCACTACTGACAGTGGGTCCAGTGTAAAAATGTGTTCACACGTTTGCAAAGTTGAACAATATGAGGCTACAAACAATGTTCCCGGAATGCACTCTAATTAGATACAAATATCTGTAGAAGTTTGAAAGCAAGATTGATGATCCTTTGTTTTCAAAACTAAATGTTCACACAAAAATGCAACTAGGAAGAAAAAACACTGACATTCTAGGCTACATCTCTTTGAAGCATCATTTAGTAAAATGTGTTGATACATACTAGTATTTCCCAAAAGTATTCCTAAAGGAAAATCGGTGCAAATATTTTCAACAAGATGACGGGAAATATGAAAATAAACAAGCATTGGCAAAGCCAGTAGGTCTGATATTTGTGGTCAGCCTTTTGGTTTTGTCAATGAGTGTCTTGTTTTGATATGGGTTTTGTTAACCTTTCTAGGAGCTACCAGCCCCTCAACATTACAGCAAAAAAGCAATAATATTGTTTGGTATTAAAAAGCACACATTGTCACAGTAGTCCCTGGCACTGATGAAAACCACTTTGTGTGCCGATATGTTCCTTATTAAACAGCGGAAACCAGTAGATGGATGGAAGGATGAATGGAGAATCTGTATAAAAACAAAAGGTCATGGTTACCTCCAGACCCAATCAGGGGCCCAGTTCTTGATGGAAGTGACAAAATTGCACCAATGGAATGTATCCTTGCATTAGTTCAGATTTACAGCTTTAATGAATTCACAAGAATTTACAGCAGTAGGCCAGGAAATGTACTCCTAGAAAAAATGTGTGAACTGCTTTTTAGCACGAGCAAATATACAGGTGTAGATTTGCTCATGCAAAAATCTGTGGAGTGTTTACAAGTTCACTATCCCTCCAACCACTTTTTCCCAACCCTGGAAGACGTTTTACTTCTGCCATTGTCAGGACTAAATTTCCAACCTTTCTCAGTATGGGAAATGATTAGAGAAGAGCTTGTGAAAACCTCTACAACATGCAATTTAGTAGGTTTGCACAGACGTAAGAGGGCATTCCAACCCTAGAACTATTGCTTAATGCTACATCCAGCCCCAATAGGTAGATCTGCAGAAAGGTGGCAAAATAAGGAAATTGCTAGAATTCAAACCCTACTATAGTATGAGCCCTGCCATAATCAGAAAGGCTAATATCAGAGCTTTTATAAAATTAGATTGCTGCCATAACTTGTTGCTGCATTACGTAGCACCAAAGGGACAAGTGTTTTTTTGCAGGGCGTGTAGGTTTATGAAGCAACCTGTCCCATCGACAAGTAGATATTTTATTTAATTCTACACCCCTGCATCCTATCCTTCTCTCCTGGGTGGTGATGCATCCTGAAATATTTTGAAGGTATTTATCTCCCCTATTTAAAGGGGGAATGTTTTTGTTGGGACAACAGTTTTTTGATAATTCCGGGCAAGTATCTAAAAAATGCAGCCATGGAGCTTCCTCCTCAGTGAACTGTCTGACTCATCCTGGTGATTCTGGGTGCTAGCCTCACAAAGATCCATCTATGGCAGATGTGTGTTTTACATAAAGGCATATTTGAGGTTGAATTCAAAGGCCCCAGGGAGGAGATGGTGAATGTTAGACCTGACACCATTGGCGTTGGTCTCCCCCTCCATTTTTTCACTGTTGCCTCCTATGTTTTTGCTGGTCTAGATGCTTTGGGCACTTTGCCACTGCTATTTATTGCCAAAGTGCAAGTGCTCCCTATTGTAAAGTGTTGTATTGGATTAGTGACTTCATGATTGGCTTAGTTGATTTACTTATCATACCCTAGTACAGTGCACCATGTGTGCCCAGGGCCTGTAAATCAAATGCTGCTGGTGGGCTTGCAGCACTGGTTGTGCCACCCACAGAAGCAGCTTGTAAAATATGGCTCAGGCCTGCCACTGCAGAGCCTGTGTGCAGTCTGGGACTGCCATGTCGACTTGGCAAGTGCACACACTTGCCAGTCCCTAAACATTCCCTTTTCTACATATTAGTCACCCCTAAGGTAGGCCCGAGGGCAGGGTGCATTGTATGGAAAAGTTAGGGCATGCCCTGATGTGTGTGGCATGTCCTGATAGAGAATTACAGCCAATTTTGTTTTTCACTATTGAAAGGCTATCTGTTCCCATAGGCAAGAAGGGACAGTTTGATTATAACATCTTATAATCCTAACTGACCCTAGGAGCAAGATAGGAAAATAACGTTTAGTATGCCTGAACTCAGAATGTTAAAATACACCTTTTAGTGTGGGTGATTTTTACATTCTGTGGTTGAAAATAACACTTTTAGAAAGTAGTTATTTTCTTTCCTAACCATCCAGCCTGCCTCCGCTAGGTTTGTGTATCCCATGTCTGGTTTGTGAGTGACAGGGGGCTGGAGAGGGCCTTGGCTCCAGCAGTCCGATGGGTCACGGCTGGGCTGAATAGGACCTGCATTGAATAGAGAGTAGGGGGAGGAGATTTCCTTTCACTGACCTGAGCCTTCATAGAAGGGAGAGTAGAGGGAAAAGTTTTCCTTTCAGCTACCTGGGCTAGGTCTGCTTTCAACAATGCTGTCTCAACCTCCTGCCAGGAAGCTGCACCAGGGAGGACAGAACTGGTTTTGGCTGGGCACAGATGCCTCTGCCTTCAGAGGACAAAGAATTTTGCAGTATAAATATTGGGGCCCAGACTCCAGAACTTTAGATCACTTCTGGGAATCAAGACAAACCCTTTTGCCAAGGAGAAGAACCGGAGAAGCTGAAGGAAGATTACTGCCCCAGTGCTGTTGCTCTTTGGGGTTGGCCTGCAATGGTTACTTTATTGCCAAGGAAAGGAGAAAAGGAACGTTATGTGAACTTTTACTATCTTGAGGAAGATCTCCAAGGGCTTGAAGCTGAGCTTGCCTCCTGTTATGAAGTCTCAGGGACACAAAGACTTCACCACCAGCTCCCCCTGAATTTCCTTGCTGGGAATTCTACCTGCAGTAAGGTGCCTACTGTTGTTTTGGGCCCTCTGGAGACTGCGTGTCGATAGGAGTTGGAAGCACAACGCAACGAGGGAGAAGCGTTTCGCCGCCGCAGCAGTTGCCGTCACATCACCGAAGCAGCGTGTCGCCACCGCAGCTGTTCGCCGTCGCATCACCGCCGAAACGTGTCGCATCACCAGAGAAGCGTGTAGCCGGCGCAGGGGTCGCCGTTGCATCACCGGAGAAGCGTGTCGCAGGGCCTGTCGTGGCTCAAGAGTCTACCGAGTCGCCGTAGGGCCGTGCATGCATCGCATCCACGTTATCGCATCAAAGACGCCATTTTGTATCATCGTACCGGATCGTCGCATCGAGGCGCCATCTGGTCGCATCATAACCAGAACGCAGTAAGAAACCGACGCATCACCTTCACTCCAGTAAGGAACCGACGCATCACCTCCCCTGCACTGCAGTAAGGAACCGACGCATCACCTCCCCCGAAGCAAGGAACCGATGCATCACTTTCCCTGCGCCCCTTTTGTTTATTTCGCGTGACGCATCCAAGGTACTTTGAGAGTAAAGTATCGCATTTACCATCTACATTGAACTAAGCTATTTCTACTATTTTAAAGTCATATTTTTATTACAGTATTGTGGATTTTCGTCGTTTAGTCTTGTGTTAAGTCTAGTAAAGATTCATTTGTAGTGTTTTCACTGTATTACTGTATGTGTTCACAAATGCTTTACACACTGCCTCTGAGATAAGCCTGTCTGCTCATGTCAATCTACCAAGGGGGTGAGCAGGGGTTATTTCAGGAGTGTACCCCCCTTTCCCTGACTAGAAGCAAGGGTCCCTATTTGGACCAAGGTGCAAACCATTGCCAACTAGTGAAGGAGTTACTTTCATCTTCTTACTTAATGTATAAAGATTATAAAAGACAAAGAGACTTTTCTTCCTCTTCCTCCTCATCCTCATAGCAAAAGGCATTTTTCCTTCAGGATTCCACAAGCAAATACTTTGTGAGAAGGTCTGTCTGTGGAAATGTGTGGGTCCCCCTAGCAGAGCCTGTCTGTAGTAGCAGCAGGGTCTTGTTCGCCAGTTTCAAAAGGTTCCAGCTATCTGCCTTCCTATTCATCAACTCATGAAAGATTTAATTAAGAGTGAGTGGAAAAGTATGATTTCAGAACATTTTGTCCTTTTCAGCTTTCCAAAAAGGGATTCAGGTTTTCTCACTTCTCTTACAAGGGTCACTAAGACATGTAACACTACTGCAAATTATCTTCTGGGTTTCCTTCTAGATCCCCACCCTCCAAAGTTGTTTTGGGCCCTCTGGAGACTGCGTGTCGATAGGAGTTGGAAGCACAACGCAACGAGGGAGAAGCGTGTCGCCGCCGCAGCAGTTGCCGTCACATCACCGAAGCAGCGTGTCGCCACCGCAGCTGTTCGCCGTCGCATCACCGCCGAAACGTGTCGCATCACCAGAGAAGCGTGTAGCCGGCGCAGGGGTCGCCGTTGCATCACCGGAGAAGCGTGTCGCAGGGCCTGTCGTGGCTCAAGAGTCTACCGAGTCGCCGTAGGGCCGTGCATGCATCGCATCCACGTTATCGCATCAAAGACGCCATTTTGTATCATCGTACCGGATCGTCGCATCGAGGCGCCATCTTGTCGCATCATAACCAGAACGCAGTAAGAAACCGACGCATCACCTTCACTCCAGTAAGGAACCGACGCATCACCTCCCCTGCACTGCAGTAAGGAACCGACGCATCACCTCCCCCGAAGCAAGGAACCGATGCATCACTTTCCCTGCACCCCTTTTGTATATTTCGCGTGACGCATCCAAGGTACTTTGAGAGTAAAAGTATCGCATTTACCATCTACATTGAACTAAGCTATTTCTACTATTTTAAAGTCATATTTTTATTACAGTATTGTGGATTTTCGTCGTTTAGTCTTGTGTTAAGTCTAGTAAAGATTCATTTGTAGTGTTTTCACTGTATTACTGTATGTGTTCACAAATGCTTTACACACTGCCTCTGAGATAAGCCTGTCTGCTCATGTCAATCTACCAAGGGGGTGAGCAGGGGTTATTTCAGGAGTGTACCCCCCTTTCCCTGACTAGAAGCAAGGGTCCCTATTTGGACAAAGGTGCAAACCATTGCCAACTAGTGAAGGAGTTACTTTCATCTTCTGACTTAATGTATAAAGATTATAAAAGACAAAGAGACTTTTCTTCCTCTTCCTCCTCATCCTCATAGCAAAAGGCATTTTTCCTTCAGGATTCCACAAGCAAATACTTTGTGAGAAGGTCTGTCTGTGGAAATGTGTGGGTCCCCCTAGCAGAGCCTGTCTGTAGTAGCAGCAGGGTCTTGTTCGCCAGTTTCAAAAGGTTCCAGCTATCTGCCTTCCTATTCATCAACTCATGAAAGATTTAATTAAGAGTGAGTGGAAAAGTATGATTTCAGAACATTTTGTCCTTTTCAGCTTTCCAAAAAGGGATTCAGGTTTTCTCACTTCTCTTACAAGGGTCACTAAGACATGTAACACTACTGCAAATTATCTTCTGGGTTTCCTTCTAGATCCCCACCCTCCAAAGTTGTTTTGGGCCCTCTGGAGACTGCGTGTCGATAGGAGTTGGAAGCACAACGCAACGAGGGAGAAGCGTGTCGCCGCCGCAGCAGTTGCCGTCACATCACCGAAGCAGCGTGTCGCCACCGCAGCTGTTCGCCGTCGCATCACCGCCGAAACGTGTCGCATCACCAGAGAAGCGTGTAGCCGGCGCAGGGGTCGCCGTTGCATCACCGGAGAAGCGTGTCGCAGGGCCTGTCGTGGCTCAAGAGTCTACCGAGTCGCCGTAGGGCCGTGCATGCATCGCATCCACGTTATCGCATCAAAGACGCCATTTTGTATCATCTTACCGGATCGTCGCATCGAGGCGCCATCTTGTCGCATCATAACCAGAACGCAGTAAGAAACCGACGCATCACCTTCACTCCAGTAAGGAACCGACGCATCACCTCCCCTGCACTGCAGTAAGGAACCGACGCATCACCTCCCCCGAAGCAAGGAACCGATGCATCACTTTCCCTGCGCCCCTTTTGTTTATTTCGCGTGACGCATCCAAGGTACTTTGAGAGTAAAGTATCGCATTTACCATCTACATTGAACTAAGCTATTTCTACTATTTTAAAGTCATATTTTTATTACAGTATTGTGGATTTTCGTCGTTTAGTCTTGTGTTAAGTCTAGTAAAGATTCATTTGTAGTGTTTTCACTGTATTACTGTATGTGTTCACAAATGCTTTACACACTGCCTCTGAGATAAGCCTGTCTGCTCATGTCAATCTACCAAGGGGGTGAGCAGGGGTTATTTCAGGAGTGTACCCCCCTTTCCCTGACTAGAAGCAAGGGTCCCTATTTGGACCAAGGTGCAAACCATTGCCAACTAGTGAAGGAGTTACTTTCATCTTCTTACTTAATGTATAAAGATTATAAAAGACAAAGAGACTTTTCTTCCTCTTCCTCCTCATCCTCATAGCAAAAGGCATTTTTCCTTCAGGATTCCACAAGCAAATACTTTGTGAGAAGGTCTGTCTGTGGAAATGTGTGGGTCCCCCTAGCAGAGCCTGTCTGTAGTAGCAGCAGGGTCTTGTTCGCCAGTTTCAAAAGGTTCCAGCTATCTGCCTTCCTATTCATCAACTCATGAAAGATTTAATTAAGAGTGAGTGGAAAAGTATGATTTCAGAACATTTTGTCCTTTTCAGCTTTCCAAAAAGGGATTCAGGTTTTCTCACTTCTCTTACAAGGGTCACTAAGACATGTAACACTACTGCAAATTATCTTCTGGGTTTCCTTCTAGATCCCCACCCTCCAAAGTTGTTTTGGGCCCTCTGGAGACTGCGTGTCGATAGGAGTTGGAAGCACAACGCAACGAGGGAGAAGCGTGTCGCCGCCGCAGCAGTTGCCGTCACATCACCGAAGCAGCGTGTCGCCACCGCAGCTGTTCGCCGTCGCATCACCGCCGAAACGTGTCGCATCACCAGAGAAGCGTGTAGCCGGCGCAGGGGTCGCCGTTGCATCACCGGAGAAGCGTGTCGCAGGGCCTGTCGTGGCTCAAGAGTCTACCGAGTCGCCGTAGGGCCGTGCATGCATCGCATCCACGTTATCGCATCAAAGACGCCATTTTGTATCATCGTACCGGATCGTCGCATCGAGGCGCCATCTTGTCGCATCATAACCAGAACGCAGTAAGAAACCGACGCATCACCTTCACTCCAGTAAGGAACCGACGCATCACCTCCCCTGCACTGCAGTAAGGAACCGACGCATCACCTCCCCCGAAGCAAGGAACCGATGCATCACTTTCCCTGCACCCCTTTTGTATATTTCGCGTGACGCATCCAAGGTACTTTGAGAGTAAAAGTATCGCATTTACCATCTACATTGAACTAAGCTATTTCTACTATTTTAAAGTCATATTTTTATTACAGTATTGTGGATTTTCGTCGTTTAGTCTTGTGTTAAGTCTAGTAAAGATTCATTTGTAGTGTTTTCACTGTATTACTGTATGTGTTCACAAATGCTTTACACACTGCCTCTGAGATAAGCCTGTCTGCTCATGTCAATCTACCAAGGGGGTGAGCAGGGGTTATTTCAGGAGTGTACCCCCCTTTCCCTGACTAGAAGCAAGGGTCCCTATTTGGACAAAGGTGCAAACCATTGCCAACTAGTGAAGGAGTTACTTTCATCTTCTGACTTAATGTATAAAGATTATAAAAGACAAAGAGACTTTTCTTCCTCTTCCTCCTCATCCTCATAGCAAAAGGCATTTTTCCTTCAGGATTCCACAAGCAAATACTTTGTGAGAAGGTCTGTCTGTGGAAATGTGTGGGTCCCCCTAGCAGAGCCTGTCTGTAGTAGCAGCAGGGTCTTGTTCGCCAGTTTCAAAAGGTTCCAGCTATCTGCCTTCCTATTCATCAACTCATGAAAGATTTAATTAAGAGTGAGTGGAAAAGTATGATTTCAGAACATTTTGTCCTTTTCAGCTTTCCAAAAAGGGATTCAGGTTTTCTCACTTCTCTTACAAGGGTCACTAAGACATGTAACACTACTGCAAATTATCTTCTGGGTTTCCTTCTAGATCCCCACCCTCCAAAGTTGTTTTGGGCCCTCTGGAGACTGCGTGTCGATAGGAGTTGGAAGCACAACGCAACGAGGGAGAAGCGTGTCGCCGCCGCAGCAGTTGCCGTCACATCACCGAAGCAGCGTGTCGCCACCGCAGCTGTTCGCCGTCGCATCACCGCCGAAACGTGTCGCATCACCAGAGAAGCGTGTAGCCGGCGCAGGGGTCGCCGTTGCATCACCGGAGAAGCGTGTCGCAGGGCCTGTCGTGGCTCAAGAGTCTACCGAGTCGCCGTAGGGCCGTGCATGCATCGCATCCACGTTATCGCATCAAAGACGCCATTTTGTATCATCGTACCGGATCGTCGCATCGAGGCGCCATCTTGTCGCATCATAACCAGAACGCAGTAAGAAACCGACGCATCACCTTCACTCCAGTAAGGAACCGACGCATCACCTCCCCTGCACTGCAGTAAGGAACCGACGCATCACCTCCCCCGAAGCAAGGAACCGATGCATCACTTTCCCTGCACCCCTTTTGTATATTTCGCGTGACGCATCCAAGGTACTTTGAGAGTAAAAGTATCGCATTTACCATCTACATTGAACTAAGCTATTTCTACTATTTTAAAGTCATATTTTTATTACAGTATTGTGGATTTTCGTCGTTTAGTCTTGTGTTAAGTCTAGTAAAGATTCATTTGTAGTGTTTTCACTGTATTACTGTATGTGTTCACAAATGCTTTACACACTGCCTCTGAGATAAGCCTGTCTGCTCATGTCAATCTACCAAGGGGGTGAGCAGGGGTTATTTCAGGAGTGTACCCCCCTTTCCCTGACTAGAAGCAAGGGTCCCTATTTGGACAAAGGTGCAAACCATTGCCAACTAGTGAAGGAGTTACTTTCATCTTCTGACTTAATGTATAAAGATTATAAAAGACAAAGAGACTTTTCTTCCTCTTCCTCCTCATCCTCATAGCAAAAGGCATTTTTCCTTCAGGATTCCACAAGCAAATACTTTGTGAGAAGGTCTGTCTGTGGAAATGTGTGGGTCCCCCTAGCAGAGCCTGTCTGTAGTAGCAGCAGGGTCTTGTTCGCCAGTTTCAAAAGGTTCCAGCTATCTGCCTTCCTATTCATCAACTCATGAAAGATTTAATTAAGAGTGAGTGGAAAAGTATGATTTCAGAACATTTTGTCCTTTTCAGCTTTCCAAAAAGGGATTCAGGTTTTCTCACTTCTCTTACAAGGGTCACTAAGACATGTAACACTACTGCAAATTATCTTCTGGGTTTCCTTCTAGATCCCCACCCTCCAAAGTTGTTTTGGGCCCTCTGGAGACTGCGTGTCGATAGGAGTTGGAAGCACAACGCAACGAGGGAGAAGCGTGTTGCCGCCGCAGCAGTTGCCGTCACATCACCGAAGCAGCGTGTCGCCACCGCAGCTGTTCGCCGTCGCATCACCGCCGAAACGTGTCGCATCACCAGAGAAGCGTGTAGCCGGCGCAGGGGTCGCCGTTGCATCACCGGAGAAGCGTGTCGCAGGGCCTGTCGTGGCTCAAGAGTCTACCGAGTCGCCGTAGGGCCGTGCATGCATCGCATCCACGTTATCGCATCAAAGACGCCATTTTGTATCATCTTACCGGATCGTCGCATCGAGGCGCCATCTTGTCGCATCATAACCAGAACGCAGTAAGAAACCGACGCATCACCTTCACTCCAGTAAGGAACCGACGCATCACCTCCCCTGCACTGCAGTAAGGAACCGACGCATCACCTCCCCCGAAGCAAGGAACCGATGCATCACTTTCCCTGCACCCCTTTTGTATATTTCGCGTGACGCATCCAAGGTACTTTGAGAGTAAAAGTATCGCATTTACCATCTACATTGAACTAAGCTATTTCTACTATTTTAAAGTCATATTTTTATTACAGTATTGTGGATTTTCGTCGTTTAGTCTTGTGTTAAGTCTAGTAAAGATTCATTTGTAGTGTTTTCACTGTATTACTGTATGTGTTCACAAATGCTTTACACACTGCCTCTGAGATAAGCCTGTCTGCTCATGTCAATCTACCAAGGGGGTGAGCAGGGGTTATTTCAGGAGTGTACCCCCCTTTCCCTGACTAGAAGCAAGGGTCCCTATTTGGACAAAGGTGCAAACCATTGCCAACTAGTGAAGGAGTTACTTTCATCTTCTGACTTAATGTATAAAGATTATAAAAGACAAAGAGACTTTTCTTCCTCTTCCTCCTCATCCTCATAGCAAAAGGCATTTTTCCTTCAGGATTCCACAAGCAAATACTTTGTGAGAAGGTCTGTCTGTGGAAATGTGTGGGTCCCCCTAGCAGAGCCTGTCTGTAGTAGCAGCAGGGTCTTGTTCGCCAGTTTCAAAAGGTTCCAGCTATCTGCCTTCCTATTCATCAACTCATGAAAGATTTAATTAAGAGTGAGTGGAAAAGTATGATTTCAGAACATTTTGTCCTTTTCAGCTTTCCAAAAAGGGATTCAGGTTTTCTCACTTCTCTTACAAGGGTCACTAAGACATGTAACACTACTGCAAATTATCTTCTGGGTTTCCTTCTAGATCCCCACCCTCCAAAGTTGTTTTGGGCCCTCTGGAGACTGCGTGTCGATAGGAGTTGGAAGCACAACGCAACGAGGGAGAAGCGTGTCGCCGCCGCAGCAGTTGCCGTCACATCACCGAAGCAGCGTGTCGCCACCGCAGCTGTTCGCCGTCGCATCACCGCCGAAACGTGTCGCATCACCAGAGAAGCGTGTAGCCGGCGCAGGGGTCGCCGTTGCATCACCGGAGAAGCGTGTCGCAGGGCCTGTCGTGGCTCAAGAGTCTACCGAGTCGCCGTAGGGCCGTGCATGCATCGCATCCACGTTATCGCATCAAAGACGCCATTTTGTATCACCGTACCGGATCTTCGCATCGAGGCGCCATCTTGTCGCATCATAACCAGAACGCAGTAAGAAACCGACGCATCACCTTCACTCCAGTAAGGAACCGACGCATCACCTCCCCTGCACTGCAGTAAGGAACCGACGCATCACCTCCCCCGAAGCAAGGAACCGATGCATCACTTTCCCTGCGCCCCTTTTGTATATTTCGCGTGACGCATCCAAGGTACTTTGAGAGTAAAGTATCGCATTTACCATCTACATTGAACTAAGCTATTTCTACTATTTTAAAGTCATATTTTTATTACAGTATTGTGGATTTTCGTCGTTTAGTCTTGTGTTAAGTCTAGTAAAGATTCATTTGTAGTGTTTTCACTGTATTACTGGCTATGCAGAGATGACTGATTCTTCTTCTCTTCCATTCAGGGGAAGACTCTCCCATTTTGTCTATCATAAAAGCTATGGAGGGATATTTAATTTGAATCACAAGTATATATTGTTATAAGATAACTTAAGATGTTTTTGAAGGACTTATGGCCTTACACTGTTGGACTATTTAATGGTTGGTTGGTAACGTGACCTATTGCCTGATCTTTGGTTACCCCTGGGATACTCCTTTGGGTCTCGGTGCTTTATAATTTTCTCATTGTGAGTCTTTCTGGTTCAACTCTTTTTTATTGACATTTCAAAAGGTAAACAGATGAAAAAAGGCCATTAGTGGACCTTGTGCTTGCAGGGCTATGCAAAGCCCCAATCAATCAACACATTTGTACAAGGAACAGCATGGCGAACAGTCCCTTATCCTTCCCTCTCCCCACCCTCCCCCCACTCACTTCTGGGCTAGAGTATAAAGTCTACCGTGCCCGCATGTAGGTTAGGGGTACTTGGAGGGTAATTGTGAGGCCACCTTTGGTAGGCGCAGAATGCGCATGTATCTAGTACACGTGAGCTTACGAAAATCCTGTGCCAGTAAGGATAAGAAGGGGTGCCATAATTCCCTGAATGTTGACCCCTGCCCCGCCAGCAAGAGTGTTTTCTTCTCCAGACCCAAAATATGCCGGAGTCTGCGGAGCCAGCCATGTGGGAAGGTGTTTGTTGGGTACCCCAGTAAGTAAAGATGTTCTGTGGAGCGTCTCCCAATGCCAACCCTATTTGTCTTCCCCTTCTAGCTTTCAGGGGGTATGTCAATGGGTTCGGGAGGCCAAGTAATATGTACGCTGGAAATCGTGGTAGCTGGGTATTGAGGGGAGAGTTGATATCATCGAGCACTTGAGACCAGTATTGCTGAATCAGCGGGCATTTCCTTAAAATATGTACTATGGTTCCGGGATGTCCACAGCCGCGTCAGCAGTCTTCACTCTGCGATGGAGTTGCCTTGTGTTTCCATACCGGAGTATAATACCAGTACGTGACAATTTCTGTGAGGGTTTCAGTCTGAGCTACATTAGTGGCGGTGTGCCTTGCTCCATGATACATTCCCTCCAACTCTTTGCTGCTCAGTTGCCTACCCAGGTCTCTTTCTCCCCTATCCCGGCCCACGTTGTGTATGTGTTTATTCCTTGAGTTCAGGAGTGCAGTTCAGTATATCAGCTTGAAGGCAGAGGTCTTAGCGAGAAGCCATTTTTCATAATGGGTGAGATGTCTGTGTGCATTAAGCTTATTTTGTGGGTGCAGTGTCCAGTGTCTGAGCTGTAGGTATTGCAGGGGTTCTGACTCGGGGATGCCATAGTCCCTGCAGACCTGAGGGAACGAGAGGATCCTCTCCGCGTCGAAAAGTTGGCCAACAGAGTGGCACTCTGAAAGCCGCAATTTGCAAAGTTCGTGTTTCCCATTCTGTGGGCAAAGTCGGGATTGTCGAGTAGTGGAGTCAGTGGATAGGTAAATGTGGCCAAGCCGTATCGAGTGCTAGTCTGATTCCATGCTACCATTGTCACCTGTGTAATGGGGGATAGGTAAAGATTTAGCGGCCTACAGAGTTTCTTCAGGACGAGAACCTTCAGCAAAGACGTGCCGGAAACTGCTCTATCTTGGAATAACCAATGTTTCTCTGATTCGGCGCGGCTCAATTCCACCAGGTAGCACAACTGCGCTGCCTGGTAGTAAAGTTGAAGATCAGGGATCCATAGGCCTCCTTCACTGGAGGGTTGGAAGCTGATGGTTTTCTTCGTGCAGGGTTTCCGCCCCTGACATTTGAATTGTGAGAATTGAGACTGTAGCTTTTGGGTGGCTGCAGGGGGAGTGTTTGGAAAAGGTACAAGATCTTTGGAGGATCGTCATTTTAATCGCAGCTATCCTGCCTAGCCACGAGATTTGGTGGTGTTTCCACCATTGCAGCTAGGCGTGGATTTGCATGAGCGGTTTGTGGCAATTAATGTCCGCTGTGGCCTGTGTGGTTGATGCCAACTTGATCCCAAGATAGAGTACATGGCCTGTCGACAACTGGATGGTGTGTTGCTTCTTCAATTGGTCCACCCTTTCGGGAGAGAGGGAGAGATTAAGTGCTAATGATTTCTCAACATTGACCTTAAAGCCAGATGCCATGCCAAATATCTCCAGCTCCCACAAGAAAGCTGTGAGGGTCATGTCCGGATTGTCGAGGGTCACTAGGATATCGTCCGCGTATAGACTTATAGTGTGTTGGTCGCTACCGAAGGGCACCCCGGTGATATAAGGGTGGTCCCTGACACTCTGCGCCAGTGGTTCCATATAGAGGGTGAACAGCAGGGGTGACAGCGGGCACCCCTGTCGTGTGCCTCTACCTATTGGTAAGGATGCAGAAGTGTAACCATTAACCCTAACTGTTGCCGCAGGGAAGCAATAACGGTTTAAAATCTGTGCCTGCATTCTCTCACCTAGATCAAAATGTGCGAGGGCTTGTTCTAGATAGGGCCAGTGGACTCTATCGAAAGCCTTTTCGGCATCTATTGCTAATAACATGTAGCTGCCTGGCGCCCGCGATGCTTTCTGGATGATGTGAAGCACACGATTAGTGCTGTCGCTCGTCTGGCTTTGGGTGATGAAGCCCACCTGATCTGGGGCAATCAGTGAGGGCATAAGTGGATTCAGCCTGTTGGGCAGGATGCCAGTAAATAATTTCAAGTCTTTGTTTAGGAGGGAAATAGGTTGAAATAGAGATTTGGCTTTGCCAGGCTTGAGGATCACAAATATTGAGGCCACAAGCATCAAGGCCAGGATTGACCCTGGCTCTGCAAAAGGGTTGAAGAGCCGTGTCAGGAGGGGGAAAACTAAGGGACAGAAAGTCTTAGAGAAGGCTGATGTGAAGCCGTTTGGGCCGGGGGATTTCACCAGTTTCAGACGAGAAATTGACGAAATGACTTCCTCGATGCGAATCTTTCAGTCTAACTCTTTGGTTTGTTCTAGGGTTAGCGAGGACGTCCGTGCCCTTTGTAGATATTGTTCGCTATCAGAAATGTCTAGCTGTAGGGGCAAATATAAGTCTGAGTAAAAGTCAGAGAAAGTATTAAAAATATCTTTATCATTCGTCACTAGGTTTCCTGTACGTGTGAGTATCAATTGGGTCTGCTGATTCTGCCGTTGGACTCGCTGTTTGTGGGCTGGGAGCCTACCACACTTGTCCCCTCCTACATGGAAGGAATGACGCAGCCGAAGGACCGTGTATTCTGCCCGGTCTAAGTCTATTGCGGCTAGCTGTAACAGCATATTCTTGGGGCCCCGGTGCGCTGATGTATGTGCTCGAGTTCTTTAATCTGCTGAGAAAGATCTTTCCTTTTCTCTTTCCGTGTTTTATCTGCCGCTGAGATCGCGAAGAGTTCGCCCTAGGTTGCTGTTTTAAACGCTTCCCATAATGTTGCTGTGCGCAACTCGGGATGTCATTGTGAGATAGATAGTCTTCAATAGATTGTTGGATCAGTGCTGCCACCGAGGACGTTGCGGCAGTGTGTCCCATCAGCGCCATTGTTGTGAGGGGCGTTCCATCGAGAAGATAGTGAAAGCGTGATCGCCGCATGGTCAGAGAGTGCCGCAGTGAGGGTCTTTATATCTGTTGTTAGTCTGTGTATGTCTTTTGTGCTAAGAAAATAGTCCAATATAGCGTATGTTTTATGTGCAATGGAAAAGAAGGAGTATTCGCGAGACTGGGGATGAAAAGCCCTCAAAATTTCTATTAGTTCCATCTCCTTCAGCCAGGTATGACCCTCTCCAGACAATGCCCCTGTTTGATTATGAATGCGTTATTTCCCGTAGGAATAGCGTCCCCAACGTTGCACTCGCAAAATAAATTTCAAATGAGATTCGGTATGATACTTTTCAATAAGTTCTTTTCTTTATTCAGACTTTCTTTTCAAAACGATAATTTGATTCTCAACATTTTCGTTTTTTACATAATTTCATACTATTAATGTCATAGTATCCATATAGGCCCAATGCATTTCGGGCATTGCCCTTCTTCAGGGGGCTCTTTCTGAAAGTACAAGGATAAAGAGTATCTAAGTACCTGAGGTCAAAATGTCAAATATTTATCGTGAAACATCACTTAACAATAAAAGAACAGGGGGAGGAGCCTAGCGCGCATCCAAGATGGTCGCGTGAGCACAGGGCTCCCCGGACCCTCGCTGCTCCTCGGAATTTATCCTGAGATTATCCTGATATAGTTTACGGAATCTGGAAGATGAAGGCTGGCTGAACACGGATCTCCTTTCAGAAATCGAATCGGACCTGGGAATCCTGATTTATCGTGGTCTGAACTTTTGGGACCCACCCGACGGCGGTGCCCGGTGCGAGGGCGAACTGTGGAGCCGGGGTGTAATTGAACAACAGCGGCTACAGCGCTGTGCCAGTGGTCGCTCCATCACTTTCGGTTTCACTTTTGGACTTTGAAGGGGCTGGACGGCGGAATCGCTTGGAGTGGCTGGGTGTTTCCTAGGCCTCTGCGTGAGGCCTTTGTCTCCGCCTGCTACTAGTGTGCCCATTGCCTTTGGTCCCCTCGCACCGCTATATTGCGGACTCTGGTGAGGCGCCCGTCTGCGGTGCCGGTGCCCATTCGACCCTTGATCGGCGGTCCCCTTCGGTGAGCGTGTCCCAAATGGGGGGCAAGGGGGGCCCCGAGGGGCGCAAGACTAAAGCTTCCCTCCGCGGGGGACCGGTCCAGGCGAACAACATGGACCGCTACACTCATGGCAGAGGGTCCCCTGGAGCGGCCAGCGCCCCCCCAGACGCCGCCGGTGGTGGCACGTCCGTCTCTCCGGAGCTGTCCCTGCAGGACATCATGGGCGCCATTGATGGTATCAGGGAGACCATCGCCACGCAGTACGAGGCCTTGGCCCGTAAAATCGACACGGTGGCAATCGATGTCACATTAATTCGGGCGGATCTCTCTAAAACCAACGAGAGGGTTCAAGCGCTCGATGTGCGGACGTCCACCCTTGGTGCGGATGTGTTGGACCTGCAGACCACTCTTGGCGACATCAAGATGGCTAACGATCAGATGGCCCGGCGGCTGGAGGACTTCGAGGGACGAGCCCGACGCAATAACATCCGTGTCATAGGCGTACCGGAGTCCTCCGACAACCGCCCGGTTGACCTCCTGGTTGAGGAACTCATCCTCCAACAGCTGGCCCCCGCTGGCCTAAGTAAGTTCTTTGCCGTGGAGCGGGCCCATCGAGTTCCGGGCGGTCGACCGCGGCCGGGGGCCCCCCCGAGGCCTATTGTAGCCAAACTTTTCCACTATAGAGACCGAGATGCGATTCTGCAGGCCTCACGGGTCCACGGCCCGGTTCGTCATGAGAACTCGTCAATTAACTTTTATCCGGACTTCACCCAACTTGTCCAGAAACAGCGGATGGGTTTCCAGGGGGTGAAGCGTCGTCTCCGTGACCTGGGCCTTAAGTACTCTATGCTTTATCCCGCAAAACTTCGAGTGGAACATGAGGGTCGGACTGCCTTTTTTGACTCTCCCGCGACTGTGAGTGACTGGCTGGACTCGCTGCCGGACAGGGGTGACCGGCCTGGGCCCTCTGCCGGTACCGAAGGTGACGGGTCCCCTTTGGAGTGACTTTTGGTCCTTGACTTTGCCATTTTGCACTGTTCGGTTGGGTTTTACTTCTTTTGTTCATTTTGTCTCACTATGACCTGTGTGGGGGGCGGGCGGGGACGGGTCCCTTTCCTCCTCCGGGGTCTTTTCGTAGAATGGGGTTAGTAGGGCGACAGGCACACTGCAAGTTGGGGTGGTTTTTTGGACCGCAGGGGTGCAGGGTGGGGGGAGTTGGATTTGGGGGGGGGTTGGGGGGTGGGAGGGGTTGTTTTGATGTGTGTTTTTTGTTTTCAGGGCGAGGTATTGATTTTTGTCCAGTTTCGGGGGCTGTGCTACTGGCTGGGGGACCTTTGATCTACTGGAGGGGATGGGGGGGGACGGGTTGAGGTTGATGTCATGGAACGTCAATGGGTTGGGGGACCGTATCAAGCGGGGTGTTGTGCTGCAGTATTTGCGTCGTCTGGCTCCTGATGTGGTGTTTTTACAGGAGACGCATCTGGTTGGTAATGTTTGTCATGCAATGAACAGGGGGGGATACCGCCTCGTGGCTCATTCTGGTTTCACCACAGGTTCTAGAGGGGTGGGCATTCTCCTGCGATCCTCACTTCCGTTAGAGATCACCAGGGTAGTCTCGGATGATAGAGGGCGCTATGTGGGTCTGACTGGGAGGTGGGAGGGGCAGTCCCTTTCCTTGGTCTCAGTTTACGTCCCCCCGGGCCTCCAGAACTCCACCTTTTCGGACTTGGGTAGAATGCTGCTTGAACTTCCCGACAGTCTTTTGCTTATGGGCGGGGACTTCAATTCGGTGCTTTCGGGTGACCTGGATCGTCACCCGCCCAGGGCCCTCCCCGCTGCCCAGGCATGGCTCGGCGGACTATTGGAGACCTTCGGTCTGGTAGATAGTTGGAGATTGATGCATCCGACACAATGTCAGTACACCTTTCAATCTGGGGCGCATGGGAGTCTTTCCAGATTAGACTATTTCCTTATGCCCGCGGCCCAGACTGCTCGGATTCGAGAGGTTAGGCACCTGGCGCGGGGTATCTCTGATCATTCCCCGCTGTGGCTGCTCTTTGACACCGGGTCGCGGTCTGCAGGGCGGATCGCTCCCATTAACCCTTGGTACCTGCGAGACCCTACAACTCGCGACAGCTTGGTCAAGTCGATTGACCAATACTTCCTTGAAAACGAGGGGTCGGTGTCGTCCGCAATGTCCCTGTGGGAAGCCTTTAAAACCGTGCTCCGCGGACACGCCCTCTCCCAGATAGTTGTGGCTAAGAAGATCAAGGGTGAGGCAGTGGTGAAGCTGGAGACTGACATCTCGGGGCTGGAGTCGGCCTTGGAGGCGGGTGTCACTCCGGACGGGCTCCATGCCCTCAGCTTGAAGCAGTTTGAATACAGGTCTCTTGTTACTGATGCTGCCAAGACTATGTATAGGGAGCAGCAGGGTAGATTGTATGACGCCGGGGACAAGGCGGGTAAATTGATTGCTTGGCTGTACAAGAAGGAGAGAGTGAATCGTGTGGTCCCAGAGCTTCGGGCCTCGGACGGAGCGTGTGTGACTGAGCCTGGTGAGATTGTGGAGTGTTTTGCTGACCACCTCCGGGCCGTGTACTCCCCGGTGACGGATAGGGATGAGGAAGACTCTCGCCTTCTGCTGCGGGATATTGCTTTGCCCGGCCTGTCCGTCGAGGACCGTGAACAGCTGGACACCCCCTTGTCCGTTGACGAGATTGCCACCGCGATTCGGTCCCTTCGCTCTGGCAAGGCTATGGGTCCCAACGGCCTGCCTATTGAGTTGTATAAGTTGTGCCCTGATAAAATCGCGCCTTTCCTCCGTCGTATGTTCCAGGAGTCCCTCGAGACGGGTTCCCTTCCCGCCGACCAGCGTCTGGCTACTATGTAATGTAATGTAATGTAATGTAAAAATTACTTATAAAGCGCAACATACACCGGACGGTTTCTTGGCGCTGTTCACTATATTCGGTGGGAGGCAGAGGGATGGGAAAAGCCTATGAATAGACACTGCGGAAAAGGTAGGTTTTCAGGAGAGACCTAAATTGAAGATGGGAGCAAGAGAGTCTAAGGTCCAATGGGAGAGAGTTCCAAAATGAGGGGGCCAGAAAAGAGAATCTAAGACCTCCATGTTTTTTACGCCTGTATCTGGGTGCCTGGAGGAGTGCTTGGTCAGAGGATCGGAGGTGCCTGGAGGGAGCATAGCGATGTAGGAGGGAAGAGATGAAGGAAGGGCCGATGCCGGTCAAGGATTTATGAGTCAGGCAGCCAAGTTTGAACTTGCAGCGCTCTGATACAGGAAGCCAATGAAGAGTTTTGAGCAGGGGAAGGACGTGATGATATTTAGGTTGATGATAAATTAGGCGAGCTGCCTGGTTTTGTATCAACTGCAATCGTTTGATCTGATATTGAGGGATTCCTACATACAGAACGTTAGCGTAGTCGATCCGAGAGATGACTAGGGCCAACAATGCCAGAGTGAGGGCTTCGGTGGTCAGGAAGTGGGCTATTTTTCGGATCTTCCTGAGCTGAAAAAAGCAAGAGGACACTGTGGCATTGACCTGATGTATCATAGAGAGATCGTGGGAGATGTAAACCCCTAGGCTTTTCACTTTGTCAGCAGGGAGGGGGGGGGGGCCAAGTGAGAGGGGCCAGAAGGTGGAGTTCCAAGGGTTGGATGGGCCTCCGACAAGAACAAGCTCCGTCTTGTCGGGATTGAGTTTGAGATGGTGGGCGCCCATCCAATTGCTGATATGGCAGAGGGTGGATTGGAAATTTTGGGCCGCATCATCAGAGGAGTCAAGGTTGAAAACAAGCTGAATGTCATCTGCATAATTAAATGCAGAGACATTCCAGCCCCGGAGGGAACGGATCAGGGGGGTGAGATACAGGTTAAAAAGAAGTGGTGACAAGGACGAACCCTGTGGAACACCACAGGTAAGCATCCTCCTGTCAGCCGAGAACTGGGAGAGTCGGACAGATTGGTGGCGGTCCGTCAGAAAGGAACGGACCCAGTTAAGTGCCGTCCCGCCGATGCCCGCCTCTTTGACACGGTCGACCAAGATGGTATGGTCGACCGTGTCAAAGGCAGCCGACAGATCCAAGAGGACCAAGACTTGGCTGATGTTGGAGTCGGCGCCTCTACGGAGTTCCTCCATGACAGAGAGGATAACCGCCTCGGTCGAGTGTGCAGGTCTAAACCCGGCTTGCTGGGAATCAAGGAAGTTGGAATCTTCGATGAAGGAACTGAGGATGCTGGTAACGTGAGACTCCACTACCTTACTCAAGTAAGGGAGCAGGGAAATGGGGCGGAAATTGCCCAGGACCCCGGGATCAGCGTTGGGTTTCTTTAATATAGGAACCACCTCAGCGTTCTTAAACTGGCTGGGAACCTGACCGAGCAGTAGAGAGTTGTTCAGGAGGGCCAGCGGAGGGGCGGGGCAAGCCGAAAAGGCAGCCCGGAGAATCGTAGGAGGGCAACAATCTGTGGGGGAACCAGATGAAATTTTATTAAGTAAGGAGAGAAAGTCTTTCTCTGGTATGGGGGGGAGCTGGGTGAGGGAGTGAGGGTTAAAAGAGGGGGTGGGCTCAGAGAGAGCCGTCACCGGCGGTCCGGAAGATATACTGTTTTTGATTTTACTGATTTTTTCTATAAAGAAACAGTTGAGAGAATCACAGAGGGCCTGGGACGGAAGAGGTTTGATAGTCACCCTATCCGGATGTGAAAGCTCTTCCACAATGGCAAAAATTTCTTTGGGTTTTTGCACAGAGTTGAGGATTTTTGAGGAGAAGTAGGTGGTTTTAGCTGCTGAGATAGCCTGTTTATATTCTCCAGATAGTTTTAGAAAATGAAGTTTCTCTAAAGGATCGTAGTTTCTACGCCAATGACGTTCAGCTTGGCGAAGCCCCAGTTTGAGGGATTTAAGGCTATCTGAGAACCACCGATGAGCGTCATGGGGACGCTTGGCTCTGACTAGTTTGAGGGGAGCGACCTTGTCGCTGGCAATTTCTAACCATTTAGTTAATGCAGCTTCTTGAGATTCTAAGGAGCCAAGACAGGACGGAGCCGAGGAAATAAGAGAGGTGAGGAAGCAATTGTGATCTGCTTTATTCCAATTGCGAGCCAAAAGGCTAGGGCCTCGGCTGTGAGGGGGTGGTGGAGGGATCAGAAGACAAAAAGAAATAAGAGAGTGGTCCGACCAATAACAAGGTAATATCGAGAGCGACTTGATTTCCAGGTTGTAGGTCCACACCTGGTCTAGGATGTGGCCTTTAGAGTGGGTGGCTGTATGAATATGTTGAGAGCCATTAAGCCCACTTAGCAGGTCAGTGAAGGCCAAGGAATGAGGGCTTTCATTTGCATCTGATGGCCAGTAGTTAAAATCACCTAAGACCAGGATTTTAGAATTGTTGATTGTGAGCTGAGAGAGTAGATCACCAAAAAGGGAAGAAAAGTTAGGCATGGGTTGAGGGGGACGATATACCAAAACACAGGTGACAGGGGACACCGAGGAATCAAATCTGATTACCAGGCAGTCAACCTGGGGGATAGTGAGTAATGAAAGGGAACTGAACCTGAGAGGAGATTTGATAATAGCGGCTACACCGCCTCCTGGTTTGCCAGCCGGCCGGTTGACTTGGAGAATGTAATAACCCGGTGGAATGGCTGCCAAGATGTCGGGGGAGGAGTCGTCATTCAGCCAAGTCTCCGTTAGGAGAAGGATGTCAGGTCGGTCTGAATCCAGGAGGTGGTGGATGTCAGATTGATGTCTGACAAGTGACCGGGTGTTAAGATACATGATTGCTAGTTCCAAAGTAGCAGATGCGTGAACAGACAGGGGTTTAGAAGGGGGAGGGTAATTGTGTATTCAGGGGTAAGGGAGGATGGGAGGGTCCTGATTTCGGGGAAAGACGTGCGGGCTTGGTAAACGCCAAGCTGTTGTAGGTTATGATGGCTGGCGGATTCCAGCGGCCAGGGTGAGTGGAGAGCAGTTAAGTCCCTGGGGCCATAGGATGTGAGTTGGGCAGAGTGGCAGGCCCCAGGCCCCGGCCGGCCGCGGACGGGCGCAGACGGGCTTGCCTTAGGCGCGCCTTCGGCGCACCATCGTCGCGCCCGCTGCGCTCGTCCGCTGCGCTTCCGGTAGGGGCACATCCTATGTACTGGTAGGGAAAGGGTTGGAGAAGGGGCGTGGCCAGCGCCGGTGGGCGTGTCCCGGAAAGTGCGGCAATGGCGGCAGATGTAAACACAGACACCTCGCCCGCACCAGCGCTAAGTCCGCTGTGCAGGGGTGTCCGGAATCAGCTCAAATGCGCAGAAAGCAGGTAAGCATGAAGTTTTTAAAAGCAAAAATTACAACTTTCAAGCAGTTTTAAAAGCATAAACAGTTCGTAGCTCCCGGCTGTGCCTCAGGAGAAATGCGTGAACAGGGCAGCGCTAGTGATCTGCGCTTAAATAGGCTTTTGGCGAAAAGGGGCGTGGCCCCAAGGAAGGTAAGCCACGAGACCGCTGTGCCTCCTACAGGCCTATTTCTCTATTAAACGCCGAGCCTAAGATACTGGCTAAAGTCCTCGCCAATCGTTTGCTGAGCGTTATCTGTGATCTGATCCATCCTGATCAATGCGGCTTCATCCCTCATCGTAACACCGCTCTTAACCTGCGGCGTCTCCACGGCGCCCTCGCTAGGGCGGAGTTCCTCTCCGAACCAGCCGTACTGGTTTCTTTGGATGCCACGATGGCCTTTGATACCATCGAGTGGCCATTCCTCTGGGCTGTCTTGACCAAATTCGGCTTTGGGGAGGGATTTCTTGGCTGGGTAAAGCTTCTTTACACTGGACCAATGGCTCAGGTGGTTGTCAATGGGCGGGTCTCCCGGCCTTTCGCTCTCGGTAGGGGTACGAGGCAGGGGTGCCCGTTGTCCCCTCTGCTCTTTGCTCTCGCCTTGGAACCGCTCGCTGCCTGGCTCCGCTGGGAGCCCTCGATCAGAGGGATCCGGTGGGCCCCGGGCTTCGAGGATCGGGTCTCGTTGTACGCGGATGATATTCTTTTGTATCTCACCTCGCCGCGGCAGTCGCTTAATGTTCTCTTTGATGTTCTTACTTCCTTTGGGAGAAATTCGGGTTTGACGATTAACTGGTCTAAATCCTGTGTCTATCCTATCTCTGGTGGCCCTCCTCTCTTGCCGCCTCGGCTTCCGATCCAACTATCTCTGTCCGGTTTTAAATACCTGGGGGTGTACGTCTCGTTGGACCCGGCGGTTCGCTATGAGCAGAACCTCCTGCTTCCACTTCGGCGTTTGAGGGAGGATACGGCTCGGTGGTGTAAGCTGCCCTTGTCCCCGCTTGGTCGCGCAGCACTGTTTAAAATGAGGTCCCTTCCCAGATTCCTTTATGCACTTCAGAACTCCTTTGACGTCATTCCGGTGGCCTACTTTCGGGAGGTGGAGAGCCTGCAGAGGAGACTGGTATGGGACGGGCGGGCGCGTATCGCTCTGGCAAAGCTTACTCTCCCCTGGTACGACGGGGGCATCGCGCTTCCCGACATTAGAAGGTACTATTGGGCCTCACAGCTATCGGCCATTAACCATGCCACGTATGCGCCTGGCTTGAACCCGGCGTATGAGATGGATAAATTCCTGCTTCCCGGCGGTGACTATAATAGGGCGCTTTACTCCCGCTCGGCTGGAAGGACCCTTACGGGCCCTACTAAGATTGCGGTAAGGATCTGGAAGGCGGCTAATGTAGCCATGGGCTGGAGTGAAGCGCTTAACATGTGCCACTCCTTTATTTGCCTCCGACCGACTGGGAAGCCTCTGGAAAACGAAAGGCTTTGAGCGTTGGGACACGATCGGTATTAGCAGAGTGGGAGACCTATGGATCAAGGGCGCGGTTAAAACCTTCGCGGCGCTCCAGAGTGAATACGAGCTTACTGAAAGGGAGTTCTTCCGTTACGCCCAGGTTCGGCATGCCCTGCTCTCGGTCTTTGGCGTAGGGACCAATGTCCCTGCTTCTTCGCCCCTCGAGGACCGCATACTCGATGGTCACGTGCCTGACAGCACTATCTCTCTAATTTATAAAAAACTTATTAATAATCGGGCTGACCTCTTGGTGCGTCTTCGGGAGGCATGGACGGGAGATGGGGTGGAGCTGGACGACGAGGACTGGCAGTCCGCACTGTCGTCCCCTAAGGAGGTGGCCATCCCGGCCCGTCTCCGTCTGGTCCAGCTTAAGATTCTCCACCGGGTTTACGTGACGGGTCCCCGTTTGGTTTCGATGGGATTTTCTGACGACGGGCTCTGTAAGCGGGGCTGTGGACTTAGTGCCACCTTTCTCCACATCCTTCGGGAGTGCCGCGAGGTGGCGGAATACTGGCGCCGGGTGCATGTGGTAATGGGACAAGTCACCGGGGTCGCTCTGTTGCCGGAGGTGCGTCGCTGTGTTCTGAATGTGTGGGAGCCCAATGATTATAACGCGGCCCAGACTCGGTGGGCGGCCCTGGGGAACATGATTGCCAAGAGAGATATAGCGCAGCTTTGGGGTTCCCAGCGGCCGCCCACCGTGTCTGTATGGAAGGAGAACATGGACTGGTGCATGTTCAGGGAGAAGACTGTGTATGTGGCTCGTGGTAAACCGGGGGCATGGGGTAGAATCTGGGGGCAATGGAATCAGTATCGGGGAAATATCTGTGCCCCCCCCCCTGGTGGACACTTCCGAGGTTGCCTTGTCCCCCTGACCCTTGATGGTTCCTTGCGTATTTGGAATATCCGAGTGTAGACCTGGCTCTCCCGTGACCCCCCCCTGACCTCTTAGTCCTCCTTTCCCTTGACCGCCATCTGGTGGTCGGATGTAGGGTCCCCCTGCTGTAGTCTGACGCCCACTTCATGTCACTACGCCTCGCCTTTTGTTTTTAGTTGTTATTTATGGTAAATGTATGTATCCTGATTCCCTTAGGAGTATCCGGAGCTTCTGTAATGGGCTGGGGACCATGGGTCGGTTGATGACTTTAACACTGTGTGATCCGTTTTGATTCTAGCGGCCGGCCCTGGTGGTTGTAGGCCCATGCTTGTATCCTTTTTTCTGTTCAATAAAAACCTTTTAAAAAAAAAAAAAAAAAAAAAAACAATAAAAGAACAGAAATCTCTTTGTGCTACCAACATTAATAATGTCTGTATCCATGCTCGTAAACCATTACAATGACTGTGTGTGTGTTTACTGATTGTTAATAAAGTTGCAAAAAATCACAATGTTTACCAAAATGAGCTCGAAAACCATCTTATAGACAATCTGAGAAGGTTCTGAAAAAATGGTGTTGTACTCTTAATGAAACAGTGTTACCTCAATGTTATTAATCTGTGATTGCTGACTGATACTCACGTGCTGTTTTCGTTAACGCCTTGCGTGCTGTTTTTTAACGTGTCAAAATATTAATAAACTGTTG
This sequence comes from Triturus cristatus, assembly GCF_964204655.1. Taxonomy (NCBI): domain Eukaryota; kingdom Metazoa; phylum Chordata; class Amphibia; order Caudata; family Salamandridae; genus Triturus; species Triturus cristatus. The sequence continues at coordinate 292,872,771 of NC_140583.1, read as the reverse complement.
TACTTGCTAAAGACATAGCCTGTATTTTAACATGCACCTATACTTAGAAAAAAGTCAAGTAACTGATTACTAGTCGTACTCCCAGTGTCTCGGTGACATTCATATTTAGCCGGGAAAGGTGCTTGCGGTAATACTGTGATTTGTTAATCCTACGAACAAGTCATGATGTGAGTTACACTGACACATAGTAACTGCGTTATGTTTCATTAACGACTATTAGAAGCTCGAATCGCTTACCTTAAATTTTCTTACGTTGTACGTGTTCTGAAGTAAAACGCCGAGTGTGTGTTTACGCGGGTATTCGTGAAATCATTTAAAGACCCTGACGTGTGAGTCGTTTTGGTAAACATTGTGATTTTTTGCAACTTTATTAACAATCAGTAAACACACAAACAGTCATTGTAACGGTTTACGAGTATGGATACAGACATTATTAATGTTGGTAGCACAAAGAGATTTCTGTTCTTTTATTGTTAAGTCATGTTTCACGATAAATATTTGACATTTTGACCTCAGGTACTTAGATACTCTTTATCCTTGTACTTTCAGAAAGACTCCCCTGAAGAAGGGCAATGCCCGAAATGCATTGGGCATATATGGATACTATGACAATAATAGTATGAAATTATGTAAACAACGAAAATGTTGAGAATCAAATTATTGTTTTGAAAAGAAAGTCTGAGTAAAGAAAAGAACTTATTGAAAAGTATCATACCGAATCTCATTTGAAATTTATTTTGGAGTGCAACGTTGGGGACGCTATTCCTACGGGAAATAACGCATTCATAATCAAATTAAACCCTTGAGTTCAGAAGGGGTACCAACCCTGCACCACTCATCATGTTTAACCACGATTAAAACCAGCTACAGGATACAATCCAGGAGTGCTTGTTCCACATTCCAATTGGACCATCTAATGCCCCTGTTTGCCCATGACGTTGTGCTGATCACTCTAGGGTGTTGTCAAGTACCAAGTTAAGATACCCCCGATTAACACACTGCGTTCATCTGTGGACATTGCCTCTGTCAGCGCTGTGTGTAGAAACTTCTCCTGACCTTCATGTGGTGCGTAGATGGATCCCACTACAAATGTCAGACCCCTAGTGTGAAACAATATTTAAGGGGCCTGCCTTTAATTTCAGCCTCTTTATGGACCACTCTACCTCAGAAGGTTTGTGCCACAAAGATAGTCACTTCTGCCGTCTTCGTTGGGCCTGAGGAGAAAAATTAATGGGGGAAGGCTCGTGATCCGAGGCGGTGACAATCCCTGGCCAACAGGTGTGTCTCCTGCAACAGGCAGATGTCTGCCTTCAAAATATGAAAGAACTGCTCTGCGTTTCAAAGGGTTGTTGAGCCCCCTCACGTTAAGGGTACGTACCCTAAGTGCGGGGGCTGCATTTGTATGTGAAAAAGGTGAACATGCTATTGACAACCATCCAGTGCTCAGATCGTCCTCTCTCCATTCCTAAAGGCCTCCCCTTTAACCTGCAGTAGTGTTGCTTTGCGTAGCTCAAAAGTGAGTGTAGTCCCGAACTAAAGACCCCTGAGAACTCAAGAAAGGGATGAACTATTAGGATGAACAGAATATCTGATATGAGTCTCGAAGCCAGTCTTTACTGCCAAGATAATTACTTGGGGACCATAGAGTGGCCAATCTCCCAGCCCCCCACTAAGTTGCCCGCCCAAAACCTATAATGAAGGCTTCTGTCTGCTTCTTGTGCTACGGGTCATCTGATTTGGCCAGCACTGCCAGAAAGGACTCTGACACCACAAGTTGCCCCTTTGGTATCTCCTCGAGGTGCACTGTGATCTCTGCCTGTTCCATCGTGGTTGGTGCTCTCCCTGGCTCGGGGATGGGGCCCCAAGATCGTTGCTCCCGTCGGGCGCCTCCAGTCCCAGCAGGTTTCATGCTTTTGTGAGTTGGTGTAACTTGCCTCCCAGGCGGAAGTTGAGCCGAAAGGGGTGACTCCAAGAGTAGGCGATGCTCTGGCTGCACAGGTGTGTGGTGATAGGGCGAAATACCCTTCGCTTCTGCAACGTGAGGGCGGCGAGTTCCTGATAGAGCGTCGGACTTTGGTCCCCAAAAGTGATTGGATGCATATTGCGGGCTCTGCGCAGAATTTCTTCTTTCACCTGAAAATCATGTATGCACACTAACATGTCCTCTGAAGGTGCGTGCTGGAGCGGGTTGGGCCCACTCTATGCGCACTGTCTAATTTGATTTCGGCATCCTGTGGTTTAACGAGACGTGGCAAAAAAGGACCCTTGCGTAGCTGAATATGTCTTCCCCTTCCGCCTTCTGTGCTACATCTCGTATGCAGATATTGTTAGTCTGAGATCTATGCTTGGGGTCTTCGAGGTGCGCCTCTAGGTCTATGTGCTGGTTGTGGAGGCAAAGCACCTCTTGACGGAGAGCCTCAGTTTACTCTTCCTGGCCATCTCTGTTCTCCTCAAGTGCTGCCACTCGGTCGCCCAGTGAGTCCACATCTTTCCTGATTTCGTTGATCTCCTGAGTGAGATCTTTCTTGACTGTTTGTAGAACCTCCTAGAGCGACGAGAGCAGCGACTCCAGGAATGCATGAGTCACTGGTTCCTCCGACGATGTGTTCCCATTGGGGCGTGTGAGCATGTCCTTAAGGGAACGATCTTTCTTGATACGGTTTGTAGCCATTTTACAAGGCAGCTACCCTGTATCCTCTTGGGTAGGTCTTGGGTCCTGGGATCTCTGGTGCTCGATTAGGTTGTCTCGCGGCTATCACCGGTGAGGTGATAGCTGAGGTCTGCCCTGGATCGCGGAGGTCCCTTGTTGACAGCTAGACCCAGGAATGGTGCTTATGGTCCCTTGTGTGGGGCACGATGCAGTCCTGCTGACCTGCAACTGGGCCCACCTTGTTCAAAGGGAGTGTTTAGGTGTCTCAATAGTTCATGTTGCTGGAAGGAGTCCGGTGTTATGTTGGTGGGCCTTTCCTGCCTCTGCCATCACCAGGGAGCATTCAGGCTCCGACTTTGTTTCGGCTCCCTCTGGTCTTTCTCTCGGTAAGATGCCACCCCCTCGACCATGTGTTTCAACTAGGTGGACCCCTCTTTTATTTGACACTCTACTTTGGGGCATCGTTTCTGATCCTCGCCTCAAATGCGCACTTGGTGTTTCCTCACTGAGACAGGCTACCTGCGTAGCCTCCGCTACAACCCAGCTCCACTCTATATCCCCCTGGCTAGTATCCCACCTTCGATAGGGGGGCTGTCCGGTCACCGCCTCGCGACTTTCGTATTTAGCTGGGGGGGGCCCGTTGCCCCACCCAAGCTAGTGCTCAACACCCGAGGCTGCGCTTCTGTGCCGCACCTCCAGTGGTGCTCCGGTCAGTGTCCTGATGTTCTCTGGGACTCCGCGTATGCTCAGGCCTGCCTCGGGCCCCGGGGCCTTCCGCCGATCTCAGGCGGTCGTGGTGTACACCCCACGGCCCCACTCTGCAGGTATGTTGTGGCCCTCGTCTACACCCCTGCATAGATCACCTGGCTGCTGCTCACCGGTCTTCGGGTGAGCCAACTTCATCCCCGGCCATGGGCTCAACCCTCAACGGCATCTCTCCTGGGGTCCAGTTCTAATAGCGAACGGGGAGTCGCCCACCACGCGTCATCGGCGTTGGGCTCCTCATCATGGCAGAATGCTTCTTTTCCCTAAAGTCTTCAGCCGGTGTGGTCCTTTCGCTTCCTTCCGGTCAGCTTCTACTCCTCACCTCTGATTGTGCCTCAGGGCACCGTGATTGGCTAGGCCTCACTCACGGCCTCCGGGCCTTCCGCCAACTCCTGTGGGCTCGCCGTGAGGCCCACTCTGCGGCCGGTTGTAGGTTTTGCTGGCCGCTACTAGCTGGTTCCCAGTGGGCGACTGCTTCCGCCTCGCTGGAGCTGACCCTTGTTGGTTTCACGCCCGGGCTTCAGGCGGTGGGTGAGGGTCACCCGGTCCCATGTCACCTGCGTGGGCCCTGCTCTGGCATCACTTGGAGGCTCCCCACGTGGTGCCAGGATGCTCCTGTTTCCGGGTTGGTAGCGCCACGGTTTCGGATCCCCAGTTGGAACGAGTGATCTGCCGTTTGTACCCAGCTGTGGTACGGTGAGTCACAGGCGGCAGAGTCGCTATGCTTTATTAGGCTGGCGATGGCGGGAGAGGTAAAGGAAAGAGTCGCCATCTTGGCCATAACCCACCCTTTTGTGTCTTCATAAGAGATTTCTTTTAAGTTCCTTTCTTTCAATGTCTTTTTATGTCAGAACCATCACTTCTGGCAAACATGTGTCATTACCTGTGTACTGTCATACCTTTAGGATTTTTTCTGATAGCGTCTCTGTAACCCTACTCGAGCAGTAACCGCCATCCTTGTAAGAGTGGGGCACAAGCAAACCTCAAATTAACTTGTGCTCAACCCTCTGGTAGCTTGGCCTAACTTGGCAAGGCTTATCTTAGAGGCAATGTGTAAAGTATTTATGAAGCACTTCAAGTAGTAATAAAGTGTAAACATAATACAAGAAAAATCCCACACCAATTTAGAAAAATAGAGAAATTTGTAATAAATAAAACAAGAACAAACAACAAAAATCCAAGGGTAGAAGCGGAGATATGCAACTTTAAAGATTTTAGTGACAATAGTGCCAAAAAGCATTAAGTGCCAACTGTGGATACCTGGTTGCACCAGACTGGGACAAAGTCCCAAGTTTAAGCCGACTGCGACGGAGCGTGGGCCAGCTACAGGGACCCAGTTAAGCCCGCTGAACGAGAGTACCTTAGGTCCTGGTTGTGGAGCGTTGTGAGGTCCCACACCTGGGATGCGTCTCGCAGCTAAGTTGATGCGCCAGTTCTCGAGGAGCTGCGTAGCTGTGATGCGAGGTCCCGCATTGTTGTTGAGGATTCTGTTGCCAAGGGCTTGCAATGCAAATTCTGGCTTTGAGGATGCATTGCGCAGTCGAGGCGATGTGTCAGTTCCAATGAGCTGGAAGGCTACGATGCAAGAATGTGCTTCGTCGTTGAGGATGCTGTCTACAAGAGATTTGTGATGCGAGGGCCTACTTTGGTGAAGCTTCACATATCAATGGTTCTGATGTGGGCTGCGAGGTTGATTTGGAGTTTTTGCACTGGAAGAACCCTTGCAGCAGAGGCGATGCACCGGATCCGCTCAGAATTGCGCCAGGCAGCAGAGGAAATGCGTCAGTTCTGCTGGATCCATAGATGGGCTGGCAGTGCACATTCAGGTCCATTTCCATTTCTAAGGGTCCAGGACTGGGGAGGCACCCCTTGGCAGGGCAGGAATCACAGATGGCAGAGTCCAGGTGTTGGAGCCTTCTAACCCTGAAGTTCTAGTCATGTGGCTAGCAAACTAACACTTGGATTCACTCTGGGGTCCTGGGTTCAACAGGTGCATCTACAGTCCTTCTCACCCAGGCAAGAGGGCAGCAGGCAGCAGGTCAGCAAAGTAGGGCAGCAGTCATTCAGAGCAGCAATCCAGCAGAGTGGCAGTCCTTGCAGCAGCACTGCAGTCCTTCTCCCTGGCAGAGTATCCCCAGGCCCAAAAGAGAACAGAAGAGTTGGTGTCTGGAGCCCAATATTTATACAACAGCCTTCCTTTGAAGTTGGAGAAGCTTCTAGAGCTTTCCCATTGAAGTCCTCAGGCAGTCTGACTTCCCTGTCCTGGCTCTACATTAACTACAGGGGTATGCAGCCCGGGGCGGGGGGGGAGGAGGGTGGACGGAGCTAGCAGCCATGCCGTGAACAGCTGGCGGGCGTCATCGGCCTGGTGAACCTCCGGCCTCTCTCGCCCACCACAACCAGCACTGGATGCCAGCCCTCGCAGCACCCCGGTAAAGGCAATGAGAGCGGAGAAGGGTGTGCTGGGCCTGCAGAGAGCTCAAGAAGATGTGTGCGGGCGCCTCCTTCCAGACGGAATGATGGCAGCTCCATTGTCATAGGAGCAGGAACCGTGCGGTAGGATTGGCTGTGGCACCCTTGGTGGCTTTCCCAGCTAGGGTTTTCACTACTCCTTACCCCACTGACTGACCTGGCAGCAGGGGCACAAACAGCTTCTCTCGGCCTTCTGACACTGGACTTTGTGGACTAGTGTCGTTGTAAGCCTGCGGGAGCTGTAGGAGCTGTGTGAATGCCGTGACACTTCTTAATGGCTGGATCGCCCCCGTAACCAGTTGAGGAGCATGGTGGATGCCAGGGGGGGCCTCTTTAGCCCACTGTGTTTAGGCCTGCTGGCTCTGGGGACGGCAGAGGCCCTTGGGAGCTTGGCGCTGGGCCACAGGACTGCTCTGCTTCTCCTTACTGATGATCTCTGGGGAAACAGCTGGATATTCTGGGTTCCCCCAACACCAACCATGACTTACTTTCTTGTGCATTGCATGGAGAGCTGGAGCTCCTGAGGTATGATATTTTGCCCTGCCTGAGAGGTGAACTGCTGCCTAAAATGGATTTGCTGCTGCTGTGCTTGATGGGCCCAGCCTGTTGCGGTTCTCTCTCTCCCTGATACTTGGACCTTGGATCCTCAGTGCAACCCCGGCTGAGCTTGGGGGCTTATTGGCAGGGGATTGCTCCTACTGCCTACAGGACCCTTCCTGACTGCTGCACCCTTTGTTGTGTGGTGGTGCAGATAGTCGTACTCTGCTTTCCCTCGAGCCTACCGGCGACACTGTGCTCCCCTATGGCCAATTCTACGAAAGTGATTGACTGTGCACCATCTCCTCACCCTGTTACTGGTGACTTTGACTATTGCACCTGGTTGAGCCACGCTCTTCCCTGTCTGCCTCGGACATGGGTCGAACGCAAAGGCCCAATGAAGATGCGCAAACGAGCGCCCCCCTAGAGGGGATCAAGCAGGGGGCTGGGGGCAGGGACACCGCCCACATTTCATGTAGTTTCTACCAATCCATAGGACCTGCGCATTGCTTGGACAACATAAACTAAGGGATTGGTTTGGAGACTGATTCCGGACACCCCGCAGGTTATGTTGGTCTATAGACCAGCTATCTCACAGTGCCACGGTAAGCCCCCTAACCTACCAGGGAGTGAATGGTTTTCTGGTAACCACCTACAATGACAACCCAGACCACTCAGGGATCGTGGAAACAGTAAAGAACCTTTCACTCAGTCACTCATGCTTACTTTTTTTTTTTCTCCTTTTTTATTATACAACAAAAAGGATGAAAAGAAAACAAAAATCATGAATACTTACAATATATCACAAGTCGTGAATAGTGACATGGTACAATTTGCAATCAAAGTTAAACACTATACCGTAGTGATCAATAATTACATGAAGTCCAGAGCCAATCACTTACTAATATTGAATGACATTGACCGTCAAATAATAAGAGAGACACTATAATTTGGAAGACACATCCTACCACACATGGGTCAATAGCCCGCCCCAGGTGCGCCAATCTCGACAGTAAGCAATCTGACCATCATGTCCCCTCTGCGGAGATAGGTGGGGGAGGAGAAGCTTGAGCACGAGATGCCATGTAGGTAGTGTACAGGCTCCAAATGTTTTTGGGCCGGTTGCAAGGGAGTAACAATTCACTATACGCATCTGTTTGAGTATTACAATATTTCATGTCTCTAGACCACTGCGCCAGGGTGGGAGGGGGGCAGCGAGACCAGCGCATGGCAAGGACGCGCTTAGCGACTAATAGGCCCATATCTACTAGGCGTCTAATAGGTTTCTGAAATTTATTGGAATAGCCGAGCAGGGCAAGCAGCGGGTCAGGACTGAGCGCTGCCTGTGTTACTGCACCAATTTCAGCAAAGACCTGTAGCCAAAAGGACACGATTACCGGACACAGCCATGCAAGGTGTATGAAATCGGCCTCACCCCTCCCACATCTCTCACAATCGGCTGTTTCACAGAGCCCAAACCTACGCAGTCGCACAGGCGTGCGATAAGTTCTATTAAGGAATTTGAATTGTATGAGGCGGTGATGTCCATTGAGGGAGATACGCTTGGTGACCTCGCAGCAATACGTCCACATACTGTCATCTATTGTGAGCTTTAAGTCCACCTGCCATTACAGCCTAGCTTTGGTATAATGGTGTCGCCGAAGTTCCATGGTCCTAGAATATATTTGGGAGACCAGCCATTTCGGGGAACAGGCCCGTATTAAAGCAGTAAAGGAGTGAACCTCCGGGGGCTCCTGTAAATCCTCTCCTAGTTATTCACGTAGTGCACTGCGGGCCCTAAAAAAGTGAAAGGTGGTTAAAATTGGTGCCCAGGGTTCAGCTGTTATTAAACTGTCTCCATCTCTGCCCACTCCGTCCTCGAAGAAGTCACCAATAGTGTCTAACTCTAGGGAATGTAATGCTGCTAACACTTCCGGGGCAGTAAGAGTCGGGAGCCATTCACACCAGGCAGTAGGGGTGATAGGGGAGTATAATATTTGGAGTGCTTGGCGGTTAAGAAGATTGTGCCAGGCATGTGTAGTGGCATTAATCGAATCTAGGGTCCCCGTAGTGCGGCGCGGTGTGTGGAACAGGGCCGTTGCCAAATGGGCAGGGGATTGCGACAGTCGCCCAATGTGTATGTGCGGGGGAGTCGGCTGTTGATGGAACCAATAATATGCATGCGAGGCCTGGGCAGCACGATAATAAAGATCAAGGTCGGGGCACCCAGCCCTCCCATAGAGTATGGTAATGCCAAAATATTCCAGCTTGCCCGTGGCTGTTTGCCGGCCCACGCCAACCTAATCAGCAGTGTCCGTAGTGATTTGAAAAAATGAGCGGGCAATACCACGGAATGTTGAGGAACAAGAAAAGAAATCTGGGAAGAACCACCATTTTCATAAGGTATATTGTGCCCAAAAGGGAGCGGGGGCGGCAGACCCATCTCGCAATATCTTCCTCGAGCTTAGTGATAGCTTGGCCGTAATTTTCTCGAAACACCAGCTCAGGGTCCGTGTAAATCTGTATCCCCAAGTAGCGTACTGGGTCCGTGGTCCATTGTTGGGGGAAGTCTAGTTCCTCGCGGAGCATCGCTGGGGTGAGAGGAAACACGACTGACTTCTCCGAGTTAATTTTTAGCCCTGAATGTTTGCCGAATCTCACCACCTCGCGAAGAACAGGAGACACGTTTTGGGCAGGATCACGGATATAAAGTAGGGTATCGTCTGCGTACGCTGAAATTATAAGATTATACCCTGGGAACCGAATCCCTCTATGGCTATGATATTAGCGCATTGCACAGGCCAGCGGCTCCGCCACCAGTCCGTATAATAACGGGGATAGCGGGCACTCCTGTCTGGTACCTCTGGATATCTTCAAAGGTGCAGTGACCACGTCCCCCACCAGAACACAAGCCACCGGGTCGGAGTATAAGGTGCTAATCAGGCGTAAAAAGACTCCCCCCAGCCCCATTCTTTCCAGGGTCAATAGCATAAAGGGCCACTCTACTGAATCAAATGCTTTTTCAGCATCTAAAAAAACAGCAGAGGCCTTGGTATCTGGTTTGGTGTGTTGAATAGTTCCAAAAACTGTGCGTAAATTATGTGTGAGTGTGCGTTCTGGGATGAAGCCGGATTGTTCCGCCCCCACAAGGGTTGACTTTAAGGGGCTTAATCTATTCGCTAGAATTTTAGCGAAAATGTTTGTGTCCACATTCAGTAGTGAGAGCGGCCGGTAAGAGGAGCAGTGCTGTGGGGGCTTCCCAGGCTTCAGGAGGATAACCAGAAGCGTCTCCCTCATGGAGGGGGGCATAATGCCCTCTCCGGCCATTTCTTCAAGCAAAGTGAGTAAGTGTGGGGTGAGTAGTTCCTTAAATTCCTTATTGAATCCTACTGTTATCCCATCCTGCCCGGCGCGCTGCCCGATCGCATACTGGACAGGGCTGAGTGAATCTCCCAGGCTCCCAGAGGACGCATCAGGTATTCTCTGTGGGAGTCCAACAGCCAGGGTAGTTTGATGTATTCAAGGTACTCTAACATGTCTGAGTGTGTGGAGTGGGAGCGGGTTTTATATAGATTAGCATAGTACTGCCGGAATTGTTCTGCCACGCCGTCCGAATCCACTATGGTTGTCCCCTCCTCCGTAGTCAGTTGTATAGGTGAGGTGTAGTCCCGTCGCCCACTCATGAGGTTCACAAGCGTCGCGCCAGGTCGCTCTCTCTCTCCGTACACCCTTGCAACTGCATATTTCCCCAGTAACTTGACCTCGCTATCTGCCTCTGCATGATATTCTTCTAGTGTTTCCTTAAGAGTAGTCAGTAGTGAAGTGTTGTTAGTGTGGCACAAATCCCTCTCAAGGTCAGTGAGTTTTGCTTCTAGTAGGGTTAGCCGCCCCCTAATTGATCTAAAAAACCCTGAATGCTTTGATATTGCAATTCCCCGGATGTACACCTTAAAAGTCTCCCAGATAGTGGTAAAGTGCTGGACAGAGCCCAGATTTGTAGCAAAGAAGGTTTCCATAGCTTCCACCATTTCTGCCCTGAAGGCCTCATCTAGTAGCGCATATGGGGGAAAGCGCCATGTGAACGGAGGGGGCCGCCTGGCGGAGGACGCTAGGGTAAGTAGCAATGGGGAGTCGTCGGAGTAGGTGCGGGGAAAGACCTCGCAGTCGCGCACATGATGTCTAAGTGAGCCGGCCAAGAACCAATAGTCAATTCTGGTATGGAGATCGTGAGGTGCAGAGTAGAGCGTAAAACCACCAGCCATCCCAGAGCGTGAGCGCCATACGTCTACCAAGTTCAGTTCTGTCAGAGCATCTAAGATCGCCTCTGCAGTTTGTGAGCGGCGTCTCGTCGGACCCCCAGATCGGTCCAAATCCTTGTTGAGAATGCAGTTAATGTCCCCCCCCCCCATATCTGTGGGGTGTCAGGCAAGCATTGCGCTAAAGCCAACAGGTTGTGGAAGAACTGGGGACAGTCAATATTAGGGCCATAAACGTTAACTAATATACAATCCAAACCCTTCCCCTTGCTTCCAGACACCGCAAATCTGCCATTGGCGTCTGTTTGTAACTTCTCAAGCGTAAGGCGGGCCTTAGGGTTAAGCCACGTGAGGACTCCATGTGCATGCGAGGTGAAGCCCGCGGCATGGAACGTGCCACGGATCCTGCCCCGGGTTTGTGGGAGGTATGCCACCGGGAGATGGGTTTCCTGTAGGAGGGCGATGTCGATATTAGGTCTATTGTGATATGACATGACCTTCCTGATCTTACGTTGGTCGTTGAGGCCTCTAACGTTCCAGGACAATAACCTCAACGTAGTCTCCATTCCCTTGGGTGATGTAGGGCAGCCAGGACAACTGGAGAATACCCTCAGGGCATCCAGGTGATTGGCTGAACGCATAGATGTTACGGCATGTGGACCACAAGTTGATACAAAAAAGAAAATGAAAAAAAGGAGAGGTAAAACATAATAGGCAAACAATAAGACACAACAAACCCCACAACCCCCCCTCCCACGTCATGTTACCCCAATCGTGGCAAAGTCCAGGCAGCACCCCCTCCCAAACCTTAGAGAAATATGGCCTCTATCCATGTAGTGTGTAACACGCAGGGGCGGATGTTACCAGGGCGCAACAAGCATCCATCGGCAACCAGCCATGTAACTTTATGCATAGTTAGGCAATCCACAATTAACGAATTGTAACAGTATAAAGCAATAGCAATGGGTACATTACAGTGAGCAATAAGCTGGGAAATTAGTAATATCCGTCGACATGTATCATCCTGCCACTAACAGAGAAAGATCTGCATGAAAGGAGGGCTAACACTCATGTCACTACGTAAGGGAATACTCATATTGCAGGAACTGAGGCAATAGACAGTAGGTAGATCCTTTAGGTGAACTGGCCCGGGAACCCCTATACATAATGGGGAGCAGACCCACCATCTCAAGAGGACAACAAGACAAGAACAGCGAACAAAGTGGGACCATGGTGTAGCACCAACACAGAGTGAAGGTGTCACTTAACTGGAAAATCTAGCATTATGCTCGAGGGAGCCACCCTGTGCACCCTCCGTCGACTCCATCACATGCTCCCGTGAGGCTTCCTGTTTCGACTTCTTGAGAATGTCTTTCATGGCCTTTTGCAACGCTTTCGGTTCCGTAAATATACGTGAAGAGCCCTCCAGGTTCACCTTCAGCCTGGCAGGATTCAGCATCGCGTAGGTAATGTAGTGGTCACGGAGTTGCCTCTTGAGGGGACTGAAGAGTTGGCGGGCCTCCTGGACCTTGATGGTAAAGTCTGGATAAAGCGAGATAGAAGAGCCCTCGTACTGAAGCTCCCCCAATTCTCTTGCTCGGCGCAGAGCTGAATCTCGGTCGCGATAGTTCAGCAGCTTAGCTATCACGGGGAGCGGCTGGGTGCCCGGAGGGGGTCACGGGCCCAGCGATGGATGAGCTCTTTCGACCACGAAGAGATCGGAGCAGGTGTCACGCCCCCAGCAAGGAGATGAGCAGTTTCTCAGTGAATTGCTCCGCATTACCCATCGGGGTAGACTCTGGCAGGCCCGTAATGCAGATGCTACTGCGATGGGAGCGGGCCTCCAAGTCCTCCACCTTGTCTTGCAGCATGGCGATAGATTTGGCCATTTGTTTCTGTACCTGATCCGTCTAGGTCTGGGCTTCCTCAACTTCTGTAATCCTGTGCTCGGTCATATCAGCACGTTCCACTTGCTTATCAAGGGGCTCAGACATCCTATCCATTCGAAAAACAAGGGAGTCGATTTTACCATCCATGGACAATAGACTCTTCTGTATGGTGGCAAACATTTGTTTAACCTCATTCGGGTGATCTTCCTGTTGGTCAGCATCTGAGTCCGCCGAGCGTGCCCTCTCCGCCTCCTTTGATTTAGTGCCTTTTGAATCAAATGGGAATCGAGTCTGTGTCTTATCTACCCTCCCCATCTTGCTAGCACTCGTACGGGAGGGATGAAGGCAGACCGTGCTGAGCATCAATGGCAAGCCACGCGTCCAAGTTCCTTATGTGCCACCAATCTGCAAAGACCGGGGGCAGCGAGAAAGTATCCAGGGGCCACACAAGCAGGGGGAGGGGCCCCCGCAAAAAGAACGGCAGAGAGGCCGGGGTACACACCCCAGGGTCCCCCACCAGACCAGGCACAGCAGGGATCCAAGAGACGGGCGCTGTCGCGGGGGTAGGAGAGTATATCAGCTTCTGCACGCACCTGCCAGCGATATCTTGCACATGTAGGCCTTAGTAGGGTAGGATCACCAGCACCGCGCACCTCTCCAATCACAAGTAGGTATGCACCCGCAGTCACCAGGCAGTGGGTCGCGTCATGAAGAGGGAGGCCAGCCTCTATGCACCGCCCCAAGAGAGCCGCTCGCCCTCCGTGTCGATGCCCCCCCACTGAGAGACTCTCCGCCGTCAATGAGGCGCCCGGTGTCCCCGCGGGGCCCAGACGAGGCACACAGGCCGGCGCCCGCAAGGCATGGGGCCCAGCTCCGCCTGCCCGACACCCCCGCACGGCACCCGCAGTGCCGCCACCGGGCCAGGACTCCACGCAGCTCACCAAGGCCTACGGGCCGTCTAGATAGTCACTGGCATCTCCGGTAGCAGCGTAGCGGGCGCACATCTCTGACCCGCCCTCTCACCGCGGCCCGAGTCAGGCGCGGCCGCCAAAGGTTTCACGGTGTCAATACCAGCCGGGGAAGCATCGATCAGCACACTGCATCCAGGAAACTCTCATGACGCTGTCGGTGGGCAGATTAGTGCCGGGATTGCCAGGATAACAGTAGTGTGGCGCCGATGGCTCATGGAGCTCTTCTTCTACGCGGCCATCTTGCGCTGCGGCAAGCTCCGCCCCGTCACTCATGCTTACCTACTCTCAGAGAAATATTCAGAGAAAACACAGTGGGACGTTTCTAAATAATATTTATTGAACAAACGTCATTCTTCTCTAAAATATGTCTGCTGCAATGATAAGGAGACAGAAGCAGCTATACGCGATTACAAGCACCAAAAGTGTAAATAGTAGATATAGCTCTACAATGGTGCTAAACAATGTATATATGACGGCATATAAAACAAGGCAGTAATCTAGTGTACTCCTACTATGCGAATGTGTGGAGGTGTGGAGCCAAGAATCCCCCAATTACCTGATGGGATCTAGTGAAGGATCCAGTCTTGGTCACGAACTGGACACCCCTCCCGAGGAGTCAGACCACTGCATGGTGATTTCTCAGCATGCAAGGAACCTCTGTGTCAACGGAAGTACTTCCTCTACTAATCTATTGGAATGCTCATCATTTATAATAGAAAGCAGCCTGGCGATGTGCGCATAGATTAGTGATGTTATGGATATATAGATACCCCTGTCACACAGTGGATGAAGATAGTGATGACATTTGTACGTAGTGCGAAGCGAGACCTTGTACATGATGTTCAGGATGTAGTGATAATGTTGAGCGAAGCTAGATGTAAAAACAAGTTTAGTTTCAGAGAAACTAATCCAACATTGTGTGTGCAAATGTGTGCAAAAGGTCATAGCTATAACTGTTATTTGTGAGGACAATGTAAGAAATAAGCTGCTTCGCTAAATGGGCCTACCTGTGGAATACAAAACCCACTCCTCGTACTAAGGGTCGGTATCTTAAAAAGCTATCTAAAAAGCCAGCAGATAATTTTAAAAACGTTAAAAACCACTCTTCAAAGTATCTAAAAGCAAGCTTCCCAATCAAATATGTATTAAAAGTCTTAATGTCGGAGCGCTAGGTGGCGCCCGACCGGCATGGCTGCTCTGCCGTGAAGCTCCGGCTGCCGGACCCCAACGATCCTCCCCATTTCGCCTGCTCCTGCCCTGGCCGACCGCTTTTGGCAGTCTTGGGGTCCTGGCCCGCCCGGCTGTCATCGGTGCGAGTTTGAGAGGTGATCGCCCCCCCGGAGCCGTGTTAGCGGCCTCTCTTCAACGCCCGGCGGGAGGCGGCTACTTTCCTGGATGCTGGGTGCGGGCGCGCGGCTACTCGAGCCCGCGGCGCCCACGAGGCGGCTGGGCCTGGAGGCCCTGGCTTGAGGGAGAGGTCAGCGCTGTTGCTGTGGGGAGAGCCCTGCCTACGATCCTGTGGCTGGCGGCGGGGTGCTGTGAGGCCCCTCTTGGGCGGTGGAACCGGGCCGACATCCAGGCGGTGAGTGGGGCGCCGAGTGCTCTTCCTGCTGGGGTGACTGGAGCGGCTGGGGGTGCTGGAGGTGGTGGGGGCCCCCCCCATCGGACCGGGTGTCGGCGGTCGGGGTCCGGCGTCCCCCCCCCCCTGCGACGAGAATCCGAGCTGAAGGGTGCCCAAACATACAGCCGTGCGGAGTTGCAGAGGACGTGAATACCTGAGGGTCAACTCTGCTGTCCGACCACGTGAGGGATGGACAGCAAGGCCGTCTAAGGCCCGAGACTGCTGGGTGTCCCCCTCCTGCGACCTGAGCATTTTAACCCAGCCGAGATCGTAGGGATAGCCCTGCTGTTTACACACGTGAGGGCTATATAGCAAGGCTGTTTCAGACTCGGGCCTGCTCGCCGTGCAAAACTCTCCCATTCCGAGGCCCGAGCAGGTGAACCCAGTGGAGATCGGAGAGATAGCTCTGCGGCCTGAGACCCGAGCCAATAACCATGTGACGGATGGCTGGACTGTCTAGGGCTCCATCTGTGACACCCGAGGGAGGGCTCCACGCTCGGAGGCTGAGCGGGTGCACCTACTTGAAATCTGGTAAATAACTCCGCTGATTCTGTGGCCACTGGAGGAATAGCAAATCTGGCCTACGATCCTGTGGCTGGCGGTGGGATGCTGTGAGGCCCATCCCGGGCGGTGGAAACGGGCAGACGACCAGGCGGTGAGTGGGGCACCCAGTACACTCCCTGCTGGGGTGGTTGGAGCGGCTGGGGGTGCTGGCCGTGGCGGGGGCCCTCCCCATCGGACCGGGTGTCGGCGGTCGGGGTCTGGCGTTCCCCCCCCCCTCACCCGCCACCAACACTGCTTGCACTGCCCTGGTGCCCCGAGGCCTGCAGCGGTGAGCTGGTGGAGTGGCGCCGCGGCGGGGGTTAGGGCCGCAGGCCGGCGGTCGGGGAGAGGTGGATGGTCATCCCTCGCCTCCTCCTTCTTTAGCCTTCCCCCCTCTGGGGGCCTGAGTGTTGGGGGTGGCCCTGTCCGCGGGGGCCCCTGGAGCCCCTAGCCCTGAGCCGTTCACGGGCGGTGGACGTGTTGGGCTCTCCGAGGCGGACGAACACCTGGTGACTTTGGCGGCGACACGGGGTGAGGTGTGGTGCCCCTCCGGGCGGAATCCTAGGCTGCGTGCAGGCGGCGAGTAACGAGCGGCCTCCAGATCACACAAGGTGTCCTCCTGCTGTTCTCCTCCCGAGTCCCTCTGGCATCGCCGCGGCCGGATCTATTGCCCGTGGTTTGGGCGATGCGCCCCCCGGTCTTGCAGGTGCTACCGCCATGGGTAAGGACAGGGCTGCCAGGTCGACGCCAGCGGCTACCCAGACTAAGATGGACAAATTCACGACCTCCGAGAGGGGGCCGGGCCCCGCCGGGGAGGGGACCCCCCTGGCACCGACCTTGCTGCCATCTTGCAGGCCATCACGGCATCCCGCTCCTCCCTGGAGGGCATGGTGGGGGAGGTGAAGGTGGACGTGGCCCTTCTTCGGCAAGACCTGTGTAACGCCACGGCGCGTATATCTGAAACTGACTCACGTATCTCAACGGCCGAAGACGATATCCGCCAGCTGCAAGACCAGGTGCGTGAGCTTACCACCCACTCTAAAGAGATGCATCGCCGAGTGGAAGACGCTGAAAATCGTGCCCGACGCTGTAACCTCCGCCTGGTGGGGTTCCCGGAAGGAGCGGAGGCGGGTCGCGCGGACGACTTCTTGGAGCGTTGGTTTCAATCCTGGATGCCAGTGGGCAGCCTCTCGGCCTGTTTCGTGGTGGAAAGGGCCCACCGTTCCCTGGCGCAGAGGCCCCCGGGGGCGCCCCCCGTCCTTTTATCCTGAAGATCCTGAACTTCAGGGACAGAGATGCGATCCTCAGGGAGGCCAGACGCTCTGCGAATCTCCGCTACCAAAATCACACCATAATGGTGTTCCCGGATTACACCCGAGAGGTCCAAGAGCTCCGGCGCTCCTACATGGAGGTGAAACAGAAGATGCGTTCCCTGGGCCTCCAATATCAGTTGCAGTTCCCAGCCCACCTCCGGGTCATTTTCCAGCAAAAGACTCTCTTCTTTGACACGCCGCGGGCGGCCTGGGCCTGGCTCACGGAGGAATGTCCTCTGCAGCGTGCTGGTCGAGGATCACCGGTGGAGGGGCGGGCTGGGCAAGGAGCGCCCCGCTCTTCCAGATCCCGAAGGCGACGGCGCACATTGCCCCGGAGACGCGCGGGGGAGGAGGTGACTGACGTGCGCTCCGGGGGGCGGCTGCGACGGGCGTCCGGGGCCTCGTCGGCCTCCTCGGCGGCGCCCACTGGTCCTGACGCCGCCGAGCAACGGACCGTCTCCCCCCGGCGGACGGACTCTGCGACCCAGCCTGCTCCTCAAATAGACACTTCGGACCTCTCCTGCAGCCCTACCATTTGACCTCCACTTGCTGCTTGTACTGTTCTTGTCGGGGAGGGGAAGTGGGGGTGTGCTTCCTGGTTGCTGGACTTTGCAGTCGGGCCTTGGTGCTCCTACACATTTGTTGCTCTCGGCCAGGGCGGGTGATTCAGGTCTGATATGATTTCTTAAGGGGTCCACTAGCGCTCAGGCCCGAGCGTTTTAGCTTGGTTTTGGTTACACACTGTTAGGGCGACAGATGCTTCTGTTTTCGAAGTATAGGGTGGGGGGTGCGGGGTGGGGATTGGTTTGGGGTTGTTTTTTCCTCCTAGGGAGGTTTTTGTTGTTCGAGGGTGCAATCCTCGTTGTTATGGTTCTAAGGCATCTTGTAATGTTTGACCTGCTCTCCTGTCATAGTTCTTCAGGTCCCTCCTTCCGGGGAGATCTCCTGCCCAAGCGCTTATTGGCCCCAGTGTGGACGCGATGCCCGCGGGGACTTGGCATCCTGCGCGCTTCCCGACCCACCCACGGCTCCCTTTCGCGGTTGCTGTGTCTATCTCCTGTCCTACATGCCCTACTTGCTCCCATGGCGGACACACCCCTGCCTAGAGCTGCAGTGCGCGTCTTGTCCTGGAATGTCAATGGTCTGCTAGATCGTTTCAAGCGCATGGCGGTCCTCAAATATGCGCAGCGTGCGGAGATTGACGTTCTCCTTCTTCAGGAGACCCACCTTATGGGTAATAAATGTCCCTTCCTCGCCCGCTATGGCTACGATAGGGTCTGGCATGCAGGCTTCGCCAGGGGTTCACGGGGGGTGGCTATCCTGCTAAGCGTTCCTTTCCCTTTGTACTGACCCAGGTGCATTTGGACCCCCAGGGGATGGTTGTTACGGTATGTGGCGCCCTGGAGGGACGGCCGCTTATACTGCTGTCCCTCTATGCGGCGCCATCCCTGCTGCAGTCCGCTCTTGCCTACACGGCGGCCCTCCTCCCCGGGCTCCCGACGGGGTCCCTTGTCCTCGGTGGGGACTTCAACGCGGTCTATACACCCCATCTGGACTCGACGGGTCCGATCTCCTCAACCAGGACCGCTCGCGCGAAACAGCTATCGTGTTGGGCTGCGGCCCTGGGCATATGTTATGTTTGGAGGGTTTGGCACCCTCACGATCGCCAATATACCCACACCTCGGCGGCGCACCACTCCCACGCCCGTATTGACCTAATTTTTCTTCCCTCTACCGATTGTGCAGGGGTTTGTGACGTCCGCATTCTTCCGCGGGGCCTCTCTGACCACTCGCCGGTGCATCTGGCTCTCGGCCCACCTCCCTTTACTGCCCGTCCGACGTGGCGTTTGAATGCCTGGTTCCTTCAGGACAAGGCCTTTCGGGGGGTGGTGGAAAAAGGGATTGCGGAATACTTCCTTCATAACGTGGGCTCCGTCTCTTCTGCGGCTGTCCTCTGGGAGGCCGGCAAGGCCACCATTAGAGGGGTGGCGAAGGGGCATCTGCAGCAGCAGCGCTGGCGCCGACTCCAGCAACTTGCGGCTTGTGAAGCGCAGGCCCTGGAGCTTGAGCGCGACCAGGAAGTGTTGGGTGACGCTGCTCGGGCGCGGCGACTGGCCTTTCTCCGCGAGGAGATACGCATGCACTCTCTCGATGCGGCAAAGACTCTTTGGCGCTCCTCGGTGGCCCGGGTCTACGGGTGGGGGGACAAGAACGGTACGCTCCTGCACCGACTGGCCACCTACCCTCATGCAGGCCGGGTGATTCCGGCCATCGCGGACGCTGCGGGAGAGACGCACATGGTCTCGGTGGAAATTGCTCAAACTTTTGCGGACTACTACTGCCAGTTATACCGGGCGCGGCCACAGGGGCTCTCCCTTGCGGGATTGATGGGAGGTGATGGAGCGGTCTTGGCGCGGTTGGGGCAGGACGATAGCGAAACCCTGGACCTGCCCATTACCCTGCAGGAGGTTGAGATGGCAATCTCCCATTTGGCGCCTGGGAAGACCCCGGGTCCGGACGGTTTTCCGCAGGAGTATTACGCCCATTTCCGTGATACCCTGGCCCCGCGACTTCGGGATCTCTTCGCGGAGGCGGTAGAGAAAGGTTCCTTCCCGAGAGAGACAGATACCGCCACTATAGTTGTCTTGCCGAAGACTCAACCCCCTTCGCGGTCCTGCTCCGAGTACCGGCCGATCTCTCTTATCAACACCGAGCTCAAAGTCTATGCTACCGTCCTTGCGCAACGGCTGCGCCCGTTTCTGGCCGCGCTGGTTCATCCGGACCAATGCGGGTTTATGCCAAACCGAGGAACCAGACACTGCCTGCGGCGCCTGCATCTTGCTCTGGCCCACCGGGAGCGCCTATCTCCTTATCTGGCCCTTCTACTGGTGGACTTCGAGAAAGCCTTTGATTCGGTGGGCTGGGAATATCTTGGAGACACCCTAGAACTAATGGGGTTTGGCCCCCAGTTTCACGCCATGGTTCGGGTGCTTTACGCGGACCCACGGGCCCGAGTGCTGGTCAATGGGACCCTGTCCCGCGCGTTTTCCATTGGGCGGGGGACGCGGCAGGGCTGCCCGCTCTCGCCCCTCCTCTTCGCCCTGGCGATGGAGCCCCTGGCCGTGCTCATCCGGGCGGACCCGGTTCTTCGTGGGTGGGACTGGCCGGGTATGGTCCCCGATAAAATTGCGTTGTATGCGGACAATGTACTTATTTATCTCTCCGATCCGGCTGTCTCGGGTCCTCGGGTGCGCCGAGTTCTTCATCGGTTTGGGCAGGCATCTGGTCTCCGTTTGAACTCCGGGAAGTCTGTCCTGGTTCCGCTACACCCCTCACGGGAGTGTTTTGATTGGCAGTCTGACATTCCCCTCCGACGGCTGTCCTTTAAATACCTGGGGATCTGGGTTACCCTTCTCCCGGAACTATGCTGGGCTCTCAACGTGGCCCCTGTGGTTAACAAGGCCAGGGCTGATATGATGAAGTGGCAATCTCTCCCACTGAATCCGTTGGTAAGGATCGCTCTGTATAAGATGATGATCCTCCCCCGGTTTCTCTATATGCTCCAGAACACGCCCTGCTCCTTCCCCCGCTCCTGGTTTCGGGACCTGGACAAGACCGCGACTAACTTTCTTTGGGGCGGAGGTAGGCCCCGGTTGGCCTTAGACCGCTGTCGTGTTCTTTCCTATGACGGCGGCCTGAGCATGACGAATCTTTACCTGTATTACCTCGCTACGCGGCTGCTAGTGGTCCATGACTGGTTCTCGGGTGGGTGGGACGATCCGGCTTACAGACTGGAGGTGCGGCTCGTCGGTTTCTCCTCTATTCAAAATATGCTCTATGGTGCGACGGTCCCTAGATCGCTTCCGGAGGTCGTGCGGGCCCCCTTTCTGGCGTGGCGAGCGGCTCTACGGCACACCCGGTGGTCGAGGGTGTTCACCCGGGTGACACCGCTATGGCATGGCACTTGGATGCGGCGGGACTCGGTGGCTTTCGTGGCTGGGACCTCCTGGGGATCTCCAACCTGGGCGACGTCTGGCGGGGAAGCCACATGTGCTCCTTTCAAGAGCTCCAGAGCCGGTTTTCTCTGCATCCCTCGCAGTTTTATCGTTATCTCCAGTTGCGCCATGCGCTCCAATCTCACGTCCCCCTGGACTCCAGGCTCCCTGACCATAGCCCGCCTGAGGCCCAGGTGATGTTGGGTTATCTTGGGAAAGGGGGCATCTCCCGTATTTACCGATCCTTGGTTAATAATACCCCGATGGACTGGAGTGGGATGAAGCAGCGGTGGGAGGCCTGGGTGGGCCCTCTGGACGACATTGATTGGAGGGACGCCCTTATGGCACCCAGGACGATCACCACATCAGCTCGATTGCGGCTTGTCCAGGTCTATTACCTTCACACTGCATACCTGACCCCGGAGCGTATGTTTCGCGCCGGCCTATGCCAGGGGGCCACGTGCGGGCGGTGCGGACCCGGCTGATTTCTTTCATATGGTTTGGTCTTGCCCTCGATTAGACGGCTTCTGGGGGGACATTGAAACTGATTTAACTGACGCCCTGGGATGGGAGGTCCCCCATGATCCTCGAATGGCGCTACTGGGCATAACAGATGGGTTGGATGGCTCCCGCAATGAACACTATTTCTTAACCACGGCCCTGGTGGTGGCCAAGAGGGATATAGCGGCCGCCTGGAAGCGGGCAGACCCTCCCACGGGAGACAAATGGCGGAGAGGGGTGGATTGGTGCGCTGCACAGGAAAAGACACTGTATGCTGCTAGGGGTTGCCCCAAGAAGTTCCGGAAAATATGGGGGAAATGGCTCGGGGGCCTGGGTTAAGGGGGTATATGCGTGGGGTGGGAAAGGAGGGAGAGGGGTGGGGGGGAAAGCCTGTGCTGATGTTTTCTACTTACTATGTGACGGGTCTGACTGCTGACAAATTGCTCGCTTTGCTGTATGTCCTGTTTGATCGTGATGCCAATTTGAAAATCAATAAAAACTTGTTTATCAAAAAAAAAAGTCTTAATGTCATTATATTATTTGCGATCCCAAGCACACAGAAAGCCATGGTGCCTAGAAAAAGAAAAAGTTATTTCATTTTTTTAGAAAAAGCCAAATTGTTCTCACACAGAGAAAGACAATTGTTTATGTGTTCTGGGTGGTGGTCGCAACATTGCTGTTGCCCACACCCGCAGAGTTTCCCATTGTAGCATGTTTAAGGAGCAAAGGTGATTCCAGCCAGTTCCCAAAGCAGCCGCTGAGGGAATCATTGAATCCAACAAGTTGTCTGCAGAGCTGTTTTTCACATCACTTGGAGCTGAAGCATCCCAGGGTGGCTCTAAGAATTGATTCATCATCAATGGAATACGCTTGAGACGGCAATACGCATGGGCCTTTAAGTAGTCCATCAGTACTTCAATGTCTGGTGGGGCAACCAATTCTGATCCGAGACATATATCCAGGACGCATTTGTGGCTGCAAAGCAGGCAGCGGAAGACAGATTGTATGCAGTCAAGTAAGACCTGCCTGAACGACAAGAACCAGTGCTCATTACGTTCTTGAAGCCGAGGTGGCCAAAGAAGTCTATCATAAGCTCATGGCAACGCAGCACTAGCTGAGAGAAATGTCCTTGTAACCATGCTGGGAACTAATGCATCCTGTGCAAGTAGGTAAAATGAATAATCCGCAGTCTGCTGCTTGCTTTTATCTTCTCAATCTGCTGGCAGCAGTACGTCCACTGTGTATTCTCGAGTGGTAAGCCTAATGGGTAAGGTGAGAGTGTCCCACCGGATTCTAGGTTGTTTACCCCCCCAAACAAGTCGAATCAGCTGCCTTCTCAAACTTTTGAAAAAATAGCACCCTGGGGCATAGAGAATATTTATGTATAGGTACAGCAACCGAGACAGGATTACCATTTTCATTAACACAATGCGTCCTACCAAAGATAGAGGCATAGCAATCCATATGGTAATGGATTAAGTTTTGGCGTACCGCATCCTGCCGTAGTTTGATCCCAGTAGTCCCTCCCTTTTTCTAGTGATAACCATACCCAGGTATTTAAATATGATTCACACCAACTCAGTGGATAGTCGGAATCAAAGAGAGGGGTGTTGGGAGTGAGAGGGAAGATCTGAGATTTCTACCAATTGATTGTTATGCCAGAGAGTTCTCCAAATCTAATAAATTCGTGGAGTATCTCACTGAGACTGTTCTGGGGGTCCCTGACATATAGTGTGATGTCATCCGCCTAGAGTGACACCAGAACGTGTCTAGACGGGTATCTCATCGCATATTCCCAGAGATGTTGCCTGAAGATAGCTGCTAATGGTTTCAGCGCAAGGATAAATGGGAGGGGAGACAGTGGGAAGCTCTGCCTGGTGCCGAGTTATGTCAAAGATAGGGGAGTGCGCTCCATTGATAAGTAGTTTTGCCACCGGTCTGTGACATAGTAGCCGCACCCATGCTCTGAATTGCGGGGGTAAATTCATATGCCGCAATACTGACATCAAGAAATCCCACTCCAGGGAGTCGAAAGCCTTAGTGACGTCCAGGAAGACTGCCACAGCGTTCAGCTCCGGATCTACGTCCTGGATAATCAAGAACAAGGTGCATAAGTTGTATTGAGTAGCCCTACCTGGAATGAATCCCGCCTGATCTGGTGTACTAACCCTTTCATCAGCAAACCAAGCCGATTTGCCTGTATTTTTTCATCACAATTTATTAATGCCAATGACCTATATGATTCGCTGTTGTCAGCAGGCTTTCCTTGCTTTGGAAGAGAGATGACGAGGGCTTCTCCCATGGTATGCGGAAGGGTTCCTAACTGTAATGCCTCTTCATTTCGTTTTTTTAGGAATGGAGCCAGAACTTCGATGTATGCTTTGTAAAATTCTGCCATGAGCCTGTCCTGCCCTTAAACCCTTACGTGACCCCAGTTGCATAATGGCAGCTCTTATTTCATTTTGCTCTAAATCAGCTGGGAGGAATTCCTGTTGAGTGTCACTCCGCCCTCCAAGCTCCATTGACTCTAGATAAGAGTCTACATCTAAAGGGACAGCTCTCAGAGTGGTGTACAGCGAGGAATAATACGCCCAGAAGATCTGCAAATATCTCCTCAGTGTCTTTTTGGGGTTTCTCATACGCATCTCGGATCTACATGACATAATTGGAAAACCGGAGTTTAAGCATCAATTCAGCCAATGCTTTCCCCACCCATTCTCCCTCTCCATACTTACTGGCTCTATGATATTTTCCGCTGAAGAGCTTTCCTTCTCAGCCGTATTTTGGTATTCTGTAAGTGTTTCCCTAATTTTTGTAGCACCTTCTGTCCATTGGTTGCAGCAAGTTTATCTTCTAATTCTCAGAGATTCTTATCCAGCTTCCCCAAAGTGCACCCGATGTCTTTCAGTATACCCCCTGCTTTAGTAATACATGTGCCCCAATGGTCACTTTCAGAGCCTCCCAAACCCTTGCCAGGGTAGGTACAGAGTCTATATTGCCTTAAGGAAGTCCTCCAGTTCCTGCCACAGTTCTACCGTGCAGGGAGCATCCAGTAACAATTGTGTAGGAAGACGTAAGGACATGTAATTGGGGGGTTTCCCGGAGGGGACATCTGCAAACATACCGGGGAGTGATCAGAGTATGTGTGTGCTAGAGGTTGTGTTTGTGCAATCCAAGTCCCAAGCCCCCTTGACACCAACCAAAAGTCCAACCGAGACCAGCTGGAATATGCCGTGGAGTGGTAGGTGCCTTCCCTGTGTGTTTGGTGAGTAGACAGCCAAATGTCAATTAGTCGGTGTTCTTCCATGATCAGCTTCAATTGGCATTGAATACTTGTGTGGTGTTGTGGTAGGGATGAGAACAACTGAGGGCTCGCTGTATAGTAAGGTTGAAATACCCGCCCCAGATAATGAGAGGAGCCAATGTTTATGACCTGCCCCCACAGAGAGACGAAGAACAATTTGTCATCAATGTTGGGTCCATATGCAGTTGACCAGTGTAACTGAATGAGATGCCAGCCTCCCCCAAACTACACTACACCTTCCACGTGAGTCATTCAGGGTTCCCTCCGCTACATAAGTGGTGTGTTTCGTATAAGGATGGCGGTTCCCCTTGAGTAGAAGGAGTATGAAGAAAAACATCTGTGCGGTGCCCATCGCACAGCAAAGGTAGGAGTAGCTGCAGGGGCCATGTGCACTTCCTGTAGCATGGCTATGTGTACATTGTGCCTACCTAAATAAGCTATGAAATGTCGTATCTTGCATGGGTCGCCTAGCCCCCTGACATTCCATGTTAACAAGTTCAGCCCCTTCTGCTTATTGCTATCTACCATGTGATCCTGAGTTGCTTGGGAATGATGCCTTAGTGTTTTCCCTGAGTCTCCTGTTGTTTCTGTTTGGTTGTGAAAGTCGACCATCTTTCTTGTTTGCTCTGTGTGCGTCGTGCCATCTACTCACCACACAGCGCCTCCCACCCACAGCGACTTCCTCAACTTGCCCTGAACTAGCCACCCCTCCCTCCTTTGCCCCCATAACAAACAAGAATCCCAGTGTTGCAGGATGCCAGCAGCACTGCTCTGTGTAAACAGATAGTATGGGTTCTGAGGGATGTAGAGTAGATCTAAAGAAAGAAGAGACACAGAAAGGATAAGAGTGTCAGTGTATAAGAATAGTGAAGAGAAACAAGAAAGAGGGAGGAAGTAGTTTAGGAGGAACAATAAAAGCAATAACTCTATGTCTAAGTAGAGGGTAATCCTAGTATGCAGTATCGCCTAGGGGGCGAAGCAGAACCTCCTCCTTGTAGCTCGATGGGAGGGGAGGGTGTCCGGAACTTAAGTGTGGTGCACCTGGAGTGTCCTTTCCTGTTAGTGATGCATTCCCCATGATTATGCACGCCCAAGCATGTCCTTCCTGCATGATTCTGTGGGAGCTCAGCATTTTGAAGGCATCCCACCAATTGTTCGTGGGAAGTTCTCTTCATGTTTTGGTGAAATTGTGCCTTTTGTTTCAGAGAGAGAGTCGTGTCTAGTCCGGGCATTTCATAGTCATTTCAGTTTCCATATGTTCTTATTACTCCACTTCCGATGTCGGTGAGACAGCTCTGCTTCCAGGCGGTGAGCTCCCGCCCAGCGAGGACTCCTGGATGCATTCCATCACTTGCTGTGGGAATGTGTAAAAATGTTGCTTTCCCTGTTACGTGATCCTTAGTTGTGCTGGCATATGTGATGTTAGCCTGCTCCAATTTTTTCTTGGCCAGTAGGACCTTCTTTCTGGCTTCTTGGACCACCATCGTTAAGTCCAGAAACAGGGCGATACTGTGTCCGATGAACATCAGAGACTGTTGTTCCCTTGCTCTGTGTAAGGCTGTGACATGGTCTCAGTAGTTTAGAAACTTAGCCACGATGGTTCTGGGGGAGTCCCCAGGGGAGAGCGAGCAACGAGTGATCGGTGCGCTCTTTTTACCACCAGGAGCGGGAGAATGCAAGCTTCCCAAACCTAGTGACCGGCATACGCTCCACATACTCCTCCATCTTCCTGGTGTTGGCAGATTCAGATACTCCCAGGATACGTATATTATTCCTCCTGGACCTAGCTTCCGAATCTTTGTTTTTGGCCCCTATTATCATCAGGAGGCGAACCATTTCCTTCACTTGCTCACTTCTGCGGAAGGTGGTGTCTTCAGGCTGCAAAATTCTGTGTTCTGCCTCTCCTATCTTGCTGTTCAAATTTTTCGGTTATGAAGTCCATGCGTGTGCACCTAGAGCCCATTTCGGACTTGATCGAGGTTAGGCTGCATTGTATTGTCACAAGCAGTGATTTCATATCTTCCTCTTCCGGCTGCTGGCTAGGATCGGTCCCCTCAGCTACCTTAAGTTCCCAATCATGACTATGTTCCCTTGCTGAATTTTGAGGTTCGAATCGCAGTTTTGATCGCCTACCGTCTAGAATATGCTCTTGAAGGCAGGAGCACACAGGACCTTCTTGTTGCTGTCCCTTTCTAGTTGAGTTGCCCCTCTTTCGCAAGTGCCCCGATCGCTGTTGCTGCAATCGATGATGACTTCCTCCGTACACCGTGTGCAGTCCTCTGGTGTCTTGTTTGGATCCTCGGGTAGGCCAAATTTCACACTCTGAGGGGAGATTGCGTGTCCCGCTGCTTCAGGGTTCGCGCTCAGGCTATTATGCAGGCCCGCTCTCCCCTCCCTAAATTTACAAGGGCCTCTTGCTGCAAATGTCAGTGCTACAGATCTTGTGTTGTGTTTGGCACTGGTCCCTTGAGAGGGCATAAAATGGCGGATTTGTCTGCCTCTTCTGAGTCCAGGGGGGCACCGCTTCCCACCCGAGCTCCCGATTGTCGGGGGCCCTCCGCTGTTGCTCAAAGTTCCTGACTCCATCACCGCTCTTCTTCCCGTCACATCGGCCCCCGTACCTCTTCCGCAGAGTGGTGCCAGCTTCGCTCCAGTGGGCCCACTGCGCTGGCTTCTATTGCGGAGCCACCACTGCGTCCACGGCTCCTTATGTCGCTTCAAGCGGGAAGTCGCCACGTCTTTGCGCTTGCTTCCCAGCCGCAGTCTGCCCTTCTCACACAGAGGGCCGCAGCAACATTTTGCCCCTCCTCTGTGGGCCTCACCAATTAGCTCCTCGATCGGAGGTGTCCCGCCTGTAATAGCACGGTCTGACGGCTCTCTACACTCCACCGCACTATTCTGTCTGGCTCGCATGCATTTTCAGCACACGATAAGCACTGCAGGTGCAGGATTTTGATGTTTAGGCATTCCAGACTGCAGGAGTCTCACTAATAGGTGGCTGCTGTGGTCAATTTGCTATCCCGCCCTCTAGCGCCCAGTCTATCTCGCCTTTCCAACACTCGAAATCCTGTATAAACAGTTGGGAAATAAAGGAGGAAGAGTATATCATCTTGATATTTGTTAGCATTTTTTTCTTTGTAGTTATAGGTGCAAGCCTATAGTAGTACATGGCTGGGTCTGATGTTTCAAAACATGAAAAATAAGCAAACTTCTTTGCTAAAGTCTTTGAACTACTTTTCGGAGGTGTTGGGCAGTGATCCCATTGTGTGTAATTATAAACAGCGCGTGGGATACTAGCTTTATGTAAAAAAAAGGTGACCATAATGCTGGTAGCAGAACATGTCTCCAAAATTACTTGTACCATCATACAATTCATCATTAGAAAATGCAGCTGATTACTGTTATGTTATGTTAAAATTATTTGTAAAGTGCACTTACATCAAACGGTTTCATGGCGCTAAATATAAAGCAAATTATGCAGTTTCAATCTCCCTGTCATGGTCAAGGGCTGCGGCTCTAGGGGCGCTGTCACATCACTCTATTTAGCTGTTGGTTGTGGCAGATGCGCTTGTCGCAAAGACTCTTCTACCCGCAAGGTCTGCGGTAAAATGCACCATGTCATCTCTTCATCGCGTTATTGGTGGGTTTGCCATAAGAGATGTACATGTCTGTATCTCAACTTCTGTCGTCACGAAGAGAAGCCTGTGTCATGTAACTATGCCCCAGTGAAATGACTTGCTGTGTCTTGAACTTGTGTTCCAGAGAAAAGACTTACTAACGATACTTTCCGCCTTATTATGCTTTGTTTATTGTTTGTATAAGTTATTGCCATGCTTTATTTCTGCAGCCGTTATGCTCATAGCTGCACTCTGGCCACGCCCCCCACAGACGTCCTTCCAGCATGCCTCTTCGCCTGGGCGGGTCCCTCCTATAAAAGGGAACCACACCCTGATGCACACGCTCGTTATTCTCCTGCTTTCCCAAACATCGGAAGCCGGTATCGAGAATTCAGCTTTGCGCCGGTACAGGGACAAACAGCTGACTGTTGAGTTGCGAGTCCACATAATAGCGTGAGCAGGAGCGCGTCTTCCCCGGCGGACTCGGGTGAGAGCGCTCCAGCTTTCTTGCCTTTTGAGACATGAAAGCTTTGGATAATTTTTGAGCAGATTACGTTCTGGGCATAATCTTGAAAACTTTGCATTTCGATGTTCATTGGACACGATCTTGAAAAGACACGATCCTGAAACTTTTGTTCATTGACCATTACCCTTAAGAAAGTTCCTGAACTTTATAAGGACAATTTTTGGATAATTCATCTAATAATCGTTTTGAAGTCAACTGTGTGAAGGTTGCGAGGCTGGTCCCGCAGTTATCCTTATTCAACCAAACAATAGAACAGCTTGCTAGATGACGCTACAGTGGCAGGACACATAGGTAGGTGCACAGTCCCTTTCCTTTTTCTATGCAGGTAAACTGCTTAGCCTATGTACAGACTCTTACATGGTGTCAGGTTCTCTTTAACCATGTGTATGTTCTTTTGTAATTCCCTTTTGTAGTTTCACCAATATCAACAAATCATCTGATTAAGCAATAGGGAAATACAGGTGACTATCTTAACAAAAAGCAGTACATATTGTTGGAATTCCCAATTAGGTTATTTTGAATAACATCCTGAATACTTCTATTACAGATCTCCTTCCCAGCTGTTCCCTACTCAACACCCTTTCCCCCACCTGGCCACTCTAAACATCTGTGTCATTACAACAATCAGATTTCGAGCTGCCTGGAGGTGGACCCTTCTAGCATCGAGCAAGTCCCGAGGTTCATCATCTCTGACAGAATAACGAGCCCACAAATTATATTCCTCCTGGCTTGCACAGCTCTAGAATGGCTACTCTTGACGATATTCTTAAGGCATTAGAACATGTGCAACAAGAGATAGCAGACTCCAAGGCGCGTGCCGCAGCCTTAGCAGATAATGTAGCAATTTTGCAACAAAAAATAGAAGTCAAAGAAAAAATAGAAAGGAACCCATTCGATGTCCCTTTAGGTAATTTCCCGAGTGCAGCACATACCTTTGGACATGGTGCGTAAGGAGGTGTTGTACCACCTACTTCCATATCAGTCACGGTTCCCCCTCAAAGACCTTTAGCAGTACCTGAGCGTTTTTCTGGTGACCCTAACTAAATTCAGATCTTCCTTACACAAATTGAGTTACATTTTACGTGTAGACCCACTTCTTTTCCAGATGCCCAGTCTAGAGTGGCATTTCTAACTTCCTATTTGATTGGGGATGCAGCATCTTGGGCAGTGCCTTTAGTTTGTGAAGATAATACCATTCTATATTACTGGAAAGACTTTGTTAGGGAATTTGAGAACGTTTTTTATAGGAGAGCAGCAACCCTTTCAGATGATAGGGAATTATTAGAATTACGACAAGGCAATCGAGATCTGGTAACATACTTAACGCATTTTAATCGTCTAATATCAGAAACTAGAAATCCGGAAGAAAAAAGAGCTGCTATATACTACCAGGGACTACGCGACGAACTGAAAGATGTTTTAGCACAAATTGATCCACAACCTAAAGGCTGCACAGAACTAATCAATCTTACCTTACGCCTTGATCACAGATTGGCAGACCGAAAGGGACGTCGCACGGATCGTGGTGGATATTGCTTCGACCGCCCAAAACCAATCAGCAGTACTTCCTCTCAAGAGAACCATAGTGAACAAACGGAGATAGGTTCGGTTCGACCTGCCCTAACCAAAGATGAAAAGGAATCACGCCGCAAAAACGGATTATGTCTGTATTGCGGCAGGAAGGGGCATTTTGTTAGGGAATGTCCCACTAAGCCACGAAATAAAAATTACCCACCAACAAAGACTGTAAATTCAACATCTACACCGACGGAAAACTAGTTGCCTCAAAGGATGACAAGAGGGACCCTTTGAACGCTTGGCAAATTCCCTCTATAAGTTCTTCTAAGCATGTTGCTCATTTAACTCCAAATATGGTTTTAACTGTGTCACCAACTGTAAAATATTCCATCAAGGTACTCCTCGATTCAGGGTGCAACAGGTAATTTTGTAGATTCCACTTTAGCACAAAAACTACTGTCGCCATGTGTACTAAAGAAATAAGCAGAAATAGTACAAACTGTGGATGGCCGAGAGTTGTGTTCAGGTCCCATTACCCAACAAACTAAAATCATGCAATTGGACTTCATAGTATCCACTATGCGACATGTAGAAAAGATCTCATTCAACCTCATTAACGCTCCTCAATATGGATTCTTAGTATGCCATGGTTACAAGCTCACAACCCACAAATAGATTGGGTCCAAAGAAGAATTACTGGTCTCTCAGACTCTTGCGTTAAAAACTGTGAGGTGTTTTCATGTGAACAAGAGGAAGAAAGTCACATGGTAGCTACAGCAGAGGAAAAAGAAACAATTTTACCTCCTAAATATGAACGTTTCAGAGATGTCTTTAATGAGAAACAAGCAGACACTTTACCTCCTTATCGGGCATACGACTACCAAATTGAATTACTCCCTGGTGCAGTAATTCCGAATTGTCGTATTTATGACTTTGCCGAAAAAGAAAACAAACATCTAAGCGAGTATTTAGATAAATACCTGGCCAACTGGATTATTATACCCTCCATGTCACCAGCAGCCTTTCCACTTTTTTTCGTGCCGAAAGCCAATGGCGAGCTCCGCATGTGCATCGATTATAGAGCACTAAACAAAATCACAGTGAAAAATAAGTACCCACTTCCACTCATCACAGTTCTCCTGGATCAAGTAAAATCAGCTGTGATTTACACAAAACTAGACCTGAAAGGAGCATATCACCTAGTCAGAATGAGAGCAGGGGATGAGTGGAAAACGGCATTTAAAACCAGGTACGGTCTTTTTGAATACACCGTAATGCCGTTTGGTCTTTGCAATGCCCCAGCGGCGTTTTAATTTTTTCTGAACTATATTTTACAAGAATACCTAGACAAATTTGTTGTTGTCTATATCAATTACATTTTAATCTATTCTACGTCTCAAGACACTACACGAACATCATGCTGCGACAATATTAGAACAATTACAAAAAAATGGGCTCTACTGCAAATTAAGCTAATGTGATTTCCATGTTACTCAAGTAGAATTCCTCGATATTATACTAACTACTGGAGGTTTTCAGATGGCGCAAAGGAGGATCCAGCAGTATTGAACTGGCCTAGTCCAAAAAATGTCCGTGATGTGCAGAGCTTTTTAGGCTTCGCTAACTTATAGACGATTTATCAATCACTTCTCACAGACAATAGCGCCCATTACTCATCTATTACGAAAAAACGTCTCTTTCCATTGGAATCCTGAAGCTCAACAAGCATTCGACCAACTCAAGCAAGCTTTTACTTCTGCTCCTGTTTTTGTGCACCCAAATCCAGAGTTGCCATACATTGTAGAAGCTGATGCATCAGACATAGCTCTTGGTGCTATCTTGTCACAAAGAAACGTTCACACTGGACAGTTACACCCAGTAGCATTCATGTCTCTGGAAGGACCCATCGCCTGCACACAATGTAGATTTCAGAGTAACTGGGAAGCTGAAACTCTACAAAATGCTCCTTCAGCATCTATTTCTGGGCAGTATGATACTGGGCCCCCTGCGTCCCCGGATATCAACACGGCCAGCAATAGCCATATCCCGACTCCTAAAACTTTACAGTACAACCACTGGAAGGGCTTTTTAGGTAACGTGAGATCGCTCCCAAAACATGCCTCAGAGATCTGGGACATACTAACTACCGACTTACCTGATGTGGGTTACCTGACTGAGACCTGGTTGAAACCCACTAGCGGCCCCGATATCAAGATCGCCATCCCAGATGGCTACAGGATTCTGCGGCTTGACAGGCAGCTGAAAACCGGGGGAGGGGGGGGGTTGCAATCATTCATAATGATCGCGCAAAAATTACCATTCTAGACCAACGCACTAACGCCCAAATTGAAATTTTGATTTTCAAAATGGAAATGGTCACCCACGATTTTTGGAGAGGGGCATTGGTTTATCGCCCCCCTGGCCCTATAAAGGATTTTTCCGCTCAATTAATGGAAATAATAGCCCCCCATGTGATTGCTTCTAAGAACTTCCTATTATTGGGTGAATTTAACATACACAGTGACAATCTTTCGCTTCCTGAAATATCAGCCTTTGTCTCTGACTTATCCACACTGCACCTTACCAAAAAGAATGATGGCCCTACACACACGGCAGGCCACACTATTGACATAATTTTTTCCAACACTGACCGGCTAATCTGTAAAGCCACCCGCCCTATGTGTTGGACGGATCATGCTCTTATCAGTTTCCAAGTGCAGTGCCCTCTTACGTCCACTTCAACGGCAGCACACACCCAATTCTCCTACAGACAATGGTCTAAAATCAATCCGGAGTCCTTTTCACTAGCTTTCATACCCCCTAGGTACCTCCCGACCAACAATATCGAAGATAATCTTACCCTCTTTAACACTACTGTTCTAGCGACCATCAATTCTATTGCCCCTGTAAAGATATGTACTAAAGCCCCTAGGAATACTTTGGCTGTCTGGTTTACCCCCGAACTACGTACAACGAAAAGCCGCTGCAAAAATCTGGAAAGAAAGTGGCGGCGCACCCACCAAGACACCGATAAAGCGAACTTTAGTGCCGTGCTCACTCTTTATGTTTATCAAAAGGAAATTAAACAAGCGCGCAGAGCATATATAGCCTCGCAACTAAGGCTAGCAGGTAATGCGCCTAAAATCCTCCATCAAATTCTGCAAGATTTCACTTGTCCGAAAGCTTGTGATTTGGACAATAATCACTCCCAGTCTCTTTGCAATAAAATTAGTTCCTTTTTCATACAAAAAATTGATACCATCTATGATAAATTTTCTAAAACCTGTCACACTTTACTGTCCGATGACACTGTGAAATCCCCTACTGTCAAACACTCAACCTTGCTGACCTTTCCTCCCCTCTCACGGGACGAGACCGTCACACTATGGTGCAATGTTAAATCTGGCTCTCCCTTAGATGTTATGCCTGGAAGAATAGCGACGTCTCTTGCTTATGCGCTTGCAGACTCTGTCAGCCTGCCTTTTAACTCCTCTCTAAGTAAGGGGCTAGTTCCCCTCTCTTGGAAAGCTGCACAGGTCATTCCACTGCGTAAAAATAACAAGCTTCCTATGGATGACCTCTCCAACCTTCGCCCTATTTCCCTCCTCCCTTATCTGAGCAAAGTCCTCGAGAAGAATGTGAACAAACATCTTTCGAACCATATCGAAGCGACTGGCTACCTGGACCTGTCCCAATCAGGGTTCTGCACAAACGACAGCACCGAGACTGCCTTGGTAGCTGTCACCGATTACATCAGGCGGACGCTCGATCAGGGACAATCTGCCATCTTGGTCCTTTTAGATCTTTCCGCCGCTTTCGATACGGTTGACCATCTGACCTTGCTCGGAAGATTAAGAGGGACAGGACTAGGGGGTATGGCGCTGAATTGTGTAACTAGCTTCCTTACTAACCGCACACAAACCCTTAACCTAGGCCCTTTTCGTTCCACCACCGAATGTCTGACCAAGGGCGTGCCACAGGGCTCTTGTTTGAGCCCAACGCTATTTAACATCTATGTGGCCCCCCTTGCTTCTCTCCTAAGATCCCTTGGGTTCATCCCCGTATCCTATGCGGATGATACCCAACTTATCTTCCCTTTTGATAAATCCTCACTGAAAGCCCAAACATCTTTCTCCCAAGGTATGCTGGCCATTTCGGAGTGGATGAGCGGAAATTTCATGCAGCTGAATGCCAGCAAAACGGAGATTATCCTCTACGGAGATGCCCCTATCATGTGGTCACCAACTTGGTGGCCAACTGAGCTGGGCCCCGCTCCTTTGCCTAAACTAACAGTAAAAAACCTTGGTGTCCGCTTCGATCAGGCTATGTCTATGAAGGATCATGTATCTCACACAGTCAGTGCATGCTTCTTTACACTGCGCCTTCTGAGGAAAGCTCTTCCCTATCTCCCGGACTCTTTTCGCAAGACACTTGTTCAAGCTCTGGTATTAAATTAACTGGATTACTGTAACGCCCTTATGGTCGCCGCCAATGAATCTGCCCTTAGCCGTCTGCAAGTGGTGCAAAACACCGTAGCACGATTGGTTACCAAAGCTCCGGGCAGATCAGCCTCTCTCCCGCTGCTTCGGCGACTGCACTGGTTGCCGGTGAGGAAACGAGTCAAGTTTAAGCTCTGTTGCTTGACACATAAAGCACTGTGGGGCCCCGGCCCTCCATATCTGGCTCCTCCAATACATTCCCAACCGCGACCTGAGATCAGGCTCTAAATCTCTGCTACTCATTCCGAGGATAAAGAGAGCACGGTTAGGAGGCAGATCCTTCTCCTACCAAGCACCGTTGGTCTGGAATCAGCTTTCCCTCCCGCTCAGACAATGCTCTGACTAACTTAGGTTCAGAAAGATACTAAAGACCACCCTTTTTACAGAATGACATCTCTCCATCGTCCCCGCACAGTTCTGCCAGCGCTGAGAGACCCCTTCGGGGGTGATTCACGCGCTTTACAAACTATCTAACATAACATAACATGTCTAAACAATTATCTGCTGCGGAAAGAAATTATACAATTGCTGAAAAAGAACTATTAGCGATAAAAGAAGCCTTCAAAAAATGAAGACACCATTTGTTAGGAGCTCGTCATACTATCACAGTGTTCACTGATCACCGCATTTTACAATTCATGAAAACAGTGAGAGTCTTGACTCCACTTCATTTGCGGTAGATGCTCTACTTCTCAGAATATGACTTTCTGGTAACATTCCGTCCTGGTATAGAAAACAGAAAAGCTGATGCTTTAACCCGCCAAGATTCGACTCTACTTCCTTTGATCGAGGAACCTCAAGCAATAATCAACCCAGTTAAGGTTCTTTGTCTTCTTTCTACAGAGGAGTTTTTAGATACAGTCAGAGACAATTTTCCTACCAACACCTGGAAAACCTGGTTAGCGAAAGGCGCTAACAGACAAATCATTCAAGACCTACCCTTTCATGAGACTGCCTTGTTTTTACCAAAAGAACAATTACAAAATACTGTTTTTGATTGGCATCACAATCACCCATGTGCTGGACATCCTGGTAGGATAAAAACTATAACATCAGTTCAACAAAATTTTGGTGGCCCAATCTGACTCAAGACATTGCAAAATGGGTTGCGGATTGTGAAGTCTGTGCTCGCAACAAAAGTGAACATACGAAAACAAGAGGTCTGTTGCTACCCTTACAAACGCCACAAAGACCATGGGAGCATTGTTCCATAGACTTTATTACAGAATTGCCTACTGATCAAGGGTATACCTGTATCTTAGTGATTATAGACAGCTTCACAAAAATGGGACATTTTGTGCCTTGCAAGAAATTACCCACATCTAGGAATTAGCCAATTTGTTACTTTTGCATGTTGTACGCTTACATGACATTCCTCAAAAGATTGTTTCCGACCGAGAAACTCAGTTTACTGCAACATTTTGGTCCCAATGGTGTCGGGCCTTACAAATTTCTCCCGCTCTCTCTACCAGCTACCATCCCCAAACTGATGGTCAAACTGAGCGACTCAACCAAACTTTTAAACAATATCTGTGTTGTTACATCCAGTCCACAAAAGACTCATGGGTTAACTTGTTATGGTTAGCAGAAATTGCGTACAATTCAGCTCACCATACCTCTACTCAGACGTCCCCATTTTATTCCACGTATGGTTTTCAACCTAATTATCTACCAGTACTTCTTCCTGACAGTCAAAGTTTGGTTCCTTCCATCACCACAGGAGTCAAGCATATCCACTGGCAAATTCACCAACAACTAGAGAAAGCAAAGACTAAGTACAAGTCTGCTGCAGATAAACATCGCAGGCCTGATCCGCAGTACGTTGTTGGAGACAAGGTATGGCTTTCCACCAAGAACATAATGTTTAAAAACAAAAAAGCCTTTCACCCAAAATTCATTGGTCCATACACTTGTCAAACGAATCAATCCAGTAGCCTACAAACTACAGATTCCCCCTCAGCTACGAATTCATCCTGTTTTCACACTTCCTTGTTGAAACCTGCACCTCAACATTGCTCTGTTCCCCCTGATCCTCTTTTGGTAGCTGGGCAAGATGAATTTGAAGTTCATCGTGTTCTGGATTCTCGCAGGCGTCAATCCCGCTTGTGGTACCTAATTTCTTGGAAAGGCTATGGTCCTGAACATGATTCCTGGGAACCTGCAGAGAATGTTCATGCACCTCGCTTGGTGCGACAATTTCATGACTCCTACCCTCACAAACCCGCCCCCAGAGTCCGCTCGGGAGGGGGGAGTACTGTCATGGTCAAGGGCTGCGGCTCTAGGGGCTCTGTCACATCACTCCACTTAGCTGTTGGTTGTGGCAGACACGCTTGTCGCAAAGTCACTTCTACCCGCAAGGCCTGCGGTAAAATGTACCATGTCATCTCTTCATCGCGTTATTGGTGGGTTTGTCATAAGAGATGTACATGTCTCTATCTCAACTTGTGTCCTCACGAAGAGAAGCCTGTGTCATGTAACTATTCCCCAGTGAAATGACTTGCTGTGTCTTGAACTTGTGTTCCAGAGAAAAGACTTACTAACGATACTTTCCGCCTTATTATGCTTTGTTTATTGCTTGTATAAGTTATTGCCATGCTTTATTTCAGCAGTCGTTATGCTCATAGCTGCACTCTGGCCACGCCCCCCACAGACGTCCTTCCAGCGTGCCTCTTCGCCTGGGCGGGTCTCTCCTATAAAAGGGAACCAAACCCTGAAGCGCACGCTCGTTATTCTCCTTCTTTCCCGAACATCGGAAGCCGGTATCGAGAATTCAGCTTCACGCTGGTACAGGGACAAATAGCTGACTGTTGATTTGCGAGTCCAGAGAATAGCGTGAGCAGGAGAGCGTCGTCCCCGGTGGACTCGGTGAGAGCGCTCCAGTTTTTCTTGCCTTTTGAGACATGAAAGCTTTGGATAATTTTTGAGCAGATTACGTTCTGGGCATAATCTTGAAAATTTTGCATTTTGATGTTCATTGGACACGATCTTGAAAAGACACGATCTTGAAACTTTTGTTCATTGACAATTACCCTTAAGAAAGTTCCTCAACTTTATAAGGACAATTTTTGGATAATTCATCTAATAATCGTTTTGAAGTTAACTGTGTGAAGGTTGCGAGGCTGGTCCCGCAGTTATCCTTATTCAACCAAACAATCGAACAGCTTGGTAGATGACGCTACAGTGGCAGGACACATAGGTAGGTGCACAGTCCTTTTCCTTTTCCTATGCAGGTAAACTGCTTAGCCTATGTACAGAGTCTTACATGGTGTCAGGTTCTCTTTAACCCTGTGTATGTTCTTTTGTAATTCTGTTTTGTAGTTTCACCACTATCAACAAATTGTCTGATTAAGCCATAGGGAAATACAGGTGACTATCTTAACAAAAGGCAGTACATATTGTTGGAATTCCCAATTAGGTTATATTGAATAACGTCTTGAATACTTCTATTACAGATCTCCTTCCCAGCTGATCCCTACTCAATACCCTTTCCCCCACCTGGCCACTCTAACCATTTGTGTCAGTACGACAATCAGATTTGGAGCTGCCTGGAGGTGGACCCTTCTAGCATCGAGCAAGTCCCGAGGAACATCATCTCTGACACTCCCATTCATCAGAGAAAGTACTAGAGGTGCTGATGTCATTTAAATTTTAAACAAATACGAAATTTTCAAAAATTTCAGTAGGACCATATACATCATATGATACTCTGTCCTATACAACTCCCTAAGGAACTGGAACCGCTGTAATATTTATTTGATTGCGACGATTGAAGGATATGAATTTAATAATCAAACTAAACTTTTGGTCACCCTTGACATTGAGGCCCTCTACACGAACATACCCCAGGATGCCACCCTCAGAGTCATCAGTGACATCCCGGGGTCGGTTGAGTGTAGAGGGGCCCAAGCAAATTTTATTCTGGCTTGTACAGAATTGGTACTTAAACACAATTTGTTTTTGTTTAAGGATGACCTTTATCTCCAACTCAAGGGCACCAGCATGGGGGCAACCTGTGCCCCGAGTCTAGCCTGCCTGTATGTGGGTCAATTTGAAGAGATCCACATTTTTAATGAGTCAGCTCCATTTTACAAAAATGTGGTGAAATGGAGCAGATTCATAGATGGCATCCTCTTCATTTGGGAGGGTACGATAGATATGCTGGAGCATTTTCTGGCTTGGTTGAACCTGGGGGATGTTAACCTCAGATTCACGTCAGAATATAGTAACCAAAGTGTTAATTTTCTGGACCTGAGGATTAAAGAAATTGGAGGCAAATTAGAAGTTGAGTTATTTTCCAAACCTACGGATAAGAACACGTTGCTACACTACTCGACCTTCCACCCCAAAGCACAAAAAGACAACATCCCCTTTGGACAGTTTCTCCGCTTGCGGAGGAACTGTTCATCTCTCTATGATTTTTACAAACATTCTGAGGTCCTTACAAATAAACTTAAGGATAGGGGTTATCCTAAGAAATTGATTTCACATTCTTTTAAACGAGCTCGATTCTACAATCGAGATAGTATGCTGAAGGAAAGGGAGCCAAGAAAACAGGGTGATGATACACAAAAATTAGTGTTTGCAAGTCAACACTCCTGTCTGAGCAACAAAATAAAGAACATTATTAACTCAAACGGGAGTATTCTCAATGATACTGCATCCACCAAATTAGACAAACCACTATTTGCTTTTAGACGGAACAATAATTTGAGGAGAGTTGGTTCACACTTACAGAGAAGTTTCCTCCATACATCAACGTACATTGATGGGCACCCAAGCTATTGGCAATTACAAATGCAGCCATTGCAATATGTGCGGACAGTGCATACAGGGTAAAGAGGTGCTTTATAATAAACAAACCTTGGTTTCCAAAACCCTTAATAACTGTAGAAGTAAAAATTTAGTATACTTGCTCCTATGTCCCTGTAATTTGGGGTACGTCGGTGAGACATCTCGGGAACTGCGAATTAGGTTAGGGGAACATAGGTCCGCAATAAAGAATAGAAAGGAAAACGCCCCGCTTGTAAGTCACTTCCTAAAAGACGGACACACCCTTATGGACTTTAGGTGGTTCATTATAGAAAAGATAGAAGGCAACAAAAGGTCAGGTGACCTAACCCTAAAACGCAAGAAGCGCAAACAATGGTACATTTCTATTCTTGAAACTATTAGAATGGGCTTAAATACTAAGGAAGATTGGATGAAACTAATAGATTAGGATGGATCACAACTCAATGATGTAGGTCTCACATCGGGTGTGGGTAGATCAGTGGGCAGATCTCCATGTTGTCAGCATAGTTGGTGTACCGGCAGCCAGCTTTACTGCAGGGTAGATCGTACCCATACTGTCCCCCTCATCTGTATATAACCTTTATATTGGATTTAAATATGACTGGGAACAATTATTTTGAATCTATGTAATTCTGCCCCGATTATGCCTCATTAAGATTTATCGAATAGGATATGAGATCCATATGATAGCATCATCACCTCTCCAAGTTGGAACATTATAACCATACTGATCTATATCACCATTCTGCGGAACATATAGAGTGTGAGAATTATTTTAAATTCAGCACTTGTTCACTTGTTTTCTATGTCCCCTAGCATCATGTTTTGATTTTTAATGGCGACATGATGATTCACGATGCAATTTGGCTATTTTGAACAGGTGGGCCCCACTATTGCTTTCTTAGATAGTGCCGCTTTAAGAGAGAGAGTGCCGCTTTAAGAGACGCGATAATAGAGTTGCGCTATTTCGACGCAATGCCACAGGTGAGAATGATCATGCTTAATTATCTCACATATAAAATCGACCGCTAACAGATAATGGGTCTATTGGTCCTTTATCCAGAGATGAGGCAGACGGTGAAAGTTTAGCGGAACCCGAGATTACAACCCCGATCCCCATACAAAGGTAAGCGCCGTAACACACATAAATGTTAGGTTGTTATAACGATGATTCTAATATCTAGATAAGTGAAGCTCACTGTGTAAATAACATATTGGGTCCAGTACTGACTATCTACCTGTATTCTTTATTAGGACCAGATATTTTAAACTATCTTTTCCAAGAGTGGAATCCACGGACCAGGTTATTTTATCTGGAAAACACTTGGAACAGGAGTTAGCAACAAGGTTATCCTCCTGATTCAATTTAAACCATAGAAGGGGTATGTATTGTTATTGAAAAACACCCTTCTTTAAAGGAAGTGAGCATGTTAAGGAAGGTTGTGAGCTGTTTCATGCTGGGCAGAGGGCCTATGTAAGGCTCCCATGATTTGTAATGTAAGTGATAGGTTGTATGTATGATATATTTTAAAAAAATAGTAAGATTGTCCTATTGGGCTATGAATGAACTGAGTGCCTGGTGGAACCCCCCAAACAGCTATATGGACCTTTTGATAAATAAATAAAAGACTTTTCTGTGTTATAATTGTCCATATGGGCTGTCTTTTCAGAGATTTTTTTAAATGTAGAAATGTTTTATGACACACTGGGCAGTATAAATGAATAGCATATTTGGTGAACATTAAGAGTTCCAGTACACATATATTTACTAATATGAAGAGATGTTCAGGTCTGTTGTTTTAGTTAAAAAAAATTCTTTGTCTCATTAGGTTTTTAAGTTTTCATGAAAGTCGGAGAGATTTTATTATTCTTGTCCTGATGAAGGTGGGATTCAAATAAGCATCCAAATAAGCATCCACCACCAAAACGCGTCGAAGTTTGTATCTTTAAGAATTGGTTACGATCCAGGAACTATCTCATGTCGAGATCTATTACGAAATAATAGACTGATGATTCCTATATATTGATTCTCACTGGAAATAAACTTTCTTCGATGAATGTATTGATTTCACGCAATGTTTTTGCTCTCTGGGCCTCCCTTTCATTTTTAACACGCACTTTTTATGTATTTCATTATTAGGATTATATGATTCTGTTAATTATTATTTATGTGATTATGTAACTTTTAATAAATTGTGTATATTCTTATCAACTCAGTTTTGATCATTTAGTCATATGTGGTTGTTTGTTGGGGTCCCTACTGAAGCTTGAGCCAGGTTAAATACTGGGGTGCCTTCATCTCTGATTAGGAATAACAGTGATTGATGCATGTATGATATGATAGTGTATATTTGGGAAATAAGATGGTCTTTATAGATACCCAAGAGAATATTTTTTCTCACATACCGCTGTAATATTTACCAGTGAGTAGTCTCTCAGTTCACGGCTTGATGATGCATGTGGTTTAAGAACCAAGTTTACGAGTTGTACTGCGAACCGTTATGGAAAAAAGTGTTCATTCAGAAGTAGGAAAAGGACAGTTAGTACACCAATCCAAAGTACCAGGAAAAG
Source organism: Triturus cristatus (assembly GCF_964204655.1). Taxonomy (NCBI): domain Eukaryota; kingdom Metazoa; phylum Chordata; class Amphibia; order Caudata; family Salamandridae; genus Triturus; species Triturus cristatus. The sequence continues at coordinate 292,830,432 of NC_140583.1, read as the reverse complement.
TAATCCAATTGTAATCCAGAAATGTATCTGGGGAGCAACAAAGTAAGTCTTTCTCAGCCAATGATAATTTCATGGTAACTGCCAGTCTGCAATGTTCTGAAATATTTAGTCCAACTATCTGTTTTCAATGTCCTCAGCTTGTTTGGTCATTTTTAGAGCAGTAGTATTTTAGCTAAACTTTTTTTGAGATATGGTATGAACAAATGTGGGAACATCTAGTCCTCCAAGCTTGATTTAACCTACAGCAAATACATAGGGTATACCTACTCAGTTTAGGCGGATTTGTTTTTCCTCCCACTACAGACATCTCCAGTTTAAATGTGAGTAGGGGTCTCTGTGGAAGCACGACTGAACAACTCTGATTTGACTGTTAAATAAGAGCCTAAACCACGTTAGGCGCCATGTCATGTAGTTCCTACCAATCCATAGGACCTGCGCATTGCTTGGACAACATAAACTAAGGGCTTGGTATCAAGACTGATTCCGGCCACCCCTGCAGGATATGTTGGTCTATAGACCAGCTAGCTCACAGTTCCAGTGTAAGCCCCCTAACCTACCAGGGAGTGAATGGTTTTCTGGCAACCACTGACCATGACAACCCTGACCACTCGAGATTGTGGAAACAGTATAGAACCTTTCGCTCAGTCACTCGTGCTTACTTACCCTCAGAGAAATATACAGAGACTACACAGTGGGACGTTTTCAATAATAATTATTGAACCAACGTTATTCTTGCATAAAATAAGTGTGCTGCAATGATTAGAAGACAGAAACAGATAAAAATGATTACAAGGACCAAAAGCGTAAATAGTAGATATAGTTCTACCATGGTGCTAAACAATGTATATATGCAGGCATATAAAACAAAGCAGTAATCTAGCATACCCCTACTATGTGAACGGTACTCTAAGTGCACCTTGAGTGTGTGTAAGTGTGGAGGCAAGAATCCCCCCAAGGGCTGATCCAACTCCTTTACCTGATGGGATATAGTGTAGGACCCCGTCTTGGTCACAAACTGGACACCCTTCAGGAAATGTCAGACCACTGCGTGGTGATTTCTCAGCATGCAAGTACCCTCTGTGTTAGCAGAAGTACCTCCTCTACTAATCTATTGGGATGCTCATCTTTTAAAATAGAAAGCAGCCTTACGATGTGCGCATAGTTAAGTGATAATGTTGTGCGAAGCTAGATGTAAAAACAAGTTTAGTTTCAGAGAAACTAATCCAACATTGTTGTGCATGCAAATGTGTGCAAATCACAGCTGGAAATGCTATTTGTGAGGACAATGTAATAAATAAGCTGCTTCGCTACTTGGCCCTAACTCAAGAATATAACAACATAGACAGCAAATTTGATAAGCTACTAGCCGCGATTGATGGTACTGGAGAGAGACTGGAGGGTAATATTGACTCTTGCGATTCAGCTGGGCCTCATAGGAGAAATCTCTAAGAAAATGGCAGAGAGAGTGTCTGTCCTGGAGGTAGCAGACCAAACCTTAGCGCCTGAGGCCCAAAATACAGACCGCTGCCTTACGGAACTAGAGACACGCACCTGTGACTGGAGGCCAGGCTAGAGATATAGAAAGTGAGGGCCCGCAATAATAACATTCGGGGTGTTGGGTTGCTAGAGAGTGGTGGGTAACTCCATGCTTGGTTTCCTAGAGGACTGGCTTCAGGAAGTTGTAGCCCAGAGGGCCTGTCTAAGTTATATGCCCTGGACCGAGTGCACAGGGTCCCTGCCCACCTACCTAAGCCAGGGGCCCCACCCTACCAGTGGCCATTTTCCTGCATTTCTGAAACAGTCATTTCATCCATCAACAGGTCGGTAATCATGGCTCCTTTGTAGTGAAGAATGCTTCAGTCTGTCACTATCCTGACTTTTTTCTCCAAGTCCGACCCTAGAGGGCTTAGTTTACTGCAGTTAAGAAGAGGCGTTGTGAGCTGTGTTTGCTCTACACCCTGCTTTTTTCCGTCCTGTGAACGAATCTAGACAGAGGATGAGTTTCATTTTTTCACAGATCCTGTTGCAGGATGAGACTGGATGGATTTTTATAATGAGTGGATTTTGTGTCTGGAGCCAGTGGACCACCATCAGCCAGCACACCTGAGGCGGCAACGCTTCCGTCGAGGAGTGGGGGGTGAACCGGCCTACCATGCAGCAGGCGCCCCAGGAGCAGACAAAGGAATTGGAGATGGCAGCCTCCCTGGGATCTGGTGGGAGCTCCTAACATCCCGGGACACTTTTCCATAAGAGGTCTATATCCAGCTCAGCGGCCTCCACTGTGGCACTTCTAGAGAAGATCCTTCAGAGAGTCACCCCGGCCACGACAGACAACATTATTTGAGCCCTAACTATGATGGCATCTATGCATCGATAGGCATATGTCTCATTTGTGGAACTGTACTGTGGTGGCAGCATGATATCCTTGTGTGTCTCATGATGCTTATCTTTTTTGGCTGAGAAAAAGCTGGGTGGGTGCATGTGTCTTTTTCCCTGTTTTACACTCTGTTTGATCATTAGGCTGGCTAGACTCTTTCCCCTACTGAGCTTTCCAATACGGACCTGTTTAGGCTATCGTTGATGGGCCCTATCTTGTTATGTTATGTTAAATGAGCTTTTAAAGCGCACATACACCAAGCGGTTTCATGGTGCTAGAGTCCAGGGAGTGCTGCAGCTGTGAGGGGTTTAGTCATATGCCTGGCGGAACAGCCAGGTCTTTAGCTGTTTCCTAAACTGCGCATAAGAGGTCAGTGATCTAATCTCTGTAGGGAGAGAGTTCCATGATTGAGGGGCTAAGACTGCAAACCTTAGTCCTCCATGTTTCTTACTTTTAAAGGATAGAATGACTAAAAAATTAAGATGCAAAGACCTAAGGTCCCGAGAGGGAACACAGTGCTGAATCCGAGAGGATACAAATACTGGGCTGTTACCATATAGAGCTTTAAAGGTGATATACCCCAACTTGAATGCACAGCGTTTGGCAAATGGGAGCCAGTGTAGACTTTCCATTAATGGTTTAACATGGTGCCATTTGGGATGGTGGTGGATTAATTTGGCTGCTTGGTTCTGCACCAACTGTAGGAGTTTTAGTTAATATGGTGGAATACCTGAATAAAGTGAGTTGGCATAGTCAATGCGGGAGATTACCGGCGCCAAGATGACTTGGATTAGGGCTTCTGTAGTCAGAAATCTACTAATCTTCTTGATTCTTCACAGCTAGAAGAAGCAGGAGGAAACCACTGTCCCAATCTGGGCTTTTATAGACCGATCACTGCTGATAACAATACCCAGATTTTTTATGCTGGGAGTGGGGGGTTTCCTAATTTGGGTGGCCAGAAGTAGGAATTCCATGAGTTGGCTGGCCCACCCGTTAGGATCAGCTCACTTTTGACAGGGTTTAATTTTAGATGATTACTATTCATCCATTCGCTGATAAATCGCATGGTGGATTGAAAGTTGAAGACAGAAGATGCCTGATTGATCAATATCAAATCTCAATTGAAGGTCATCAGCGTAGTTGAAGGTGATGACCTTCCTTTCTCCAAGAGATCAGATCAAGGGTAATAGATACGAATTGAAAAGAAGTGGTGAAAGAGAAGAGCCCTGGGGTACTCTGCAGGTCAGTTTCATTTGGGCGGAACAGAAGTTAGCAAGGCGAACTGCTTGAGGTCATGGCCAACCGTGTCGAAAGCCACTGAGAGATCAAGAAGTACCAAGGCCTGGGTGATCCCCCATTCAGCCCCCCTTCTAAGTTCTTCCATGAACGTGAGGATGACTGTCTCTGTTGCGCCGGTCGGAAGCCTGCCTGTTGAGGATCAAGATAGTAGAAATGTTCAATAAAGGAACTGAGGCAGCTAGCCACGTTAGCTTCCAGAACTTTAGCTGGATAGGGAAGCAGGGAGATAGTTAGTTAGGGTTATGGGATCTGCCCCGGTTTCTTTAGCATAAGAAGAATTTCTACATCTTTGAATGCATTTGGAGCAAGGCCCTGTTTAAGGGAGTTATTCAGGATCGAGAGAGGAGGATCCGGACAGGTAAGAAAAGCTTCCCGTAATATGTGTGGGGGACAGCAATCATTGGGAGAGCCGGATCCAACCTTCCTTAGAAGGCTAAAAAATACTTCCCTAGATATAAGGGATCTGATCTAACAGAAGATGGTTTCTACATATGGACGGTGAGGATGTAGGAAGTATTAGTAGGAATACTAGACTTGATGGTGGCAATCTTTTCAATAAAATAGGTGTTAAGTGTGTCACATTGGATTTGAGTGGGGGCAAATTTTACTGTGACCCTGTCTGGTTTGGATAGTTCATCCACAATAGCGAAGATTTCTTTGGACCTGTTAGTAGAGTTTAAGATCTTACGGGAGAAGTATTCGGTCTTGGTTTGCAAAATAGCATTTTGTATTAAGAGTTAGGAATATCTTTTTTGTCTGAGGATTAATTTCGTCTCCACTTGCGTTCAGCTTGACGCAGGGTGAGTTTCTTTAGTTTTAATTCGTCAGAGAACTAACGTTTAGCATCATGAGGTCTCATAATCTTGGTTTTCTTAATGGGAGCCAAGCTGTCGCTGGCAGATTCAAGACAGGATTTGATACTTACTGCTTGGCTGTTAAGTGGCTGCTGCTCTAAATGGGCTGTAGTAGCCAGCAGAGTGCAGAAATCACCTATGTTGGCACATCTCCAGTTTCTTGCCATGCGGCTTCCCTTCAAATGGGGCATGGTGAGGTGAACATTGGAGAGAGTGAATGTTATGAAATAGTGATCTGACCAAGTACACAGGGAGATTAATGAATAAGAGATCATCAGGTTAGATGTCCAAACCTGGTCAAGAATATGACCTTTTACGTGAGTCACAGCAGTCACATGCTGGGTGCAATTCATCCCCGAGAGTAGATATGCAAATTCAGCAGAGCAAGTACTCTCCCCGACATCATTAGCCTAATAATTAAAGTCACCAATTATAAGAATTTTTGCATAATTAATGGCTAAGTGGGTAATCATTTCACCCAGTAACTGGGGAAATAACGTCATACGACAAGGGGATCTGAAAAACAGTTCACAAATAAAAGGAGCTTGAGGAGACTCGAGTTTTAGATTAAGATGTTAACTGATGGTAGACCCGCAAGTGATGTGAACTGTAATGTCTGGTTGTGTATAATGATGTATAATGGCAACACCCCCTCCTACTTAACCCGAAATCCTATTAGTAACTGTTAGGCACTGCTACCAGTATGTCAGGGGCAGACTCTTCAGTAAGCCAGGTTTTGGTAAGAAGGAGTATGTCCGGCTTATCTAAGTCCAGGCTACTATCTGAGTAGGCTACTCACCTTACTTTTTTTGGACAGGATATACCCATATCACAGTCCAGGGGAGGGATTGAAGAAGTTCTGTTGTTTCTTCTTGATTGCTGCTTTTGTTCTTCTTACCGGAAGTGGATGGGCAGCGGGGGTGACTGTCGTGTGTGTGTGTGGCGATTGCCGCTCTGATTGTGTGGTTGGCGTGGGGTGCTGTGGCACACAGGGCTGAGAGAGTGCTCTTCTAGATGGCTGACCAGCTTCGGTTGATCACCAAGAATGTGTGGGGCCTGTCCATGCCCTCCAAACTCTAAAATGTCCAGCCTACTTAAAGCGAAGTGAGGTGCACGGTACGTTTCTACAGGAGATGCATCTGTCGGATAATGTGGGCAGGGCGCTCTGAAAGATATGGAGAGAGCAACTGAACTGCACTGCTTACTCCGTGTTTACGAAGGGGGCCTTATTTGAATCAGCTCTGGGGTGCCCTTCCAACTGCATAAGGCGGTCATTTATTCTGAGGCTCAGTATGTGCTAGTGCTGGATCGACTAGAAGGCAAGGATGTGGCCTTGCTTTATGTTTACACCCCAAATACAGTTCAGTCTTCTTTTTTGAATAGCCTTACGCCCTTCCTGCCAGAAATGCTGCCTTATTTGATGAGTGGGGTAGGACTTCAACTGCGTGGCTGATCTCATTATGGACAGGTCCCACCCTCCGCTTGGCACCCGCACATTAGTTGAAGGGAGCCTTTCACACTTGGGTGCTGCAGTGGAGCCTTGTTGATTGCTGGAGGGCGTGAAACCCCGTGGTCTAGGCTTACTCCTTTCATTCTGGGTTGCCCAACCTAGAGGTGAGGTTGGATGGGGTGCTCTGTAATGATACAGCATATGAGACGCTGGTGGATTCAGAGTACCTGGTAACAACTTATTCCGATTAATGCCCCTTGGTCTGCACATTCCAGTGGTCGCCTCGCAGATCTTGTATCTCCACCTGGCGGTTGGACCCAGCTCTGATTGATGACCCGTATTTGCGGTCCTTGCTTGGTGAGAGAATCAAAAAATGTTGGCTTGAGAATGCAAGTTCTGCGTTGTCAGTGGAGTTGAAAAGGAGACCCTGAAGGTGGTCATGCGCAGTTACTGTACTGTTTAGGGACTACTAGCACAAGCTTTACTCAGTGGGCACTGAAATAAGTGAATCGGTCATACTGCATTACATCATGGATTCCTTCCTGTTGGTCCTAGATCTATTTGTGGTGGAGCGATTGGGTGCTGATATTAGTGTGGAGGAGGTACGAGGTAACATTAAGGAGATGGCTCAATGCAAGGTCCCTGGGTTGAATGGGTTACCCACAGACTTCTACTCCGCTTATTCTGCTGCCCTTGCCCCAAAGATTGTGGAAGTTACTAATGGCACACAGTAGCAGGGACTCCTTCTGCCTTCTCTGCATGAAGCCATGGTTGTAACACTATCCAGGAAGAACAAAGATCTGGTGTTAGTTGATTCCTGCCACCCTCTCTCTATGCTCAACGCAGATTATAAAATCCTGAGAAAGATTCTAGCAAGCATGATTTTACCATGTGTGGGCAAACAGTTTTATTTATACATGTAGTACCTTGCCTAATATCAGCTAACTGATCCCTATCCTTGGCATGCAGGAGAGTCTCCCACCAGACTCATTAACATTTTCAGTTGACATCCGGAAAACAATTGATTCTCTTTGCTAGGAGTTCTTGTATGCTACTCTGCTCAGGATGAGGTCTGGGCTAGTTTTTGTCAAATGGACCAAGCTGTTGTATACACAGTTGGTGGCAAGAGTTAGGACTGGATAGGTGATATCACATGCGTGCCTGGTAGGACTAGGCATCCGGCAGGGGTGACCTTGTCTCCGCTGTTATTTACTCTAGATTTAAAGCCATTTGCACTGACTGTACAGCATGGTGGGCGCTATAGGGGACTGCTGTGACCGTGAGAGTGCTTATATGTTTCTTTGTATGCAGGCAACATGCTGCTGTATATGCGTGGCGAGCCCTCTGACTTGGAAAGATCGTGGTGGCTTTGTCGGCTTTCGGGCAACTGTCTGACTTGGAGGTTAACTGGCACAAGTCCTTTGCCTACCTGCTATGACCTGGCTCAGGGGAGGATCAGCTCTCTACTGCCGTACCGGTAGTTCGCTGTGGAACCTGTTACCATCCACTAGATGTCTATAGCTCTGCAGAGCTGGTCTTTGAAGTTAACTTTGACTATGCTATGGCTGTTCAGCGGCGGTCAATGGCCCTTTGGACTACCCTGCTTATATCGGTCAGTGGTCTGATAGCTATTTCTAAGATGATACTTCTACTGCTGCACCTTTATTTCTTCGCTGCTCTGCCATTGGAACCTCCTAGTGTGTTCTTTCAGGAACTGAATGGTATCCTTCTTACATTATATTGGGGTCCCCAAGGCGCAGGGTGGCTTTGCGGAATTTACGGTTGCTAGTGGACAAGGGGAGTATGGCGTCTCCGGATATTGAGTGTTACTATATTGTCACCCAGTTACAGTGGGCGGCACGGAAGTGTTCGATGCTCTGGGATGCTAAAGGTCGCCAGGTGCACGGGACACCTTACAGAGCTCTTTTGATTCCGATTCAGTTGAGACCTACCCCTGCCATGATAGTGGGCAACGAGAATGTGTTAGTTAGAATGGGTTGTTATGTGTGGGGGAAGGCATTACAGAGGACTCACACCAGAGTCCTGTATACCACCAAGCTTTTATTGATGATTGCTCGGTACTAGCAGCGCCTGGGAGGTTGGGTTGGTCTGCGCCTGTGGACCAACATAGGGCTCTCCATACTAGATAACCTATTTGCGGAGGTGAAGCTACCTCCTTCTTGGGCCTGAGGAATACGTGTGATGTCCCGGTGGGGCACTACCTATTGCACGGGGCTCTGCTGGGTAAGGTTTGTACTTGGTGAGGGGCAGGCACCATGGAACCTCCGGAACATGAATGCCTTTGCTATCTATTCCTCATAACAGAGAAAACGAAGTTCGTCATGCTTCTCTTTAGGGCTCTGCTAAAGGAGGCGCAGGTGGCTCTGTCTCACCTGTCCCAATGCTGCGCAATGGATCTGAGTCACGAGCTTGGCGACTCAGCCCAGAAGAAAGCTCTGGCATGCACCCCTAAAGTGTCCTGAAACGCTATATTTAAACTCCTTTAGTTTTAATTATTGCACCAAATTACCTCACCCCTTGGCCTATTCATGCCATGTTCTCTGGGGTGTCATTGGCGTGCCCTCGGTGCCACATAGATGGCGCGGGATTCTACATATAATACGGACCTGCTCTGTGTTAGCTCCATACTGGGTTGTTGTATTGGAAGTAATATGTCGGTCCACAGTAAACACTTCAACTGCTCCCCTGAGTTATGCTTGCTGGACCTCCATAATCAAAGCACGACCCAAAAGTCGACGGACGGGTGTGGGGTCCTAGCGCTGATTCCTGCCTTATGGCAATTGATGATGAGCTACAAATCTGCCTCTGGCCCCAATCTGTATATCTGGGGGAAGGAGCTGTCCAAATGTGAGGTGTGGAATTCCTATACACCAACGCCCAAGACATTTTGTTTGGGATCAGGGACAACAAGTTTTTATGTGTAGTTTGTCTGTGGGACAAGCAGGCCCAACCCCCTGCAGCACAAACTATTTGGCTGCCAGTTTACAGTGCCACATTATGGATCAGGGAACAGCACTGGCTGTAGTTACAGTCATTTTTGTGTTCACATGTTAATGCTGGTCGATCTGTATGTATTTATGGTTCATTAATGCAAAACCTTTATTATTAGGGTGAGCATTCTAAGGAAATGTAAGCTTGGACTGCTCTACTGACAGCGGTTCCAGTATAAATGTGCACATAATTTTTCAAAGTTTAGCAGTATGAGGCTATATATAATGCTCCCAGAATGCTCTCTGATTAGATGCAAATATTTGCAGAGCTTGAAAGTAAGATGGATGATCCTTTGCTTTCAAAATAAAATGTTCACAAAACAATGCAACTAGAAACAAAACGTATTGGTAAACTACTGTAAAATTGAGGTACTATTTCTTTGTACCATCATTCATAAAATATGTTGCTGCATGTTAGTGCTTCCCAAAAAATATTCTAAATGGAATATTGGCGTAACCAGTTTCAACAAGATTATGGGAAACAAAAAAAATAAACAATCATTGGCAAAGGAAGAAGGTCTGAAATTAGTGCTCAGCCTTTTGGTTTTTTCAATGCTTGTCTTGTTTTGGCATGGTTTTTGTAAAACCTTATTGACGTGGGAGCTGCCGGGCCCTCGTCATTATAACCAGCATTGAAAAAAAATGTGGTTTCAAAAATCACACATTGTCACATTCGTTCCTGGCACGGAACACAACTACTGTGTGTGTCAATATGCTTCTTGTGAAAGAGCAAAACGCTGTCACTCATAGTAAAGCTAGCCAATATATAGAGAGCGAGAATTTAATAAACAAAAAAGGTCTTAGTTGATGCCATACCTAAGTTGAGGCCCAAATATTAAATCTCAAAAGTGCACCCATGGTATATGTCCTTGCATTAGTGCAGATTTATTGCTTTTTTATGAATTCACAAGAATTTACAGAAGTAGGTCAAGAAATCATAGTCCTAGACAATATTTGTGAACTGCATTTTAGCACGAGCAAACATGCATGTGCAAATTTGCTTATGCGAAAATCTGTTGAGCGTTTGCAAGTTCACTTTCCCTCCAACCACTTTTTCCCTAACCCTGGAAGAAGTTTTACGTCTGTCATTGTCATGAGTAAATTTCCAACTTTTCTCAGTATGGGAAAAGATTAGAGAAGAGCTGGTGAAACCCCTAAAATATGCAAGTTAGTAGGTTTGCACAGACTCAAAAGGGCATTCCAATCCTGGAACTATTGCTTACCACTACCTTTAGCCCCAGTATGTAGATCTGCGGAAATGTGGCAAAATAAGGAAATTGTTAATATATTCAAACCCTACTGTGTATGAGCCATATGATAATCAAGAGGTTATATCACAGCTCTTCTAAAATGAGGTTGCTGCCATAATCTGTCACTCTACTACATGGCACGGAAGGGACAAGTGGATTTTGTTACAGGGCAAGTAGATTTATGAAGCAATGTGCCCCATGGGCAAGTAGATATTTTATTAAATTCCACACCCCTGCATATATACAATACATATAAACTTGAGACAGTTTTACTGTTGTATAGTTTCAGAAATTATATTCATAATTCAAAATTGATAAAGACAGATTGCTGTGACTAATCTGTTTTACAGTGTCAATATGGATACTTATTAAACACTTTATATATACCAAATGGGTCTGTTTATGTCCTTTTTAAAATAAAACTTAAATAAATAATTCAATTAATAAATATTTATAGACACTGACTGTTTATCCTTTGGCACTGAAGAATGGCAAATATCGCACAGTGAATGCATAGGTAGACAAACGACAAAGCTGAAAATGGCTGAAGTGCTGAGAGTGACACAAAGTTTTGGGATTGGGCTGCATATCAATAGAGCTTGGAAGACTGTGAAGATAGAACTTCCCCCCGGGGAACTGGAATGGGCAGAGTGAGAGTAGCTGACAAGGAATTAGGAAATATGACATGCACTCCCTTTGGAGCTTGAATAATGCCCAGCATTCACAGTGTTCAATGCCCACGGCAGCACAAGGCAAACAAAGTTTGCTTTGCATCACAGGTTCATTCTTTTATGAGGAGCATTTCTAAAATGTAGAAAATAGATTAATTATACTAAACTAAATGAGCTAAACAGCAACAGAGGCAAACTCCAGAACAGGGGAAGATGTTAAGGTGGGAACATTTGGGATGAACGGAAATTGAATATTTCAATGTTTGCAAAATGACAAATATTTAGCCTGGGTCAGAGGCAACAAGGACAGTTGGATTGAGAGTGCTATCCTAAACTACAATGAATGCCATTAACAGCAGGAATGAACATACAATAGGGTGGCTTGGAAATCTTAAACTAAGGGAACAAAAGGTGTTGGACCGCTTTGGGTTGGGTTGAATTGGGCAAGTCATTAAAACAAGCCCCTACGTCAATTGGAAATTTTCAAAAACATTGAAAAGGATATCCGATGCGTCAAAAGGTTACTGCGTTCATCAGAAGACTTCAGGGGTAGCGCGTTGTGCAGCATCTCCCAAGGAGAGTGTTCGGAGGTGACAAAGTAAAGGCAAAGGGGCAGCCTTGCTTTAAAGAATCTTTGCAGAGTATGCATTGGTCTCTGTTCTGTAGGCGCCACCATCCTTCCCGAATCCAGTAGTAATAAGAGACCATAGGCCAGGAGTACGCTGGGTGGTGGCTGTTACTAGGGAACTCTCAAATTGGCCACGAGTCCTCCAACACAACACACTACTCCAATAACTACCATGGTACGGACAATTTGTGATATTACAACAATCTTGAATCTGCAGAAATATAGAACTATATAGAAATTTCAGTACAGTGCTGCGATTTACAATCAACTCAATGGCCATCATAATTAGACTATTTGAATTTGATCAACAAAAGTAAGTGTACTATTCTTTGATTCAAATAAATCACTATACATTTAAATCAGCAGTTTCTGACCTACATACACCTCTCAATCGTTTTAGTTTGCTTTTAATTAAGTTGATAGCATATATTTCAATTATTATGTTAACTTAGTGCACATATCTGAAATACACTAAACGGATCCCATTGTGGATAGTGAACAATAATGACAATAACTTGGTCTTACAAGCCCAAGTATTACCAACACATGCTAGGGATATTTATATTATGCAAAAAACATAACACCACTGTGCCAGGGTGTGCATTTTAGCTTGTTCGAGTACTTTCATTCCATGAATTCCCTCAAAATGCCCCTAACTGCCACCTTTATGCCAGGGTCAGAATTATACCAAGGGTGAACATGATTAGGCCGCTGAAACCCAACATATATCAAGCATGTTCACGATTATACCTAGGCCAGCTTGACAAGAATAGAGGGAATCAGCAGCATGCCATGGATGCCCAAAATATACCAAGAATTATCACATGTAATCCAAGACCAGCGTTACACCAGAGATGAGCACAAACATACCATGAATACTCAAAATATTCAAAGAATTACCTCCATGATGCCAAGCCGAGCCTTATACCAAAGACTAGCACTATCATAAGATGGATGTGCACACTTTGCCAATAATTACCACCGTTGTAGCAGGCATAGCCTTAGGGGTGTGTGCACCATATTGACACACACACACACATATATACAGGTGTATGCACATCCATACACACAGGTGGTTACAGTAACAGACCGCAGTAGCATAATATACTCAGCATGCAACGTGTTTTACTCTGGCTGCTTTGCGAGCATTCTCGTTTTTACTGTGATTCTCTCAGACCGGATTTATACTGGATGGTAGGTCCTTTGCACATATTAAGTGTGGTTCAATCAATCAATCATTCAATCAGGGATTTTTGAAGCACACTACTCACACATGAGGGTTTCAAGGCGCTTGGAGGGGGTGGGGGTTTGAGCACCTCCATCTCATTCGAAGAGTCAGATCTTTAGGAAGCTTGCAGTGTGGGGGTTTGTCTGATGCTGAGGGGGAGTTCCTTCCAAGTCTTGGCTGCGATGAAGGAGGAGGCACGCCCCCCCTCCCCCCACTCTGGCTCTGTGGATGCGCTGGTTTTCGGCCATGGTAAGAATGACGAAGCGGAGGCTTCTCTTGGGTGCATAGAAGGAGATTCTTTCGTTGAGGTATTGGGGTCTGATGTTGTGGAGGGATTTGTAGGCGTGGGGGAGGAGCTTGAAGGTCACTCTCTTATCGACGGGGAGCCAGTGGAATTCTTGTAGGCGCTGGGAGATGTTGTGTTGCCACGGGATGCTGAGGACGAGTCTGGCTGCGGCTTTCTGGATGGTCTGGAGTTTGTGGAGTAGAGATTTGTTTATTCCGGCATAGAGTGCGTTCCTGTAGTTCAGTCTGCTGGTTATGAGTGAGTGGGTGACGATCTTCCTGGATTCTGGGGGAATCCAATTGAAGGTCTTGCGGAGGATGTGGAGGGTGTTGAAGCATGCGAAAGATACGGCGTTGATCTGATGGTTCATGGTGAGGGGGGAGTCGAGTATGATGCCAAGGTTGTGGCCGTGGGAGGGTTGCCAAGGGCGGTGGGCTGCCAGGTGTTGTCCCATGCGGAAGGGGTGGGTCAGAGAACGAGGACTTCCATTTACTCTGAGTTGAGCTTAAGGCAGCAGCTGCTTATTCAGGCGGCAACGTCTTTCATTCCTTCCTGGAAGCTGTGTCTGGTGATTTCGGGTTCGTTGGTGAGGGAAGAGGATGAGCTGTGTGTCATCGGCATACAATACTATGCTGAGTCTGTGTTTTCTGATGATGGTGGCAAGAGGGACCAGGTATATGTTTGAGTGTGGGGCTGAGTGAGGATCCTTGGAGCACTCCGCAGCTGATTTCTGTGGGTTCCGAGAGGAAGGGCGGGAGCCTGATTCTTTGGGTTCCGTGGGTGAAAGAGGAGGGAATCCAGTCGAGAGCGGTTCCCCGTATGCCTGCGTCGTGGAGTCTGGCAGCTAGTGTGCGGTGGGAGACAGTGTTGAATGCTGCTGAGAGGTCTAGTAGGACGAGGGCAGCCGTGTGGCCTTGGTTGAGGAGGGTGCGGATGTCGTCCGTGGCGGCTAGGAGGGCGGTCTCAGTGCTGTGGTTGCTGTGGAATCTGGATTGGGATGAGTCGCGGCTCAAGTTGGACTCTATGAAGTTTGTGAGCTGGCTGTTGACTATCTTCTCGGTGACTTTGGCAGCAAAAGGGAGGAGATGGGTCTGTAGTTCTTGAGGTCTGTCGGGTCTGCAGTGGGCTTCTTGAGGAGGGTCTTGACTTGCTTGCGTTTCGAGTCATCGGGGAATGTGCCTGTTCCGAGGGAGCATTTGATTGAGCATCGTAGTTCGGGTGCTATGGCGGAGGCAGCTCTGCGAAAGAAGTGGGGTGGGCAGGGGTCAGTGGGGGCTTCTGAGTACATGCTTCTTATGGTCTTGGCGGTGTCTTCTGTGGTGACAGAGGTCCAGGCAGGGAAGGTAGGCTGGGTTGCTTTGCCGGTATCGAGCCGGTGCCTAGGTTCTGCTCATTGAAGTCTTCGTAGTGAGTCCTGATTTTGAGATGGAAATAGGAGCGGAGTTTGTTGCAAAGGTCCTGGGAGGGACGTCAGAGGATTCGCTGGGGGGTTTGGTGAATTCCTGTATGATGCTGAAGAGTTCCTTGGAGTTGTGGGAGTTGGAGAGGATTTTGTTCTGGATGAATTTCTTCTTCGTGGTTCTTATGAGTTGGTGGTATTCTGTCATGGTGGTTTTGTAGGCGGGGCGTGTTTTGGGGGATTTGTTCTTTCTCCAGGCTTTCTCGAGTCGTCGGCACGTGGGCTTGGATTCACAGAGGTCGGTGGTGAACTAGGTGGATTTCGTGGTGCAGTGTTTGTCTGAGTTCTGGAGTGGAGAGAGTGTGTCTGCACAGTCGGTGATCCATCTGTGGAGTGCAGAGTTGACGTTGGTTGTGTGGGGGGAGGGGTGCAGTTGAAGTGCTCTTCAGTGTTTTTGCTCCAGTTCCTGCATGGGGCAAGGAGAAGGCTTGTGTGCGGTGGGTTTCGAGAAGGAGAAGTGGATGCAGGGGTGGTCCGTCCAGAGGGGTTGCGTGGTGTGACTGAAGCAAATGTTGATTTCTCCGGCGAAGATGGGGTCATGGGTATGTTCCGCCTTGTGGGTGGGGGTGGTGACGAGCTGTCTCAGTTTGATGTTGGTGAGGTTGTCCTGGACGGTGGTGGAGTTGGGGTCGCTGGGGTTGTCAAGGTGGAAATTCAGATCTCCGAGGAGTACGTAGTCCGTGGATGCGAGTGCGTGGGGTGCGATGAGGTCTGTGATGGCGGTGGTGAACAAGGCGCATGGCCCGGGAGGTCTGTAGGCAGCACGGGGCAGTAACATAACCAATGACCGAGCACCATGAGGTATCTGGTTGTGGTCCAAGCCCTATGTTGTTATCACACAGTAATTGTCCTGAAGGGCCTGTTACAGTGGTGTGACAAAACTAGAGGGGGCCCCCTGCAGTGTACAAGAGGGGCTCCCCTTGGGCCTCACTCAGAAGCTCTCAGGTCAAGGTTCTGTTCTGAGGGGGCTGCATGGAGTTTGGGCCCCCCCCCCCTGCACTGCGGGGGCCGTTGTTATGCCACTGGCCTGTTATTAGCTTTGGAGCACTGGCATACACCACTTGGCTGCAATCTTCTCCTTTAATATTCAGCTCCCTGTGGTCCAAATAGACAAAATCAGCTTGTGTGACGGGCTTTGTGTGTCGTGCAGAACTGTTCTATCACACTGAAAGTAAGGGACTGTGTAATATAGGCAGCACTGCGCAACTTCAGACCCTCTTATTGACAGGGAAAACTCAATGTGGGGCACCAGTGAATTCCCCAGGGGTAATTCATGGTTGTCGTCATCCTGTAAATATCGGCATCATACTAAATGAACTGCAGGACTAAATGAAGATAGATGATACAGGCTGCACTGGTATGCTTCTTTTCTGCCCGACCGCATACAATATGTGCAACTCGGGTCACATCTTGTCCTTGAATACTTTATACAAAGTATCTCAGGGAGCAGCCTTAAAGCAAACCCTCCTCAGTTCGTATATGGCCACAAGCCACCGAAATCATAACAAATCATAACAACATGTACCGCCTGAAGTGCCCTTACGCAAAAGCCACTGGAACTAGATATAATTATCAAGCCAAGGAAGATGGGCAGTGTGGGATGGGCATCTGCCATTGTGGTCAGGGCCGGACTGGCCGTAGGGGGCGCCGGGTGTTTTCCCGCTTATTTAACCGGGTGGACGCCGTCCCCCCTGCCCAAAAGCTGGACTTTCAATGATGGCGTTACTTGCCCGCACAGCAGCCCCGTCGATCTCCCAAGTACAGGGCTGGCTGTCAATCTTGTGTAGCGCGCAAATGCGCTACCTATCAAAATTCTACTTTGCCCTTTGAACCTGCACTCATCGCCTTGTAACCTTGCCGGGCGCCTACCTGGTTAAGTGCCAGAAACCACCCACTGTACGAGTAAAGGGGCCACGGAGGGTAATCTAGCACTGAGCCCAGAGTGGGTTGATTCACAGAGCTTTTTACAGAAGTGCCACTGACTGCTGGAAATTCAGGTTTAAGTTACACCCAAGTTGTAATTAACAAACACCTACTCAAAGAGAAAAGCAGTGTAAACTGTGCCGAGGCAGATCCTATCTATTGGCAAAGAGCGCCGTCACTTCCCAATACGAAAACCTGCTCCAGGTGAAAAATCTTTTTGTTCCAATTATTGACTTGTAAAAATACAGTTTGGGATTGGCGGCTGTTTGCGTGTTAGCATCACATTCATCAAGGGTGTCCTATAATGTGCTACAGGACACGTTCCATTACCCAGCTCAGTGAGCTGAACGTTCACCGTTGACAAATGCCTAGTTGTGAATGTTATGTGCAAACCCTTCAATGCTGGAGGTCGGTAAATGGAGGAACATAAAATGGGCGGCAATGCTTAGAAACAGGGTTTAATGCCCACTGTTGTAAGTGGTGTGACCGCTGGTCCTTAAGTGCAGTACAGCGCCAACTTCAGTAGGGGTGAGACAAACACAGAATCGCTCCCAAAAACACACAAAGAATGACTCTACATTCCACAGTGGGTTAACGTGGCGCTCCAAGTGAAGCGGGACTCCCTGTAATAAGAGGGTGCTACCTTTCGTGACGTCACTTCCTGTGACACCACCTAACTTGGAGAGTACCCCCACTTCTGTTTTTTAGGACTAGTGCCCCGCCTAAAGTATTCTGTACCGTACTAAAAGAGTGTGCAATATACCGATCTTTTCTGTTGTGTGTCTGGGGCTGCAAGCAAGCTTTAAATTGCTAAGGATAGAAATAAACCTTCGGTAACTTCGCGACTTTAGTCCTCCATGAAGCCTTCCACCCCCGCCAGCACTCACTCCTCCTCACTGCAGTCCTTACTGGTCCAATATTGGCACAAGTGCAGGCCGAACTCCTGTTTCATGTCCATTGATTGCACTGGGCTCAGTTAACAGGATTAGGTTACAGGATTTAATTAGGCCTAGGTGGGAGTCATAAACAAGGCTTCCTGTGCGTCCGCACTAAGGAAATAATCATTATTTTGGCCACTATTATTTGCAATACCGATCGCTTCAGTTTCCCATGATGCCCGATTTAAAGGTTAGCGCCTGACAGCGTGCTCTGATTATGACTGACACGCACGGCATCTCCTGTTTACCTTCAGCAGAGGGGGAAGCAGGCTGTCAATTACAAGACGTGTTATTGGATGTGAATTAATTGCTTCGGGCAGCCAAGTGGAAGTAAGACGAGTCTGTTCCAAAGCTCACTGCGGGGACGGGTTTGTTGCAGGAACCCACGGCTCTAAAAAGGACGTTTATTTCCGTGTTCTTCTTTTCTCACTCTTCTACTTTTAGTCTTGCTCGCTCTGCACGTGTCACCAAGAGCGTAGAAGACACTCATTTTCTCGGGGGTGGGGTAATATTTTTTTTAACATGAAACATCCAAGAATCGCCCGATGCCCTAACAACGTTGTGTCTTTGTCGTGTTCTCTATTTATATTGCCTGTATTGTTATTACATGTGGAGAAATATTAATTTATAAGAACCATGTGTAAGGGCGGTTTTGAAAAGCACAAGTTCCTGTAATAAATTACTTCAATGTGGTCTCAAAGTGGATGGTTAAGGAAAATGAAAATTAAGGAAAGTAAGGCGATAGGCCGTGGATCACACAATTTCGGTCAAGAGGAAAAGCCAGGAATTGAGCCCAGGACTGCATATTGTGCTGTTTGTGATGTTGGGCCTCAGGCCCACCTGGTGGGGAATAACAGACACGCACACTGGATGGTCTGGTGCGATAACTAGCCACGTGCACCCGGGCCCTTTTATTAGCGGGGCCACGTCACTGGTGGCACCCGTGATGGATGGGTGTGGGAGTGCAAGTGTGTCCAGATCTCGAGGGAGTGGCTGGAAGACCAACTTCCTCCGGAGCACTAGAACGTGTCCCGCAGGATACTACATTCCTTCCCAACTTTATTGAAGAACAAACAAAATGTTAGTCCAACCTGTGGGGACAAAAACAATGAACTAAAACACCACAGGGTCCATCAGTCTTCTGAGACTGGTGGCAGGAAGACATCAGACGTGGGCTGATGACTCTGCCTGCAGCAGGACCTTCTCGGTTGGCACTCGTAGTTTAACCTGAGGGGTTCAGGACACAACTGCTGGCTTGGAGACGTCCGCTGCATAGCGTCAGTTCACTTGTGATGGCATGTCTTGCATGGTTTCCCTTTAGTTGACGTTGGGAAACGGCCACTACAACGCGG
Organism: Triturus cristatus; assembly: GCF_964204655.1. Taxonomy (NCBI): domain Eukaryota; kingdom Metazoa; phylum Chordata; class Amphibia; order Caudata; family Salamandridae; genus Triturus; species Triturus cristatus. The sequence continues at coordinate 292,811,706 of NC_140583.1, read as the reverse complement.
CCGTTTCCACGTCTAACAATAACCACGCATGCATTACAACGCATGCGTGGTTACAACGAATAGCCTTTACCATGCATACCTTTACTACGAGATACATAGTAAAGGCATGTGTGTTAAAGGTAAAAAAAAGGGGGGGCTTGGAGGGGTTACCCCCACAAAAAAGAAAAAAAAATGGGTTTAAAAAAAGGGAGCTTGGAGGGTCTCCTCCCACAAAAAAAAGAAACGCACCTGAATTCCGTTATTTTTAGAAATTGAGGAAAAAAGATGAGGAGGCAATGGGCGTCGTGAGAGGAAACGGAAAGACACTTCCGCTTCCTCTTTACGATGTAAAACGTAAATAGGAAGTGCTTGGAGTGAAGACAACGTAGAGAGGTAAGGGGGAATGAGGGGGTGGTGTCACACAGGGGTAAATTGTAAGGGTTACATTTAAAGGTTAAGTAGTAGTGAAGGAAGATATCCTTTAAAATGAAAATGCCATTAACATGCATAGTTTAACAACGAAAATCGTAGTAAAAATGTGCGTGTTAAAGGCATTTTCGTGGTAAAGGATATGCGTGGAGAAAGCGTTCGCGTTGTAACGCATGCGTGGTAAAGGCATCCGTTACAAAGGAATGCGTAGTAACGTCATACAACCGTCGTGATGGTCTGTGGTGAATTCAAACAGTTCTTTCAATGGAATGAGTCATGAGCATGGGTGGAGTTCATGGTGACGGTTCGTGGAGGTGTTGCCTGGTCACTTGTCTCAGTGGACATTTTTGGCTGCAACCGATGACCCATCGGTGGGGCAAAGTCTCTTTTCACTCTCCCGCCTGGAGAGGCCTGTTGCTAGGGTTGGTGCGGGACTGCAGGAAGGCTACGCTGGGGCCTCTTGTGTGCCGACTGGGGGCAGCTGCAGGACCACCGAGGAGCGTTACTTGGTCGCACGCACAACCTTCTAGGGTGGAGATGTCTTGGCCGATGCTTGCTCTCGCTACCGCGATTCAGGGGTGTGCCCAGTTCATAGGTAGCCTCTGGTCTGTTTTCTTGGCTGGTGTGGCAACAGCGTGGGACTCCAGTCCATCGATACGCTGGGAGTGGTGTTTGACGCATGTGCTGATGGCTGGCGTGATGGCGGTTGCCAGCCATGGGGTGATTCGGGATGGCAGGTGGTGGTGACTTGCTGGGAGAGTTGGATGTCAGGAGGAACTTGGCAGCCCTGTGCCTCTGCCTTGCTGAGGTTGAGGGTCAGTGGTGGCGTGACACGTAGAGTGTGTGGATCCTCTCCTGCCTGGCTTGGGGCCACTTCCGACTCCGTCTTGAGGCGGTGAGAGGAAAGACACTCAGTGCTGATCTTCACCCATGGCATCTCTAATCAGGAACAGGGATGCCGTTTGAGTTAGACTGCTGACACTCTGGGGTGGACGGTCGCCTGGGGAAGCGTTGGGATGATACACGGTTTGCGCTTGCTGCGGCTTATGTTCAGTTCTCCCGTGAGGCTGTATCCAGGGACGCCGGTTGACGCTCACCTGGGGAAGCATTGGGAAGAGACTCGGTTTGCGCTTGCTGTGGCTTACTCTTGGTTCTCCCTTGAGGCTGTATCCAGGGACGCCGATTGATGCTCACCTGGGGAAGCATTGGAATGAGACTCGGTTTGCGCTTGCTGCGGCTTACTCTTGGTTCTCCCTTGGTGCTGTCTCCAGGGCCGTCGGTCCGCCTTGGTGGCTGTCTGGTGTGTCAGGGTGTACTCTTGGCTTGCTGTACAAGTCCTCAGTCTTCTCCCTTTGTTGGTCTGTTTGGCCCACCTGTATTCATTCAGTTTTCGGGATGACAGGGTTTTCACTGTCTTATTTCTTCGAGGGCGTTGCACTTGGACCTCGAGGCGGCGCTGTCGTGGCGCCGGCTTCTGCCTTTCTTCCGGTGTGCTCGTCCGGACTGGTTACTTTGCATGACGGGCTCCTTGTCTGCTGTGCAACGTGACGTCCGGTCACGTGTCACCGGTTGTCGGAGCATCTCTTGCTGTGGCGGCCTGCCACGTGGAGTGTGCAACTCCTCTCTTGCCTATCTTGGGTCACCGACCACTCCATCTTGAGGCAGTGTGAGGGAGGACACTCTGCTGTCTTCGGCCCACTGCGGGGCTTCGCTGGTGCCGTAGAGGTGTAGAAACTCTCTTTGCTGTCTCCAGCATCACTTCTTCTCTTTGGAGAGGTTCCTCTCTCCTGGGCATTTGCTTGTGCTGACAAGCTTCTGGGAGCTTGTGTTGCGCGTCTCGAACTTCTCGCTCTTGGATCTTCTGTACGGTGTCGTCTTCTGGGGCTTGGTGTGCCCCTTTTCCTAGCTTGCTGTGATCTCGGTTCATTCCCGGGGTGTGTGTTTGTGGGTTTCTCGTTTGTGACCTGGTGTGGTTGTTGCAGCAGAGCGTCTTGTGGCTGGCAACTGGAGAGTATCCTGTGTACTTGTAGCTGTTTTGGTTTTCCACTGCAGCGGAGGCTGTCACTCAATACTTGCTAGGCGGCAAAACTGCTGTGTGCCCTACAGGAATGTTCATTAGGATGTCATAGCAGTCATTTCTTGCAGGCCACGTCACAGCAGCTCTCTTCTACCAGGGGCTGTGAGTGTTGGCATCACAGGCCTTGTTGCAGGTCGCTCTGCATGAGTTGCTTCTGGCGAGGTCATGGGGGTGCATCATGAGCTTGCTAACACCAGCGCGTGAATCAAATGGTCATCAGTCTTCCTGCAGTGGCGACAGGTGGCCACCAGGGGCGTTCAGTGCAACTCCGGCCTGTCTTTGCTTAGTGTGCCTGAGTGCTGTGATTCTAGTTGTGTTGGTGGCAAGAGTGAGGGCCGGCAGGTATCACGTAATGTAGGGGTACAGCCTGTGTTGCACCCCATCATGGTTACATGTCTCTGTACCTCTTTTCCTTACTACGCTAACCGCCTCGCAGTGTGCCGAGGGTGCCGTGTGGTGAAGACGGCAGCTATGTGGCGCTGTTGACGGCAGTCCTTGCAGGCCGTGTGAGCAGGGCCAGTGAAGTTCGTTGGGCTGTCTCGGGAGAAGATTCCTTTCACTTTTTTTTTTTGGTTGCAGTCTTTCAGGAGCTACGGACCACGGTGGGGCAGAAGCTGAAGCCTGGGACTCGTGGTGCTATGCTACGTTCGACCACTAGATGGCGCGGCCGGTGCTCGTACCTTGCGTTGTAGCAGTTCCCCTCTGGAAGGCAGGCTACACGGGCTGAAGCTGCCGGCTGGAGTTCGCTTGCGGGTGACTCCTGAAGACCGCTGGGTTGCCACGCTTCTCTACATCAGCTGCTGGAGCTTGGGGCTGTTCGGTGTTGGCATCTGGCACTGGGCCTAGACGCTTACTGGCAAACAGAACCCACGGACGCGCGCCTACATCTGGACCATGTTGATCACTGGAGGAAGGTAGGGTGGCACAGTATGGGTGGTGCACATGGGCTGGGCGGCTTGCTGGCAGCGACGGTGGTGCCTTGAGCATGGGTTGCGCGACAATGTATTTCTCCGCGTCCCGGCTCACACAGGTGCAGGTTTCACATCGGGTGAAAAGCAGCCTCAGTTCTCTTCCTGGCTGGCTGGGTGTGCACCAGGCTGGCGGGCGACGGCCTTCTCGCTTCCGCGCACACTGTGTGCATTGGGCGCCGCTTCGCGCCGGTGCTGTCGCTGGTGCTTCGCAGACGGAGGAGGCACGGGGACACTCGCTACCCTCCCTTCGGTGCCAGCCGTTGTCAAGGGCTGTGCTGGTGCGTGTTGTGGGGCAACTGCAGGCCGTGTACGTTACAACCGCAGGCCGGGCCTCATCATGCCCTGTGCCGGTGCCGTCTTGCTGTCTGTGGCTGCAGGCAGTGGCTGGGGGTGTGCACACCGGTGTTGTTGCGGTGCCTCCCTTTTTTTTTGTGTGCTGCAGACGCAGGGAGCGCAGTCAGCGGAGCAGTGCTTTGCTCCGGGGTGGCAGGTCCGCTCTCGGGTGCGGCACAGTGAGGATCGCAAGGCTCTTTACTTGCGGCGGCGATTGTGGCGTCCACCATACCGTGAGCATGGTGGGGAGACTCACGCTTTCCTTGGCGTTCAGGCGGCCGCTGCGGGGGGTGCTCATCCACTCCTCCATTTGTCGGGGCGATGCGAGTAGGAGACAGCCAGTCTCCGTGCCTCCCTCCTTCAAGGCAGGGCCGCGTCATGATGCTGAGCTTGACCCTCACCACCGTCACGGCGGCGGCTCATTACCTCCTCCTGGGTGCGAGGAAGCACCGGGCAGTGGGCATGCGGGATTAGCTACCCGCCTCTTTGCCAGTGTGATGTTGGGCCTCAGGCCCACATGGTGGCGAATAACAGACACGCACACTGGATGGTCTGGTGCGATAACTAGCCACGAGCACGTGCACCCGGGCCATTTTATTAGCGGGCCACGTCACTCGTGGCACCCGTGATGGATGGGTGTGGGGTGCAAGCGTGTCCAGCCCTCGAGGGAGTGGCTGGAAGAACGACTTCCTGCGGAGCGCTAGAACGTGTCCCGCAGGACACTACACTGTTAAGAGACTTTAGGGTCACATTCCTTTCTCTTTCGTTTAATACCAAAGGTCAGTGCTTTATGTTCAGTTATTTAATTGTTGTTATTCAATTAATGTTTATTTTCAAATTCTTTCTTTTTTATGTTTACTATAACGTGAACATTATCCAAACGGTATCAGAGCGCTTTACAATAACCAAAATAACATTTGACCACCAAATATACAACTCCATTATGTACAGTCTGCACGTTTCCATGTACAAGTTGCTGTTAGTGGTTACATATTCCGAGAGGATACCCATCAAGTCAAGGCTCAACAGATGCAGATGAGTGTACACAAGTTGTCCTTTGCAGTTTATATATACTTATGCCTCCCTTGTTGATTATGAATATAATATACATTTTTCGCCATTATGCTGTAGTCCAGTGGTGTATGTTGGCTGCGGGTGGGAACCTGCCATGTGAGTAGTTTTGCATGAATCGAATTAGATGATGGCGAGGAGCACACAGATAGCAGTAGAGTGGTTGGTTAATCAGTTCAGTTACCAATGTATAGTATATATTTATGCTGGCGACGTTGTACATTTATAGTAACTGACTTCTTTTTGTATTGGCTTAAATATCTAACAGTAGTGAAGAACCGGGCCTTTAAGGGCCTGGCGGCGCAGGGCACGCCTGAAATCTCCGAGTTCACCTGCCTTGTTGTACAGAGACACGGAATACTCTGTTAGCGTAGAAAACCAAATTTATTAGCTGCAGCTACGCACAGTTATCTTAGAAGTACGTCAGTGGTAGGTTCTCAGGAGACTGCCACTTTACTCCGTGGCTCACAGTCTTTTATAACCATATACACCCACAGAAAAACACTCCCCATGCACCAAATATTAGCCAATAGGAAAACATTCAAAACAAGGCACCATGTAACCAGAACGTCCCCCTTGAGTCGTGTTCTTGCCCAACCCCATAAGTCAATCAATGACAGCACCTATAGGTCAATCAGTAATGGCAGGACGTGTTAGTGTGCTTCACAGGACGACTTGCAAAATAGGATAATGCAGGGAAAGAATACCGAAGGCCAACAGATAGTTGGGAAAAGGATTAGTCAGTCTAGACAAGGATTAGTCAGTTCGGCTAGTTCCTGGAATTGGCTTCACAACAAGGAAGGGGGGGTTATTTGACACGTAGCAGTACAAAGAGCAGAAACACTTCGTTCGCCGAGCTGCCTGAGTGAGGGCAACACAAAATGGCGACGGAATACAAAATGGAGTCGAAACTAAATTACCTCAGACCCTCCTTTTGCCATTACGCAGGCAAAACACACAGACTCTGTGTCAATAGCCATGAGGTCGTCAAGCTGTTGCTGCAACATCATTTTCATATTTTCAGCTTTCTGTGAGACAGGCCTTTGAACACACATGGTGACACAAAGGCCGCAGAGAGCAGGACCACATTGTAGACAGAGGCCAAAATCATTCCAATGAAAGTCAGTACTTTCCATCCCCATGTGGACAGTAATCCCCAAAACCATCCTGTCAAAGACCAATCTCCTTCGTCCTGGTGAATGGACTCAGCGATCAGATGCAATTTAGAGATGGCCTGGTATACTGTAGGGGCGTTGTCAGGTATGTAAATGCAACAGCTGGATCCGATCAATTTACATACTCCACCACGGTCCGCAAGAATGATATCTAAAACCATCCTGTTCTGTAATGTCATAAGGCGGTCCGCCTGAAGCTCGGCTGTGAGGTTACTCAGTGCCCCTACAGTTTCATCTATCGTTGCCTCAACAATTCGAGTGAGGTGCCTTATGTTTCTGCTATTGGCCATAGGGCCCCAAAATGGGAGGAATCCTTTGAAAAAGTCGCCTCCCTCTTGTCCTGCTGTATCTTCTGAATCAATGACGCCCCTACTGTACCTATTTCTGTGATGTCCCGAAGGGGCGGTATATGTCGGAGGAAGGAGAAAAGCCACGTAACATGACCCTGAGAAATTAGTTGGTAACCATGTATAGGCCCTGTCATGGCAAACGAAATACGTTCCCTGAGATGGCACTAACGGTGGAGAAGTCTGAGATGCATAGGTATATGTATGTGCACAAGAGCTCGTTCCCAATTGGGCCTTAGCATTCTGACCATTTCCTTGGAGACACAGGTGGCCTCGGTGGGGTACAGTCCATATGGGCGGGGATCTCTTTCGTCTGACCCTATCTGTAAGGCTAGTAACGTAACGGGTCACGTTCCAGCCAATGTATGCCCGTCGTTCGTCGGCGGGGAACTTATTAATTTTACTGTAATATTTGGTCATAGCCCATATTCTCTTTACCAGAGGGTCATGACTAACGTCAACCCCACCCCCATATGGACCAACAGGGTGCCGGGGTTGGTTCTCGTAAGCATTAGAGAACATAGACATATAAGCCCAAGCAGACCCCTCCAGGGAAAAAGGGAAAACTAAATATGGCATCCCTTTATCCGTAGTATGGGGCAAGAGTCCACAAACCTAACAATCGGTGGTATTGACCACCAATTGATGCTGGTGCAACAATTGAATGAATGAATTATTGAAATATTCCATTCTCCTACTTTGCTCATGTTCTGGTAGTGTATGTAACTGGTGCGGGGAGGCAGTGGTGCGAAAACCCACAGGATGGGAGGTAGGTGTAGGTGTCTGCTGCATAATATAAGTAACCCAACCCACACAAGCTAATATAATACATAAAAAGATTAAAATACACAACGTTATACCACATCTATTATACAATAATTTGCAATATTTCTTCTTCATTTTACCCTTCTTATCATTTTTCCTTAATATAGTAGAATCCATCCTCTAAATGTTGCTCGTGGCAGTCTTCCTTCTTCACTCAGCTGTGATTATCAGCCGTCCTATGACACTGCAAGTCCTGCAGGCCTATTGCCACTACTCAGGTCACAAACTAAGACTCTTACCACAACCCTGCAACCTAATTGGATGGTTAGTATCACTGAAAAGCGTAATCAAAAGAAAAATTCTCAATTGTCTCTAGCCACTCTAGGCCTCAAATTGTATCTCGTTTTATTTGGCTCAGTCTGGTCCTGAAAAAGTGTCTCCGGATTAGTCATGTTCAACCTGAGATGTGGTGGTACAGCGTGCTGCAGAACGTCATCATCCTCTTTCTCAGATCGAGTCCAATCTAGGTGTGCATTGCTAAAAGGTACGAATCGGGGGACCCTTTCACCTTCAAAATCGCCAATACCTTCACGGACCCACTGGTCATAAGGCAAAGGCAAGGGTACCTTCTTACAATGCACACAGTGGATCCAATGTTTCTTTCCGACCACCTTCACAGCTGTGCGTGTTGTCAATAATACTTGACGAGGCTCTCTCCAGCGAGGTTCCAAGTTCTTCGATCTTTGAAAATTCTTCACACACACCCAATTGCCGGGTTGTATGGTATGACCAGGATCAGTAGAAGCCTGAGGCAAAGTGTCTTTTACCTGTTGATGAAGGACACGCAATTTAGTGGTGAGGTCATGCAAATAATCAATCAACATTGGATGCTCTATCTCGGAATACTTCTTTGGCCTTGGGACTCCCCAGACATTTGCTGGGCGTCCAAACACAACCTCGTAGGGACTGAGTCCCATACAGGAATGAACAGTTGTTCGAGTAGACAAAAGAGCTAAGGGTAAAGCACCGGGCCAGGCAAGGCCCGTGCTGGCCTGTATCTTCGCGAGCTTGAGCTTAAGAGTACCATTATAGCATTCCACCAAACCTGCTGACTGAGGGTGGTTTGCCGCATGTAATTTCTGTCTGATACCAAGACCTGCACACACTTTCTGCATTATCTGACCCACGAATTCACTTCCATTGTCACTCCAGACAATTCCAGGCAAGCCGAACCTCGGGAAAAACTCCTTCAAAAGGACTTTAGCCGTAGACAGAGCAGTAGTATCCTTTAGGGGGTAGGCCTCTATCCATCTAGAAAAGGCACACACCACCACAAGGACATACTTCAGATTATTACATCGCTCCATGTGAATGTAATCTATTTGCAACACCTCAAAAGGGTACGTTGGAGGGGCAAAATGGCCTGCTGGGGTTGGTGTTCCCTTCCCTGGATTGTGCATCAAGCAAACAATACAGTGCTTAACCAGATTATCTGCGCATTTAGGGATCCCCACATTCTGCCATACAGGGGCCAGAAGTTTGCATATCCCTTTAGCACTAATGTGGGCTGGACCATGTGCCATGGTAACTACTGGAAGTACATAGGCGTCTGGTAACAGCCAGCGCTGATGTTCTGACAATTCTGTCCAACACCCTGTCGCGTCCAACATTCCTGTACCCTCTCTCCACTCACTCAGTTCTTTCTCTGTAGCCTCTACCTGGATCATTTTTACACTTTCTATTGTGTCCTCACACATCCCTCCTTGTCTGACCCATCTAGCAGGGCCCGCAACATACATGCGGCTTGTAACGTCTCTGGCTGTCTCTTTCGCTGTCTGGTCTGCAAAAGCATTTCCTCGACCCACATCTTCAGTGATCCTCTTATGCGCACGACACTTGACAATTGCTATCTGAGTGGGCAAGGTAAGTGATTCGAGAAGGTCATTTACCAACTGACCATGCTGTATCTTAGTGCCGTGGGAGGTGAGAAATCCTCTTTCCCTCCACAGGCGACCAAAACTGTGGGCCACTCCAAACGCATACTGGCTATCAGTGAACACATTCACTCTCTTTCCTTCAGCCAACACACAAGCTCTAGTCAGAGCTATCAATTCAGCTGCCTGGGCTGAATTGTGCCTAATGCGTGCTGTTTCCACAATTGTGTACAAAGTAGTGACTGCATAGGCCGAAGTCGTCTCACCATTGGGGAGCTTGAAACAAGAACCATCCACCCATAGGATCCCATCCGGGTCCAGGAGTGGAGTGTCCTTTAGATCCACTCTACCTTTTGTCTCCTCCTCTGTGCGGAGGAAACAATCATGCTGCTCCTGAGTACCTGTTTCTACTGGGATCGGTAACAGTGTGGCTGGGTTTAGGGTATTGCATTGTTTAATATGTACAAGGCTGGCCAAGAGCATCAGCTCGTACCCTGACAAGCAGGCGCTCGTAAGGTGCTGAGTCTTTGTTCTATTTAGGAGAGTATCTACTGAATGCGGCACCATGACAATAAGAGTATTATCCAGTACCAATCCAGCAGACTGGCGAATGGAAACTGCTGCTGCTGTTGTGGCTTTCAGACAACTGGGTAACGCCTTGGCCACTGGGTCTAGTGTGGCCGAAAAATAGGCACATGGGCGCTGCTTGTCTCCAAATGGTTGCGTTAAAACTGACAATGCGCAACCTTCTGTCTCATGAACGTAGAGTGTGAAAGGCTTACTGTAATCAGGAGTACCTACCACAGGAGCAGAGCACAAGGAAGTACGTAAATCAGTAAAACTTTTCTGACATTCCGCAGTCCAAGGGAGAGGTTGGGGTGTATCTTTGAGAGTGAGTGCCAACAGAGGTTTTGCTAGCAAAGAAAAATTTAGAATCCACTGTCTACAATAAGAGGTAATGCCCAAAAAGGCACGCACCTCCCTTTGTGTACATGGTACAGACATTTGAGCAATTGCTTGGATACGTTCTGGGGTCAATCGCCGTCCCTCCTTCGACAAGAGATGACCTAGATAGGTAACCTCTTGGCGACAATATTGCAATTTAGAGGGTGAAACCTTGTGATGAAGGTCAGACAAGTGACGTAACAGTGAAATAGTAACCTGTTTACAAGTGTCCCCAGAATCAGCAGCAACCAACAGGTCATCTACGTATTGAATAAGGGTGGCACCTGGGGGCAAAGAGAAAGCATCAAACTGCGTTTTCAAAGCTTGACTGTAAATGGAGGGACTCTCGCAATAGCCTCGAGGAGCACGCTTGAACCGGAAACTTCGGCCTCCTAAAGAGAAGCCGAAAATATCCCTACTTTCCTCAGCAATAGGAATGCTGAAGGAAGCATTCTTAAGGTCGATAACACAAAACCAAGCAGCCGAAGCAGGTATCATTGTCAATAGGGCAGTGATATCTGGGACGACAGGAAATTGGGGTACAACAATCTTGTTGACCTCCCGGAGGTCAATCACAAAACGATAAACGGGTGGCTAGGAAGAGTCAGTACTTTTAAGAACAGGTAAAACAGGACTATTGCATACATTTCCCCTTGTCTCTTCAACCACGCCTTTCTGAACCAAATCATAAATAATAGCCAATAGAGCTCTTTCACCATCACTGGAAATCTTGTACTTGGGAATGCGGGGTAACTTAACATTGGATTTGAGGGTGACGATGTAGGGCGGAATCCGCAGAAGACCAACTTCATTGGGACCTGTAGCCCAGAGGGTTGCAGAAAGGGAGCACAATTCAGGGGGGAGTTGGTCTTTAGACAAATACTCCGGGGAAATAAATTTCTTACCTAAAGTGAGGTGTACACCAGAAGGGGAACAATGCAATGTCGCGTACAGTCTTTTTAACAAGTCCAAACCTAACAAATTTTCACCACAACCAGTTGTCAAAATAAGCGGAGCCTCCAAATCATAAGGACCTATTGAGATGGGCAGAGGACAAGAAACTGGGTTATGAACTGGGGCGCCAGAAAATCCTACAGAAACATTTGTTAAGCCAGACAAAGGTGCCCCAGGGAGTTTAGAGTGGATGATAGAACTCTTCGTTGCACCAGTGTCCAATAGAAATGGCTCTGAAACACCTAGTGCAACGACTTTAACATAAGGCCCATTTTGGTCCACTGAAACTGATATGACTCCCTCACTTTGTCTATGGTTGTCCTAGCTAGTATGAAAACCTTGACTCTCATCCTTGGTATAATAATCATCATTGTAATAATGGGCAGACTGAGCATTCTGCTGATCAAAATAATTCATGGAGTTTTGAGGGGGAAAGGAACGCTGGTCTTGAGATGATGTACCTCGCCCCCTACCCCTGGGTGTTGACTGGTAGCCACCTTGGCCTCGCGGTCCAGGCATGCCACTAGCACGCTGCAACCAAACCGGGCAACTATTTTTGAAGTGACCTTCCTCCTTACAATAAGCGCATTAATTTGGACCCAGTGGGGGCCGAGGAACAAAGGGCACAGGTTTTTGCAACAGCTTCTGGAATTGGGGAAGCGGCTGGAACTGACACTGAGCAGGGCGAGGGGGATAAGCCTGTTGCAAAAGAACTTTCGTTTTTAATTCCTTAGTCTTTTTATCAAGTTTGTCCTTTTCCTCTTTATCCCTATTTTCATAATGAGCAGTAGCCAATATCTGGGCAGAAGAGGAAACGGCCCACGCACTTTCGGAATCCTTCAGTTTATTGGAAAGTTCAGGGAGCAAATTAAACACAAATTTATCTACAAACAATCATTGGCCACCTTCAGTGCTCATATCCTGACCACTGTGATCAAGAAACGTCTCCTCAAATCGAGTAAAAAAGTCGGAAACGCTTTCATCTTTCTTTTGCTTACAGGCAGCTAACTTATCCCAATTAACTCGCAGAGCGGGCATCATAGTTTTCATCAAGGCAATAATCCTAGCGGGAAGGTCTGCAATTAAAGCATCAGGTTTAGCACCACCCAATTGGAGTCCATCTGCGGCAAGTATAGCAGCCCAATCACCCCCCAATTCTTGGGCATGGTCCTCTTTCCGAATCCTAGCCCACAATGGTTGTGGGACCACATTTCCCATCAGCATGTCTATATCGGCTAAATTCATAATGCATGCATCAACAGTCTGGGACAGTTCTTTGTAATAACCAGCAGGATTTTTACGGGGGTCTGGTATTGATTGTTTAAGGGCCAGAACCTCAGATCTTTTCCAAGGAACATGTACCCATACATGTTGAAAGTGAGCGGGTATACCAAGATTAGCGCCCTGGGGTGCAACCGCTTCTCTCCACACCGGAGGAACCTCTCTCATAGGATAGTGTTTTAGTTTCCTTTTAACAGAAGGATCTAGTTCAGGCAGAGACCGGTAAGTGAACATTGTTCTAAAGGTGACAAGTGTCCTTACAGCATCCTCAACCTCAGCACCCACAATTATCCCTTTGTCAAAGTCAGCCTGAACATCTAGCAGACCCTGGGGGGCTGATCCTAAACCCATATCCTCCCACTCTTGACCAAGAATGACACACATGGTATCAAAAACATGTCTTTGTGTGGGCGCATCCCACCGCTGAAAAGTGTTCATGATATCTTGTATACCATACTGGGGGCCATTCATGATCCACTTACGGGCGAGGAGGTCTAACGCATCACGTTCTTGGGGTCCTGGGAGCTGACTACGGGTCTGCCTATGAGGAAGAACAGGAGTCATGTTTAACAACCCAAAGAAAGGGGACAAAAGGCCAGAAACAGTGTCAACCATCCGCTTACGAACTGAGGGGGAATTCAACATAAGGACAGGGGACAAGGTATTAAGGCGGGGCTGAAGAGGGGGTAGAAGAGGGGGTGACAGGTATAAAGGGGGTCGAAGGCAAAGGAGTCTGAGGCAAAGGAGGTGGCGGGATTGGCATTACCAGAAGGGGCTGTGGTGGAGGAGCAAGGACCGGTTGGGGAACAACAGGTAGTTGAGCGGGCGGCAATAGTAGGGGTGCATTGGCACCCTGTGCATAGAGCGGGGGTAATCTCAACAGGTGGGACATTAAAGGATCCTTTTCGGGGTCAACATCCTTGTCTGGAGGGGAAGTGGGCAACACCGGATAACACTTATCTACTGCCATACGATGTTATCTATCTAAAACCTCAATTGTATAATCATTCTCATTGTCTTTAAACTGCTGGGCAGCCTGTATAACAGTCATGCCCTTTTCCTTCCTATCTCTTTTTGCTTGTTTTATTTCTTTCTGTTTGGCTTCCTTGCGCCAAAGGCGAAAAGAGTCAAACATAGCCGGCCGGGCTTTTCTTTTAAACAATGTAGCTTCCAAATTATCTAATATATCAGGCTCAAAACTACCATTTTGTGGCCACTGCAAAACGCCATGTTTTCTCGTATAGCGGACCCACACTTCATTAAAGGTGATGGGGCCCACACCATGTTTAGAATAGAGCTCATAGGTGGTAGTTCCAGCCGGAGGAATTGGACAAGAGTCCTCCAGTCGGGAATTCCTATCACAACAACGACCACACCACCTTTTAAACTTACAGAAACCAGGCATCGTTATTTCACTGGCCTCTTTACAAACATCAAGGGGTTAATCAACCAACACAGCACAAATGTACTCACCCCTCGGCTTCGGCTTTTGGAAGAACCGAATCAAAAATCAAAAACAAAGAAGTGGGAGCTACCCACTATTACTTAACCAAATGTTCTCTCACGCCAACAAAGGTCCGTCTAACGTCTCGCAATACCAGTCATCACCAAAGGGGGCCAAGACAGAGCGGCAGTCAGGGCAGCAGTCACTAGCAGCCGTTGGAAAGGAGAAGCTGCGCTGCAAAGACCTTCGGTCCACTTGCGACATGCAGGGGTCGATCACGTGGTGCGCTTCCTCTGGAATTTCCTTGCGGGGCTCCTCACGACCCTTGGGCTCGACCGCTACCTCTGAAGCCGCCCCACGTTGGGCGCCAATTGAAGAGCCGGGCCTTTAAGGGCCTGGCGGCGCAGGGCACGCCTGAAATCTCCGAGTTCACCTGCCTTGTTGTATAGAGACACGGAATACTCTGTTAGCGTAGAAAACCAAATTTATTAGCTGCAGCTACGCACAGTTATCCTAGAAGTACGTCAGTGGTAGGTTCTCAGGAGACTGCCACTTTACTCCGTGGCTCACAGTCTTTTATAACCATATACACCCACAGAAAAACACTCCCCATGCACCAAATATTAGCCAATAGGAAAACATTAAAAACAAGGCACCATGTAACCAGAACGTCCCCCTTGAGTCGTGTTCTTGCCCACTCCCATAAGTCAATCAATGACAGCACCTATAGGTCAATCAGTAATGGCAGGACGTGTTTGTGTGCTTCAAAGGACGACTTGCAAAATAGGATAATGCAGGGAAAGAATACCGAAGGCCAACAGATAGTTGGGACAAGGATTAGTCAGTCTAGACAAAGATTAGTCAGTTCGGCTAATTCCTGGAATTGGCTTCACAACAAGGAAGGGGTGGTTATTTGACACGTAGCAGTACAAAGGGCAGAAACACTTCGTTCGCCGAGCTGCCTGAGTGAGGGCAACACAAAATGGCGACGGAACACAAAATGGAGTCGAAACTAAATTACCTCAGTAGTGCCTTGACAGGCTCTTGAAGTTCAAAAAGGACAGGTTAGTGCACATCTCTGGAGGTTCAGAGTTCCAAATTCTGGTTGCAGTCTCTGAGAAACGGCCAGATTGTGATCTTTCCTTCTTGAGCTTGGGCGGTATCAGTTTCATCCTGTTGGAAGGTTTTAACTTTGGACTTAGTTTCTTGAATGCAAGTCAAAAATCCTCAGCAGGCTAGGCAGCAGACTGTGGCCAAATAGGGCTACACGTCCTCGAGCAGCTGCTGGACGAGGTCTAAAGGAAGCTGTTGTCTTTTGGAGGGAAACCTCAGAGCACGAGAAATTTCAGTTTTGCACGCAGAGTTGGTCCCTTGCCAGCCTGATACGTTTCAAGTCTTTTCCTGGTGAAGATTTTTACCTTCGGACGTAGTCACTTTTTTGGATCTCAAATTCTTCTTGTGGGGCAAGACTGCAGGCTATCATTGAAGAGGGCTCTACGAAATGAGACACCTTCTCCATGAAGTCCTGCTGGATCGGATTTGCTGCTGTGGAGAAGAATGAAGTGGCAGCAACCAGAATCTTTAGTTTAATGGGGAAAGCACCTTGGACAGGTCAGTTTGGAAGATTGATCTCAGTCCCCCATTGAGTCTCAGAGCAAAAAGTTGGCAAGTCCCAGGTTTTAGGAAACTTTGAGAGTACACTTTGACACCAGGAAAAAAGAGTCCAGGACCTTGGGGGCATAACTAAGGAGTGGGGGGCGGGAAGTCAAGATTCAATTCAGCAGAGACAAACAGAAGGATCCAGGGTAGGTCTAGTTGGAACAGGTCAGCTGTGCAGTTGCAGGAAAGGCCTATCGAAGCTTACTGAGCTCCTGTAGCTCAAAAAAACAGGAGAGCAGCCAACTGACCCATGGAATCACAGCTGGGGTCCTGGGTTAAAGGCAAGTAGGTCAAGTCTTCCTTCAGACAGCAGGGCAGTCCTTCTTCTGATTCTTTACAAGTCCAGGAGTGTTCTGAGCAGGGTACTGGAAATCCACTTTTATGCCCTGTGGGTAGAACACATTTCTGGCCACTCCCTAAGCAATGGGGTAAAAGCTTCCAGGGGTGACCCTACCTACTTCTGCAGTACTTCCTGCGTGTTGCACTGTAAATTATCCTACAGTGCCCTTCTCCACCCAAATTCAGCATAGAATACCTCTTCTTTCCCTGGTCAGAGCTTCCTGTACCCACTCAGAAGTTTGTCTAACATAATGGAAAAATCCTTCAGTGTGGTCATGCTAAACCAATTCTGTGGCAGCTCCCTCCTCCTTATTGGTTTGGAGCCAAGTTGACTTGGAAGACAAAGAGAGGCAATACGAGGTGTGAGCTACATCTGCCAGTGACTGGGTAGGGCCCCTTTAAAGCTCAGGAAGGGGCACAACCGCCAGGCAATACTGCTTAAGGAAGAAAAACTACTCTCCACAACCAAGCCTTTTGTCCCTTGTCTGGGAGCAATGCACCTCACACCACAGGGGAGCGATTCACCAGTCACGTAACACTGGCAGAAAAGCACATTTCACTTAGGCAGGAAAATGGCAACTTTCTAAAAGTATAATTTTCAAAATAGTAAATAAAACATCTTTACCATTAAATTGAATTTTAAATTGATGTTAAAATAGGTTGTTGAATTATTTGTCTACCTAGTCCTGAACCAAAATTAAGCATGATAGGTTACTACAATGTAACCAGCCTTGCTACAATGAAAAAAAAAATACCTGCATCGAAACTGTACCGAATAGCATATTGTTCACTGTGGTATTCAAGGATGGCGTTCATGGAAGTCTTTGCCTTCCAGGCTGTCTTAGTCTTGCAGTGTTTGTACACAACGCAAAGATTAGTATCACATCCAGTTTCCCACAGATTAGGATCTCTCACCTCTATTCCAGTACCGGGCACAGCTGGCGTAATTTGATTTAAACACAAAGCCGTCTTTAAGGCAGCGCGCAGCATACTGCTGGTGCAGGCGTTTTGGTGTAGGCCAAACCCCAACATGTAAAGTACACCAAAGAATTGCTGCCACACTCCCACGAGTTGTAGAGATTTTCTTAATTGGCCATCTAAATCACTCATCATCCGCTACTGCTGCATTTCGACGGAAAGTCTTTTTCAAAGTGGTCAAGCTCTCATGTGACGAGTCCTTCTTTACTTGCTATTTATGTATTGTTAATGAAATGTATTATGGGAATTGAAGTTCTTGTGTTCACACACAATTAATTGTGGCCATAGTGAACAATATGCTTTTTGGTACAGTGTCAATGTGGCATACAACTGTCATGTTAATCAGTCTAACGGGCCAAGGATTTGAAAATGTATTGCCATTCACAGAGACACTGAATGCTTTCCACACTAGTGACAATATAATATTGTGGGCACTATGGATAATCAGTAATGAATGTTTCCAGATGTGGCACAAAAGGGGACAGTCTCTGGCTATCCGGATTCACAAAATGTTTAAAAGAGAAGCATTGAGCTTACAGGGGAACTAAATGATGGTCTAAATGTGCAGTATCATTGTACTTCTGGTTGCAAGTGGGAAACAGCCAATACATTTAGTGGCCAAATGTATCAAGCCTTTCTGCGTTCCAAACAGGCAGAGGGAGCAAACCGAATTTTGCGATTCGGTATTAGGAAGGGGCGTGTTTAGGGCGTCCCTTGATAATACCGAATCGCATCGGTATGTATGAATGTTTTGTGACCGCAGCTGCGGTCGCAAAACATTCGCATTTTACCACCTACTTCAAGTAGGTGGTAACCCATTCGCAAATAGGAAGGGGTCCCTAAGGGACCCCTTCCCCTTTGTGAATGTTTGTAAAACCATTTTTATGAGCAGGCAGTTGCCCCATGGACCACTGCCTACTCTTGAAAAATGAAAAGAAAACGTTTCATTTTTCTTCTTGTAAAGCATCTCGTTTTACTTTAAGAAAAACAGGCTACTTTACGAAAAATAAAAGATTAATTTATTTAAAAGCAATCACGGAAATGATGGTCTGCTGATCTCAGCATGCCACCATCCGTGTGATTTTTGCGATTCCTATTGGGTCGCAAATTGTAACCTACCTCGTTAATATTCATGAGGTAGGTCATTTGTGACCTCCTAGGAATCGCAAAAGGTGTACTATATACCTTCATACATTGCATTTTGCGATTTCCTAATAGCAAATCCTTGTGATTCACAATTGGGAAACTGCAAAATGCTATCTTCATACATCTGGCCCTTAGTTTTGTGCAATAATTAACTGTGTGTAAATACAAGGACTTCAATTCCCATAATGAAATTGTTGTGTGAGTGGGCATATGAGAGGTTGTATGGGGGTGTGAGTGGGTGTGAGTGGGTGTGTGAGTGGTTCTTTGAATGATTATCATCAGTGATGTCAATTTAGATGTTATCAGTGTTGTCATCAGTGATGTCACTGTCCATGCCATGAGTGATGTAATATGTGATTTCATAAGCAGTGCATTGCAGTGGTGTAAGTTATAGTGAGCTCAGGTAACTGTAACTGCTGAATTTCACTGGTTTTGTACAAGTGAAATCTGAGCCTAGCTAGAAAGTCCCTGTAACCATTGTTTATTTCAGTGAATTTCTACATTTTTTTTAAATTCTATTTCCTAACTATAACATTACTGTAGCCTTTGGCTTTTTAAGTGAATTTGTTAGGCTTTTTAAAATGTAATTTCCTGACTGTAACCACAAACCTTGGACACTGAGGGCCCGATTATGACTTCTGCGATGAAGGTAGCTAGCCACGCTGCACCCTGTAACACCAAGAGTCGCTGCCGCCTGCCCGATTACAAGTCATTTTGTGGTCTGGCAGGTGGGCGGCCTGGCGGTTCCTCTTTCGAAGGCGGCGGTGCCTTACAAAAAGGCACCACAATGAGAGTGTCACACGGGTTCTTGCACAGCATGGACTGTAAAGTCAATGCCGTCCAGGAAATGGACAAAGAACAGCAGAACTGCCAGTACTGATGCCTATTCACTCTCATTTAGTTACGAGGGGACATATGGAAAATAAAACAACATGTACCACAGACCTCTTTTTCCGTCTCAGTAAATCAAAAATTTCTTTTATCTAAATGATTTCACACAATACATCACAAAAAAGTCTTAAAACACTTGCACACCACTATCACCCTCTAGTTCAGATACGTTTGGCTGCCATTCTTCACCTTTTATCATGCATTCCACCATCTTCATACAACTCCATACATTCTCATTCACCACTGCTGTCGCTCACCACATCATCCAGCACTCACACTCCCAATGTCCTTTCACACCAAAACGACAATTTTTTTTAAAGTCTTAGATTTGTTCAATATGAGCCATAGAAAAAACAATACACAATATATACAATGTATCAAACATTTGAAATGGTTCACAATTCTTATGGCCCAAAAAAAGAAGGTCTACGCATTTCAAACCCCCTCGAATCACAGCCTTCTCATCAGGACCTAAAAGCTGGAAAAGAAAAAGAGCTCTTTCAGTAAAACTAGATGCCCGGGGGCCTTCCCCTTACACTCTGCGGCTCTTATGGCGACTTTGGCTTACCTCAATCGTAGTCTAGATCAGCCGATCTAGCAAATTCAAAAGTGCCATCTATATCAAGAGACAAGAATCAAAAAATGGACCAGTATCAATACCAATTTTTCACTACGCCACCTCCATACACTATGGGCCCGATTCACAGAACTAACTTAAGACAAAATCCTAAACTTACTACCATTTTGGTATTCACAGAAGGCACTTACTCATTTTGGTATTCACAGAAGGCACTTACTCATTTCGGTATTCACAGAAGTTAGGAGTCCTAACTTTAGGACTCCTAAATGCCTTCTGTGAATACCGAAAGTCTTAAAATTAGGATTTTTCTCAGTTTAGTTGTAGTATAGTTAGGACTCCTAAATGCCTTCTGTGAATACCGAAAGTCTTAAAATTAGGATTTTTCTCAATTTAGTAGTCCTAAGTTTAGACTTAGGACTACTAAATTGAGGAAAATCCTAATTTTAAGACTTTCGGTATTCACAGAAGGCATTTAGGAGTCCTAAAGTTAGGAGTCCTAACTATACTACAACTAAACTGAGAAAAATCCTAATTTTAAGACTTTCGGTATTCACAGAAGGCATTTAGGAGTCCTAAAGTTAGGACTCCTAACTTCTGTGAATACCGAAATGAGTAAGTGCCTTCTGTGAATACCAAAATGAGTAAGTGCCTTCTGTGAATACCAAAATGGTAGTAAGTTTAGGATTCTGTCTTAAGTTAGTTCTGTGAATCGGGCCCTTTATCATGAAAGCTGACATTTCTCTTACATTGTCATTTGTTTGGCTGTTCCTCTCAATTTTGGTGGCGATCCCAGCAATTCCTTCCTAGAAGCAAAACACCTTCTATTACAACCCCATTTCTAACTAATGTAATGCGTTTGTAAAATTAAAAGGTCTTAGTGGCCAACCAACTCACTTGAGGGATCGTGGGTGCAGGCTCCACTCGTCCCGTTTCTGTCTTTGTAGTAATTTCGTGGCAAAGTCTGTAACGATGGTAAAAACCTTAAGCTCGCACTTTATTCCCAGAGGCGAAATATACACATAGTTTCACTATCTTAAGTATTACCTTATAACATCATGGAACGAGTCCTCGTAGCTCCGTGGTCTGCTTTCTTTCCAACGGCCGCGGGCTGATAACAGCTACCTCCCCAGCACAGAAAGATCCTTGGATAAGAACCATTAAACGTTGGTCATCTATGGAAGCTTTTGGCTATTTTCATGTTATGAATTAGAGACCTCAATCAAATAAAGCCCAAGCCGACTAGGGCAAAAGGCATGACCAACTGCAACATCCTGATTCCCTTTGGGTAAAAAATATAAAACAAACTTGAGCACCAGCCACTAAAACCGACGCCGAGAAGAAGCAGTTTGTAAGCGCGACACGCATTCATGCCCCATGATCGATGGTATTTTGCAGAATACACTGTTGTCATCCAAGCACGGGCAAAACTACATATCCCATGAGCAAGGATAAGGATCAGATCGTAATTCACGCCCTGTGATTGATCACAATTTCACACAGTCTCCATTAAAGTACGTGCTAAAAGAACGAACCGTGATTCAAACTCATGCCCCGATTCAAACACATGTCCCGGGATTAAGTGCAGTGTCATACGGCAGTCATTAAAGTCCGCATTGAAATGAACAGGCTAAACTACACTTCCCATGAGCGCTAAGCACCCAAAACCGGAAGTGCGGCGCATTTAAGAAATACAACTGTCAGACCGGCAATCACTTACACCACAGCCCGCGGCCGTTGGAAAGAAAGCAGACCACGGAGCTACGAGGACTCGTTCCATGATGTTATAAGGTAATACTTAAGATAGTGAAACTATGTGTATATTTCGCCTCAGGGAATAAAGTGCGAGCTTAAGTTTTTTACCATCGTTACAGACTTTGCCACGAAATTACCACAAAGACAGAAATGGGACGAGTGGAGCCTGCACTCACGATCCCTCAAGTGAGTTGGTTGGCCACTAAGACCTTTTAATTTTACAAACGCATTACA
This sequence comes from Triturus cristatus, assembly GCF_964204655.1. Classification (NCBI taxonomy): domain Eukaryota; kingdom Metazoa; phylum Chordata; class Amphibia; order Caudata; family Salamandridae; genus Triturus; species Triturus cristatus. Next base: position 292,790,422 of record NC_140583.1, on the reverse strand, counting down.
GAAGTTAAAAATGGGGTTGTAATAGAAGGTGTTTTGCTTCTAGGAAGGAATTGCTGGGATCGCCACCAAAATTGAGAGGAACAGCCAAACAAATGACAATGTAAGAGAAATGTCAGCTTTCATGATATAGTGTATGGAGGTGGTGCAGTAAAAAATTGGTATTGATACTGGTCCATTTTTTTATTCTTGTCTCTTGAAATAGATGGCACTTTTGAATTTTCTAGATCGGCTGATCTAGACTACGATTGAAGTAAGCCAAAGTCGCCATAAGAGGCGCAGAATGTAAGGGGAGGGTCCCCGGGCAACTAGTTTTACTGAAAGAGCTCTTTTTCTTTTCCAGCTTTTAGGTCCTGATGAGAACCCCGTGATTCGAGGGGGTTTGAAACACGTAGACCTTTTTTTGGGCCATAAGAATTGTGAACCATTTCAAATGTTTGATACATTGTATATATTGTGTAATGTTTTTTCTATGGCTTATATTGAACAATTTTTTGAAAACAAGGAGAGGGGGCCCTCAAATCCAAAAGGTTGGAGTACCCAAAAATACAAGTATAAAAGTATATGTACCTTTTGCAAACTAATCTCGAGTTGTTACTTGTCAACACACATATTCACATCCATACTTATTCAACCCCACCTCTCGCTAAATATGTTTGAAGCACTTATCATGAAGCCAATTTATATCAAATATATCTATTTTTTAATAGTCAGTACAAATTCATATAAAACATAAATCATCCGGAATAAAAACAATGTTAATAAAAACACCATTTTTTTTTCACATTGGGTCGGTTACGTATCCAGAAAGGAGAACACTGAGAGACAGACAATGTGTCATACATATGTTAATTTGGATGCACAGTAGACGGTGTCAGACACAAATCTCCAATCCCTGTCTATCGCTAACTGAACCAAATTTAACTTAAAGCAAAACAAACAGGCGTCGACGCGTTTCGGTGGCAGAAATCCACATAGGACCACCTTCTTCAGGACACAAGATTTTTTCTCCTTAATGTGTATATTCAAATATTGCCATATTTGAATATACACATTAAGGAGAAAAAATCATTGTCTGTCTCTCAGTGTTCTCCTTTCTGGATACGTAACCGACCCAATGTGAAAAAAAAATTGTGTTTTTATTAACATTGTTTTTATTCCGGATGATTTATGTTTTATATGAATTTGTACTGACTATTAAAAAATAGATATATTTGATATAAATTGGCTTCATGATAAGTGCTTCAAACATATTTAGCGAGAGGTGGGGTTGAATAAGTATGGATGTGAATATGTGTGTTGACAAGTAACAACTCGAGATTAGTTTCCAAAAGGTACATATACTTTTATACTTATATTGAACAAATCTAAGACTTTGAAAAAAATCGTCGTTTTGGTGTGAAAGGAAATTGGGAGTGGGAGTGCTGGATGATGTGGTGAGCGACAACAGTGGTGAATGAGAATGTATGGAGTTGTATGAAGATGGTGGAATGGGTGATAAGAGGTGAAGAATGGCAGCCAAATGTATCTGAACTAGAGGGTGATAGTGGTGTGCAAGTGTTTTAAGACTTTTTTGTGATGTATTGTGTGAAATCATTTAAATAAAAGACATTTTTGATTTACTCAGACGGAAAAAGAGGTCTGTGGTACATGTTGTTTTATTTTCAATATGTCCCCTCGTAACTAAATGAGAGTGAATAGGCATCAGTACTGGCACTTCTGCTGTTCTTTGTTCAATGGATGCTTGGCCTTACTGATTGGAGCCCAAACCCAGTTTTGATATTGGTCCAGGAAATGGGGCGCATGCACACAGGGGAGCACATGTTGTGCCCACCTGTATGCATCCCCAGGCTGAGCAGGCATAGGAGGCCCTGCAGGGACCCCTTTGTTTCAGCGAAGCCAGCCTTTTCATGGAGGAAAGACCGCCATGAAAACGCTGGTGGTCCTAAAACTTGTAATATGCATGGCGGTGCCGCAGCGGCACCGCCCCCATCTAACAATGGCCTTCACTGCTGTGCCACCACCAGGGAACGGCAGTTCCCTGGCAGAGCTAGCGTTCCAAATTCGGTCCAACAGCTCCAACTCATAATAGATCATGAGTCTGGCCGTAATTAGGCCCGAGTGTGTGAATGAGTGCATGAGTGTCTCAGTGGGTGTATGAGTGTCTGAGTAGATATGCAGAGTTTAGCCACTCCACACGGAAGCAGAGTTGAGCAAAAACTACGCTAACTGCGAGCACAGTGGAGCTTACCGGCGTGCTCACTCCAATACTTCATCCCCCACAGAGTAGTGTGCCAGGAGGAGCATTTGCAGAGTCATTGAGAAAAGGGGTGAGGTCTCTGACAAGGTCTGAGCAAGATCGCTATAGAGGACTTACTTGTGGCAACAGTAGGGGTTCTTGACCACCCTGATCAATCAAGGGGACTCCATCACCCAACCAGTAGCGCACCAGAAGGTGCGTTTGCAGAGTGGTTAAGAAAGGGGGTGGGACTTCTGATGATGTTTCAGCAATCCTACCCAGCAATTATACAATAGGGAGGGACGGCTGTGCCCAGGCCAATTTCGGCCCTGGGGACCCACCCCACCAGGGTATGGCCACAATACTATGGGGTGACCCCCCTCCCCAGGTTGATTTCAGCCTCGAGGACTCCATCCCTTGGGCACCCAGTATGCAATGGGACTGCAGGGGGAGGGAGGCTCAAGGCCCTAGCGGACCTTGTCGCCTCCCCGCCTCCTTGTGGAGCCAGTATTGCTCTGAGAGACAGGGAGCGGCTGAAAAGCATCTCCCTGTCAGTCAGACCAATCCTTCATCTGTTTCCCTGCTCGCTTGACAGCAGGCAGGGAAACAGACAAAAGCTCCACTTCCAGCAAGTGAGAGCATTTTCACAGCTCTCTATTGCTGGAAGAGGAGTGTTTGCTGTGGCTTGGCAGTTAAAGCTCCTGCCAAGTCACAGCAAACAGCTATGGCCTGGGGGTGGGCACCCTGGGACAAACCAGGAGCCGGCCCTGAGGGGGTGGCAGTCCCCTGGGCCATCTATGGTTCCAGTAGTGGGGCCATGCGGCCCCTCTCCTTGCTTCAGAACGGGCCGCCTCGGAAGGTGGTGGTCCCCGGGGCCAATAACAGTCCGGGAAGGGGGCCAAGTGGCCCTGCACGATCTCCCTCCCCAAGAGGCCTAGGAGGTCGGGGTATTCCTACCCTGCCCCCTTCTCTTTTTTTAAATCATTTTTTGGTGGAACTTGGCTAAAGTCGAGTCCCAGGATGGCTGCCAACACTTCCTCGTTGAAGTGTTGCCAGCCAATTGTATTTCTGCCGTCCCTATATATATCAATTTACATTCCCTTTAATATCTCAAAAACTACTGAACAGATTTACACCAGATAACAAAAAGGGTTCTTTCTGTACCAAAACCTACCTTTCTGCCAAATTTGGTGTAATTCCATCCAGTAGTTCGGGCTGTTGTTGCGACTAAACTCTTTATGGGAATTAACATGGGAAATGCACTTTTTTTTACCCCCCCCCCCCCCTTTTCTTGCCCCCGCTTGACAGATCATCCAGGAACTTTTCATGTGCAACAAGAATCACCAGCACACTTTTTTGAGAACGTTTCGTGAAGAATTGTCAAATGGCACCAAGGATTTAGTCAAAAAAGGGTTTTCCTATGGAAACATGGTCCTAACTATAGTTATCTACACAGAATCCTCTGAAATAAAGAGAAAAGTCTGCACTCCAACATGGGAATACTCCACTCACAGCAGCACTCAGGACACTTTTCGGCTTTTACTATTAGCCTTTATCAACTGAAAGGAACGCCGTGCTTCAACTTATATACATACACATGTGTTTAATTAAAGCCAAGTGGTAATGCTTACGCTCTCGTTTCAGTGTCCCAATGTGTTGGCCTGTGTCATTATTTATATTTTACACCAGGGCATGTGAGAAATGCAGTATGCAAAACAATTTCACATTTTGAAAACCGGCAAACCTTTACATTGCTGGGGGAGGAGCCAAGTGGCTCATTATGGTGGATGCTCTGAGTGAGCTCCGCGGGCCCGGGCTCAAATCCTTCTGGTATCCTCCTGAAGCCAGCCTGTTCATCTGGGAATGGTGGTTATATTGTTTAAGGAACCCCCGAGGACATAGAAACTTAATTTTTGGCTACACCATCGTAGCGTGTTGCCACAAGGCCGGTGACGCAGGTGGCCCGGCGCACACTGTATGCTGCGCCCGCAGCAGAACTGCACAAGCCTCCAGGAGGAGGCAAGGCAGGTTCGCGCGGATCTGTCCTTGGGCCTCGGATCATGGCACAGGCGGGGCCATCCCGGAACACATACTGGTGGCCTAGCGAGAGGAAGGTGAGCCGCGGACATGGGGAAAGACCCTCTCAGCTGACGGCGCGTGTCCTGGAAAGGCGCGAAGACTTGATGGCGAGCCGAGCGGCAGTTCCAGAGACGAGAGGCCAGTGTGGTCGTGCAGGAAGCGGTGAGGCACCCACTACGGGGTGGGGGGGTGTAGTCCTGGTCGCAGAGGCGGCTGGGCTTGGTCCCAGCGTGTCTTGCAGCAGGGGGGTGCCCTCCCTCAGTCCTCCTTTTTAGCGCACCACCAGCTGCTGCCCCTTTGTCTCACTTGCTAATTGTTGATTGGGGTGTGCTTGACGAGGTGATCAAGGGCAGAGAGTCTAGACCCAGAGAGGAGCCCCATACACTACCAGCAACACTATCTGAACCACGGGACACACGGCGGTGCCCCCTGGACTTACTGGCTAAATACTGCATGTGGTGGTCTTGGTGTGGGGATCAGGGGCATTGGGTCTGGACCCAGTGAGGCCTCCCCGGACATAGCCAGCTACATTATCTGACCCGCAGGACACGCGGAAGTAAATCCCTTCAACTCACGTAGCAAAGTGGTTGACCGGAAGGAGCGGCTGGGTGTTCGCAGTTGAAACTTGTGGGCACCTGAAATCCTTCTCCATCTGGGCCTGGGAGTGGTGCCGGAGGTCCTGGCTCCTTCAGGCGGACGACGTGGATCATTGGTGACGGGCCTCGGTGTTCGGAGCTCGTGAGCCTTGAGACTCAAAGGGTCCGCCAGAATTAGGAGTCTCGGCTTTGACGAAGAAACCCCCACCATGCGACATGTCTAAAGATAAGGCCCCCGGGCCTGGTCTTAAGCAGAGCACCATAGATTTACGGCGACAGCAACTCACACCGCCGAAACCTCAGACGGCGCATCAAGCGTACCAGACAACACTGTCCTCCTAGCCACCATTACCCAGTCCAGACAAGAGTTAGAGACACAAATTGGCGCAGTGGGCACCGAGGTAACGCTGCTGCGCCAAGACCTATGCAATGCCATAGATCGTATAACAGAAGCTGAGACCCGGGTCACGGGAGAGGAAGACGCCATGTCCACACAACAACAAAAAGCGGCTTCACTTGAGAAACTGACTAAGGGCTTGGCCTTGCTGGTCGAGGATGCAGAGGGGCGAGCGCGACGAAACAACCTTTGCTTTGTGGGTTTCCACGAAAACTGCAAGGGAGACGACGCTGGCAAGTTCCTCATCTGATGGATAAACTCCTGGATCCCAGAGAATGCACTCTACTCCTGTTTTGTGATCGAATGCGCACACAGGGCCCTGTAACAGCGGGGCTAGACCACGTTCCATGATTGCACGCATTCTTCATTTCCACTACTGGGATGTCATCTTCCACCAGGAGAGGCTCAAATCGGACCTATATTATGATTCCCATCGTATCATGATCTTCAAGGACTACACAAAAATGGTCCAGCATCAACGCCAGTCCTTTACAGCTGCGAAAGTTCAGCTTCGAGACGTCAAGGTGCTATACATGCTGCCATATCCCGCCTGTCTGTGGTTGGTTATTTTCCCGCACCATCTTCTTTGATACCCCGTAGGATGTCTTTACTTGGACAGATGAATAGCGGGCCCTGAAACCACACACTCCTCCACAAAGGAGCTTGGACTCTTTGACAGGAGAACCCAGCCGCTCACAGTCAAAGCCCGCAGAAAAGCGAAGACATTGCCAGATCTACATCGCGCTCCAAGAACGACAACAACAGCTCCGACAGCAGGGCGCCCAACAAGAAATGGTCCACAGCCCTGTTGACTAATCCCCCTCGGAAGGGACTGCCCCTGTTTAAATTAGTACATACTGGATAATACTCTGGACAATATGGGCCATTCGCTCAGAAGTGCTTCAGACCCTCACAGAACTTGAGATATCATTGAGACTTTGGGGATCCATTGGGGAGTCTGTACCTCGTCTCACTGTTGGGGGTGGGTGGCAGTGTTCTCCGCGATAGATACTTCAGCGGCTTAGAGGTATTGCAGTGAGATGGGTGGGGGGGCTGTTATTCATGTTTTTGTTTGTAGGGTTCAGTCTCAGTTCCGCTGCATTAATGTTCCTGAATCCCCCCAGCCTTGCTCTCCATGATTCTGCGTACGGACCCATTATGGCGCGATGGCGGCAGAACCTGTAGTGTTCCCTTCTGGTCAGGTGTATGTGGTAAGCTGGAATACGAGAGGCATGCTGGACAAGATTAAGCATGGTGCAGTGCTCCGCCAAGCCCAGCATATCAGTGCAGATGTCATCATATTGCAAGAGAAACACATGCTAGGTACCTAAAACCCTTGCCTGGCTTGATACGGGTATACACAGTGCAAATATAACTTCCTAGGCAATTAACATGTTTTGTATATTGCTATTTAAAACGTGTCCAAGTAGTATAGCCAAAAACAGTATTTTTAAAAAATATCACATAAATGTTTATTGTTAATATGATTCTCACAGAATCACGGACAAAATCAATAAAAAAGCAATTCAACAATGCATTTATACATAGTATAGACATTCAATGTATTCAACAACAATTAAAAGTAGAGACAAATCTGTGGCCATATGATCATCTTCTACGCGCGTTTCGGCGAAAAGTACGCCTTCGTCAGGAAATGCCACAATTCTTCAAGGTGTAGTCTAGCGAGTAGATAGCAGGTGAAGGATTTATCTGGAGGTAGTGTTTGACGGTCTGATAATTGATGTATTGCCTTTAACCATGGGGTTTCACAGTAAATGAAAAGAGCGTTGCCGGGTGTTACAGGTGGTGGTCATAAAGCCTGTTCTATCTGCTAGAATGGAATTTCACATATGTCGATCAAATGACTTGGAGAACACTGAGAGACAGACAATGTGTCATACATATGTTAATTTGGATGCACAGTAGACGGTGTCAGACACAAATCTCCAATCCCTGTCTATCGCTAACTGAACCAAATTTAACTTAAAGCAAAACAAACAGGCGTCGACGCGTTTCGGTGGCAGAAATCCACATAGGAACACCTTCTTCAGGACACAAGATTTTTTCTCCTTAATGTGTATATTCAAATATTGCCATATTTGAATATACACATTAAGGAGAAAAAATCATTGTCTGTCTCTCAGTGTTCTCCTTTCTGGATACGTAACCGACCCAATGTGAAAAAAAAATTGTGTTTTTATTAACATTGTTTTTATTCCGGATGATTTATGTTTTATATGAATTTGTACTGACTATTAAAAAATAGATATATTTGATATAAATTGGCTTCATGATAAGTGCTTCAAACATATTTAGCGAGAGGTGGGGTTGAATAAGTATGGATGTGAATATGTGTGTTGACAAGTAGCAACTCGAGATTAGTTTCCAAAAGGTACATATACTTTTATACTTATATTGAACAAATCTAAGACTTTGAAAAAAATCGTCGTTTTGGTGTGAAAGGAAATTGGGAGTGGGAGTGCTGGATGATGTGGTGAGCGACAACAGTGGTGAATGAGAATGTATGGAGTTGTATGAAGATGGTGGAATGGGTGATAAGAGGTGAAGAATGGCAGCCAAATGTATCTGAACTAGAGGGTGATAGTGGTGTGCAAGTGTTTTAAGACTTTTTTGTGATGTATTGTGTGAAATCATTTAAATAAAAGACATTTTTGATTTACTCAGACGGAAAAAGAGGTCTGTGGTACATGTTGTTTTATTTTCAATATGTCCCCTCGTAACTAAATGAGAGTGAATAGGCATCAGTACTGGCACTTCTGCTGTTCTTTGTTCAATGGAGGCTTGGCCTTACTGATTGGAGCCCAAACCCAGTTTTGATATTGGTCCAGGAAATGGGGCGCATGCACACAGGGGAGCACATGTTGTGCCCACCTGTATGCATCCCCAGGCTGAGCAGGCATAGGAGGCCCTGCAGGGACCCCTTTGTTTCAGCGAAGCCAGCCTTTTCATGGAGGAAAGACCGCCATGAAAACGCTGGTGGTCCTAAAACTTGTAATATGCATGGCGGTGCCGCAGCGGCACCGCCCCCATCTAACAATGGCCTTCACTGCTGTGCCACCACCAGGGAACGGCAGTTCCCTGGCAGAGCTAGCGTTCCAAATTCGGTCCAACAGCTCCAACTCATAATAGATCATGAGTCTGGCCGTAATTAGGCCCGAGTGTGTGAATGAGTGCATGAGTGTCTCAGTGGGTGTATGAGTGTCTGAGTAGATATGCAGAGTTTTGCCACTCCACACGGAAGCAGAGTTGAGCAAAAACTACGCTAACTGCGAGCACAGTGGAGCTTACCGGCGTGCTCACTCCAATACTTCATCCCCCACAGAGTAGTGTGCCAGGAGGAGCATTTGCAGAGTCATTGAGAAAAGGGGTGAGGTCTCTGACAAGGTCTGAGCAATATCGCTATAGAGGACTTACTTGTGGCAACAGTAGGGGTTCTTGACCACCCTGATCAATCAAGGGGACTCCATCACCCAACCAGTAGCGCACCAGAAGGTGCGTTTGCAGAGGGGTTAAGAAAGGGGGTGGTGCTTCTGATGATGTTTCAGCAATCCTACCCAGCAATTATACAATAGGGAGGGACGGCTGTGCCCAGGCCAATTTCGGCCCTGGGGACCCACCCCACCAGGGTATGGCCACAATACTATGGGGTGACCCCCCTCCCCAGGTTGATTTCAGCCTCGAGGACTCCATCCCTTGGGCACCCAGTATGCAATGGGACTGCAGGGGGAGGGAGGCTCAAGGCCCTAGCGGACCTTGCCGCCTCCCCGCCTCCTTGTGGAGCCAGTATTGCTCTGAGAGACAGGGAGCGGCTGAAAAGCATCTCCCTGTCAGTCAGACCAATCCTTCATCTGTTTCCCTGCTCGCTTGACAGCAGGCAGGGAAACAGACAAAAGCTCCACTTCCAGCAAGTTAGAGCATTTTCACAGCTCTCTATTGCTGGAAGAGGAGTGTTTGCTGTGGCTTGGCAGTTAAAGCTCCTGCCAAGTCACAGCAAACAGCTATGGCCTGGGGGTGGGCACCCTGGGACAAACCAGGAGCCGGCCCTGAGGGGGTGGCAGTCCCCTGGGCCATCTATGGTTCCAGTAGTGGGGCCATGCGGCCCCTCTCCTTGCTTCAGAACGGGCCGCCTCGGAAGGTGGTGGTCCCCGGGGCCAATAACAGTCCGGGAAGGGGGCCAAGTGGCCCTGCACGATCTCCCTCCCCAAGAGGCCTAGGAGGTCGGGGTATTCCTACCCTGCCCCCTTCTCTTTTTTTAAATCATTTTTTCGTGGAACTTGGCTAAAGTCGAGTCCCAGGATGGCTGCCAACACTTCCTCGTTGAAGTGTTGCCAGCCAATTGTATTTCTGCCGTCCCTATATATATCAATTTACATTCCCTTTAATATCTCAAAAACTACTGAACAGATTTACACCAGATAACAAAAAGGGTTCTTTCTGTACCAAAACCTACCTTTCTGCCAAATTTGGTGTAATTCCATCCAGTAGTTCGGGCTGTTGTTGCGACTAAACTCTTTATGGGAATTAACATGGGAAATGCACTTTTTTTTACCCCCCCCCCCCTTTTCTTGCCCCCGCTTGACAGATCATCCTGGAACTTTTCATGTGCAACAAGAATCACCAGCACACTTTTTTTAGAACGTTTCGTGAAGAATTGTCAAATGGCACCAAGGATTTAGTCAAAAAAGGGTTTTCCTATGGAAACATGGTCCTAACTATAGTTATCTACACAGAATCCTCTGAAATAAAGAGAAAAGTCTGCACTCCAACATGGGAATACTCCATTCACAGCAGCACTCAGGACACTTTTCGGCTTTTACTATTAGCCTTTATCAACTGAAAGGAACGCCGTGCTTCAACTTATATACATACACATGTGTTTAATTAAAGCCAAGTGGTAATGCTTACGCTCTCGTTTCAGTGTCCCAATGTGTTGGCCTGTGTCATTATTTATATTTTACACCAGGGCATGTGAGAAATGCAGTATGCAAAACAATTTCACATTTTGAAAACCGGCAAACCTTTACATTGCTGGGGGCGGAGCCAAGTGGCTCATTATGGTGGATGCTCTGAGTGAGCTCCGCGGGCCCGGGCTCAAATCCTTCTGGTATCCTCCTGAAGCCAGCCTGTTCATCTGGGAATGGTGGTTATATTGTTTAAGGAACCCCCGAGGACATAGAAACTTAATTTTTGGCTACACCATCGTAGCGTGTTGCCACAAGGCCGGTGACGCAGGTGGCCCGGCGCACACTGTATGCTGCGCCCGCAGCAGAACTGCACAAGCCTCCAGGAGGAGGCAAGGCAGGTTCGCGCGGATCTGTCCTTGGGCCTCGGATCATGGCACAGGCGGGGCCATCCCGGAACACATACTGGCGGCCTAGCGAGAGGAAGGTGAGCCGCGGACATGGGGAAAGACCCTCTCAGCTGACGGCGCGTGTCCTGGAAAGGCGCGAAGACTTGATGGCGAGCCGAGCGGCAGTTCCAGAGACGAGAGGCCAGTGTGGTCGTGCAGGAAGCGGTGAGGCACCCACTACGGGGTGGGGGGGTGTAGTCCTGGTCGCAGAGGCGGCTGGGCTTGGTCCCAGCGTGTCTTGCAGCAGGGGGGTGCCCTCCCTCAGTCCTCCTTTTTAGCGCACCACCAGCTGCTGCCCCTTTGTCTCACTTGCTAATTGTTGATTGGGGTGTGCTTGACGAGGTGATCAAGGGCAGAGAGTCTAGACCCAGAGAGGAGCCCCATACACTACCAGCAACACTATCTGAACCACTGGACACACGGCGGTGCCCCCTGGACTTACTGGCTAAATACTGCATGTGGTGGTCTTGGTGTGGGGATCAGGGGCATTGGGTCTGGACCCAGTGAGGCCTCCCCGGACATAGCCAGCTACATTATCTGACCCGCAGGACACGCGGAAGTAAATCCCTTCAACTCACGTAGCAAAGTGGTTGACCGGAAGGAGCGGCTGGGTGTTCGCAGTTGAAACTTGTGGGCACCTGAAATCCTTCTCCATCTGGGCCTGGGAGTGGTGCCGGAGGTCCTGGCTCCTTCAGGCGGACGACGTGGATCATTGGTGACGGGCCTCGGTGTTCGGAGCTCGTGAGCCTTGAGACTCAAAGGGTCCGCCAGAATTAGGAGTCTCGGCTTTGACGAAGAAACCCCCACCATGCGACATGTCTAAAGATAAGGCCCCCGGGCCTGGTCTTAAGCAGAGCACCATAGATTTACGGCGACAGCAACTCACACCACCGAAACCTCAGACGGCGCATCAAGCGTACCAGACAACACTGTCCTCCTAGCCACCATTACCCAGTCCAGACAAGAACTAGAGACCCAAATTGGCGCAGTGGGCACCGAGGTAACGCTGCTGCGCCAAGACCTATGCAATGCCATAGATCGTATAACAGAAGCTGAGACCCGGGTCACAGGAGAGGAAGACGCCATGTCCACACAACAACAAAAAGCGGCTTCACTTGAGAAACTGACTAAGGGCTTGGCCTTGCTGGTCGAGGATGCAGAGGGGCGAGCGCGACGAAACAACCTTTGCTTTGTGGGTTTCCACGAAAACTGCAAGGGAGACGACGCTGGCAAGTTCCTCATCTGATGGATCAACTCCTGGATCCCAGAGAATGCACTCTACTCCTGTTTTGTGATCGAATGCGCACACAGGGCCCTGTAACAGCGGGGCTAGACCACGTTCCATGATTGCACGCATTCTTCATTTCCACTACTGGGATGTCATCTTCCACCAGTAGAGGCTCAAATCGGACCTATATTATGATTCCCATCGTATCATGATCTTCAAGGACTGCACAAAAATGGTCCAGCATCAACGCCAGTCCTTTACAGCTGCGAAAGTTCAGCTTCGAGACGTCAAGGTGCTATACATGCTGCCATATCCCGCCTGTCTGTGGGTGGTTATTTTCCCGCACCATCTTCTTTGATACCCCGTAGGATGTCTTTACTTGGACAGATGAATAGCGGGCCCTGAAACCACACACTCCTCCACAAAGGAGCTTGGACTCTTTGACAGGAGAACCCAGCCGCTCACAGTCAAAGCCCGCAGAAAAGCGAAGACATTGCCAGATCTACATCGCGCTCCAAGAACGACAACAACAGCTCCGACAGCAGGGCGCCCAACAAGAAATGGTCCACAGCCCTGTTGACTAATCCCCCTCGGAAGGGACTGCCCCTGTTTAAATTAGTACATACTGGATAATACTCTGGACAATATGGGCCATTCGCTCAGAAGTGCTTCAGACCCTCACAGAACTTGAGATATCATTGAGACTTTGGGGATCCATTGGGGAGTCTGTACCTCGTCTCACTGTTGGGGGTGGGTGGCAGTGTTCTCCGCGATAGATACTTCAGCGGCTTAGAGGTATTGCAGTGAGATGGGTGGGGGGGCTGTTATTCATGTTTTTGTTTGTAGGGTTCAGTCTCAGTTCCGCTGCATTAATGTTCCTGAATCCCCCCAGCCTTGCTCTCCATGATTCTGCGTACGGACCCATTATGGCGCGATGGCGGCAGAACCTGTAGTGTTCCCTTCTGGTCAGGTGTATGTGGTAAGCTGGAATACGAGAGGCATGCTGGACAAGATTAAGCATGGTGCAGTGCTCCGCCAAGCCCAGCATATCAGTGCAGATGTCATCATATTGCAAGAGAAACACATGCTAGGTACCTAAAACCCTTGCCTGGCTTGATACGGGTATATACACACTTCCCATGCAGGCTTTGCGCGGGGATCGCAGGGTGTAGCTATCCTAATCCACCGTAGGGTTGCATTTACACTGGTGCAAAAATTGGTAGATATCCATGGTAGATACATATTTGTACATGGGGTTATTGCGGGGGAAACATATAGTACTCGGCAGTGTTACGCCCCTCCGCCACAGCTTTCTAGATCGCTTGGTTGGGATCTGGGATGACCTGCCCGATGGGCTAGCAGTGGTGGGTGACAATTGGAATGATGCAATATGCCCCATTATTGATAGGTGGCTCCCTATTGGCGGTATCACAAAATCCCCTGAATCCAAGTTACGAACCTTGACTGGGATGGTGGGGTGGGTGGACACCTGGAGGGCGCATAAGCCTACGGATGCTGGATATACATTCTACTCACACACACATTGCTCTTACTCTAGGATTGTCTACATATTCGTTTCCCGCGATTTCATGCATAGGGTGCCAATGGCGACAATCCTCCCCGGAAGTCTCAGACCACTCTCCCGTGGCAGTTCAATTCCTGATCTAATCGACCTGTGTTCAGTTGGTGGCTTTTCGCATGGCATCTGCAGAGTCAGACATACCGCAAACATATCCACACAGCACTCTTAGGGTACTCGTCACATAATAAAGAAACAGAATCTTCCGGCTACATCCTGTGGGAGGCAATAAAGCCCACACTGCGAGGTGTGGACATTGGCTTCTGTGCAGCAGAGCATAGGCGAGGGAGACAGTCGCTTATCAGGATAGAAGCACAACTTATGGTATTGAAGTGCGATGCCCTGGGTGAGTGGAGGGCTGCAGCGCGTCAACAATAGTTCCTGACGCAGCAGCAATACTGCAGTGAGCTGATGGAGGAGGCGCGGTTGCATGGCTCACCACACAGAGTAGAATCTATCAATAGGGTGACAAATCTGGCAGACTCCTCTATAGGCTGTGCTAGCAGGCTCAGGCTAGCGTTCCCCTCCCGGGAATTTGTGATTCCGAAGACGAGCTGATGACAGATCCGTGGGCACCTGCCAACAGCTTTGAGACATATTATCAGTCTCTATATGCACCCCACGAGGTTCTGGAGGCCTCTGAGATTGAACAGTTCTTTGATGATATTCCCCCGAAGGCCCTCTCCGAAGAAGCCCGACGATCTCTCGACACCCCTCTGACCTTAGAAGAATTGATCCCTGCTCTGGCCACCTCGTGCACTGGAAAGGCACCCGACCCCAACAGGTTCCCCTGCTAATTTTACAAAGCCTACATGTCCCAGCTGGGTCCCCATTATCTAGCTGCGGTGCAGGAAGAAGCTTAGACTGCGTGTATGCCCCTCGGATTGAAGACACGCAGAAATCGTCGTATTCCAAAAACCGGGTCGTCCTCCAGAGCTTCACGCTTCCTACTGGCCGATCTCCCTTCTAAACGTAGAGGCGAAGCTCCTTGCCAAGGCACTCGCCATCAGACTCATAGCTCATCTTCCCGACTTGATCCACCCGGATAAGGTGGGTTTCATGCCTCTGCGAGCCACGCGACATAACATACGTCGCGTCCACAAAGCGGTTGCAATGATGGATGGTCTTCACTGCCTAGCTGACCTACTACTTGCCGACATCAACAGGGCATCAGCTGGACCTTCTTATTTATTCTTTTAAAATGTCTGAACTTCGGACCGCAATACTTATCATACATACGCATGTTATATCAGGGATTGACTGCTTCTGTACATATTGCAGGCAATGGGCCGGGTCACCAGGCAGGGCTGTCTGCTAGCTCCATTGCTATATCGCCCTGTCCATTGAGTCACTGGCAACCTGGGTCCGCCTAGACGCCCAGATCCAGGGCTTTGAGTGGTCCACTGAAATCTCAGACCGTATAGCCCTGTACGCAGACGACATACTCTTTTTTATGACAGACCCTCATCGGACAGGCCCCCCAGGTGAGGCGTCGGGTCTAATCATTAATGTGAACAAGTCCACCCTGTGGCCTCTACGGGGGTCTCCAGGCAACTATAGATGGGCTGCAGATCTAACCCAGACTCAAGAGGGCATGACATTTCTGTTTTTTTTAATTACAGATAGACAGGAAATCTCCAAGGCACGCAATATAGATATGGTTCTCATCAAGGTCAAGGCTGAGCTGCGGTCATGGTTGGGTCTCCCTCTCTCTTTAAACGGCCGGCAGGCTATTTACAAGATGGTTTCTCTCCCGCAGCTCCTTTATCAGCTGTAGAACCACCTCTACCCCATCCTGCAGACATGGTTCAGGCAGATCAATTCCCTCCTGAGTGGGTTCCTGTGGGGGAGTGGGGGGGTGAGCAGGACAGTCAGATTGGCGCTCCACACCTGCTTTCTCTCCACCTATTGTGGGGGCATCGCAGCCGCTGATATACAGTCATACTATGCGGCCTCCAACCTGCAGATAATCAACAACTGGTGGTATGGCTCGCGTGATGAACCTACTGATGCCCTAGAGAGATGGTTACTTTGGGATGCCTCGCTTCACAAATACTTATATGGCAGCCCGAGCATTCAGACCCTCTCCCCGGCCACCAAGGTGGTACTGACAAGCATGGAGACAATCCCTCCGCTGCATTGGCTGGCACAACCGTCTCACACGGGAGTCCCCGCTCTAGTGCAATTGCCTCCTTCCACACTTGCGGGTGCTACGGGGCTTCCATAGGTGGGACCAGATTGGGATCTCCTCTTTGGGTGATGTCCCATGGGTGGGACCAGGTTGGGATCTCCTCTTTGGGTGATGTCCTCCATGGACCCACCCATAAATCTTTTCCAGAATTACAAGAAGATTACTCGCCATGCTCTTGCACCCAGTCTCAGAGGCCTCCTGCCCCTTCCCGAGTTCAGCCCACTGGAAGGGAGGCTCCTCATGAAGATCTCGGGGATCATAAAATCTCCAGTATATACCAGAGACTGGTCACACATAGCACCCCTACACTAGAGAATTTAAGAGAGACCTGGCAAGTCGACATAGGCCCCATGGACCACGACGACTGGAGGGAGGCCCAGGAGTCCCCTCGGGGGGCTGCAGCATCTTCGCGCCTACGGCTGATTCAGCCAAAATACCTACACAGAATATACTATACGTGTCTGAGGCTTTGGAAGGCAGGGCTGATAGGCTCCCAGCATGCTTGAGATGCGGTGCTTGCTTTATTGCATATATCTGCAGATATTGGGGTAATAGGTACAAGCATCACTTTCTTCACTTTCTTTTTCCGGGTTTGACCCTGGCTAAACGCAACATGGCTCGCTCTTGGAAGGCTAAATCCCCGCCCTTGTTGGGAGTCTGGAAGCGGGGACTAGATTTTTGTATTGGGCTAGAGGAGCCAGTGTACTGGGCTAGGGGATGCCCCCAGAAGCATACGCACATATGCATACACCACAGTCTGCATCAATGGATTCAGATGTACTGCCCCATGGCTATACATCGCTTTTGATTACTGTTAATAAAGGAATGACAGGAATTGCATTCCAGGGTAGCGACACAGGGACATGGTTAAGCCTCAGTGAGTTTGCTTTTGTTCTGTTTCTTTCTACTGCAGCATGTTTATTGTTAAGTTATGTGATAATATGTAGTATATTTATGCCTGTGCTATATCCTAACATATATATATGTATAGTATGGCTCTTCGAGCACAATATTGGCAAAAATAAATAAAATGTGTCTTTTAAAAAAAACCTTCACATTGCTGCCAGTTCGTAATTGCAGTCTGTGCATCTTGGGTGAAGTCTTTAAAAAAAGCTGATATTCACATTTCCCCACACTTCACCACTTAGCAAAATGCCTCTTGCGGTGCCCAGCCCCGAACCACTTTCATCAATAGGAGAGGGCAGGTCTCAGGTAAGAAATACTGCCTCGAGAGAGATTACATCCAACCCTCTCTGCTGTCAATTAATTCTCTCCCTTCGCTGTTCCTTAGTGGTTTTGGGGGCAAACCGGCCTCATAAGTCATGACCAGACAACAGTTGCTGTTTTTCCAGTTTGCTCCAAAGCGCTGGGGGTGACACTAAGGCCAAAAGAAATGTCAAAATACCAGTTTCACATGCAGTCTAGTACTCAGCACAGGGAAAACAATTCCTTATACCAAGCAGGAGACATTCCTATCCCTACACATACGAAAAAGAGTTCAACATTTTTACACATCAGTACACAGATGATACCCAGCTCTATATGTCTGAAGGATAACTGCACCTTGAAGGCAGGCAATCCTACAAATGTACCCCTGGATGTCAAGCAACTTCCTCCTCCATAGCACCAAAAAGACAGGATTCTTACTCATCATCCCAGGAACAAAAGCACATTGGTTGCAACCCTATGAACGAACTCATTTTTAACATTTCCGCTCCAACGATCTCATCAACTGCCAAATGCCTAGCTTTCACTATTGATAGCACCCTAACTTTAATCCCTCACATGAACATATTGGCTCAAACGGCAAATTATTTCCAACATACAATCAAAACGAAGCATCTGCTGACCCCTGAAGTCATAGCTCACTGCCACATCATTTCCCGCCTTTATTAAGTCAACACTATTCTTGAATGTCATCTCTTGTCCTCATTAAGGCATTTTTCCATTAAACAGCTTGGATGATCTCATCTTGGAAGAAATTTGATTACATTTATTTTTTGTATTTTATTTTGGGGTGTTTTATATAACACAAACTAGACCTGATAAATCGGATATCAGAGCGCTTAACATGGCACCAGTTTCGCTACACAAGGACACATTCCTTTTTCTTAGGCACCGCACATTAACTTTCAATCTGAAGGAACTCACCCAGGTTCCCAGGTTCCCATGCATGCCGAAATCAATATAAATTTGGATGGGTGACGCTTAAGGCCATCCATTTCAAGACCACTACTTGCCTGACAGCCCTTCTGATTACCTCTGGTGGAGAGAGAGTAACTGGAAGTGAGAAGCCACACACCAATTTGGAACATCTCCCTAGCTTACAGAGAGTCTATTTATGTACACGAGTCCAGTTTTTGGATCTCCTTGATCCTTCCATTAAAACTGAACCTGACTTACTCACTTTCAGGACATTTAAAACCCACCTGTTTTGCAGTGGCCTCAACTAATTTTCCCCTTATCCATAGTATACTTTCCTTCCCTTCTTCTTATTTAGTATTCTCTCCCACTGTGTTTAACACTGTATTTCCTGTTTCTTTCTAAAGCAAACTTAGTATAACTGTGCTATAGACGATAGTAAATAATGAAAGTGTCACTTGAGGCCCCAGGGTTTTCTTCCAGGCCCTATCCTCCTCAACCTGTAACTTAAACCCCAAGGCCTCTTTATAGAGGTGGACATGTATTACCATCCATCAGTATGTGCATGATACACAACTCTGTGCGAAAACTTCATCGAGGTGTGACTATTTTCTGCAGCTAAACCCATCTAAAATGTAATTAATGGTCTTCTCACACCAGTGCAGAAAGAAATGCGACCTACATTGCTGTAATTCAATCTCTCTGCGTCTGTTGATCATTCCAAACATGAACAGAACCACCAAAACAGATAACTTCCTTCTGCTGCACTTCAGAAAGATAAAAAAAAAACTCTTCTAGCCAGCCCAGCTAAAAATCAGTGTACATGTACATGGTTGTACTCACAAGGACTGTGGAAATGACACACTGGTTAGTATCCTACGATCCTCGCTGAACCCTAAAAAGGCGGTATTTTACTAAAAACTGGCCTTCTGGAATCCGTACGGCACTTCAACCGTAGTTCACCTATCATCAAGGAACTACATTAGTGCCCCACAGACGCAAGGATTAAATGCAAAATCAAATGTCACTTACAGTCATCTAAAACAACCCCCATGTCTATCCGCTCTTCTCAACAAAAGGTCTAAAGGGTAGAACTTATTTCTTAAAGGACGAAAATCCAAGGCCTCTCAAGCACTGAAGCAGACCTTCTCTGGTGGTTATGACATTACATTGGAAACCTTCTCTGTCAGACTTTGAAATGCATTCGCTTTCATGTTGTTCAATAAACTACTGAATTGCATCTCTTCCCTTTACATCTGATTTATCCTATCCAAGCTAACTTCAGGGAAAATCCAATGCAAACTGCTTATATCCCTGTTGTTCTCCATTGTACACTGCTTTCAGTTACCCGTTATGACGTATTTTCATATGTATGTGAACGAGTGATATATAAAACCACTAATTACATTAAAAAGTTAGATTCCTAAGAAGAGACCTCTCATGCTAAGAAAGTAAGTTACATACCTTTAACTACAGTTCGCCCATGTTGGTATCTTTCATAGTCACATATTTGAATCAGTCTCTGCCGTCAGACTAGAAATCCCTGGTTATCGTGTAAATAGACATGGCAGTACAGTAGTATGAATTCACAAGCACATTCATCCCATTGCAAACTGCCAAATTTCCACTTCCTTTGGGGTCAACATAATTCAGATTTTACAGCCCAATTTTCTGTGCTATATACGGAGGCGAGCTTCTTAAGTAAGGAAAGGTAAAAACGTTGCATATGAATCTATGAAATATACGAACACTGAAGAACTCTAGTTCAGCGCAAATAATTTTCTCTACTTCCAAAACGGATCCTTCTTTGGATAGCATGTTTGAATCAAAAGTAATAAGTAGTTAAGCAGTTGAGAAATATACAAACACTTTTGTATTGGGATGGTTAAAAGCCCACCCTTACTGAAATAGATTGGAAACACGGTTGCTCATAACCCCATGCATTCCCGGGAAGGAAGAGGTGCTCAGTAGACAGCCTTGCCTATATGGACAGGCCGCATCTACTAGCTGTTTACGTCCGTGTGAGATACAACTAAAACTTCCTGTGACATCAAATAAGCTTTTATTTCTCACACCTATGAATTATCACAACTTAAAATCTCTGCCAATAGAGGTCGGAATAGGCTCGAATGCAAGTACATAGCAGTAAACTAGTACCAGTTCATGATTGCGACTTTCAGACAGCATTGCTTTTTAAGCCAAATGTTAAGCGTTTGGCACAATGTTTAAAGCATATATTCATGGGGAAATAATGGTGTGATAATTACACAGGCTTCCAGGGAGAAAATAGAACACAATGTTCTACTGGAGGGATTAGAGGATAAACTAGCCCATAGTATACTGGGAATGGGCAAACAAC
The DNA here is from genome assembly GCF_964204655.1 of Triturus cristatus. Lineage (NCBI taxonomy): Eukaryota > Metazoa > Chordata > Amphibia > Caudata > Salamandridae > Triturus > Triturus cristatus. Next base: position 292,770,244 of record NC_140583.1, on the reverse strand, counting down.
CATTCATAGGATAAAGTGTGAGTCCTGGAGAAATTTAAGGACGAAAGCAAGATGACTTGCTTTTAGAAGGAGATTGACAATGTACCAAAAAATCTTTCAACAAAGAGGGCAGGTTTTTAGCAGGGAAGCAGTAAAAGGCTAAAAAATAAAAAAGAAATCAGTGAGTCTTACAGTTGACCCGAATCTAAGATATAGGTGGGAAAAACTCTGGAGATAGGTAATTGTGCTTTTAAATTCTAACAAAAATGGAATAGTAAAAATGCATTCCTTTAGCATGACATGATCGAGAGCTATGCGTTATTGTAAAAATGAATACATTGAATTTAGATGATCATGGCAAACTTACTAAACTGATCTCACTGGAAGACGTCATGTCTGCTATACTCATAGCTAAAACCATTGGGAAGGATGGCTTACCAGGTGAAACTTATAAATAAATAAAAAAATCAATCTCTGCTGGCCCCCAAATAGACTCGACTATTCAACAAGATGTTGGCCACAAATTCAATACCGGAACGTTTCTGTTTGCCATCTTTCTTGAGACCATACCCAGATGCATTATATAGAATCGATAGCTAAAAGTATGACTTAAGGTTCCTGGTGCCACAAAAGAAGAGTGGTAAATTGGTAACACTGGACTTTTTTAAACCCCTACATTAATAACACCTCTCAGGGCTTTTCAGCAATATCGGCGTACTGCATAGATGAAGGAAAATGCAAGATCGCGTAATGTCACTGACAAAACTTTGCATACTGATTTGCAGCTGTTTTTGCCACCCAGTAAGATATTTAGGACTCTGGGCTACGGAAAGGTTTGGGGCTCGTTACTGATTAAATTATGGGAAGGCTTTTGCTAAGATGAGGCAGGATCTGTCTTGATGGGAATTTTTTATCCTTATCTTTAGAAGGCTGTACTATTGTTATGAATCTGCTCCCTAGTTTCTTTTCCTAGTTCATTGTCCTGTTAGGCTTTCCTTGCCAAGCTTAATCTCTTGAAAATGTATTTTATATTGGCCAAACAATTGGCTCCATCGACAATGAGAAACTATGCACTAAACTTGAAGAGGTGGCGGGCACTAATAGATTTTGTGTATTGCTATTTACCTGTGATATTTTTTCTGATGCAGCATTTGGAAATGTACTAATTCCTCATTTAATCCCAAAATCTAAGTATAGGAATGGCACACTGGTAATACCGGAAAATTGTGTTTGTTTTGCTTTGGTCCAGCGAGAGACAGAGGCAGATGTACCACGTAGGGAGCTGTCAAAGAAACTCAGGTGAGTGGGCTTGGGATGCCACGGGCAGATAGAGGCGCTGTTGGGGGGGAGCCCTGCTGCTGTGAGGTGCAGGATTCTGCGGTGCGGCTGGAGCGGGAGGCATAGGAGTTCCTTGAGCGAAGCATCAGTCTGTCAGGATAGAGGTGATTCGGCTTGGATGATAAGGCATGTAGCTCACTCACTATGCAGGCAGATGTAACTGCCACAAGGAAGGCTGTTTTCAATGTCGGAAGCTTGAGGGGACAATTGTGGAAAGGATCAAAAGCAGCACACATTAAGAATGTTAAGACCAGGGGAGCGTGGCTTCGTCGGCTGCAAGATGGCTACACTGTAAGTGGGTTCTGCCGGCCAAGCTCATAATCCGACTTCATCCTGAGGACCCTGGGGAGTGGTAGCGGTCCCAACTGAAAGCAAATGATCCTGCGTTACTGAGAGGCAAGAAGAATTGACTGTTGAGGCCTACTGATAAACACAGCGCCTGAGCGGCGGCTCGCGATAGTGAGGGCCTTGTGTGGCTGAGAAATGGGGCCACGCGGACAATGAGAGCTGGAAGGCCGGACTGCTGCGACGGCCTGAGCTAGGTCTCAGTAAGTACGCAGGGAGGAGTGTTCGAATTGTCAGGCAAATGGGTGCTGAGGATGAAGGCCCAGGTGACAGAGGACGGACTGCGGCCTACCTGTTGCTCTGGCTGCGGTGACCTGAAAGCTGAGAGGGCCAAGGTGGCGGCTCCAAAGAGAGACAGATGCAGGTACACCACGTAGCAAGCTGCCAAAGGAACTCAGGAGAGCGGGCCTGGGATGCCGCGGGGCGGGTGGAGGTGCTGTTGGGGGGAGGGGGAGCACTGCTTCAGTGAGGTGCCAGAGTCTGCAGTGCGGCTGGAGCGGGAGGCGATGGGTGCTTGGGCGCAGGCCTACCCATTTCCCTCCGGCAGGTCCTCGCTCACCCCAACCCCAAACCCACGGCAGGAGCAAGATTATGGAGTGTGCTGTAGCGGGGAACGAGGCGATGCGGCTGCTGACACTAATATGGGCTGGGCCCCTGCCGTGCTGCTGGAAATTGGAGGACTTGGGCTGGGGGAGGCACCCTGACCAATGCTGACACAGACACACTGAGCCTGCGACCGATTGAGACCAGGGGAAAAGCAGGAAATAAGTGAAGGCTTGGATCACTCAGCTACCCAGCCTCCCACCTTGCATATGCTACACTAATTGAAGGCTGGGGCAGACTTAAAACGTGGGATTCACTTCCCCCCGCAACCTGAAGCACTCGGAGGGGGTGTGAGACAGAAAGAGTGGGGACAGCACACAGTGATACAGCAGACTGGTATCGGGCTGCCTGGGCGAGTGTCTGTGGGGGGGCTCCCTGTACACCGCTGACACAGAAACACTGAGACTGCGGCATATTGAAACTGGAAAAAAAAGCTGGGAATAGGTGAAAGCCTAGATCCCTTATCACCCCAAGCCCACCCAACCCACATATGCTACATTAATTGAAGGTTAGGAGCAAAATCAGATTGTGGGACCCACTTCCCCCACAACCTGAAAACTCAGAGGGCTTGAGAGAGAGCATGAGTCGGAGGCAGCTCACGAAGAGACAGTTGGTATCGGGCTGCCTGTGAACATGGGGAAAGTGGATGCCAAACAATCTAAGCTTTCGTTCGAGGGCAGGCAGCAAACTTGGCAGGAAGAGCCCCCCCCCGAATGCGGAGGTACAAACCACACAGACTGAGAGCGCAAACTCCCACAATGATGAGCGTCGCTCGCTGCTGATCGAGGTTAAAATCAGCCTAAGAACCATTGACTCATCGCTAGACCAACTGATTGCTCGCATTGATCATGTAAAGCATAGGGTGTACACGCATGGAAAAAAACCTGCGCAATTGGAAACAGAGTCTTGGATGCTGACGACACACTGGCGTCTACTCAAGCATCTTCTCAAGATGGACAAAGTCCTAGAACTGATTAAAGCCAAAAATGAAGTATAGTTAGGACTCCTAAATGCCTTCTGTGAATACCGAAAGTCTTAAAATTAGGATTTGTCTCAATTTAGTAGTCCTAAGTTTAGATTTAGGACTACTAAATTGAGGAAAATCCTAATTTTAAGACTTTCGGTATTCACAGAAGGCATTTAGGAGTCCTAAAGTTAGGAGTCCTAACTATACTACAACTAAACTGAGAAAAATCCTAATTTTAAGACTTTCGGTATTCACAGAAGGCATTTGGGAGTCCTAAAGTTAGGGCTCCTAACTTCTGTGAATACCGAAATGAGTAAGTGCCTTCTGTGAATACCAAAATGAGTAAGTGCCTTCTGTGAATACCAAAATGGTAGTAAGTTTAGGATTCTGTCTTAAGTTAGTTCTGTGAATCGGGCCCTTTATCATGAAAGCTGACATTTCTCTTACATTGTCATTTGTTTGGCTGTTCCTCTCAATTTTGGTGGCGATCCCAGCAATTCCTTCCTAGAAGCAAAACACCTTCTATTACAACCCCATTTCTAACTAATGTAATGCGTTTGTAAAATTAAAAGGTCTTAGTGGCCAACCAACTCACTTGAGGGATCGTGGGTGCAGACCCCACTCGTCCCGTTTCTGTCTTTGTAGTAATTTCGTGGCAAAGTCTGTAACGATGGTAAAAACCTTAAGATCGCACTTTATTCCCAGAGGCGAAATATACACATAGTTTCACTATCTTAAGTATTACCTTATAACATCATGGAACGAGTCCTCGTAGCTCCGTGGACTGCTTTCTTTCCAACGGCCGCGGGCTGATAACAGCTACCTCCCCAGCACAGAAAGATCCTTGGATAAGAACCATTAAACGTTGGTCATCTATGGAAGCTTTTGGCTATTTTCATGTTATGAATTAGAGACCTCAATCAAATAAAGCCCAAGCCGACTAGGGCAAAAGGCATGACCAACTGCAACATCCTGATTCCCTTTGGGTAAAAAATATAAAACAAACTTGAGCACCAGCCACTAAAACCGACGCCGAGAAGAAGCAGTTTGTAAGCGCGACACGCATTCATGCCCCATGATCGATGGTATTTTGCAGAATACACTGTTGTCATCCAAGCACGGGCAAAACTACATATCCCATGAGCAAGGATAAGGATCAGATCGTAATTCACGCCCTGTGATTGATCACAATTTCACACAGTCTCCATTAAAGTACGTGCTAAAAGAACGAACCGTGATTCAAACTCATGCCCCGATTCAAACACATGTCCCGGGATTAAGTGCAGTGTCATACGGCAGTCATTAAAGTCCGCATTGAAATGAACAGGCAAAACTACACTTCCCATGAGCGCTAAGCACCCAAAACCGGAAGTGCGGCGCATTTAAGAAATACAACTGTCAGACCGGCAATCACTTACACCACAGCCCGCGGCCGTTGGAAAGAAAGCAGACCACGGAGCTACGAGGACTCGTTCCATGATGTTATAAGGTAATACTTAAGATAGTGAAACTATGTGTATATTTCGCCTCAGGGAATAAAGTGCGAGCTTAAGTTTTTTACCATTGTTACAGACTTTGCCACGAAATTACCACAAAGACAGAAATGGGACGAGTGGAGCCTGCACTCACGATCCCTCAAGTGAGTTGGTTGGCCACTAAGACCTTTTAATTTTACAAACGCATTACAGAAGTTAAAAATGGGGTTGTAATAGAAGGTGTTTTGCTTCTAGGAAGGAATTGCTGGGATCGCCACCAAAATTGAGAGGAACAGCCAAACAAATGACAATGTAAGAGAAATGTCAGCTTTCATGATATAGTGTATGGAGGTGGCGCAGTAAAAAATTGGTATTGATACTGGTCCATTTTTTTATTCTTGTCTCTTGAAATAGATGGCACTTTTGAATTTGCTAGATCGGCTGATCTAGACTACGATTGAAGTAAGCCAAAGTCGCCATAAGAGGCGCAGAATGTAAGGGGAGGGTCCCCGGGCAACTAGTTTTACTGAAAGAGCTCTTTTTCTTTTCCAGCTTTTAGGTCCTGATGAGAACCCCGTGATTCGAGGGGGTTTGAAACACGTAGACCTTTTTTTTTGGGCCATAAGAATTGTGAACCATTTCAAATGTTTGATACATTGTATATATTGTGTAATGTTTTTTCTATGGCTTATATTGAACAATTTTTTGAAAACAAGGAGAGGGGGCCCTCAAATCCAAAAGGTTGGAGCACCCAAAAATACAAGTATAAAAGTATATGTACCTTTTGGAAACTAATCTCGAGTTGTTACTTGTCAACACACATATTCACATCCATACTTATTCAACCCCACCTCTCGCTAAATATGTTTGAAGCACTTATCATGAAGCCAATTTATATCAAATATATCTATTTTTTAATAGTCAGTACAAATTCATATAAAACATAAATCATCCGGAATAAAAACAATGTTAATAAAAACACCATTTTTTTTTCACATTGGGTCGGTTACGTATCCAGAAAGGAGAACACTGAGAGACAGACAATGTGTCATACATATGTTAATTTGGATGCACAGTAGACGGTGTCAGACACAAATCTCCAATCCCTGTCTATCGCTAACTGAACCAAATTTAACTTAAAGCAAAACAAACAGGCATCGACGCGTTTCGGTGGCAGAAATCCACATAGGACCACCTTCTTCAGGACACAAGATTTTTTCTCCTTAATGTGTATATTCAAATATTGCCATATTTGAATATACACATTAAGGAGAAAAAATCATTGTCTGTCTCTCAGTGTTCTCCTTTCTGGATACGTAACCGACCCAATGTGAAAAAAAAATTGTGTTTTTATTAACATTGTTTTTATTCCGGATGATTTATGTTTTATATGAATTTGTACTGACTATTAAAAAATAGATATATTTGATATAAATTGGCTTCATGATAAGTGCTTCAAACATATTTAGCGAGAGGTGGGGTTGAATAAGTATGGATGTGAATATGTGTGTTGACAAGTAACAACTCGAGATTAGTTTCCAAAAGGTACATATACTTTTATACTTATATTGAACAAATCTAAGACTTTGAAAAAAATCGTCGTTTTGGTGTGAAAGGAAATTGGGAGTGGGAGTGGGAGTGCTGGATGATGTGGTGAGCGACAACAGTGGTGAATGAGAATGTATGGAGTTGTATGAAGATGGTGGAATGGGTGATAAGAGGTGAAGAATGGCAGCCAAATGTATCTGAACTAGAGGGTGATAGTGGTGTGCAAGTGTTTTAAGACTTTTTTGTGATGTATTGTGTGAAATCATTTAAATAAAAGACATTTTTGATTTACTCAGACGGAAAAAGAGGTCTGTGGTTACATGTTGTTTTATTTTCAATATGTCCTCTCGTAACTAAATGAGAGTGAATAGGCATCAGTACTGGCACTTCTGCTGTTCTTTGTTCAATGGAGGCTTGGCCTTACTGATTGGAGCCCAAACCCAGTTTTGATATTGGTCCAGGAAATGGGGCGCATGCACACAGGGGAGCACATGTTGTGCCCACCTGTATGCATCCCCAGGCTGAGCAGGCATAGGAGGCCCTGCAGGGACCCCTTTGTTTCAGCGAAGCCAGCCTTTTCATGGAGGAAAGACCGCCATGAAAACGCTGGTGGTCCTAAAACTTGTAATATGCATGGCGGTGCCGCAGCGGCACCGCCCCCATCTAACAATGGCCTTCACTGCTGTGCCACCACCAGGGAACGGCAGTTCCCTGGCAGAGCTAGCGTTCCAAATTCGGTCCAACAGCTCCAACTCATAATAGATCATGAGTCTGGCCGTAATTAGGCCCGAGTGTGTGAATGAGTGCATGAGTGTCTCAGTGGGTGTATGAGTGTCTGAGTAGATATGCAGAGTTTTGCCACTCCACACGGAAGCAGAGTTGAGCAAAAACTACGCTAACTGCGAGCACAGTGGAGCTTACCGGCGTGCTCACTCCAATACTTCATCCCCCACAGAGTAGTGTGCCAGGAGGAGCATTTGCAGAGTCATTGAGAAAAGGGGTGAGGTCTCTGACAAGGTCTGAGCAATATCGCTATAGAGGACTTACTTGTGGCAACAGTAGGGGTTCTTGACCACCCTGATCAATCAAGGGGACTCCATCACCCAACCAGTAGCGCACCAGAAGGTGCGTTTGCAGAGGGGTTAAGAAAGGGGGTGGGACTTCTGATGATGTTTCAGCAATCCTACCCAGCAATTATACAATAGGGAGGGACGACTGTGCCCAGGCCAATTTCGGCCCTGGGGACCCACCCCACCAGGGTATGGCCACAATACTATGGGGTGACCCCCCTCCCCAGGTTGATTTCAGCCTCGAGGACTCCATCCCTTGGGCACCCAGTATGCAATGGGACTGCAGGGGGAGGGAGGCTCAAGGCCCTAGCGGACCTTGCCGCCTCCCCGCCTCCTTGTGGAGCCAGTATTGCTCTGAGAGACAGGGAGCGGCTGAAAAGCATCTCCCTGTCAGTCAGACCAATCCTTCATCTGTTTCCCTGCTCGCTTGACAGCAGGCAGGGAAACAGACAAAAGCTCCACTTCCAGCAAGTGAGAGCATTTTCACAGCTCTCTATTGCTGGAAGAGGAGTGTTTGCTGTGGCTTGGCAGTTAAAGCTCCTGCCAAGTCACAGCAAACAGTTATGGCCTGGGGGTGGGCACCCTGGGACAAACCAGGAGCCGGCCCTGAGGGGGTGGCAGTCCCCTGGGCCATCTATGGTTCCAGTAGTGGGGCCATGCGGCCCCTCTCCTTGCTTCAGAACGGGCCGCCTCGGAAGGTGGTGGTCCCCGGGGCCAATAACAGTCCGGGAAGGGGGCCAAGTGGCCCTGCACGATCTCCCTCCCCAAGAGGCCTAGGAGGTCGGGGTATTCCTACCCTGCCCCCTTCTCTTTTTTTAAATCATTTTTTCGTGGAACTTGGCTAAAGTCGAGTCCCAGGATGGCTGCCAACACTTCCTCGTTGAAGTGTTGCCAGCCAATTGTATTTCTGCCGTCCCTATATATATCAATTTACATTCCCTTTAATATCTCAAAAACTACTGAACAGATTTACACCAGATAACAAAAAGGGTTCTTTCTGTACCAAAACCTACCTTTCTGCCAAATTTGGTGTAATTCCATCCAGTAGTTCGGGCTGTTGTTGCGACTAAACTCTTTATGGGAATTAACATGGGAAATGCACTTTTTTTTACCCCCCTTTTCTTGCCCCCGCTTGACAGATCATCCAGGAACTTTTCATGTGCAACAAGAATCACCAGCACACTTTTTTTAGAACGTTTCGTGAAGAATTGTCAAATGGCACCAAGGATTTAGTCAAAAAAGGGTTTTCCTATGGAAACATGGTCCTAACTATAGTTATCTACACAGAATCCTCTGAAATAAAGAGAAAAGTCTGCACTCCAACATGGGAATACTCCATTCACAGCAGCACTCAGGACACTTTTCGGCTTTTACTATTAGCCTTTATCAACTGAAAGGAACGCCGTGCTTCAACTTATATACATACACATGTGTTTAATTAAAGCCAAGTGGTAATGCTTACGCTCTCGTTTCAGTGTCCCAATGTGTTGGCCTGTGTCATTATTTATATTTTACACCAGGGCATGTGAGAAATGCAGTATGCAAAACAATTTCACATTTTGAAAACCGGCAAACCTTTACATTGCTGGGGGCGGAGCCAAGTGGCTCATTATGGTGGATGCTCTGAGTGAGCTCCGCGGGCCCGGGCTCAAATCCTTCTGGTATCCTCCTGAAGCCAGCCTGTTCATCTGGGAATGGTGGTTATATTGTTTAAGGAACCCCCGAGGACATAGAAACTTAATTTTTGGCTACACCATCGTAGCGTGTTGCCACAAGGCCGGTGACGCAGGTGGCCCGGCGCACACTGTATGCTGCGCCCGCAGCAGAACTGCACAAGCCTCCAGGAGGAGGCAAGGCAGGTTCGCGCGGATCTGTCCTTGGGCCTCGGATCATGGCACAGGCGGGGCCATCCCGGAACACATACTGGTGGCCTAGCGAGAGGAAGGTGAGCCGCGGACATGGGGAAAGACCCTCTCAGCTGACGGCGCGTGTCCTGGAAAGGCGCGAAGACTTGATGGCGAGCCGAGCGGCAGTTCCAGAGACGAGAGGCCAGTGTGGTCGTGCAGGAAGCGGTGAGGCACCCACTACGGGGTGGGGGGGTGTAGTCCTGGTCGCAGAGGCGGCTGGGCTTGGTCCCAGCGTGTCTTGCAGCAGGGGGGTGCCCTCCCTCAGTCCTCCTTTTTAGCGCACCACCAGCTGCTGCCCCTTTGTCTCACTTGCTAATTGTTGATTGGGGTGTGCTTGACGAGGTGATCAAGGGCAGAGAGTCTAGACCCAGAGAGGAGCCCCATACACTACCAGCAACACTATCTGAACCACGGGACACACGGCGGTGCCCCCTGGACTTACTGGCTAAATACTGCATGTGGTGGTCTTGGTGTGGGGATCAGGGGCATTGGGTCTGGACCCAGTGAGGCCTCCCCGGACATAGCCAGCTACATTATCTGACCCGCAGGACACGCGGAAGTAAATCCCTTCAACTCACGTAGCAAAGTGGTTGACCGGAAGGAGCGGCTGGGTGTTCGCAGTTGAAACTTGTGGGCACCTGAAATCCTTCTCCATCTGGGCCTGGGAGTGGTGCCGGAGGTCCTGGCTCCTTCAGGCGGACGACGTGGATCATTGGTGATGGGCCTCGGTGTTCGGAGCTCGTGAGCCTTGAGACTCAAAGGGTCCGCCAGAATTAGGAGTCTCGGCTTTGACGAAGAAACCCCCACCATGCGACATGTCTAAAGATAAGGCCCCCGGGCCTGGTCTTAAGCAGAGCACCATAGATTTACGGCGACAGCAACTCACACCGCCGAAACCTCAGACGGCGCATCAAGCGTACCAGACAACACTGTCCTCCTAGCCACCATTACCCAGTCCAGACAAGAACTAGAGACCCAAATTGGCGCAGTGGGCACCGAGGTAACGCTGCTGCGCCAAGACCTATGCAATGCCATAGATCGTATAACAGAAGCTGAGACCCGGGTCACAGGAGAGGAAGACGCCATGTCCACACAACAACAAAAAGCGGCTTCACTTGAGAAACTGACTAAGGGCTTGGCCTTGCTGGTCGAGGATGCAGAGGGGCGAGCGCGACGAAACAACCTTTGCTTTGTGGGTTTCCACGAAAACTGCAAGGGAGACGACGCTGGCAAGTTCCTCATCTGATGGATCAACTCCTGGATCCCAGAGAATGCACTCTACTCCTGTTTTGTGATCGAATGCGCACACAGGGCCCTGTAACAGCGGGGCTAGACCACGTTCCATGATTGCACGCATTCTTCATTTCCACTACTGGGATGTCATCTTCCACCAGTAGAGGCTCAAATCGGACCTATATTATGATTCCCATCGTATCATGATCTTCAAGGACTACACAAAAATGGTCCAGCATCAACGCCAGTCCTTTACAGCTGCGAAAGTTCAGCTTCGAGACGTCAAGGTGCTATACATGCTGCCATATCCCGCCTGTCTGTGGGTGGTTATTTTCCCGCACCATCTTCTTTGATACCCCGTAGGATGTCTTTACTTGGACAGATGAATAGCGGGCCCTGAAACCACACACTCCTCCACAAAGGAGCTTGGACTCTTTGACAGGAGAACCCAGCCGCTCACAGTCAAAGCCCGCAGAAAAGCGAAGACATTGCCAGATCTACATCGCGCTCCAAGAACGACAACAACAGCTCCGACAGCAGGGCGCCCAACAAGAAATGGTCCACAGCCCTGTTGACTAATCCCCCTCGGAAGGGACTGCCCCTGTTTAAATTAGTACATACTGGATAATACTCTGGACAATATGGGCCATTCGCTCAGAAGTGCTTCAGACCCTCACAGAACTTGAGATATCATTGAGACTTTGGGGATCCATTGGGGAGTCTGTACCTCGTCTCACTGTTGGGGGTGGGTGGCAGTGTTCTCCGCGATAGATACTTCAGCGGCTTAGAGGTATTGCAGTGAGATGGGTGGGGGGGCTGTTATTCATGTTTTTGTTTGTAGGGTTCAGTCTCAGTTCCGCTGCATTAATGTTCCTGAATCCCCCCAGCCTTGCTCTCCATGATTCTGCGTACGGACCCATTATGGCGCGATGGCGGCAGAACCTGTAGTGTTCCCTTCTGGTCAGGTGTATGTGGTAAGCTGGAATACGAGAGGCATGCTGGACAAGATTAAGCATGGTGCAGTGCTCCGCCAAGCCCAGCATATCAGTGCAGATGTCATCATATTGCAAGAGAAACACATGCTAGGTACCTAAAACCCTTGCCTGGCTTGATACGGGTATATACACACTTCCCATGCAGGCTTTGCGCGGGGATCGCAGGGTGTAGCTATCCTAATCCACCGTAGGGTTGCATTTACACTGGTGCAAAAATTGGTAGATATCCATGGTAGATACATATTTGTACATGGGGTTATTGCGGGGGAAACATATAGTACTCGGCAGTGTTACGCCCCTCCGCCACAGCTTTCTAGATCGCTTGGTTGGGATCTGGGATGACCTGCCCGATGGGCTAGCAGTGGTGGGTGACGATTGGAATGATGCAATATGCCCCATTATTGATAGGTGGCTCCCTATTGGCGGTATCACAAAATCCCCTGAATCCAAGTTACGAACCTTGACTGGGATGGTGGGGTGGGTGGACACCTGGAGGGCGCATAAGCCTACGGATGCTGGATATACATTCTACTCACACACACATTGCTCTTACTCTAGGATTGTCTACATATTCGTTTCCCGCGATTTCATGCATAGGGTGCCAATGGCGACAATCCTCCCCGGAAGTCTCAGACCACTCTCCCGTGGCAGTTCAATTCCTGATCTAATCGACCTGTGTTCAGTTGGTGGCTTTTCGCATGGCATCTGCAGAGTCAGACATACCGCAAACATATCCACACAGCACTCTTAGGGTACTCGTCACATAATAAAGAAACAGAATCTTCCGGCTACATCCTGTGGGAGGCAATAAAGCCCACACTGCGAGGTGTGGACATTGGCTTCTGTGCAGCAGAGCATAGGCGAGGGAGACAGTCGCTTATCAGGATAGAAGCACAACTTATGGTATTGAAGTGCGATGCCCTGGGTGAGTGGAGGGCTGCAGCGCGTCAACAATAGTTCCTGACGCAGCAGCAATACTGCAGTGAGCTGATGGAGGAGGCGCGGTTGCATGGCTCACCACACAGAGTAGAATCTATCAATAGGGTGACAAATCTGGCAGACTCCTCTATAGGCTGTGCTAGCAGGCTCAGGCTAGCGTTCCCCTCCCGGGAATTTGTGATTCCGAAGACGAGCTGATGACAGATCCGTGGGCACCTGCCAACAGCTTTGAGACATATTATCAGTCTCTATATGCACCCCACGAGGTTCTGGAGGCCTCTGAGATTGAACAGTTCTTTGATGATATTCCCCCGAAGGCCCTCTCCGAAGAAGCCCGACGATCTCTCGACACCCCTCTGACCTTAGAAGAATTGATCCCTGCTCTGGCCACCTCGTGCACTGGAAAGGCACCCGACCCCAACAGGTTCCCCTGCTAATTTTACAAAGCCTACATGTCCCAGCTGGGTCCCCATTATCTAGCTGCGGTGCAGGAAGAAGCTTAGACTGCGTGTATGCCCCTCGGATTGAAGACACGCAGAAATCGTCGTATTCCAAAAACCGGGTCGTCCTCCAGAGCTTCACGCTTCCTACTGGCCGATCTCCCTTCTAAACGTAGAGGCGAAGCTCCTTGCCAAGGCACTCGCCATCAGACTCATAGCTCATCTTCCCGACTTGATCCACCCGGATAAGGTGGGTTTCATGCCTCTGCGAGCCACGCGACATAACATACGTCGCGTCCACAAAGCGGTTGCAATGATGGATGGTCTTCACTGCCTAGCTGACCTACTACTTGCCGACATCAACAGGGCATCAGCTGGACCTTCTTATTTATTCTTTTAAAATGTCTGAACTTCGGACCGCAATACTTATCATACATACGCATGTTATATCAGGGATTGACTGCTTCTGTACATATTGCAGGCAATGGGCCGGGTCACCAGGCAGGGCTGTCTGCTAGCTCCATTGCTATATCGCCCTGTCCATTGAGTCACTGGCAACCTGGGTCCGCCTAGACGCCCAGATCCAGGGCTTTGAGTGGTCCACTGAAATCTCAGACCGTATAGCCCTGTACGCAGACGACATACTCTTTTTTATGACAGACCCTCATCGGACAGGCCCCCCAGGTGAGGCGTCGGGTCTAATCATTAATGTGAACAAGTCCACCCTGTGGCCTCTAGGGGGTCTCCAGGCAACTATAGATGGGCTGCAGATCTAACCCAGACTCAAGAGGGCATGACATTTCTGTTTTTTTTAATTACAGATAGACAGGAAATCTCCAAGGCACGCAATATAGATATGGTTCTCATCAAGGTCAAGGCTGAGCTGCGGTCATGGTTGGGTCTCCCTCTCTCTTTAAACGGCCGGCAGGCTATTTACAAGATGGTTTCTCTCCCGCAGCTCCTTTATCAGCTGTAGAACCACCTCTACCCCATCCTGCAGACATGGTTCAGGCAGATCAATTCCCTCCTGAGTGGGATCCTGTGGGGGAGTGGGGGGGTGAGCAGGACAGTCAGATTGGCGCTCCACACCTGCTTTCTCTCCACCTATTGTGGGGGCATCGCAGCCGCTGATATACAGTCATACTATGCGGCCTCCAACCTGCAGATAATCAACAACTGGTGGTATGGCTCGCGTGATGAACCTACTGATGCCCTAGAGAGATGGTTACTTTGGGATGCCTCGCTTCACAAATACTTATATGGCAGCCCGAGCATTCAGACCCTCTCCCCGGCCACCAAGGTGGTACTGACAAGCATGGAGACAATCCCTCCGCTGCATTGGCTGGCACAACCGTCTCACACGGGAGTCCCCGCTCTAGTGCAATTGCCTCCTTCCACACTTGCGGGTGCTACGGGGCTTCCATAGGTGGGACCAGATTGGGATCTCCTCTTTGGGTGATGTCCCATGGGTGGGACCAGGTTGGGATCTCCTCTTTGGGTGATGTCCTCCATGGACCCACCCATAAATCTTTTCCAGAATTACAAGAAGATTACTCGCCATGCTCTTGCACCCAGTCTCAGAGGCCTCCTGCCCCTTCCCGAGTTCAGCCCACTGGAAGGGAGGCTCCTCATGAAGATCTCGGGGATCATAAAATCTCCAGTATATACCAGAGACTGGTCACACATAGCACCCCTACACTAGAGAATTTAAGAGAGACCTGGCAAGTCGACATAGGCCCCATGGACCACGACGACTGGAGGGAGGCCCAGGAGTCCCCTCGGGGGGCTGCAGCATCTTCGCGCCTACGGCTGATTCAGCCAAAATACCTACACAGAATATACTATACGTGTCTGAGGCTTTGGAAGGCAGGGCTGATAGGCTCCCAGCATGCTTGAGATGCGGTGCTTGCTTTATTGCATATATCTGCAGATATTGGGGTAATAGGTACAAGCATCACTTTCTTCACTTTCTTTTTCCGGGTTTGACCCTGGCTAAACGCAACATGGCTCGCTCTTGGAAGGCTAAATCCCCGCCCTTGTTGGGAGTCTGGAAGCGGGGACTAGATTTTTGTATTGGGCTAGAGGAGCCAGTGTACTGGGCTAGGGGATGCCCCCAGAAGCATACGCACATATGCATACACCACAGTCTGCATCAATGGATTCAGATGTACTGCCCCATGGCTATACATCGCTTTTGATTACTGTTAATAAAGGGATGACAGGAATTGCATTCCAGGGTAGCGACACAGGGACATGGTTAAGCCGCAGTGAGTTTGCTTTTGTTCTGTTTCTTTCTACTGCAGCATGTTTATTGTTAAGTTATGTGATAATATGTAGTATATTTATGCCTGTGCTATATCCTAACATATATGTATAGTATGGCTCTTCGAGCACAATATTGGCAAAAATAAATAAAATGTGTCTTTTAAAAAAAACCTTCACATTGCTGCCAGTTCGTAATTGCAGTCTGTGCATCTTGGGTGAAGTCTTTAAAAAAAGCTGATATTCACATTTCCCCACACTTCACCACTTAGCAAAATGCCTCTTGCGGTGCCCAGCCCCGAACCACTTTCATCAATAGGAGAGGGCAGGTCTCAGGTAAGAAATACTGCCTCGAGAGAGATTACATCCAACCCTCTCTGCTGTCAATTAATTCTCTCCCTTCGCTGTTCCTTAGTGGTTTTGGGGGCAAACCGGCCTCATAAGTCATGACCAGACAACAGTTGCTGTTTTTCCAGTTTGCTCCAAAGCGCTGGGGGTGACACTAAGGCCAAAAGAAATGTCAAAATACCAGTTTCACATGCAGTCTAGTACTCAGCACAGGGAAAACAATTCCTTATACCAAGCAGGAGACATTCCTATCCCTACACATACGAAAAAGAGTTCAACATTTTTACACATCAGTACACAGATGATACCCAGCTCTATATGTCTGAAGGATAACTGCACCTTGAAGGCAGGCAATCCTACAAATGTACCCCTGGATGTCAAGCAACTTCCTCCTCCATAACACCAAAAAGACAGGATTCTTACTCATCATCCCAGGAACAAAAGCACATTGGTTGCAACCCTATGAACGAACTCATTTTTAACATTTCCGCTCCAACGATCTCATCAACTGCCAAATGCCTAGCTTTCACTATTGATAGCACCCTAACTTTAATCCCTCACATGAACATATTGGCTCAAACGGCAAATTATTTCCAACATACAATCAAAACGAAGCATCTGCTGACCCCTGAAGTCATAGCTCACTGCCACATCATTTCCCGCCTTTATTAAGTCAACACTATTCTTGAATGTCATCTCTTGTCCTCATTAAGGCATTTTTCCATTAAACAGCTTGGATGATCTCATCTTGGAAGAAATTTGATTACATTTATTTTTTGTATTTTATTTTGGGGTGTTTTATATAACACAAACTAGACCTGATAAATCGGATATCAGAGCGCTTAACATGGCACCAGTTTCGCTACACAAGGACACATTCCTTTTTCTTAGGCACCGCACATTAACTTTCAATCTGAAGGAACTCACCCAGGTTCCCAGGTTCCCATGCATGCCGAAATCAATATAAATTTGGATGGGTGACGCTTAAGGCCATCCATTTCAAGACCACTACTTGCCTGACAGCCCTTCTGATTACCTCTGGTGGAGAGAGAGTAACTGGAAGTGAGAAGCCACACACCAATTTGGAACGTCTCCCTAGCTTACAGAGAGTCTATTTATGTACACGAGTCCAGTTTTTGTATCTCCTTGATCCTTCCATTAAAACTGAACCTGACTTACTCACTTTCAGGACATTTAAAACCCACCTGTTTTGCAGTGGCCTCAACTAATTTTCCCCTTATCCATAGTATACTTTCCTTCCCTTCTTCTTATTTAGTATTCTCTCCCACTGTGTTTAACACTGTATTTCCTGTTTCTTTCTAAAGCAAACTTAGTATAACTGTGCTATAGACGATAGTAAATAATGAAAGTGTCACTTGAGGCCCCAGGGTTTTCTTCCAGGCCCTATCCTCCTCAACCTGTAACTTAAACCCCAAGGCCTCTTTCTAGAGGTGGACATGTATTACCATCCATCAGTATGTGCATGATACACAACTCTGTGCGAAAACTTCATCGAGGTGTGACTATTTTCTGCAGCTAAACCCATCTAAAATGTAATTAATGGTCTTCTCTCACCAGTGCAGAAAGAAATGCGACCTACATTGCTGTAATTCAATCTCTCTGCGTCTGTTGATCATTCCAAACATGAACAGAACCACCAAAACAGATAACTTCCTTCTGCTGCACTTCAGAAAGATAAAAAAAAAACTCTTCTAGCCAGCCCAGCTAAAAATCAGTGTACATGTACATGGTTGTACTCACAAGGACTGTGGAAATGACACACTGGTTAGTATCCTACGATCCTCGCTGAACCCTAAAAAGGCGGTATTTTACTAAAAACTGGCCTTCTGGAATCCGTACGGCACTTCAACCGTAGTTCACCTATCATCAAGGAACTACATTAGTGCCCCACAGACGCAAGGATTAAATGCAAAATCAAATGTCACTTACAGTCATCTAAAACAACCCCCATGTCTATCCGCTCTTCTCAACAAAAGGTCTAAAGGGTAGAACTTATTTCTTAAAGGACGAAAATCCAAGGCCTCTCAAGCACTGAAGCAGACCTTCTCTGGTGGTTATGACATTACATTGGAAACCTTCTCTGTCAGACTTTGAAATGCATTCGCTTTCATGTTGTTCAATAAACTACTGAATTGCATCTCTTCCCTTTACATCTGATTTATCCTATCCAAGCTAACTTCAGGGAAAATCCAATGCAAACTGCTTATATCCCTGTTTTTCTCCATTGTACACTGCTTTCAGTTACCAGTTATGACGTATTTTCATATGTATGTGAACGAGTGATATATAAAACCACTAATTACATTAAAAAGTTAGATTCCTAAGAAGAGACCTCTCATGCTAAGAAAGTAAGTTACATACCTTTAACTACAGTTCGCCCATGTTGGTATCTTTCATAGTCACATATTTGAATCAGTCTCTGCCGTCAGACTAGAAATCCCTGGTTATCGTGTAAATAGACATGGCAGTACAGTAGTATGAATTCACAAGCACATTCATCCCATTGCAAACTGCCAAATTTCCACTTCCTTTGGGGTCAACATAATTCAGATTTTACAGCCCAATTTTCTGTGCTATATACGGAGGCGAGCTTCTTAAGTAAGGAAAGGTAAAAACGTTGCATATGAATCTATGAAATATACGAACACTGAAGAACTCTAGTTCAGCGCAAATAATTTTCTCTACTTCCAAAACGGATCCTTCTTTGGATAGCATGTTTGAATCAAAAGTAATAAGTAGTTAAGCAGTTGAGAAATATACAAACACTTTTGTATTGGGATGGTTAAAAGCCCACCCTTACTGAAATAGATTGGAAACACGGTTGCTCATAACCCCATGCATTCCCGGGAAGGAAGAGGTGCTCAGTAGACAGCCTTGCCTATATGGACAGGCCGCATCTACTAGCTGTTTACGTCCGTGTGAGATACAACTAAAACTTCCTGTGACATCAAATAAGCTTATTATTTCTCACACCTATGAATTATCACAACTTAAAATCTCTGCCAATAGAGGTCGGAATAGGCTCGAATGCAAGTACATAGCAGTAAACTAGTACCAGTTCATGATTGCGACTTTCAGACAGCATTGCTTTTTAAGCCAAATGTTAAGCGTTTGGCACAATGTTTAAAGCATATATTCATGGGGAAATAATGGTGTGATAATTACACAGGCTTCCAGGGAGAAAATAGAACACAATGTTCTACTGGAGGGATTAGAGGATAAACTAGCCCATAGTATACTGGGAATGGGCAAACAGCCATTCATAGGATAAAGTGTGAGTCCTGGAGAAATTTAAGGACGAAAGCAAGATGACTTGCTTTTAGAAGGAGATTGACAATGTACCAAAAAATCTTTCAACAAAGAGGGCAGATTTTTAGCAGGGAAGCAGTAAAAGGCTAAAAAATAAAAAAGAAATCAGTGAGTCTTACAGTTGACCCGAATCTAAGATATAGGTGGGAAAAACTCTGGAGATAGGTAATTGTGCTTTTAAATTCTAACAAAAATGGAATAGTGAAAATGCATTCCTTTAGCATGACATGATCGAGAGCTATGCGTTATTGTAAAAATGAATACATTGAATTTAGATGATTATGGCAAACTTACTAAACTGATCTCACTGGAAGACGTCATGTCTGCTATACTCATAGCTAAAACCATTGGGAAGGATGGCTTACCAGGTGAAACTTATAAATAAATAAAAAAATCAATCTCTGCTGGCCCCCAAATAGACTCGACTATTCAACAAGATGTTGGCCACAAATTCAATACCGGAACGTTTCTGTTTGCCATCTTTCTTGAGACCATACCCAGATGCATTATATAGAATCGATAGCTAAAAGTATGACTTAAGGTTCCTGGTGCCACAAAAGAAGAGTGGTAAATTGGTAACACTGGACTTTTTTAAACCCCTACATTAATAACACCTCTCAGGGCTTTTCAGCAATATCGGCGTACTGCATAGATGAAGGAAAATGCAAGATCGCGTAATGTCACTGACAAAACTTTGCATACTGATTTGCAGCTGTTTTTGCCACCCAGTAAGATATTTAGGACTCTGGGCTACGGAAAGGTTTGGGGCTCGTTACTGATTAAATTATGGGAAGGCTTTTGCTAAGATGAGGCAGGATCTGTCTTGATGGGAATTTTTTATCCTTATCTTTAGAAGGCTGTACTATTGTTATGAATCTGCTCCCTAGTTTCTTTTCCTAGTTCATTGTCCTGTTAGGCTTTCCTTGCCAAGCTTAATCTCTTGAAAATGTATTTTATATTGGCCAAACAATTGGCTCCATCGACAATGAGAAACTATGCACTAAACTTGAAGAGGTGGCGGGCACTAATAGATTTTGTGTATTGCTATTTACCTGTGATATTTTTTCTGATGCAGCATTTGGAAATGTAGTAATTCCTCATTTAATCCCAAAATCTAAGTATAGGAATGGCACACTGGTAATACCGGAAAATTGTTTTTGTTTTGCTTTGGTCCAGCGAGAGACAGAGGTAGATGTACCACGTAGGGAGCTGTCAAAGAAACTCAGGTGAGTGGGCCTGGGATGCCACGGGCAGATAGAGGCGCTGTTGGGGGGGAGCCCTGCTGCTGTGAGGTGCAGGATTCTGCGGTGCGGCTGGAGCGGGAGGCATAGGAGTTCCTTGAGCGAAGCATCAGTCTGTCAGGATAGAGGTGATTCGGCTTGGATGATAAGGCCTGTAGCTCACTCACTATGCAGGCAGATGTAACTGCCACAAGGAAGGCTGTTTTCAATGTCGGAAGCTTGAGGGGACAATTGTGGAAAGGATCAAAAGCAGCACACATTAAGAATGTTAAGACCAGGGGAGCGTGGCTTCGTCGGCTGCAAGATGGCTACACTGTAAGTGGGTTCTGCCGGCCAAGCTCATAATCCAACTTCATCCTGAGGACCCTGGGGAGTGGTAGCGGTCCCAACTGAAAGCAAATGATCCTGCGTTACTGAGAGGCAAGAAGAATTGACTGTTGAGGCCTACTGATAAACACAGCGCCTGAGCGGCGGCTCGCGATAGTGAGGGCCTTGTGTGGCTGAGAAATGGGGCCACGCGGACAATGAGAGCTGGAAGGCCGGACTGCTGCGACGGCCTGAGCTAGGTCTCAGTAAGTACGCAGGGAGGAGTGTTCGAATTGTCAGGCAAATGGGTGCTGAGGATGAAGGCCCAGGTGACAGAGGACGGACTGCGGCCTACCTGTTGGTCTGGCTGCGGTGACCTGAAAGCTGAGAGGGCCAAGGTGGCGGCGCCAAAGAGAGACAGATGCAGCTACACCACGTAGCAAGCTGCCAAAGGAACTCAGGAGAGCGGGCCTGGGATGCCGCGGGGCGGGTGGAGGTGCTGTTGGGGGGAGGGGGAGCACTGCTTCAGTGAGGTGCCAGAGTCTGCGGTGCGGCTGGAGCGGGAGGCGATGGGTGCTTGGGCGCAGGCCTACCCATTTCCCTCCGGCAGGTCCTCGCTCACCCCACCCCCCCGTTGGACAAACCCACGGCAGGAGCAAGATTATGGAGTGTGCTGTAGCGGGGAACGAGGCGATGCGGCTGCTGACACTAATATGGGCTGGGCCCCTGCCGTGCTGCTGGAAATTGGAGGACTTGGGCTGGGGGAGGCACCCTGACCAATGCTGACACAGACACACTGAGCCTGCGACCGATTGAGACCAGGGGAAAAGCAGGAAATAAGTGAAGGCTTGGATCACTCAGCTACCCAGCCTCCCACCTTGCATATGCTACACTAATTGAAGGCTGGGGCAGACTTAAAACGTGGGATTCACTTCCCCCCGCAACCTGAAGCACTCGGAGGGGGTGTGAGACAGAAAGAGTGGGGACAGCACACAGTGATACAGCAGACTGGTATGGGGCTGCCTGGGCGAGTGTCTGTGGGGGGGCTCCCTGTACACCGCTGACACAGAAACACTGAGACTGCGGCATATTGAAACTGGAAAAAAAAGCTGGGAATAGGTGAAAGCCTAGATCCCTTATCACCCCAAGCCCACCCAACCCACATATGCTACATTAATTGAAGGTTAGGAGCAAAATCAGATTGTGGGACCCACTTCCCCCACAACCTGAAAACTCAGAGGGCTTGAGAGAGAGCATGAGTCGGAGGCAGCTCACGAAGAGACAGTTGGTATCGGGCTGCCTGTGAACATGGGGAAAGTGGATGCCAAACAATCTAAGCTTTCGTTCGAGGGCAGGCAGCAAACTTGGCAGGAAGAGCCCCCCCCCGAATGCGGAGGTACAAACCACACAGACTGAGAGCGCAAACTCCCACAATGATGAGCGTCGCTCGCTGCTGATGGAGGTTAAAATCAGCCTAAGAACCATTGACTCATCGCTAGACCAACTGATTGCTCGCATTGATCATGTAAAGCATAGGGTGTACACGCATGGAAAAAAACCTGCGCAATTGGAAACAGAGTCTTGGATGCTGACGACACACTGGCGTCTACTCAAGCATCTTCTCAAGATGGACAAAGTCCTAGAACTGATTAAAGCCAAAAATGAAGATTTGGAGGTGCGTTCCAGGTGGAACAATCTTCTCATAACAGGGGTGGCGGAATCCACGCCGATTTCGCCATGGAGGATTACGTAGAGATATTGCTGCGTGACCTCTTTGTGACTATTCTCTCCTCGGTCTTCATTGTTGAACGCGTGAAGACCGCCGGCAGACTTCTAAATTATCGGGATCGAGACATAGTCCTGCGAAAGGCACCTGAGATGAGTGAGATCACATACCAGGGCAATGACCTCTCCTTTTACCTAGATTTTGCTCTGGCTGTGCAGCCTGCACCAGAGAATTAATCCCGGCGAAACGTATCTGACCGAAACATGAAGTGCCGTGTGCGATGCTTTACCCAGCCAAGCTGCGCATCAATCGCAGAGAAATGATGCAGTTGTTCACAGACACAAGGCCGCCTTGACGTTCGCTGAGAGACAGGAAAAAACCCACATGGCCTCCAACAAAAACCCTGAACACCATGAAAAGGCTACACCAGTAACAATGATTAAAGTATTACTAATTCTGGGACACCAGCGGGCTTGCTCAGAACTGTGAGGATACCGGATTAAAACATATGGGAATATGGGGGGGCGGAGCCAAGACTCCCATCATGGTGGAGGTGCTCTGAGTGAGCTCCGCCGGCCCAACGAATATCCTGCATAATCCTGCCTGACAAAATGCTTTCTCAGCAGCAGTGGTGACGGCTGAGTGGCGGCGGCGGTGGCGTAAAGAGGAATCAAGGGCCCGATTCACAGAACTAACTTAAGACAAAATCCTAAACTTACTACCATTTTGGTATTCACAGAAGGCACTTACTCATTTTGGTATTCACAGAAGGCATCTACTCATTTCGGTATTCACAGAAGTTAGGAGTCCTAACTTTAGGACTCCTAAATGCCTTCTGTGAATACCGAAAGTCTTAAAATTAGGATTTTTCTCAATTTAGTTGTAGTATAGTTAGGACTCCTAAATGCCTTCTGTGAATACCGAAAGTCTTAAAATTAGGATTTTTCTCAATTTAGTAGTCCTAAATTTAGACTTAGGACTACTAAATTGAGGAAAATCCTAATTTTAAGACTTTCGGTATTCACAGAAGGCATTTAGGAGTCCTAAAGTTAGGAGTCCTAACTATACTACAACTAAACTGAGAAAAATCCTAATTTTAAGACTTTCGGTATTCACAGAAGGCATTTAGGAGTCCTAAAGTTAGGACTCCTAACTTCTGTGAATACCGAAATGAGTAAGTGCCTTCTGTGAATACCAAAATGACTAAGTGCTTTCTGTGAATACCAAAATGGTAGTAAGTTTAGGATTCTGTCTTAAGTTAGTTCTGTGAATCGGGCCCTTTATCATGAAAGCTGACATTTCTCTTACATTGTCATTTGTTTGGCTGTTCCTCTCAATTTTGGTGGCGATCCCAGCAATTCCTTCCTAGAAGCAAAACACCTTCTATTACAACCCCATTTCTAACTAATGTAATGCGTTTGTAAAATTAAAAGGTCTTAGTGGCCAACCAACTCACTTGAGGGATCGTGGGTGCAGGCTCCACTCGTCCCGTTTCTGTCTTTGTAGTAATTTCGTGGCAAAGTCTGTAACGATGGTAAAAACCTTAAGCTCGCACTTTATTCCCAGAGGCGAAATATACACATAGTTTCACTATCTTAAGTATTACCTTATAACATCATGGAACGAGTCCTTGTAGCTCCGTGGTCTGCTTTCTTTCCAACGGCCGCGGGCTGATAACAGCTACCTCCCCAGCACAGAAAGATCCTTGGATAAGAACCATTAAACGTTGGTCATCTATGGAAGCTTTTGGCTATTTTCATGTTATGAATTAGAGACCTCAATCAAATAAAGCCCAAGCCGACTAGGGCAAAAGGCATGACCAACTGCAACATCCTGATTCCCTTTGGGTAAAAAATATAAAACAAACTTGAGCACCAGCCACTAAAACCGACGCCGAGAAGAAGCAGTTTGTAAGCGCGACACGCATTCATGCCCCATGATCGATGGTATTTTGCAGAATACACTGTTGTCATCCAAGCACGGGCAAAACTACATATCCCATGAGCAAGGATAAGGATCAGATCGTAATTCACGCCCTGTGATTGATCACAATTTCACACAGTCTCCATTAAAGTACGTGCTAAAAGAACGAACCGTGATTCAAACTCATGCCCCGATTCAAACACATGTCCCGGGATTAAGTGCAGTGTCATACGGCAGTCATTAAAGTCCGCATTGAAATGAACAGGCTAAACTACACTTCCCATGAGCGCTAAGCACCCAAAACCGGAAGTGCGGCGCATTTAAGAAATACAACTGTCAGACCGGCAATCACTTACACCACAGCCCGCGGCCGTTGGAAAGAAAGCAGACCACGGAGCTACGAGGACTCGTTCCATGATGTTATAAGGTAATACTTAAGATAGTGAAACTATGTGTATATTTCGCCTCAGGGAATAAAGTGCGAGCTTAAGTTTTTTACCATCGTTACAGACTTTGCCACGAAATTACCACAAAGACAGAAATGGGACGAGTGGAGCCTGCACTCACGATCCCTCAAGTGAGTTGGTTGGCCACTAAGACCTTTTAATTTTACAAACGCATTACAGAAGTTAAAAATGGGGTTGTAATAGAAGGTGTTTTGCTTCTAGGAAGGAATTGCTGGGATCGCCACCAAAATTGAGAGGAACAGCCAAACAAATGACAATGTAAGAGAAATGTCAGCTTTCATGATATAGTGTATGGAGGTGGCGCAGTAAAAAATTGGTATTGATACTGGTCCATTTTTTTATTCTTGTCTCTTGAAATAGATGGCACTTTTGAATTTGCTAGATCGGCTGATCTAGACTACGATTGAAGTAAGCCAAAGTCGCCATAAGAGGCGCAGAATGTAAGGGGAGGGTCCCCGGGCAACTAGTTTTACTGAAAGAGCTCTTTTTCTTTTCCAGCTTTTAGGTCCTGATGAGAACCCCGTGATTCGAGGGGGTTTGAAACACGTAGACCTTTTTTTTGGGCCATAAGAATTGTGAACCATTTCAAATGTTTTATACATTGTATATATTGTATAATGTTTTTTCTATGGCTTATATTGAACAATTTTTTGAAAACAAGCAGAGGGGGCCCTCAAATCCAAAAGGTTGGAGCACCCAAAAATACAAGTATAAAAGTATATGTACCTTTTGGAAACTAATCTCGAGTTGTTACTTGTCAACACACATATTCACATCCATACTTATTCAACCCCACCTCTCGCTAAATATGTTTGAAGCACTTATCATGAAGCCAATTTATATCAAATATATCTATTTTTTAATAGTCAGTACAAATTCATATAAAACATAAATCATCCGGAATAAAAACAATGTTAATAAAAACACCATTTTTTTTTCACATTGGGTCGGTTACGTATCCAGAAAGGAGAACACTGAGAGACAGACAATGTGTCATACATATGTTAATTTGGATGCACAGTAGACGGTGTCAGACACAAATCTCCAATCCCTGTCTATCGCTAACTGAACCAAATATAACTTAAAGCAAAACAAACAGGCGTCGACGCGTTTCGGTGGCAGAAATCCACATAGGACCACCTTCTTCAGGACCCAAGATTTTTTCTCCTTAATGTGTATATTCAAATATTGCCATATTTGAATATACACATTAAGGAGAAAAAATCATTGTCTGTCTCTCAGTGTTCTCCTTTCTGGATACGTAACCGACCCAATGTGAAAAAAAAATTGTGTTTTTATTAACATTGTTTTTATTCCGGATGATTTATGTTTTATATGAATTTGTACTGACTATTAAAAATAGATATATTTGATATAAATTGGCTTCATGATAAGTGCTTCAAACATATTTAGCGAGAGGTGGGGTTGAATAAGTATGGATGTGAATATGTGTGTTGACAAGTAACAACTCGAGATTAGTTTCCAAAAGGTACATATACTTTTATACTTATATTGAACAAATCTAAGACTTTGAAAAAAATCGTCGTTTTGGTGTGAAAGGAAATTGGGAGTGGGAGTGCTGGATGATGTGGTGAGCGACAACAGTGGTGAATGAGAATGTATGGAGTTGTATGAAGATGGTGGAATGGGTGATAAGAGGTGAAGAATGGCAGCCAAATGTATCTGAACTAGAGGGTGATAGTGGTGTGCAAGTGTTTTAAGACTTGTTTGTGATGTATTGTGTGAAATCATTTAAATAAAAGACATTTTTGATTTACTCAGACGGAAAAAGAGGTCTGTGGTACATGTTGTTTTATTTTCAATATGTCCCCTCGTAACTAAATGAGAGTGAATAGGCATCAGTACTGGCACTTCTGCTGTTCTTTGTTCAATGGAGACTTGGCCTTACTGATTGGAGCCCAAACCCAGTTTTGATATTGGTCCAGGAAATGGGGCGCATGCACACAGGGGAGCACATGTTGTGCCCACCTGTATGCATCCCCAGGCTGAGCAGGCA
This sequence comes from Triturus cristatus, assembly GCF_964204655.1. Taxonomy (NCBI): domain Eukaryota; kingdom Metazoa; phylum Chordata; class Amphibia; order Caudata; family Salamandridae; genus Triturus; species Triturus cristatus. Next base: position 292,743,785 of record NC_140583.1, on the reverse strand, counting down.
TAGGAGGCCCTGCAGGGACCCCTTTGTTTCAGCGAAGCCAGCCTTTTCATGGAGGAAAGACCGCCATGAAAACGCTGGTGGTCCTAAAACTTGTAATATGCATGGCGGTGCCGCAGCGGCACCGCCCCCATCTAACAATGGCCTTCACTGCTGTGCCACCACCAGGGAACGGCAGTTCCCTGGCAGAGCTAGCGTTCCAAATTCGGTCCAACAGCTCCAACTCATAATAGATCATGAGTCTGGCCGTAATTAGGCCCGAGTGTGTGAATGAGTGCATGAGTGTCTCAGTGGGTGTATGAGTGTCTGAGTAGATTTGCAGAGTTTTGCCACTCCACACGGAAGCAGAGTTGAGCAAAAACTACGCTAACTGCGAGCACAGTGGAGCTTACCGGCGTGCTCACTCCAATACTTCATCCCCCACAGAGTAGTGTGCCAGGAGGAGCATTTGCAGAGTCATTGAGAAAAGGGGTGAGGTCTCTGACAAGGTCTGAGCAATATCGCTATAGAGGACTTACTTGTGGCAACAGTAGGGGTTCTTGACCACCCTGATCAATCAAGGGGACTCCATCACCCAACCAGTAGCGCACCAGAAGGTGCGTTTGCAGAGTGGTTAAGAAAGGGGGTGGGACTTCTGATGATGTTTCAGCAATCCTACCCAGCAATTATACAATAGGGAGGGACGGCTGTGCCCAGGCCAATTTCGGCCCTGGGGACCCACCCCACCAGGGTATGGCCACAATACTATGGGGTGACCCCCCTCCCCAGGTTGATTTCAGCCTCGAGGACTCCATCCCTTGGGCACCCAGTATGCAATGGGACTGCAGGGGGAGGGAGGCTCAAGGCCCTAGCGGACCTTGCCGCCTCCCCGCCTCCTTGTGGAGCCAGTATTGCTCTGAGAGACAGGGAGCGGCTGAAAAGCATCTCCCTGTCAGTCAGACCAATCCTTCATCTGTTTCCCTGCTCGCTTGACAGCAGGCAGGGAAACAGACAAAAGCTCCACTTCCAGCAAGTGAGAGCATTTTCACAGCTCTCTATTGCTGGAAGAGGAGTGTTTGCTGTGGCTTGGCAGTTAAAGCTCCTGCCAAGTCACAGCAAACAGCTATGGCCTGGGGGTGGGCACCCTGGGACAAACCAGGAGCCGGCCCTGAGGGGGTGGCAGTCCCCTGGGCCATCTATGGTTCCAGTAGTGGGGCCATGCGGCCCCTCTCCTTGCTTCAGAACGGGCCGCCTCGGAAGGTGGTGGTCCCCGGGGCCAATAACAGTCCGGGAAGGGGGCCAAGTGGCCCTGCACGATCTCCCTCCCCAAGAGGCCTAGGAGGTCGGGGTATTCCTACCCTGCCCCCTTCTCTTTTTTTAAATCATTTTTTGGTGGAACTTGGCTAAAGTCGAGTCCCAGGATGGCTGCCAACACTTCCTCGTTGAAGTGTTGCCAGCCAATTGTATTTCTGCCGTCCCTATATATATCAATTTACATTCCCTTTAATATCTCAAAAACTACTGAACAGATTTACACCAGATAACAAAAAGGGTTCTTTCTGTACCAAAACCTACCTTTCTGCCAAATTTGGTGTAATTCCATCCAGTAGTTCGGGCTGTTGTTGCGACTAAACTCTTTATGGGAATTAACATGGGAAATGAATTTTTTTTTACCCCCCTTTTCTTGCCCCCGCTTGACAGATCATCCAGGAACTTTTCATGTGCAACAAGAATCACCAGCACACTTTTTTTAGAACGTTTCGTGAAGAATTGTCAAATGGCACCAAGGATTTAGTCAAAAAAGGGTTTTCCTATGGAAACATGGTCCTAACTATAGTTATCTACACAGAATCCTCTGAAATAAAGAGAAAAGTCTGCACTCCAACATGGGAATACTCCATTCACAGCAGCACTCAGGACACTTTTCGGCTTTTACTATTAGCCTTTATCAACTGAAAGGAACGCCGTGCTTCAACTTATATACATACACATGTGTTTAATTAAAGCCAAGTGGTAATGCTTACGCTCTCGTTTCAGTGTCCCAATGTGTTGGCCTGTGTCATTATTTATATTTTACACCAGGGCATGTGAGAAATGCAGTATGCAAAACAATTTCACATTTTGAAAACCGGCAAACCTTTACATTGCTGGGGGCGGAGCCAAGTGGCTCATTATGGTGGATGCTCTGAGTGAGCTCCGCGGGCCCGGGCTCAAATCCTTCTGGTATCCTCCTGAAGCCAGCCTGTTCATCTGGGAATGGTGGTTATATTGTTTAAGGAACCCCCGAGGACATAGAAACTTAATTTTTGGCTACACCATCGTAGCGTGTTGCCACAAGGCCGGTGACGCAGGTGGCCCGGCGCACACTGTATGCTGCGCCCGCAGCAGAACTGCACAAGCCTCCAGGAGGAGGCAAGGCAGGTTCGCGCGGATCTGTCCTTGGGCCTCGGATCATGGCACAGGCGGGGCCATCCCGGAACACATACTGGTGGCCTAGCGAGAGGAAGGTGAGCCGCGGACATGGGGAAAGACCCTCTCAGCTGACGGCGCGTGTCCTGGAAAGGCGCGAAGACTTGATGGCGAGCCGAGCGGCAGTTCCAGAGACGAGAGGCCAGTGTGGTCGTGCAGGAAGCGGTGAGGCACCCACTACGGGGTGGGGGGGTGTAGTCCTGGTCGCAGAGGCGGCTGGGCTTGGTCCCAGCGTGTCTTGCAGCAGGGGGGTGCCCTCCCTCAGTCCTCCTTTTTAGCGCACCACCAGCTGCTGCCCCTTTGTCTCACTTGCTAATTGTTGATTGGGGTGTGCTTGACGAGGTGATCAAGGGCAGAGAGTCTAGACCCAGAGAGGAGCCCCATACACTACCAGCAACACTATCTGAACCACGGGACACACGGCGGTGCCCCCTGGACTTACTGGCTAAATACTGCATGTGGTGGTCTTGGTGTGGGGATCAGGGGCATTGGGTCTGGACCCAGTGAGGCCTCCCCGGACATAGCCAGCTACATTATCTGACCCGCAGGACACGCGGAAGTAAATCCCTTCAACTCACGTAGCAAAGTGGTTGACCGGAAGGAGCGGCTGGGTGTTCGCAGTTGAAACTTGTGGGCACCTGAAATCCTTCTCCATCTGGGCCTGGGAGTGGTGCCGGAGGTCCTGGCTCCTTCAGGCGGACGACGTGGATCATTGGTGACGGGCCTCGGTGTTCGGAGCTCGTGAGCCTTGAGACTCAAAGGGTCCGCCAGAATTAGGAGTCTCGGCTTTGACGAAGAAACCCCCACCATGCGACATGTCTAAAGATAAGGCCCCCGGGCCTGGTCTTAAGCAGAGCACCATAGATTTACGGCGACAGCAACTCACACCGCCGAAACCTCAGACGGCGCATCAAGCGTACCAGACAACACTGTCCTCCTAGCCACCATTACCCAGTCCAGACAAGAACTAGAGACCCAAATTGGCGCAGTGGGCACCGAGGTAACGCTGCTGCGCCAAGACCTATGCAATGCCATAGATCGTATAACAGAAGCTGAGACCCGGGTCACAGGAGAGGAAGACGCCATGTCCACACAACAACAAAAAGCGGCTTCACTTGAGAAACTGACTAAGGGCTTGGCCTTGCTGGTCGAGGATGCAGAGGGGCGAGCGTGACGAAACAACCTTTGCTTTGTGGGTTTCCACGAAAACTGCAAGGGAGACGACGCTGGCAAGTTCCTCATCTGATGGATCAACTCCTGGATCCCAGAGAATGCACTCTACTCCTGTTTTGTGATCGAATGCGCACACAGGGCCCTGTAACAGCGGGGCTAGACCACGTTCCATGATTGCACGCATTCTTCATTTCCACTACTGGGATGTCATCTTCCACCAGTAGAGGCTCAAATCGGACCTATATTATGATTCCCATCGTATCATGATCTTCAAGGACTACACAAAAATGGTCCAGCATCAACGCCAGTCCTTTACAGCTGCGAAAGTTCAGCTTCGAGACGTCAAGGTGCTATACATGCTGCCATTTCCCGCCTGTCTGTGGGTGGTTATTTTCCCGCACCATCTTCTTTGATACCCCGTAGGATGTCTTTACTTGGACAGATGAATAGCGGGCCCTGAAACCACACACTCCTCCACAAAGGAGCTTGGACTCTTTGACAGGAGAACCCAGCCGCTCACAGTCAAAGCCCGCAGAAAAGCGAAGACATTGCCAGATCTACATCGCGCTCCAAGAACGACAACAACAGCTCCGACAGCAGGGCACCCAACAAGAAATGGTCCACAGCCCTGTTGACTAATCCCCCTCGGAAGGGACTGCCCCTGTTTAAATTAGTACATACTGGATAATACTCTGGACAATATGGGCCATTCGCTCAGAAGTGCTTCAGACCCTCACAGAACTTGAGATATCATTGAGACTTTGGGGATCCATTGGGGAGTCTGTACCTCGTCTCACTGTTGGGGGTGGGTGGCAGTGTTCTCCGCGATAGATACTTCAGCGGCTTAGAGGTATTGCAGTGAGATGGGTGGGGGGGCTGTTATTCATGTTTTTGTTTGTAGGGTTCAGTCTCAGTTCCGCTGCATTAATGTTCCTGAATCCCCCCAGCCTTGCTCTCCATGATTCTGCGTACGGACCCATTATGGCGCGATGGCGGCAGAACCTGTAGTGTTCCCTTCTGGTCAGGTGTATGTGGTAAGCTGGAATACGAGAGGCATGCTGGACAAGATTAAGCATGGTGCAGTGCTCCGCCAAGCCCAGCATATCAGTGCAGATGTCATCATATTGCAAGAGAAACACATGCTAGGTACCTAAAACCCTTGCCTGGCTTGATACGGGTATATACACACTTCCCATGCAGGCTTTGCGCGGGGATCGCAGGGTGTAGCTATCCTAATCCACCGTAGGGTTGCATTTACACTGGTGCAAAAATTGGTAGATATCCATGGTAGATACATATTTGTACATGGGGTTATTGCGGGGGAAACATATAGTACTCGGCAGTGTTACGCCCCTCCGCCACAGCTTTCTAGATCGCTTGGTTGGGATCTGGGATGACCTGCCCGATGGGCTAGCAGTGGTGGGTGACGATTGGAATGATGCAATATGCCCCATTATTGATAGGTGGCTCCCTATTGGCGGTATCACAAAATCCCCTGAATCCAAGTTACGAACCTTGACTGGGATGGTGGGGTGGGTGGACACCTGGAGGGCGCATAAGCCTACGGATGCTGGATATACATTCTACTCACACACACATTGCTCTTACTCTAGGATTGTCTACATATTAGTTTCCCGCGATTTCATGCATAGGGTGCCAATGGCGACAATCCTCCCCGGAAGTCTCAGACCACTCTCCCGTGGCAGTTCAATTCCTGATCTAATCGACTTGTGTTCAGTTGGTGGCTTTTCGCATGGCATCTGCAGAGTCAGACATACCGCAAACATATCCATACAGCACTCTTAGGGTACTCGTCACATAATAAAGAAACAGAATCTTCCGGCTACATCCTGTGGGAGGCAATAAAGCCCACACTGCGAGGTGTGGACATTGGCTTCTGTGCAGCAGAGCATAGGCGAGGGAGACAGTCGCTTATCAGGATAGAAGCACAACTTATGGTATTGAAGCGCGATGCCCTGGGTGAGTGGAGGGCTGCAGCGCGTCAACAATAGTTCCTGACGCAGCAGCAATACTGCAGTGAGCTGATGGAGGAGGCGCGGTTGCATGGCTCACCACACAGAGTAGAATCTATCAATAGGGTGACAAATCTGGCAGACTCCTCTATAGGCTGTGCTAGCAGGCTCAGGCTAGCGTTCCCCTCCCGGGAATTTGTGATTCCGAAGACGAGCTGATGACAGATCCGTGGGCACCTGCCAACAGCTTTGAGACATATTATCAGTCTCTATATGCACCCCACGAGGTTCTGGAGGCCTCTGAGATTGAACAGTTCTTTGATGATATTCCCCCGAAGGCCCTCTCCGAAGAAGCCCGACGATCTCTCGACACCCCTCTGACCTTAGAAGAATTGATCCCTGCTCTGGCCACCTCGTGCACTGGAAAGGCACCCGACCCCAACAGGTTCCCCTGCTAATTTTACAAAGCCTACATGTCCCAGCTGGGTCCCCATTATCTAGCTGCGGTGCAGGAAGAAGCTTAGACTGCGTGTATGCCCCTCGGATTGAAGACACGCAGAAATCGTCGTATTCCAAAAACCGGGTCGTCCTCCAGAGCTTCACGCTTCCTACTGGCCGATCTCCCTTCTAAACGTAGAGGCGAAGCTCCTTGCCAAGGCACTCGCCATCAGACTCATAGCTCATCTTCCCGACTTGATCCACCCGGATAAGGTGGGTTTCATGCCTCTGCGAGCCACGCGACATAACATACGTCGCGTCCACAAAGCGGTTGCAATGATGGATGGTCTTCACTGCCTAGCTGACCTACTACTTGCCGACATCAACAGGGCATCAGCTGGACCTTCTTATTTATTCTTTTAAAATGTCTGAACTTCGGACCGCAATACTTATCATACATACGCATGTTATATCAGGGATTGACTGCTTCTGTACATATTGCAGGCAATGGGCCGGGTCACCAGGCAGGGCTGTCTGCTAGCTCCATTGCTATATCGCCCTGTCCATTGAGTCACTGGCAACCTGGGTCCGCCTAGACGCCCAGATCCAGGGCTTTGAGTGGTCCACTGAAATCTCAGACCGTATAGCCCTGTACGCAGACGACATACTCTTTTTTATGACAGACCCTCATCGGACAGGCCCCCCAGGTGAGGCGTCGGGTCTAATCATTAATGTGAACAAGTCCACCCTGTGGCCTCTACGGGGGTCTCTAGGCGACTATAGATGGGCTGCAGATCTAACCCAGACTCAAGAGGGCATGACATTTCTGTTTTTTTTAATTACAGATAGACAGGAAATCTCCAAGGCACGCAATATAGATATGGTTCTCATCAAGGTCAAGGCTGAGCTGCGGTCATGGTTGGGTCTCCCTCTCTCTTTAAACGGCCGGCAGGCTATTTACAAGATGGTTTCTCTCCCGCAGCTCCTTTATCAGCTGTAGAACCACCTCTACCCCATCCTGCAGACATGGTTCAGGCAGATCAATTCCCTCCTGAGTGGGTTCCTGTGGGGGAGTGGGGGGGTGAGCAGGACAGTCAGATTGGCGCTCCACACCTGCTTTCTCTCCACCTATTGTGGGGGCATCGCAGCCACTGATATACAGTCATACTATGCGGCCTCCAACCTGCAGATAATCAACAACTGGTGGTATGGCTCGCGTGATGAACCTACTGATGCCCTAGAGAGATGGTTACTTTGGGATGCCTCGCTTCACAAATACTTATATGGCAGCCCGAGCATTCAGACCCTCTCCCCGGCCACCAAGGTGGTACTGACAAGCATGGAGACAATCCCTCCGCTGCATTGGCTGGCACAACCGTCTCACACGGGAGTCCCCGCTCTAGTGCAATTGCCTCCTTCCACACTTGCGGGTGCTACGGGGCTTCCATAGGTGGGACCAGATTGGGATCTCCTCTTTGGGTGATGTCCCATGGGTGGGACCAGGTTGGGATCTCCTCTTTGGGTGATGTCCTCCATGGACCCACCCATAAATCTTTTCCAGAATTACAAGAAGATTACTCGCCATGCTCTTGCACCCAGTCTCAGAGGCCTCCTGCCCCTTCCCGAGTTCAGCCCACTGGAAGGGAGGCTCCTCATGAAGATCTCGGGGATCATAAAATCTCCAGTATATACCAGAGACTGGTCACACATAGCACCCCTACACTAGAGAATTTAAGAGAGACCTGGCAAGTCGACATAGGCCCCATGGACCACGACGACTGGAGGGAGGCCCAGGAGTCCCCTCGGGGGGCTGCAGCATCTTCGCGCCTACGGCTGATTCAGCCAAAATACCTACACAGAATATACTATACGTGTCTGAGGCTTTGGAAGGCAGGGCTGATAGGCTCCCCAGCATGCTTGAGATGCGGTGCTTGCTTTATTGCATATATCTGCAGATATTGGGGTAATAGGTACAAGCATCACTTTCTTTTTCCGGGTTTGACCCTGGCTAAACGCAACATGGCTCGCTCTTGGAAGGCTAAATCCCCGCCCTTGTTGGGAGTCTGGAAGCGGGGACTAGATTTTTGTATTGGGCTAGAGGAGCCAGTGTACTGGGCTAGGGGATGCCCCCAGAAGCATACGCACATATGCATACACCACAGTCTGCATCAATGGATTCAGATGTACTGCCCCATGGCTATACATCGCTTTTGATTACTGTTAATAAAGGGATGACAGGAATTGCATTCCAGGGTAGCGACACAGGGACATGGTTAAGCCTCAGTGAGTTTGCTTTTGTTCTGTTTCTTTCTACTGCAGCATGTTTATTGTTAAGTTATGTGATAATATGTAGTATATTTATGCCTGTGCTATATCCTAACATATATATATGTATAGTATGGCTCTTCGAGCACAATATTGGCAAAAATAAATAAAATGTGTCTTTTAAAAAAAACCTTCACATTGCTGCCAGTTCGTAATTGCAGTCTGTGCATCTTGGGTGAAGTCTTTAAAAAAAGCTGATATTCACATTTCCCCACACTTCACCACTTAGCAAAATGCCTCTTGCGGTGCCCAGCCCCGAACCACTTTCATCAATAGGAGAGGGCAGGTCTCAGGTAAGAAATACTGCCTCGAGAGAGATTACATCCAACCCTCTCTGCTGTCAATTAATTCTCTCCCTTCGCTGTTCCTTAGTGGTTTTGGGGGCAAACCGGCCTCATAAGTCATGACCAGACAACAGTTGCTGTTTTTCCAGTTTGCTCCAAAGCGCTGGGGGTGACACTAAGGCCAAAAGAAATGTCAAAATACCAGTTTCACATGCAGTCTAGTACTCAGCACAGGGAAAACAATTCCTTATACCAAGCAGGAGACATTCCTATCCCTACACATACGAAAAAGAGTTCAACATTTTTACACATCAGTACACAGATGATACCCAGCTCTATATGTCTGAAGGATAACTGCACCTTGAAGGCAGGCAATCCTACAAATGTACCCCTGGATGTCAAGCAACTTCCTCCTCCATAACACCAAAAAGACAGGATTCTTACTCATCATCCCAGGAACAAAAGCACATTGGTTGCAACCCTATGAACGAACTCATTTTTAACATTTCCGCTCCAACGATCTCATCAACTGCCAAATGCCTAGCTTTCACTATTGATAGCACCCTAACTTTAATCCCTCACATGAACATATTGGCTCAAACGGCAAATTATTTCCAACATACAATCAAAACGAAGCATCTGCTGACCCCTGAAGTCATAGCTCACTGCCACATCATTTCCCGCCTTTATTAAGTCAACACTATTCTTGAATGTCATCTCTTGTCCTCATTAAGGCATTTTTCCATTAAACAGCTTGGATTATCTCATCTTGGAAGAAATTTGATTACATTTATTTTTTGTATTTTATTTTGGGGTGTTTTATATAACACAAACTAGACCTGATAAATCGGATATCAGAGCGCTTAACATGGCACCAGTTTCGCTACACAAGGACACATTCCTTTTTCTTAGGCACCGCACATTAACTTTCAATCTGAAGGAACTCACCCAGGTTCCCAGGTTCCCATGCATGCCGAAATCAATATAAATTTGGATGGGTGACGCTTAAGGCCATCCATTTCAAGACCACTACTTGCCTGACAGCCCTTCTGATTACCTCTGGTGGAGAGAGAGTAACTGGAAGTGAGAAGCCACACACCAATTTGGAACATCTCCCTAGCTTACAGAGAGTCTATTTATGTACACGAGTCCAGTTTTTGGATCTCCTTGATCCTTCCATTAAAACTGAACCTGACTTACTCACTTTCAGGACATTTAAAACCCACCTGTTTTGCAGTGGCCTCAACTAATTTTCCCCTTATCCATAGTATACTTTCCTTCCCTTCTTCTTATTTAGTATTCTCTCCCACTGTGTTTAACACTGTATTTCCTGTTTCTTTCTAAAGCAAACTTAGTATAACTGTGCTATAGACGATAGTAAATAATGAAAGTGTCACTTGAGGCCCCAGGGTTTTCTTCCAGGCCCTATCCTCCTCAACCTGTAACTTAAACCCCAAGGCCTCTTTCTAGAGGTGGACATGTATTACCATCCATCAGTATGTGCATGATACACAACTCTGTGCGAAAACTTCATCGAGGTGTGACTATTTTCTGCAGCTAAACCCATCTAAAATGTAATTAATGGTCTTCTCTCACCAGTGCAGAAAGAAATGCGACCTACATTGCTGTAATTCAATCTCTCTGCGTCTGTTGATCATTCCAAACATGAACAGAACCACCAAAACAGATAACTTCCTTCTGCTGCACTTCAGAAAGATAAAAAAAAACTCTTCTAGCCAGCCCAGCTAAAAATCAGTGTACATGTACATGGTTGTACTCACAAGGACTGTGGAAATGACACACTGGTTAGTATCCTACGATCCTCGCTGAACCCTAAAAAGGCGGTATTTTACTAAAAACTGGCCTTCTGGAATCCGTACGGCACTTCAACCGTAGTTCACCTATCATCAAGGAACTACATTAGTGCCCCACAGACGCAAGGATTAAATGCAAAATCAAATGTCACTTACAGTCATCTAAAACAACCCCCATGTCTATCCGCTCTTCTCAACAAAAGGTCTAAAGGGTAGAACTTATTTCTTAAAGGACGAAAATCCAAGGCCTCTCAAGCACTGAAGCAGACCTTCTCTGGTGGTTATGACATTACATTGGAAACCTTCTCTGTCAGACTTTGAAATGCATTCGCTTTCATGTTGTTCAATAACTACTGAATTGCATCTCTTCCCTTTACATCTGATTTATCCTATCCAAGCTAACTTCAGGGAAAATCCAATGCAAACTGCTTATATCCCTGTTTTTCTCCATTGTACACTGCTTTCAGTTACCCGTTATGACGTATTTTCATATGTATGTGAACGAGTGATATATAAAACCACTAATTACATTAAAAAGTTAGATTCCTAAGAAGAGACCTCTCATGCTAAGAAAGTAAGTTACATACCTTTAACTACAGTTCGCCCATGTTGGTATCTTTCATAGTCACATATTTGAATCAGTCTCTGCCGTCAGACTAGAAATCCCTGGTTATCGTGTAAATAGACATGGCAGTACAGTAGTATGAATTCACAAGCACATTCATCCCATTGCAAACTGCCAAATTTCCACTTCCTTTGGGGTCAACATAATTCAGATTTTACAGCCCAATTTTCTGTGCTATATACGGAGGCGAGCTTCTTAAGTAAGGAAAGGTAAAAACGTTGCATATGAATCTATGAAATATACGAACACTGAAGAACTCTAGTTCAGCGCAAATAATTTTCTCTACTTCCAAAACGGATCCTTCTTTGGATAGCATGTTTGAATCAAAAGTAATAAGTAGTTAAGCAGTTGAGAAATATACAAACACTTTTGTATTGGGATGGTTAAAAGCCCACCCTTACTGAAATAGATTGGAAACACGGTTGCTCATAACCCCATGCATTCCCGGGAAGGAAGAGGTGCTCAGTAGACAGCCTTGCCTATATGGACAGGCCGCATCTACTAGCTGTTTACGTCCGTGTGAGATACAACTAAAACTTCCTGTGACATCAAATAAGCTTATTATTTCTCACACCTATGAATTATCACAACTTAAAATCTCTCCCAATAGAGGTCGGAATAGGCTCGAATGCAAGTACATAGCAGTAAACTAGTACCAGTTCATGATTGCGACTTTCAGACAGCATTGCTTTTTAAGCCAAATGTTAAGCGTTTGGCACAATGTTTAAAGCATATATTCATGGGGAAATAATGGTGTGATAATTACACAGGCTTCCAGGGAGAAAATAGAACACAATGTTCTACTGGAGGGATTAGAGGATAAACTAGCCCATAGTATACTGGGAATGGGCAAACAACCATTCATAGGATAAAGTGTGGGTCCTGGAGAAATTTAAGGACGAAAGCAAGATGACTTGCTGTTAGAAGGAGATTGACAATGTACCAAAAAATCTTTCAACAAAGAGGGCAGGTTTTTAGCAGGGAAGCAGTAAAAGGCTAAAAAATAAAAAAGAAATCAGTGAGTCTTACAGTTGACCCGAATCTAAGATATAGGTGGGAAAAACTCTGGAGATAGGTAATTGTGCTTTTAAATTCTAACAAAAATGGAATAGTGAAAATGCATTCCTTTAGCATGACATGATCGAGAGCTATGCGTTATTGTAAAAATGAATACATTGAATTTAGATGATCATGGCAAACTTACTAAACTGATCTCACTGGAAGACGTCATGTCTGCTATACTCATAGCTAAAACCATTGGGAAGGATGGCTTACCAGGTGAAACTTATAAATAAATAAAAAAATCAATCTCTGCTGGCCCCCAAATAGACTCGACTATTCAACAAGATGTTGGCCACAAATTCAATACCGGAACGTTTCTGTTTGCCATCTTTCTTGAGACCATACCCAGATGCATTATATAGAATCGATAGCTAAAAGTATGACTTAAGGTTCCTGGTGCCACAAAAGAAGAGTGGTAAATTGGTAACACTGGACTTTTTTAAACCCCTACATTAATAACACCTCTCAGGGCTTTTCAGCAATATCGGCGTACTGCATAGATGAAGGAAAATGCAAGATCGCGTAATGTCACTGACAAAACTTTGCATACTGATTTGCAGCTGTTTTTGCCACCCAGTAAGATATTTAGGACTCTGGGCTACGGAAAGGTTTGGGGCTCGTTACTGATTAAATTATGGGAAGGCTTTTGCTAAGATGAGGCAGGATCTGTCTTGATGGGAATTTTTTATCCTTATCTTTAGAAGGCTGTACTATTGTTATGAATCTGCTCCCTAGTTTCTTTTCCTAGTTCATTGTCCTGTTAGGCTTTCCTTGCCAAGCTTAATCTCTTGAAAATGTATTTTATATTGGCCAAACAATTGGCTCCATCGACAATGAGAAACTATGCACTAAACTTGAAGAGGTGGCGGGCACTAATAGATTTTGTGTATTGCTATTTACCTGTGATATTTTTTCTGATGCAGCATTTGGAAATGTAGTAATTCCTCATTTAATCCCAAAATCTAAGTATAGGAATGGCACACTGGTAATACCGGAAAATTGTTTTTGTTTTGCTTTGGTCCAGCGAGAGACAGAGGCAGATGTACCACGTAGGGAGCTGTCAAAGAAACTCAGGTGAGTGGGCCTGGGATGCCACGGGCAGATAGAGGCGCTGTTGGGGGGGAGCCCTGCTGCTGTGAGGTGCAGGATTCTGCGGTGCGGCTGGAGCGGGAGGCATAGGAGTTCCTTGAGCGAAGCATCAGTCTGTCAGGATAGAGGTGATTCGGCTTGGATGATAAGGCCTGTAGCTCACTCACTATGCAGGCAGATGTAACTGCCACAAGGAAGGCTGTTTTCAATGTCGGAAGCTTGAGGGGACAATTGTGGAAAGGATCAAAAGCAGCACACATTAAGAATGTTAAGACCAGGGGAGCGTGGCTTCGTCGGTTGCAAGATGGCTACACTGTAAGTGGGTTCTGCCGGCCAAGCTCATAATCCGACTTCATCCTGAGGACCCTGGGGAGTGGTAGCGGTCCCAACTGAAAGCAAATGATCCTGCGTTACTGAGAGGCAAGAAGAATTGACTGTTGAGGCCTACTGATAAACACAGCGCCTGAGCGGCGGCTCGCGATAGTGAGGGCCTTGTGTGGCTGAGAAATGGGGCCACGCGGACAATGAGAGCTGGAAGGCCGGACTGCTGCGACGGCCTGAGCTAGGTCTCAGTAAGTACGCAGGGAGGAGTGTTCGAATTGTCAGGCAAATGGGTGCTGAGGATGAAGGCCCAGGTGACAGAGGACGGACTGCGGCCTACCTGTTGCTCTGGCTGCGGTGACCTGAAAGCTGAGAGGGCCAAGGTGGCGGCGCCAAAGAGAGACAGATGCAGCTACACCACGTAGCAAGCTGCCAAAGGAACTCAGGAGAGCGGGCCTGGGATGCCGCGGGGCGGGTGGAGGTGCTGTTGGGGGGAGGGGGAGCACTGCTTCAGTGAGGTGCCAGAGTCTGCGGTGCGGCTGGAGCGGGAGGCGATGGGTGCTTGGGCGCAGGCCTACCCATTTCCCTCCGGCAGGTCCTCGCTCACCCCACCCCCCCGTTGGACAAACCCACGGCAGGAGCAAGATTATGGAGTGTGCTGTAGCGGGGAACGAGGCGATGCGGCTGCTGACACTAATATGGGCTGGGCCCCTGCCGTGCTGCTGGAAATTGGAGGACTTGGGCTGGGGGAGGCACCCTGACCAATGCTGACACAGACACACTGAGCCTGCGACCGATTGAGACCAGGGGAAAAGCAGGAAATAAGTGAAGGCTTGGATCACTCAGCTACCCAGCCTCCCACCTTGCATATGCTACACTAATTGAAGGCTGGGGCAGACTTAAAACGTGGGATTCACTTCCCCCCGCAACCTGAAGCACTCGGAGGGGGTGTGAGACAGAAAGAGTGGGGACAGCACACAGTGATACAGCAGACTGGTATCGGGCTGCCTGGGCGAGTGTCTGTGGGGGGGCTCCCTGTACACCGCTGACACAGAAACACTGAGACTGCGGCATATTGAAACTGGAAAAAAAAGCTGGGAATAGGTGAAAGCCTAGATCCCTTATCACCCCAAGCCCACCCAACCCACATATGCTACATTAATTGAAGGTTAGGAGCAAAATCAGATTGTGGGACCCACTTCCTCCACAACCTGAAAACTCAGAGGGCTTGAGAGAGAGCATGAGTCGGAGGCAGCTCACGAAGAGACAGTTGGTATCGGGCTGCCTGTGAACATGGGGAAAGTGGATGCCAAACAATCTAAGCTTTCGTTCGAGGGCAGGCAGCAAACTTGGCAGGAAGAGCCCCCCCCCGAATGCGGAGGTACAAACCACACAGACTGAGAGCGCAAACTCCCACAATGATGAGCGTCGCTCGCTGCTGATGGAGGTTAAAATCAGCCTAAGAACCATTGACTCATCGCTAGACCAACTGATTGCTCGCATTGATCATGTAAAGCATAGGGTGTACACGCATGGAAAAAAACCTGCGCAATTGGAAACAGAGTCTTGGATGCTGACGACACACTGGCGTCTACTCAAGCATCTTCTCAAGATGGGCAAAGTCCTAGAACTGATTAAAGCCAAAAATGAAGATTTGGAGGTGCGTTCCAGGTGGAACAATCTTCTCATAACAGGGGTGGCGGAATCCACGCCGATTTCGCCATGGAGGATTACGTAGAGATATTGCTGCGTGACCTCTTTGTGACTATTCTCTCCTCAGTCTTCATTGTTGAACGCGTGAAGACCGCCGGCAGACTTCTAAATTATCGGGATCGAGACATAGTCCTGCGAAAGGCACCTGAGATGAGTGAGATCACATACCAGGGCAATGACCTCTCCTTTTACCTAGATTTTGCTCTGGCTGTGCAGCCTGCACCAGAGAATTAATCCCGGCGAAACGTATCCGACCGAAACATGAAGTGCCGTGTGCGATGCTTTACCCAGCCAAGCTGCGCATCAATCGCAGAGAAATGATGCAGTTGTTCACAGACACAAGGCCGCCTTGACGTTCGCTGAGAGACTGGAAAAAACCCACATGGCCTCCAACAAAAACCCTGAACACCATGAAAAGGCTACACCAGTAACAATGATTAAAGTATTACTAATTCTGGGACACCAGCGGGCTTGCTCAGAATTGTGAGGATACCGGATTAAAACATATGGGAATATGGGGGGGCGGAGCCAAGACTCCCATCATGGTGGAGGTGCTCTGAGTGAGCTCCGCCGGCCCAACGAATATCCTGCATAATCCTGCCTGACAAAATGCTTTCTCAGCAGCAGTGGTGACGGCTGAGTGGCGGCGGCGGTGGCGTAAGGAGGAATCAAGGGCCCGATTCACAGAACTAACTTAAGACAAAATCCTAAACTTACTACCATTTTGGTATTCACAGAAGGCACTTACTCATTTTGGTATTCACAGAAGGCACTTACTCATTTCGGTATTCACAGAAGTAAGGAGTCCTAACTTTAGGACTCCTAAATGCCTTCTGTGAATACCGAAAGTCTTAAAATTAGGATTTTTCTCAGTTTAGTAGTAGTATTAAGACTTTCGGTATTCACAGAAGGCATTTAGGAGTCCTAAAGTTAGGAGTCCTAACTATACTACTACTAAACTGAGAAAAATCCTAATTTTAAGACTTTCGGTATTCACAGAAGGCATTTAGGAGTCCTAAAGTTAGGACTCCTAACTTCTGTGAATACCGAAATGAGTAAGTGCCTTCTGTGAATACCAAAATGAGTAAGTGCCTTCTGTGAATACCAAAATGGTAGTAAGTTTAGGATTCTGTCTGGCCCCAAGTGTTCCGACTCTGAGAACCCGAGGTGCGAACCGGGCCACCTTTTACCTGTGCGGCGGCGTGTGATCGGGGGCACGGCGTTGGTGACTGCGGCTTCCGGGTATATAGTCGCCCGTAGAGGTGAGCAGCTGCCGTGGAGGTCCCCGTGACCAAAGATCGAGGAGTCTAGGCCTGGGGTGGTGCTCTCGAGCGGCCTGGCCCCGCGTTTGAGGTAGCGACGTACAGTCGGATCGGACCGCAGAGTAGAGAAGAGCCGGCAGCTGTGACGGGACCGAGGCAATAATGGCCTGTGCACTCGCTGTGGAGACGCCGGAGTGGCCCGGACTAGCTGTGCGGTCCTAGGTGAGTGGACAGACCTGGTGTCAGGGTGATAAGCGGGCTTTGCTCAGACCTGAACTGCACCACTAAAACCCTTGGGGGCCGATCCTGGTCAAGCGTCTGGAGCCCGCAGTGCTAATTGCCCAGAGGTGCGGAGTGGGGTTGCATCTTTGCTGTGCGGGCCATACATACAACGGATTGGGGCTATACTGCAGGTGAGTGCCTATAAGTACAGATTGGTTGGGGCCTACAACATATTGGAACACATTTTATTGGCTACAGATACGGCCTAATACGGCAGCCCTTGATTCACTAGTCCCTCGACGCTCCGGCCGGCCTGCTGCCTCGCCGGGCGTGGGATTGGGCCTGTGCTTCTTTAATTCATTTCGAGGCCAATTGCTGGAGGTAGCAGGGTCTGTGGGGCGTGTGCTTGGCCCTCCGGTTGCATTTAGATTGACCCTGGTGAGGCCCTCTTACGGTTGGAGCACGACACCCAATAGGTATGGAGAGTTGTGCTCCCGGCTACAAAGGCGGCCGGACCAGTATTCAGTGCAGCTTGAAGCCGGGTGGAGTCCTCCCCTAGCCGTGACTGCCGGGACGGCAACAACACACGGCGAGGACTTCCTGCGGGTCGCCTGGACTCCAGGTGGGGCAAACTGGGGGCTATACACTAAACTATACAGCGTGTAACAGACCTCCATTTAGAACGTACAGGCAGCAGAGGTAAAGAAGCCCCCCCTTCCTACAGGAGCCAACCAGGAAGTACAGTGAATCTGGTTCTGTAGCGAAGGGGAAAATGCTAACTCCTCCAAACATTATTGGCTCAGAATAGATACTTCTATTGTTATGAGGTATTGGGGTGGGTTTGGTGGGGGGAGGGTTGATGTGCATGGGTGGAGTTGTTTTCTTGTTTTAGATAATTTTTGCGCTGCTCTCAAATGTTCAAAAATCTTTGTCCAGGTATATAAGACGCCATCACTCAACTTGATATGACACAATGGCGACAGTGCCTGTAGTACACTCCCTGGGGCAGCTTCATATAGTCAGTTGGAACACCAGAGGCATGCTTGATAAGATTAGACGCAGGGCCGTCCTTAGACAGGGTAAACATATCAGTGCCGATATCCTCTTGTTACAGGAGGCCCATATACTGGGCACTAAGGCCCCATGTCTGGTCCGCTATGGCTTCCTTCACTCCTTTCATACAGGGTTTACCAGGAGTTCCAGAGGCGTTTCTATTCTGATTCATCGATGAGTACCTTTTACATTGATAAAGAAATGGTCTGATACACATGGACGATATATCTTAGTACATGGATTAGTAGCGGGAGAGGAAGTAGTGCTTGGTAGCATATACGCCCCCCCCGCCCCTAGGTCAGGGCCTTGTCAATCACTTAGTGGGCATGTGCGGTGGTTTACCGGGAGGATTGTCGATAATCGGGGGAGATTGAAACGATGTCATGTCCCGAACTATAGATAGATGGCAGCAGGCGGGGGTGGTTTCAGGTTCCCCTGATACCAAACTAGATACTCTGGTAAACATGCTGGGTGGGCAGATACATTGTGGGTACATAACCCCACTGGGGCTAGTTATACCTACTTCTCCCATACCCACACCTCTTCTTCAAGATTAGACTATATATTTGTTCCTGGCACTATTATTTACAGGGTCCCGGCAGCAGCGATCCTGCCTCGGGGACTGTCAGACCATTCGCCGGTCTCCATCCAGCTTTTGATTGGCCCAGATCGACCTCCTTTTAGGTGGAGGGTCTCGGCATGGAATTTACACAACTCAACATATCACACAAAGCTCCATCATTCACTCACAGAATATTTTTCCAATAATGCGGGGTCAGTGACCTCGGTATGCACGCTCTGGGAGGCCATTAAACCCACATTATGAGGCGTAGATATTAGTTTCTGTTCGACAGCACGCAAACTCCGCAGACAATCGCGAATTTAATTAGAAGCACAAATTATGATGATGGAGCAGCAAACCATCGATGTAGACGGAATCGTAACTCGCCGACAGGTGCGCCTACTGCAGCAACAATATCACAGTATGTTGATAGACGAGGCACGATTAGCATGGCTGGCTACACAAAGTAGAAATTATCAATGGGGCGGCAAATCCGGGAGACTTTTCTATAAACTTTGTCAACAGGCACAAACACATGTTTCACTCTCAGGGATCCCAAGATTCTGCCAGGGCAGTGGTGACCGACCCAAAGGCACTTGTAGATAGCTTCGCTGGTTATTGCCGATCCCTTTATACAGCACAGGAAACCCTTGACGCCTCTGTCATCGATCAGTTCTTTATAGACCTTCCCCCACAGCTCTTTCTGACCAGGCTCAAGACTCACTCGAAGCCCCACTAACCTTAGAGGAACTCACCACGGCTGTGGTGGACCTGTACTGGGGGAAAGCATCAGGCCCAGATGGCTTTCCCTGTGATTCTTATAAAGCCTATGCATTACTATTAGGCCCTCACTGTCTCGTGGCCATATTGGAGGTGGCACAGACTGCACTTATGCCCCCTGACTGGAGGCATGCAGAAATATTCGTATTTTATAAACCAGGGCGCCCGCCAGAATTACATACTTCTTATAGACCAATATCTTTATTGAATATTGAGGCGAAACTCATAGCTAAGATGCTCGCTACTAGATTGTTGGTGCACCTCCCTGACCTTATTCATCCAGTCCAGGCCGGTTTCATGCCTCGACAGGCCACACGGCACAATATTTGTCGAGCCCATACTGTGATAGCTGCTGTGGACCGTCTTGGTCACCCAGCGGCTCTTTTGCTGGCGGATATTGATCGCGGATTTGACTCCGACTACATCAGTTGGACGTATCTTTTCATTCTCTTACAACACCTCAATTTTGGCCAAATTTCTATCTTATATTCGCATGATTTATAAAGGCTGAACTGCCTCTGTATGTGTATCCGGCAGAGTTTCTGCCCCATTTCCCATTACCCGCGGCACCCGCAAAGGTTGCCCATCAACTCTGCTCTTGTTTGCCTTAGCCATTGAGCCGTTGGCAGCCTGGGTGCGCATGGATGCCTTAATCAGAGGCTTAGAGTGGTCAGCGGAGGTCTCTGATATTATTGCACTTTATACGGATGATGTTCTCTTTTTCCTCTCGGATCCACAAAGATCGGGCACCCGCATTCTGCAGATCATGCGGATCTTTGGCGAAACCTCCGGATTATATATGCATGTCAATAAATCCATCTTGTGGCACCTACACCTATAGCTGGGCTTCTGATTTTTCCCAGACCCATGAGGGCATAAAATACCTGGGGGTCTTTGTGACTGACCAACAAGAAATATCCAGATCAAGAAATAAAGACACAGTTCTTGTAAGGGGATCTCCAGCCTCCCTGAATTTAATCCATTAGAGGGAAAGCTCCCCATGGGTGACCTGATAGACCATAAAATCTCTAAAATATATTAAACATTGGTCACCCAAAGTGCATCAACACTGACGTCCTTTAGGGAAGCCTGGCAAAAAGATCTTGGTACACTGGATAATGATGACTGGAGGGAGATCCTGGAGTTCCCCTGCGGGGCTGCTATCTCTTCGAGACTACAACTTATACAGTTGAAATATTTACACAGGATATATTTCACCCGATTGTGACTTTATAAAGCAGGCCTTATTCCTTCTCCGCAGTGTCTTTGCTGTAGCATGGAAGAAGCTACCTTCCTCCATACAGTATGGGCCTGCCCGGTTCTGGACAAATTTTGGAAGGGTATAAGCAGCTGTCTGGCTGAAGTGTTGGGATGGACCATACCAAGTACACCGGATATAGCGCTTTTACATATAGTGGAAGACATCGGGGTAAATAGATCTAAATGCCATTTGTTGTTTCTTGGCCTAACTATTGCCAAACGAGGTATTGCTTGATTATGGAAAGAGTCCACCCCACCCCCACTGCCTGCATAGAAGCGCGGATTGGATTTCTGAATGGGGCTGGAAGAGCCAGTCTTTAGAGCCCGTGGGTGCCCACACAAGCATATACGTATATGGCAACACTGGGCAAATTATATAGGAATCGTTTTGACACAGCCATCGCCACCTACATCCCCAGTGTTAAAGGTACTGCCTCACAACTAAAATCGGTGTCTGCATATTGCCATTATGTGTCAGCAGTGACTAGATTGGATAATTTGCCATTAGTACCCTGGTCATGTTACGAAGACAATTTTTCAACGCTTCACAACGCCGCAGTCTATTCATCATGCTTAATTTTGTTTTGTTTTTCTAATTATAGTTGGTTTTGCCTTTTATATCAATTGTATGGTCTAGCTCATGATGGTCAATGTCATTTCATACAATGTCTATTTACATCATTGTTGATGATTATCATGTGGACAAAGAAAATATCAATAACATTTGTTCTTAAAAAATCATACGTGAATATGTACAGAGCGCCTCTCGAATGCGGAACACAGTTTAATAATATTTAGGAATATAAACAGTCCTAGTGAGCTGACATGGCTTGGCCACCTTGTTCTTGGCAACAGGGGAGACCGCTGGTAGAGACTGTGCCCTGTGGGATAATTCCCGAAAGTCTCTGAGATGGACCTGCTGGGTTGGGGTAAGGGAAGGTGGGCAGGAAGACATTCAAAACCTAATTGGGGAGTTGGTGTGGGTAGGCGGGGGGCGATGGGAGTTGGATTACAGTTTTGAAGGGGGTAATGTTTGTGGGATGAGAGAGGGAGGGGGTGGTTCTTCACTGGGAGGCGAACAAGCAAGCTGGCTAGATTTATCACCATTGGGTTTGACACGACACCGCAGCACACCAAGTACACATGCATGCATACATGTCCTCCTCTTTCCCGCGCAATAAAACACACCTTATCACTTTGCGGCATGCTGATGTGGAACACCGGACACCATGGCTAAGATAACGTGTCTGACGTGAAACGTCTGGGGTCTGAATGACCGTTGGAAGTCCCGACTGGTGCATGTCTACCTGGCTAGGCAGGGGGTAAATGTGTGCTTCTTGCAAGAGGCGCACCTGACAGGAAACACGGAATCTCGGCTTCGCGCACAACTACTCATCTGTCTACTCTAACTACTGCAGGGGGTTGCTATTCTACTCAAGAGGGGCCTGCAATGGCGCACAACTCACACTCTCATAGATAAGGAGGGGAGATATGTAATTCTTGCTGGCACTCTGCACCAGCAGCCCATGACATGATGGTGGCCGTGTAGGGGCCTAATGGAGTTGACCCGGGTTTCTGAAGATCTGGAGGAAGGCGATGAGGTGTGGCCCAGGGGCAGTGGTGTGGGGTGGAGACTTTAATATGTCTTTAATATGTCACCTAGACAACTCGGGCGTCAGACGGCATAATTCACAGGCACTGACTGTGGACCACCTCCTACAGAATCTTTTGTACCATGCCCAGGTGAGATTGTGCTAACAATGCCACGGACAATCCAGCAAGTGTTCTCCTGGCGGCTTCCACCGCGCACCCTGCGGGATGGGGCGTTTTGAGAGGAGATACCCGCTGCTATTATGGACTATTTCGCAAACAATGCGGGATCAGTTGAGTCACCATCAATATTATGGGATGTTTTCAAGGTAGTGATACGTTGGACGTGTATTGCAAAGCAGGCTGGAGTGGTGAAGGCAATCAGGGGTACCTTGAGTAGATTGGAGGCAGAGATCGGCAGATGAGAACTGGCGCAGACTGCTGATCTGAGTCAGGCTACGCTGGCAGACATTAGAGCAAAGAAATCCGAAGACTTTGATGAAGCCAAGAGGGAGGTCAATTATTTGGGGAAAAAGGCACAGGCATGACGATACGGGGAAGGAGACTGACCTAGCAAGACCCTAGAGGTGCTGCTGCGCGAACCACACGCCTCAGCTTATGTGGTAGAATTGGAGGATAATAATGGGCAACTGGTTACCTCTCCAACTGTGATACCAGAAGTTATGTCCTCCTTTTATGCCAAGTTATACACCGCGGGCTCAAACGTGGGTCAAAAAGCCTTATCAGAATACTTTGACACTATTGAGCTGCTCTGGCTGGGATCGGAGCACAGGGAATTTCTAGATGCTCCGGTAATACAGGAAGAGATAGTCCAAGTCATCGCTAGACTACCGGCCGGAAGGGCTTCTGCCTCAGACTGCCTTACTCCCGCCTTTTGTAAGGAATATGCAGATGTGCTAATCCCGCATCTCATTGAGATGTATCATGAATTGCTGACAAGAGGGGTACTCCCCCCTTCCCTGCGGGAAGCTATGATTGTTACGATACTCAAGCCGGATAAGCCGCCTGTGCAGTCCGATTCCTATGGACCCCTATCTTTAACAAATATCGATGCTAAAATATACGCAAAGATTCTGGCGAACCGTCTGCTGCCACTTCTGCCCTTAATCATATGGGTCAGGCTTTGTGCCTGAGTACGGGACATCACTTAACCTACGCACTATCTTTGCAGTCATGCACCATCACCATCTCTCACTACCAACTATGGCGGCCTCTCTCGATGCCACAAAAGCATTTGTTACGTTGGAGTGGCCATTTGCTTTTGCATTAATGGCACAACTGGGGTTCAGTGCCAACTACAGAGAAAAGCCCAACTCCTCTATACCCAACCTACGGATTGGGTACGGTTAAAAAGAATACTTTCGGAACCATTTGGCATTACTCGTGGTACTAGAAAGGGATATCCCTTGTCTCCCCTGCTTTTTGTAATGGCCATGGAGCCTCTGGCTGTGAGGTTGCAACAGCACCATGCAGAGCATGGCATTAGATTCACTACCCAGGGATTATTAGTGTCAATGTACGCGAACGATATCACCCTGTATATCTGTGAGCCCAGCACCAACCTGGAACCCTTGAGGCGCAAGGTTATAATATGGGGGACATTCAGATCAACTGGGGAAAGTTATCACTGTTCCCACTCATGGCTGCCACTGTACCATGCCAAATTGAATATCCCTATCGATGGGCCATAAAACCAGTCAAATATTTGGGTATTGGGTTAAGCAGTGATGTGAATGAGATATGGAGGGCTTATTATGGACAGGCGATGGGTTGGCTGGAGTTGCGCATTCCAGTCTGGACCAAGCTACCTCTGTCCCTCGTTCGTCGCATCGCAATAGCAAAGATGATTGTACTTCCTAAATTCTTATATCTATTTGCCAACATAACAATGCCCCTTACGACGCGGTTTTTCAAGAGGCTACGGTCTAATTCTATTGCACTCACCTGGGCTGGGCGACAGCCCGGAGTGAGCTACGAATTGCTGACGCAGCCACCGGCGGGTGGCGGTGTGAGGTGCCAGATTTGCAGCTGTATGCCCTCTGCGCGCAGGCGTGCTTCCTACACCACTGGCTATATCCCGCTCCATTTCAGTCGCATGAGGCTATCGAGCGGGACTGGGCGTCCCGGTGGCTATTGACAACGGCTTTGTTCCAACAATACAAGGCACCCAAAGATGAAATAGATCCAGTGGAGTGCATGAAATGGGCGTGGGTTGGTCTCCGTCGTAAGGCTGGGATCACAATATTACATGCCTCCTCAGCCCCACTGGCGGATAACCCACTATTTCCCCTTCTACAGGACAGAGCTAATAGAGCTGCTGAACTGGGAATAATAATACTTGCCGACCTATTTCCAGAGGATGGATTTATGGCATCTCTGACTGACCTTTCAGTGCGAGGGTCTAATGCGCTGGACATGCTACTATACTATTAATTTAGAGCGAACTGCCATGCGTTATATGATGCCTTCCCAGACCACCCCTAATCTCACGGCACTAGAACACATGTACAACCCCCCTCCCAGAAGCTTGTTACCAGACATTATTTGCTTACAATGAAGGCCTCTCAACTGGACACCTCTGGAGCAAAGAAGGCGTGGGAGCGGGAGCTAGGATGTGAGATCCCGACAGACAGTTGAGAATACTGCAGTGGGCAGACAGAGCGCTTATCCCCGAATGACAGGCTACGATTTATTCATATTAATTACATCCACAAAATGTACCGCACACCTTTACAATTGCATAGAATGTGGCTGGGGAGGCTTCGAGCTGCAGCTCCTGCTGGCAGACGAGGCCCAGTTTCCCCACATGGCCTGGGGATGCCGTGGGGTGGCGCGCTATTGGGAGACGGTGTGTACCACAATTAGCTGAAGTATTAGGAGCCACTTGCCGCTAGACCCTGTGATGTGTCTCCTGGGCTATGTTAGAGAGACATCTAGCTGCAATTTTGATGTTATTACCAAAGCACACAGTTGTGATACATTGGGGCCGAAGGCCAACACCCACTCACACTGCGTGGCTATTGGACGCTGCCCGCTGTCAGGAACAACTCAGCACATATTGGAAGCTTATGCCGGCGAGACACAGACCTAAAGACATCTGGGAACCTCTTACCATATACCTAAGAAACAGAGATGAGGAGGGGACAGATGGTCTGGGACAGATGAAACAGGATGGGACCAGGAGGGGGGCGGGTGGAGGGATGGGGGGCGCTGCTGACTAGCAGAACTACGCAGGGATGTTACTGGAGGGATTAATCATACAGGTCTTGTCTCTTACGGTGTGATGCTGTTATGACGAACTGTAATTAATAATAATAATAATAAGGCATTTATTAAGCGCACAGCTACCCCAACGGGGTGTCCCGGCGCTATAGTAGACAGAAAGCGAGGCAGAAGCCGGTGCAACAACTAGTCATGTCAGCTAAATAGCCAGGTTTTGAGGGATTTGCGAAACTCACTTTCTGACTGAATCAAGCGTAAATGAAGGGGTAGTTTGTTCCAGCATTGGGTGGTTCCTACCTCAAAGGTTTTACCTCCTGATCTGGCTTTTGAGAACCAAGGGGTGGCAAGCAGGAGTTTATTATTGGACCGTAGAGGTCTAGATTGACAATAAGGACAGAGTCTCCTCCTAAGGTAGTCCGGCCCTCGTCCTTTGCCTGCCCGAAAAGCGAATGTCAGAGCCTTGAATTCTATTCGCTTTGCAATGGGTAGCCAGTGTAGTAGTCGTAGATACGGGAAGATATGGTGTCGTAGTGGGACACCGCAGACTAAGCGGGCCGCAGCGTTTTGTACGGTCTGAAGTCTGCGGAGCAAGCCTAATGAAAGACCCATGTATAAGCCGTTCGCGTAATCTAGATGAGAAGTTATCAGCGCGTGGACCACAGTTTTTCGGGTTGTGTTGGGCAGATAGTTAAGAAATTTCCTGATGATTTTAATTTTGTCAAAGCAGGCGGCAGCCACCGTTTGAACCTGCGTGGCAAGGGACAGATGTTTGTCCCATCTGACACCCAGATTCCTAACCCAGTCCTTGGGTACCAGAGCGATGCCTAGTTCCTCCGGCCACCACAAGTTAGAAGAAAGAGGAGAGGGTTGGTTGAAAAATAAGATCTCGGTCTTATCTGCATTGAGTTTCAAGAAATTGCGGTCCATCCAGGCCGCAATATTCTTGAGACACTCATTTAGTGGATCAAAAGTGGCGGCAGACACAGCTTTAAAGGTAAACAGAAGCTGGGTATCATCAGCATATGATATAATTTTGATCCCAGATGTAGAGAATTCTGCCAACGGGGTTAAATAAACATTAAAAAGCAGCGGGCTCAGGGCAGAGCCCAGCGGCACGGATGGGTCCGGACCTGTTGTTTGCGGTCAGATAAAAAGGACGATATCCAGTTCAGCACTGTACCCTGCACGCCAATGGTCTTAAGATGATTTAAATGGGATGGGCGACTGTGTCAAATGCTGCAGACAAATCTAACAGCACTAATACCGCCTTAGAACATCCATCGACCGCCCAGCGTATAGAGTCTGCCAATTCAATTAGGGCTGATTCCGTACTATAACCGGGACGAAAGCCGGATTGAGAATCGTGGAGGAGGCTGTTATTCTATGAAACCGGCCAGTTGCTGATAGACCAATTTCTCTAAGATCTTTGCAGGAGCGGGTAAAAGAGAGATAGGTCTATAATTGGAAGGGGATTCTGGGTCTGCATTGGCTTTTTTTAGAATGGGCAAAAGAAAGGCGTGTTTCCACGCAGCCGGGTAACGGCCCAGTCTAAACGAAAGGTTCCAGATGGAATTTAAATGGGGATTAAGGAAATCAGCAAGGGTGTTGTATTGTTTGGCTGGCCAAGGGTCACTTGGGGAACCGGATTTACACTTCTGCAATTCAAGGAGTGAGGCTTCCTCCGGGATTTCAGCAAACTCTGAGAGCACAGTGCTAGGGGCCAGCTTCAAATAGTGGTCCTCTGAGGTCAGGGATACTTCATGAGACTCAGGGAAGGAAGCGTAGATAGATGCAATTTTGTCCTCAAAGAACTCAGAGAGTTTATTGCATAGGATCTGTGAGGGCAGGTGGGTATGAGTAAGTGCGAGTGGGTCGGTGAAGGACTTAACAATTTTGAAAATCTCCCTAGAAGAGTTTTTAGCATTGTCAATTCTGTCGGCTAGAAAATCTCTTTTATTTTCAATAAGGAGTCTGCGGTATTCTTTGAGAGCTGAACGATAGTCTAGCTTGCTTTCCACAGAATAGGTAAGTCTCCAGCTATGTTCGAGTTTTTTACATTCTGACTTTTTTAGTCTAAGCTCCTCCGAATACCAAGGAGCCGAAGGGGATGATCTATGAGACTTTACTGCTTTCAATGGAGCCAGAGAATCAAGTGCGCCGCCTTTCCAACTATTCAAGTTAGAGATGCCGACCTTATGATCGTTGGAGGGAGTGGGCATGGAGTCCTTCAGATGTTGCGTTAGAGACTCTGCAGTGACTTTCTTCCAATTCCTACTAAACTCTTTAGGGATGGAAGTGGCTTTCTCTGAACTAATCAGCTGGAGTTGAAAAGGGATCAAGAAGTGATCTGACCATATCACTGGAAGTGGGGCAAGGACTGTAATATCGGGAAGATTAGAACATATCAGGTCCAGAGTGTGGCCTGCCTTGTGAGTCGGATGGATAACATATTGTGTTAGGTTACAGCCAGCTAATGTGGAAATAAAGTTCGAACTGTGCGGGCAGGAGATATCGTCTACATGTAGATTCAAATCACCTAACATTGTAAAATTAGAGTAACGTATGCTAGCTTGGTAAATGAAGTCAGCAAGAGTGGAAATGTGGCTAAGACTAGAGTTCGGAGATCTATAGAGCAGTAGACCAGAGCAGGAGGAAGACGCAGAGAGCCTGATACAAAAGGACAGACCCTCTATGGAATCCACCTGCACAAAGTTGGAAACTGCGAGCTCCCAACGCGTATTATAAATGATAGCTACTCCACCTCCCAGTTTACCCTTCTGCCTATTAGCACATACTATGCCATAGTTTTCCGGGATAGCTAAGGTCAAAACGGGATTAGTGTCATCTCGAAGCCAGGTCTCAGTCAAAAACAGAAGATCCCAGTTATAGTCTGCGATGGACTGAAAAATATCTAAGGCATGTTTGGGCAATGATCTGCAATTTATCAGCCCAGCTTTTAATCTAACTGTCAAAGGTGATGGAGTGGGTTTTAGAATACAGTTTGTAGTACATCTGGTGAGACTAGCCGTGTTTAGGGAAAACTCACAGTGCAGGCATGAGTAATCAACCTTGGGTTCTCCCAGTGTCAAAACGGAAGGGTGCGGACAGGGTGGGGGCCTGAGAGAGATCAGATCTGCACAGCTATATGTTAGGCTACGGGAGATGATGAAACGGGCAGAGTCTCTGGCCCTGGCCGCAGTCTGGCCGCGGACGGGCGCGGTCGGGCTTGCCTTAGGCGCGCCTTTGGCGCCAGGTTCTCAATTAGCCATGTAAACTCTTTGTTGATTAATAAAGTTTTGAAAAAGGAAAAAAAAAGAATGTTAAGACCAGATTAAGGTCTTACTGAGGCATGATAAATGGCGAAGGAGGAAAAAAGGTGAACAAGACCATTAAGAAAACTATGTACAATAGGGGACTTGAACATTGAGGGTTGGTCAGGCAGCCACGAGAAGGCAGAGACCAGAGTCCTCTGATCTCCACCACTCCCAGATGGCTGCCCCATCCCAGGAGTGATGCATCTTTCAATACTGTAAGATCTGATTGGGCAAGGGAGTGGGGTTTGCCTCTGACCCAATCGTAGTTTCAATTCCCTCAGAGATCTAGACCATGTCGGAGAGATTCCCCTGATGTTGCACCTACTGGAATTTCAGGTCCCATTGCAGAGCCAACATAAGCCAACGGGCATGTGTCATCAGCAGGATGCAGGAGGACATGAAGCCCATCAGGCTCGGAGTCTGTCTCAACGAAACTCAGAATAGAGGCTGAAACATCGGTATCATAGCCTAAATATTCTGGACTTGTCGCTCGGAAGGATAAAGCCCGAACTCCATATTGTCCAGAACCGCTTCTATGAAAGGGAGCATCTGAGAGGAAATTAGATGTGATTTTGGCATATTAACAGTGAGCCCCAGTGAGTGCAGGAGGTTCACCTTAGCCTGGATGTGGGAGATAAAAGCCTGGAGCCAGCCCACCTTCAACAGACAGTCGCCAATATAGGGGAATACTGCACCCCTTGGTGAACACTCGAGGGGAGGTGGTAAGGCCAAAAAGGATCATGTTGAACTGAAAATGCCCGTGGCCCACAGTAAACCAAAGATAGCACCGGTGTGCAGGCAGAACAGGAATGTGGAAGTAGGAGTCCTGCAAGGCCAACACTACTATCCAGTCTCCTGGGCCCAGGGCACTCAAGACCTGAGCCAACATAAGCATTTTGAATTTCCCCTTCTTGAGGAAGAAATTAAGGGCTCAGAGATATAGAATAGGGCGAAGGCCTTTGTCCTTTTTGAGGGCCAGAAAGTAGCAGGAATAGCAACCACAGTCTACTTTTGGCACCAGAACCCTCCTTATGGCTAGCTTGGCTAAGAGATCCGCAACTTGGCATGGAGGGCAGGGTAGTCTCAAATGGGAGGGAGTAGCCCCTTCAGACAATCTGGGAAAACCCACCTGTCCGATGTTATGGACAGCCAGTGGGACAGATGATGGTGAATCTTGTCGCCAATTAGATACTTGTAGTGGTAAAGGGGCAGATTAGAAAGGTTTGGTGGTTGCAGCTGCCGGAGGGATGGTGGAATGATCAGACCGCTGGCTGCCTCACCTACGAGGTCTGTGGTTATCGCACCCTCCGCTACGCAGAGTCAGGGGAGCAAGTGTGGCCCGGTGGCTGGGAGGAAAGTTACGGGGATGGTAGCCCCTTCCTTAGTCATGAAAGGAGCGAATGGCAGCTTGGTGGTGATGTGGGGCAACAGAGAGGCCCAGGACTTAGCCATAGTCCGAGAGTCCTTAAATCGCCAAATCTGCCTTGTCTTCAAAAAAGACAGGTGCAATCGAAGGGCATGTCGAGAAGGGAAGGCTGGACATCCCCCAAAAAGCCAGTCATCCTCAATCTGGTGTGGCGCCTCAGGGCCTTAGTCAATGAAACCGCTTTGCCCAGTCAGTCGGTTATGTCGAGTCTACATTGTATTGTGAACTTTGCTACATCCCTCCCTTCTGCAACAGCCTGAGAGAGCACAGCCCACGCCTCCCGCGGGACCTCTGTCAGCACTTGCGCAACTGTGTCCCACTAAGAGTGGGAGTAACGGCACAAAAGGCATGCAGTGTTCACAGACCTCAATGCTAGGCTGGCGGAAGAAAATATTTTCTTCCCCAAGGAGTCCAGCCTTTTGGATTCCCTGTCTGGGAGAGCGGTAGGGAACGTGCCTTGGGATGTCGAGGCTTGGACTACCAAGCTCTCCAGGGTGGGGTGTTGGGTGAGGAACTTTGGTTCGCTTGGGGCGGACGGTAGCGGCACGCGATCGTCTTATTCACAGGAGCCCCTGTGTTGGGTTTGGACCAAGTCCTTAAAAGGATATCAGTAAGGGCGCAATTGAATGGGAGTAAGGGTTCAGACAAGGAAACTACCAGTTATAACACCTCTGTCAAGATGTTAGTCTTGACTGCCATCGAGGGCTAATGAAGGACAAGGACCTCAGCAGCTCTCCGCACCACGATTTCATACGAGGTTCCCTCCTCCGTATCCATGGTAGGGGGATACCACAGACCAGTATCTAGAGAAGTATCCAGTCTACAGGCTTCATCTAGTTCCTCACACCAGTCCATATTGGGGTCTTCTTCACAGGCCTGGTATTCTGTAGGGTCCAGCGACCTCTCCCATTCTTCGCCGAGGTCTCGCCCAAGGGGATAGGGCTCTGGCTCCAATCTAGGAGGCAAAGCCCCTGCTGGCGTCGGAGATATGCGACACCCATTTGGCTCAAAGTCGGAATTACAATGAAGATAGTGTTGGCGGTGGGCGCCGCAGGTGCAGGGAGTGTTGACATCGGGGCTGGCGCCAGGGAAGGGCGAGGTGTTATGGCCGGTGCCAGTCCGGATGCAGGAATGGATCCCTGCGGAGCCGCCGGTGCCGAACCAGAATGGGTCTCCTCTGACCCAGCGGGACCCAAAGGCGCGTCGGAGGAGTCGGGGTGCCTAAAGTTGAGGCGCTTGGCCTCATAGAATTCTTTCAGTTGGACAGGGGTCGCTTCAGCTCCTGGAAAGCAAGGGAAGTGCGGAGTCGTCCCAGGCGCACGCTCCGAGGAACCAGGTTTTGAATCCCGATGCTCCCTTGTCGAGTTGGCTGACGGACAAGAAGTCGAAGACTGCTTTGACTTCTTGGTATTTTTCTTGTGCCTGGACTTACCAAAGTGTCCCGAGGACTTGGTGTGAGAATGCTCTAGGCGTAATTCCACAGGAGCAGAATGAAGTCCTTTCCTAATGCCCCACCCAAACCCTCTCCATCAACAAAGATTAATTAATTGCCTGACAGAGTGCTCCAAGGGGTAGAAAGGGGATGGGGATAAGAAGAGACTGCCTAATCTTCTTGGGTTCTCGTCTCACTTCTCTGGTGTGCTGTCACCTCCCAGTTTGTGATAACTCTGGTCTAATGCTCTTTTAGAACTTCAGGACAACTGAGAAAACATAATAAAATAATTTACATAAAAAAATAAACTTTTCTTGTGCTATAGTAAATGTGTATATTTTATGTTCAACAAGTTATTATATACCCATAAAGATTAGAACGTTACGTCCCTTCTGATGATATAGGGCTGGTTTTTATATATGTATTCTGTATACTTCTTATGTTCACTCAAGAGAACTAATTAACCTGCTTTCTTTCTTTTCTCTTAGGTCAAATGGTAGTTCACCACGAGAGTTGAGCTTGTTTTACGTTTCTTTAAGGTGAGTGTAATAATCAAGTTCAAAGATTAAAAAATGAATTTGTGACTTTGACTGCCTTTTACAATAACAATAGTCAACTCAGTAAGTATTCATACATCAAGTTCGTTCTTATTCATTGTACTTAGCTTAATGTTCCGGAGGAAGCGGCTGATCTCAAACTTGAACAGCTGCAGGAGAGACACTCGTAACTCCTCAGTTCCGACACGAAAAGGGAACACTGCTTCCTGATCCGGACAGACGCTGGAACACTACTCGCCTCAGAGCAAGCGCGTCAAACACTGGTTACTTGTTCAAGATGACGCACTAAAAACAGCTTCTTCTTCCTAATAGTTGTCAAACTTGAACATTGATTGCTTCTAACTAAGGAAACTGAACTGAAGGAAGAGAAAGAAGACAGAGAGACGGATGGGATACTCTGAATTCAAACATGGAGGGGACTCAAAAAATGAAAACTAGTCTCCAGACTGGCTATTATCTACCTTACTACTCATGAAGTAACTAAGACGATGGAGGCAGTCCAACATGGTGGAGCTCCCGTAGCTCAGCAGAAAAACGTTAATTATCCTGCCACATCGGCACTTTAAATTACACCTCTGTCACATGCGACTATTGCTCATTCTCTACTGATCCCGGTAATTGTTCCAAAATCGCACCTAGTACGAGCGGAGTGGTGCAGTGCGGCAATATCACTGCGGCCCTGAGATCCCCAGCCTTGGCTGAGAGGTGGCGCCTGGACCAGGACGGCAGACACTGATGCGCCGAAGACCCAGCGTGCTGGGGAGCCGTGGTGCTGATGTGCTGCACTCGTGGGATGTGGTGATCGATGGTCGAGACACCAGGGTCACCTCAACCGCGCCTGCAGAAATAGACAACGGGCAATCGGCGGCTGTGTCGAGCCGCAGAGCGAGCACCCTGGGCCTGAACGGATAGATGAGGCCGGAGGTGAGGCCTACATTTCAGTGGTACAACCGGGACCCCAGATTGTACTTGTGGCAGTGGATTGGGCGGCAGGCGGCCGCTGCAGATAATATTACCCCTTGTCTCTGCATTGGCGGTGTTATCGGACCGCGAGGCGTAACACGCATCGGTGCGGGGAACCGAGATGCATTCCAGGCCGCGGCCGACAGAGCTAATCGGGTAGGGGCGGCTGCTGGGACAACACAACCGCTGCCACAGAAAGCATTGCCCCATGCCTATATATTGGCGGTCGCAACGGTTTGCTGCAGAGATTCTGCACATATACAGAACTATGCGCAGGAAACCAGGACCTTGGTAGATAGAGGTGTACCAACCTATCACCTCAGTGCCCAAAATCCCAAAAACCAACTAGCAATAGTATCTCATTCGTTCTCCGACTAACAGCGAAGCAATCAATGATTAGACAACCCAAACACTCCCGACTCTCTCAGGAATCGAGGGAGCAAGACAACTCAGTCACTCACTCATACTTGTCCACAATAAGAGTATTCAGAGTCATGGTATAGTTTAAAATGTTTATTTTAACTAACATGTTCTATGGTACAGTACACGTGCCATTACTAGCAGCAAAATGCATAAACACAATATCGTCAGCATTCTCCCAATTACATAGAATACAAATGGGGATATCATTTTATAAAGACAGTGGAAAAAGGCTACAGTGCCTAAACACCCTCCCCGTGATAAGATATAGTTTATTATAAAAAAGAAGACCTTTGGACTTTGCCAGTAGACCCCATACCTCAAGGCCTAGGTGAAAGGTTTACATCTCAGGACAAGCACAGCTCTTCTTTCTGGAAAGGTCTTGCTCCAAGTGTGTGAACAACAAGCTTCGCTGCAATATTAAAGTATACAACTTTCAGTAGTGCAGCTGTGTGTCAAGTTATGTCTAGGTGCGAGGGACTGACCAGAACAGAATAACAAGGGGCCTTGTTTATCGACCTTGTACATCGTGTGCACACTAAACCTCAGAGTACAGCAGAGACCGCTCCCATGTGAAAAGGGCACAAACAAAGTCTTGCAAAATAAACGCATGTAGTGTTGTGCGCAAAAGCAGCCTCATGGCAACGAAGCTCATGCTAACTTAGCAATGTCGACAATGAACCCACCATTCATTCTACACCCACCCACTGGTAAGTCCATAGTATGTAGACATAGGACGAAAAAAGAGTTCAAAAGTGCCAGCAGAGTTCAAAAGTGCTTCCATTGGTTAAAATGGAAGGAAGAGAGAAAAGGAAAAAAAAAAAACATTTAGGGAATATTTTTTAAAGAAATACATCCGAAATGTAAGAACCAGCGAGATGCCTGTGGTGCATTAGCAAAGTTAATCCATCAGAGTGTATGAGCAAAAGAATGGAACACCCTCCAAAAGTTCATCATTGTCGTTGGTAGAAAAAAGGGATGCCATCCAATTCAGCAAGCTGAATGAACAAGCATGTTCCTCACAGTCGGGAGCCTCCATGAGCATCGCCGGATAACTTGCGTGATATTCAATGTAACTTTGAGGTAGGAGATTCTGTGCAGCCTCACAGATATCCCATTGAGCCAAGACTCCAAGTGCAGCCGCACGCAACATAAGGCCAATCGCAGGACAGTCCTTCCTGTTCATGGGTCATTATGGGACCCATCAACTGGTCGAAATCTGGGTCTGAACCTGACGTATAGGAGAGGCATAAATCCAACGCCCATGTAAACGGACATCGTAAACATGAAAAGACGGGTTGCACGCAAGTGAAGTACGCAAAGCGTAAGGACAACCCATTAGTCACTCTGAGTGTTGCTAGTGGTAGTGTACCGAAGCATCCATGCATACGGTCATGGAGCAACTGCAGCCGGCCCGGTTTGTGCAGCACTACAAGAGGAGCAGCCATTGCGCAGCAGCCACAATAGAAGCAGGATTCCGGCAGCTAACACCAGTAATAAAGGGAATCCACCAAAGATGCTGGAATAGAATGAATGAATGCAGGTATAACACCAAATATGGTCTGAAAAGAAGTCACAAGGCCAGAGCCGGCAGCTGTAAAAAAATGTGCAAGACCGTGAGTATCAGACGCATTAAAAATGCAGTGTATAAGCACCACAAAATGTAGTGAGAGGTTAGAGTTCAGAAGGGTCTGAATTTCGCTAGCAGTGCTAGCCACCTGCAAATTGAAGGTCTCTCGAACTGAAGTAAGGTGGACTTCTTGTTGGAATAAAAGCGATTTTAGTCTGCTCAACTGAAATCTGTTTTCAAAGTTGGTATGGAAGGCCAAATTGAGCTATCGAGCTTCCCACACGGGGGAGGAAAAAGCACATTTTTACAACAAATCATGCGCTGTGAAACCGTTACAATATTCGGTATTCCAGCCAGCAAACCACAGCATTCTTGGTTATTTAAAATAAGATAACTACAGTTAGTAAGCAGAGTGAATGTGGGAGTTATTGCGGGAACTGGATTACCTTTTAAAACACAAGCAAGGTTCGGAGCTGTCACATTACAAGCCCCATGTAACTTTATGTTTTTACAAACAAAGGAAAGACCTACCGTAGAATCACAGTCCTACCCCGTAAGGTATACCTTCTTCTGTTCCCATAAACATCTGTGTGTGAAAGGCAAAGACCACAATTCATGCAGAAAAGCTCTACTCAGGGGTTCAACGCAGCCTAGCGGATAATGTTTCATACAAGAGCTGAATTGAAACAATGAGAAAGGTAAAAATATATCTCCATGAAGTAACCAAACTGCAGAGTCAATCGCCGCCACAGAGAAGGGCAAATGGTCTACTTTTTCTATGTGTAGAAGAGTGTAGGTTGCATCTTTCATGGACATTAACTGCTGTTTGTCGGTTAAATTAAATGGCAAAAACAAAGCAGACGCATTTAAATAATCCTATGCTACTTTTTCCTATTTTTAGAGTTTGTAAAGTCCATGCGAATTGCATCACAGAACGCAATTAATTTTGACCATGATATAACGAAGACACATCTTCTTGTACAATATCAATAACAGAAGAAATAATAGTATCCAATATGTAAATGCGGGAAGACAGTGTGTTAATACTATTGTCAACAACAGTAAGAACCTTTTCTAAGTTTGCTCGGTCAATTTCCCGCAGACGTGACGCTGCTTCAATCTGTGAAAGTTTCCATATTTCATTGTAAGCTGCCTAAATGAATCTCTATGTTCTAGGAACCCTGGGTCCCAAAACAAAGTCGGCTAAATTGATGTCACTGGACAAAAGCGATAAGTGCTGCTTAACAGACGATAGCGTAGAGTGCTGCAACCACTGTTAACATAATTTTCCAACCAAATAGGTTGTTACCGAATGTGTATCTGGAAATCTTGGGTCGGGTCTATCTTGCATATAACCCAAAGTAGTGTTATAA
The DNA here is from genome assembly GCF_964204655.1 of Triturus cristatus. Taxonomy (NCBI): domain Eukaryota; kingdom Metazoa; phylum Chordata; class Amphibia; order Caudata; family Salamandridae; genus Triturus; species Triturus cristatus. The sequence continues at coordinate 292,707,496 of NC_140583.1, read as the reverse complement.
AAACGGAGTTGGCAGGCATTTGAATCTGTCTACCATACCAGCCAACCTGAAGGATCCGCTTCAGAGACATTAAACGTGTTATTTTAAAAATAAATCTTGTGAGACCTCGATGGTATAATTCGTGTATGAGCGCCAATTATTATATTCAGCTAAACAGGGAATGGTAGGGGCGTTCAACTTCTTTGCAGTTGCCAAACCAAAGCAAGTTGTTTGGTACACTGTATCATTTAAAACCAAAATTTGTACTGGGGTGAGGCAGGCACGATGTAAGGATTCAGTGTCTTGCACCTGCCAGTTCTTAGAACCCCAGATTGATTTCAAATGAATGGTAGCCTTCCAGTGATCATAACCCCTTACTAACAGATCATGTCTGAAAGATTTAGAATACATTAATTTTGTATGGGTCAACATGAATTTAGGAGTTGAAGAAATATTGACCTATCAAAATCTGTAAAGTATGCAAATTTATTTCTAAGAGTCTTCGAACTCCCCTTTATCGGTGTAGGGCAATGTTCCCACTGTGTGTAATTAAAAACAGGCCGTAACGTATTAGTGTTATGTAGGAAATGATGCCCATAATGTTGATAACAGAACAAATCGGCATCATTTAAAGATAAATCTTCAGCATTAAGAGCAGCATAATACTACAAATCTGAAAACAATGATTGCATTAAATGTACATCCCAATCATCTGAACGTATATCCTGTGTTACCACATCACCCATGGAGACACGAAATACATATGGCACGTTGATGATTTCCGTCGGATCATGGACCTGAAAATCCACTTTATCCCAAACGATGCCATCTGCAACTGGAAATGCTGAAGTGTTAAAAAAAGAGTCTGGTCACGTTTCATGGTGTGGGAAGATGAGTGGGGAGCCAAAATACCATCAACAATGCTCACAGCAGAGCGTTCGGGTAAGTAGTGGCCATTGATGAGTAGGAAAAACACTGTTACAAAACCAATTGACAAAGAGAGAAAAATCAGGATGTGTACCAACCAGATGTATGTCCAAGGAGGGGCTAAGTAAGTCTGTTTCAACCAGGACACAAAAATAGTCAATTTGGTAGGGCCAATTGAGGTGGTGGAGGACGAGTCATAAGAAAAGCTGCCATGGTCTAAAGGACTTTCGGGCAATCCATGCAAAGACTCTCCTGTGGGGTAGGCATGTTCAACTTCCTCGTTGCAGGAGGAAGCAGGAAGGACAGGCAAATGGTCAACAATAGAGTCCATCTCAATGACAGTGTCGTGTGGTGAGTTGAGAGATGCGCCAACCCCAGGATTTCTAGAAATTGTGGGGCACGAAACAGTTGGCGTTACACTATTCAGAATCGGCCAGACTTTGTAACTTGACATTGTGTACTGAGATGTATCGGTTTTCTTTGCGACCAGGAATCGGTGGTAAAATGACTGTACAAGTAGCCTTTAAGCTAAGGACTGGAACCAGTGCACGATAAGAAGGACCAAATTATTTTTTGTTCTCTAACTTCTCCCGGACCAGGTCACCAATTTTTGGAATCAGCAGTGCAGTATCAGTGGCAGAGGGCAAATGTTCAATTGCAAGGCTGTCATTGGTCTCTTGTAGGTCCTGTAACATAGTAGAATGATTATCTACGTCAAAGGTTGCGGTAGCGGCCGCAACGTCTAGACCATCAAGGTCTGGCACAAACATTTTGATGCCATAGAGCATCTAGTATGGGGTCCGCCCACCCAGAGGTCTTCAAGGGAGATTATTAAGTGCACGTTGAACCCCGTACAAATGGGCTAGCCAGTTCCTGCCAGTACCTAAGACCGTAGCTGTCAAAAATTGCTTTAAGTCACGGTTCATCCATTCCACAATTGAATTTCCCTCAGGCCTGTATGGAGACCAAAACTGCACCAGCACCCCCAAAGACTTAATTGCGTCCTTGTACACCTTAGAGGCGAACGCTGAACGTTGGTCTGAATGAAAGGTGCCACAGGCAAAGATCCCTTCAAAGACACCCAAATCCCTGATGACATTTCGAGCGTCAGCACTGCGTTGTGGCCAAACCCAAAGGAATCTAGTGCCCGAATCAACTGCAACCAAAATGTATTTATATGCAGTATCTGAAGAAAATGAACCACAGTGATCAAGATATACACAACCAAAAGGTCTATTTGAATTGCATAGCTGTGTTTGTGGCAGACATGTTACTGTAGAAGGCTTAATTTGCTGACAGATGTCACAAGAAAGTACATAATTACGGGTCTGTTTATATAAACCACGCCACCAGTAACGTTGCTGCAAAATAGAAACAGTTGCAGACACTCCGGCATGGGCCGAAGCCATGCCTTTGTGTGCGGCTTTGATCAAAGAGTATCTGCGGTCCGCATTGGGAATCAGCTGATCACCAATGTCTGGTTTTCTTGCAAAAGGAACTTGTTCGGGAGTTAACTGATAAGAATACTTTGAAGGGAATCCCTGTGGGTAATTGGTGCCCTTCGTAGTAGCAGCTATTGTTGCCAAAACTTCATTATCAATCTTAGTCATGGACCTTATAACGAGCTGCTACGGAACACGTAGCTACTGTAGATTTGGGTGCTTCATCAGCCAAAGAATTACCAAGTGCATATGCTCCCACACGCTGATGGCCAGGAGTATGTATAACATGTGTGAGGGGCAGACGTTGTTTAAGATCTGCCACTCAAACCCAAATCGTTTTATGCTTAATTGCGCTGCCTTTAGAATCTCGATAATCATTTTGAGACCAAAAGAATAAGTTGTCATTGAAAGACTGAACAAACACCAGTAGAAGTCCACGTTGTCTTTCAGGTCCAGGTAACCTTACAAAATCGCAATGATCTCACAGACAAAGCAGTTAAAGGAGGAAAAATATTACTTCTATTTACAAAAACGAACACAAACCACCTAAAGGAAAATCCTTAAAGGAGGACGGATTCTCATCACTCACCTAGGTGACATGCTTCATCATCTGGGATCTCCTCCTGGTTACGCTCTAAGGTAACCAAGGGCTACAACCTTTCGTCTACCAGAAGGGAGCTCGCAGATGTTTTCAAATGAGCTCTTTCAAGTTCTATAGTATCTAGCCAGCGTGATGAACAAAAATGATCAGAGTGACGGGCGCAGTGCAAGGTCAAAATGTGTGAAAAAGTGATGTTTAAAATTGAATACCAAGAGAAAAAGTTATTTTAATTGGTATCTCTTGTTATTCAAACTAAAAACAGTGCAATAGCAGTTTTGACAAAATAACTGCAGAAAATGGGTCCACATGTTTCATCCAACTGGACATACAACCGTCCAAGGCTTTCTTCAGGACCACGTGGATCTAGCAAGGCCCAAATCTTCATTTTTTGTATATTTAGGTTACCCTTAGGGTAGGCTCTGGACAGCCCAGACGGCAGGGTGCAGTTTATTTAAAAGGTTGGGCATATACCTTTTAATTGTACATGTACTGATACTGAAAAACTCTTAAAATGTGTGGTTCACTACTGCAACGCCTACCACTCCCGTAGGCTAACATTGGAGTTAATCTATTACATCTAATAAGTTATAATTTCCTAATTGGAGATGGTAACCAGTTCATGTTTGGTGTCTTTGGAATTGCAATACAAATTCTCTCTCATGGTGAAGTTAGATTTTAAATTACAATTTTGAAAATAGCACTTTTATAAAGTTCTCATTTTACTGCCATAGCCATTTAGTGCCTGCAGTCTGTCTCTGGGTCATATGACTGGATGTAGTTGACAGTTGGGCTTTTTTTCCCTCCTAGACAGCCACACACAATTGAGAGCTTAGGTATGCATAGATGGGTCATCACTGACAAGATGGGAGGGCAGAGTTGGGAACAGCCCTACTTACACTTGAATAGGCTATGTCCTGCCTCCACACATGGGGTTGCATACCCCTGTACTTTCTTTTTTTTAAATATTTTTTATTGCAGTCTTCAGAGAAACAGCTCTACATTACCAAACATAGAAAGAAAGGTGTGTGGGGCCAGGGGAGTAGTTACCTGAACATGCGGAAATATATATAAATGAAAAAAAGAGAGACATAGATAGGATGGATTGAAAGCATCAAGTGAAAGCTGATGCAGCAGCTCACAAAGAGGTTCCAATACAGAGGCGTAGAGCTGGGGGCACTATCCTAGGCAGTGACTCAGTGGTCCTCCGCCTCACCCATTCCTCATACATCTAGCAAACGGGAAGTTCCGCTCACACAACCAGGGCCGCATTAGGTCAGGCAACAGAGACAGGTTCAGAGGACAACGGGGGTGCTCCATTATCTGGAGAGTGAGCAGCAGAGGCCACCTCCTCAACTAAACTTTGTCCCCAGGTATCTATTCTAGGGCAAGCCACTAAGATCATAGCCCATGCAGGCAAAATCATGACCCTATGCATTCCACTAGACAGCTTTCTGCAGCTCACCCCTCCCACAATCCACCCATATCAGGGGTGTGGAATTTGATAAAATATCTATTTGCCCATGCGGCAGGGTGCTTCATAAATCTACTTGAGCTGTAACAAAATCCACTTGTCCCTTTCGTGCCATGTAGCATAGTTACAGATTATGGCAGCACTGTCATTTTAGAAGAGCTCTGATATACCCGCTCTGATTATGCTAGGGCTCATACATAGTAGGGTTTGAATATTAGCAATTCCCTTATTTTGCCACATTTCTGCCGCTCTACATACTGGGGCTGAAGGTAGTGGTAAGCAATAGTACCAGGACTGGAATGCCCTTTTGAGTCTGTGCAAACTTACTAACTTGCATATTTTAAGGGTTTCACCAGCTCTTCTCTAAACTTTTCCCATACTGAGAAAAGTTGGAAATTTACTTGTGACAATGACAGATGTAAAACTTCTTTCAGGGTTGGGAAAAAAGTGGTTGGAGGGAAAGTGAACTTGCAAACACTCAATAGATTTTCGCATGAGCACATTAACACATGCATATTTACTCGTGCTAAAAGGAAGTTCACAAATATTTTCTAGGACTATGATTTCTTGACCTACTTCTATAAATTCTTGTGAATTCATGAAAGCGATAAATCTACACTAATGCAAGGACATATACCATGGGTGCACTTTTGAGATGTAATAATTGGGCCACTACTTACTTTTTGCATTAACCAAGACCTTTTATGTTTATTAAAATTCTATCTCTATCTATCGGCTTGCTTTACAATTAGTGACAGCATTTTGCTCCTTCACAAAAAGCATATTGACACATTGTAAGTAGTTTTTGTTCGATGCCAGGAACTAATGTGGCAATGCGTGCTTTTTGAGACCACATTTTTTTTTTGCCTATGCTGGTTATAATGGCGAGGGCCCGGCAGCTCCCACGTCAGTAAGGTTTTACAAAAACCATGTCAAAACAAGACACGCATTGACAAAACCAAAAGGCTGATCACCAATTTCAGAACTATTGACTTTGCCAATGCTTGTTTATTTTTTGTGTTTCTCATAATCTTGTTGAAACTGGTTACACCAATTTTCCGTTTAGAATATTTTTGGGAAATACTAACATGCATCAACATATTTTATAAGTGATGCTATAAAAAATGGTTCCCAAATTTTACAGTAGTTTAGCAAAATGTTTTGTTTCTAGTTGCATTGCTTTGTGAACATTTTATTTTGGAGGCAAATAATCACCCATCTTGATTTCAAGCTCTGCAAATATTTGCATTAATTAGAGAGCATTCTGGGAGCATTATACATTGCCTCATACTGCTAAACTTTGAAAAGGTGTGTACACATTTATACTGGAACCGCTGTCAGTAGAGCAGTCCAAGCTTACAACATTTTCTTGCAATGCTCCAAATAAAGATTTTGCATTAATGAACCATAAATTCAAACAAATCGACCAGCATTAACATGTGAACACAAAAATGACCGTAACTGCAGACAATGCCCTTCCCTGATCCATAATGTGGCACTGTAAACTGGCAGCTAAACAGTTTGTGCTGTAGGGGGTTGGGCCTGCTTGTCACAAGGACAAAATACACATGAAAACTTGTTGTCCCCGACTCCAAACAAAATGTTGTGGGCGTTGGGCTATAGGAATTTCACACCTCGCATTTGGACAGCTCCTTTCCCCAGCTATACAGATCAGGTCATAGGCAGATTTCTAGCTCATCGTCAATTGCCATCAGGCAAGAATCAGCGCTAAGACCGCAAACCGATCCGTCGACTTTTGGGTCGCGCTTCGATTATGGAGGCCCAGCAAGCATAACTCTAGGGAGCAGTTGAAGGGTCTATCTGTGGACTGACAAATTACTTCCAATACACCAGCTCAGTATGGGGCTAGCACAGAGCAGGTCCATACTATATGTAGAACCCCGCGTCATCAATGTGGCACAGAGGGCATGCCAATGACACCCCAGGGAACATGGCATGAATATGCGAAGGGGTGAGGTAAGTCTGGTGCAATAAGTAAGACTACATGAGTTTAAATCTAGCGTTTCACGACACTTTGGTGGTGCACGCCAGAGTTTTCTTCCAGGCTGAGTCGCGAGCTCGTGACTCAGATCCATTGCCCAGCATTGGGAAAGCTGAGACACACCCACCAGGACATCATACGTATTCCTCAGGTCCAAGAAAGAGCTAGCTTCACCTCCCGTGAATAGGTTATCCAGTATGGGTACCCTATCTTGGTCCACAAGCGCAGATCAGCCCAACCTCCTGGGTGCTGCCAGTACCAAGCAATCATTAAGGGAAGCCTGGTGGTATACAGGAATGTGGTGTGAGTCCTCTGTAATGCCCTGTCCCACACATACCTCACCCTCCTAACTAACACATTCTCGTTGCACACTATCATGGCAGTGGTAGGTCTCAACAGAATCTAAGTCAAAAGAGCTCTGGAAGGTGTCCCGTGCACCTGGTGACCACCAGCATCCAGAGCAACAAATACCGCCATGCCACCCACTGTAACTGGGCAACAAGATAGTAACACTCAATATTCCACCCTCGTCCACCAGCAATCGTAATATCCGCAAAGCCTCCCTGTGCCTTGGGGACCCCAATATAATGCAAGAACAATGCCATTCATTTCCTGAAAGAACGCTCTAGTGAGTTCCAATGACAAAGCCATGAACAAATAAATGTGCCGCAGTAGAAGTACCATCTTAGAAATAGCTATCTGACCACTGACCGATACAGGCCGCTTAGTCCAAAAGGCCACAAAACACCGCAGGGCAGTCATAGCCTATTCAAAGTTAAATACAAAGACCAGCTCTGCAGACCTATAGACATCTAGTGGATGGTAACAGGTTCCACAGCGCACTACCGGTATGGCAGTAGAGATCTTATCCTCCCAGGAGCCAGGTCATAGCAGGTAGACAAAGGACTTACGCCAGTTAACCTCCAGGCCAGACAGTTGCCCGAAAGCCAACAGAGCTGCCACCGCTGCTTCCAAGTCATAGGGCTCGCCATGCTTATACAGCAGCATGTTGCCTCCATACAAAGAAATATATGAGCACTCTCACAGTCACTGCAGTCCCCGATAGTGCCCGCCATGCCATACAGTCAGCGCAAATGGCTTTAAATTTAGTGAAAATAACATAGGGGACAAGGGGCACCCCATGCCGGATTCCCAGTCCTACCTGGCACGCATCTGATATCACTGATCCAGTCCTAACTCTTGCTACCGCCTGAGAATACAACAGCTTGGTCTAATTGACGAAAGCTAACACAGACCTCATCTCAAGCAGAGTAGCATACAAGAACGCCCAGCGAAGAGAAGCAAATATTTTACGGATATCAACTGAAAATGTTAATGAGTCTGGTGGAAGACTTTCCTGCATGCCCAGCATAGGGATCAGTTAGCGGATATTAGGAAAGGTACTACGGGTAGGAATAAAACGTGTCTGGTTGGGTGGATCAAATTACCCACACATGAGAAAATCTTGCTTGCTAGAATCTTTATCAGGATTTTATAATCTGCTTTAAGCATAGAGAGAGGGTGACAGGAATCAACTCACACCAGGTCTTTGTCCTTCCTGGATAGTGTCACAATCATGGCCTCATTCATGTGCTCCATGAAAAACTTACACAAGCTTAGGGGCAAGGGCAGCAGAATAAGCGAAGAAGAAGTCTGAGGGCATCCCATCCAACCCAGGTACCTTGCACTGAGCCATCTCCTTAATGGCGTCTCGTACATCCTGCACAGTAATATCAGCACCCAGTCGCTCCACCACAAAGTGATCTAGAAGCAACGGGTAGGAATCCACGATGCAACGCTGTTTGTAACATTTCACTAACCTAGCGCTACTAATGCCTAAACAGTACAGTAACCGCACATGACCACCTTCAGAGTCTTCCATTTAACTCCATCGACAATGTAGATCTTGCATTCTCAAACCAAAAATGTGTGATTCTCTCACCAAGCGAGGACCAGAAAAATGGGTCATCAAGCAGGGCTGGGTCCAACCACCAGCTGGGGATACAAGATCTGCGAGGCGACGACTGGAACGTGCAAAGCAAGGGGCAGTGGTCGGAATAAGCTGTTGCCAGGTACTCTGAATCCACCAGCCTTCCATATACTGTATCTCTACAGAGCACCCCATCCAACCTCACCTCTAGGTCTTGCAACCCAGAATGAAAGGAGTAAGCCTAGACTCCGGGGTTTCGCGTCCTCAAGCAATCAACAAGGCTCCACTGCCGCGCCCAAGTGTGAAATGCTCAGAGGGTGCCGAGCAGAGGGTGGAATCTGTCCATAGTGATATCAGCCACCCAGTTGAAGTCCTACAACATCATCAAATAAGGCAGCATTGCTGCAGGAAGGGCGTAAGTCTATTACCGGTAAGAAGAACAAAAGCAACAATAAAGAAGAAACAACAGAACTCCTTCAACCCCTCCCCCGGACTGTATTATGGGTATAACCTGTCCAAATAAACTAAGGCAAGTAGCCTACAAGCTAGGGCCCATGAACGACAGCCTAAACAGGTCCGTATTGGATAGCTTAGTAGGGGAAAGAATTCAGCCAGCCTAATGATCAAACAGAGTGCGAAACAGGAAAAAGACACAAACACCCAACCAGCTCTTCCCCAGCCAAAAAAGATAAGTACCAGGAAACACACGAGGATATAATGAAGCTACCAAAGTACAGTTCAAAAAATTAGACATATGATCCTCGATGCATAGTTGCCATCTAGTTAAGGCTCAAATAATGTTGTCTGTTGTGGCTGGGATGGCCCTCCGAAGGGTCTTCTCCAGACCTGCCACAGTGGAGCCCGTCGAGCTGGAAATAGACCCCTATGGGAAAATGTCCCGAGATGTGGGGAGCTCCTGCCAGATCCCAGGGAGGCTGCTGTCTCCACTGCCCTCATCTGCTCTTCGGGCGCCTGCAGCATGGTAGGCCCGTTCACCCTTCCCCTCGACGGAAGCGCTGCTGCCTAAGGTGTGCTGGCTGATGGTGGTCCACTGGCTCCAGACGCACAGTCCACTTATCGTAAAAAATCCAGCCAGTCCCATGCTACAACAGGATCTGTGAAAAAAGTAAACTGTCTGTATTCGTAGAAATGCTGGAAAACGCAGGGAATAGAGCAAACCCAGCTTGCGATGCCTCTTCTTAACTGCAGTAAACTAAGCCCTCTGGGGTCGAACTTGGAACTTGGTCGAAAGAAGTCAGGACAGTGACAGATCGAAGCATTCTCCACTATAAAGGAACCGTGATTACCGACCTGTTGAAGGAGGAAATCACTGTTGCAGAAATGCAGGATTATGGCCACCACTGGGTAGGGTGAGGCCCCTGGCTTAAGCAGGTGGGCAGGGACCCTGTGCACTCGGTTCAGGGCATATAACTTAGACAGGCCCTCTGGGCCACAACTACCTGAAGCCAGTCCTCTAGGAAACCAAGCATGGAGTTGCCCTCCACTCTGCAGCAGCACAACGACCCAAATGTTATTATGGCGGGCCCGCACTTACTGTACATCCAGCCTGGCTGGCCGTCACGCCTGTGTGCCTCTAGTTCCATAAGGCGGCGTTCTTTATTTTGGGCCTCAGGTGCTAAGGTTTGAACTGCTGCCTCCAGGGCAGACACTCTCTCTGACATTTTCTTACAACCTTCTCCGATGAGGCCCAGCTCAATCACAATAGAGCCAATATTACTCTCCAGTCTCTCTCCGGTACCATCAATCACGGATAATAGCTTTTCAAATTTGCTGTCTATGTTGTTATGTTCCAGAGTTAGGCCCATGTAGCAAAGCAGCTTTATTTCTTACATTGTCCTCACAAATAACATTTCCAGCTGTGATTTGCACGCACAACAATGTTGGATTCGTTTCTCTGAAACTAAACTTGTTTTTACATCTAGCTTCGCACAACATTATCACTAATCTATCCACACATCGTAAAGCTGCTTTTTATTCTAAAAGATGAGCATCCCGATAGATTAGTAGAGGAGATACTTTCACTAACCCCGAGGGTCCTTACATGCTGAGAAATCACCATGCAGCGGTCTGACATCTCGTGAGGGGTGTCTAGTTCATGAACAAGACAAAGTCCTACACTATATACCATCAGGTAATGGGGTTGGATCGTATCTTGGGAGGGGATTCTTGGCTCCACACCTACACATACACCCAAGGTACAATTAGAGTAGAGTGCGCATAGTAGGAGTATGCTAGATTACTGCCTTGTTTGATATGCCTGCATATATACATTGCTTAGCACCCTGGTAGAACAATATCTATTTACTCTTTTTGGTGCTTGTAATCACGTTTATCTGCTTCTGTCTCCTAATCCTTGAGGCACACATATTTTATGCAAGAATAATGCTGGTTCAATAGATATGCTTTAAAGCGTTCCACTGTGTATTCTCTGTATAATTCTCTGAGATTAAGTAAGCACGAGTGACTGAACGAAAGGTTCTGTACTGTTTCCACGATCCCAGAGGGGTCAGAGTTTTCATGTTCAGTGGTTCCCAGAAAAACATTTGCTCCCTGGCAGATTAGGGGGGGCTTATGGTGGCACTGTGAGCTAGCTGGTCTATTGACCAACATATCCTCTGGGGGTGTCCGAAAACAAATGTGCAGGTCCTACAGATTTGTAGGAACTACACGACACGGTGTCTAATGTAGTTAAGGCTCTTATTTACCAGTCAAATCTGAGTAGTTCAGTCTTGCTTTCTCAGAGACCCCTACTCACATTGTGGGAAGGGAAACAAATCCGCTTCAGCTGAGTAGGTATACCCTATGTATTGGCTGTAGGTTAAATCAAGCTTGGAGAATTAGAAGTTCCTACATTGTGCATACCATTTCTCTATGAAGGTTATAATTAAAATACTACTGCTCTAACAATGATTGAACAAGCAGAGGACGTTGAAGAACAGATAGTTGAACAAAATATTTCAGAAAATTGCAGACAGGCAGTTACCATGAAATTATTATTGGCTGAATAAGACTTACTTCGTTGTTCCCTGGATACATCTCTGGATTACAATTGGATTACTTTTCCTGGTGCATTGGATTGGTATAGCAACTGTCTTTTTCCTACTTCTGAATGGACACCTTCTCCCAGAATGCTCTGCAGTCTAACTCATGAACTTGGTTCTTAAACCACATGCATCATCACACTGTGAACTAAGAGACTAGTCACAGGTGAACATTACAGCGATTCTAGTTCCTTAAGGAATTGTATGGGACAGAGTATCTTATGATGTATATGGTCCTACTGAACTTTTGAAAATTTCGTATGTGCTGAAAATGCACGCGAGGCAGAGAAGATAGTGCTGTGGAGTGTGGAGAGCTGTCAGACCCCACTACCACAGACGGGTTAGCCCGGATTGAGGAGAACGAGCGATGAGGCCCGCAGAGAAGGAGCAGACCGTTGATGCAGCTCTCTGTGTGAGAAGGGCAGACCGCGGCTGGGAAGCAAGCGCAGAGACGTGACGGCTTCCCGCTTGAGGAGACAGAAGGAGCCGTGGACGCGGTTGTGGCTCCGCAATATAAGCCAGCGCAGGGAGTCTACCGAAGCGAAGCAGGCACCGCACTGCGGGAGAGGTAGGGAGGCCAGAGGTGACGGGAGGTAGAGCGGTGAAGCCGTCAGGAACTTTGAGCAGCAGCGGATGCCCCCCCTGACAATCGTGAGCTCGGGGTGGGAAGAAGTGCCCCCAACAGCCATCCGGCATCTCTGAAGGTCGGAGATTTGGCAGTGGCACCGGGCGACATGCACCTGCATCCCTCATTGAGCCATACTAGGCATCAGGAGGCGCATACGAATCCGTCATTTTATGCCCTCAGGGTACCAGTGCCAATCACGACACAAGAGCTGCATCACTGGCATTTGCAGCAAGAGGCTCTTGCATGTTGAGGATGGGAGAAGGGCGAGCCACAGTCCTGAATAAAAGCCTGACCACGAACCCTGAAGCAGCGGGACAAGCTCCCCCCGCGTAGTGTGAAATGTGGGGCAAGCTGGTCCTTCAGGGGGCACGAGAAGGAGGGGATGCTAGTTCAAGGCAAGTTTGGTGAGCCGCTATTGGTGGGAGGCGTTGTGTGGTGAGTAGATGGCACAACGCACACAGAGCAAACAATAAAGAAGGTATTTGTTCACAACTACAGGAGACTAAGGGAGAACACCAAGGCATCATTCCCAAGCAACTCAGGATCACATGGTAGATAGCAATAAGCAGAAGGGCCTGAACTTGCTAAAGTTGAATGTCAGGGGACTAGGCAACCCATACAAGAGATGACGACATCTAGCTTATTTAGATAGGCACAATATACACATACCCATGCTACAGGAAGCACAAGTTACTTACGTTCGGTAACGATATATCTGTAAAAAACATTAGTTAGTTATAGATTCCTTACCTTAAAATTACCCCCAGGCGTCAGACTGGATCCGGAAAGTTTTTTTGTCAACAGTACCTCTGCGCTTCGGAAGGTGGCGTTGGTTGTATCTGCGTCCGTCATTGGCGTTGTGGTAGCCGGGATGACGTCGCGGTAGCTACTTAGACGACGCCCTGGCTCGCTTACGCCAGTTCTGTACAAGACTTTCCGAGCCAGAAATGCAGAGCCATGCAAGACACTGACCACTGGTGCACAAAACTAGGGCCCTGAAAGATTATCCTTAACCCTAGAAATCAGTTTGCAGAACGGTGAGGATGACTGGGGCGGTAAGGAATCTATAGCTAACTAATGTGTCTTACAGATATATCGTTACCAAAGGTAAGTCGCTTGTGCATCTGAAAGTTAGTTATACATTCCTTACCTGGTGGTGGGTCTGCGAACGAAGATCACACCAGAAAGTCCTGGAGAACAGAACGGCCAAAGAAGCCGTCTCTCCGGTTTTGGCTGTCCAGACAGTAGTGTTTCGTAAACGTCTGCAGTGATGCCCACGTAGCTGCCTGACAGATGTCATGTAGAGGAACTCCTCTTCCCAAGGCAGTAGTGGCTGCCGTCGCCCTGGTGGAATGGGCGCGTAGCCCTACTGGAGGCTCCTTTTTAGCCAGAGAATAGCATGCTTTAATACACAAAATGACCCATCGAGAAATGGTTCGCTTGTGTACAGCCCGAACTTTATTGGCGCCCACGTAGCCAACAAAGAGCTGGTCATCCACCATGAACTGTTTTGTGCGATCCAGGTAGAAAGAAAGCGCACGTTTTGGATCGAGACGGTGGAGCCTCTCTACTTCTTTCGAAGGATGCAGAGGCAAAGTGATGGTGTGCCCGATGTGAAAGGCAGTGACAACCTTAGGGAGGAAGGATGGACTAGTCCGGAGAACCACCTTGTCCGGATGGACAGACAGGAAAAAAGGCCTGGAGGAAAGAGCCTGGAGCTCACTCACTTTACTGGCAGATGTGATGGCTACCAGGAATGCAGTCTCAAGCGTCAGAAGCCTCAAAGGATAGTTGTGAAGCGGCTCAAAGGGAGCGCACATTAAATAGCTTAAGACTAGATTCAAGTCCCACTGAGGCATAACGAAGAGAATAGGAGGAAAAAGATGAGTTATGCCTTTCAAAAAACGATTACTCACCGGGGACTTGAAAGAGAAGGCAGATCTGGAAGCCGAAGGAAGGCAGAGTTGGCCGAATGTTAGCTCTTGATAGTGCCCAGAGCAGAGCCCTGCTGGGCTACAGAAAGGATACAAGAGAACCTCAGAAAGAGCAGCAGAAAGGGGATCCACAGTCTTTGCTGTGCACCATGCCACAAACTTGTTCCACCGGCAGGCGTATACTGTTTAGTGGATGGATGCCTGGCTGCCAAGATTACATCGCAAACTTTGGGAGGCAGGTCAAAAGACATCAGCTGCCGCCGCTATATCTCCACGCAAGGAGGTGGAAGCTGGACAGGTTCGGGTGGAGGACCGTCGCCTGTTGCTGAGACAGAAGATCCTCCAAAAGAGGCAGATGGGTCTGAGGATCGATGGCCATGTTGAGCAGCTTGGGATACCAGACTCTTCCTGCCCAATCCGGAGTCACAAGGATGACTTAGGCCCGTTCGCGCATGATCTTCTTCAGCACTCTGGGCAGAAGTGGTTTAGGCAGAAAGGTGTACAACAGACTGCAACTCCACTCGCGAAGAAAAGCGTCGCCTAGTGAGTGCCGCCCTGGAAATTTCAACGTGCAGAATTGCTGACATTGCGCGTTCTCTTCGGTGGCGAATAGATCTAACCAAGGCTCTCCCCACTGTCGAAAGAGACATTGCACCACCTCTGAGTGAAGACGCCATTCGTGATCCATCATGCACTTGTGGCTGAGTTTGTCCGCCCTGGCGTTTAGGGAACCTGCCAAGTGTTGAACCCCCAGGGATATGCCCTGATGTTCCAGCCAGGTCCAGAGGCGGAGGGCTTCCTGACATAGGGACCAGGACCCCACCCGCCCTGTTTGTTGCAGTACCACATGGTGGTGGTGTTGTCCGTAAACACCTACTTGAATGCTTTGAGTGCAAGACGATTCGCCCGAAGCTCCAGAATGTTGATGTGGAGCTCGGACTCCGCTGAAGACTAGAGGCCTCTGATCTCCGCCCCTCCTATGTGGCCGCCCCATCCCAGAAGGGATGCGTCTGTCACCACTGTGTGCTCTGGTTGGGGAAGGGAGAGGGATCTGTCGTTGTCCTGGTTCGTGAGCCACCACTGCAATTCTCAGATCTGGATGCAATCAGACAGATTCCCCTGATGCTGCGCCCAATGGAACTTCAGGTCCCACTGCAGAGCCCGCATATGCCACCTGGCATGATCGACCAGCAGGATGCAGCAGGTCATGAGGCCCAGCAGCCTCAGGGTCCTCCGGACCGAAACGCGGGACAGAGGATGAATGCCGGAATCATAGCCTAAATATCCCAGACTCGCTGTTCAGGAGGATAAACCCCAAACTGAGTCGTGTCCAGAACCACTCCGATGAAGAGGAACTTCTGAGAGGGAATCAGGTGTGACTTCGGCACATTGATGGAGAACCCCAGCGAATGCAAGAGGTCAGCCGTAGTCTGGAGGTGGGAGATGACAGCCTGGGGCGAGCCCGCCTTTCAACAGCCAGTCGTTGAGATAGCGGAAGACTGGAACCCCTGATCTGCGCAGATGAGCTGAAACCACCGCCAACACTTTCCTGAACACCCAAAGGGCGCTGGTAAGGCCACAGGGGAGCATGGTAAACTGAAAATGCTCGTGGCCTACCGTGAACTGCAGGTAACGCCAGTGGGCCAAAAGGACGGGGTTGTGGAAATAAGCGTCCTGCAAGTCCAACGGTACACTCCAGTCTCCAGGGTCAAGGGCAGACAAGACCTGAGCGAGCGTCAACATCTTGAACTCCTCCTTCCGGAGGAAGCAGTTGATGTTCCTAAGATCCAAGATAGGATGCAGGCCCTTGTCCTTCTTGGGTACCAGAAAGTAGTGGGAATAACAACCACAACCTACTTCTGGGGCAGGAACGTGCTTGATGGCTCCCTTGGCCAAGAGAGCCAAAACTTCCTGTTGGAGAAGTGCCAGGTGATCCTCTGACATGCGGTGGCATGGCTGGGGGGGTAGCCTTGAAGGGGAGGGAGTAGCTCCTTTAGACTATCTGCAAAACCCACCTGTCTGATGTGATGGTGCGCCAGTGGGGAAGGTGATGGCGGATCCTGCCACCCACTGGTGTTTGATGGGCCTGACATGTCGGACTAGGAAGGTTTGGAGGCTGCTGCGGGGGGGGTGTCCATGAGAGTGTTCTGGACATCCCCAGAACAGCCAGTCGACCTCATCCAGGCGTAGTGTCGAAGGGCTACGTAAGTGGAAATCGTCCTACCTAGAGAGTCGATGGTATACAGCCCACAACGGATGGTAAACTTCGCCGCGTCCCTCCCGGCGGCAACACCCTGGGAGAACACTGTCCGGGCCTCCTCCGGACACTGAGGCAGTACCTGCGCAACCGTGTCCTACACAGAGTGGGAATAATGGCCTAAAAGACACGCGGTGTTTACCGACCGCAGTCCCAAGCTGGCGTAAAAAAAATCTTCTTCCCAAGATGATCCAGCTTCTTGGATTCCCTTTCAGGTGGGGGGAAGGGAATGCACTCTAGGAAGCGGAGGGTTGGACCACCAAGCTCTCAGGGGTGGGATGTTGGGAGAGAAAAGTGGGGTCGCCCGGAGCGCGCGGTTGTGTCGGGCAATCATCCTATCCATGGGAGCCCCAGTGTTGGGCTTGGACCAGATGCCCAAAAGGATGTCCGTAAGGACCTCACTGAACGGCAGCAGGGGCTCTGAAGAGCTAAGTGCCGGCTGAATCACCTCTGTCAGGAGGTTAGTCCTGACCGCCACTGTAGGGAGCTTGAAGTTGAGGGCCTCGGCCGCCCTACGCAGCACCACTGCGTATGACGTTCCCTCCTCCGTAGCCACAGTAGGAGGAGACAACATGCCAAGGTCAGGGGAGGTGTCAAGACCACTGGCATCCCCCAGTTCTTCTCTCCACTCCTGCTCAGATTCGAGCTGATCTTGCAAAGGGTCACCTGACCCCTCCCAGTCCTGCTCCTCCTCCTCTGGGTGCCAATCAGGTCGAAATGGGACCCCAGGAGTGAACAGGGGCACAAAAACCCGTCTCGGTGCCGGATCCTGCGTCGGGCGACGACGGTCCGGCTCCGGGTCCACAGGAGGATGGAGGCTGGGGTCGATGCCAGCTGGGGGCACGACTAGCGTCGGTAGCGGAATCGGTGTCTGAGGAAGCAGCGCCGGTGGAGGTGTAATATGGACAACCGGCGCCAATCCAGATCCAGGCCTGGATCCAAGGGGAGCCTGCTGTGCCGGAGCCGACGGCGGAGAAGGCCTAGGTCCCCTAACTGAGTCCGCAGGGCCAGAAGGCGCGCCGGCGGAGTCGGGCTGTCCAAAGATGGCATGCATCGCCTCGTAAAATGAATGAAGCTGGGCAGGAGTCGCTCCCGGGAAGGGAGGAAACCGTGGAGTCGGCTCTTCGGGCTCCATGTGTGGAGCCACGGGATGGGCACCGCCCACATTCCTCATCGCGTCAGCTGGCCGACGGGGAGAAGTTGAAGAGCGACGATGCTTCTTTGACTTCTTTTTGTGCTTCGACTTACCCGACCACCAGTGCGAAGACTTTGATGACTTGGACGAATGGTGATGGTTCCGCGATCGGTCCCTCGACCTCCCTCGCGACCGGGACCTTGAACGGCGCGGAGCCGACTGCCAGCATCAAGCAGCTTTCAGGACCGCTCCCGCAAAACCTTCGGAGTCATGGACCAGCAGTCGGAGCATGACTTGGGGTCGTGGTCGCGCTCAAGACAAAAGAGACACACGCGGTGCAGATCCCTAACCAACATCAGTCAGGTACAGGAACCGCATGCCTTGATCCCGGGCATCCACCGTGCACCAGGAGTCATAGTCTCAAAAAAGACATTGAGAAAGGTCGCTCAAAAAGTTCAGTCAAAAAATGACTGGAGGTACCACTCTCTCCGGATCTGCGCTGGCTGGTGTGGAAAAAGAAAGAACTGACGTCAGCGCGCGAGGTCGGTGTCTAAGTAGCTACCGCAACGTCATCCCGGCGACCACGACGCCAACGACGGATGGGGAGCAGACCGACGCCACCTTCCGACACGCAGAGGTACTGCTGCCGAAAAAACTTATCGGATCCAGTCTAATGCCTGGGGGTAATTCTAAGGTAAGGAATCTATACCGAACGTGTTTCTTTCAGATACATACATGCTCCCGCAGCTACTCCTACATTTGTTGCGTAATGGGCATCGCACACATATTTTATTCTTCATAATCCTCCTACTCGAGAGGAACCAACATCATTCCACTAAAACACACCCCTTACGTAGCAGAGGGAGCTCTGAATAACCCACGAGGAAGGTGTAGTTTAGTTCTGGGTGGCCTGGAATCCTATTCAGTTACACTGGTCAACTGCAATGGACCCAACATAGATGACAAAATGTTCTTCATCTCTCAGTGGGGGCTGGTCATAAAAAACTGGCTCCTCTCATTATCTGGGGCGTGGCTTTCAACCTTACTATACAGCCAGCCCTTGATTGTTCTCATCCCCAGCCACAACCTCACACAAGAGCCAAACACCAATTGCAGCTGATAATGGAAGAACACCGACTAATTGACACATGACAGTCTACCCACCAAACACACAGGGAAGGCACCTACCACTCCACTGTGCATTTAGGTGGTCTTGGTTGAACTTTTCGTTGGTGTAAGGGGGCTTGGGACTTGGATTACATGCACACAACATCGAGCACGCACATACTCTGATCACTACGCGATATGTTTGCAGATGTCCCCTGCAGGAAATCCCCCAATTACATGCCCTGGTGTCTCCCTACACAATTGTTACTGAATGCGTCCTTCAGGGTAGAACTGGGGTTGGAACTGGAAGACTTCCTTAAGCGTATTATAAACTCTGTACCTACCCTGCCAACGTTCTGGGAGGCTCTGAAAGTCACCATTGGGGAATATGTATTGCTAAAGCAGGGGGTAGACTGAAAGACATCAGGCACACTTTGAGGAAACTGGAGAAGAATCTCAGCGAATCAGAAGATAAACTTGCTGCAATCAAAAAATTATGGAAACACTTACAGAATATCAAAATACGGCTGAGAGGGAAAGCCTCTTCCGTGGGAAATATCACAGAGCTAGGAGGTATGGAGAGGGGGAAAGGCTGGGGAAAGTGCTTGACGTGTAAACCGTGGTTTTCAATTATGTCATGGAGATCCGGGATGCATAAGAGAAACCCCAAAAACACACAGAGAAGATAATGCAGACCTTCTGGGCATATTATTCCTTGCTGTACACCACTCGGAGAACTGTCCCTTTAGACGCAGAATCTCATCTAGAGACAGTGGAGCTTGGATGGCTGAGCTTCACTCAACTGCAATTCCTCACAGATGATTTAGAGGAAGATGAAATAAAAGCTGCCATTATGCAACTGAAGTCAGGTAAGGCTTCAGAGCCAGAGGGCTCAGCGCAGAATTTTATAAAGCATACATCGAAGTTCTGGCTCCATTCCTAAAAAAACTATGAAGAGGCATTACAGTTAGGAAACCTTCCACAAATTATGCGGGAAGCCCTCATCATCTCCCTTCCAAAGCCAGGAAAGCCTGCTGACAACAGCGATTCATATAGGTCATTAATAAATTGCAATGTAAAAGATACAAGCGTATCGACTCGGCTTGCTGACGGAAGGGTTAGTACACCAGATTAGGCAGGATTCATCCCGGGTAGGGCTACTTAATACAACTTACGCACCTTGTTCTCGATTATCCACACACATAGTTCCGGAGCTGAACGCAGTGGCAAGGTTCCTGGATGTCACTAAGGTTTTTGACTCCCTGGAGTGGGATTTCTTAATGTATGGATTTTTCCCCCACGATTCAGAGCATGGGTGCGGCTAATATATCACAGACCGGTGGCAAAACTGCTTATCATTGTGGTGCACTCCCCTATCTTTGACATGACTCTAGGCACCAGGCAGGACTGCCCACTGTATCCCCTCCTATTTCAACTTGTAGTGGAACCATTAGAAGCTATCCTCAGGCAACAACACCGGGAATGTGTGTTGAGATACCTGTCTAGACACGTTCTGGTATCACTCTATGTGGATGACATCACGTAACATGTCAGGGACCCCTAGAACAGTCTTAATGAGATACTCCTGGAATTTATTAGGTTTGGAAAACTCTCTGGCATAACAATCAATTGGGAAAAATCTCAGATTTGCCCTCTCACTTTCAACACCCCCCCTTTGATTCAGACTATCCAATGAATTAGTGTGAACCAGAACTTAAATACCTGATTATAGCTATCACCAGAAATGGGAGGAACTACTGAGAACAAACTACGGCAGGATGATGGACTGCATAAGCGACTCCATTACCAGATGGATTGCTATGCGCTTTGTCTTTGGCAGGACGCATTGTGTTAATGAAAATGGTAATCCTGCCTCCGTTGCTGTACTTATTCATAAATATCCCCTATGCCCCAGGGTGAAAATTTTCAAAAGCTTGAGAAGCCAGCTGATCCGACTTGCTTGGGGCGGGTAAACAACCTAGAATCCGGTGGGACACTCTCACCTTACTCTTCTCTAAGGCGGGGGTTTGAAGCACCAGACCCAGGACTATATTATTTATGCTCACAGGCACACTACGTGCAGTATTGGTATCATCCCCCACCCTTCATGCCACATATTGTGGTGGAGCAGAAGTACATGACACCCATACCACGTATTCCAGTATTCTCATGTTTCGAGAATTGGCAGCACTTTACACACTTTAGTGAGGATACACTAGATACAATGATGCAAAATGGTTCTTTCAATTCATCAGACCGCAATTGGAAGGGTTGGTTGGCGTGGCCTGTGGACACAAATAGGTGCCAATCTAGATTCATGGGTAACTCCGAAGGGTGTAGAATGAATACGCTTGATCAACGATATGTACAAACACAACACTCGGGGTGGTGACGTCATATTATGTTGGGAAGTTATGCCTAGATTGGCTAAAACCCTCAACACTCTCCCAGGTAAAACAACTTTTGTCCCTTCTTTCTGATGACATGAATCTCAGCGAATTTTTACTAGGTCCCCGGAACCCACATCAAAAGCGTCATTTGTGGGGGCGTGGCCTAGCTTTGGCGGAAGATGGCCGAGTAAATCTTCGGCTCTACCGTTTCCCCTTCCCCCGGCTTAGATCTGGCCAAATATCCTGACCTCTGAAAAGAGATCCCATGAACGGAGGGCGAGAGGTGATCGTCCGTGCTTTCCCGGACTCTGACGCTGCCTTTGGGCCCGAGATCCGAGTCCCGATCGTCTGGACCCGCACGCGCCCTGTCAGCCGGGAGCCAGAGTGAGCCGCTGCTGTGCAACTGTGAGGCGGCCGCCGCGGACCGGAAGTCGCCGGTCGGTGGTCCGCTTGAGCGGGTGAGGGTGTTTCTGTGCTGACCCGTGGCGGCAATGGGCGGTGAGTGAAGGCCGGAGTGCGGATTGAGGCGGCCTCCCCGGGGGCATCTGACGCCGGCGGTGGTGCGTGGACCTCGCGAGGTCGCGCCTCAACAGTGTGGACGCTCTCGGACCCCCTGCAGATGCGCGTGGCGGTCTGCCCGCAAAATACATTCAGCGGCTTTAGCACAATACCGGCGAGATTGGGTCCCAACGCACGCAGCAACACAAGTGCACGCAATGGCCATAGCGAGGGGCTGTGACATTTAATGGTGACTAGGCAGGCGCTTGTGGACGCCAGAAACACAGAGCTGACAGGGGGCAGTGGCTGGTTCAGCAATAGGGAAAGTGTTGGCAATCAGAGCATGAAGAGCAGGCGCTGCTGCCCTGCTGGTGCTTGATTGGCTGCCCCAATAGCTGTGTGAGTATCGTTGGGAGCGAAGTACAGGGAGCCGCCTGCAGATGGTGGAGGGGTGCACTTAGCGAAGTCCTGGCCTCCTACCTGACATCCGTGTCTCCCCACGGGCTGTGGCTTGACTCCCCTGGCGGTCCTCAGAGCGCTTCCCAGCGCGATGAGACTTCCGAGGGTGAGGACGCACACCGCCATTGGCAAGTGATCCGGCGAACCTGCGGAAAGAGTATAAACAACTGAATTAGTGCCTGTTCTGCCCTGCCGTGTGTACTGGAGGCGGCTAGCATACCAGCTGCGGTGTGTGAGCCGAGTGTGATGGCGGCGAGGAATGAAGAGGACAGGGCCTCGGCCATAGGTCCCAGATCATCTAAACTGACCCAGTCCAACAAGCTTGATAGGTACACGCTACCTTAAGGCCCACCTTCAGACACTAGCAGTGCACCTAAGCCCGCGGAGGACCTCGAGGGTGCAGCCTCGGAACTGACTCTGCAAGATGTCATGGCCGCCATTACTGGAGTCAAAGAGTCCTTGGAGCGCAAAATGGACACCATCTCAATAGACGTTAACCTAATCCGGGCTGATCTCATGAAAATGAGCAAAAAAGTCAAGAGTCTCGACGTTAAGACCGCCAGCTTAACAGATGATGTCTCCCAGCTTCAGATCGACATGCAGGAGCTCAAATCTTTCCGGGAAATGGCCGAGCGCAAGCTGGATGAGTACGAAGGTCGCACAAGACGGAATAATATTTGCATTCTTGGGGTACCCGAAAAATCGGAGGGGCCGGCCCCCGACCTATTTGTGGAAGAGCTCACACTTAATCACCTCCGACCCAAGGGCCTAGGGAAATTTTTCACTATCGAAAGGGCCCACAGGGTCCCGGGGGGGGCGGCCGAGGCCCGGAGCGCCCCCGCACCCCCTGATAGCACGTGTCCTTAATTTCCGAGACAGAGATGCGATCCTCCAGCATGCTCGTACTGCGACCCCTCTCCGGTATGAAAACGCTGACCTCACGTTCTTTCCTGACTTTACTCAGTTGGTTCAGAGACAATGTCGAACTTTTTTGAGTGTTAAAAAGAAACTCAGGGAGAGAGGACTCAGGTATGCAATGTTGTTCCCGGCCCGGCTCCGAGTAGAAGTAAAGGGTCGCGCCTGGTTCTTTGACAACCCTGAGATGGCCTCAGACTGGCTAGATAGCCGAGCCGACAATAGAACCAGAGACCGAGAAGGAGAAGGGGGTTCGGACATGCAGGACCGGGGATAATATTGGGAGGAATCGTCCGAGCCTAATAGCAGTTCGCCTGTGCGTTGGGGGGGGGGGGGCCCTGAGCGTTAGAGTCAAAGTACAATGTTAACTTAATGCTTGGGATGATCCCATGTCAGAGATACTTGATCTGCAAGATCGGCCAGGGATGGGGGTGATGGAGAGTCGAATTTTTTGTTCCCCTCCTTTTTCTACATTTAGTTAACTTTTTGGGGCAACAGGCACTCTGCATGTTCAGACTGGGCAGTTTTAAGCCTGGGGGGCAGGGTAGCAGGGTGGGGGGAGTTGGGAGTTGGGGGACGGTGGAGAAGAGGGGCGAGAGATGTTGGTTTAGTGTATTGTTTGCTGAATTAAATTTTTTAACACCGTCTGAGAAACAGGTAAAGCCCAAGCGACTCCACGGAAGAAACAGTGATGAGCTCTAAACAAGAGATAGGGGTCAGAGTTCTAAGTTGTAATGTGAATGGTTTGGGAGATAAGTCAAGCGGGACATGGTCAGTCAGTTTCTCAGGAGACATGCCCCAGATGTCATTCTTCTACAGGAGACCTACCTGGTCGGTGATAAGTGCATGGCCCTGCATAGGGGAGGCTACAAATTAGTCGCACACGCGGGATTCACCTCTGGGTCAAGAGGAGTGGGCATATAATTCAGAAATTCCTTCCCCTTTGTAAAACAGTCCACTTGGGCGGATACACGAGGCAGATACATCGGGGTCTCGGGCCAGTGGGAAGGTAGGACAGCTACGTTTGTATCCATCTATGTCCCGCCAGGCCTGCAGACAGACACATTCAAAGATGTTAGCACGATCTTCCTCTCGTTCCCGATTGGCCCTCTGAACTTTAATTTGGTAATGTCAGGGGAATTAGACTGATATCCGCCGCGAGACATTAGGCCTGCGCAGAGATGGCTGCAAAACTTCACAGAGTCAATGGGATTGGTAGACGGGTGGCGGGCACTCAACCCGGTAAAGACACAATACACCCACGTTTCGAGCTCCCACGGTAGTCTTTCTCACATTGATTATGTCCTCGTCCCAGTAGTGCAGACACACACACTCCGGGAGGTACGTCATCTGGGACAAGGTATATCAGATCACTCCCCAGTATGGCTTAGAGTAGTGCTTGATGGCGCGTGAGTGAGACGCGTGGCCCGATTAACTCATGGTACCTGAAAGACCCTACCATAAAGAATAGCATTGTGCAAGCCACAGATAATTATTTTTTAGATAACGAGGGCACGGTCGACTCCGCCCAGTCCCTGTGGGAGGCCTATAAAACAGTCATCCGCGGAGAAGCGCTATCACTAATAGCAGGAAAAAAGAAGGAAAGGCAGGCGGATTTAGTAAAGGCGGAAGAGGAGGTAACAGGGTGCAGAGTAGAGTGATCCAGAGTAGGGTATACGAACACGGTGACAAGGCTGGGAAGCTCATTGCATGGCTGGACCGGAGGGACTGGGCATTACGTTTAGTGCCTGAATTGCAGGAGGGGGACTCCAGTCCGATAACAGACCCACAGGGAGTAGCGGATAAGTTTGCAGATCATTACAGCGCGGTATACAGCGGAACTGGTAGCTTCTCTGAAGAAGAGAACAGCGAGCTGCTCAGAGATATTGTACTGCCTGTACTCTCTGACGATAACAGGATGTACTTAGAGTCCCCAGTAACGGACGAGGAGGTGGCACAGTCAATCAGGGGGGTTAGCTCAGGGAAGGCAACCGGACCCAACGGTATCCCTATTGAGTTGTATAAACTGAGGTCAAACAAACTCGCTCCGTATTTTCGCGCTATGTTGCTGGAAAGTAGAGGTAAGGGTATGCTCCCTTATGATCAACGAGTGGCCAATATAGTAGTTATATATAAGGATGGCAAGCCCAGGATCAGCTGTGCCTCTTATAGGCCAATCTCACTGCTTAACGTGGAACCTAAGGTCTTGGCGAAATTGTTGGCAACGTGTCTGATCAAAGTAATCAACACCTTGGTTCACCCTGACCAATCAGGCTTTATGCCTTGGAGCAATACTGCTCTTAATCTGCGCCGTCTGCATGGAGTGCTCGGCAGAGCCCATACTATACTAGAACCGGCAATGGTGGTGTCATTGGACGCGACTATGGCGTTCGACATGGTCGACTGGCCCAATTTATTCAAGGTCCTCAACAAGCTGAGGTTCGGCCCAGCGTTCGTGGGCTGGATTCGCCTCCTTTACTCCACCCCGATGGCCCGAGTAGTGGTCAATGTAGGAGAGTAGGGTCTGCTTTCTATGTTCACCCCCACTTTTTGCTTTTGCTTCACTGGTTTTCGACTTAGATGTGGCTGTGGGCCTGCTAATCAGACCCACAGCCCAGCTGTTCTCTCTCTAAATTCATACTATGTACTTTAGGTACATAACCCAATTGGTAAGGATCACCCTCTAGGGCCCTGTACAGTGTACCTTAGGTACCCAGGGCATGGGTGTACCCTAGGCCTACCAGGGGCTGCAGCATGTATTATGCCACCCCTGGCTGGCCTTCCATTATGACACAACTGGCTGATCACTCGGCTGGGGCAAGGTCGTGTAATCACCCCTTGCTTAGGTATAGTATTCCTATACCTGCCTTATATATAGACACATGGGTAACCTATCAGTCCCTCCTATGGCAGGCCTTAACAATCCTGGAGGCAGAGTGCTTGGTAACATGTGAGATGGTGCTCTAGCATTAGCTGAGCCTGTCTGCAGCTTTCGGAACCATGTCCTTATAGCGTTTCTATGATATCGCCTACCATATACTCTTAAAGTGCCTTATAATCCTCGCGGTTATGGTAACTATGGTTTGGCTTTATCAAAACATGTCGTGTACGGTGTCTAACACTTTGGAATACTACCCCCACACCATTTCTGGCGATGAGGATAGTATTCCCCCCTTCTAGAGGGAGAAGACATGTTGAAGACCTACTACCCGGTTAAAGTTAACCAGAGCCCCAGCATCACAAAATGGATGCTGCTGCCACAGACACGAGTCTGACCTCCTGCTGCTGGGAGACCTTCCAGCGAGGGAGGCTTGGACAATAGGTTTCCTGCCTTGGGAGGTGCTAGCACCACCCTAGACAGGACTTAGTGTATTGGGGCAGGGAGGGATGAAAGAAACGAGACACTGCCTGGGGCACACAAGGTGTCCCATGCATAGTCCGGTTCAAACCGGTGCTGGGGCACTCCAGCCCCAGTCCTGGCGCGAAACTGGACAAAGGGAAGGGGGTGTAACCACCCCCACTACCTGGTCCCACCCATAGGAGGGACCTAGCAGGTAACCCAGCCCCCCAGATTAGTATAAGAGTGGGAGCTGAGTCCCCAGGACTTTGGATTATCCTGATAACTGAAACTTGAACAGAAACTCTGGACCTTCGACATTCGACTACGGAAGAAGACTAAAGAATCTCCCTTGTGGCCAAGGAGTGGCCACCCTGTGCAAACAGGCACCATCAAGCGACCTGCCGTTTGCTTTGCCTAAGTTCTACGAGGAACCGACTGCAGAGCCCGAACAGCGCCTTGACTTACAGACTTCTCTGACCCTGATCCACATCCACAGCAAAGCTGAGATCCGTGGAGGCGACGAGAGACGTGGGACCGGCTACCTGGGAAAATTGGCTACTTGCTTCCCGCGCAGCTTCTGAGGCATCCTCGAAGTTGTGCTCTGGGGATTGAGAAGTTCCAACCCCACGCACCATCTGCACCGAAGATCAGCCCTCCACACTCCACGAGTTCTGCGTGGGGCCCTTCTGCTGCATTTTCCTGCTCGACGCGTCTGTCCGGTTGCTTGCCCGTTGGCTAGTAGCCTTTGTGACGACGAACCTTAAACTTTACACCGCAGGTTTGGCTCCTCCAGACTGGCCCTTGCTTCCCTGTGAAAGAGAAGCACCTCAGGCCTTCCGGGTCTGCAACAGAAGCGAATCATTCATCCTGCGTGGGTTGCGCTTGCCAAGGCTTGTTGGGTCCGAATTCGACATCAACGCCGCCGACAGCAAGAGCCCTCGTGGGACTGCTCGCCTCCTGGTTCTGGTCGTCCTCGACGCCTCCTGGTACCCGTGGCTGCTGCGACAAGCTTCACCTCTTCACCTGCATCTTCACGACATCGCCTGGTTCCTTCCTGGTTCCGTCCCGGCTCCTGGCTGGTGACCTAGACTCTGTCCCCTCTGCTTGCAGGTATCCTCCTTCTTGATTCCAATCTTGGGATCTACCGGACACTCTTCACTGACTGCCTGTCAGCATCTTTTCTTCAGGCATCCATAGGAGTCGACGACGAAACCCGACGCAAGTTCACACCTATGCACCCGCAGCCCGTGGGCTAGGTAACTTGAGTACTCCGGTGCTCACAAGAGTATTGACTATCCTAGTGTCTAGTTTCCAAGTCTCCAACTCCTAGCTCCTTCCGAAGTGTCCTAAAACTCTTTCATTCTAAACATTACTATTTCTATAGACTTTAACGCATTACGCGTGAGTGTTTCCACTCTGCACCTGAATCCCGTGGGCCTCCCACTGCCTAGCAACTGGTAGTATAGTGTAGCCCCAGCGATTCCCTAGGCCTAGGCCTAACCTGTGTTCGTCACAGTGGTTCTTATACCACTTACTTAGTATATGGTTTGCGTGGCCCCTAGGGCCTAACTGTATTACTTACCTGTGTGACTTATGTATGCTTAAATAAGACTGTGTTGTACTTACCTCGAATCTCATAAAGAGTGCTGAGGGTATTTTGACTAGAATAAATACATTCTATATTTATATATATCTGTTGTGGTGTCCTTTCATTTGGTATTCAAGGGATTGCAAATGGTTTAACAGCTGGCTTCACATGCCATACCGAGTTTAGCCTAAGACTGCTCTTGTCCATGCTACCACTAGGATAGCTGGTCTATAAGGTTGACTTTACAACCAATCACCATAAGGGTTGTTTGGACTGATACAAGGTGTACACTAGAACTAGTGACATCATATATCAGGCCAACTTCTCACAGTCAACAACCGTAAATCCTCGGATTTCCAATTGAGCAGGGGCTCTCGCCAGGGATGCCCTCTGTCACTGCTCCGCTTTGCTTTAGCGGTGGAACCGCTAGCGGCCTGGATTAGGCAGGACCGAGTCATCCGGGGAATGAGGTGGTCCTTCGACTGGGAGGATAAGGTATCCATATATGCGGATGATATCCTTCTCTATATGACTTCCCCAAGGGATTCATTGATTGGTCTCCTCGATATACTGGCGATATTCGGGAGATACTCCGGATTATCCGTCAATTGGTCCAAATCCGTATTATATCTTCTCCAAGGCGACACCCCTAGGATTCCCCCAACTTGCTCGATCCAGATAGCGCCAGAGGGCTTCCGATACCTCTGTATTTATGAGACGCTAGATCCCAAAATACGATTTGCCCGTAATTTAGATCCCCCTCTACAAAGGCTTAAGAGGGATGTTGTGCATTGGAGATCCCTTCCCCTGTCCATGCTGGGGAGAGAAGTACTTTTTAAAATGATGGCCCTCCCTCGTTTTCTGTATGCGCTTCAAAACACAATGGACCCGGTCCCAGCATCCTATTTCAGGGAGGTGGAGAGTCTCCAAAGGGAACTTCTCTGGGACGGCAGACCCCGCATAGCATTCTCTAAACTAACTCTCAACTGGTATGACGGGGGGATCAGCCTTCCCTGAAGTACTGGGTTTTTCAGAACCCAGCGGTACCAGGGAACACACCCTAAGACTTCGAGTCCTTCCTGTTTCAGACTACAGAAACCCAGAGTCTTCTTGGTGAAGTCAAAGATCGTATTTATTGGCTGCAACCAGTAACAGGTATCCTAGAAGTACAACACGGTGTATATTCTCAGGAGACTGCTCAACCTTACAAAGCCAGCCTTCTCTTTTTATACAAAATATTATGCTTTAGGCAAACATTCCTTATTTTACAGTTGACCATTCACATATTTTCACTACAAAGAAAAAGCAAAGTCATGATGACAAGCCCATATTTCAGTTTGTCCAGCCCTCAATCAATTACCCGGCAAGGCTCGGTACTTTCATCAGATATCGACGGACCCCCAATAAAAACGGGCACCTCCTCCTCGTAAAGCAAGGCACTCGCAAAGAAACAGGGACAGGTGTGTGTAAGATTAGGCATGATTTGTGTGTGATGAAAGGTTTTATGATATGTTGTGCCTTGATACTAATCTCATTCGGCCACTGGGAAAGGAACTGGCCGAACAGGTTTGGCTTCAGGCAGTGGAGTCAGCTTGCCCAGGTCACAGAGGAGTCAGCAAAGGTGCATGTGTCCTTCAGACTCGTTTTTGGCCTTAGTCATTGGCCTATGTGAGGGCAATCATAAAATGGCTGCCGTTCAAATGGAAACCGAGGGTTCAGGACGGAAACTCTGATTTCAGGGTGATTTCGTCACCCGAATATGACGAAAATACTTCTGCATAGTATTCTAATCATTCTCGGTCTGCTGATACCAAAATCGTCATGATACGACGATGTTTATAACACAGGTCCAGAATTTTCAGTACCACAGACCCTCCTTTTGCCCTTACATAGGCAATAACCTATACTCACGCTAATCTGAGTCCAGGTCTATATTCATAAAGTTGTTGAGATGTTGCTGTAGCATCATCCTATTACTTAGCTCGTCTCTTGATACAGGTTTCCTTACACACGATGTAGCACAGAGGCCACATATTGCAGGAGCACACTGTACACACAGACAGAACAGGAAAAGAATGGCTAAGATCATCCCAATGACTATCAGGATCTTCCATCCCCACGCGGATATCAGTTCCCAGAACCACCCCATCAATGACCAATCTCCTTTATCCACGTGAATAGATTCGGAGATCTTATGCAGTTTGGAAATGGCCTGGTAGACTGTCGGAGCGTTATCTGGAATGAAAACACAGCAACTTGATTGGATCACTTTACATACCCCACCTCGGTCTGCAAGTATGACGTCTAATGCGACCCTGTTCTGCTGAAGAGTCATAAGGCGATCCGACTGGAGCTCAGCAGTCAAATTACTAAGGGCACCGGCGGTTTCATTTACCGTGGATTCAACCACCCTTGTCAATTGCCTTATGTTCCTGCTGTTAACCATAGGCCCCCAAAACGGCAGAAAACCCTTTACGAAATCTCCAAGTTCTTGTCCTGTAGTGTCTTCTTTACTGATTACACCTCTAACTATCCTTGTCTTATGGTAATCTGCCGCGGCCGTGTAGGTGGGAGGCAACAGGAACGAAACAAAACATGTGCCTGAGAAGTCAGGGGGAAACCATGTATAGGCTCTATTATGGCAGATGAAATAGGTACCCTTAGCTGCTAAGAACGAAGGGGAAGTCTGAGACGCAAAAACATATGTTTCAGTGCAGATACTTTTCCCTAACTGAGCTCTGGGATTCTTGCCATTACCTTGCAGACATAGGTGACCCTGATGGGGTACAATCCAAATCGGGGAGGATCTCTTTGCTCGCTGGTTCTCACTCAGAGTAACTCCATATCCTGTTATGTTCCATCCAATATATGCTAGTGTCTCATCTCTCGGGATAGTCTCATAGGAAATATCTTCCCTAATCATATCTACTATACCCTTAACTAGAGCACTATTCTTAGGATTATCTTTCACAGAACGTAGGGGGTTGGCTTCATGAGTGTATATGAACACCGTTCTATATGCCTACACAGAACCATTATGGCTGAAAGGCAGGACCAGATAGGGGATACCTTTATCAGTAGTATGAGGCATAAGACCACACACCCAACAGTTAGTTGTGTTAACTACTAATTGGTGTTGGTGTAGAAGCTGAATGAATGAATTATTGACAAATTCTAATCTTCTAGCAGACTCGTGTTCAGGCAGAGGGTGAAAAGAATGCGAGGAAACAGTAGAAGGAGGTATGGGCTGTGTAGTGGGTGCAAATGTCACTTGAAAAGAGAATAAAACATATCCTATTAAAAACGTCATTACACTAAGCAACATGAAAATACATAATATCAAAAATCGTTTCTTTGTCATCATTATACACATTCTGGCTTTAAAGTCCATCTGTTTGGCAGGTCTCTCATTCTCGAAAAACTCCATCCTCTCTAATTGCTGCTCGCGGTGGTAGGGTGTTCTATGCCCAAAGGTAAGCCCGTCTGCGCCCGTCCGTGCCTGGACCGCGCCCAGCGCGACCGCGCCCAGCGCCAGACCCCCTGGTCCTCGCCCTCGCCAGCACACCTGCACATCTACGACGCCAAAACCCTCCACGCACTCAACGCCGGCCGAAACACCGCCTGCTACCGAGCCACCCCGAGACGCACCCACGGACCCTTCACCTGCCTGACCTGCCGCTTCACCGGCCTCCAACCCAACACTGCACCTGCTAAACCGAGCCCCAGCAACAAACACCTGATGTGCATCCTGCTCAACACCCGCTCCGTTCACAGGCCGTCGAACTCTGGAACCTCCTCGACTCGACAGCACCAGACATCGCCTTCCTGACGGAAACCTGGATGAACGCCTCCTCAGCGCCCGACGTCGCCATCGCCGTCCCGGAAGGCTACAAAATCACCAGGAAGGACCGCGTCAACCAGACAGGAGGAGGCATCGCCATCATCCACAAGAACACCATCCGCATCACGACCAACTCCGATGACACCTTCACCTCCGCCGAACACTTCCACTTCCAGATACACACCGACCCCAAGACCACGCTCAGAGGCACCCTCGTCTACAGACCACCGGGACCACGCACACAGTTCAGCGAAGATATCACAGATTTCGTAAGCCCGCACGCCATCAATTCCACCGACTACATCCTCCTGGGGGACCTCAACTTCCACCTGGAGGACAACAAGGACCGCAACACCACTGCTCTGCTGGACAACCTGGCCAACCTCGGACTCAAGCAACTGGTAACCACCCCCACCCACTACGCCGGCCACACGCTTGACCCAGTCTTCTCATCCAGCAAATACGTCACCTTCAGCCACTCCACCAATCTCCAGTGGACTGACCACAGCTGCGTCCACTTCAGCTTCAGTAAAACGACGACCCACCACCACCCTCAACAAGCCCCCCGCAGGAGCTGGAACAAGATCACCGGCAACCAGCTCACCACCTTCCTCAGCCAGAACCCCCCCACCAGCTCAACGGACCCCAACGAAGCCGCCAACAACCTCACACAGTGGATCACCAACTGCGCAGACACCCTCGCAACACTGAAGAAGAACCCCCGCAGCAGACACGGCAGCAAGAAAGCCTCCTGGTTCACCGACGGCCCTCAAACACGCCACCCGCAAACACCACCAACTGATCCGCGCCACAAAGAAGACTGCCTTCAAGGAACGACTGGACAACAACACCCACAACAGCAAGGAACTCTTCAGCATCGTCAAAGAGCTCTCCAACCCCGACGCCGGAAACAATGACATCACTCCCTCGCAAGACCTCTGCGACTCCCTCGCAGCCTTCTTCCACGACAAGATCGCCAACATTCACAACAGCTTCGGCCCACCAACCACGAACCCCACCACTGAACCGATGCCCCCCACCGCCACCCTCCGCACCTGGACCCCAGTCAGCACCGAAGACACAACACGCACAATGAACACCATCCACTCCGGATCCCCTACGGACCCCTGCCCACACCACATCTTCAACACGGCCGACCACATCATCGCACCCCACCTCCGCGACATCATCAACGCCTCCTTCAACACCGCCACCTTCCCGGAGTGCTGGAAACACGCCGAGATCAGTGCCCTGCTGAAGAAACCAACTGCAGACCCCTCCGACCTCAAGAACTACCGCCCCATCTCGCTCCTCCCGTTTCCTGCCAAACTCATCGAGAAGACCGTCAACAGACAGCTAGCTGCCTTCCTCGAGACCAACGGATCCCTCGACCACTCGCAATCCGGCTTCCGAGCCAACCACAGCACGGAGACCGCCCTCATCGCAGCCACAGACGACATCAGATCCCTAATGGACAACGGGGAAACTGCGGCCCTCATCCTCCTGGACCTCTCCGCAGCGTTCAACACTGTCTGCCACCGCACCCTGGTACAGCGCCTGAACAACACCGGCATACAGGAGAAGGCCCTGGAGTGGATCACCTCATTCCTCGCCGGAAGAACCCAGAGAGTCCACCTCCCCCCGTTCCGGTCAGCGGCCACCGAAGTCATCTGCGGCGTTCCACAAGGGTCATCGCTCAGCTCCACCCTCTTCAACGTCTACATGAGCCCCCTCGCAACCATCGCACGTCAACACAACCTCAAGATCATCACCTACGCCGACGACACCCAGCTGATCCTCTCCCTCACCAGCGACCCGGACGCCGCCAGAGCCAGCCTACACGAAGGGATGAAAGACGTCGCCGAATGGATGAAGAACAGCCGCCTGAAACTGAACTCAGACAAGACGGAGGTCCTCATCCTGGGATCATCACCCTCCGCCTGGGACGACTCCTGGTGGCCCCCCGCCCTGGAAGCCACCCCCAATCCAACGGACCACGCACGCAACCTAGGCTTCATCCTGGACTCCTCCCTCTCGATGACCAGACAAGTCAACGCCGTCTCGTCTTCATGCTTCAACACCCTGCGCATGCTTCGAAAGATCTTCCGGTGGATCCCCACCGAGACCAGGAAGACGGTCACCCAGGCCCTCGTCACCAGTCGGCTGGACTACGGGAACGCCCTCTACGCCGGCACCGCCGCCAAACTCCAGAAGAAACTCCAACGGATCCAGAACGCCTCAGCACGACTCATCCTGGACATCCCCCGACACAGCCACATCTCCGGACACCTGAGAGACCTGCACTGGCTCCCCGTCAACAAAAGAATCACGTTCCGACTCCTCACCCACGCACACAAGGCCCTCCATGACCTGGGCCCCAAGTTCCTCAACAGCCGCCTGACCTTCCACAAGCCCACCCGCCAGCTCCGCTCCGCCAGCCTCGCTCTCGCCACCGTCCCCCGCATCCGCACAGCCACCGCCGGAGGAAGATCCTTCTCCTACCTGGCAGCCAAGACATGGAACTCCCTCCCCATCCACCTCCGGACAACGCAAGACCATCTCGCCTTCAGGAAGCAACTCAAGACCTGGCTGTTTGAGCAGTAGCGTTCCCCCCCCCCCCCCAGCGCCTTGAGACCCTCCGGGTGAGCAGTGCGCTATACAAATGCCTATGATTGATTGATTGAGTCTCAGTTTCAGAGTCAGCGATCCCCTCCTGGACCCACCGGTCGTACGCTAGAGGCAAAGGGACCCTCTTGCAGTGTACGCCGTGGATCCAGTTCTTTTTCCCTTCCACTCGAACAGCTGATCTTGTTGAGAGAAGGACGAGGTGGGGGCCGGTCCAACGGGGCTGGTCATTCTTCATCCGCTGGAAGTTCTTGACCAGCACCCATGATCCAGGATCGATAGGATGTCCTGGAGCTTCAGAGACCTGAGGCAGAGTATCGTGAACCTGTTGGTGTAATACACGCAATTTAGCCGTCAATTCATACAAATAATCAAGCAGTACAGGGTGTTCGATCTCACTGAATTTTGTCGGCCTTGGCACTCCCCATATGTTGGCCGGGCGGCCGAACACAATTTCATAGGGACTAAGTCCCACTCGCGAATGCACAGTCATTCTTGTTGATAGGAGTGCTAAAGGCAGAGCGTTAGGCCATTTAAGACCAGAGCTAGCTTGTATCTTTGCCAATTTCAATTTTAGCGTGCCATTATAGCACTCTACTAGTCCAGCTGATTGGGGGTGATTTGCAGCGTGGAATTTTGCTGGATACCTAGCCCCTCACATACTTTTCTCATCACTCGACACACAAATTCACTCCCATTATCACTCCAGACCATTCTCGGCATTCCAAACCTAGGGAAGAATTCTTTGGCAAGGGCTCTAGCTGTGGATAAGGCAGTGTTGTCTTTTAAGGGATATGCTTCTACCCATCTTGAAAAGGCACAAACAACAACGAGTACGTATTTCAAGTTGTTGCACCTTTCCATGTGGATGAAATCTAGCTGCAAAACCTCAAACGGATACGTTGGAGGCGCAAAATGACCAGCTGGAGTTGGGGTTCCCCTACCAGGATTGTATTTCAGACACACCATGCAATTCTTGACCACATTCTCTGCACATTTAGGAATTCCAGCATTTTGCCATACTGGAGCCAACAACTTACAAATCCCTTTCACACTGATATGGGCCATTCCATGAGCCATTGTCACCACTGCAAGCACATACGCATCGGGTAACAACCATCGCTGATGTTCTGACAAGTCAACCCAACAACCATTTTCATCTAATTTACCCGTACTTTCTCTCCACTCACTCAACTCTTTCTCTGAAGCTTCAGCTTGAAGAGACTTCACACTCTCTATCGTATCTTCACACATTCCAACGTCACCAACTCATCTTGCAGGGCCTGCAACATACATTCGATTCATCACATCTTTTGCTGTTTCTTTTGCGATTTCGTCAGCAAATGCATTGCCACGACCAACATCATCAGTAACCTTCTTGTGTGCACTGCATTTCACAATCGCAACTTGTAATGGCAAGGTCAGTGACTCAAGAAGCTCATTCACCAACTGATCATGCTAAATTTTAGCTCCATGCGAAGTCAGGAACCCACGTTCGTTCCATAATCGTCCAAAACTATGAGCCACACCAAACGCATACTGGCTGTCGGTATATATGGTCACTTTCATTCCTTTCGATAACACACACGCTCTCGTAAGTGCAATCAACTCTGCTGCTTGAGCTGAATTATGTCGTATACGTGCAGCTTCAACAATCGTATGCAAAGTCGTGACAGCATATGCGGCAGTCGTATCACCATTCGGAAGCTTGAAGCATGAACCATCCACCCATAAGGTACCATCACACTTTACAAGAGGAGTATCTTTAAGATCTACTCTCCCTTTCGTTTCTTCTTCTGTCCTGAGAAAACAATCATGCTGTTCAACATCATCTGTCTCTACTGAAATTGGCAATAACGTGGCTGGATTCAACGTATTGCACCTCTTTATGTGCACATGACTCGCTAACAGTGTCAACTCGTAACCTGACAATCGAGCACTAGTTAAGTGCTGTGTCTTGGTCCTGTTTAACAACGTGTCCCCTGCATGTGGAACCATCACAATCAACATATTATTCATCACTAACCCAGCAGACTGTCGAATAGAAACAGCTGCTGCCGCTGTGGCTCTCAAGCAACTCGGCAATGCTTTAGCTACCGGATCCAAAGTCGACGAAAAATACGCGCATGGACGCTGCTTGTCTCCAAAAGACTGTGTCAGCACTGACAATGCACAACCCTCTTTCTCATGGACATACAGTGTAAAGGGCTTACTGTAGTCAGGGGTACCCAACACAGGAGCCGAACACAATGCATTACGCAATTCGGAAAAACATTTCTGACAATCTTCGGACCACGGAGCGGGATTCGGTGTATCTTTACAGGTCAATGCTACCAAAGGTTTGGCCAGCAAAGAAAAATTCGGTATCCACTGTCTGCAGTATGATGTAATGCCCAAGAAAGCACGTACTTCTCTCTGTGTCCTTGGCACACTCAATTTTGCAATTGCCTGAATTCTTTCTGGGGTCAGTTTCCTTCCCTCCTTCGATAAGAGATGACCTAAGTAGGTCACTTCTTGTCGACAATATTGCAGTTTTGAAAGAGACACTTTGTGATGTAAATCAGACAAATGACGCAACAACGACAAGGTGGCTTCTTTACAAATCTCCTCAGTATCTGCAGCGATTAGCAAATCGTCGATGTACTGAATAAGGGTAGCGCCATCAGGTAAAACAATTGCATCAAGCTGTGTTTTTAAAGCCTGACTATATATTGATGGACTTTCACAGTAGCCTTGAGGAGCGCGTTTGAAGCGGAAGCTTCGGCCTCTTAAACTGAAGCCAAAAATATCCCTGCTCTCCTCGGCAATCGGGATGCTGAAGAAAGCATTCCTCAAGTCAATCACCGAGAACCAGGTGGCGGAAGCTGGAATCATAGTCAATAGGGCAGTGATATCAGGAACAACTAAAAATTGTGGCACAACTATTTTATTGACCTCTCTAAGATCAATCACGAACCTGTAAACAGGTGGCTGGGAAGGGTCAGTACGTTTCAAAACAGGCAGAACAGGACTATTACAAACGTTGCCTCTTGTCTCTTCAATTACATCATTTTCAATCAAATCATAAATGATCGCTAGCAACGCCTTTTCACCTTCACTAGAGATCTTGTATTGGGGAATGCGTGGCAATTTAACATTGGCTTTCAATGTCACAACATATGGCGGTATTTCCAAAAGACCCACATCATTAGAACCAGTAGCCCAAAGAATATCAGGAAGAAACGACAATTCGGTCGGAAGTTTATCCTACACAAATACATTGGAGAGATCACTTTCCTACCCAGTGTAAGTTGTACTCCCGAAGGAGAACAATATAATGTCGCATACAATCTTTTCAACAAATCCAATCCTAACAAGTTTTCACCACAACCTGTCGTCAGAATAAGGGGTGCTTCCAATTCACAAGGTCCAACAGAAAGGGACATAGGACTAGAAATCGGATTCCTAACCGGGGCGCCAGAAAAACCTACTGAAACATTTATCTCGCCAGACAAAGGTGCGCCAGGGAGTTTTGAGTGCATAATAGAACTCTTTGTAGCACCAGTATCCAACAGAAAAGGCTCTGACACACCTGATGTAATCACCTTAACATATGGTCCACTCTGATCTACTGGAACTGAAACAACTCCCTCTCTTTGTCTATGGCTGTCCTAGCAATCATTACCTTCGATATTCTCATCTTCTGCATAGTAGTCATCAGCATAGTACTGAGCCGTCCTACCAGACGCGTTATTTTGCTGGTCAAAACTATTCATTGAATTCTGAGACAGAAGGGAACACGCGTTCTGGGGGACACTTCCACGTCCTCTACCTCTAGGAGCTTGTTGAACACCTCGACCTCTTGCGCTAGACGCACCATTCGTACGCTGTAACAAAATAGGACAACTATACTTGAAATGACCCTCTTCTTTACAATATGAACACTGATTGGGACCTACAGGAACACGTGGTTGAGAAAACTCGAACCTTTGCGAGTTTCTCTGAAACTGTTGAGGTTGCTGATAGTTACTCTGACCACCACGTGGCGGATACGCCTGTTGTAGAAGAACCTTCGTCTTTAATTCTTTAGTTCTCTTGTCTGCTCTATCCTTCTCATCTTTATCCCTATTTTCGTAGTACTGTGCAGTAGCCAATATTTGTGCTGAAGAGGAAACGGCCCAAGAACTCTCTGAATCTTTCAATTTCTTATACAGCTCGGGAAGCAAATTGTGCACAAACTTGTCAACGAACAACCGTTGACCACCTTCTGTACTCATATCTTGACCACTGTGGTCGATAAACGTTTCCTCAAACCTGGTGAAGAAATCAGACACTGTTTCATCTTTCTTCTGCTTACACGCAGACAATTTATCCCAATTCACACGCATCACAGGCATTAAAGTCTTCATGTAAGTAATGATCCTAGCAGGAAGTTCTGCTACCAAAGGCTCAGGCTTGGCACCACCAACTTGTCTATCATTTGCAGTACTAATATTAGCCCATGAGTCACCTAACTCTTGCGCATGATCTGTATGGCGAATCAATCCCCACAAAGGCTGTGGAACAACATTCCCAAATAACATGTCTATGTCGGCTAAATTCATAATGCATGAGTCTGCAGTCTGTGATAATTCCTTATAATACCCTGCAGGGTTTTTACGGGGGTCAGGCAAAGTCTGCTTAAGGGCTAAAACTTCAGCTCGTTTCCAAGGAACATGTACCCAAACACGCTGAAAATGAGCTGGAACAGCATCAATTTGATTAGCGGCATCAGCCGCAACGGCGTCCTTCCATACAGGAGGGACTTCTCTCATTGGGTACTGTCGCACTTTTTTCCTAACTGAGGAGTCATGTTCAAACAGTGACTGGGAAGGATCCTTATTCCTAAAGGACAACAACGTCGCAACTGCTTTCTCAACATCGGAACCCACAATCGTGCCCTTTGAAAACTCAAACCGTACACGGCACAAATCAGGCGGATTTGTTTCCAAATCATTATCCTCCAATTCCTCACAAAGGAAAGCACACATTTTCTCAAAAACATATCTTTGTTTTGGTGCTTCCCATTGACGGAAGACATCCATAACAGACTCCACATCATATCTTAAAGGGTAAGTAACCCATTTACGCGCCATATGGTCAAACGCTTCTCTCTCTTTCGAGAATCAGGCAGTTGACTACGCGACTGCTTACGCTCCGAATCAGGGGTCATACCAGATGACCCAAAGAGAGGAAATATAAGGCTAGCAACAGTATCAGTCATCCTCTGTCGAACAG
The DNA here is from genome assembly GCF_964204655.1 of Triturus cristatus. Taxonomy (NCBI): domain Eukaryota; kingdom Metazoa; phylum Chordata; class Amphibia; order Caudata; family Salamandridae; genus Triturus; species Triturus cristatus. The sequence continues at coordinate 292,668,109 of NC_140583.1, read as the reverse complement.
AAGGAGAAGTTGACGAAAGAACAGGAGGGAAAACAGAGGGAGGCAAGGCAGACGCAGATGCAGACGCAGAGGCAGTATCAGGAAGAACACCAGAAGAGGCAGTCGATGTAGTAGACAAAATCGTAGAAAGTACAGATGGAGCAGGTAGCGAAGTCGGCGGCCCTTGAGGGGGCTGTGCCATAGGAGTAGGAGCCAACTGAGGAGGAGCTGGCGGCTGTGGAAGAACCTGAGGCACAATAACTGGGGGTTGCACAACTAAAGGTTGCGGAGGTGCTGTAGCACTCTGCGCATAAGGGGGTGGCGAACTCAACAAGTGTGACATTAAAGGATCTTTCTCAAGTTCTTTTGCTGCATCTTGCTGAAGAAGCGGCAAAACTGGATAACATTTATCGATCACCATTTTACGTTGCCTGTGCAACTGCTCACTCATTTGTTCTTCTTCATTACCTTTAAACTGCATAGCAGCTTGCATTATCGAGATACCCTTTTCTCTCTTATTTCTCTTTGCTAATTTAATTTCCTTCTGTTTGGCTTCCTTACGCCATAGGCGGAAAGAGTCAAACATCGCCGGCCGGGCTTTCTTCTTAAAAAGTTTAACCTCCAGATTATCCAGAATCTCTGTGTCAAAACTACCATATTGGGGCCATTTTAAAACACCATCTTTCCTGGTGTATCGGATCCATACTTCATTATATGTGATGGGGCCTACGCCATGTTTCACATATAGTTCATAGGTTGGAGTTCCAATCGGAGGAACCGGACACGAGTCCTCCAATCGGGAATCCCTATTATAACCAAGACAAAACAAATTTCCAAGTCTGCTAAGACCAGGCATCTTCGCTCTCTAGTCTAGCTTCAAACTTCAAAGGATTATCGAATACGATAGTCTCGTGAATACACGAGTCCCTCGGCTTTGGTACTTGCAAGTTCCAAATCAAAGATCCCAAGGGGATACCAAACTAAGAACCAAACTAAGGACTGGGAGACGCTCCACTTATACTTAACTGAGGTATCGATGACGTCACCAGAAGACTCGTCTATCGTTTCGCTCTACCAATCATCAAGGGTCCAAAACAGGGCGATAGTCAGGGCAGCAGTCCTTCGTAGCCGTCGGGAAGCGGGGAACCTCGCAGCAAAGAATTTCGGACCACGTCGACATACAGGGGTCGATGAAGTGGCGGCCTTCCTCCAGAATTTTCACACGAAGCTCCTCACGAACCTCTGGCTTGGACCGGTACCGCTGAAATCGCCCCACGTGGGGCGCCAACTGAAGTACTGGGTTTTTCAGAACCCAGCGGTGCCAGGGAACACACCCTAAGACTTCGAGTCCTTCCTGTTTCAGACTACAGAAACCCAGAGTCTTCTTAGTGAAGTCAAAGATCGTATTTATTGGCTGCAACCAGTAACAGGTATCCTAGAAGTACAACACGGTGTATATTCTCAGGAGACTGCTCAACCTTACAAAGCCAGCCTTCTCTTTTTATACAAAATATTATGCTTTAGGCAAACATTCCTTATTTTACAGTTAACCATTCACATATTTTCACTACAAAGAAAAAGCAAAGTCATGATGACAAGCCCATATTTCAGTTTGTCCAGCCCTCAATCAATTACCCGGCAAGGCTCGGTACTTTCATCAGATATCGACGGACCCCCAATAAAAACGGGCACCTCCTCCTCGCAAAGCAAGGCACTCGCAAAGAAACAGGGACAGGTGTGTGTAAGATTAGGCATGATTTGTGTGTGATGAAAGGTTTTATGATATGTTGTGCCTTGATACTAATCTCATTTGGAGTCAGCTTGCCCAAGTCACAGAGGAGTCAGCAAAGGTGCTTGTGTCCTTCAGACTCGTTTTTGGCCTTAGTCATTGGCCGGGGTGAGGGCAATCATAAAATGGCTGCCGTTCAAATGGAAACCGAGGGTTCAGGATGGAAACTCTGATTTCAGGGTGATTTCGTCACCCGAATATGACGAAAATACTTCTGCATAGTATTCTAATCATTCTCGGTCTGCTGATACCAAAATCGTCATGATACAACGATGTTTATAACACGGGTCCAGAATTTTCAGTACCACATCCCGATCTAAGGAAATATTACTCGGCTGCCCAACTAGCGGCCATTAATCATGGAATCTATGGCCGCCCGGATGACCCCGGATATACTATGGACAGGTGGTTACTCCCGGGTGGAGACTATAACAGAGCCTTATATGCTAAGCCCCGCAGACTCCCGCTGACCGGACCTACAGCGCATGCCATCCATACTTGGCATGTAGTCAACAAATATCTACAATGGGACAACGAGCTCACTTTGGCCACTCCATTGTGGAGCTCTGAGAGACTATGGAGCCTCTGGAAATGTAAAGGGTTTGACAAGTGGAACCTTATTGGTATCTCGCGTATTAGAGACATCTGGGGAGAGGGGACAGTCCTTCCATTCACTTCACTCCAAATTCAATACAGCTTGGCAGACTCTGAGCACTATAGATATCTCCAAATCCGACATGCGCTGCGTACTCAGATTCCAAGTAACACGAGGCCCCCTGACGCCTCCCCCCTGGAGGATAGATTATTGGATGGTCATCTGCCGGTAAAAACCATCTCTCTTATATACAAGAAACTTATCAATCACATGGCGGATCCATTACAGGCCCTTAAGGGGAAATGGTGCAATGATGAGCTGGAACTAGACAAAGAGAACTGGCAAGCGGCGGTTTCATCCCTGCGGGAGGTCGCAATTCAGGCTAGGCTGCGATTAGTGCAATTCAAAATACTCCACAGGACATATATAACGGGGCCCTGCTTGGTCCGGATGGGAAAGGCAGTGAGCGGCGAGTGTAGACGAGGGTGTGGGGAGGTAGGATCCTTTTTCCATATCCTGTGGGAATGTCACCATGTGCAATCATATTGGAGGGATATACATCACACGCTGCGGGAGGTATTAGGGGTAAACATCCAGCCGGAGGCCCGTCAATGTCTCCTGAACGTCTGGGAGCCCACAGACCTTAACTCCTATACAACACAGTGGGCAACTCGGGCTTACATGATTGCTAAACGGAACATAGCGCAGCAGCGGGGTGCAGTCCAACTGCCCCAATTGAGGAGATGGGAAGAGGACCTAGACTGGTGCATGTTCATAGAAAAATCAGTCTATGTGGCCAGAGGGTGTCCCGGGAAATGGGGGAGGGTATGGGGCGTCTGGAATCACTACAGAGGAGACATCTGTACCCCGCCTGGTCGCCCGAGCGAAACTGGAACTCTTGGCACCCCTTAACCTAATCTGTATAATAATCATGCTGTCTGTCGGAAGTCACTGATGATAATGTGTAATGATACGGTCGCTCGCCTGTATTGGATGGATGTGTTGTCATTGAAATGTCTAATAAAAAGAAATATAAAAAAAAAAAAAAAAAAAGCATGATTTGTGCGGAATATTGAATGAGCTGTGGAAGATTTCTCAACAGGAAGCTGCTGAAAGATAGCACAAGATTGATTGGGTTAATCTAGAAAGGCTTTGGCTGTGGTAGGCAACGGTATGACCACTTTATCATCCAGAATGTATTCACTGGGCAACATGGTGTCTTCCGCAATTGACATAATACAGTAAGTTGGGTCTATATCACAACATGGACAGTCACAATTACGGGCAGTAATAATACTGAGGTGGATGTTACAAACTCTACATTCTGGCCATGTGCAAATCTGTTTATAGCATTCGATCTAACAGAAAGACAGATAACAATGGCACGTAGAGATGAGAAATATACCATGTTGCACACTGAAAAATTAGACAAATTACGTTTCACCGTGGCTGAAACACCTTCCACTAACTGGATAATCCATGGTTACATTACCCTACGGGTCGCAACCTTTCAATTCCAATATTGTCTCCAATACCAAAAGGTAGGCATATATGAAGCTCTAGTGGAAAGATAGTTGCACGAGTATTGGGAGTTACCATTCAGATTTAGAGGCAGGAATGGGGATACAGAAGTTTTTCTTAGTGGCTCCGACTGTGAAGACTCCTTAAGCGACTCCTTAGTTTGTAAGGACATTTCTCTCCACGGGGCATGCAATGCTTCAATGGCAAACTTGTCTTATCTGAAGGGTTCCCCAGCTGCGGTGATTCTTCCTATAATCAGGTTGCTCTAGAATGGGAGCTATTTGAGGATGAATGATGAAGGTTGCTGTGGAATAGAACTGGGCATCGCTTATCTAGTTACGGTCAATTCCATAGTCACTTGTTGTACACATGTACTGTTTCCACCTGCCCACACAGTTAGGGAGGCACCGCTAAGGCCTTCAATAAACGTTTCCAACACAAAATTTGATTCGCTAAGCACACTGAATGCCATGCTTTTGAAAAAAGATGTTGCCTTAACTTCAGCCAAAGAGACGTTTGATCTCCAGGTTGCAAGAACCTCGTCTGAGATACAGGCACTACTCCATATTAACTTTCCGCTGCATTTTGAGGAGCTGGTCCATCGTATCTTTAACATGTCTGAAACTAAAGGAATATTGCACTTTTCTTAAATGTATCAGCTCTGGTTTGGTTAGCACATTTCAGACGATATTCGGAGTTATACCATCTTTCATACACTCCATGTTGGGAAGTGTTTTTGGAGGGCTCCCGCTTGTCCTGCTACTTGTGGCGGGAATACTGATTTTATTCTATCTGCTCCGCAATGGATATCCCAGTTCAACTCAGAATGGAGACAGCACTACTAGTGCAGTGTTGTTGTGAGCGCATGATACACAGCTTTGGCACACCTCGGATTCAAGAACTAAATGAGCACTGGTTCTTGTCATTCAGGCAGGTCTGGCTTGACTGCATACAACCTGTCTTCTGCTTTGCAGCCACAAATGCGTCCTGGATATATCGCTCGGATCAGAATTGGTTGCACCACCGGACATTGAAGTACTGATGGGCTCCTTAAAGGCCCATGCATATTGCCATCCCCAACGTAGTCCATTGATGATGAATGAATTCTTAGAGCCACCCTGGGATGCTTAGGCTCCTACGGCCAGATGTACAATGGAATTTTCCATCCGTAAATGGGTTTTAGACCCGTTTGAGCATGCAAAAATCCTGTGTGTCATGTACTAACCCTATTTTGCGAGTCGTAAATATTTTGCGACTCGTAAAATAGGGTTTAGTGACCTGCTATTAGGAACCCAAACAGCTATGTAAGAATGTTTTGCAACCGCAATTGCAAATGTGTGGGAATGCATCCGCAATAACTTTTAAAGGCAGGCAGTGCCCTTAAAAAATGGAAATTAAAAGTTATATATTTTTTAAAAATGCATCTGGTTTTCCTTCAAGGAAAAAGGTCTGCATCAAAAAAAACTGCCGATATATATTTTTTTGGAGGCGTCAAGATGGCGGACGCACTCTAAGAGTGCTCTGGACCCCCTACGTCATCCGCCTGGCATTCGCCCATTCTCGGCTGCAACCTACCTTCTCCAGATGAGGAAATTGATCCCTCGCACTGTCCGGTCTGCTCCGATCCCTCTTGCGAGCGGATCGGACTCCTCCTCGCCGTGAACTGCCTTCTTCCCTCCGCCAGCTCTCAAAATGGCAGCCCCTGCGGCTACCGGCGCCTAAGCGGGCACTCCCCTGCCTGGCGGCCGTGCCTGCTTAAGGCACGGCTCACCGGAGCCTTCGACATGGACGTCTTCCTCTGGGGACCCCCCCACCCCGGAGATCCTCCGGTGCTGGGGCAGCGTGAGGTGACCGCGGGGGCCTGCGCTGGTGCCCACATTGAACTGGACGGCGCTGCGGCCAGGTAAAGCCCGCCGCCTCGGCTGTCACCACCGGACAGTGGTGCTCCTGTCTGATGCCCCGCTTGGACCTGCTGCCGATCGGGCTGCCTGGCGGGTTGGCGGGGCTCACCGAGGCCAATCTTCACAACCTGGAGCTGCCGCCGCGAGCGGGAGAGAGTCACTCTTCACCCCTTGAGGCCCGCGGCTCTGCTTCTGGGGCTGCTGTGTCCTCCCCCAGAGGGATCTGAGCGGTTGCTGTGGGACCGCCTGGACTCTAGCGACAGCCTTCGGGCCCGCACAGACGGTGAGTGGGGGGACAAGCCACTAAGTTGGGTGGCGGCCAGGGTGACAGGGCTGTGCTTTGGCCCCCCATTTCCTCCCCCCTCGAGGGTGCCTCTGGTGGTGTTGTGGTGGGGCCCTGCTGGGCGGCGACTCTTGGCTGTCTCGCGCCGCCTTCTCGGCCGCTCGGACTGGTTGGAGGCGGCTGTCCTACCTGGGGTTCTGGGGGCGCCCTGCCCAAGGTGGTGGCCCTGGTGGCTGACGTGCTGGGGATCAGCCACTGTGTCAGGTGGCAGGCGGAGCAGGGACACCGGCGCTCCGGCCCCCCCCTCCCATGGTGCACTACTTTCTGGGGGCGCCTTCGCGAATCCACCAGCCTAGAACCGCATCGCCTTGGACTGGCCCCCCCTACACCTAACTGAGTCCTCCATCTGCCGCTGTTGTACCGGAGTGCCGCGGAGGCCTCCCCTTGATGCTGGGCCCGCCGGCCCCTGGGTTGTCTGGCCTCCTGGGGCTGCGCCGGGAGTTCCGCACCGACCATGACCCTGCCACTTGACTGCTGCTGCTCCCGTTGAGGAGGCCTGGGTCCGGCTGAAGTTGTTGTGTGGGGTGCCCTCTCTATCCTGGATCGCACTCTGTCCCTGTCTGTTCTGGACAGTTTGTGTGGGCCAGGGGTTCTGTCGCGGGCCCTTCACTGCTCCGGGCTGTTCCCTCGGAGGTGAGGTCATCTGCTTCAGACTTTGAGGCCGGGCTGGAGACGCGTGGCGGTGGTGGGTGTTAGGCCGGCCTGGCCACCCTTTGCTGAGGAGCTCTGCCTGGCCCCGTGGGTGGTTCCGAGACACGATTCACTTCTGTCTCTGCCGGGGACCCAAGGGGTTGGACTTGGACGCCTGGGCCCGAGCATCGACGGCCTAGGTGTCCGGGTGGCCCACTTGCTCCCCAGCGGATCCACCACCCACCTGGAGATGGGCAGGAACTGCCCCGTCCAGAATCCGGTCCCTCCAACCCAAACGAAAATTGACCAATTTACCACATCGGACAGGGACCCGGCAGGTGAACCACCTGGCACGCCGGGTGCCGCTGGGGGAGATCTCTCCACCATCCTTCAAGCGATAAGCACCTCTCAGGCCTCAGTAAAATCGAAGATCGGCGAGGTGAGGGGTGGATGTGGCTCTCATTCGCCAGGACCTGCGCAATGCCACAGCGCGCATCACGGAGGCAGAATCCCGGATCTCCATAGTGGAGGACGACATCACCCAGCTTAAGACCCAGGTGGCCCGTCTCAAGACCTAGACCTCGGAGCTCCACCGTAGGGCCGAGGACGCAGAAAATAGATCTAGGAGGAATAACCTGCGCCTCCTGGGGTTTCCTGAGGGAGTGGAGCAGGGCCACGCCGACATGTTTGTGGAGACCTAGGTGCGCTCCTGGATGCCCAAGGATGTCTTGTCACCATAGTTTGCTGTTGAACGGGCTCACCGATCCCTGGCGCCCAAGTCTCCGCCTGGGGCCCCTGCCCGACCCATAATCTTGAGGGTCGTCAACTTTCGAGACAGAGGCAGCCACGGCACATGGGCCATTGCACTACCAGAACAGCAAGATAATGGTCTTCCCAGACTACGCCAGGGAGGTGCAGGCCCAACGTCAGACCTACGATGAGGTCAAGCAGAAGCTTCGCAACATGGGTCTCCGATATGGTCTCCTCTTCCCGGCCCAGCTCAAGGTCATCTTCCAAAATAAGACCCTTTTCTTTGACAACCCTAGGGGGCGTGGACCTGGCTCACAGAGGAAAGGCCCCTCCTGCCCCGGCCGGCCTCCTCCCCCACCCAACGGGCTCCTCAACAGTCGCACCCGACCCTCCCCAAAAACCAGAGGTGCCAGACGAGGTCCCGCAGGAAGACCGACCGTCGTGGGGCGATGTCCCAGAACCCTCCATCCCAAGCCTCGGTCCGGGATTCCAACACTCCTCGCCCGACCACCTCACTGATTGACTTGAGTGACCACCCGGGTCCCTCGAACAATTTGCGCCACGCCATATCTGACTCTGACCTGTCTAGGAGCCAGATGCTCAGAGGAACTGGAGAATCTGAGGTCACCTGAACGATAACACACGGCAAGAGCGCTTTCTCATAACCCTCGGAGGCGCCCAAAAGGCAATGGTCTTCGAACTCCCCACGAACGGGGTGATCTACTCTCCTCGATACCAATGGTTCCAAGAACTACTCTCTCCTTCACTCCATGGACTCAACTTGCATTCTTTGTTGTTTACTTGCCCAGCGTGTAGTTGCAGCTGTTCACGATTCTCTTATCCGAACACGTGGAGGGGGGTCTATCTCTGCCACAGTCATGTTCCGCTAATCGTTCTAGCTTAGCGACCAGTCTCTTGTTGTTTAACTTATTTTTCCTTTTCAGGGCGAAAGATGCTTCACTTTCGGAAGTGTAGGTTGGGGGGCAAAGGGAGGGGGGGGGAGACCGTTGTCTCCAGTTCGTTTGTTGTTTTTAGCCGCCCATGGGCCTCTGTTCTCTGTTCCTTTTGGTAGCTACACATGCATACATGCCACTAGCGACAACACAAGACTCACCTTGATGCACACCTCCTGCCCAGAAGCCCCGGCTAAGGGAATACGTTCACACTGGGACCAGACACTACCTACGCTTGCACCTCCTCTTCCCTATAACACTCAACACGATGGCGTCCACCTTACCTAGGCCCCTCCACGTGCTTTCGTGAAATGTCAACGGCCTACCAGACCGCATAAAACGCACTGCTGTCCTTCGAAGCGCCCACCGGTACGCACCAGATATCCTGTTCCTGCAGGAAACGCACCTTCTGGGCTCACAATGTAATTTCCTCGCCCAGTATGGGTTCGACAGGGTCTGGCACTCTTGGTTCACACGGGCTCCCAGGGGGTGGCCATTCTACTCCGGAAAGGGCTGCCCTTTACCCTGACACAAGCCGACACTGATGCACAAGGCCGCTATGTGGCCCTGACGGGTAGGATTGAGGGACACCCCACGAATCTCCTATGCACATACATCCATCCCACCGTCATGGCCACTGCCCTCCGTTGCCTCACACTGGTGCTTTCCTCCTTTCCACAAGGCCTGACGGTGATAGGAGGTAACTTCAAAGCTGTTTTACAGCCTTCACGTGACACAATGGGTACCCCATTGGCGGCCCGCCTTGCCTCTGCAAAACGCCTATCTGACTGGTCCTCGGCCCTGGGTCTCTGCGACGCCTGGAGGGTGTGGAATCCCTGCAAGGTCCAATTTACACACACGTCGGCGGCTCACCACACCCACTCTCGTATCGACCTGTTTCTACTATCGGCCATGGAATGTCAATTGATGTCCGGGTCCACAGTCTTACCCAGGGGTATCTCAGACCACACCCCCGTCTCCCCTCATCTCGGACACCCCCCGGCGGTGCCCGTACGGTATGGCAAATGAATGCCTGGTTCCTGCAGGACGCAGACTTCGCGGAGACCCTCGGGCAGGAACTGCAGCAATATTTTTCAATGAATGTGGGCTCGGTCCCCTCGGGCACGCTGTGGGAGGCCAACAAGGCCGTGATGCGTAGGGTGGCTAGGGGTCGGATCCACGCGAAACACCTGGAACAATCCACCCGACTCACGCAGCTGGAGGCCCAGGTGGCACAGCTGGAGGATGCCCAGGCTACCAATGATCGCGACGACTCCACCCGACAGCTTACACTAATCCAAGAGGAAATTTGCCGGATCTCGATGGAGTCTGCTAAAATGCTTTGGCGTTCTTCGGTTGCGCGTGTGTACGGTTGGGGTGACAAAAATGGCAAACTTCTCCACAATCTGGTGTCCTACCCTAGAGCTAATCACATTATTCTCGAGATTCGGGATGGAACCGGAACTCACCACACTACCTCCCAAGACATTGCCCGGACGTTCGTGGGCTACTACGCAGCCCTTTACGCAGCTCACCCTCCCCAGACCTCACTGGCGGCTTTGCTGACCGAGACCGGGACTCAGCTGCCCTGCTTCTCCCAGACGGACTCCGAGTCTCTAGACCGGCCTTTCACCCTGGAAGAGATACACGGGGCTATCTCACTGTTGCGCTCCGGCAAAACGCCCGGGCCCGACGGTTACCCACAAGAGTATTACGCGGCCTACCGAAACACGTTGGTCCTGCACATACAAGACCTGTTTAAGCACGTAGTCGAAGTGGGGGCCTTCCCACCAGAGACTAATGTGGCCACCATCGTAGTCCTCCCGAAGAGGCAGCCTCCCTTCCTTGTGTGTACGGACTACCGTTCCATCTCCCTTATCAATACAGAAGTAAAACTCTTCGCCACCATGGTGACTCAACGGCTACGTCCCCACTTACAAGAACTGGTGCACCCCGATCAATGCAGCTTCTTGTCCGCCCGAGGGACTCGGCACTGCATACGCCGTCTCCACCTCGCCCTTGCGCATCGCCATCTCCTCACCCCATACCTTGCACTGCTTTTCATAGACTTTGAAAAAGCATTTGATACGGTGGATTGGAGTTACCTGGGGGACGTGTTGAAGAGGATGGGCTTCGGCCTCCCTTTCCGACGCCTCATCTGGGTCCTCTACTCCACCCCCAAGGCGAGGGTCCTCATCAACAGCGTGGTGTCGGAGGTGTTCCCTATTCGGAGGGGCACCCGCCAGGGCTTCCCGCTCTCGCCGCTTCTATTCGCACTAGCAATAGAACCCCTGGCTTCCGTCATCCGTCAGGACCCCCTCGCGGCTGGGCCTGGGATCCGCACCAGATCGACAAAATTGCCCTGTACGCCGATGACGTCCTCCTTTTCCTGGCGGACCCGGAGAGCTCTGGCCCGCGATGTCTAGCTGCCCTTTCGGCCTTTGAACGCATCTCTGGTCTCATGCTCAATCCGGCGAAGTCCACCCTAGGTCCCTTGCACTCTTCCCAGGTGTGTTTCGACTGGCAAACGACCATCCGCCTGCGGAGGCAATGTTTCAAGTACCTGCGGTATGGGTGGCCCTCCTCCCGGAGTTCGAGTGGGCCCTGAACATCACGCCCCTGGTCACTTAAGCCAATACGGACCTCCGAAGATGGCAGACCCTTCCCATTAATCCCCTCGGTAGGAGTGCCCTTTTCAGAATGATGGTCCTCCCCGCGTCCTATACATCTTACAAAACGTGACCACTCATCTCCCAGGCAGTTGGTTTCGGAATCTGGATGGCGTCCTCACCCTATTTTTATGGGGAGGAGGGAGACCGTGCGTGTCCCTAGCGCATTGCCGCATACCCCCCTATGATGGAGGAATGGGGGTGACCAATCTCCACCTCTACTATCTGGCCACGAGGCTGATCGTGATCCATGACTGGTTCGCGGGCGGCTGGTCCAACCGGCGTACCGAGTGGAGCTCCGGACGACGGATTTTGCGCAACTCCAGGCTTACCTGTACGGGAGCCCAATCCCATGGGAACTCCCCCTCATCAGTAGAACGGTGCTCATGGCATGGCGAACTGCCCTATGGTATGTTAAATGGGATCGGAAACTCACCAGGCAGACACCTCTGTGGAGTGGGGCCTGGCTAGAGGAGGTCTCATCCCTCCAGAACTTCCGTAAATGGGACCACATCGGGATCTCACTGCTTGAGGACGTTTGGGTGGGGGACCATGTCAGATCGTTTGCAGACCTACAACACCGCCACTCCCTCCACTCCTCCCAATTCTACAAATACTTGCAGTTGAGGCACGCCCTCCAAGTCCACATCCCGTCCCCCACCTCCTTCCCCGAATTTAGTCCCCTGGAGGCCCAAGTGATGATGGGGAACCTGGGCAGAGCGGGGTGTCACGGATTTACCGCTCCTTGGTGACAACGGTCCAGGCGTCCTTAGACTCACTCCGTGCCCGGTGGGAGGGGTGGCTGGGTCCCCTGGAAGACACGGACTGGAGGGATGCCCTTATGGCACCCAAGACCCTAACGACCTCCTCCAAGTTGCATCTAGTCCAACTCTACTACTTCCACACGGCATACCTTACCCCGGTGCGTATGTTCAGTGCTCGCCTGCGGCCCTCCCCAGCGTGCCCGCGCTGCAACCACGCCCCAGCCGATTTTTACCACATGGTGTGGCAATGCCCCGCTCTTGCACTGTTCTGGGCGGGGGTGGAGCATGAACTTACACAAGCTCTAGGGTGGGAGGTCCCTCATGACCCGCTACGCCTGATCCTGGGAGTGTTCGATGGCCTTGATGGATCACGGACCGACAAGCGCTTTCTGGGCACGGCAGTGGCGGTGGCAAAGCGTGATATCACTGCGCTTTGGTCCCAGGCCAAGCCGCCCACTGTGAGGGTCTGGAGGCATGGGGTGGACTGGTGTGATACCCAGGAGGAGCCCCTCTGCGAGGCCCGAGGTTGCCCAGAACTCTTTGTCAAAATATGAGGCAAATGGTTTAATTTATCGCCAGTGTGAAGGGTCCAAATGGTCGTGTATGTGATGATCAGCGGGCGAGGGTAGGGTTTCGCCCACAAGTGTCGATTGAGTCTAAATCGTATCCCATTTAATATAATGTATCTGTACACTGTGTCCGAATGCTACCAATGTTTTTCTGATCTGAAAAATGTAATAAACTTGATTATCAGAAGAAAAAAAAATCCTGCTTTATTTAAAAACAGTCCAGACATGGAGGTCTGCTGACCCCAGCAAGCCACCATCCCTGGGAGTGCCCGCGATTCCCAATGGGGTCGCAAATTGCAACAGCCTCTAATATTCATTAGGAATGTCTCAGACACTGTTGTACATTGGAAATTGCGACTTGCAAATTGCGACTCGCAATTTCCAATGGTCGTACATCTGGCCCTTAGTGATTTGAACAACAGTTCTGCGGACAACTTGTGGGATACGATGCCTCCCTCAGCGGCTGCTGTCAGAACTGGGTGGAGTCACCTGTGCTCCATAAACATGCTACGATGTGCGCCTCTGGGAACATCTGCGGGTGTGGGCAACATCAATGGTTGTCTACAACTCGGAACACAAACAATTGTCCTTTTCCGTGTGGGAACAATTGGCCTCTATTTAAAAAACAAAATAGCTTTTTCTTTTTCTAGGCACCATGGCTTTCTGTGTGCTTGGGATGTCAAATGATATAATGACTAAGTCTTTTAATATTTTTTATTGGTAAGCCTGCTTTTAGATACTTTTAAGAGTAGTTGAACATTTTTAAAATTGTCTGCTTGTATTTAGTTAACTTTTTTAGATATCGATCCTTAGGATGAGGAGTGGGTGTTATATTCCCGAGATAGGCCCATGTAGCGAAGCAGCTTATTTCTTACATTGTCCTCACAAATAATATTTACAGCTGTGACCTTTTGCACACATTTGCACACACAATATTGCTAGATTAGTTTCTCTGAAACTAAACTTGTTTTTACATCAAGCTTCGCACAACATTATCACTATGCCCTGAACATCATGTACACGGTCTCGTTTCACAGTATGTACAAATGTCATCACTATCTTCATCTACTGTGCAAGAGCGCTATCTATATATTCCTAACATCACTAATCTATGCGCACATTGAAGGCTGCTATCTATTATAAAAGATGAGCAACCCAATGAGGAGGTACTTCTGCTGACACCGAGGGTACTTGCATGCTGAGAAATCACCACGCAGAGTTCTGACATCTCGTAAGGGGTGTCCAGTACATGACCAAGACAGGGTCCTACACTATATCCCATCAGGTAATGTGGTTTGAACGTCCCTTGGGGGGATTCTTGGCTCCACTCCTACACACACTCTCGGTACACTTAAAGTAGGGTTCGCATAGGAGGAGTACGCTAGATTACTGCCTTGTATTATATGCTTGCATATATACATTGTTTAGCACGATGGTAGAGCTATATCTACTATCTACTATTTACGCTTTTGGTGCTTGTAATCACGTTTATCTACTTCTGTCTCCTAATCATTGCAGCACACATTTTTTATGCAAGAATATTGTGTGTTCAATAATTGAAAACGTCCCACTGTGTATTCTCTGTATATTTCTCTGGGAGTAAGTAAGCACGAGTAACTGAGTGAAAGTCCCCTTAATAGGTATGGGTTCCTCTAGTATTATTGAAATATTAATGATCTCTGCTCTTCTAATAACAGCAGTTCTTAAGATCTGTCTCTACTGATCCAGCCATAGCGATCACAACCCTCTAACGCTTGAGTTGGTTTACTGCACTGAAGTATAGGGAGGGGAGGGCAGGGGCATTCCAAAATTCTGTTATTACCACAAAAGATTAAGCTTGCAGGCTGAAATGGGCAAAGGTGTTACCAGAGACTTTCTTAAGAAGCTTATATGTAGAGTGTGCAGATGAGATCCGGCTTTGTTTGGATATTGGATCACAAATAGAGTGGTTTTAGATGCGTTTGACAAACTAACAAAACATATATGCAATAGTTTAATTATAAAATGCAGGTCCAAAGGCGTTAAGGAGTTTAAGTGTTTCGAAGGTACATGCACTAGGGCCGATAGTAACTTATTTAAAGCCCTTAAGCAATGCCCGAGGGATTAGGCAATGGTTTGGTCCTCTAGGAGGGCCTACAAATTCACAATTGAACAGAGGAATAAGACCATTAGGGCCCAGGCTTGGGAGGCCCTTGATCAGGAAAGCATGCTGACAGACAGTACAACATTCTGGGAAGTGGTTAATAGCCCCTTTTTTCAGTTACAGCAAATGCTAGTACATAGTGTACTATAGCCGCTGATAGATGGGTTCTCCATTTTGAAGGAATATACAGTGACGATGATGCTGGGGGGCCCGACTCAAAGTGGGACATTGGTACAGATAGTGCCCCATTGCATTTTAATAATGAAAAGGTACATAAATCTATTTTGTCTACGGCCGGGGAAAAGCGCCGGGCCTGGATGGAGTCTCGGCGGATCTGTACAGAGCAGAGCCCCTGACCTGGGCCAGGATACTGACTCGAGTATTTAATGCTGACCTCCCCTCTTCCTGGTCAATGGCCATTATTTTACCCATCTTTAAAAAGGGCTTGAAGGATGATCAAATGGCTCGAAGGATGATCTAGCATGTTATCGACCAATCTCCCTCTTAGATTCGGCAGCAAAATGATGGGGCGGAAAGTGGTCCTGGATCGGCCAATCTCCTGGGTAGACAAGTTTTTTGTTTTTTTTTTAAACCGTTTATTACAAAACTCAAAAAATATACAAAGATGGGCCTACAACCTTCCGGCCGGCCGCTAGTAAACAAAAGGAGCATATGATACACATTGTAGAGCGCGCGTTGCGGCTAAGGAAGATGCACAGGAGTTAGCAGCGTTGATAGCCACACCATCCGGACCCCACTGTACGGTTTCATTTTAAACTGAAATAACAACCAGAAAAAACAAAAACCACAAGGCAATCTACAATCAGAAATAGCAGCATGTGCTCCCCTGAGAGGGGGACCCTACCAATCCATAGGAGTATCAAGAAGGGGAAGAGATCAGGATTAGGGCTGGGTAAAACTCAATGCCCGGAACAGGGAAGATGGGTCGGCTACAGGGATGGGGCAGGCGACGGATCGGGCAATAACGGTGGAGTACAGATTCCCCCGCGGTAGGCGTTCCAGGGGCCCCAGACTTTCACCCATGTCCCAGGCTTACCTCTCGCAACATACACCACCTTTTCCTGAAACATGCACCAATCCATATGTTCCTTCCAGGCCGAGACAGTCGGGGACCTCTGAGATCCCCACAGTTGAGCAATATCACGCTTGGCCACCATATATCCCAGAGTCACCCACCACGTCTGTGGCGCCGAGTAGTCGGTAGGTTCCCACACATTCAACAGGCATCTCCTCGCTTCGGGCAGCAGCACAACATGCGTAACCACACGCAGGACCTCATGCACACCACGCCAGAATCGCTCCACCTCCGGGCATTCCCACAATATATGCAGAAAGGTCCCCAAAGCGCCACACCCACGCTTACACAACCCGCCCACAGCATAGCCCATACGCAGAAGCCTCGGCCCCGTCATGTAGACTCTGTGGAGTATCTTGAGCTGGACGAAGCGAAGGCGGGCCGGTATGGCCACCTCTTTCGGGGAGGCCACCGCAAGGGTCCAGTCCTCGTCGTCCAGCTCCAGTCCATCGGCAACCCAAGCCTCACGAAGGGCAGTCAGCAATCCCGTGCGGTCATTGATCAGTTTTTTGTAGATCAGTGAGATCGTGCTGTCCGGAACGTGTCCATCCAGCACTCTATCCTCAAGGGGGGAACACTCCGGGATGGATGCAACGTCCGGGAAGACGGAGCCCAGTGCATGACGGATCTGCAAATACCGAAAGTACTCCCTGCCATGCAAGTGGAATTCCGTCTGCAGCATCTCGAACGTTTTAAATCCTCCCCTCGTCCAGAGATCCCCCACCTTGCTAATGCCTATCATGTCCCACTTCTCGAAGCCCTTCGAGGTCCACAGGGAGCCCAACTGCTCGGACGCGTATAGTGGTGACGCCCGGGTCAGACGATCCTTCCACCCCATCGCCACATTAGCCGCGTGCCACACTCGCACCATGACACGCGTGGGGCCGGTCAGCCGAGCGTCGGGCGTGCTGGAGTAGAGCGCTCGATTATAGTCCCCACCCGGGCGTAGCATCTTATCCATTTCGAATGCCGGGTTTAAAGCGGGCCCATACA
This sequence comes from Triturus cristatus, assembly GCF_964204655.1. Taxonomy (NCBI): domain Eukaryota; kingdom Metazoa; phylum Chordata; class Amphibia; order Caudata; family Salamandridae; genus Triturus; species Triturus cristatus. The sequence continues at coordinate 292,651,414 of NC_140583.1, read as the reverse complement.
GGCCGTGATTAATCGCAGCCAGCTGGGAGGCCCAATAGTATCTTTTGATATCCGGGAGGGCAATCCCGCCGTCATACCATGGGAGCGTCAGCTTCGCCAGGGCGATACGCGGCCTCCCGTCCCAGAACAGGCGGCGCTGCAAACTCTCCACCTCACGGAAGTAGCGCGCTGGGACGGGGTCCATAGTATTCTGCAAAGCGTAGAGGAAGCGCGGCAGAGACATCATCTTAAACAATACCGCCCGGCCAAGCGGCGAGCGGCAAGCGCCGCCAGCGCGTGACATCTTCCTTCAGGCGCTGGAGGGGGGGAAGCAAGTTCCGATCATACCGGGCCTCCGGGTCCAGAGCAATGAAGACACCCAGGTACCGAAATCCCTGCGGGGCGATCTGGATCGGACAGCCCCGCGGGAGAATGGGCGCCTCCCCCGAGAGAACATACACGCACGATTTAGCCCAGTTGATGACAAGGCCGGAGTTACGACCAAATGAATGCAAAACATCAACCAGTACTATAAGTGAGTTACGTGGGGAAGCTAGGTACAAGAGGATGTCATCAGCGTATAGGGATACGCGGTCCCCATGCTCGGGGGTCCAACGGAGACCACGGATGGAAGGCTCCCACCGCAGCCACTCTGCCAGGGGCTCCAAGGCAAGCGCAAAAAGGAGCGGCGATAAGGGGCAGCCCTGCCGCGTGCCCCGGCCCAGCTCGAACGGAGCCGATACTCTACCGTTCACCACCACCTGCGCCAATGGGCCCGAATACAGCAATTTGACCCAGCTGATGAACCCTGCGCCAAAGCCAAACTTCGCAAGCATCGCCCAGATGTATGGCCATTCAAGCGTATCAAACGCCATGGTGGCGTCCAGGGATGCCAAAATGGCCGGCTCCCGTATGTACTGAACACGTGCAAGCACCCCATGCAAACGCCGCAAGTTAAGAGCTGTGTTACGATGGGGAATAAAGCCGGACTGATCCTGGTGAACCAGTTCGCCCACCACGCCGACCAGCCGATTGGCCAGGACCTTGGCGAGAATTTTAGGCTCCGCGTTCAGTAGCGAAATGGGCCGATAGGATGTAACCCGGTCCCGAGGTCTCCCCTCCTTGTGGATAACCACGATTGTAGCCAGACGCTGGTCCAGCGGGAGGGAGCCCACCGAATGGGCCTCCAGGAACATCGATCGGAGATGTGGTGCCAGCGTATCCGGTCTCAATTTGTACAACTCGATGGGGAGACCATTAGGACCCATGGCCTTGCCGGAAGCGACCGAACGTATGGCGAGGGCGATTTCGTCGGAGGTTGGAGCGGCGTCCAACGACACTCTGTCCTCCTCCGAAAGGGAAGGCAGCGCGATATCCCTGAGCAGGGTACGGGAATCCTCTTCAGAGCAGGAAGACACCGGGGAATACACCCCACGAAAATAGTCCGCGAAGCAGGAGACAATTTCTTCCGGCTCAGTAACACACACACCGTCTGTTTTCTCAATCAGCGGGACTACACGACTCGCTCTCTCCTTTTTGTCCAGCCACGCAATCAATTTACCAGCCTTATCACCCACATCATACAATCTCCCCTGTTGCTCTCTACTGAGGCCCCTGGCTGCCTCCGTGACGAGGGCCCTATAGGCCGCTTGCTTGAGTTGGAGGACATGCAATACGGCATCCGTCACCCCACTTTCTAGATTACCCTCCAACTCGGCTATCTCAGCTTCCACCCGGGTCACCTCCTCCCGCTCGCGCCTCCGGGTGTGGGAAATGAGGGACAGGGCCTCTCCTCGTAGTACTGTCTTGAATGCCTCCCACAGTGAGACAGCCGAAGGCACAAACCCCACATTCTCGTCAAAGTAGCGCTGGAGGGATTTAATCAATGCAGCGCGAATAGTGGGGTCGCGCAAGTACCAGGGATTGATCGGGACCACCCTACCCTCACCCCTCGGAAAAAGGTCCAGGTGTAACAGGAGCGGGGAATGGTCCGAGATACCCCGTGCCAAATGGCGCACCTCTCCCACCCTCCCAACATAGGCCGCCAGGACCAGGACATAATCTAGTCGTGAGAGACTACCATGGGCCCCCGAATGGAAGGTATACTGTAACTGCGTGGGATGTTTTAAACGCCAGCAATCCACCAATCCCAAAGTGTCCAATAGACCAGAGAGCCACGCTTGGGCCCGGGGGAGGTCCCTAGGGGGGTGACGATCCACAGTCCCGGAAACCACCGCATTAAAATCCCCCCCCACCACCAGAATCCCCCCCGGAAGGCCAAGGAGGAGGCGCCCCAGGTCCGCAAAGGTAGTCGACTGCAGCCCCGGTGGGACGTATACTGACACAAAAACCACCACTTTGCCCTCCATCCTTCCCACCAAGACCGCGTACCGTCCCCTGTCGTCATGGAGCACCTCATCAATCTCCAGCGGAAGCGAGTTCTTAACCATGATGCCCACACCCCTTCAGCCAGACGTAAAGCCCGAATGGGCCACTAGGCGATAGCCACGCCGATTCATGGCGCAGAAGGAGTTGCCAATGAGGTGTGTCTCCTGCAGAAAAACTACATCGGGCGAGAGTCGCTTCAAGAACTGCAGGACCACCCCACGTTTAATCCTGTCCCCCAGTCCATTCACGTTCCAGGACAACAGAGTTAGTTCCCTACCCCCCATCATAGACAAGAGCCACCATTCGTCCCCCCGAGAGCACTATAGAGCTAGCACAATGATACTTTTGCCTTGTGGTGAAAACGAACAACACCCCCCCATCCCTACCCACCCACCCCAACAAAACTCCCCCCTCCCTGCACCCCTGCATGAGCCCGAACAGCCCCCCCAACGTGCAGTGTGCCTGTCGCCCCATATATATAATAAAAACTAGCTAAGCCCCCTAGAGGAGGAGGGAGAACCCCCAAGAGACCCCACACAACCTCCATAGGAGGGGAAATTATACAGACAGATGCTGAATCGAGAGTGGCAACATTTTTGTCCAGAGTGAAGCCCAACATCACCCCCTCAGTCCCGATCCAGTGTGCCGTCTCCCCCTGCCGCCCCCCCCCCCCCCCCCCAGGTCACGATCCCCAGACAGAGTGTCCAGCCAGTCTCCGGCCGCTTCGGGGCGATCAAAAAAGTGCGTGCGACCCTCTACCTCCACTCGCAGCTTGGCTGGGAACAGCATTGCGTATTTAAGGTTCAAGTCCCGAAGACGGCGCTTGACGCCCTGGAAGCTCAGTCTCTACTTCTGGACCGCTGGGGTGAAATCCGGATAAAAGTTCACCTCCATGTTGTCAAGCTTAACCGGCCCCAACAGTCTGGAGGCTTGCAGGATAGCGTCTCTGTCCCGAAAGTTGAAAATCCGGGCAATGAGGGGCCGCGGAGGGGCTCCAACCTTCGGCCTTCCCCCGGGAACCCTGTGGGCCCGCTCCACCGCGAAGAATTTACTCAGCCCCCGTGGCTGGAGATGGGCAGCGATCAGGTCCTCCACAAATAGGTCCGCCGCCGCTTCCTCCCGTCCCTCGGGTACTCCGATGATGCGGATGTTGTTTCTCTGGGCCCGACTCTCGGAGTCCTCCAGGCGCCGATCCATAAGCGCGCTCGCCTGACTAAGCCGGCGCACCTCTGTTTGTAGCGCCGCCACATCAGTAGTAAGGCCCGATGCGGTGTGGGCCAAAGAATCAACTCGGTCGTTGGTCTTGGAAAGATCGGCCCTCACCAGGCCAACATCCACAAGGACCGAGTCGATCTTCTGTGCCAGTGTGTCGAACCGCTGGCCTACCGAGGCCTTCATCTCGGCAATGGCGCCCATGACATCCCGCAGAGTCAGATCCGTGGACAGGTCCGGGGCATCAGGAGGGTCCTCAGGGGATTTGTGCGGTCCGCCGGGAGATCCCTTCTGGAGGGTATAGCGGTCCATACTGTTGGCCTGATGGGTGGTGCCACGCCGGGTCGGCTTGGTCTTTGCCCGGTCTCCATCTTGTTTGGTGGCCATGGCCACTAGTCTCCCGGTCGCACCAGTCACGTCGTGAAGGGCAGGCAATCAGGGCCACAAGCTCCGGGGGGGACCACCCCCGATCGGCGGGGTGGGTCACAGCCGGCGGGCAGGCCAAGTCTCCCAGCGAGACCACACCAAAACAAAGAGCCCCGCGACCCAACCCTGCAGTGATTGCAAGGGGGTGCGAAAGCGAAAGCGAAAGCGCGGGGTGCGCGACTCGCCAGGCCCGGCCTGCCGCTGTTGTTCACTTTGTCACTGGGTCACCCCTCAGCGCAAATCCGGGGTCTGGCGAGGAGAAGGCCGCAGACTTCAATCGGTGCTCACTCCGGTGTCCGAGGTCCGATTTGACAACGGGAAACGGGTGCCACCTCAGCTCAGGCTCACTAACACATTCCCCTCATCCGAGACAGGATAAATTCAGGATAGTCGTGGGAGGTTGCGGAGGTCCTCGGGAGCCTCGCACCTACGCGGCCATCTTGGTTGCGCGCTAGGCTCCTCCCCGGTAGACAAGTTTAAGATTATTTCAGATCTACAGTATGGCTTTAGACAGGGTAAATGGATGCTAGATTAGTGCATCAACATACATTTGTTGGTGGGGATATATACTATAGCTAAGAAGAGAATCCTGCACATGGGTTATAGTATTTTGCTTCATGGACCTAACATAGGCATTTGATTGCCTCAATAGATCCAAGCTATGGTCAATTCTTCTGGAGGTGAGCCCGGAGACTGACCTAGTGGCTTTTCTACACTTTGCCCATAACAACACCAAGGCTGTGGTGAGATATGAGGATGGTTGTGTGTCAGCATCTTGGGATGTCAAGAGAGTGGTCAGGCAGGGGTGCATCCTGGCTCCCCTGCTGTTTACGCTGTATATTAACAAGGTAGGGGATATTCTCTTGGCTGCTATTAAAGACATTCCGAGAGCTGGCTCTAAACTCATACCCGCACGGTGTGCAGATAATGTGGTGCTGTTTGCCAAGACAGGTGTAGGCCTTTAAAAATTCTTACACGCTTTTATAGATGTTATGGACTCGCTTGACCTTGCAACCAACTTCTCCAAATCACATAGTATGACAATCGTCACTAGGAAGGCTACGAGGCGTAGGTTTTTTGCAGGGGGCTGAATTATTTAAAGTAGCAACCTTTCCCTATTTAGGTGTCTTGTTTCACGAGAATGGGACGTGGGTTGCGCAAAGAGCGCACAAAAATAACATATTGGCAAGGGCAGTGGGGGCCACCATGGATTCCGCAAAAAGACTGGGTTCAAAGCACGTTCTTGCACTACTAAAAGTGGATAGAAAAAATGTCTCCCCATGGCCACCTATGGATGTGAAGTGTGGGGGTATAGGGATGTGAAAGACTTGCAGATGGTGGAAAAAACAATTTTTTTGCTGTCCGCCCCTGCACCCCCGCTTTTAAGTTGCATGAGGAGCTTGGCATTAGATACATCTCTGAATACATCGTAGTTGCACCTTTGGTTCGCTGACTGAGAATATGGTCTTCTCCAGTCTCTACCCTGAATCAACTTGTCATAGCGGAATGTATGGCCGTCAAAGGGGCTTTGTGTATTCCATGGCTAAAGTACATATCAGAGCAGATGAGAAGGCTAGGCCATTCTGACTTGTACAGTAACCCCAAACCTGCACGGTCTATCAGGAAGTTTAAGCATCAGTTTCTGGTCAGGCTGCAAGAGGACAGGGAGGGTGTAGAAATTGCTAAAACCACTGTGAAAATTTACATCACCCTTAGTCCATGTCCACAGGCGCACCCCTTTCTGTCTCTTGTCAGTAACGTTCACCACCGCTTTTTGCTACACAGATTCAGATTGAAACTTATTCATTGGTTACTAGCCTTTCCGAAAGGCTTTCTGAAGCCTGTAGATTCAAGGCCATGTCCATGTGACAACTTCTCTGACCAGGACACTTTGCACTTTACTCTCTTTTGTGAACTTTAGGTCCCTCTCCAGAAAAAATACATTCTACCGTTATTGAGCCCATGTCATTTTGCCCAGGCAAGGCCAGCACTCTTGTACTTGTAGATGCTTTCCTCGCCTATGGTTTCCTTTGGAGTTGTTAGCTTCTTCTCAGGTGCTTTAAGGATTAGGAGAAGGATGCTGTTTGTTTAGTCGAACTTGCACTCTTTTTGATGAAATGTGTATGCACTTCTATATGTGGAATAGTCATAGTATTTTGTGCTTAATGACTCATATCTTTATTTTATCTACTGTAAATATGATTTTAGGAAAATGTATATTTGCATATAGTACCCGTTATGCATCTATGGCTTTTAAATGTCTTGTTATAATAACTGCTCTTAGTACATTTATATTTATTTTTGTGCTATAATGGCTTTTATTAGCCGAATAAACAATCTTTTGACCTTGACCTTGACTGATTGAAAGGTTCAATACTGTTTCCAGGGTTGTCATGGTCACTGGCTGCTAGAAAATCATTCACTCCCTGGTAGGATAGGGGGCTTACAGTGGCACTGTGAGCTAGCTGCTCTATAGGCCAACATATCCTGCAGCGGTGTACGGAATCAGTCTTGACACCCAGCACTCAGTTTATGTTGTCCAAGCAACGCGCAGGTCCTATAGATTGGTAGAAACTACACAACAATGTAGGAGGTGTCCCCGCCACCAGCTCGATCCCCTCTTGGGGGGGGGCGCTTTTCAGGGCATCTTCCTTGGGCCTTTTCGTTCGATCCATGTTCGATGCAGACAGGGGAGAGCGAGGCTCTACCAGGTGCAATAGTCAAAGTCACTGGCAACAGGGCGAGGAGGTGGTGCACAGTCAATCACTTATAGAAGTGGTCGTAGGGGAGCACAATGTCGACGATATGCTCTAGGGCCACCACTAGAGGGAAAGCATCTGCACCACCACACAACAAAGGGAGCAGCAGTCAGGAAGTGTCCCGTAGGCAGTAGGGGCAATCCCCTGCCAATTAGCCCCGTAGCTCAGCTGGGGTTGCACTGAGAATCCAAAGTTCAAGTATCAGGGGGAGAGAGAACCTCGTCAGGCTGGGCCCATCAAGCACAGCAGCAAGTACAGTGTTGGCAGCAGTTCACCTTTAAGACAGGGCAAAATATCATACCTCAGGAGCTCCAGCCCTCCATGCAAAGCACAAGAAAGTGAGGCATGGTCCGTGGTAGGGAAACCCAGAATTTGCGGCTGTTGCCCCAGAGGTCATCAGTAAGGAAAAGCAGAGCTGTCCTGTGGCCCAGCGCCAAGCACCCAAGGGCCTCTGCCATCCCCAGAGCCAGCAAGCCTAAACACAGTGGGCTAAAGAGGCTGCCCCTGGCATCCGCCACACTCTTCAACCGGTAGCCGGGAGCGATCCAGCCATTAAGAGGTGTCACGGCGTTCACACAACTCCTGCAGCTCGACAACAACACTAGTCCACAAAGTCCAGTGTCAGAAGGTCGAGAGAAGTGGTTTGTGCCTCTGCTGCCGAGCAAGTCCATGGGGAAGGAGGAGGGGGATGGGGGGGGAAGGGGACAGCCTCGCTGGGAAAGCCACCCATGGTGCCAATCCTACCGCACGACTCCTCCTACAACTATGGAGCCGCCATCTTGCCGTCTGGAAGGGGGCACCCACACACATCTTCCTCCGCTCCCCGCAGGCCCAGTGTGCCTGTCTCTGCTCTCATTGCCTCTACTATGGTGTTAGCAGTCCGGGGATGCCAGGGCTGGCAACCAGTGCTGGTTGTTGTGGGCGAGAAAGGCTGGAGGTTCACCAGGCCAATGAGGAGCTCGCCCCGCAAGCTGTTCACAGCATGGCTGCTAGCTCCATCCCCCCCCCAGCGCTGCATACCCCTGTAGTTAGTCTAGAGTCAGGACAGGGAAGGCAAGACTGTCTGAGGACTTCAAAGAGAAAGCTCTAGAAGCTTCTCCCACTTCAAAGGAAGGCCATGGTATAAATATTGGGACCCAGACACCAACTCTTCAGTACACTTCTGGGCTTGGGGATACTCTGCCAGGAAGAAGGACTGCAGTACTGCTAAAAAGGACTGCCACTCTGGTGGAATGCTGCCCTGCTGTGCTGACCTGCTACCTGCTGCCCTCTTGCCTGGGTGAGAAGGACTGGAGATGCACCTGTTGAACACAGGCCCCAAAGTGAATCCAAGTGCTAGTTGGCTGCCCTCATGACTAGAACCTCAGGGTTAGAAGGCACCAACAACCTTGAACCCGCACTTGGACTCTGCCATCTGTCAGTCCTACCCTGCTAAGTGCTGCCTCCCCAGTCCTGGACCCTTGGAAGTTGGCCTGAAGGTGCGCTGCCAGCGCATCTATAGATCCAGCAGTACTAACGCAACTCCTCTACTACCTGGGGCAATCCTGAGCATAACCGGCGCATCGTCTCTGCTGCAAGGGTTCTTCCAGTGCAAGAACTCCACATCGACCCCTGCAGCCCACATCAGAACCATCAATATGTGAAGCTCCACCAAAGTAGACCCTTGCATCACAAATATTTTTTCGACAGCAACCTTGACGATGAAGCACGTTCTTGCATCGCAGCCTGGCAGCTCATCGGAACTGATGCATTGCCTCGGCTGTGCAATGCATCCTCAAAGCCGGAATTTTGCATTGCAAGCCCTTGGCGACAGAATCCTCAACAACAATGTGGGACCTTGCACCACAGCTACGCAGCTCCTCGGGAACCGATGCATCAACTCAGCTGCGACACGATTCCTTGGTGCGGGATCTCACAAAACCCTACAACCAGGACCTACGGTACTCTCGTGAAGCGGGCCTAACTGAGTCCCTGTAGCTGGCCCGCGCTCCGTCGTGGTCGGCTTGAACATGTGACTTTGTCTTGGTCCAGTGCAACCAGGTATCCGCAGTTGGCACTTTATGCTTTTTGCACTATTTTCACTAAAATCTTTAAAGTTGCATATCTCCGGTTGTACCACTTGGATTTTTGTTGTTTTGTTCTGGTTTTATTTATTACAAATTTCTCTATTTTTCTAAATTGGTGTGGGCTTTTTCTTGTGTTATGTTTACACTTTATTACTACTTGAAGTGCTTCATAAATACTTTACACATTGCCTCCAAGTTAAGCCTTGCCAAGTTAGGCCAAGCTACCAGAGGGTTGAGAACAAGTTAATTTGAGGTTTGCTTGTGCCCCATTCTGACAAGGATGGTGGTCCTGCTCAAGTAGGGTTTCACCCCTCTGAACCAGTAACTGAATCTGTCACAAGGCCCAACCAGAGAACATATTAGAAAAAATCAGGAGGTATGAAAGTACACATGGTAATGACACAGATGTTTGCCAGAAGTGATGGTTCTGATATTGAAAGAAAGGAACTTAAAAGAAAGCTCTTCAAAAGACTCAAAAAGAGAAAATTATAATGCACTGAGAACCAAAGGAGCATCCCAGGGGGAACCAAAGATCAGGAAATGGGTCTCACGCTAACAACCAAACGCTAAATAGTCCAACAGTTTAAGGCCCTAAGTCCTTCAAACAACATCCTAAGTTATCTTATAACAATATATACTTGTGATTCAAATTGAATATCCCTCAGACACGTGTTCTTGAACAAGTATATATGGGATTGCTCAACTGCTTATCTCAGATTGGTGAATGCACAAAGTACATCTCACAGAACCCAATATATTGTTATAAAACCAAAGACTCAGTGCTGTTTCAAGAGTATTTGAGTATTTGAGGTAACGCTAATCTTGCTATGCATTGTGCAAGGCAGAGATCCCCCTGGACCAAAATTGGGGACGGGCCATAGCGGTAAGAGGTGCCAAAGCACTCAAGCACCAGAACACTAAGATAGCATTGTGTGCATACTTGAATGTTGTGTTTAGTTCTAGTATGCATTATGGTACTTTTCTTCTACAAAGTCAACACTGGGTTGAACAAATATTTATTATCCTGTATTTGATCAGACTTGAAGAGAACTCATTTTATAGCCTTATTCGATAATGTTTAGAACTCAGTGATATGACATAGACAAAAGCCAGGGGTTATCGAAATGGGAGAGTCTTCCCATTCCTGGAAGAGAAGAGAAATCTGTAATCTCTGCATAGCCAGGAACTGGGAACTTTGGAGGGTGAGGAAGGAGGTCTAGAAGACAATTTGCAGTAGTTTTACATGTCTTAATGACCCTTGTAAGAGAAGGGAGAAAACCTGAATCCCTTTGGAAAACTGAAAAGGACAAAACCTTCTGAAATCATACTTTTCCATTCACTCTTAATTAAATCTTTCAAGAGGTGATGAATAGGAAGCCAGGGAACTGGAACCTTTTGAAACTGGCGAACAAGACCCTGCTGCTACTAGGAACAGGCTCTGCTAGGGGGAACCACCCATTTCCACAGACAGACCTTATCACAAAGTATTTGCTTGTGGAATCCTGAAGGGAAAAAGCCTTTTGCTCTGATGATGAGGAGGAAGAGGAAGAAAAGTCTCTTTGTTATAATCTTTATACAGTAAGCCAGAAGATGAAAGTAACTTCTTCACCCTCTCCTCCTTTGGGGGCTTTGAATTCACCCTCAAATATGCCTTTATGGAGAAGACTAGTAGCCACATCTGCTCCAGCTGGATCTTTGTGAGGCTGGTACCCAGAATCACCAGGATGAGTGAGATAGTTCACCTGAGGAAGAAACTCCATTTTGTAGAATACTTGCCCGGAATTATTAAAAAAAACAGTTGTCACAACAAAAACATCCTCCCTTTAAATAGGGCGAGGAATACCTTTAAAAAATTTCAGGATACAGCAACAACCAGCAGAGAAGGTGCAGGATAGGATGCAGGGTTGTAGAATAAAAAAAAATCTACTTGTCCATGGGACAGGTTGCTTCATAAATCTACTTGTCTTGTAAAAATATCCACTTGTCCCGTTGGTGTTACATAGTGTAGGAACAAATTATGGCAGAAAGCTCATTATATAAAAGCTTTGATATTAGCCTTTCTGATTATGGCAGTCCTCGAACTGTAGTAGGGTTTGAAATGTAGAAATGTCCTTATTTTGCCCCCTTTCTGCACATCTACATATTAGGGCTGGGGGTAGCCTTTAGCAATAGTTCCGGGGTTGGAATGCCCTTTTAAGTCTGTGCAAACCGACTAAAGAGCATGTTTTAGAGGTATTCATCAGCTCTTCTCTAATATTTTCCCATACTGAGAAAGGTTGGAAATTTAGTCCAGACAATGGCAAAAGTAAAACTTCTTCCAGGGTTGGGAAAAAGTAGTTGGAGGGAAAGTGAACTAGTAAACGCTCAACAGATTTTTGCATGAGCAAATCTACACCTGCATTTTGCTCGTGCTAAAAAGTAGTTCACACATTTTTTTCTAAGAGTACTGTTTCCTGGCCTACTTCTGTATATTCTTGTGAATTTATGAAAGCCGTAAATCTGCACTAATGCAAGGACATATACCATGGGTGCAATTTTGTCACTTTCTTTAAGAACTAGGCCCCTAATTAGGTTTGGAGGTAACCATGACCTTTATTTTTCATAAAAATGATTCATCCATACTTCCATCCATGGATCTATCCATTGGCTTCTTCTGTTTCATAAGGAGCATATCGGCACACAAAGTGGTTTTGTTCAGTGCCAGGGACTACTGTGACAATGTGTGCTTTTCAAGATCAAACAATATTATTATTTTTTGCTATAATAGTGAGGGCCAGGTAGCTCCCAAAAAGTTTAACAAAACCCATATCAAAACAAGACACTCACTGAGAAAACCAAAAGGCTGACCACAACTTTCAGACCTATTTACTTTGACAATGCTTGTTTATTTTCATGTTTCCCATGATCTTTTTGAAACTATTTGCACCGATTTTCCTTTAGGAATATTTTTGGGAGATACTAGCATGCATGAACACATTTTACTAAATGATGCTTCAAAGAAATGTTACCTACAATTTGACAGTTTGTTCTTCCTAGTTGCATTTTTTGTGAACATTTAATTTTGAAAACAAAGGATTATAAATCTTGCTTTCAAACTTCTGCAGATATTTGTATCTAATTAGAGCAGGCCGGGAACATTGTATGTAGACTCATATTTTTTAACTTTGCAAAAGTGTGTACACATTTTTACACTGGACCCACTGTCAGTAGTGCAGTCTGTGCTTACAACATTTCCTTAGAGCATTCACCCCAATAAGAAAGGCTTTGTACTAGCTCTTGCTCAATATGGTGTAAGTACATAGTCAGTGGAGTGACGCGTTATCCAGTTTAGTTAGACGTGCAAGGCATCACAGTTACTATTAATCACAGACCTTGATAATCCGCTCTGGTCTTTCGCTAGATCTGCTCATACCAATGTGTAAAAAATGTGTTGTAATGTCCAATTGTTATGATATCTATAAGGTTTATTACAGGGCTCGACAAATCTAAAAAATCTTACTTGACCTGCAGGTCGAGTGAGTAGACTTTTTTACTCGACCTAACATCAATACACTCGACCCACAAATTGATCGCATATGAATTTTTTTCAAAACATTTGCAGCACTAACAACCCAAGAAAATGTTGGCCAACCAAATTAGCAGCACATTTTATTAATTTATCACCCAGTACCTCCCTAAGATGTGTGTATCAAAGTGCCGTGGTGAACGTTTCTGCGAACATACATGGCAAAAAATACCCCATAAACTTTAACATGTCACTGAAATAACATACATGACAACATATCAGGCACTTACTTGTTAGTGAAGATGCTGATGCTCTGAACTAAGGGTTGCGTTCTTCATATGCAACGCTGCCTTCTGTCCTTGCTATTCTGTCTTGAAATAACTTTGTGCAACAGGACCAATGTACTTGTATCAATCGAGGTTGAAACAGACTGAGCCATCGGTATTTATGGCCAGAGATCAAGTGCTTGTTCTTTCAAATATAGGGACAGTTTTGCATATTCATGGACCTGGAAGGCTGTGTCAATGTGATTGTCATTGTCCTGTGTTTCCTCTCAGCGAAAGCACTAATGTTCGGGATGAAAGTGTCAACTTTTGAGCTGTCCACTTGTATTTGCATTAGCGCTCCGTCAGCTTGTCGCTCATTTTGTAATCAGTTTGTGCTACCAAGTCCTCAAAGTTTCATTTAGATTGCTGTAGCTGTGGCAGTGCTTAATTTGTATTAAAAAAAAGTGCCAGGGCCTTTGTCAGGAGTCCATTGGCTTGGCAGTTCGGGCTGGACTATTCCCATGAGGCACAGGGGTCAAGACTGATTTGCATATAGCCAGTCCTGAACTGGGGTGGCGAACAGTGAGCTAAAGAACGATGATGGATTCAACCCAGGTCTGTGACTGGGGGTGAGTGTCTCCAAAGTAGACAAACAGCTGCTCCACCATGGCAAATTGTAAGAAGTATGGTCAAGACTGATTTGCATATAGCCAGTCCTGAACTGCGGTGGCGAACAGTGAGCTAAAGAACGATGATGGATTCAACCCAGGTCTGTGACTGGGGGTGAGTGTCTCCAAAGTAGACAAACAGCTGTTCCACCATGGCAAATTGTCAGAAGTATCATTGACAGACACCAAACAGTGAATGGTAAAACACAACGCACCAGCATTTACTAACTTTTTAAGGAAAATGGTGCTGATTTGAACATAGAGAGTAGCAATAACTCAGTCGCTATCTTCTGACTCAGTAACAGTCTTGTTTTGACAAGGATGTTTGTGGCCCATAATATGTCTTGTGCCTGGATTTGCTAAAAGCCGATGCAAAACGGCTGGGTTTGGATCAAAAGTGTCTAACTCCGGCCCATCTACTTGGATTCGCATTAAAGCAGACATGGTGTCACTTTTAAGGGACGTACGGAGCTCATTTTTTATACGGTTCATGCTGCTAAACCCCCGTTCACATATTGCTGTTGTTGGACTGATGGAAAGCATGATTTCTAAAATTGGAAGGACATTTTTAACTTCTTCTGGGCGTTTTTTCAATAGCTGAGTGAAGAGGGATACAGGCTTATGCAACGTCATCCGATGAAAGACGTACAGTTTAAAATCTAGCCACTCTCCAGGGGCAGACTGAATTTCTTCATCAGTAAGTACCTTTTTGTAGCATATAACAAGGTCCTCGAATTCTTGATCCCCAAAACCTCTAATCTTTTCAACAGAGTCTGGCCACAAAGTAAAATCAAAAATGTTAAACAAAGAATGCAGCTTGCCTGAGATGTGCTTCAGAAATCTGTCACTTATAAAAGAAAGAGCATTCTCTATTAACTCAGTAGTGTCTTCCTTGACACTAGTTTAATTAGAGCTGCCTTTTCTAGCAGGCTTTACCTGTGTTAGTAACGGGACCCCTGCAAAATTTCCACCTTTAAAAAGCAATTGAAATTGTGTTAGTGCTTTTCCTAGCTTTGTTTTTAGCTGTATTAGCTTCTGTTGAAGCACCTCAATCCTTCTTGCAGCTTCAGAAATAAGACTGTCTTCTTGTTGAAATGCTTTAGACACTTGCTGAAGCAGCTCTGTGAAGTCTATCATGAAGTGCAAGAAATAAAGAAACTTCTCTGATTTCATGTCATGAAGCAATCCTTTGGCTTTGTTTGAATATTCATCACTACCAGTAGCAAGGTGCTTAAGATGAAGTACTGTAGATTCCCAGTTTGTCTTAAGCGCTGTTACTGCCCTGTGCTGACTTGCTACCCATCTGATTTGCTGCAAGCCACCAAAATGTTTTAACTGCTCTTCCAGATTATCAGCTATCTCTTTAAGTTCCCTTTTCCACTTAGGTGAATAATAATATAGTTTGAAACATCCTTTGAGCACCTCTTCAAATTTGGATATGTATGAACTTTTTCTTTTAACATCACACACAGCAAGCTCTAGATTGTGAGCTACACAGTGCACAACTGCAATGTGATCGCAATTGTCCCATCCTTGATGTTTGGACACTTCGTCCAGTAGCTGCTTCACAGCACCAGATTTACTACCGAGGTTCACAGCAGCTCCATCTGTATTCAGACCAATGCATTTCTGGCTCAGAATATCCAGAGATATGCCCATGCTTTCCAGGCCAACTATTAAAGCATTTTTCACTCCGGATGCAGTGGAGTTTTTCATGCTGACAATGTCACACAGATGGGTAACAAGGGTGCCTTCACAAACAAATCGTACATAAATCAGTTCCTGTTCCTGAATTCCTTTGTCAGTTGACCCATCTGACAGAACACTGAGGAACCTAGCATTTTCTATCTGGGATCAAATTGTCATTTTTAGGGTCTCGGAAATTGCTATTACAAAGTTACGGCATGCATGATCATTCGTATAATTTTCGAAATTCCAGTCAGGATTGTTCTTTTTCTGCAGTGTGCAGAGTTTTGGAAACTTAATAAAAGCCTCACCTTCTTTTGCAAGATAATAGGCTGTATTAAATAAAATGTTTAAGTGCCTGATATTTTTTTCATGCATTTTTGTGATCGATTTGGCTATGCACGTCTCCTGTGGGTTTTGAATTGCAGCTTCATGTAATATGCATTTTTCATGTGATTTGCTCTTGTTGTGCCATTCCAACGTCTCCCTTTTGAATTTTTCTGTCACACCAACATATAGGGAAGACCTAGTATGTGCGAGATGAGGAAATTTCCTGCAAACTCCACAATACAAAACTTGAGATTTTTTAAAACTGGTCTCGACTAGGACAGCTCCATTACTTTCCTTTTCTTCAATCACTGCCCACTTGAAATCTTCAAGCCATTTCTGTTGTACAACTCTCTGTCCTGTTTGATCATACTCCCTTTGCTTTTGGTGGATTTCTTCTAATGACTTCCTTTTCCCAACTGCTGAACTCTCTCCTGCATTATTCAGTGGCGTTTTAGCTCCAGTGGGTTTTCCCAACCTCAACCTGATGTCTGCCATTGCAGCTGCACTCTCTGCCTGTTGTCTGCCTTGTCCTCACTAGATAGCCAGCACTGCTTCTGTCCGCTCTGAGCTAGAATCAAAAACAATAACTGTAACTAATTTAAAATAACATGAAGTCTGTGTACAAACTAACTAGGCTTAACATTTGCTTTCCATAATTAATTTAAAGATCATGGCTCCAATTACTTAATACTGCATCATCAGATATGTAAAAGCACCCCAATTTGGAATGCGCTCTAAGCCATAATAATCAATGGTACTGAACGATGTGCAACACAACCAGTGCTTTCAACTGAAATAACTCACTATCGGGACTAACCGGTCTGCTCTTGAGAAGTGCTGGTTCTAATATGTATTGCAGATGGGGGCAGGGTTATACCTGTAATTTCAGTAAAATTAAAAGGTCTTGCCTAACGGTTTAACTAAAGTCCGAACTGAAAAGAAATCCACTCAGCTTAAACTTATGTCTTAGCGCTCGCATCAAAAAACACACCAACAGTACTGGCTCCCTTACCCACTGAGAATGAGTAACTTACAGTCAGGATCCCCGAGACAGGACTGTGACGCTTGACATTTTTTATATTGCTACCCTTCTTAATGAATAGATGCGAAACGGGTGTGCAAACCCTAAGCAAGGCAAAAGATCTCAGTACAATTTTAAGATGGTCTCGCCTTTGGGACCTTATAAGTGTTTTACCAATGCAAAAGTTGATGTTGTTGCACCAAGGATATTGTGCTGCATAAATACTTATAAGGTCCCAAAGGCGAGACTATGCTTGTTTAGGGGGGCAGGTTACAGTATATTTGTTGGCCAATGGGCAATGCAAGTGAGCAAGCTCAAACCACCCGGGGGTCACTCTGCAAGAAAAACAGTAAAATAATGGGGCCAAATTGTGCATTTGCAGCCCTTTATGTCAGCGAAACGATCAAAAACGAATTTCTGAACATCTGCAGCTACTCATAATAGAGTTGCTTTGTGCAAGCTCACTCCTCTCAGTTAGTAGTATGGAAATTTCCCAGCCCTCATAACAAAACTCGCTCTCAGACTGCCGAATTTACTTGCACAAATACTGCATTTTCTCCTCAGTGATGCAGATTTTAACAGTTTGCTCTCATATGGGACAACTTTCATTTTGGCACTGGACTACTAGGACACACCAGTTGTTCCGAATTCCCAAGACAGGATTTCCGCTACACAAATAAACGTACTATTAAGGTGGACTTACATCACAGCAATGCACCAACAACAAGACTAACAAAAGAAAAGGAGGCAAGGTCAACTTACCCACCACAGACACATGGGCTCACCAGCACGCCAGCTGCAACACTGCTTAAGCCAAGCAGGCACGCACATAGCAGTTAAAACGTCTCCGGCATGCAGCAAAAATAAAAGCGACCAGGTCTCTCTGATCTGGACACAACCTTAATCATTCCAAAAAGTACTCCTGGCATAGGCACTGACAAAACCAATAGTCTAGTTTTAATGTGACATTGGGGTCTGCCCTGTGGATTCTAGCAGCTGAGGCTGTTCCCTGCAATTGCGCCATCTTTTTACGGAAACAACTGCGATAGTGAAGCTCACTCCCCCCTCCCAAGGCCTAACTCTGGGCCTAAACGTACTTTTTTTGGGGAAACTGGAGGTGTCGTAATTAGCGGTCACACAATCTGCACAATCCGCACCTAGGTGATGAGTGACACTTTCTTGCGAGCAAAATCAAGCAATGAAGGTGAGGGAAACATACAAATATTCACAAATACACCCACTTGAGCAACGAGAAACAGTGTCAGCATAGTACATTCACCACACAATGTTCTAATGCAACTTGCATAAGCAGGATTATTATAAGCTCTGGGAAGACATTTCATTTAATTTCCTTTGTATCTTCAGATAACCCGTTCTCCTGTCCAGATTCAAGGGAATGGCCGCTCTCTTTAAGGTCCCAGAATTAGCTACGGCCAGTGAGTGGTAATGAATTATACCTTCCTGTCACTTGAAGTTGCAAAAAAGTAGGCCTCCAGCAATTAGGCCCCTGCCCCCCTGGGACCAAGCATTTGCTCCCATGCTTCAAATCTATTCCGTGCAATGTGTACATACGAGGCGGTAGATTTGGGCATCAGGGACTTTTCAGTAATTCAAACACAGAAAAGTTGCTTTTTTTTTTTAAAGCTTTTATCTGCCCCTCTTTCCACCCCACATTTCATTTGCCTTAGTGAGCTGGGTCTAAGCTACATAAATAACAACATTCAAATCTGCCCCAGCTAATGGCTATCGATTTGGAAAAATGAGGCAGCGTCATTAACAAGAGATACAAGATTTGTAATTCAATAGATCTCGCATTACTGAGTTTGAGCTATTGGCACGCCGTAGCATTATTTTTTGCAGCGCCAATAGCTCAAACTTTCAGTTATTCGAGAACTACTGCAGTGCAAATGCTTGTTTAGAAGGAAGGGCAGATTACAGCCCCTCTTCCTACCATTGTCTGCCTACATTTTTTTCGGAGTATTATATAGGGCGAACTTGACCCGAAGGTATCAGAGCGCTTTACACGAGCACCAGTTGCGTTACATGAGGATGCATTCATTTTTAATAGGCACATGATGGAGATGAAATGATTTGCCCAGAATCACAGGATGTTGCGCGCATTCATTGAGATCCAGTGTTTAAAGAATGACTGTAACGCTAAAGAGTTTACTTTGAGTAAGGGAGGAATTCTAGGCCCCTCATTAAAAGTACTTCAGCAGCGCGAAAGAGAAAGATAAATTGTGGTGTCTGTACTTCCATAGTACCCTATGTAGTTAAAAATGCAGAGCAGAGAACCATAAAGAAATAATGCAAAATGGTGAGAAGAATCGTGCTGGACCTTACTCCAGCCATTAAGTGACAATATTTACTTGCAGTTGTCGAGTGGGCTTAAATGAAAGACAAACACTCAAATTGAGCATGGTAACAAGTAATAGTGAATAAGTTTATAGCTCCGATGTACGAATACCAGGTTTTTAGCCCAGCTATCTTTGGAAATAAAACTATTTTTAAAATTCTACAAAGTGTAAAAGATAAGCACTAAAGTATTGTTATTCAAACCCCGATGTAATTAAGCATATGTAGGTTTTAGCCACCAAATTCTACTTTAAAAACAAGGTTTTTGAATTATTTGTTTTACAGCTTAAAAGACACCACACAACAACGCTGTATTTTAGAAATGTGTCTAAATGGCACTAAACCAGCAATGTATTAAGGGATTTAAATGTATTTGTGCCCCCACATTTACAGTATCTCTTCGGTTTGTGTCCCGAGATAGAATGCTTTTACAAGGCGGTTTGGAAAGGGCACAAAGGATTTGTGCGGAAAATAAACCTTTGAAGCCTGGGACACTAATAATAGATCAATAATTATACAAATACATCTAAGCATGTGCAGCATGTAATTGTTTAACTTGTTTAACTTTTAGCAATATTTGAGCAACAGCAATGTATCCATCGTCTTTACCATAGACAATGATGATCCTTACATAATGCATATTCTTTGGGCTTCGTAGGTATCCAAACTTTAGAAAAATCAGTTTCCACTGTGCCCTTCACATAGCTGGTATTTGTTTTAGGGTAGACTCTAAGATGCTGGTTTCAGACCTCTATCTAATTTCATGAACATTCAATTCCAATGCTATCTGCGTTATATACCCCAACATCACCATAATCATACATTAATGGAAAAAACTGCGACTCACCTCTCCTAGACGGCAAGCCAAATCGCCCTGCACTCCCGACTCCACTGAAGAGAGCGCGTGGTGGCGTGCTGCGTCACTGCTGCACTTTAAGCAGCACAGCGCGGAGGCAGGCCAAAATGATGTCTTGGGCCGTCATTGGTAGCGCTTTTCGCGCGCTACACGATTGACGGCCCTGGGACCCACAAAACGATAGGCAGCGCACCACACCACCACCACTATGTTAGGTGGTGCGTGCACCCTGCTGCCGCCCAGAGCCTTCACCGCACACCGCACCACCACTTGATTGGCGTCGTACCCTGCTGCCCCCTAGAGCCTTCACCGCACACCACCACTATGCTAGGTGGTGTGTGCTGCCCCCTAGAGACTTTCACCTGCTACTGCAGTGGCAGATAGCACTTGCCAGGCCGGTCAAGTAGGCCTGAAAACTGGCTCACCCTTCACAAAAATCACTCGCATTTGCGAGCGGTCGAGTACATTTTTCGAGCCCTGTTCTGGTGCGAAACTGGACAAAGGAAAGGGGGTGTAGCCACTCCCCTTCCTGGTCCCACCCATAGGAGGGACCTTGCAGGTAGCCCAGCCCACTAGCCCAGTATATTAGTAGCTAGTTGGGCCCTGCTAAATTAGATTAATCTGAATCTGCAACTTGAACAGAAACTCTGGACCTTCGACATTCGACCTCAGGAAGAAGACTGAAGAAATCTCCCTTGTGGCCAAGGAGTGACCTCCCTAGGCAACCAGGCACCATCCAGCGACCGCTGCTTGCTTTGCGACTGAATCCTACGAGGGACGACTGCAGAGACTGACCAGCGCCGAGACTTACAGACACCTCTGAACCAGATCCACATCTCCAGCGAAGCTGAGACCCGTGGAGGCGACGAGGGACGTGGGACCGGCGACTTGGGAAAAGTGGCTAGTAACTGACTAGCGCGACTTCCGAGGCTCCCTCGAGGCTGTGCTTGGGGAATTGAGAAGCCCCACTCCCGAGCACCATCTGCAAAGAAGACCAGCTCCCCACACTTCACGTGTTCTGCGTGGGGCCCTTCTGCACCTGTGTTGCTCGATGTGTTGTCCGGTTGCTGGCCCGTTGGCTAGTAGCCTCTGCGACGACGAACCTTTGTTTTCCACTTGCTGGTCCGGCTCCTCCAGACTGGCACCCGCTCCTCTGTGAAAGAGAAGAACCCCAGACCTTCCTGGTCTGCACCAGAAGCAAGTCCTCCAAACTGCGTGGGTTCTGCTTGCCAAGGCTTGTTGGGTCCTGACTCGACTTCGACGCCGCCGACAGCAAGAGCCTTCGTGGGACAGCTCACCTCCTGGCCCTGGTCGTCCTCGACGTCTCCTGGTACCCGTGGCTGCTGCGACAAGCTTCACCTCTTCACCTGCATCTTCACGACATCGCCTGGTTCCTTCCTGGTTCCTTCCCGGCTCCTGGCTGGTGACCTAGACTCTGTCCCTTCTGCTTGCAGGTTCCTTCCTTCTTGATCCCCACCTTGGGATCCACCAGACACTCTTCACTGACTGCCTGTCAGCAACTTTCCTTCAGGCATCCATAGAAGTCCACGACGAAACCCGACGAAGTTCACACCTATGCACCCGCAGCCCGTGGGCTAGGTAACTTGGGTACTTCGGTGCTCACAAGGGTATTGACTATCCTAGGGTCTAGTTTCCGAGTCCCGACTTCCTAGCTATACCAGAAGTGTCCTAAAACTGCTTATTTCTAACTGCTAGTGATTCTATCGACTTTTACGCATTACGCGTGAGTGTTTCCACTCTGCACCTGAATCCCGTGGGCCTCCCACTTCCTAACTGTTGGTAGTATAGTGTAGCCCCAGCGATTCCTTAGGACTAGGCCTATCCTGTGTTCGTGACAGTGGTCCTTATACCACTTACTTAGTATATGGTTTGCGTGGCCCCTAGGGCCTAACTGTATTACTTACCTGTGTGACTTAATGTATGCTTAAATAAGACTGTGTTGTACTTACCTCGAATCTCATAAACAGCACCGAGACCGCCCTCATCGCTGCCACCGACGACATCCGAACCCTGCTGGACAACGGAGAAACAGCGGCCCTCATCCTCCTAGACCTCTCCGCGGCATTCAACACTGTCTGCCACCGCACCCTAGTGCAGCGCCTCAACAACGTCGGAATCCAGGAGAAGGCACTGGATTGGATCATCTCCTTCCTCACCGGAAGGACACAGAGAGTCCGCCTGCCCCCGTTCAGATCAGAAGCCACGGAAGTCATCTGCGGCGTCCCTCAGGGCTCCTCGCTCAGCCCCACCCTCTTCAATGTCTACATGAGCCCCCTCGCGGCCATCGCACGCCAACACAACCTGAACATCATCTCCTACGCCGATGACACCCAGCTGATCCTCTCCCTGACCAACGACCCCGCCACCGCCAGAGCCAACCTACACGAAGGGATGAAAAACGTGGCCGAGTGGATGACGACCAGCCGCCTGAAACTGAACACAGACAAGACGGAAGTCCTCATCCTGGGCTCCTCACCCTCCGCCTGGGACGACTCCTGGTGGCCCCCCGCCCTGGGCAACGCACCCAAACCGACAGACCACGCACGCAACCTGGGCTTCATCCTGGACTCCTCCCTCTCCATGACCAGACAAGTCAACGCCGTCTCCTCGTCCTGTTTCAACATCCTGCGCATGCTACGTAAGATCTTCCGGTGGATCCCCACCGAGACCAGGAAGACGGTCACCCAGGCCCTCGTCACCAGTCGATTGGACTACGGCAACGCCCTCTACGCCGGTACCATCGCAAAGCTCCAGAAGAGACTCCAGCGGATCCAGAACGCCTCGGCGAGACTCATCCTCGACGTCCCCAGACGAACTCACATCTCCAGACACCTGAGAGACCTGCACTGGCTCCCGATCAACAAAAGAATCACCTTCCGGCTCCTCACCCACGCACACAAAGCCCCACACAACCAAGGCCCGACCTACCTCAACAGCCGCCTCAACTTCTACGCTCCCAAACGCCACCTCCGCTCGACCAGTCACGCCCTCGCAGCCGTCCCCCGCATCCACAGAGCGACAACAGGAGGAAGATCCTTCTCCCACCTGGCCGCCAAGACTTGGAACGCCCTCCCGACCGACCTACGCCTGACCCAAGACCACCTCTCCTTCAGGAAGAAGCTCAAGACCTGGTTGTTCGAGCAGTAGCGGACCCCCCCCCCCCCTAGCGCCTTGAGACCCTCCGGGTGAGTAGTGCGCTTTATAAATGCCTATGATTGATTGATTGATTGATTGAGGGTTTGACTAGAATAAATACATTCTATTTTTATATATATCTGTTGTGGTGTCCTTTAATTTGGTATTCAAGGGATTACATATGGTATAACAGCTGGCTTCACATGCCATTTAGAGTTTAACCTAAGACTGCTCTTGTCCATGCTACCACTAGGATAGCTGGTCTATAAGGTTGACTTTACAACCAATCACCATAAGGGTTGTTTGGACTGATACAAGGTGTACACTAGAATTAGTGACATCATATATCAGGCCAACTTCTCACATTGGTGAGCAGCGGTTGGGATCTGAGCTTGCTGTTGTAATACCATTGTAATCTTGAGATACAAAATTGAAAGATCACATAAGATATTGTTTAGGTACATATAACATAGATTATAAATACTTAAGTCCTACTGGACTTAGTTGTTTTAGGTTGAAGGGCCTAACACACCCTGACTACAACTACTAGAGAGATTTAGTAGATACAACTAGTGTAGGTAGGTGCACACACCACACCCTCACTAGATCATGTCTCTGAGAGGAGATCAAGCTGATTCTCTCTCAGGAGGGGTAGATCTTAGAAAGATACCCTCTAGATATGATACCCTAACTTTTCAGGAGATGAGACAATTGTGTACCTCCAGAAAGTTAAAACAGGGTTCAAACCCTACCCTCATTCAGCTAGTAGAGATCCTAGAGGAGTATGATGCTCTTAGAGCCTCCCAGGCTAGTACCCTAGGTACAGGTGAGGGTCTACCCACTACAGATGAGTCAGATGGGACTTCAGACGAGGAGGTAGACAGCCAGGTCAAAGTAGGAAGACTTAGCCAGGCTAACTTAAGCTTGCATGGGAGTCTGAATGGGCCCCCCCCATTCAGACCCCCAAGTGGACTTAACCAGAGAAACAGGAGAGACAGATCCCCTTCAAGGGAATCCATCCACTCCCATGTCTCTAACAGCTCCAATGCCTCTTCTCACAGGGGAATGACTTCCCCACAGAGAAAAGAGCATGAGGCCAGGATGAGGAAAGCTAATTTGAGGATTGCCAAGGAGAAGCTTGCTCTGACCAGAGAGCAGAAGTTAAGTGGGTTAGAACCCACTGGTGGCAGCAATATCCCTAAGGATAGAGACAGGACCTATGATAATAGAAACCTGAGCAAGATTGTCCCTCCCTACAAGTGTGGGGATGACATCCACAAATGGATAACTGCTTTGGAGAGAGCTTGCAAAGTACAGCAGGTACCCCAAAGTCAGTGGGCAGCTATCTTGTGGCTCTCCTTCTCTGAGAAAGGTAGAGACAAGCTCCTCGCAGTTAGTGATGAGGATGCAGACAATTACACTGTCCTGAAGAGTGCTCTGATTGATGGGTTTGGCCTAACCACTGAACAATACAGGTTGTTGTTCAGGGATACCCAGAAGACACAGACTCAGGACTGGACTGACTTTGTAGATTGTGCCACTAAGGCTCTGGAAGGCTGGTTATTGGGAAGTAAGGTTAAGGACTATACAGGATTGTATAATTTGATCATGAGAGAACAAATCCTTAATAACTGTCAAAACCAGCTGTTGCATCAACACTTGATTGACTCTGACCTAACTTCTCCCCAGGAATTGGGAAAAGAAGGCAGATAGGTGGGTCAGGACTAGAGTTAAGCAGAAAAACCAGAACCAGGGCGGTGATCAGAAAAAGGCAGACCAGAAGGGTAATGATCAGAAACAAAAAGACCAGAAGTCTTCACCAGGCCCCCAAAAGGCTCAGGGGGAGGGTGGTCCCAAAAAGGATAAAAAGAAAGATGGCCAAAAGAAACCATGGTGCAACTATTGTAAGTCAAACTCATATTGGTTTAGTGAGTGCACCAAAAAGGATAAGCCCCCAGCCACCATTGCCCCTAAGGCAACTGTACCCCCTAGTCCAGCTGTAAGTGGTGGTTCCCAGCTAAAGGGTGTAGTAGGGTTAACCCTGGGAACTGAGGAGGGTCCTGGCCTAGTCAGGATACCTACTCAGGCTGTTCTGATCTGTGATGGGGACATAGCTTTGTCCTCTACTGTAGGCCCCAGTAACCTGGGCAAGTACAGACAGACTCCTTTTATCAATGATAGAATGGCTCAGGCCTACAGGGACACTGGGGCTAGTGTCACAATGGTGACACCTGCCTTTGTGGACCCTGGACAGATCATGCTAGATGAGAACTACCTAGTGACCAACGCTAGCAATGCCACTACCTCCCATATTGTGGCAATTGTTAACTTCTCCTGCGGAGGGGTAACTGGCCTCAAGAAAGTTGTGGTAAGTTCAGACCTTCCTGTAGAGTGTCTGTTAGGAAATGATCTTGAAACTTCAGTTTGGTCTGAAGTGGAGTATAGGACCCATGCAGAAATGCTTGGGATAGATGCACATGTCCTTGCTGTGACCAGGTCACAGGCCAAAAAGTGTAACACTGAACAAGTGCTGGATCCTGGGACAATGGACCAGACACAATCCAAGAGAAAGAGCAGTAGGGTAAAGGCTGTGCCTTCCCCCTGCCTCAGGTGGTGGATCAGCCCTCCCAGGAGGATGATTCTGAGAGCCCTGAAGGAACTGTCCTAGAAGAACTGGAACCTGATCAGGTTGAGTTTCTTGGGACAGGGGGACCTTCAAGGTTAGATCTGAGGCAGGCTCAATTAGACTGCCCCTCTCTTGAACCCCTCAGACAGCAGGCTGCTGCTGAGGCTGCAGGGAATGCTCAAGGTACCCATAGAGTGTATTGGGATGAAGGGCTGCTGTACTCAGAGGCTAGAGACCCCAAGCCTGGTGCATCCAGGAGATTGGTAATACCCTTGAGTTTCAGAGGCTTCCTTCTTACCTTGGCCCATGATATTCCCCTTGCAGGACACTTAGGCCAGAAAAAGACTTGGGACAGACTTGTCCCTCACTTTCACTGGCCTCATATGTCAGAAGATACCAAGGAGTTTTGTCGCTCCTATGTCACCTGCCAAGCCAGTGGCAAATCAGGTGGCACCACAAAGGCCCCCCTCATACTACTACCTGTGGTGGGGGTTCCCTTTGAGAGAGTGGGGATAGACATTGTAGGACCAATGGACCCCCTACAGCATCTGGGCACAGATTTATAATAGTGATAGTGGACCATGCCACCAGGTATCCAGAAGCTATTCCCCTGAGGACCACAACAGCACCTGTTGTGGCAAGAGCCCTACTTGGAGTCTTCTCCAGAGTGGGTTTTCCAAAGGAGGTTGTGTCTGACAGAGGTGCCAACTTCATGTCAGGATATTTGACTGCAATGTGGAAGGAATGTGGTGTCAACTACAAGTTCACTACACCCTATCACCCACAGTGCAATGGGCTTGTGGAGAGATTCAACAAGACCCTAAAAGCGATGATAAAAGGTTTACCAGACAAGCTTAGGCGAAGATGGGACATCCTTTTACCCTGCCTTCTGTTTGCTTACAGAGAGGGCCCACAAAAGGGGGTTGGCTACAGCCCTTTTGAGCTTTGGTTTGGACATCCTGTAAGAGGACCCCTATGTTTAGTAAGGGAAGGATGGGAGAGACCTCTCAGACAACCCAAACTTGACATAGTGGATTATGTACTTGGTCTCCGCTCCAGGATGGCAGAGTATATGAAGAAGGCTTCTAAAAACCTTGAGGCAAGCCAAGAACTCCAAAAAGCCTGGCATGACCAAAAGGCTGTGCTGACTGTGTACCAGCCAGGGCAGAAAGTGTGGGTGTTGGAGCCAGTGGCCCCAGCAGCACTCCAAGACAAAAGGTCTGGACCCCACACTATTGTTGAAGGAGAAGTCACCTACTTGGTGGACCTTGGGACTCCCAGAAGCCCCCACAGGGTGCTTCATGTCAACAGATTGAAGGCATATGTTGACAGGGCAGACATGGGCTTACTCATGGCTACAGAAGAGGGGCAGGAGGAAGAGAGTGACCCTCTCCCAGACCTGTTGACTCAGAACCATGATGATGGCTCAGTTGATGGTGTGGTCTTTTCTGACAGCCTCACTGTCCATCAGCAACAGGACTGCAGACAAGTTCTGCAATCCTACATACATATGTTCTCTCTGACACCAAGTCAGACAAACTGGTGCACCCATGAGGTGGACACTGGTGTCAGTCTGCCTGTGAAGAGTAAAATCTACAGGCAACCTGACCATGTCAGGGACTGCATAAAAGTTGAGGTACAAAAGATGTTGGAGCTGGGAGTCATTGAACCTTCAGAGAGCCCTTGGGCTAGTCCTGTAGTTCTTGTGCCAAAACCTCACACCCAAGATGGTAAGAGAGAGATGAGGTTTTGCGTGGACTACAGAGGTCTCAATGCTGTCACTAGGACAGATGCCCACCCAATACCTAGGGCAGATGAGCTCATTGACAGACTGGCAGCTGCTAAGTTTTTGAGCACATTTGACCTGACAGCAGGCTACTGGCAAATCAGACTAGCTGAGAATGCAAAGGCCAAAACTGCTTTCTCGACCCCAGGAGGACATTATCAATTTGTGGTAATGCCCTTTGGTTTGAAGAATGCACCTGCCACTTTCCAAAGGTTGGTGAATCAAGTCCTTACAGGCCTGGATGACTACTGTGCAGCTTATCTTGATGATATTGCTGTCTTTAGCTCCACCTGGGAGGATCACCTGGTCCACCTGAGGAATGTTTTAGAGGCCCTGCACAAGGCAGGCCTCACTATCAAGGCCACTAAGTGCCAGATAGGGCAGAGCAAGGTTGTATACCTGGGCCACCTAGTCGGTGGAGGTCAGGTTCAACCACTGGAGAGCACGATCCAGACCATAAAGGACAGGACTCCTCCAACTACCCAGACTCAGGTCAGAGCTTTCTTGGGCCTGACTGGGTACTACAGAAAGTTTGTTAAGAACTATGGGCCCATTGTGACACCACTTAATGACTTGACCTCTAAGAAGATGCCAAAGAAAGTTCAGAGGACAGTGAGCTGTCAAAAAGCATTTGATGACCTGAAGCAGGCCATGTGCAGTGCACCTATTCTGAAAAGTCCAGACTACTCCAAAGAGTTCATAGTCCAGACAGATGCTTCTGAGTTGGGTGTGGGAGTTGTTCTTTCACAACTGAATGTAGATGGTCAAGACCAGCCCATTGCTTTTATTAGTAGAAGGCTGACCCCTATAGAGAAACGTTGGTCAGCTATTGAGAGGGAGGCCTTTGCTGTGGTTTGGGCCCTGAAGAAGCTGAGGCCATACTTGTTTGGCACTCACTTCAAGATTCAGACAGACCATAAGCCCCTCTTGTGGCTAAATCAGATGAAGGGTGAAAATCCCAAACTTCTTAGGTGGTCCATTTCCCTACAGGGGATGGACTTCACAGTGGAACATAGACCTGGGACTGACCATGCCAATGCAGATGGACTCTCCAGATATTTCCACTTAGAACATGAAGACTCAACTGGTCAAGGTTAGTTTAATGTCGGGGGCGCTAGGTGGCGCCAAGCCAAGATGGCCGCGTTGTAGCTCGGCTCCCGCCCGACCGGGCACTCTTTCTATCCTGAAGGGCATCCTGACCATGATATACTGCTAATCGATGCCTTCGCTGGAAGCCTGAACTCCCGTGGACCGCAGCGGTGCAAGCGGCGCCGTTATACCCTGGGGCACGGCGGTGAAACCGGTGGTTGTTTCCCTGAGCGGCAGGATCGGATGCGCTGAGGCCAGCGGCTGCGCGACGTCGGCCCGCCAGGAAACACCGCGGCTGCTGCGGCCTTTGCGCCGATACGGAGACGTCGGCCCGAAGGGGGAGCGGAGCACCGGAGGGTGCCGAGACGACACTGTGGAGTGGATGGAGCAGGTGGTGCCCCCCTGGAGGTAGGAGACACCCTGGTGCTTGGGGGAGAAGGCGTGACCGGCTGCGGCCCGGAGATCCGCGCGGCCCTGTCTCGGGGCGGGCTGTTAGATACTGCGGGGGCCTGGACACTTCCTCATTTGCCCGCTGCCACTTTGTCCGCTGCAAATTTGGCCCTTTGCATGAAACACCTGGCTGTGTGGGGTCCCCCTTCCATTGAACGCTCCTGACCCCGGAGGGATGCGATCGAACTGCCTGAGGCCCGCGTGGGGGAGGGGTGGAGCTCACCGCGCGGTGCGGCCTGCCCGGCGGAGCCTCGAGTGTCGTCTACCGACCCTGCCTACGTGGGAGCCCCGGCGAGACTTGGGCACACTGACGGTCGGCCCCCCGGGGGTACGGGGGCAACGTGGAGGAGCGGCTTTCCCCCCTTGGCTAGTGGTGGTGACGGGCGAGCAGGGCCCGGCTGGATTTCTCCACGCGACCTCCCTCCCTCCTGCCTCCTGGCCTTCTCCCTTCTGCCTGCCAATACCTGCTTACACTTGTTCACCTTGTGGGGGCCACGTGGCGCCACCCCTCGCGCCGCCATCCGGGACCTGCTTCTCCGAGCTGGTCAGCGACTGCCACCGGCTGGGGGGACTCCTCCTGCCGTCCGGACTGTCGGGGAGGTCTATACTCCGGCGGGAGCGGCTTGTGCCATGGGTCGCAGCGACGCTAGGCAGTCCAAACTGCCGTTCGAGACCAAAAAGACTCCCGCGACGGCTCCGGAGTCGGGGGCGAGCCGCCTTCCGCTAGTGCCCCGGACGAGGAGTGGAAGTCCCTATTGGTGAGCATGAAGCATAGTCTTTCGTCCATAGACTCGAAAATAGACACCATCAATACCAGATTAGAGAGTGTAGTGGCTAAGCTGGAGCGACACGATACTCGCATTAAGGAGACGGAGGACAGAATCTCTACCTTGGAGGACGGAGCCACTTCAACCCAAATGGACAGGCTCCTCAAAATCATTGCGGACAAGAATGAGGATTTAGAGGCGAGGTCCCGTCGCAATAACATCCGCGTCCTGGGACTGGCGGAGTCCACCAACACGGGGAAAATGGAGATATTCATCGAGAACCTTGTCGTTGAACTGTTTGGGAAAGAATCTTTCTCCTCCCACCTCATAGTGGAGAGAGCCCATAGAGCCTTGGCTACCCGGCCGCCACCGTGCGCTCAGCCGCGACCCGTCATCGCGCGCTTCCTTAACTACAGGGACAGGGACGCAGTGCTGAGACGGGCGCGAGAGATTGGCACAGTGGTATATGGGAACACCACCTTATCCTTTTTCCCCGACTTCATTGCCTCGGTGCAGGAAGCAAGACGGAAATTCGCCGGGGTAAAAAAGAAACTACAGACTTTGGAGTTGCCCTACGCCATGCTTTATCCTGCGAAGCTAAAAATCTCTCATCAAGGCAGACTGCATTTTTTCCAAACTCCACAACAAGTGGAAGACTTCCTCAAGCAGCATAAGAAGGACATAGCCGGAGGGGGTACGGGCGGGAGGCGCTCTGGGGCGACGTCACCGACGGCGCAGCAGGACTGATCGTGCCATGGTGGCACCCCGGACTTGAGCGACCACCGCTGCTGAACATACTCGGACTGACCAGAAATAGATCCCGGTGCGGCATTTACAATGTTTAGGTCAGGTGTCAGTGGAACTGGAACATTTCACAATCTGTGCCCGGTCACCCGCCTCTGTCCCGCATTGTGATACCAGGTGCATACCTGGTTCCTAGTGGGTGTAAGTAGAGAGGTGGGGGGCAGGGTTGGCGCCCTTAGTCGTTGTCCCCCCGATGGGCAAACCCCTATGCACCCCCTCCCTTAGCAGGGGGGGGCACTAGTTATTTCCTTTTTGTTCTTAGGGTCGGTATTATTTGAGGTGGAAGGGGTAGGGTGGGAGCTTGGTACCCGGCCAGTAGGGGTTGCCGGTGTGGGAGGGAGTCGATTCCGCTTTGTTTTAGAGATCTTAGTCTCAGCAGTACTATGTACATGGAGTTGGGCAGGGGGGGAGTTGTATGGGGAGTTAGTTCTGTTGGTGAACTTGAGTGCTACACGACTTTATATGCTATGCTTATCTGTCACGGATGTCTGTGTTTGGGTGAATGGGAGACGTAGTTGACTCGCGGCCTACTTTGCAATTTCAGCTTGTATCCTGGAATGTGAGAGGGCTGAACAATCCGAGAAAGAAGCGACAGGTCCTGGGATATTTGGATAGGCAGGGGGTGTCTATCGCCATGCTTCAGGAGACGCATCTATTACCGGGTGGTTCCCCCTTATTTGCTTCCCGCTGGGCTTCCTGTAGAGTGTTTTCGTCCTACTCGAACTATGCTAGAGGGGTTACGATTCTGGTGCGCCGGGGGATGGGGTTTATACCTGCGGGGACTGAGGTGGACTCTGGCGGCAGGTACTGTTTGGTTTGGGGGAAGCTGCACACACACACCATACTTTTTGCCTGTTACTATGGCCCCAACACGGATGACCCAGCCCCATTTCTTACACTGTGGGGGAAGATTCAAACCCTGGGAGTTGCTCATGTCGTACTAGGGGGAGATTTCAATACCGCACTTCGGCCTGCTATGGACAGATCGAACCCTCAGTCGTCACACTACACGCAAACTCAACGCACACTGTTAGGTATAGTCGACGAGCACCACCTGGTCGATGCATGGCGGCATTCACACCCCTCGCTCAGACAGGGTACTCATTACTCTGCAGTGCACTCTACATGGGCACGCATAGATTACTTTTTTCTGTCAGCGGGTCTTACTCCATGGGTGGTTCGAACACTTCATCTCGCCCGCACATTTTCAGACCACTCACCTGTTCTCCTTTCACTACGCATACCCATTGCGATATCCCCTTATTTGAGTTGGCGCCTTAACCCGGCGCATCTCACGGATTCGGCCTTCAGGGCGGAACTGGAGCAGGACATACAGGAGTTTTTTTAACGCAATGTGGATTCGGTATCCAGTATCGCCACGGTCTGGGAAGCCTTCAAAGTCACTGTGAGAGGTTGGTGTATAGCTAAAGGAGGGGGGTCCTTAGGTTCTTGCGCAGGGAACTGCGCAAACTGGAGACTGAGATACGTCGATTGGAGGGGGAACTGACGCGGCGCCCCCGGGGGGCTGAAACAGCAGCGCAGCTCAGGGAGAAGATGAATGAATATACTGAAGCGGCAGATAAGGAAAGCAAGTTCCTGGGGAAACCGTTTATTGCGCGGATGTACGTGGAGGGAGATAGACCAGGGAAGGCGCTAGCCTCCGCAGTCCGTCCCCCTAGATACCGCAATCATGTTGCTTCCCTGCTGGACGAGCAGGGTGTCCCGCAGCGTGACCTCCCAGATCAGCTTCGGGTCCTTACCGACCATTACATCAGACTCTACACCACACACAGGACGACACCGATCAATCTGCATGAGTACCTTGATGACACGGCCATAGCCTGGCTGGGCCCTTCTCAGCATGAATTTCTTCACCACGAAATCGAACTAGATGAAATAAAGGACGCCATAATGTCCATGTCTTCGGGTAAGGCGCCGGGCTCGGACGGGTTACCGATCGATTTTTACAAAGCTTTCATTCACGTACTAGCTCCGGAGCTGAAGCACGTCTACTACACCGCGCTGGAGGAGGGATCCCTGCCGGCTACTATGCGCAAAGCCCTCATCACGTCCTTGTTGAAGCCGGGGAAGCCGCCACAGCACTGCGATTCGTACCGGCCTCTATCGTTGCTAAATATGGATATTAAAATCTTGGCAAAGGTACTGGCCACACGCCTTAACCTCCTGATGGAGCGCCTTGTCCTTCCGGATCAGGCTGGGTTTGTCCCTAATCGTGCGACCGCACATAATTTACGCACGTTGCAGGCGGTGCTGCAGGATATCAGCCCTCAGAGTGAGGCCGCTGCGATTTTTCTTGACGCCACTAAGGCGTTTGACTCCCTGGAATGGGATTACCTTTTGGCACTACTTGAGCGGATGGGCATTCCCTTCAGCTTCCTGAATTGGATCCGGTTGTTGTATTGTCGGCCCCAGGCGGCGGTTTTGCTCAATGGGGCCAGATCTGCCCCTTTTGTCATCTGTAGGGGTACCAGACAGGGGTGCCCCCTCTCTCCGGTGCTGTTCGCTATCGCCATTGAACCCCTGGCGGCCAAGCTCCGGCAGCACCACAACCACCGCTCTCTAATATACCCAGAGCGCCAACTGCTCATCGCACTATACGCAGATGACATAACCCTCTATGTGCATAAGCCACAAGAAAATCTGAACCCTTTGCTGCGGGAAATGACCAAATTCGGAGCCATAGCTGGGATCCAGATAAACTGGGCGAAGTCGGCCCTATTCCCCTTGACGGATAAGACCCTGCAGTTCCCCCTAGACTACCCCTTGGTGTGGGAGTCGGAGGAGATTAAATACCTGGGCATCAGAGTGACTAGAAATCGGGAGACCCTTATCAGGGCGAACCACGGGACGGCACTAGATAAAATTACCGAGAATGTCACTAAATGGATCCATCTGCCGCTGTCTATGGCAGGGCGTATTTCCCTGATAAAGATGGTGGTACTTCCCAAATTGTTATACCTTTTTACCAACATACCATATAGCCCGGGTTCCTACTTCTTCCGGGCTCTTAACTCCCAGTTTTCGCGCCTGGTCTGGGGCGGGAAGCAGGCCAGGATCGGGATGAGGACCCTCATGCTGCCTTACCACCAGGGTGGGTTTGATGTGCCTAACTTTCAGCGCTACTACGACTGTGCCCAAGGGCACTTCGCTGCCTATTGGCTTCATCCCCCACCCTTTATGGCGCACTTGGCAGTAGAAGATGGATATATGAGGCCGGAGCAGCCTTCAGGATATCTATATTCGGAGGTCCGCATGGGAGATCGTGACCCCACTACGGTTGACTGCACAGTAAGGGCCTGGAAACGCATAGCGGAACGTATGGAGGTTAAATTCTTATACTCTCCACATATGCCCCTCGCTCATGACCCAAGACTGAGTGTGGCCCGATAAGAGCTTGGTCGCAAAATGTTCACACGGCTCGCGATCCACACTTGGGGAGACCTATATCACCAGGGGACTTTCCGCACGGCAGCACACTTTTTTGGCGAGAATTCCAAGTCGGTGATGGATACGTTCCTGTACGTCCGGCTGCGGCAAAATATAAAAGCGGTCACGCCTAATTTCCCGGATGAGCCGGAGGTCTTGGCGCCCCTTCATGCTCTGTTGCAGGCGGACACTCCGAAACACGTGGTCTCCATGTTGTATACTCATGCTTAGGCTGCTCCGGCCCCCCCCTCCTACAGAGCGCGGGCGGACTGGGACAGTGACCTGGGGACCCCAATGTCGGATGAACAGTGGGAGGAGAGTTGTTCCCATACCAATGCAGTTACGAGTAATGTGCGACTTCGCTTAGTCCATTTAAAATTTTTGCACCGCCTCTACTATACCCCTGCCAAGCTGTGTCGATTCGGACTGCGAGGTGACGATCGCTGTGTGAGGTGCAGGGGATTGGGTGTTGACTTCCTGCATCTGGCCTGGACGTGCCCAGCCGTTGCCACTTATTGGGTGGAGATCTTTGCGGCCCTGTCCGAGATGATCGGGGTGGTCACCGCGCCTTGCCCTGGGCTCGCCCTGCTGGGCCGGACACATCCGGCGCTCAAGGCGCATCGGAGGTTCTTTGCTTTGGGACTTCTGTTGGCCAAACGGCATGTGGCGTGCAGATGGGGACGGGGGCGAGCGCCTAAATTCAAGGTGTGGCTGAGTACGATGTCCACCTGGCAGGAAAGACTTCATCAGTACGCGGACCTCTTGCCCCCTAAGTCGCGTCCTAGGGACCTCTGGGGGCCCCTCGTTACTTACCTCCTGCGGGCTCGGAATGGGGGCGATGCCGAGGAGGGCGGGGTCGGGAACGAGGAGAGAGCTAACCCACCCACCACGCCTGGTTCTGACCTCCCCACATTGACTACTGCGACAGGCTAACTCCTTGACCCCCCTTTCTTCTTCCTTTCCTTCCCACGCATGACATACGGGGCACTCCCTGTTTGCCCGGACCGGGTACACGCTTTCTGGTATGATTGTATTCTGTGCGACTGCTGCGTGGGTGAGGAGGAGTGTGAGGCAGCCGAGTCCCCGGATTTGGGACACCATAAAGCCTACTCCACCGCAGCGCATGCTGAGTGGCATTGACGGATGTAGCACCAGTTCACGTTCACCGATTACATCAAGGATATCTCCTCCCAGGTCATTAGATGGGCCAGTTAAGTGCAGAGCAACATTACACTGAGCAACAACTGTACCCAGAAACGGGAACACCTCATACCATGGCCCTGCACTGGACAGCTCCTTATGCCACATACTTAGTATGGTGGAGATGCACTGGGGGAGCACAGTTCTAATTTGAGTTAAAAGTTGGTTATAACAAAATGAAAAACAAAACCTCACATAGTCACTGGTCGAGTACTCCTTGCTGTTATCACTGCCAATGTATGCTTCCATCAACAGCTTATATGTATTACTCCGCGGCCGGCCCATGTGGGTTGTAGGCGACATGCCGTGTTCATTAATTGCTCCTGTCTAACAAGTGCTATACGTTTATTGAACTGCATGTTGCTGCTGCCGGCCTGGTAACATGGTTGTAGGCAAGAAGCTGTGTACTATCTGTTACTGACTAATAAAGGTTTTATTTAAAAAAAAAAAAAAAAAAAAAGGTTAGTTTAATGTCCCTAAGTTTGGGGGGGAGGTTGTGTAGGAGAGTAGGGTCTGCTTTCTATGTTCACCCCCACTTTTTGCTTTTGCTTCACTGGTTTTCGACTTAGATGTGGCTGTGGGCCTGCTAATCAGACCCACAGCCCAGCTGTTCTCTCTCTAAACTAATACTATGTACTTTAGGTGCATAACCCAATTGGATAGGATCACCTTATTGACCCCTGTACAGTGTACCTTAGGTACCCAGGGCATAGGTGTACGCTAGGCCTACCAGGGGCTGCAGCATGTATTATGCCACCCCTGGCCTGGCCTTCCATTATGACACAACTGGCTGATCACTCAGCTGGGGCAAGGTCGTGTAATCACCCCTTGCTTAGGTGTAGTATTCCTATACCTACCTTATATATAGATACATGTGTACCTATCAGCCACTCCTATGGCAGGCCTTAATAAACCTGGAGGCAGAGTGCTTGGTAACATGTGAGATGGTGCTCTAGCATGAGCTGAGCCTGTCTGCAGCTTTCGGAACCATGTCCTTATAGCTGTTCTATAATATAGCCTACCATATACTCTTAAAGTACCTTATAATCTTAAACGGTTATGGTAACTATAGTTTGGCTTTATTGAAACATGTTGTGTAAAGTGTCTAACACTTTGGAATAATACCCCCATACCATTTCTGGCAATGAGGATATTATTCCCCCCTTCTAGAGGGAGAAGACATGTTAAAACCTACTTACCCGGTTAAAGTTAACCAGAGCCCCAGCATCACAAAATGGATGCTGCTACCACAGACACAAGTCTGACCTCCTGCTGCTGGGAGTCCTTCCAGCGAGGGAGGCTTGGACAATAGGTTTCCTGCCTTGGGAGGTGCGAGCACCACCCTAGACAGGATTTAGTGTATTGGGGCAGGGAGGGTTGAATGAAACGAGACTCTGCCTGGGGCACACAAGGTGTCCCATGCATAGTCCAGTTCAAACCGGTGCTGGGGCACTCCAGCCCCAGCTCTGGCGCAAAACTGGACAAAGGAAAGGGGGTGTAGCCACTCCCCTTCCTGGTCCCACCCATAGAAGGGACCTTGCAGGTAGCCCAGCCCACTAGCCCAGTATATTAGTAGCTAGTTGGGCCCTGCTAAATTAGATTAACCTGAATCTGCAACTTGAACAGAAACTCTGGACCTTCGACATTCTACCTCAGGAAGAAGACTGAAGAAATCTCCCTTGTGGCCAAGGAGTGACCACCCTGGGCAACCAGGCACCATCCAGCGACCGCTGCTTGCTTTGCGACTGAATCCTATGAGGGACGACTGCAGAGACTGACCAGCGCCGAGACTTCCAGACATCTCTGAACCAGATCCACATCTCCAGCGAAGTTGAGACCCGTGGAGGCGACGAGGGACGTGGGACCGGCGACTTGGGAAAAGTGGCTAGTAACTGACTAGCGCGACTTCCGAGGCTCCCTCGAGGCTGTGCTTGGGGAATTGAGAAGCCCCACTCCCGAGCACCATCTGCAAAGAAGACCATCTCCCCACACTTCACGTGTTCTGCGTGGGGCCCTTCTGCACCTGTGTTGCTCGACGTGTTGTCCGGTTGCTGGCCCGTTGACTAGTAGCCTCTGCGACGACAAACCTTTGTTTTCCACTTGCTGGTCCGGCTCCTCCAGACTGGCACCCGCCCCTCTGTGAAAGAGAAGCACCCCAGACCTTCCTGGTCTGCACCAGAAGCAAGTCCTCCAGCCTGCGTGGGTTCCGCTTGCCAAGGCTTGTTGGGTCCTGACTCGACTTCGACGCCGCCGACAGCAAGAGCCTTCGTGGGACAGCTCACCTCCTGGTCGTCCTCGACGTCTCCTGGTACCCGTGGCTGCTGCGACAAGCTTCACCTCTTCACCTGCATCTTCACGACATCGCCTGGTTCCTTTCTGGTTCCCTCCCGGCTCCTGGCTGGTGACCTAGACTCTGTCCCTTCTGCTTGCAGGTTCCTTCCTTCTTGATCTCCACCTTGGGATCCACCGGACACTCTTCACTGACTGCCTGTCAGCAACTTTCCTTCAGGCATCCAGAAGTCCACGACGAAACCCGACGCAAGTTCACACCTATGCACCCGCAGCCCGTGGGCTAGATAACTTGGGTACTTCGGTGCTCACAAGGGTATTGACTATCCTAGGGTCTAGTTTCCGAGTCCCGACTTCCTAGCTATACCAGAAGTGTCCTAAAACTGCTTAGTTCTAACTGCTAGTGATTCTATCGACTTTTACGCATTACGCGTGAGTGTTTCCACTCTGCACCTGAATCCCGTGGGCCTCCCACTTCCTAACTGTTGGTAGTATAGTGTAGCCCCAGCGATTCCCTAGGCCTAGGCCTATCCTGTATTTGTGACAGTGGTCCTTATACCACTTACTTAGTATATGGTTTACGTGGCCCCTAGGGCCTAACTGTATTACTTACCTGTGTGACTTAATGTATGCTTAAATAAGACTGTGTTGTACTTACCTCGAATCTCATAAAGAGTGCTGAGGGTTTGACTAGAATAAATACATTCTATTTTTATATATATCTGTTGTGGTGTCCTTTCATTTGGTATTCAAGGGATTACATATGGTATAACAGCTGGCTTCACATGCCATTCAGAGTTTAGCCTAAGACTGCTCTTGTCCATGCTACCACTAGGATAGCTGGTCTATAAGGTTGACTTTACAACCAATCACCATAAGGGTTGTTTGGACTGATACAAGGTGTACACTAGAATTAGTGACATCATATATCAGGCCAACTTCTCACAGTGAACATTTAATTTTGAAAACAAAGGATTATCAATCTTGGTTTCAAATTTTCAAGCCAATCAGACATTTTAGACACATTTGTACGATTCTATTGCACCCTGTACTCCAAAAGTAACACTACTGCCTTTGAAAAGTACCTGGAATACTTAAAAAATGTAACATTACCAAAATAGACGAAGAGACAAAACAATCCGTGGAACAGCCAATCACACGCGACAAAACGAGAAATGCTATGAAGAAGTTGAAACCCAGAGAGGCCCCTGGCCCGGATGGCTTCCCAGACTCCATCTGTCAAACCTGGCCCTCATCACTCCTTTAGAGGACCTCTTTAGACATTTTACCTCCACATGCACTTTTGGAGGCTTCGCAGCTGAGGTAACCATAATAGTTATACCCAAAGGAGGGAAAGATCCAACCAATCCCAAAAACTACCGGCATATATCACTTATAAACATTGACTGCAAAAATTATGCAAAAATTTAAGCTCTCAGACTAGAGCCTATGCTCTAAAATAATATATAGCCTTCCCAAACCAGTTTTATAGAGGGAAGATTCAGCGCTGATAATATCAGACTTTTCAGCCACGTCATTCAAAAGCACCACACCTTAACCAACCTGCTTGCGCGATTGCCTTGGAAGTAGGGAAGGCCTTTGACAAAGTTGGGTGTTCTTCTTCCATGCAACGCTCAAATCCTTCAACCTAGGACCCTCCTTATCCAAAATGATCCTCACCTTATATAAAGAACGAAAAGCCAGACTAAATATCGACGGGCCGCTATCCACCACTTTTAACCTCCAACAAGGCACCAGGCAGGAATGCACTCTCTCTCCAATGCTATTCCTATTTACACTAGAACCTCTACTTACTTTAAATCAGGGAGAACCCATTCATTCCAGACATTCCTTTCTCTGCAGGCCCTGACAAACGGTCTGCATACACCGACGATATTCTCCTCTTCACCACAAATACTGAACTTGCCCTCACCCACATGTCCACCATCATGAGCTATTCCCAGGTTTGAGGTTGCTGCCTGAACAAAGAAAAAACAGAAGTACTACCCCTCAATGTTCGCTGCAACAGCTCGAAGTTAAGCCCCTTTGGTCTCAAATGGGCCCCAAACACATTAAAATACCAAGAAGTATGTTTCACCAAAAATCTCAAAGACTCCATAAACCTAAAAGAACAAATGACACTAGACAAAATTCAAGAAAACATAGACAAGTGGTCGAACAAATTTAGCACCAGCCGGGACTACGAGGGACTGAGTCAGATTTGCAGCGGAGGGACCTCCAAGACCAAATCGGATTATATGGCAGGACCGGGGGCTCCGATTATGCTTTTCCTTTCTCCGCTTTATTATTATGCAAAACACACAGCAGCCAGAAAAGCAGAACAAGAGTGACTTTATAACCAGAACTGGAAAAAACATCATTTGGTCACCAGAGAAACAATACGAAAAGTTCATTCTGTAAACATCAACTCCCATCAGTCCGTGGGATAACCCAGCGTCCAAGTCCTTTCACGCTGTCCATAACTCCTTAGAAAGCTCCTCCATTCCGTGAAGCCCTCCTCTTTCTTCGCTGCTGGGCAGCCAGTTAAGTCCCTTTCTTGTTTCTCGGGGATTTATTGAGTTTATGTGTGCTGGTGACTCTTTGGTGGGTCTGGAGTTTAGGGACTCGATTGTTTTTTGGGAAGGTGTATTGTTTCTCTTCACAGAGTCCCTTACGGCCGTGGGAGCGTTTATTTCGCTCCTTTCCCGGCCGTTCCACATGCGGCGGCCTTTGTTGGCCCCTAGGGGGAGCCCGTGCGTCTCGTTGCTCTCGCGGCGTTGCTGTCTCTTCAAAGAGAGCCGCGCGGAGAGAGTCGAGTCCGCCGGAGCCTGTCCCCCTGCCGCCTCACCAAGACGCCCTTCGGGGTCTGTATTTTCCCGCATTTTTCCGCATTCTACGCCCGCAAGGGTCCGTATTTACAAGCATTCACAAGCGGAGGTCTCCGAGCCCCGTAATCGCCTGAGGTTTGAGCACTTTTGCATTGACAGCGCGCTGGGTGGCGGTGTGGCCTTGTCAGTTGCTGAGGGCCTGCGCGCTTGGGGTGTGTGTGCCACCCACAGCGGCTAGGCCACACTTAGAGCCTTGCAGTTCCTTAGATCTGCCCAAAATCGTCCTGGCGCTGCCAGTACACGTTTGGCCCTGGTAAAGACTTGGTCTGTTGTGGCTGCTTCCCCGTTTGGCCTTAGCCTGCGCTGTTGCTTACCTGTTACGAGGTTCCACGCCTCTGAGGTTACGGCATTGCCTTGAAGTTATCTGGGGGCAGTATGGAGCAGGGGAGCTATTATGAGGAAGAAGACTGGGAGTTTCCCGGCAGATACCGATGATGAGGAGGGGTCTTCGCGTTCTTGGCGTCCGGCCAGTTCCATG
Source organism: Triturus cristatus (assembly GCF_964204655.1). Taxonomy (NCBI): domain Eukaryota; kingdom Metazoa; phylum Chordata; class Amphibia; order Caudata; family Salamandridae; genus Triturus; species Triturus cristatus. Next base: position 292,610,917 of record NC_140583.1, on the reverse strand, counting down.
GGCGCATTGCCCCAGGATGATACAGGTATGCTGGATCCGGATGAGATCATGCATCCGCGCTCCGCAGCCTGGGCTCCGGGGGACAAGGTGGCCAAGTTAGTGGCGGGACGCCTCCGCAAGCCTCTAGAGAAGGAAGCACGGGGATGTCTCAGAGCGGAGTGTCCGCGCCCCACTTTGGAGGGGAAGGTAGCCCTTACGCCCGAGTTAGACTCAAAAATGGCTACCTTCCTAGCTAAATATGTGAAGGACCCCCGCAAGGGTATAGACCGAACCTGGCAATCGTGCCAGGATAAGCTTCTGGATGCCATAGGTCCTATGACCAAGATTCTTGATATGGCGGAGGAGGCAAAAGTCACAGGCTCTACCATTTCCCCCGAGGTGCTTTCAAACTGGGCACAAAGGGCGATAATCGTTATGGGAAATGCAAATTTCGCCCTATCAACTGAACGCCGACATTCATTACTGATCGAACTCGACCCAAAACTGGGCGATTTAGCATCTTCCAAGGGAGGCGCTGTGGCTCAAGGGGGCCTTGTGAGAAGTTGGCCTGATGTATGATGTCACTAGTTCTAGTGCACACCTTATATCAGTCCAAACAACCCTTATGGTGATTGGTTGTAAAGTCAACCTTATAGACCAGCTATCCTAGTGGTAGCATGGACAAGAGCAGTCTTAGGCTAAACTCTGAATGGCATGTGAAGCCAGCTGTGATACCATATATAATCCCTTGAATACCAAATGAAAGGACACCACAACAGATATATATATAAAATAAAGTGTATTTATTCTAGTCAAACCCTCAGCACTCTTTATGAGATTCGAGGTAGGTACAACACAGAATTATTCAAGCATACATTAAGTCACACAGGTAAGTAATACAGTTAGGCCCTAGGGGCCACGCGAACCATATACTAAAGAAGTGGTATAAGGACCACTGTCACGGAAATAGAATAGGCCTAGGCCTAGGGAATCGCTGGGGCTACACTAAACTACCAACAGTTAGGAAGTGGGAGGCCCACGGGATTCAGGTGCAGAGTGGAAACACTCACGCGTAATGCGTATAGTCGATAGAAATAGTACAGTTCTGAAATAAGCAGTTTTAGGACACTTCTGAAGCAACTAGGAAGTCGAGACTCGGAAACTAGACCCTAGGATAGTCACTACCCTTGTGAGCACCGAAGTACCCAAGTTACCTAGCCCACGGGCTGCGGGTGCATAGGTGTGAACTTGCGTCGGGTTTCGTCGTGGACTTCTATGGATGCCTGAAGGAAAGTTGCTGACAGGCAGTCAGTGCAGAGTGTCCGGTGGATCCCAAGGCCGGGATCAAGAAGGAAGGGTACCTGCAAGCAGAAGGGACAGAGTCAAGGTCACTAGCCAGTGACCACGTGGAACCAGGAAGGAACCAGGCGATGTTGTGAAGATTGCAGGTGAAGGGTGAAGCTTGTCGCTGCAGCCACGGGTACCAGGAGACGTCGAGGACGACCAGGACCAGGAGGCGAGCTGTCCCACGAAGGCTCTTGCTGTCGGCGGCGTCGAAGTCGAACTAGGACTCACCAAGCCTTGGCAAGCGGAACCCACGAAGAACGGAGGACTTGCTTCTGGTGCAGACCAGGAAGGTCTGGGGTGCTTCTCTTTTGCAGAGAAGCGGGAGCCAGTCTGGAGGAGCCAAACCAGCAGTGAAGATTCAAAGGTGTGTCGTCACAAAGGCCGCTAGCCAACGGGCAAGCAACCGGACAGACGCAGCAAGCAGGAAAATGCAGAAGGGCCCCACGCAGGACTCGTGGAGTGTGGGGGGCTGATCTTCGGTGCAGATGGTGCTTGGGGTTGGGGCTTCTTAATCCCCGGTGCACAACTTCGAGGGTGCCTCAGAAGCTGCGCTGGAAGATACTCGCCACTTTTCCCAGGTAGCCGGTCCCACGTCTCTCGTCGCCTCCACGGATCTCAGCTCGGCTGAGGATGTGGATCAGGGTCGGAGAAGTCTGGAAGTCAAGGCTCTGGTCGGGCTCTGCAGTCGGTCCCTCGTAGAACTTTAGCAAAGCAAAGGGTAGTCTCTTGATGGTGCCTGTTTGCACAGGGTAGCCACTCCTTGGCCACAAGGGAGATTCTTCAGTCTTCTTCTTTCGTCGAATGTCGAAGGTCCAGAGTTTCTGTTCAAGTTGCAGGTTTAGGATAATCTAATCTCCTGGGGCCCAGCTACCACTCTTATACTAATCTGGGGGGCTGGGTTGCCTGCTAGGTCACGCCTTATGGGTGGGACCTGGGAGGGGGGTGGTTACACCCCCTTCCCTTTGTCCAGCTTCGCGCCAGGACTGGGGCTGGTGTGCCCCAGCACCGGTTTGAACTGGACTATGCATGGGACACCTTGTGTGCCCCAGGCAGTGTCTCGTTTCATTCATCCCTACCTGCCCCAATACACTAAGGCCTGTCTGGGGTGGTGCTCGCACCTCCCAAGGCAAGAAACCTATTGTCCAAGCCTCCCTTGCCGGGATCACTCCCAGCAGCAGGAGGTCAGACTTGTGTCGTGGCAGCAGCATCCATTTTGTGATGCTGGGGCTCTGGTTAACTTTAACCGGCTAAGTAGCTTTCAACATGTCTGATTAGCAGGCCCACAGCCACATCTAAGTCGAAAACCAGTAAAGCAAAAGCAAAAAATGGGGGTGAACATAGAAAGCAGACCCTACTCTCCTACACAACCCCCCCCCCCCAAACTTAGGGACATTAAACTAACCTTGACCAGTTGAGTCTTCATGTTCTAAGTGGAAATATCTGGAGAGTCCATCTGCATTGGCATGGTCAGTCCCAGGTCTATGTTACACTGTGAAGTTCATCCCCTGTAGAGAAATGGACCACCTAAGAAGTTTGGGATTTTCACCCTTCATCTGATTTAGCCACAAGAGGGGCTTATGGTCTGTCTGAATCTTGAAGTGAGTGCCAAACAAGTATGGCCTCAGCTTCTTCAGGGCCCAAACCACAGCAAAGGCCTCCCTCTCAATAGCTGACCAACGTTTCTCTCTAGGGGTCAGCCTTCTACTTATAAAAGCAATGGGCTGGTCTTGACCATCTATATTAAGTTGTGAAAGAACAGCTCCCACACTCAACTCAGAAGCATCTGTCTGGACAATGAACTCTTTGGAGTAGTCTGGACTTTTCAGAATAGGTGCACTGCACATGGCCTGCTTCAGGTCATCAAATGCTTTTTGACAGCTTACTGTCCACTGAACTTTCTTAGGCATTTTCTTGGAGGTCAAGTCATTAAGTGGTGTCACAATGGACCCATAGTTCTTAACAAACTTTCTGTAGTACCCAGTCAGGCCCAAGAAAGCTCTGACCTGAGTCTGGGTAGTTGGAGGAGTCCAGTCCTTTATGGTCTGGATCTTGCTCTCCAGTGGTTGAACCTGACCCCCACCAACTAGGTGGCCCAGGTATACAACCTTGCTCTGCCCTATCTGGCACTTAGTGGCCTTGATAGTGAGGCCTGCCTTTTGCAGGGCCTCTAAGACATTCCTCAGGTGGACCAGGTGATCCTCCCAGGTGGAGCTAAAGACAGCAATATCATCAAGATAAGCTGCACAGTAATCATCCAACCCAGTAAGGACTTGATTCACCAACCTTTATAAAGTGGCAGGTGCATTCTTCAAACCAAAGGGCATTACCACAAATCGACAATGTCCTCCTGGGGTCGAGAAAGCAGTTTTGGCCTTTGCATTCTTAGCTAGTCTGATTTGCCAGTAGCCTGCTGTCAGGTCAAATGTGCTCAAAAACTTAGCAGCTGCCAGTCTGTCAATGAGCTCATCTGCCCTAGGTATTGGGTGGGCATCTGTCCTAGTGACAGCATTGAGACCTCTGTAGTCCCCGCAAAACCTCATCTCTCTCTTACCATCTTGGGTGTGAGGTTTTGGCACAAGAACTACAGGACTAGCCCAAGGGCTCTCTGAAGGTTCAATGACTCCCAGCTCCAACATCTTTTGTACCTCAACTTTTATGCAGTCCCTGATATGGTCAGGTTGCCTGTAGATTTTACTCTTCACAGGCAGACTGTCACCAGTGTCCACCTCATGGGTGCACCAGTTTGTCTGACTTGGGGTCAGAGAGAACATATGTTTGAAGGATTGCAGAACTTGTCTGCAGTCCTGTTGCTGATGGACAGTGAGGCTGTCAGAAATGACCACACCATCAACTGAGCCATCATCAGGGTTCTGAGTCAACAGGTCTGGGAGAGGGTCACTCTCTTCCTCCTGCCCCTCATCTGTAGCCATGAGTAAGCCCATGTCTACCCTGTCAACATATGCCTTCAATCTGTTGACATGAAGCACCCCGTGGGGGCTTCTGGGAGTCCCAAGGTCCACCAAGTAGGTGACTTCTCCCTTTTTCTCAACAATAGTGTGGGGTCCAGACCATTTGTCTTGGAGTGCTGCTGGGGCCACTGGCTCCAACACCCACACTTTCTGCCCTGGCTGGTAAACAGTCAGCACACCCTTTTGGTCATGCCAAGCTTTTTGGAGTTCTTGGCTTGCCTTGTGGTAAATAATTTAATTACCGGGACTTAATTTGATACAGAAACATAATGAAATAGCTCAGTAAATAAGAGGCAGAATCCGTGGTATTAGAGGTTCGGAATGGGCTTTATTCCAGAGGTCGATTATAATCGGTTGCTCCAGGTTCCATCACCACGAAGGTTCAGGAAGTGAAGTACATACGTTATTGACAATTAGTTACTTTTATACAATAGGCATTACAGTGAGGCCAATACAAGAGGCGTAACAATTGATAGTGGTGATAATATATTCATATGTAGCAAAAAATAGGCGTAACTGGGAGTGACGAAAGAACGTCATCAGATGTGATGTCATAAGAGGGTGGTTACATGAAAGAATTTCGCAATGTCGGCAGAAATACTTGGCAGAAATGCGCGCGCAGCAGCATGACGTGTGATTGACGTGCAACTAGGGGGTGAAGGGGACTTGACATTTAGCTTTTACATGTGGCGACAGAAGTCTGGAGGGTCAAGTCAACCTAATCCCAAATCATATCTAACATCCTATGTTTAAAGAACTATGTTATCCAAAAGAGAGGTCTCTTCGAGTGGAATCTTATTCTATACTGACTATACTGACTATTAGTGCGTGTACAAGCGTCTAAGTGTCTATGCTAGATGCGAGGGCGGAATCTTCCATAGTAACAGGGCTATGAATTACTTGTATGAAGACAGAGAAGCCGGGCCTTTTGCTCGGTAGCTGGAAGAATGTTTACTTAAACTACTAGACAGGAATGCATTGGGCAGGGAGCGGAGCGGATAATTTTCGAAGGTGAAATACAGTTCTTGGCAGGCAGCAAGCTGATGTCAGGCTTCGTGAGCCGCGCAGAGAATGAGACAAAGTTCATGGTCACAGATGCAGGCTCAGACTGGAGCTTTCAGAGGCAGAAGGCAAGAAAAGCTTGATGACAGAATCAGGGCCTACTTGCCTGGACTGTAAAATGGCATAAGTGAACCATATAAAGGCGGTGGCCTTTCGTACTTAGGAATGGAATATCCGGCCCATTCATGGCGGATCAACAGAGGACATGTTAACGGTGGACGCACATGTATTTGCGTCTTCATAACTGGAACTGGAGGGAACATACATGTACTTGTAACATGCACATAGAACCGTTGGGGTCCAAGATAGGGGACATAACTGACCAGAAAAATCCATATTTCCACATTCCCTCCTTGTCCCCTACTTGCCCGTCAAGAGATATCAATCTTCATTAATCCATTGATCTGTTCATATAGCATCATTTGTTCTTCTTTCTTCTTCCGGGATCTTGAATGAAAATCTTGATGTGGAATGCACGATGTGGCACACAGACCACAAATCGCTGGTCCACATTGCAGGCATAAGCAGCAACTGAATAATATGAGAAGGCCAATACCTAGGAAGGATAGAACTCTCCATCCCCAGGCTGATATCACGCTCCAAAACCAACCGGACCAAGTCCAGGTGCCTGGATTCTGGTGTATCTGGCTTACAATCTTATGAAGGCGGGTTATGGCCTTATATACAGATGGCGAATTTTCTGGTATGAATATGCAACAGCTTGATCCGATGACCCTACAAGCTCCGCCCCTATCGGCCAGGATGACGTCAAGGACAAGACGATTTTGAAGCACAACAATCCGCATAGCAGACTGCTCTTCTGTTAAATTGCCTAAGGCGGAAATAGTTTCGTTCACTACTGCTTCAAGGGTTCTAGTTAATCTACGTATCAGCTTACTATTAGTAACGGTACCTATATAGGGAAAGAGACCTTTATTGAAATCTGTGTATTTTTCCCATGCTGTTTCAGTGTAGTCGACTATTGGGAGATCTCTCCTTACTCTATTATATACTAAATGAATATTTCTGTGATAATCAGGAGGAGCTAGGAAAACAGGTGGCAAAAGGAATCCAATGTAGCAAGTACCATCCCAATCTAGAGGCAAACGTACATATGCCGTCTGACCACATATGAAATAGGAATGGCGGGAAGCTCTAAATGTAGACTTGCCTTGATCACTAAATTCTACTACAATGGTGCATTTACTATGGCCCATGTGTATGGAACCATTCTTTCTTATACATAATTCACCTTTTACTGGAAGTATTGACATAGCGGGCAAAATTGAAGTAGCTTCGGATTCGACATTCAAGATCAGGAGATTAAGCGTAAAGTTACCTAATCCATATACTTCATTTTCTAGATCAGTTCCTGTTCCTTTGGGAAGTCCCTCCTTGTTGGGGTGGCAGACCTTAAGTAAAACTGAGTTCAGATTTCCCCATACCCTATTATCTTGATAAACTGCAGAATTCGAATCCAGAGAATTAATTAAACTAAACCATGCTCCACAGGAGCCGTTGTGTGTGAACGGGTATGGAAAAAGAGGTAGAATTCCTTTATAATTCTGATAGGGAGGGAGTCGGCCACATATCCAACAATTTGTAGCATTGCTAACCTGATGGGAATGATGCAACATACTAATAAAAGTGTTATTGCGCAGCGCAAATCTATAAGACAACTCAAGCGGAGGTAATTTACTAAAAGAATGTTCAGCAGTAACATTGTAAATATGTCTAGAAATAGGATAATATATGTGCAACAATATACTTGCAATAATTATTAAAAGACTTGAGAAAAATAAAATTAATAACGTCACTATGCAATGACTACGCAGTGATTTACAGTACGCCTGTCGTTTCAACATTTTTCGGGTGTTTTCTCTATTCAGGTCCAAGGGATACATGTCAGAGACAATTCAACCGCTTCACCTTGGAGAGGACTTAAACAATCAAATTGCTCGACTGATTGGGCCTGAGCTTTAATTTATAATGTTCAGAGTCACTTTTTTCCACAAAAGGAAGTTTTGAGTCAATGGGTGAAGACACACAAGGTGAGGCATTCACATCTGATTTTAGTCCATGAAATTTCTTGATATGACTTGAATGAATCCATCCCTTTCTGCCTTCGATCTTTACGGCTGTTCTTGTGGTGAGCAACACCAGCTGAGGTGACCTCCACCTAGGTTCCAGCTGAGTCTTGCGATCAAAATTCCTCACGAGGACCAGGTCCCCCGGAACCACGTCATGGGGTTTCACCTCAGTGTTGTCAGGAAAAGCTGCAGCTACCTGTGAACGACAAGATTGTAGTGCAGACATCAAGGAAGCCAAGTAATCTGTCAGCATATTACAGTCAATATCAGTTATTTTGCGTGGTATAGGCGTCCCCCACATATTTGGTGGTCTGCCGAAGATCACTTCATACGGGGATAGCCCTGTTCGAGAGTGTGCTACCATTCTTGTGTAAAAGAGTGCAACTGGTAATGCTACTACCCAGTCGACACCTTTCTCTCTGCATATTTTGGATAATCTTATTTTCAGAGTCTGATTATGTCTTTCTACGAGACCTGCTGCTTCGGGGTGTCGGACACAGTGGAATTTCCACTGATAGCCTAACAAAAGTGAAACGTGTTTCATTAATTCGGATGAGAACGGCTGGCCGTTATCTGAGTGAACAACACGTGGTAAACCGTATCGTGGGAAGAATTCTCGAACCAACTGTTTGGCAGTAGTCGGGGCAGTGTAATCTGAAACCGGGTATGCCTCCGTCCAACGGGAAAGAGCACATACAACTACGAGAACATATTTGAATCCTCTGCATCGTTCCATCTGGATATAATCCATCTGGAGGACTTCAAAAGGGTGATCAGGAGGCTGAAATCCACCCTGTTCTACGGGAACGCTTTTTCCTGGGTTGAACTGGCAACAGATCAGACAGGTACGAACCTTTTGTTTGGCTGCAGCTCGTAAATGCTTGTTGAACCAAATATGTTGAATGCTGTCTAGCATAGCTTTCTCTCCTAGATGCGCTGGACTATGGATAGTGTTAATAATGACTTGGACCATTGAATCAGGAAGGAACCACACAGACTTTTCCTTCATCAACCATCCTTGATCCGTTTGGATCCCTCCTAATTCCGTCCATTTCTTTATTTCTTCTGGTGTAGCATGTGTCTGTATATCAATTACGTCAAGAGTAGGATCTTTAACCATCATACAATGTGGTGGTGTCTGGACTATTGTCTTTGTCATGTCGGATGTTTGAGTTTGAGCAGTCTGTTTAGCTGTTCTGTCAGCTAGATCATTGCCTTGAGAAATGATATCAGTAATTTTCGTGTGAGCTTTACATTTCATAATCGATATTGCAATGGGCAAATGTATTGCATCTAATAAGGCATGAATGAGGGGTCCGTGCTGAATGTGGGCACCGTGAGAAGTTAAATAACCTCTCTCTCGCCACAGCACGCCGAAGTCATGTACGACTCCGAATGCATAACGTGAATCAGTGTATATGTTGACTTTTTTATTTGTGGCTTGAATACAGGCTTGTGTCAGAGCGACGAGCTCTGCTGCTTGAGCGGACAAGGTTTTTATGCAATTTGTTTCGATGATTTCAGTATCTGTTGTGACTGCGTAAGCGGCCACTAACTCTCCTGTACTTGTTCTCATACATGAACCATCTACATACAACGTCAGGTCTGGGTCTGACAATGGGACATCTGTCAAGTCTTGTCTGGGTTTCGTTGTGATTGTAATAACATCAATACAGTCATGGGCTAGTGGGTCTGTTCCATTTACAGGTAAAAGTGTGGCAGGATTCAATGTGTTACAACGTCTGATTTCTATATGTGGCTGAAACAATGTTAGTTCGTACCCTGTAAGTCTTGCTATAGTCAAATGTTGTGTTTGCGTTCGGTTCACAAGAACCTCTACTGCGTGTGGTACTTGTACTGTCAATGGATGTCCTAACACTATGGCATCGCTTTGTCTGATTGCTAAAGCTGTCGCTGCCACTGATTTCAGGCACGCAGGCAGAGCCTGAGCTACGGGATCTAATGTACTAGAAAAATAAGCACATGGTTTGTGTGCTCCTGCTTGTTCCTGTGTGAGTACTGACAAGGCAGTACCTTCGCGTTCTGTAATAAAGAGTGTAAACTGTTTACTGTAACATGGTGTTGCTAAAACAGGTGCTTGACATAAAGCTTTCTTTAAGCTTTCAAAAGCGTGTGTGTGTTCCTGAGTCCAAGGGAGAACAGTCGATGTGGCTGCCTCCTGTGTTGTCAACTGAATGAGTGGTTTTGCCAGAAATGCATACTGAGGGATCCACTGTCTACAATATGAAGTGAGGCCTATGAAAGCCCGCACCTCCTTTTGCGTCTTGGGTATTGGCATGTTAGCTATTAACTGAATGCGGTCGGGTGTAAGCTGCCTTCCCTCCTTGGACAGCGAGTGACCAAGGTAAATAACTCGCTGGACACAGAATTGCAGCTTAGAAGGGGACACCTTGTGCCCCTTTTCGGCTAGAAATTGTAAAACTGTCAGTGATGCTTTTTCACATTCAGGTTCGCTTCGGGCGGTGATCAGCAGATCATCGACATATCGAAGCAAAGCAGTGTTAACTGGCATGTGGATGCTGTCGAGTTCTCGTTTCAGTGCTTGGCTATAGATGCTGGGGCTTTCTGTAAATCCTTGAGGTGCGCGTGAGAATTTAAAGCTACGTCCATTTAAACTAAATCCGAACAAATATTGGCTTTCCGGATCTATTGGGACGCTGAAAAAGGCATTTTTGAGATCAATTACAGTAAAAAATGTTGCTTCGGAATCAATAGCTGTCAATAATGATGAGATATCGGGGACCACAGGGAATTGTGGCACAATACACTTGTTTAATTCGCGCAGATCAATAATCAATCGATATACTGGCGGGGCCTTCGGATCTGTTCGTTTAAGAATCGGAATTATCGGTGAATTACATACATTGGAGTCTGTTTCTACAACCACTCCTTGGGCAATGAGCTCGTCAATGATTTGTAGTAAAGCCACTACAGCATCTGGTGGTAACTTGTATTGTCGCATTCGTGGTAGTACCACTCCTGCCTTTAGTGTAACTCGATATGGTGTAATATTCATGCAACCAACATCAGTAGGGCCTTGTGCCCATAGATGTGTAGGTAAAGTCTGTAATCGGGGATCCATGTCTCTAGACACATAATGACCTTTAAAATCACGTAAAAACAATCTTACTCCTTCCGGAGAACAACATATTATAGCTCCTAGAGCTTTCAGTGTTTTTATTCCTAACAGGTTTTCTGGACATGATTTAGTAAGCAATAAATCTGTAGTTCGGGTCAAAGGTCCTATCGTAAGTGGAAGAGGTTGTGACACTTCATTAACAATAGGTCTTCCTGAAAAACCAAGGGAAATATTCTGTGAGCCTGAGAGGGGTGCCCCTGGAACTTCACTACGTTTTATAGTTGTTCGACTTGCCCCTGTATCGAGTAAAAATTTTCTGTCTTGGCCTAATAATTCACTATGTACATAAGGTCCTTCTTGATCTACAGGGATCTCGATAAGGGGTAAGTCAACTTCCCTCTCTAGGCTGGTTCATGCATATCGTTGATAATCAGGATAGTCATACTGTGCGGTCTGGTACAGTTGTCGTGTCGTGGTTTGCGTGGCAGCAACAGGCAGCGCTGGTGCAGCTGGCACAAACTGTATAGTCTGTGGTGGAGCTGACATGGACTGTGCATGCTGCAAAGCTCCTTGTTCATTCTGATCCTGTCTAAGTGGCCGTGGTCTTTCTTTTGTAATACCCGTGGCGATATTACGCTTCAGGACTGGGCAATCGTGTACATGATGACCTAGTTGTTTACAATAGTTGCATGTCCCTTTTACAGGTCCTGCTAAATCGCCAGAATGTGTCGTACCCTTTTTATGTCCTTCAGCTGGAACTGTCTGGGAGACTAGCATTTTCATTTTCGTGTCTTTCATGCGTCTTTGTTCATGATCTTGTTCCTCTCTAATTCTATTGTGATGATACTGTAACATTTGTAACATTTGTGATGGAGTGTTACCTTGCCAGGTACTCTCGAATTTTAATACTCTATTCTTCACTTGGGGCAAGGAATTTTCAACTAATTTTGTCACAAACAGATGTGGGTATGATTCGCTACTTGCTTTTATACCACTATTTATACCAAAACATTTTTCAAATCGTGCATAGAAATCACTAGTGTCTTCATCTTGCTTTTGTTTACAGGCTGAAATTGCACCCCAGTCTTCCTTTTTCGTGGTTAATAAACGTGGCAGTACCTGTACTAGTAAACCTGGTAGTGCTTTAGTTTTGTCCCCAAGCCCTGAACCTGGACCTCGGGCCTTTTCTTCATTTTCTAATGCTGTCCAATCTATCTTTTGGTCTCCCACCTCCCACTCTTTTTCCTTGAGTTTTTCATAAATGCCAGCAGGCATCAATACCTTTAATATTGTCATAATGTCGGGATAGGTATACTCTCCCATGAGTAACATGTCTTTAATTTCTCGGTGGAAACCCGCTGGGTCTTTGTCATGACTGGGTACCACTTTCTTCATTTCCAACAATTCTATTTTCGATATGGGCGTATACACATATACACGTTTAAACTCATTGTCCTCGCCCTTTATTGGGTGCACTTCTCGTAAGGGATTCTGTCTGTCCATGTAATACATGGTTCTTTCCTTGATGGGCAGTGAGACATGTTCTGGGCATATAAAAAGAATGTACTGCTTTCTTGATTCTAGTATTTCTTTAATTAGCTTAGTACCTGAACCTCTCCATCTATTCGTGAGTAATTCGGTCAATATATCAGGTATGGGACCAGGATCTGAATGTTGGCTTTTATATAGTATAAGAAGTTGTTGAATCATATAAATCCCAGCTAAACGCTGTTCATCTGGGGTGAGATTCAAAAATGTGTGTGCTACTGTGTCATCACTATACTTCCCGGGACTGTCAACCCAATGGACAGCTGACCTGGCTAATTCTTGTTCATCCATAGAATCGAGAAAATGATAACCCCTTCGTTCTCGGAGTAATTTATCTGCTGCTTGGAATGAATGCTCGTTAGACCTTATATTTATTATTGGCGTTTGAAATTTCCTGTTATTTTCTAGACACATCGGACGTATCGGATCAGTAAGACGTCTAGTACTATTACAAGATCTTCTTCTACCTACATAGGCTATAGTTTCTGACTGTCCTGTGGGCAGTCCTGATGCTTCTTCCTCGCTTTGTTCGAACTGGTCTACCGCTAATCTTTCTTCGTGTAGGCGTTCTATTTCTTTACGGATCTTTCGGCACATGGCTATTATACAGTTTTGCTTATCATGTCTCCCTTCTGATATATTCTGGCTCCATCTGGTAAGAATCTGCATTGCTTCCGGGTCTACCCCCGGTCGGTCTTGATTTCTGATCACACAATTTGAGGAAACGCAACAGTTCCCCCTGTATTTCCACTTTCTGGTATTCCATAGCTCTGTTAATACATTCAGAATCTCGCCCGGTTTGGACAAAATGATATATATTATCTAGATGTGCAGTCATTCCTGGTAATTTCCCTAAATACACTGCGGCTCGTCTGATACGTAATGATGCTAGGGTCATTTCGTCCTCTTTTCCGGGCACAGGGTCATATCTACAATCTATAAGAAGTTCCTTAAGCGTACGGGCATTTATGAGTTTGGGGGTACGTGAATGTGCTGACTCTTGAAAAGTAAGTTTATTTATTCTAGGTGGCGTAGAAAAGATATTGGTAGCACCTCCGGTAGCCCCATCTGGGGTATCGGGTGTGAAAGGATTCGTTGAACGTGATACAGCAACTATAGGCGTGGATACAGCTATAGAGGTAGCTGTAGGGACAGATGCAGAAACAGATGTGCTTGCCGGAACTTGTGTCAGAACTTGATGCTGTAAGGGTACAGGTACAGGATCTTGGCGTTGAACCTCCCCGGCCAACGGTCTATGTGGGGCGGGGTTAGCATACTCGGGAGCTGCGTCATCTAAATATGAGGAAAGAAAAACATCTTCTGCGGTTCTAGGATGCCCCTTAGGATGTACCTTTATTGGAAATAATGGGGTTGGCAAGTCTTTTGGTATCCCTGGAGTAGCCTTAGGTAATCCTTCAGCCAGAAGGGGATACATACCATTCATAAGGGCATTTCTTTGTCTGTCTACTTGTTCTGATTTCACTCGTGCACCTTCTTTAATTAATAGATTTTCTCGGACTTCATTTGAATTTTCTTTACTCTTCTCTTCCTGTCTACGTGCTTTTTCTGTACGTCTATATGATTCTTTACGCCATAATTCAATGGCGTCTTTCTGTGATTGTCTAGCTTTCTTTTTCCATAATTCTTCCTCTACTTTCACGATGCACTCTGCATCCCAGGTCCCCGCTGCGGGCCACCTCTGACTTTCTGGTAATTCCTTAGTGTAGTCTACCCATAGATCGAGAAATAATATGGCGTCTAGGCCATGTTTATGATACATGAAGTACCCTGGAGTGTCCCTAGGAGGAATGGGAACAGCTTCTTCGAGTACCCCTTTTCTAGTTGTGATCTGTCTTAGTTTCGAAAAGAGCGGCATATTGAGAACTGATCTGATACTTGATCTTGAACAAACTTAATACAGTAATCACAATAATGAACAGTCATTCATACCACAATATGCAGAACGTACTATAAACATTTAACATTTGACATTTAACTGAGCAACAGTGATGATGACGATGATCTAAGAAAAACTTAATCATTAAACATGATACTCGACTTGAACTGAATTATTCTGAATTTTTATACTTGATATACTAGATATACTGCTAAACAGTACAGATACACTGCTGAAACAGTGCAGACCGGATTTGTGTACCCAAACCCGTCTGGACCGGCACAACTTATGTGCACGCCAGAACGCCTCCCCAGTAATGGTACTCACCGGGTAGCTCGGAAACGGAAGGCCTCAGAAACTGGACTGAACTTGAACCGGACTGGACTCGACTCGAACGCTTCGGACACTGGACTCGACTTGGGACTTCGGAAACTGGTGGGCCTCTGTATACCTCGGATCTTGCTCTCTCAGCTAGGCTCTGGTCGGGATACTTCGCACTTCTCACCGCCTCGTCTGGGTGTTGATCGCAGCCTCAGTCGCCCCCGCTTGACCGGAGGGAGATACAGGAAATCCTGCTGGTACGCGTTGTTATCCGTCCAGCTGTGGCAGGAGACCGGGCCTGCAACGCACCGCCGGCGCGTGAGATGACAAAGTGTCCCTGTTCGGGCGCCATTTATGTGGTAAATAATTTAATTACCGGGACTTAATTTGATACAGAAACATAATGAAATAGCTCAGTAAATAAGAGGCAGAATCCGTGGTATTAGAGGTTCGGAATGGGCTTTATTCCAGAGGTCGATTATAATCGGTTGCTCCAGGTTCCATCACCACGAAGGTTCAGGAAGTGAAGTACATACGTTATTGACAATTAGTTACTTTTATACAATAGGCATTACAGTGAGGCCAATACAAGAGGCGTAACAATTGATAGTGGTGATAATATATTCATATGTAGCAAAAAATAGGCGTAACTGGGAGTGACGAAAGAACGTCATCAGATGTGATGTCATAAGAGGGTGGTTACATGAAAGAATTTCGCAATGTCGGCAGAAATACTTGGCAGAAATGCGCGCGCAGCAGCATGACGTGTGATTGACGTGCAACTAGGGGGTGAAGGGGACTTGACATTTAGCTTTTACATGTGGCGACAGAAGTCTGGAGGGTCAAGTCAACCTAATCCCAAATCATATCTAACATCCTATGTTTAAAGAACTATGTTATCCAAAAGAGAGGTCTCTTCGAGTGGAATCTTATTCTATACTGACTATACTGACTATTAGTGCGTGTACAAGCGTCTAAGTGTCTATGCTAGATGCGAGGGCGGAATCTTCCATAGTAACAGGGCTATGAATTACTTGTATGAAGACAGAGAAGCCGGGCCTTTTGCTCGGTAGCTGGAAGAATGTTTACTTAAACTACTAGACAGGAATGCATTGGGCAGGGAGCGGAGCAGATAATTTTCGAAGGTGAAATACAGTTCTTGGCAGGCAGCAAGCTGATGTCAGGCTTCGTGAGCCGCGCAGAGAATGAGACAAAGTTCATGGTCACAGATGCAGGCTCAGACTGGAGCTTTCAGAGGCAGAAGGCAAGAAAAGCTTGATGACAGAATCAGGGCCTACTTGCCTGGACTGTAAAATGGCATAAGTGAACCATATAAAGGCGGTGGCCTTTCGTACTTAGGAATGGAATATCCGGCCCATTCATGGCGGATCAACAGAGGACATGTTAACGGTGGACGCACATGTATTTGCGTCTTCATAACTGGAACTGGAGGGAACATACATGTACTTGTAACATGCACATAGAACCGTTGGGGTCCAAGATAGGGGACATAACTGACCAGAAAAATCCATATTTCCACAGCCTCAAGGTTTTTAGAAGCCTTCTTCATATACTCTGCCATCCTGGAGCGGAGACCAAGTACATAATCCACTATATCAAGTTTGGGTTGTCTGAGAGGTCTCTCCCATCCTTCCCTTACTAAACATAGGGGTCCTCTTACAGGATGCCCAAACAAAAGCTCAAAAGGGCTGTAGCCAACCCCCTTTTGTGGGCCCTCTCTGTAAGCAAACAGAAGGCAGGGTAAAAGGATGTCCCATCTTCGCCTAAGCTTGTCTGGTAACCCTTTTATCATTCCCTTTAGGGTCTTGTTGAATCTCTCAACAAGCCCATTGCACTGTGGGTGATAGGGTGTGGTGAACTTGTAGTTCACACCACACTCCTTCCACATTGCAGTCAAGTATCCTGACATGAAGTTGGCACCTCTGTCAGAAATGACCTCCTTTGGAAAGCCCACTCTGGAGAATACTCCAAGCAGGGCCCTTGCCACAACAGGAGCTGTTGTGGTCCTCAGGGGAATAGCTTCTGGATACCTGGTGGCATGGTCCACTATCACCAGTATAAATCTGTGCCCAGATGCTGTTTGTGGGTCCATTGGTTCTACAATATCTATGCCCACTCTTTCGAAGGGAACCCCCACCACAGGTAGTGGTATGAGGGGGGCCTTTGTGGTGCCACCTGATTTGCCACTGGCTTGGCAGGTGACACAGGAGCGACAAAACTCCTTGGTATCTTCTGACATATGGGGCCAGTGAAAGTGAGGGACAAGCCTGTGCCAAGTCTTGTTCTGGCCTAAGTGTCCTGCAAGGGGAATATCATGGGCCAAGGTAAGAAGGAAGCCTCTGAACTTCAGTGGTATGACCAACCTCCTGGATGCACCAGGCTTGGGGTCTCTAGCCTCTGAATACAGCAGCCCTTCATCCCAATACACTCTGTGGGTACCTTGAGCATTCCCTGCAGCCTCAGCAGCAGCCTGCTGTCTGAGGGGTTCAAGAGAGGGGCAGTCTAATTGTGCCTGCCTCAGATCTGCCCTTGATGGTCCCCCTGTCCCAAGAAACTCAACCTGATCAGGTTCAAGTTCTTCTAGGACAGTTCCTTCAGGGCTCTCAGAATCATTCTCCTGGGAGGGCTGATCCACCACCTGAGGCAGGGGGGAAGGCACAGCCTTAACCCTACTGCTCTTTCTCTTGGGTTGTGACTGGTCCATGGTTCCAGGGTCCAGCACTTGTTCAGTGTTGCACTTTTTGGCCTGTGACCTGGTCACAGCAAGGACATGTGCATCTATCCCCAGCATTTCTGCATGGCTCCTATACTCCACTTCAGACCAAACTGAAGTTTCAAGATCATTGCCCAGGAAACACTCTACAGGAAGGTCTGAACTAACAACAACTTTCTTGAGGCCAGTTACCCCTCCCCAGGAGAAGTTAACAATAGCCACACTATGGGAGGTAGTGGCATTGCTAGCGTTGGTCACTAGGTAATTCTCACCTAGTATGATCTGTCCAGGGTCCACAAAGTCAGGTGTCACCATTGTGACACTAGCCCCAGTGTCCCTGTAGGCCTGAGCCATTCTTTGGTTGATAAAAGGAGTCTGTCTGTACTTGCCCAAGTTACTGGGACCTACAGTAGAGGACAAAGCTAAGTCCCCATCACAGATCAGAACAGCCTGAGTAGGTATTCTGACTAGGCCAGAATCCTCCTCAGTTCCCAGGGTTAACCCTACTACACCCTTTTGCTGGGAACCACCACTTACAGCTGGACTAGGGGGTACAGTTGCCTTAGGGGCAATGGTGGCTGGGGGCTTATCCTTTTTGGTGCACTCATTAAACCAATGTGAGTTGGACTTACAATAGTTGCACCATGGTTTCTTTTGGCCATCTTTCTTTTTATCCTTTTTGGGACCACTATCCCCCTGAGCCTTTTGGGGGCCTGGTGAAGACTTCTGGTCTTTTTGTTTCTGATCATTACCCTTCTGGTCTGCCTTTTTCTGATCACCGCCCTGGTTCTGGTTTTTCTGCTTAACTCTAGTCCTGACCCATCTATCTGCCTTCTTTCCCAATTCTTGGGGAGAAGTCAGATCAGAATCAATCAGGTGTTGATGCAGTAGCTGGTTTTGACAGTTGTTAAGGATTTGTTCTCTCATGATCAAATTATACAATCCTGTATAGTCCTTAACCTTACTTCCCACTAGCCAGTCTTCCAGAGCCTTAGTGGCACAATCTACAAAGTCAGTCCAGTCCTGAGTCTGTGTCTTCTGGGTATCCCTGAACAACAACCTGTATTGTTCAGTGGTTAGGCCAAACCCATCAATTAGAGCACTCTTCAGGACAGTGTAATTATCTGCATCCTCATCACTAACTGTGAGGAGCTTGTCTCTACTTTTCTCAGAGAAGGAGAGCCACAAGGTAGCTGCCCACTGACTTTGGGGTACCTGCTGTACTTTGCAAGCCCTCTCCAAAGCAGTTATCCATTTGTGGATGTCATCCCCACACTTGTAGGGAGGGACAATCTTGCTCAGGTTTCTATTATCATAGTGCCTGTCTCTATCCTTAGGGATATTGCTGCGACCAGTGGGTTCTAACCCACTTAACTTTTGCTCTCTAGCCAGAGCAAGCTTCTCCTTGGCAAGGGCAAGTTCTTCTCTCTCAATCCTCAGATTAGCTTCCCTCATTCTGGCTTCATGCTCTTTTCTCTAGGGGGAAGTCATTCCCCTGTGAGAAGAGGCATTAGAGATGCTAGAGATATGGGAGTGGATGGATTCCCTTGAAGGGGATCTGTCTCTCCTGCTTTTCTGGTTAAGCCCACTTGGGGGTCTGTATGGGGGGACCCCATGCAAACTCCCATGTAAGCTTAGGTTAGCCTGGCTAAGTCTTCCTACTTGGCCCTGGCTGTCTACCTCTTCATCTGAAGTCCCATCTGACTCATCTGTAGTGGGTAGACCCTCCCCTGTACCTAGGGTACTAGCCTGTGAGGCCCTAAGAGCATCATATTCCTCTAGGATCTGCACTAGCTGAAGGAGGGTAGGGTTTGCACCCTGTTTTAACTTTCTGAAGGTACACAATTGTCTCATCTCCTGAAAAGTTAGGGTATCATATCTAGAGGGGATCTTTTTCAGACCTGCCCCTCCTGAGAGAGCATCTCCTTGATCTCCTCCCAGAGACATGATCTAGTGAGGGTGTGGTGTGTGCACCTACCTACACTAGTTGTTTCTACTAAACCTCTCTAGTAGTTGTAGTCAGGGTGTGTTACTCCCTTCAACCTACAACAACTAAGTCCAGTAGGACTTAAGTATTATAATCTATGTTATATGTACCTAAACAATATCTGTGTGATCTTTCAATTTAGTATCTCAAGATTACAATGGTATTACAACAGCAAGCTCAGATCCCAACCGCTGCTCACCAATGTGGGAAGTTGGCCTGATGTATGATGTCACTAGTTCTAGTGTACACCTTATATCAGTCCAAACAACCCTTATGGTGATTGGTTGTAAAGTCAACCTTATAGACCAGCTATCCTAGTGGTAGCATGGACAAGAGCAGTCTTAGGCTAAACTCTGAATGGCATGTGAAGCCAGCTGTGATACCATATATAATCCCTTGAATACCAAATGAAAAGACACCACAACAGATATATATATAAAATAAAGTGTATTTATTCTAGTCAAACCCTCAGCACTCTTTATGAGATTCGAGGTAAGTACAACACAGTCTTATTCAAGCATACATTAAGTCACACAGGTAAGTAATACAGTTAGGCCCTAGGGGGCACGCGAACCATATACTAAAGAAGTGGTATAAGGACCACTGTCACGGAAATAGAATATGCCTAGGCCTAGGGAATCGCTGGGGCTACACTACACTACCAACAGTTAGGAAGTGGGAGGCCCACGGGATTCAGGTGCAGAGTGGAAACACTCACGCGTAATGCGTATAGTCGATAGAAATAGTACAGTTCTGAAATAAGCAGTTTTAGGACACTTCTGAAGCAACTAGGAAGTCGAGACTCGGAAACTAGACCCTAGGATAGTCACTACCCTTGTGAGCACCGAAGTACCCAAGTTACCTAGCCCACGGGCTGTGGGTGCATAGGTGTGAACTTGCGTCGGGTTTCGTCGTGGACTTCTATGGATGCCTGAAGGAAAGTTGCTGACAGGCAGTCAGTGCAGAGTGTCCGGTGGATCCCAAGGCCGGGATCAAGAAGGAAAGGTACCTGCAAGCAGAAGGGACAGAGTCAAGGTCACTAGCCAGTGACCACGTGGAACCAGGAAGGAACCAGGCGATGTCGTGAAGATTGCAGGTGATGGGTGAAGCTTGTCGCTGCAGCCACGGGTACCAGGAGACGTCGAGGACGACCAGGATCAGGAGGCGAGCTGTCCCATGAAGGCTCTTGCTGTCGGCGGGGTCGAAGTCGAACTAGGACTCACCAAGCCTTGGCAAGCGGAACCCACGAAGAACGGAGGACTTGCTTCTGGTGCAGACCAGGAAGGTCTGGGGTGCTTCTCTTTTGCAGAGAAGCGGGAGCCAGTCTGGAGGAGCCAAACCAGCAGTGAAGATTCAAAGGTGTGTCGTCGCAAAGGCCGCTAGCCAACGGGCAAGCAACCGGACAGACGCGGCAAGCAGGAAAATGCAGAAGGGCCCCACGCAGGACTCGTGGAGTGTGGGGGGCTCATCTTCGGTGCAGATGGTGCTTGGGGTTGGGGCTTCTCAATCCCCGGTGCACAACTTCGAGGGTGCCTCAGAAGCTGCGCTGGAAGATACTCGCCACTTTTCCCAGGTAGCCGGTCCCACGTCTCTCGTCGCCTCCACGGATCTCAGCTCGGCTGTGGATGTGGATCAGGGTCGGAGAAGTCTGGAAGTCAAGGCTCTGGTCGGGCTCTGCAGTCGGTCCCTCGTAGAACTTTAGCAAAGCAAAGGGTAGTCTCTTGATGGTGCCTGTTTGCACAGGGTAGCCACTCCTTGGCCACAAGGGAGATTCTTCAGTCTTCTTCTTTCTTCGAATGTCGAAGGTCCAGAGTTTCTGTTCAAGTTGCAGGTTCAGGATAATCTAATCTCCTGGGACCCAGCTACCACTCTTATACTAATCTGGGGGGCTGGGTTGCCTGCTAGGTCACGCCTTATGGGTGGGACCTGGGAGGGGGGTGGTTACACCCCCTTCCCTTTGTCCAGTTTCGCGCCAGGACTGTGGCTGGTGTACCCAGCACCGGTTTGAACTGGACTATGCATGGGACACCTTGTGTGCCCCAGGCAGTGTCTCGTTTCATTCATCCCTCCCTGCCCCAATACACTAAGGCCTGTCTGGGGTGGTGCTTGCACCTCCCAAGGCAGGAAACCTATTGTCCAAGCCTCCCTTGCCGGGATCACTCCCAGCAGCAGTAGGTCAGACTTGTGTCGTGGCAGCAGCATCCATTTTGTGATACTGGGGCTCTGGTTAACTTTAACCGGGTAAGTAGGTTTCAACATGTCTTCTCCCTCTAGAAGGGAGGGATAATATCCTCATCCCCAGAAATGGGGTATTATTCCAAAGTGTTAGACACCTTACACAACATGTTTTGATACAGCCAAACCATAGTTACCATAACCGTTTAAGATTATAAGGCACTTTAAGAGTATTTGGTAGGCTATATCATAGAACAGCTATAAGGACATGGTTCCGAAAGCTGCAGACAGGCTCAGCTCATGCTAGAGCACCATCTCACATGTTACCAAGCACTCTGCCTCCAGGATTGTTAAGGCCTCCCATAGGAGTGGCTGATAGGTACACATGTGTCTATATCTAAGATAGGTATAGGAATACTACACCTAATCAAGGGGTGATTACACGACCTTGCCCCAGCTGAGTGATCAGCCAGTTGTGTCATACTGGAAGGCCAGGCCAGGGGTGGCATAATACATGCTGCAGCCCCTGGTAGGCCTAGGGTACACCTATGCCCTGGGTACCTAAGGTACACTGTACAGGGGCCAACAAAGTGATCCTATCCAAATGAGTTATGCACCTAAAGTACATAGTATTAATTTAGAGAGAGAACAGCAGGGCTGTGGGTCTGATTAGCAGGCCCACAGCCACATCTAAGTCGAAAACCAGTATAGCAAAAGCAAAAAGTGGGGGTGAACATAGAAAGCAGACCCTACTCTCCTACAGGCCTCTTTGGGGATCCCTTTGTGAAAGAATTGGGGAAAATTCGTGGCCACTTTCACCTCCTTAGACAAGGCCCAATCCAGCATTAAAAGAGTTTTCCAAACTCGTTTTTCCCAAGGGGCCGGTCGCGGAAGGGGCCGCGCGACCGGCCGTGGCGGTCTGCAGACTAGTAACAGGGGACAAGGCCCCGGGCGAGGGCAGTACAACTCCTCGGCCAATTACAACAACTTCTACCCTACCAGAGGTCAACGCTTCCGGGGCCGTGGTGGCTTTAAGAACAATTCCGGCGGAGGCCAATCAAGCGGTGAGTGTCATGCAAGCGGAGCAAGTGCGTTTAGGGGGTCGTTTGGCGGCCTTTCAGGACCCTTGGGCACAGCTTACGGCGGATGCTTGGGTCTTGCAGACTGTAAAGGGATTTCACTTAGAATTTTACGACTTGCCTGTTCAGACAGAATTCCCACGGCCCATTGTTTTTTCCGCCCCCGATGCGCAGCTGATCGACGAGGAGGTGTCCGCCCTGCTCAGGAAGGGAGCCATCTGTCGATCAGCTCTGCACCAACACGGTTTCCTCAGCAATATTTTTTTGGTCGAGAAGACCGATGGGGGGCGGCGTCCGGTGATCAACCTCAAAGAGTTCAACGGGTGGTTGGTCTACCGGCATTTCAAGATGGAAGGGATCCATCTTCTTCGGGATGTACTCCTGCCACACGATTGGATGGTGAGGCTGGACCTCAAGGATGCGTATCTGGTGGTTCCGGTCCATCCTCCCCATCGCAGATTTCTCCAGTTTGTCTGGCGGGGCCAGGTGTACGAGTTGACTGCCCTTCCGTTCGGGCTTTCTTCCGCACCTTGGTGCTTCACAAAGGTGCTTCATCCTGTGATAGAGTTTTTGAGGGGGCAAGGAATCAGGATGATTGTATACTTAGACGACATCCTTCTCATGGCGCAGTGCCCCCGGAAGCTGACGACTCAATTGCAGAAGACGGTATCCCTCTTAGAGAGCCTGGGGTTTGTCATCAACGGGACAAAGTCGGTCCTAACACCGACGCGCAGTCTGGTCTTTCTCGGTTTCGTCGTGGATTCCGTTCAGGCCTCCTTGAGCCTCCCATCTCGCAAGATGGCCAAAATCTGCCATACTTTGCGGCAGACCATCTCCAGACCCCAAACCTCCCTCCGTCAGATTGCCCGGGTAGTAGGACTTCTTTCCTCCTCCATCCAGGCAATCTTTCCGGGACCCCTTCATTATCAGGCCTTGCAGCGCCTAAAAGCGCATCATCTCAGAAGGGGGCTTTCGTACGACCAGGCAGTCCCCCTGTCGGAGGAGGCCAAAGAGGAAATGTCATGGTGATTGGCACACATGGAGGCCTGGAACGGCCGTGCAATCTTTGGCTCGGCACCGGACTTAGTCATAGAATCGGACGCAAGCAGGTCCGGATGGGGTGCCAGGTGCGGAGAATTTTCTACAGGCGGCGTCTGGTCATCAGAGGAGCAGAAGTTGCATATCAACGCCTTGGAACTTTTGGCGGGTTCGTTCACTGTCCGTTGTTGGACCAAGCGTCAAGCGACCGCGTGTGTGCTTTTGAAGAGGGACAACGTGTCAGCGGTCCGTTATGTCGATCGACTGGGAGGTCCCCGGTCCCGGGCCTTGGCGAATCTCACGAAGGAATTTTGGGAGTATTGCTTGGCACACCAAATTTCGGTGACGGCGGAGTACCTGCCGGGCCAAGCCAACCAGGTAGCGGATTGGCATTCCAGACATCTGAGGGACTCCAGCCTATGGAAGCTGGATGTCCTGGTCTTTCAGTGGTTGAACGATCTCTGGGGCCCGTTCTCGGTGGATCTTTTTGCGTCTCGCCTCGACCACCAGCTCCCACGCTTCTTCAGTTGGAGGCCCGATCCGCTAGCGGAGGCCACGGACGCGTTTCTCCAGGACTGGAGTCACGAGAAGGGTTATGCCTTCGCACCGTTTTCGATGGTGATAAGAACGGCAACCCGGGTCTGGCTCTTGGAAGCAGATTTAGTGGTGGTGACGCCTTATTGGAGGTCTCAAGTTTGGTTTCCAGTTCTTCTGGAACTTTCTTGGGATTTTCCAATCCTACTCTCCCTGCTTCCTCATCTTCTTCTGAATCCGAACGGGGAGTAGCACCACCTCATTCACCAAGGATCTCTCCGCCTCATGGCATGGACGTTTTCAGGAGACGCTGGTCGCTCCCAGGCCTTTCGGGATCGGCTCAAAGTCTCTTATCAAGGGCCTGGGCCAACAGTACATCTAAACGCTATCGGTCCGCGTGGACTAAGTGGATGCGTTGGTGTCTTCTACGGGGTCTTGATCCCATGGTCGCAGGCGTCGTTCCCATGTTGAATTTTCTGGCTGATTTGGCCACGGAGGGTCTGGCTTACCGCTCTATTAACGCGGTTTGCTCTGCGATTTCTGCAGCTCATTATCCGGTAGACGGAGCCCCGATCGGGGAGCACCCGTTCGTCTGTCGACTCTTGCGGGGTATACGTCTGTCTCTCTTCCCCCGGAACCGCGCTTCTCGGTCCTCTGGGACGTCAATTTGGTCTTGAATCTTTTCTTATCCTGGCAGCGGAATAAATATCTTTCTTTGAAGGAACTCTCCGCTAAGCTGGCCATGCTGTTATGTCTAGTTTCCTGTCGCCGGGTTTCTGACGTCCGGGTGTTGGACGTTACGGCAAGGACCTTCTCCCCGGAAGGGGTTACGTTTACGTTGGGTCGACGTACCAAATCAGATTCAAGGACTATTTCTTATCCGGCTTTTACGGACGTGCCCAAACTGTGTGTGGTGAATTGTCTAAAGACGTATGAGGACATGACTCTTAAATTACGCCCTCCGGGCGAACGGCAACTTCTTATTGCCTTGAGAAAACCGCACAAAGCTGTCTCCTCTCCCACGATAGCCAGGTGGGTGAGGTGGGTCATGCAAGAAGCGGGTATTGATACAAAGCAGTTTGGAGCGCATTCAGCCAGGGGCGCGATGGCTTCTAAGGCTTTTTCTTTGGAAGCTGGCTTGGAGGATCTTATGCGAGCGGCAGATTGGTCTTCCGATTCCACCTTCAAGAGGTTTTATTTTAAACCGGTGGTGGATGTGGCTCAGTTGGTGGTAAGTAAGCTTTGAACTAGCATAATCGGAGCCTCCGGTCCTGCCATAGAATCGAAATTTGCCTAGCAGGGTAACGGTAAGTTTCAATTCTATTAAGGACAAGGAGGCGAGGATTATCCCTCCCGTTGCACAATGGGTGCGAACCCCCCCGTTCTGCTGTAAGTAATCCAGTTTCCAGTTTTTCACTCAGCTGTTTGATTGCCGCTTTGTGACCTTGTTATAGGATGTTGGGTTGCCGGCTGGGCCGCGTGGCCAGTAGTAAAGGCTCGTGTTTCTTTACATGCAGGGAATGATGGAGCTAAACAAGATCAGTAATGTCCAGGCGTGAAGTGCGCGAAGAAAGAGGAGGGCTTCACGGAATGGAGGAGCTTTCTAAGGAGTTATGGACAGCGTGAAAGGACTTGGACGCTGGGTTATCCCATGGACTGATGGGAGTTGATGTTTACAGAATGAACTTTTCGGATTGTTTCTCTGGTGACCAAATGATGTTTTTTCCAGTTCTGGTTATAAAGTCACTCTTGTTCTGCTTTTCTGGCTGCTGTGTGTTTTGCATAATAATAATGCGGAGAAAGGAAAAGCATAATCCTCGCCTCCGTGTCCTTAACAGAATTGAAACTTACCGTTACCCTGCTAGGCAAGTTTCGATTCTTGGACGATCAACCCTGCCCCAGAGCCCGGATATTCTGCCTAATATCCCCATACATTGTATTTTTCAAGTGTCAGTGAGTACGCCGACACTTAAACCACACACCTTAGGGCGTGTGTAGGTATCACAACAGGTTTCACGTGGCACCTTTCACCTTTGCCACTCACCATTCACTCACCTGGTCCTAAAGAAAGCCCTTTCACTTTTTAAACGGGCTGAAACATGTAGACCGCCACACATAGTCAACTTACAGTAATAATTCCAGATTAGTTGCACTACACAGGCAAGGATTCTCAGAGATATTTTTAACTGTACAAAATCACTTGACATCACATACATGCACAACACCTGCTCCGCTGTAATCAGGCGTCGTAGCACAACCGGGAGGCACTCAATTCCAGATTAGTTGCACTACACAGGCAAGGATTCTCAGAGATATTTTTAACTGTACAAAATCACTTGACATCACATACATGCACAACACCTGCTCCGCTGTAATCAGGCGTCGTAGCACAACCGGGAGGCACTCTGCCACCAGGTTGGGACCCCAATGATGAAGCATGACACCAACCAGGTTAGTGTGTGAGGGGTCTTTTAAGAACACCTACTGGGTCCATGTTCACACTACATACAGTGTTCTAACTGCATACACATAGTGGGTTTGTCCACACTTTTTGAGATTCCGAACAAATTTATCACCTGGTGGGGAAGAACAGAATTCATCAAAATGATGATTACACCACTCATCATCTTTCTAATCAGTATGTCCCCTATTTACCTACTGACGCCTATTTTACGAAAATAGACACAATTCTTACAGAATTCTTACTGAATTCATTCAGAACGGATACCCTTTTCCCACCTCAAAACAAAACCCAACCTCAACGACATGGACTCCTTACACTTTTTAAAAATCGAAGCACTCATAACCAGAAGTAAACCACCAACCCGCCCAGACCTCCCAAAGGTCCTAAATACTTACAGCAAAGGAAGTCACTTGGCTTCCAAACTATACACCCGCCTTTTCCCCACTAATTCTGCGCTAACCAAACCCGTCCAAGATAAATGGGAACACTACTGGCAGAGCCTGGCAACTCCTTTGTGACAACACCTGACTGGCCGTCCATTTTGAGAAACCTCTCAACCAACAAACAAATTCCTATACTGGCACAATGCTGGTACTAAATTGCGAATATGGCCCATTGGACCCCAGCCAACCTCTACAAACCTAGCCTCCGTCCCTTGGACTCCTGCTAGATTGCGATAAGGGTGAAGGGACTTGAGACACATGCTTTGGGAATGCCCCTTTACTAAAAGATTCTAGGAGGATATTAGTGACACTATATCGCAATTACTTGACATTAGACTTACTCGCTATTACACTTGGTATACTTCCAATGGCAAGCGTTGAACAAAGACAAACAAATCCTATGGGATATACTAGTCGCAACTGGTCTGCAAGTCATCCTCTCCGAGTGGAAGGACTCATCCAAACATTCCTCCCATACCTGGAGGGAATGGGTGCAATTCACCAGAAGTGCCATCAACTTACTGAACATATATCTTAAATCTTCTCCACAGATTAAAAAGGAAACATGGACAAAACTAGACAATCACATGCTAAATTGCCCCCACCATTCAAGGTAAGTGGACACTCCCACCCAACCTCTCCCTCCTCCTCCTCACTCTAGTTTTGGTTTCCTATACCCCTTCTTACCCCCGTACACTACCACACATCGATAGTCTCCGCTATTCCCTTCTCACTCTCACTTCCTCTATCTTCTCACTTACTGTATTCCCGTCCTTTTCAATTCCACAGTCAAAGCCATACGAACAAGATACAGTACTGTCCTCTCTTAGTAACCAACTCAACCTATTCACCATGCTAAAACGAGTCAACTTGACCTCAAATCGATACACTTGTACCCGACACCCAATGAGATGTATCTTTTTATTTGACCACAATATTGTCTCTCACCCAGAATACTGGCATCACCCTCTAGATGGATTGTTCTATGTATATCTTCTCTTTTGTTTTTTCTGTACGCAAAAACCTAATAAAACATATCTGAAATAAAAAAAGAAAGGTTTTGTATTAAGGAACCATAAATACAAGTTGGAACAGCATTAACATATGGACACAAATATTATCTTAACTGTAGATAATGCCCTTCCCTGATCCATAATATGGTACTTTAACTGGCAGCTAACAGGTTTGAGCTGCAGGAGGTTGGGCCTACTAGTCCCAAGGACAAAATAAACATGAAAACTTGTTGTCCTTGACCCCAAACAATATGTCCTGTGAGTCGGGCAATAGGAATTTCACACCCCTGTAGGCTAATAAAGTGCCTGTTCAGAAAGAAGACATAAAAATACCGAAATCTACACAGAGAAACAGAAACTTCAGAAAACAAATGCCCATCTCTTGTTTTTAAATAAAACTATAGATAAAAAATACAACTGAAATAATGAGAGTGACTCACCCAGCGTACAGCAATGGAGAAGATTAGGGAAGAGAAGGCACGACAATAAGAACCAAAGAATAGAAGCCCCTCCCACTTTTAAACGGCCCATAGCAAAGTGGAGGGATAGGAGAGAAGGTTCAATACTTGGAGCCAGAGAGGGAAAGCCCTGCCTGATTCTCAAATAGAGATGTTCTTAGGCACAGACATGTCATCTCTTCCTTCTCCAGAAGGGAGACAGATCCCTTTCCTTCTCAACCTGACCTGGAGGCGGGGAAGCAGTGTCAGACCCACATCTCTGAGCAACAGTGAACGGGAGCCTGAAGCATCTTACTTGAGGCGAGAGGCTGCACATTCAACATGTGCTCATTCCCAACTAAGAAGCAAGTGGGAGTCCCTCCAGGGACTAGATATATACTTATCTGTAAAGGAAGATAGGAAAATAACAGTAGTAGTTTGGAAGCATATCACTTTATGGTCTTCCAGATAAGGGAGGAGTTTTAAATAAAGGTAGAGATGAGTGTTGTAGCAGGATAATGCCTTCATGGAGTATGAAAGGGTACGAGGAAGATTGTGTGAGAAGATGTTTCCCCGCACACACACTGTATTGGCAATAAGAGTGAAAGTGCCCTTACAAATAAAAAGCAATGGTAACAGCAGTGCAAGGTCCCATTACAGTTTAGTGGACCTTGTTAAATAAAGTCATTATCGGATGAATAAAATATATACAGGGCCTTTGAGTTACAGGTTTATGAAGCCGATCATGTAGCTCTGCAAAGGAATGCTGGCTGTGGAGGAATTCGCACACGTACTTATGTATGGTTCTCTGTTGTATGATGGAAATCCCACACTTTCAGGTTTACGCCCCATCCACACATTGTGCTTGCCAAAACCACAAGTTCTCATATGAAGCAGATGCAAGCTGATTGGGACCATGTATTTGCAGATGTACACATCGATCTTACAAGACAGTAACAACGTAAATGTAGAGTATATGTCACATTGATGGACCAATAGCAACCCCTGTTCTTATGAAAAATGTCTTAGTTAGTAGCATTAGATCATGGAATGTCCCTTTATCAGAATGTGTTCTAGGAAGCTATGCAGTGTATGTGTGCCACCTGGTTGTTACTTTCAAACATATAGAAGGTAATGAATTTCCTTCTCGCCCTTACATTTCACAAAGCAAAGGGTCAAAAGGGCATTACTTTGATGGTCGTTTTTCATTTTCTTCAATAGTTTCAAAGTTAATAAAGATGGAACATGATTCTAATCTTCAAATGCATGAGAAATGCCCACCCAGGCTTTATTTCACAGCATGTCGAAATTCACGTCTCATCCTGGGTAACAGTAATAGCATACACCCAATGCATTTCAGGCAATAAGCCCTACTTATGGGGATACTTATAATGTAAAAGGAAACCAATCAGCTAACCTCAATGACATCATACATGTGACCAAACACAAACAGTTAAACATTTTGTAGCATTCACTAAATTAGAATGAATGACCTGAACCATCAAAATAAGCTGTAAACGATTTAATCTGCAGGAAAAAGAAAAAAAGAAAATAGTAAGAAGTAATCGATGTTTCATGCTTCCGCAAGTGCAGCAAAATAATTTAACCTGTGCTGCATAGTTTCGTGCCTAAGAGCAACCATGAAACCAAACTAAAAATAAAACAAACGTCACCATACGCTTTACTTATAGAACGTGTAGAAATAAGATCTAAATCCAGTGTGGAAACCAATATATTCACATGCCATTGTTTCCAATGTAGTAAATGCTACAAAATGTTTAACTGATTTCTAATGTTTATTTAACTCTCAGATAGGAGGCACGCAGATCATGGAGGGCAAGGAATGGGCCATTTGTAGGAAAGATAAAAGAGAAAACAAAAACGTTTGTTGCTGTTCACATGATGCCCGTACTCTGCCTTCATGCTGGTACCAACACGCCCAAACGATTCCATCCCATAACATCTGTCCCCCGCTGATGGCCCCTCCTGTTTGCCATTATGGTGCTCTGCTCCTATGCTGGTACCCTCTTCCTCAGCCTATGACCCAGGCTTGTTGTAATCATCCCTCAACATCATTTTCATGCCAATGTTTTCCTCTTCTGCTTGTATTCCATACTTTGATGCCCTCTTCCTCTGCCTCGTACACTGGTATCCTGAAGGTCGGTCACTTTGGCTCCCATTTTGTGGCGCCTCATCCAGGTTTCTCCACCCTCTCTTCATAAACCAATTAGTTGTTCAGTACTGATGCTACTTTCTTCTACAAAGCCAGACACGGATGCACCTTTCCCCACCACTGTCCACTTGCTTATTTGAGCTCCTTCACGGGTATGACTCCTTACCCTTGCTCCCTCATTTGTAAAGCCCCCTCCTTCTTGTCAGCAGCTACCAATAGGCAACAAAAAACATTGGTAGCTCTTAACCAGCCTTTCTTCGTTGCAGTTCACTGGTTCATGTTTGCAGCAGTGCTGTCTACCATTTCCTTTACTCCATTTTGTGGTTTGTATGGCATCCACTACAATTATAGGAAGCTTCATACTGTTCCATCTTCAGGCAGAGTATATATAACAAGCATTGGAAATTTCAATAGGTCTCACCTACGTGAGGTATTGGTTTTGTTAATCTTTAGAGTCCTGTTGTACAGCACTGTGTGGCTGCAGTACAAGCATAGCTGAAAATGTAGGTAAAAGAGATATGATGACACCAATTCTAGCTGCATCATAGCGTTTTTATTTTGTTTTTACTGCTGGTGGGAGAGGTGTAACGGGAGGTATCATGAAGGTAGAAAGTGCAACACCAAAGGTGTGGGTGGGCAAGCGTTAGATGTGGTCAGGGCAGCAAGCAATGACAACAAGAGTGGGCTTGGGGACAAAGAACAACAATGGGAGGGAGGGGATGGGGGTCAAGCACTGATAACAGGAGGGAGGGCGTGTGCTTGGCGTAAAAAGTTTTTTAAAAGCAATACGACGTGGCTAGCGCTGGTGGCGTCACAGCAATTTCATTTTTTTTACTGCTGGTGGGATGGCGCTGTAAGAGGCATCACGGAGGGAGAACATACAACAAGGAGGATGTGGTGGGGAAGCATTATGATGTAGCCAGCAATCTCTGCAACAATTTTTTTTTATATCGGGTAGGTGGGGGCAAGCACCTTTCTTCAGTAGTGATCTTAATAGTTATGCAAGCAATGCATACCATGGCACACAACAAGCATAATACTCACATAACCCCAACAATCAGAGTAAAGCACCTTTATCAGCTGGTGGAGGAGCCTTCTATATAGTGTGCAGACAGAATATTGAGTAACAAATATTGAATTGAACGAAAATTGAGTAATAAATATCATGGTTCAGAAATATTGACAGCAAGACTATTGACTTAAGGTAAGTAATATCAATTTTAAAAATATCGAAGTGTTTAATAATGTTTACAAAAATATAGTTAGGGGCGTAGCTTGGCACGTCAAGGTGGCGGTCTCACTCTAACAGTGCTTTGGACCCCTCCGTCATCCGTGTCCAAGATCCACCGCCATTGGCTGCCATCTGAGCTGAATTGCGTACCAGGTACCTTTAAGCACCCGGAGCCACCCGTCTGTGACAGGACATGCCACAATTGGGGTGCGTGGCCTGATCTGCACCAATAGCCTCTCTGGGCTGCCGGACCACAAGATGACGATGCCTGCCCCGTGAGCCCTGACGACACGGCTGCTGCGGACCCAACGATGGCCCCGATCCACCTGGGGTGTTGGGGCCTAGTTTGACAGCGGACGAACCCGGCGACCCACCTGGACTCTGAGAGACAATGCTGCACGGGCAGGATCCGCTCCCGCTCCAGGGTGTCCCGGGGAAGTCAGACCGTGCGGCCCGAGGTAGGGCCTCTTCTCGGCTGCGCGAGCTCCGGAGCTGCTGAGAGGCCCTATACTGCATCAGCTGCAGTCGGCGTCCTGACCCGTGCTTCGGCCGCCGATTCGGGCGGCAGGGGGTATTGACCAAAGGTGACTGCCTCCCCCACCCTACCCCCTTGGGGTTTGTGACAGCCCCGGCCTGCCCGTGACGTGGAGGCCCTGCGCCTGGACGTACGGGTCTGCAGACGAGCCAGCTGGCATGGGGGGAGGAGCTGCGAGGCCGTGGCCGGCCCCGGCTCACGGAGGATCTGCCGAGGAGCGTCTGGTGCGGGCTGCGGCCTCCCTCTCTCAGCTGGGTCCTTGTATTCATGTGGGGCCCGGCGTCACAGGGGTCAGGGCCGGAGGCCGCATTGCAGCATCCCTGCAACTTCGGCCAATATTTCGGGTGGCGGGGACACACTCACTGGCTGTGCTGTCCCCTGCCTCCCCCCTCACCCTCTGACTGCAACCTTCCTGCGGGCGGGGGACGTCTCGGACCTCGGCTCGGCCTGCGGGGCTTGGTGCAGTGGTGCCCACCTGGGGGGCCCTCTGGAGGGACGGGCAGGACCCCGGGGGCTCAGGCAGGCATCAGGAAGATCTGTGATGATGTCGGTGAGAGCTATCGATGGTTGTGTGAGAGCCCGATCTGCGCACTTTTCCCCTAAACGCTGAGGCCCAGTAACAGCACACCAGTGTGCCTGCGGTGGTGGGCTCGGCCGCGCCTATCAAGCGGCGAGGAGCTCCGGGAGGGAGCTTCCCCCCATATTTTCCCCCTCCTCTGCTCTCCTGCTTGCCCCCCCAGACGTTGGCGGCCTGGCCTTCCTGTTGATCTCCGCCTATCCTTTGAGGGCTTAGTGGAGGCTGGGGTCCCGAGCAGACTCTGAGGGGGGTTGGCAACCTCTTACCGCCCAGCTGCGGCACCCCTTGAACTGACAGCCGCATCCCCGGTGGCGGGTGCTGAGGGGCTCCTTGGGGTCCCCAGCGGTTGATTGGTGCGGCGACGCTGAGTGGTGAGGACCTAGCCTGTGCAGTTCCCCCCAAACGATGTGGCACCGAGGCATCACTGCAGCGGCGGTGGTGGCAGATCCGGCTGCACTGATTGAGCAGCAAGCAGCTCCAGAAGAGGGGCTTCCCCACCACTTCCCCCCCCCCTCTGCTCCCACATAGGCCCTCCTTGACATTGGCAACTCTGACTGTCGCCCGAGCTGGGTGGGGGGCACCACTTAACCACGATGGATCTTCGTGTTGCCGCACTCTGCCCAGCAGCTGGGGAGCGGATGATGCCCGGGACCCTGGGAGGCCCCCCCCCCCCAAGACATCACTACAAACAAGCTGCTCATTGGGTTGCGGGTGGGGAACTCCCCCCATGCCTTTACTTTGGTGCTTGAACACCCAGCCTCCCCGGACGCCCATCGCCCTCTTCCCGGCACAGCGATGGGAAAGGACCGCGTCTAAGGCATCCGCTACACAGACTCCATCCAAAATGGACCAATACACTACAACTGAACGGAGTCCGGCGAAGGGGATACTTGGGGGTCCCTCCCTTCCTGGGGGCGACCTAGCGACCATCCTACAGGCCAGGGTGGATATGGCCCTTATTCGTCCAGAGCTGCGCAACACCACAGCACGGATTTCGGAAGCGGAATCCCGCATTTCCACAGCAGAGGATGAACTCGGTCTCCCACCTGCAAACACGCACTACGGAGCTGCATTAAAGAGCTGCACCGCAGCGCGAAGATGCCGAGAACCGCTCACACCGTAACAATTTGCGCCTGGTGGGGTTCCCGGAGGGGGTCGAGCAGGGTCACACGGCTACCTTCGTGGAAACCTGGCTGAAATCTTGGATGCCCAAAGATGCTCTTTCAACATGGTTTGCAATTGTGCGCACCCATCACTCCCTGGCCCCTAAGCCGCCTCCTGGTGCCCCACGCCGCCCAATCATCGCGTGGATCCTAAACTTTAAGGACAGGGAACCACACCATAATGCTCTTTCCGGACTACACAAGAGAGGTTCAGGCCCAGCATTGTTCCTACACAGAGATCAAGCTAAAACTCTG
The DNA here is from genome assembly GCF_964204655.1 of Triturus cristatus. Lineage (NCBI taxonomy): Eukaryota > Metazoa > Chordata > Amphibia > Caudata > Salamandridae > Triturus > Triturus cristatus. Next base: position 292,576,766 of record NC_140583.1, on the reverse strand, counting down.
TAGCCTGGGCTTGCGATATGGGCTCCTCTTCCCTGCCCGCCTGCGGGTTGTCTTTCAAAACATGACGCTCTTTTTCGACACCCCACAGTCTGCATGAACCTGGCTGACTGAGGAACTCCCCCTGCGGCTCTGCTCTGCTCTGCATCCTTAACCGAGCCATCTGGTTCACAGAAAACTGGCCTACTACCTCCTAAGCAACAAAGGAGGTGCACGCGGTCCCACAGGGGATGAGGACTGCGTGGGGAGGTGTCCGCGTCGCATGGCCCGGGGGCATGTGGGCCCAATACCACTGCAGTCCCTCAAACCCCCCGAAACCAAAGCTGAGAAAGCTCTGTGGATGAACTGCATCATGGCCCGGACCCCTTCGGTGCTCTGAACTCCGCGGCTTCTGAGTCCGATCTTTCCAGAAGTCCCGTGATCTAGGGATTTAGTAGGGGATGCAGGTGCATGAACCGCAGAGATCCGGGTTGGTCAGTGAGGGAAGATATATCCCGCGCACAAAGCAAATTCAGAGGCATGCCAATGACACTATCATATCCGATATTGTGGAGGGGCCCACCATCACCACGCCAGGCCTAGCTAAACGTTTCAGTTTAGCTTATTGTTATTGCTAATTCACTTTCTTTTTCTTAGGGCAACAGATGCTTTGGTTACGGAAGTATAGGGTGGGGGGTTGGAGGGGTAGGGTGGGGACCGTTGTCCTCGGGGTTGTTCTAGGCCCGATTCCCTCATGATCACCTTTCTATATTGTTCACAGCACCTTGACATTTGCTCACTGCACTGACACCGCAAGACAGTATAATACAGCACGAGCCGCACCTACATGTTTATGCTGAAGTGTATCGACCCCCTTGGGGCCTAGAGCCCTTTGGCCCACTCCTTTTATACACCACTCACGGCCCAGATGTCCACCAAAGGTAGGTCCCTCCACATTCTGTACTGGAATGCGAACGGGCTACTAGATTGCATCAAGGGAACAGCAGTCATCAAGTATGCCCAGCGCCAAGTGCCTGATATACTCCTGCTTTAGGAAACCCACCTTCTGGGAACCCATTGTCCCTTCCTTGCACGATACGGTTTCAACAGGGTGTGGCATTCTGGCTTTGAACCGGGCTCACAAGGGGCTGCAATCCTTTTACAGTGAGGGCTCCCCTTTACCCCCGACCACATCGCGACCGGCCCTCAGGGTCAGTATGTGGCCGTGTCCGGGAATCTCCAAGGGAATACCCTGAACCTGGCTTCCTTATATGTCCCACCTGCAACACTCACCTCTACCCTCCATCGCCTCACTGATATAATTTCCTCCCTGGGTCAGACTATAATTGGGGGCGACTTCAATGCAGTTATGCAACCAACCCTTGACGCGATTGGTACGCCCTCCCTGACGAGACTGCCCCATGCAAAGAAGTTAACTGACTGGTCGACTGCCCTCGGCCTGTGCGATGTCTGGAGGGTATGGAATCCTCAGGGTACCCAATATACCCATACCTCGGCGGCACAGCACATGCACTCCCGCATTGACCTGCTCCTTCTGCCGGCCCCTCGAGTGCCATAACGTCTCTACTATTTCTATCCTCCCCCGGGGAATCTCGGAGCACTCAGCTGTCTCTGCACCTGGGCGGAACCTCAGACATGCCTTGGATGGTATGGGGGTTGAACACTTTGTTCTTACAAGACAGAGAGCTCAAGAAGGCAAGCGATAGAGGTGGAATTACGTCAGTATTTTCTTACTAATCAGGGATCGGTTTCCTCCCCGAGCAATCTCTGGGAGGCCAGTAAAGCCACAATCCGGGGAGTGGCCAGAGGCCAGGTACACACGAAGCGTGCAGCGCCTGACCATGCTTGAGGCTCAAGCAACACGGCTGGAAACAGCCCTCTCTGGGACCTCCGATGTTCGCCAAGACAGGCAACCCGCAGCTATTCGAGAGGAAATCAGGCAGATCTCCCTTAATTAGGCCAAGATGTTGTGGTGTTCCTCCGTGGCCTGAGTTACAGACGGGGCGATGAAAACGGGAAGTTGTTGCATAACCTAATTTCCTACCCCCTAGCTTACAGGATAATCCCTGAAGTCCGGGACGCCACGGGTAACAGCCAACACACATCACCTGCAATGGAGCTGGCGTTTGAGGATTACTACACCCAGTTATACTGCGCTCGTGAACCAGAGGCTACCCTCTCGGACATGCTAGGCCAGGCTGAGACCCAACTCCCTTGCCTCACCTAGGCAGAAACGGCAGAACTAGACCTCCCCTTTACCCCGGTGGAGATACATGATGCCATTTCCCTGGTGAAGACCGGGAAAACGCCAGGGCCAGAAGGCTTTCTGCAAGAGTACTATACGGCTTACAGGGACCTGTTGGTTCTCATAGAGCTCTACACACAAAACAAGAACTGAGGGTCTAATGCCAAACAGCACAAAAGTGATGAACAGAACTAAACATACGTGCAACAAACCAAGCCAAGAGCAGAGCATGGATTACCATCAATCTTACTCGGAGGACAGAGCAAATAGTGAGAGAAAAGTAGCTCTCATGATCAATCATATCATCTGGTGATCCAACTATTGGCAGAGGTGTGTCCCTTGATCATGGGGACTGCCTCGCTAGTTTGAAGCTCTGTTGCTCAGTCAGGCTGATGAGTATTAGGCCTCCCATCCAGCTCGATTAGCCCTGGGGCAACGACGGATAGAGCGGGGCCTCCCACACCCGAGCAAGGTTCCAGGGTAGGTGAGGTACAATCCCAGAGTACGTGGGGTGATGACTACACCCTGCGATCTAGAGGATTTAGATTGTTTAAGGTTGTATTCATTTCAATCTTATTTAACCCCATACATGGTAGATATGTGTGGTCACTTTTCACGTTTAGAAGTGTATCTTTTGCAGTAGCATGTTTTAGTGAAACATAGGTCCTGACGAAAGCCGTGGGCAGTAAAACCCGGATGGCTGAAACATGTTGACCTCTATATAGCAGTCACTTGTTAGCACTGCTATAATTTTGTTACACCCTTTTAATTAAGGTGTGCAGAGCACTTGGAATATTAAGGTTTATCCTCTCAACACAACCTTTTTTAGTACTCACTGTTTCCTTTTCTTTGCACTGCACACTATAGGATTACTATCCTTGTTCATTACAATTCTCTACATCTGGTGTTTCGCTGGCTAATACTCATCAGCCTGACTGAGCAACAGAGCTCTGGTCCTAGATGCCTCGGGTTACTCCAAGCCTTTGAAAACGTCTCAGGCCTCCGACTCAATACGGCTAAATCCACCCTTGTCCACCTTCATCTCTCTAGGGAGTGCTTCGATTGGCAATCGACAATCCCCATCACTAGACAATCGTTCAAATACCTAGGGATATGGGTGGCTCTGCTCCCGGAGCTGGAGTGGGCACTAAACATCACCCCATTGGTCAAGAAAGCCAAGGACGACCTCAAGTGCTGGCAAACTCTACCACTCAACCCACTCGGGAGAGTGGCGTTGTTCAAAATGATGATCCTCCCCCGCTTTTTATATATCATACAGAACACCACCTTCCACTTTCTGAGCAGCTGGCTTAGGGAGATGGATGGGGTGACCACGAGCATTCTGTGGGGAGGGGGGAGACCGCTTGTCGCCCTCGCCCGATGCAGGGTCCCACCATTTGACGGAGGCATGGGTATGACCGAACTCCACCTATACTACATAGCCACCAGGATCCTTGTCATTCACGACTGGTTCACCGAGGGCTGGTATGACCCGGCCGACAAAACGAAGCTCAAGGTCCGAACTTACACAGATCTTGGGTTGGCAGATCCCCCACGACCCCTTACGTGTCATTCTTGGGGTGATGGACGGCCTGGATGGTCCTAGATCAGACAAACTATTCCTTGGGATGGAAGTTGCTGTGGCCAAAAAGATATTGCAGCGGCTTGGGTGCAGGTTAAACCCCCAAGCATAGCAAAATTGCGCCGAGAGGTGGATTGGTGTGCCGCTCAGGAAGAACCCTTATTTGAGGCCCGCGGATGCCCAGCCAAATACAATAGGGTCTGGGGCAAATGGCTAAATCAATTGGACTAAATGTACCAAACTTGCACTTCTGCACACATGTGTAATGCTCTTCTGTCTCGGTGGCTTGCTCGACCAATAATCTATCTGTATTCAAAACTGTCTTCTGCGGAAATGGCTTACATTATTTTGAAATGTCTTTTGGTGATATATTGTTTGCTCTTATATATATATCGTTTTTAAATTAATGTTATGTATTTTAGAATATATTTTATATGTATATGATGTATGTTTTTCTGTATAAGAATTGTTTGTATTTTTAATATAGTGATTAAAAAAAAATCTTTGAAGTTTGTGTATTTAGTTCCGTAGCGGGATGTGGGTTTATAGGGGAATAGGGCGGGAAATAATGTAATTATATTACATTAATTATGTTTTATTTATTCATTGAGATTTTATAGTTTTACATGTGTAAAGTAATTTATTATTAATTAATTAATATTTGGTTAATTATTTAAATTAATTCATTGATAATTAATTATGTTAATTGTGTAATTAATTTTAGGTGTGTGTTGTGTTTATAGGTCTAAAGGGAGGGAAGTAATTTATTTTTAATTGATTAATAATTAGTTGTTAATTAATTTTAAATGATTAACTGGTAATTAATTATGGCATTTGTGTAATTAATTTTAGGTGTGTGTTTTGGAGTTTATAGGGGTAAAACGTGTTAAGTAGTTTATCTTTTATAAATTTTTTGTTAATTGATATTAATCAAATAAATTAAAATGTTATGGTAATTGTGTAATTCATTTTAAGTGTGTGTTGTGGTGTTTATAGGAGAAAAGGGTGGAAAGTAATTTGTGTTTAATTAATATATAGTTTAATTATTTGATATTTATTTAGGGTAATTGTTTATTTTTGTCTGTGTTGTTTTTACTTTTAAAGGGGGTTATAAAATACATTTTAATTACTTTATTATTAGTTGCTATTAGTATATAATTTAATAAGTTTTAATTGTGTTTTTTTATATTATAGGATAATGTACGTGTGTGTTGTGGATATTATAGTGTTAAAGTGTGTATAGTCAATTAATGTTTATTAGTTTTTTTTATAATAATTTTTAAATTGATTATTACTTATGTTAATTATGGAAGTAAATGTAATTTAAAATGCTGAAGTGTTTTGTTTTTGGTGTGGTGTTATAGGGTAGGAAATAAAATAAATACATTTATGTATAAATTATTTTTTTTGTTTGTAAATATTTTCTAGTTTAAAAGAATATTTTTTTATGGTATTTATTATTTTACTTTAGATAAAATTCGTAGGTTTTTGTTAGATGTAATTAATATTATATTATGTTTTCTTTTTATATATTTAATTTTTCTAAATATTTGTTTATTTGTATGATTTTATTTTTTGTTTAGAACTGTTTGAGTGCGAGTAGTAATTTTTGTCTCTCCGCTATTTAACACTTTCCCTAATGTTGCACTCACTGGAGTGGGAATAGTAATTTTTACCCCTCCGCTATCCAACACTTTCCCTACTGTTGCTATCACTGGAGTGGGAATTAAAAATTGGACCCCTCCGCTATCCAACACTTATCCTATTGTTGCATATATTGGAGTGGGAATAGTAATTTTTACCCCTTCGCTATCCAAAACTTTCTCCACAGTTGCACTCTTTGGAATGGGAATAGTAATTTTTGCCTCTCCGCTATCCAACACTTTCCCTACAGTTGCTCTCACTGGAGTTGGAATAGTAACCTTTGCCCATCCGCTATTCAACACTTTCCCTACTGTTGCTCTCACTGGAGTTGGAATAGTAATTTTTACCCCTAAGCTATCCAACACTTTCCCTACTGTTGCACTCACTGGAGTGGGAATAGTAATTTTTACCCCTTAGCTATCCAGCACTTTCCCTCCTGTTGCACTCAGTGAAGTGGTAATAGTAAATTTTACCACTCCGCTATCCAACACTTATCCTACTGTTGCACTCAGTGGAGTGGGAATAGTAATTTTTACCCCTCCGCTATCCAACACTTTCCCTACTGTTGCACTCTTTGGAGGGGGAATACTAATATTTGCCCCTCCGCTACCTAACACTTTACCTAGTGTTGCTCTCACTGGAGTGGAAATAGTAATTTTTACCCCTCAGCTATCCAACACCTTTCCTATTGTTATACTCACTGGAGTTGGAATAGTAAATTTAATTTCACTGCTATCCAACATTTACCCTACTGTTGCACTCACTGGAGTGGGAATAGTTATTTTTACCCCTTTATTAGCCAACACTTTCCCTACTGTTGCACTAATTGTATTGTGAAATTTAAGTTTAAATATTTTTTATTTTATTGTAGATTTGTTTTTTTATATTTTAAATCATTAATATATATTTCATCTTTTATATTATTCGAAACTTTTAACAAATTAAAAATAATAGTTTATTGCTTTAAAGTAAATATATATGTATAAATTATGTTTGTATGTTTATTTTGTTATTAATTTGTAATATTTTATTAAAATGTATATAGCATTTATTTTATTTTGTTAAAATTATAATATGTTATTTTATATTTCAACGCTCCTGAGGTTACCACACTTGCAGGAAAGCACTCGAACAACAGGAAGGTTCACCTCCAAACCTTTAATGCACGGTACAGGCGAATCAACCATGCAGGTAGAATTAACAGTTCCAACGCTACGCCTTACGCGTTTCGAATGTCTCTTCATCAGAGGCTTTGCGTGGATGGCGTGCAACAGTGGACACATCCCCATAGATATGCTCGCATCCACATTGGTGCATTATGAGAGAAAGAGTCCCTTATTAAATCGTGAATCGATGCACTTTTAATCACTGCTATGTTGCGAGGCTCCGCATGAGCCCCCCGCTTGTCTGTTCGTCTTTATCCTCTGCCTGTTGTTCCACCATAGGATAGGTGTATCCAAATCCCCAGTAGCCCCCAGTGATCGCGGGGTGGTGCTCTCCCAGCGGCTGGCCTGCCGCTCATAAATCAACGCTCCTGAGGTTACCACACTTGCAGGAATGCACTCGAACAACAGGAAGGTTCACCTCCAAACCTTTAATGCACGGTACAGGCGAATCAAGCATGCAGGTAGAATTAACAGTTCCAATGCTACGCCTTACGCGTTTCGAATGTCTCTTCATCAGAGGCTTTGCGTGGATGGCGTGCAACAGTGGACACACCCCCATAGATATGCTCGCATCCACATTGGTGCATTATGGGAGAAAGAGTCCCTTATTCAATCGTGAATCGATGCACTTTTAATCACTGCTATGTTGCGAGGCTCCGCATGAGCCCCCCGCTTGTCTGTTCGTCTTTATCCTCTGCCTGTTGTTCCACCATAGGATAGGTGTATCCAAATCCCCAGTAGCCCCCAATGATCGCGGGGTGGTGCTCTCCCAGCGGCAGGGCACCCGCTCATAAATCAACGCTCCTGAGGATACCACACTTGCAGGAAAGCACTCGAACAACAGGAAGGTTCACCTCCAAACCTTTAATGCACGGTACAGGCGTATCAAGCATGCAGGTAGAATTAACAGTTCCAACGCTACGCCTTACGCGTTTCGAATGTCTCTTCATCAGAGGCTTTGCGTGGATGGCGTGCAACAGTGGACACACCCCCATAGATATGCTCGCATCCACATTGGTGCATTATGGGAGAAAGAGTCCCTTATTCGAGTCCCTTATTCAATCATGAATCGATGCAGTTTTAATCACTGCTATATTGCGAGGCTCCGCATGAGCCCCCCGCTTGTCTGTTCGTCTTTATCCTCTGCCTGTTGTTCCACCATAGGATAGGTGTATCCAAATCCCCAGTAGCTCCCAATGATCGCGGGGTGGTGCTCTCCCAGCGGCTGGGCTGCCGCTCATAAATCAACACTCCTGAGGTTACCACACTTGCAGGAAAGCACTCGAACAACAGGAAGGTTCACCTCCAAACCTTTAATGCACGGTACAGGCGAATCAAGCATGCAGGTAGAATTAACAGTTCCAACGCTACGCCTTACGAGTTTCGAATGTCTCTTCATCAGAGGCTTTGCGTGGATGGCGTGCAACAGTGGACACACCCCCATAGATATGCTCGCATCCACATTGGTGCATTACGGGAGAAAGAGTCCCTTATTCAATCGTGAATCGATGTACTTCTAATCACTGCTATGTTGCGAGGCTCCGCATGAGCCCCCCGCTTGTCTGTTCGTCTTTATCCTCTGCCTGTTGTTCCACCATAGGATAGGTGTATCGAAATCCCCAGTAGCTCCCAATGATCGCGGGGTGGTGCTCTCCCAGCGGCTGGGCTGCCGCTCATAAATCAACGCTCCTGAGGTTACCACACTTGCAGGAAAGCACTCGAACAACAGGAAGGTTCACCTCCAAACCTTTAATGCACGGTACAGGCGAATCAAGCATGCAGGTAGAATTAACAGTTCCAACGCTGCGCCTTACGCGTTTCGAATGTCTCTTCATCAGAGGCTTTGCGTGGATGGCGTGCAACAGTGGACACACACCCATAGATATGCTCGCATCCACATTGGTGCATTATGGGAGAAAGAGTCCCTTATTCAATCGTGAATCGATGCACTTTTAATCACTGCTATGTTGCGAGGCTCCGCATGACCACCCCGCTTGTCTGTTCGTCTTTATCCTCTGCCTGTTGTTCCACCATAGGATAGGTGTATCCAAATCCCCAGTAGCCCCCAATGATCGCGGGGTGGTGCTCTCCCAGCGGCTGGGCTGCCGCTCATAAATCAACGCTCCTGAGGTTACCACACTTGCAGGAATGCACTCGAACAACAGGAAGGTTCACCTCCAAACCTTTAATGCACGGTACAGGCGAATCAAGCATGCAGGTAGAATTAACAGTTCCAACGCTACGCCTTACGCGTTTCGAATTTCTCTTCATCAGAGGCTTTGCGTGGATGGCGTGCAACAGTGGACACACCCCCATAGATATGCATCCACATTGGTGCATTATGGGAGAAAGACTCCCTTATTCAATCGTGAATCGATGCACTTTTAATCACTGCTATGTTGCGAGGCTCCGCATGAGCCCCCGCTTGTCTGTTCGTCTTTATCCTCTGCCTGTTGTTCCACCATAGGATAGGTGTATCCAAATCCCCAGTAGCCCCCAATGATCGCGGGGTGGTGCTCTCCCAGCGGCTGGGCTGCCGCTCATAAATCAACACTCCTGAGGTTACCACACTTGCAGGAAAGCACTCGAACAACAGGAAGGTTCACCTCCAAACCTTTAATGCATGGTACAGGCGAATCAAGCATGCAGGTAGAATTAACAGTTCCAACGCTACGCCTTACGCGTTTCGAATGTCTCTTCATCAGAGGCTTTGCGTGGATGGCGTGCAACAGTGGACAAACCCCCATAGGTATGCTTGCATCCACATTGGTGCATTACGGGAGAAAGAGTCCCTTATTCAATCGTGAATCGATGCACTTTTAATCACTGCTATGTTGCGAGGCTCCGCATGAGCCCCCGCTTGTCTGTTCGTCTTTATCCTCTGCCTGTTGTTCCACCATAGGATAGGTGTATCCAAATCCCCAGTAGCTCCCAATGATCGCGGGGTGGTGCTCTCCCAGCGGCTGGGCAGCCGCTCATAAATCAACGCTCCTGAGGTTACCACACTTGCAGGAAAGCACTCGAACAACAGGAAGGTTCACCTCCAAACCTTTAATGCACGGTACAGGCGAATCAAGCATGCAGGTAGAATTAACAGTTCCAACGCTACGCCTTACGCGTTTCGAATGTCTCTTCATCAGAGGCTTTGCGTGGATGGCGTGCAACAGTGGACACACCCCCATAGATATGCTCGCATCCACATTGGTGCATTATGGGAGAAAGAGTCCCTTATTCAATTGTGAATCGATGCACTTTTAATCACTGCTATGTTGCGAGGCTCCGCATGAGCCCCCCGCTTGTCTGTTCGTCTTTATCCTCTGCCTGTTGTTCCACCATAGGATAGGTGTATCCAAATCCCCAGTAGCCCCCAATGATCGCGGGGTGGTGCTCTCCCAGCGGCTGGGCTGCCGCTCATAAATCAACGCTCCTGAGGTTACCACACTTGCAGGAATGCACTCAAACAACAGGAAGGTTCACCTCCAAACCTTTAATGCACGGTACAGGCGAATCAAGCATGCAGGTAGAATTAACAGTTCCAACGCTACGCCTTACGCGTTTCGAATGTCTCTTCATCAGAGGCTTTGCGTGGATGGCGTGCAACAGTGGACACACCCCCATAGATATGCTTGCATCCACATTGTTGCATTATGGGAGAAAGAGTCCCTTATTCAATCGTGAATCGATCCACTTTTAATCACTGCTATGTTGCGAGGCTTCGCATGAGCCCCCCGCTTGTCTATTCGTCTTTATCCTCTGCCTGTTGTTCCACCATAGGATAGGTGTATCCAAATCCCCAGTAGCCCCCAACGATCGCGGGGTGGTGCTCTCCCAGCGGCTGGGCTGCCGCTCATAAATCGACGCTCCTGAGGTTACCACACTTGCAGGAAAGCACTCGAACAACAGGAAGGTTCACCTCCAAACCTTTAATTCACGGTACAGGCGAATCAAGCATGCAGGTAGAATTAACATTTCCAACGCTACGCCTTACGTGTTTCGAATGTTTCTTCATCAGAGGCTTTGCGTGGATGGTGTGCAACAGTGGACACACCCCCATAGAAATGCTTGCATCCACATTGGTGCATTACGGGAGAAAGAGTCCCTTATTCAATCGGGAATCGATGCACTTTTAATCACTGCTATGTTGCGAGGCTCCGCATGAGCCCCCCGCTTGTCTGTTCGTCTTTATCCTCTGCCTGTTGTTCCACCATAGGATAGGTGTATCCAAATCCCCAGTAGCCCCCAATGATCGCGGGGTGGTGCTCTCCCAGCGGCTGGGCTGCCGCTCATAAATCAACACTCCTGAGGTTACCACACTTGCAGGAAAGCACTCGAACAACAGGAAGGTTCACCTCCAAACCTTTAATGCATGGTACAGGCGAATCAAGCATGCAGGTAGAATTAACAGTTCCAACGCTACGCCTTACGCGTTTCGAATATCTCTTCATCAGAGGCTTTGCGTGGATGGCGTGCAACAGTGGACAAACCCCCATAGATATGCTTGCATCCACATTGGTGCATTACGGGAGAAAGAGTCCCTTATTCAATCGTGAATCAATGCACTTTTAATCACTGCTATGTTGCGAGGCTCCGCATGAGCCCCCGCTTGTCTGTTCGTCTTTATCCTCTGCCTGTTGTTCCACCATAGGATAGGTGTATCCAAATCCCCAGTAGCTCCCAATGATCGCGGGGTGGTGCTCTCCCAGCGGCTGGGCTGCCGCTCATAAATCAACGCTCCTGAGGTTACCACACTTGCAGGAAAGCACTCGAACAACAGGAAGGTTCACCTCCAAACCTTTAATGCACGGTACAGGCGAATCAAGCATGCAGGTAGAATTAACAGTTCCAACGCTACGCCTTACGCGTTTCGAATGTCTCTTCATCAGAGGCTTTGCGTGGATGGCGTGCAACAGTGGACACACCCCCATAGATATGCTCGCATCCACATTGGTGCATTATGGGAGAAAGAGTCCCTTATTCAATTGTGAATCGATGCACTTTTAATCACTGCTATGTTGCGAGGCTCCGCATGAGCCCCCCGCTTGTCTGTTCGTCTTTATCCTCTGCCTGTTGTTCCACCATAGGATAGGTGTATCCAAATCCCCAGTAGCCCCCAATGATCGCGGGGTGGTGCTCTCCCAGCGGCTGGGCTGCCGCTCATAAATCAACGCTCCTGAGGTTACCACACTTGCAGGAATGCACTCAAACAACAGGAAGGTTCACCTCCAAACCTTTAATGCACGGTACAGGCGAATCAAGCATGCAGGTAGAATTAACAGTTCCAACGCTACGCCTTACGCGTTTCGAATGTCTCTTCATCAGAGGCTTTGCGTGGATGGCGTGCAACAGTGGACACACCCCCATAGATATGCTCGCATCCACATTGTTGCATTATGGGAGAAAGAGTCCCTTATTCAATCGTGAATCGATCCACTTTTAATCACTGCTATGTTGCGAGGCTTCGCATGAGCCCCCTGCTTGTCTATTCGTCTTTATCCTCTGCCTGTTGTTCCACCATAGGATAGGTGTATCCAAATCCCCAGTAGCCCCCAACGATCGCGGGGTGGTGCTCTCCCAGCGGCTGGGCTGCCGCTCATAAATCGACGCTCCTGAGGTTACCACACTTGCAGGAAAGCACTCGAACAACAGGAAGGTTCACCTCCAAACCTTTAATTCACGGTACAGGCGAATCAAGCATGCAGGTAGAATTAACATTTCCAACGCTACGCCTTACGTGTTTCGAATGTTTCTTCATCAGAGGCTTTGCGTGGATGGTGTGCAACAGTGGACACACCCCCATAGAAATGCTTGCATCCACATTGGTGCATTACGGGAGAAAGAGTCCCTTATTCAATCGGGAATCGATGCACTTTTAATCACTGCTATGTTGCGAGGCTCCGCATGAGCCCCCCGCTTGTCTGTTCGTCTTTATCCTCTGCCTGTTGTTCCACCATAGGATAGGTGTATCTAAATCCCCAGTAGCCCCCAATGATCGCGGGGTGGTGCTCTCCCAGCGGCTGGGCTGCCGCTCATAAATCAACACTCCTGAGGTTACCACACTTGCAGGAAAGCACTCGAACAACAGGAAGGTTCACCTCCAAACCTTTAATGCATGGTACAGGCGAATCAAGCATGCAGGTAGAATTAACAGTTCCAACGCTACGCCTTACGCGTTTCGAATGTCTCTTCATCAGAGGCTTTGCGTGGATGGCGTGCAACAGTGGACAAACCCCCATAGATATGCTTGCATCCACATTGGTGCATTACGGGAGAAAGAGTCCCTTATTCAATCGTGAATCGATGCACTTTTAATCACTGCTATGTTGCGAGGCTCCGCATGAGCCCCCGCTTGTCTGTTCGTCTTTATCCTCTGCCTGTTGTTCCACCATAGGATAGGTGTATCCAAATCCCCAGTAGCTCCCAATGATCGCGGGGTGGTGCTCTCCCAGCGGCTGGGCTGCCGCTCATAAATCAACGCTCCTGAGGTTACCACACTTGCAGGAAAGCACTCGAACAACAGGAAGGTTCACCTCCAAACCTTTAATGCACGGTACAGGCGAATCAAGCATGCAGGTAGAATTAACAGTTCCAACGCTACGCCTTACGCGTTTCGAATGTCTCTTCATCAGAGGCTTTGCGTGGATGGCGTGCCACAGTGGACACACCCCCATAGATATGCTCGCATCCACATTGGTGCATTATGGGAGAAAGAGTCCCTTATTCAATTGTGAATCGATGCACTTTTAATCACTGCTATGTTGCGAGGCTCCGCATGAGCCCCCCGCTTGTCTGTTCGTCTTTATCCTCTGCCTGTTGTTCCACCATAGGATAGGTGTATCCAAATCCCCAGTAGCCCCCAATGATCGCGGGGTGGTGCTCTCCCAGCGGCTGGGCTGCCGCTCATAAATCAACGCTCCTGAGGTTACCACACTTGCAGGAATGCACTCAAACAACAGGAAGGTTCACCTCCAAACCTTTAATGCACGGTACAGGCGAATCAAGCATGCAGGTAGAATTAACAGTTCCAACGCTACGCCTTACGCGTTTCGAATGTCTCTTCATCAGAGGCTTTGCGTGGATGGCGTGCAACAGTGGACACACCCCCATAGATATGCTCGCATCCACATTGTTGCATTATGGGAGAAAGAGTCCCTTATTCAATCGTGAATCGATCCACTTTTAATCACTGCTATGTTGCGAGGCTTCGCATGAGCCCCCCGCTTGTCTATTCGTCTTTATCCTCTGCCTGTTGTTCCACCATAGGATAGGTGTATCCAAATCCCCAGTAGCCCCCAACGATCGCGGGGTGGTGCTCTCCCAGCGGCTGGGCTGCCGCTCATAAATCAACGCTCCTGAGGTTACCACACTTGCAGGAATGCACTCGAACAACAGGAAGGTTCACCTCCAAACCTTTAATTCACGGTACAGGCGAATCAAGCATGCAGGTAGAATTAACATTTCCAACGCTACGCCTTACGTGTTTCGAATGTTTCTTCATCAGAGGCTTTGCGTGGATGGTGTGCAACAGTGGACACACCCCCATAGAAATGCTTGCATCCACATTGGTGCATTACGGGAGAAAGAGTCCCTTATTCAATCGGGAATCGATGCACTTTTAATCACTGCTATGTTGCGAGGCTCCGCATGAGCCCCCCGCTTGTCTGTTCGTCTTTATCCTCTGCCTGTTGTTCCACCATAGGATAGGTGTATCCAAATCCCCAGTAGCTCCCAATGATCGCGGGGTGGTGCTCTCCCAGCGGCTGGGCTGCCGCTCATAAATCAACACTCCTGAGGTTACCACACTTGCAGGAAAGCACTCGAACAACAGGAAGGTTCACCTCCAAACCTTTAATGCACGGTACAGGCGAATTAAGCATGCAGGTAGAATTAACAGTTCCAACGCTACGCCTTACGTTTTTCGAATGTCTCTTCATCAGAGGCTTTGCGTGGATGGCGTGCAACAGTGGACACACCCCCATAGCCCATCACTCCTCTGCTATCTCCTTTAAAAAGGATGTCTTTCTAAAAGTATACTTGGTTCTTATTGTTTTTCCTTCTTTCTTTGGACTCTGTAAAGACATCCCAAATACAGAGGTGCTTCAGCCTCTGGTAAGTTATCAAACACCCTTTGTACGGAATGACCAAGATAATTGAAGAGTAGTGCCATTATACTGGGAGCATCATACATGGTGCTATAAATAGCTATTATATAATTTTTGAGTATATGCAGCCATTCTCTCCATTTAATGTATAGTTTGGCTGGCTGTTGTAAAAAAAAAATAGAAGGTTGTTTTACATATTGAATAGAAGTCATGACAAATAAGCAGGAAAAATGTGTATTCCTACTGTTGTTTAGAGAATCGAAAATATTATTGGTACCAATGCTGAAATACTGGTCCAAATAATGGTCCACGCGTTTACAGTATAGAATTCCTCTTATAACTTAAATTCTGGTTTACATTTCAAAGGAAGGGAAACATTCCCAAACAAAGATGGCTACCCGTGTGACATCACAGGCTCTACTGCAGCACTGTGGAAGAAGGAATGCTGGGTCTACTGGATGGGAAGCACAAGCACTGCTCATGAAGAAATCAAGATCCCGCGAGCTAACAATTGTAAGTGGATCTCAGGTCAAGCCAACCTTCTCCTTAAACGACAACAGCCTTGTAGAAAATATATTTCACGCTTCCTGGATTAAAACATTCATTTTCCACTGGATACAAACAATACCTTAAGCTCATATTAGCCGATTCATTTAGTGTTGGATAGGGCCCACTGGTGGAATCCTAAGAAACTAACTCGCACACCACGTTGTGGCTACAAGCAAAACACCAAGCCCAATTCTGAGGAGCCAGGTACAACGCAGTTTATTATCAAAATAGGAGCCCATAACAACAAATACATCCAGTTGTCCGAAGATACTACCCACTAGGAACACTTCAGATACATTCATCTGTGAAACAGTCCACTAGAATAAGAATTCATTACAAACCACTGCAACAACTCCATGCCGACAATTCTTGTCACAGTTTGGACCCTACAGCTAAAAAGACTGTCCTCTACAGACTCCAAACCATAGTACAATGGGAACCTAAATGAAGAAAAAAGCAATCGGAGACTAGCCAAACGAGTGTGGAGCTCCTCACCGCCCCCAGAACACCTTAAACACATGCAATCACTGAGGAGCACTTACAACAAACACATCAGAAACTCAAAAGCAAATTTCTTCAGAGTTCAACTAGACAAAGCCAAAAATCGATGAAGAAAACAGTTCGAAATTATCAAACATTAGTTCACTCAACAACCTAACCCCTTCTCAATAGGATTAAATCCGCAGCCAAACTGCAAGATATTTGCCTCCTTCTTCCTTCAAAAAACTAAAAAGATTGAAAGTGATCTCCAAACAGCAATTGAGCACCTCCCGATGACACTTACAAATAGCTCCTTCCTGTCTCTGATCGTTCAGCCCCCAGACCTACAAGGACTCACCCTCAAAAACAGCATGTCATGCGACACATTCAAAACCTTTGATAACAATGCCATTCTTCATAGCTTAACAACACTTAAACCATCAAACCACTCTGCAACCCTCTACCAGCTAACGTCTTCAATAACATTAAAACCTCTTTACTCGCTCTCTGGACTGAGATGGTGGATGCTTCACTACTTCATGGGGCTTTACCAGGCTGGCAGGTAAACCCCATTCTAAAAAACCCACAGTAGATCATACGAACCCAGATAACCTTTGTCCCATCTCCACCATTCCCTCTCTGGAACAGCTCCTTGAGAAATGCGTTCATACCCAACTATGCAATCACATTGCTCAGGTCCACCTTATTGACCAATTCCTACCTGGCTTCCATCAGGGTCACAGCACGGAAACAGTTCTTACACACATAGGTGATAACGAGCTTAAAATGCTACCAGACCTATCCTCAGCCTTCGAAACGGCCAAACATGACAGCCTCCTTGACTTATTGAACGCAGAATGGTATTATATGGATTTGTCCTAAATTGGTTCACCTCATTTCTACACAACATAACTAAAAGAATCAAGGTTAACCAATCCCTATCCAATACCACTCTGGTCACTTTGGGAGTCCCTCAGGGGTCACCCTTATTACCTATTTTCTTTAACCTGATCATGGAGCCTCTAATCAAAATTTAGAAATTTTCCGACGTATAATACCACATGTATGCAGATGACACCCAACTAGATCTAAACATCTCCTACCCTGAAGATATCCATTTACTCAATACACAACTTTGCTACAAAACCCAAACTGGCTGCCCAGAAACCACCTCAAATTAAACTAGCTCAAAACCTAATTCCTCTTAATTGCCCCACCAAAACAATCCCTCAACATTGAAGATTGGTTGAAACATTTAACAGCCTTCAACTGCCTTCCACACATTATAGATTCCACAAGATGACTGGGAACAGGACATGACAAGAATATCAACATACAGGAACACATCAGCTCAGCCACCAGAAGTGCAAACTTTCAAATGAAAATTTTAGGAAAAATAAAAGACTTTCGCCCCTCCGACGAACATAATCAGGTGTGCAAGCTCTAGTGATCCCCAGGGTATACTAAGGAGTGTAACCCTATGTGGTCTGCCGAGATCCAAATTGGCTCCACTAAGAGCATCCCTTAACTCTGCTGCAAGGCTCATCTGCTGGATCCAAAAGGGACAACCACATCACCCCACATCTGAAGGCACTAAACTACCTCCCCCATGAGGCAAGGATTCAGCTGAAAATTGCTTGCATGTAAGCCCTACACTTCAACACACCGAAGTACCTAGCTGATGAACTGGAACTGTCTGGCAGTGGTAGATTGTCTAGAAGCACCAGCACCTTACTATTGAAACGTCAAATACTTAGGAAAAAGAAAACCTACACCTGAGCTTTCTCTGGATTGGCCCCTAGAAACTTGAGCTCCCTGCCCCCTGAAGTCAGACTGAACCCTTCAATCACATCATTCAAAAAAAGTCAAACTGCTTTTAATGAACAAAACTCTATCATGAATCAACGGACTCATTTCTCTGGATACTGATTTGTCGCATTGTCGCAGTTCTCCAATCAGGGTTTGCACTCGCCGACTACGTCCTGATTTCTAACAACTGTCTTTCTACCGGTTTGCAAAAAATATTGTCTGCATTTATGTTTCTTGGTTGTCTTATTTTCTACTTACAGAACCATTAGTGAAGTGCTCCGATACCATTTTAGGGTCAAGTTTGTGCTATATAAAACTTTATAAATAAAAATTAGAATATCACATGGGGGAAAACGTCGACAATGGAGGGAGGGAGAGGAATAGTGGGCAAAGAATGACAACGCTAGGAGGCAAGGGAGAGGGTGGGGGAAAGCAACAACAGGAACGGAAGGGGGCTAGCAACAACAGCAGAGGGAGGGGGCAAGCAGCGACAATAGAGGAAGGGGAAAGCAACAACAGCTCAGGAGGAAATAGGGAGAAAGCAACGAAAACAGAGAGCTCTCCCAACTTAAAAATATATTTCAATGTTAGAGGAGTGTTAGGGCCTTAT
This sequence comes from Triturus cristatus, assembly GCF_964204655.1. NCBI lineage: Eukaryota > Metazoa > Chordata > Amphibia > Caudata > Salamandridae > Triturus > Triturus cristatus. The sequence continues at coordinate 292,558,585 of NC_140583.1, read as the reverse complement.
AGAGGAAGGAAATTCAACCCAAAAAATATCGCAGAGGCACTCTGACCCCCACCAATCCTCCCACCACCACTTTAAAAAAAAAAACAAAGCAAAAAACAAAGGATCGTTGAGGCTGTTGCCGATATCCTGTGGTGTTTTCACACCCCTTAATGGACATCGGCTGCTTACAGCCTCCGAACACAAGCTGGGTAATGCATTATGTGCAGTGGTTTGCAACTTGTCTTCCCTTCACTGTATGACAGCGAGTTCTCACCCAGTGACTGTGTGAAGTGAGACGATATTGTGTGACACATGGTGGAATTGTGTGAGTTTGTAGGTCTAGCAAACCAGGGATTGGGCTTTGGGAGCAACCAACGACAATAGGAGGGAGGGATGGTGGATGCAAGCAATGAGGGAGGAATACCGAGGGGGGGAGAAGTACACAAGGGAGCAAGCTGAATACACACTATAGAACAGTGCTTACACACAAAAAAATAAATAGAGCCTACATAAATGAGAAGTGGAAGGACACAAGTAATGCGTACATACTCCAGGGGAGGGGCAATCACACAAGAAGAAGGAAGCTGTGCAGCTGACCTATAAGAAGCAAGCAAATGAGAGTGTTAATAAAGCCAACCAATGGTAAGCAACGGGCATGTTCTAAGCTCACTTAACAGAAGACAAAAAGGTCTTTGAAGAGAGGCAATAGCAAGACCTAAAAATGTGAGTGTTAAAAAGAGACACTCTAAAGAGTATCTGTATTTTACATTTCTACTTCCAGCACTGCATTGACAAAATACTAACATTTCGAAACAGAAAAATGAAGAGGGAATGTGGGGCTAATTTCTCCACCAACTTGCAAACTATTGAATTTTAAGCAAGAAAAGGCAAAGTAAAAGTTGATGTGTGCGAGAGTCCACTGACATCAAGTACACAACCACCCATCCTTATAGTTTCCCTATTAACTTCCCAGCCTGATGGCCCACTGTCAGCCCTGCCAAGTACCATGCATCAGGGTTATACACAGTTGGTAACCTGAGCAAAAAACACAAAAGTAGAAGCAACAAATTAAGTCCAAATGTCAGTCCTTGGTATTATCGTCGTGCTTTATTCCAAGCTCAACGGGTATATATTCATATTCTCAATCTTCTTAACACTTGTAGTCCAAGCCACAAACCATGCCAACACGTGTTTCTTCTATGCGGCTGTAGGCCATAGACTTCGTCAGGGCAAAAGAAAAACGTATCCTAATCATCGTGTTCGTAAACAGAAGGTATTACAAATATCCAGAAATAACCTTAAAATCCAAGAGCATGTAATGCCACAATCCCAGCGTAGAGGTTCTTTAGTAATAAATAACTGTATACGACAGAAGGTCACAATAGACCATATGTCCTTAATACGGCATTACAAATAAAGGAAAGTGTTCCTCGTGTCCTCCGCGGCGTGTACCATGCATCAGGGATTACACTAACACATTTTAATGCTGGTGTCCGTTGCATCACAGCATTACAATGCATTAGTCACACACAGAGCTCCCTGACTAGCTTTGGGAATTAGCATGTTTACTCCCACATAATATTATGCTATGCTGGGGTAATAGTACATGAGTGGATGAGCAACGGTAAAGTGACGGTTTCTTAATGCAAAATGCAAACTTCATGACAGCCACAGGTGTAAGTTCAAGTTACACATATAAATATCTTTATGAACTCAGCCCAGATAGTCTGAAATGTTCTGCATGCTATTTCCACTACTTGCATCAAACTGCCAAGATATTACCAGTTCTCAGAGGCATTTCCATGACAGTCTGTGGTCTAGGAAACCTTCGACTTGCTTCCTGTGATAAGATGGGTTTAATGAGACATGGCCAACTGTGGGAATGTGACCTAATTCTGAGCCACTGGATGGACTGACAGAACTGCAATGGCGCCGTGCTTTCACAAAGTTTCTAATATTTAATCACCCCTTCTTTCTCTTGTTTAGCTGTGCCGACAGGTTGAAGGTGAATTCATGGAAAAACGAAAATATAGAACCCGCATTGGAGGAAATCAAATCATAGAAAAACAATTTTAAGGATATACAAATAAAATTGAAAATGAAAGGAAACACTTTGCATTTTACCGGAAAGATAATTGTAAACAAAAAAATCCAAAATTATATTAAACTTTGCGGGAGTCTAGGACTACTGAGGTTTTTTTGGGCTCGGGGATGGATCATGTTTAGGGTGATGAGTTTGTTCTTGGAAGTCAGGAATAATTGGCGTTAGGGCGTAGAATGTAATTTTTAGGGTTCCGAGATGGGTGGAGTGCACGGGCTTTTTAGGGTTCATGGTTGAGTGGTATTTAGGTGTGTGAGGTATGTGAGGGACGGTGGAGTGTATGGGTGTCGATATGTTTTATGGATGGGCAGGGTTTAGGGCTGGTGAGGGTTTTAAAGGTTCAATTGTAGGTAGCGGCTAGGGTGATGAAGAGATGGGGTGGAGTTTAGGGTAGTGGGTAGATATAAGGATTAAGAAATGGTGGAGTTTAGATGTAGAAAAAGGTTTTTAGGGTTCAGGGACGAGTAATTTAGGGTGATGAGTTCTTATGGGTCATGGATGGCTGGTGCTTAAGTGCGGTGAGAATTTTTTTTAGAGTTCATGGAAACGTGAGGTTTGGGTGTGCTGAGGTGTTTTAAGAGGTATGGAATGGGTGGGTTTTAGATGTAGAAAGTGATTACAGTGTTCAAGAATAGGTAGGGTTAGGGTAAGTGAATGATTTAGGGTTCAGGAACAGAGGATTGTTGTGGTGGAAAGGGTTTTCAGGCTTCAGGGATTAGTGTTGTTTAGGTGTGGTGAGAGGTGTTAGGGGCAAACACAAGGAGATGATGGATGGAGCACTGAAACTTTTCAGACACTCACCCCCAGTCACAGATCTGGGTTGAATCCATCATCGTTCTTTAGCTCACTTTGCCAGCCCAGTTTAGACACAGCTATATGCAAATCAGTCTTGACCCTGTGCCTCATGGGAACAGTCCCGCCCGAACGGCCAAGCCATGTCTTCCCTGGACTGAAAACAAGCATCCTGGGACCGGTTTCGGGCTAACAGCCCTCATCAGCCAGGCTAGTTTGAATCCAGTATGTATAAACACTTGGTATAGAGGGATCAATCTCTCATTTATTTTTCCACAAGGGACTATAAATTACCTTGGCAATACACAATTTCTTATAACAAATTCAACAATTATTTATCAGGTGCAAATATCCATCGGTGAGCATCAAAATGAAACGTACACAAAACTAGACAAATTAATCACAAATATTCAAAAAGTACATTACAAAACAACCCATATATACAACATATACATCACATACATTCCCCTAACTACTTTTTAAATATGTACACTTCTCCATCTCAGTGATACATTCAGAAGTAGTCCTCTTGGTGTCGGAGGTATCATTCCTCTATCTTATTTTATTACATGCGCCCAATAACTAATGTTTAATCCAAACAATAAGCGGACTCCTCCTTAGTCTGTATGTCTCAGAAGTCTTCCTCTTGGCGTCAGAGGTATCATTCCACTATCTTAATTTATTACATGCGCCCAATAACTAATGTTTAATCCAAACAATGGGCGGACTCATCCTTAGTCTGTATGTCGACGCGGTCGCGTTACAGCCTCCAATTTCTTATGGGCTTCCTCAGGACAGGGGTACACTCTATCTACAACAATGGTTAGACTTATATAAATCATATGTTCTACTGTTCTTCACTCTATCCCTTATTTGCCCATGCAGTGCTCGGAAGGAAGGAGATGTCTCAAAAATTAAGTGACTATAACTGAAAAAATAGTGATAAACATATCTAAAAAAATCCTATCTGAATAAATCAAATAAAACCACAATTACCGGCGGGACGCAAAGGGAGTAGGATTACTCAGGTGTGGGTGTAAAGTGCTTATATACGTCAACACCACATACACATATAAAAAGGTAATGTGACTGTGTGCCAAACTAACCCAGCTTAATCAAACCATATCTCAATTTTATAGCAGAAGTGTACCTGTAGGTAGTCCAAATTAATCAATATTCAGAGCAACTTGGAGTCAGCTTTGGCCCCATTCATCAATATCGTTATCCTACAATAATGAGAAATTACTTGTAAAAAACTACTACCAATATCCTTTTAAGGATTATATCACTAATCATGCGGTACTACCTCAATACCTCTATCCACTTGCTTCATCTATGGGGAACCTGGCATTCTTTGCGTAATTCGCCATAACAGCAGGTCACTACAAGGAAAGAAAAAAATCTATCTGTAGACAGCGAATCTATATATTTATATACACACAGCCAACTCTCTCAAGATTAAATCAAAATTCTCAAAGGATCGAAAGATCCTAACTTACATTATGTTTTTACCAAGTCGCTGCGCAGTCCTCCGGCACTTTCTACCAACGCTTCAATCTGCAGGTACTGCTTAAACATCCGGGACGTTTATAAACGAGTATGCGCGTGATCACGTAATACGCTCCCAGGCTATAGATATAGACAGAGGACTGATCTCTGTGCTATGCTTGGGGTAACGAACTTCTAAATGGTTGGGTCGACCTTCCACAATATACTAAACGACCCAGACTCGGTGCATCTCCATAAATAATAAATAATGAACTCCCTAAAACTCCAAATCAAAATCATAAAGAAAAAATTGTGTAAAAAACATATTTTTAGAAAAAACAAACCTATTCTTTCTCCTGTCTTCTTAAGTGTCGCCTGGGCTATAGATACCTCACCCTGCATATAAAATCGGCGTTTATGTCCCTGTGTTACATAACCTTCATACTGGAACCCCATAATGGCCTCGTCATTCTGTATTGTACCATTCTTATTCCTGACTGTTACAAATTCTCTGGGAGGTACACATAGCTCTCACTGCTATAATAATGCAGTTCAAACTGCTACTGTCCGTCACAATGCAATTTCTCAAAGATAATTCTCAAGGGAGAATCTCTAAGTAGTTTTTCAAAACGCTGAAGAAGATTGCACGTCTCCTGCAAGTACAAAAAAGATAGCCATCCTGCATCTGAAATGAAAACCCTCGAGGGTTCCAATGCACTGTATGTTCAAACAGACGGGCTTACATTCTGACAGACCTGCTTGGACTTCAATTTCTAGCATTAATCTCTTTGTTACCCAGCTCTATTTATAGAAAAGGAAAAGCACATTAGTCTGCACGATTCAATAATATCCCCGGGTAGATGTTTTGTCCCTGGTATCTGATGATTAGAGATTCCTCTTCTACATTAAATCAAGGCCCATAATTCATCTCACTCAATCAGACCCTCTGTCGCTGTATGGTATCTTTCAATGAGTCGCGCTTCTATGCGATTTAGACTCATTTCCAATTCTCCTTTATTGCTTGCCTTAATTACAGCCAAGACTCTCCACTCCATCTCATTCTCGCTATGGCCAGAATCAACATAATGTTGCACAAGTGGGGGTCCCTGGATTTTACATCTAATGCGGGATTTATGTTGTAAAATCCGCATTTTAACAATTTGCGTTGACTGCCCAATATACATCTTCCCGCAGGGACAGGTCAAAGCATACACCACATTTTTGGTGTTGCAATTGGAAAATGCTTACATCACATGTTCCTTATTATTAATCATCAGTGCTTTGGAGTCGCTTGTACTAGCACAAGCGATGCAATTATTACAACGGTAATGCCCTATCACTGCGGGAAGGCCAAGCAAAGTTCTTGTATCTTTTTTTGTCATTGGTTCCCTCATGGCTTTAACCAAGTGTTGCTTCAAATTTTTGAAAGCGAAAAGGGGTTTCGGTATATTGAATTGGTCAATCAACCTTCCGAGCACTGCATGGGCAAATAAGGGATAGAGTGAAGAACGGTAGAACATATGATTTATATAAGTCTAACCATTGTTGTAGATAGAGTGTACCCCTGTCCTGAGGAAGCCAATAAGAAATTGGAGGCTGAAAAGCGACCGCGTCGACATACAGACTAAAGAGGAGTCCGTCTATTGTTTAGATTAAACATTAGTTATTGGGCGCATGTAATAAATTAAGATAGAGGAATGATACCTCTGACGCCAAGAGGACTACTTCTGAGACATACAGACTAAGGAGGAGTCCGCCTATTGTTTGGATTAAACATTAGTTATTGGGCGCATGTAATAAATTAAGATAGAGGAATGATACCTCTGACACCAAGAGGACTACTTCTGAATGTATCACTGAGATGGGTGTACATGTTTAAAAAGTAGTTAGGGGAAGGTATGTGATGTATATGTTGTATATATGATTATGTATATATGGGTTGTTTTGTAATGTACTTTTTGAATATTTGTGATTAATTTGTCTAGTTTTGTGTACGATTCATTTTGATGCTCACCGATGGATATTTGCACCTGATAAACAGTTGTTGAATTTGTTATAAGAAATAGTGTATTGCCAAGGTAATTTATAGTCCCTTGTGCAAAAATAAATGAGAGATTGATCCCTCTATACCAAGTGTTTATACATGATAGATGTTTCTATGCCCAGGTATGGGAGGGTCATTTGGGCAGGCCCCGTAGTGTTCTTTTGGTAGCTTGAATCCAGCGGCAAAGTGAGCAAGGGCCCCACGTCTGGTCATACCCTGCCAACTTAGCGCGAACAAAGCGAATTTGATGAGAGTTCAAGGAAGATTGAGGTTTGGGTGTGTTGAGGTGTTTTAAGGGGTATAGGATGGTGGGTTTTAGGTGTAGAAATGGGTTTCAGGGTTCAGGAATGGGTAGGGTTAGGACCAGTGAATGATTTAGGAATCAGGAACAGAGGATTGCTGTGGTGGAAAGGGCTTTTAGGCTTCAGGTATTAGTGTTACTTAGGTGTGGTGAGAGGTGTTAGGGGGTAGGGATTGATGGTGTTTAGGGATTGTTAGGGGTCAGCAATGGATTGTTGTTTACAGGTGGTGATGACTCGAAGAATTAAAAGCATCCGAAGTAATTGCCTGACAATGTAGACAACATAAATATGAACTAATGTCCCCTAAAGTTAAGGGCTGAAATAAATATCTGACAAAAATGTTTGTGAAATTAAGACCTGCAACCACAGCATTTACACATAATAAATAAGCATTCAAAAGCTAATTTCAACCAAAAAAACTTTCTATGAAATTGTTTCTACGAACAGGTAAAAACCATTCATTCTGAAAATGTCCATTTAACAGTTTAGTTAAAATGTTTTTTCAGTAATGGTACTACATGGAATTGTTCTATGAAATCACATACAACTGTGCTCACATTGATTTAAAAAAAAATAATAATAATAAATAAAAAAGGTATGCAGTCAGTAATTCAGTGCATTCAATGCACATCACCTAGTGGCACAGCAAGGTGATCGGGACCCAAATGCGAGCTAGAGAAATGTGCTTTCTTGCCCTTGGATTCGGTAATAAAAGATAGACATAACTGGGATGCAGTGGGCTCTCTCACACGGACCCCCTTGTTCCACAGGACCAGCTGCACCAACCTACACCCCTATAAACAAACACAAGATATGATGTGTAAGGCTTCTTACAGAATAAAAATAGGGGTAGTGGGGCCATATTGGAGTAAAAAGAAGAGGTCTATGAATAATGCAAAGAGCGCGCACCAATCAAAAAGAGCTGCTGAGGCAGGAATCTCCTGTGTACCACAAGTGGTTAATCCAATCACTGCAGAATATTTTGTGTGTACTCAGAGAGAAACAGAACCGACTCTTGCTTGGTATATTGGAAAATAGTGATTTCTGTTTTATAGTTCTACGAGGTCCCAGTCTGCAACTGAAACACTGTGACTATAAACATTGTTTTAAAATTGCAATACACACAATATAAGACAGGCTGCTGCAGAACGTGGAGACATTAAGGTGCCGATTCCGATCCGTTAAAAATAATTTGCGTACGACCCGTTTCCGTTTTTGTTTACGTACGAGTCGGAGAAGCACCGTACAAACGGCCCAGTACGATTCGTCCGTGAAAAATATCTACGAATAGCGTCGGGAAAAGTCTACGAGAGTGCGTCGGAAAGTGTTCACGTCCGAATATCGTCGGGAAAAGTGTACGAGAGTGATCCGGACATTGTTACGTGCAAATCGTAAAACACAAGTCCGAGCGCGCAAGTACGATCCCGACTGTCCGTCCAAATACACAATCGCACGTAAAAAGTCCTGTACGGAGCCAACGCAGTAGCACACATGTACACGGGTAAACTCATGCCCGTGTACGAGGCGTACAGCCCCCCCACCCTCAAATATGTCAGCACCGTACACCACCCTGTCCGCACTGTACCCCAGCCCCGCAACTGTACGCGCCGTACCCCCCCATGTACGCGCCGTACCCCCCATGTACGCGCCTTACCCCCCCTTTCCGCACTGTACCCCAGCCCCGCACCTGTACGCGCCGTACCCCCCCATGTACGTGCCGTAACCCCCGTAGGCGCATCACCCCTGCATGTACGCGCCGTACCTCCGCATGTACACGCTGCACCCCATGGGCGCACGTGTACGCACCGTACCCCCACCGCATGTACGCGCCTTACCACACCCCCATGTACGCGCCGCATGTACGCGCCGTACCCCAGGGACGCACGTGTATGCACCGTACCTCCACCATACCCCCACCGCATGTACGCGCCTTACCCCCCATGTACACGCCGTACCTCCGCATGTACGCGCCGTACCCCAGGGCCGCACCTGTACGCACCGTACACCACCGCATGTACGCGCCCTCCCCCCCATGTACGCGCCCCCCTCCCCCATGTACGTGCCGTCCCCCCCATGTACGTGCCGTACCTCCGCATGTACGCACCGTACCCCAGGGCCGCACGTGTACGCACCGAACCCCCACTGCATGTACGTGCCGCACTCCAACACCGTACCCCAGCACCCTCACCCAGTATCGCATATGTACGAATCGTACATACGCGAAAATGACTCTTACAGAACCAGGGCACTGTAAAACAGCACAAGGAGAGTCAATTTGACTCGCACAACACCACAAAAAACGTCTACATGACAAAATACATCTCAATGACTGACCTGGCACATCCAAACAGGCAAACAGAGGACCCAAATCACAACCACCACTTATAACACACCCACCAAAATTCAAACACAGCCACACCCAAAAATGGACCAATAAAAAGGGCCCACACACACAACCCATGAGCCTTTGCAACAGACCCACTGGTGCCAGACCCCACTGAGAAACAACTCCACATAGAAACCACTCCATATCACTCATACCTCCACTACACCTTCCCTCACACACCTTCACACAACCTCCTCCACAAACATCCCCCTCTTCACATTCACACACACACCGTCACATTCACACCCACACACCCACAACCATCCACACCCACACCCACACCCCACACCATGCCCACAGACAAGAATCCAAAGTTCACTACGGCGGAGCTGGACCTCCTTGTCAACGAAGTCATCAGAGTCGAGCCACAGCTATTTGGAACGGATGTATGACGTAACAACGCGAGTCATTACAACGCGTGCAGTTACATCGCATTCGTTACAACGACTGCAATGCTACTACGCTATGCCATTACAACGCAAGTCTTTACATCGACTTGCGCTAGATGGCGTGCTAACATTAGAAAAGCGTAATTTACTATTCCAACTCCAGTCCACTTAACAGTAGGGAAGGTGTTGGGATAGTAAACTACACTATTTGTAATGTTAGCACGCCATCTAGCGCAAGTCGATGTAAAGACTTGCGTTGTAATGGCATCGCGTGATTACATCGCGTTCGTTGTAACGACCGCGATGTAACAGCATCGCGGTGTACTGATTGCGATGTAAACGATGTTTCCCGTTTGGAACATTGGTCAGACAGACCAGCATAGCTGAAAAATCTGCCATGTGGCAGAGGATCGTGGACAAGTTGAATGCTGTTGCGCCCATCCGAAGGACCAGGCATGAATGCCAAGCCAGGTGGTACGATCTGCGCAGGGCGGTCAAGAGGAAAATGAATGAAGAATATGCCCAGACTAACATCACTGGAGGTGGGCCGCCCCGCAGACCTGTACACTACCATCCCTGGGAGGAGAAGGTGATGGCCCTGCTACCGCCGGTGGGAGTACACGGAGTCAAAGGAGTCGCAGAGCCTGGTGAGTACACAAACAACTTACGTAACATGGGGGCAATGGGGTCCACACCACATATACACCAAATGCACGCAACTTCCCCCAAGCACTCACCGCAAACAACCACACTCAAAAACCACGCTGATGCCACTAACGTCACCATGCACCCTTCACAAATCAAGGCAAGGCCATGCCCAAGCCTACAACAACCACAAACACAAGACTGGATGTCCGGGAGGCTGGGCCCCACACAACACATTGTGAAAATGAGACGCAGACACCAATGCCCTCAGCCCATATGGCATAGGTACATAACCATGCACAATGCACAGGGACTGGCAAAGTACTGACAAGGTAGATGACACTTGGCCCTGCTGTATGCAGCACAAGGCCCTCCTGGGACCACTGTACACTCAAACACCAACTCCACAAGCACAGGTATCTAGCACAGGAACTCACACTCACTGTCATGCCAGCATGCACCATGAGGAGACACACACATCACCTGGGAGACCCAATGACAACTCACACTACACACAACAGCAGGCCCGGTCACAACCCCCCCTAACACAAGCACACACACCCGGGGCAGGCAACGGATTTACACACTCCCACAATGGACATATGACACAACAAGACCGATCCAGAGCCAAATAAGCATCAGACCAAACAATCTACAGGTCAAACACTCAGGAGAACATCCCAATCTGTCCCCCGCAACATACCCATCCCCAAGTGGACATTGAGAGGAATGCTAGGCACATCCAACTACCTGGAGGAAATGTGTCAACTTGAATATGTATGAAACATAGATGTCGCATGAAACACCATTAACACTGTCTCTCTCTCACACACAGGGCAACGTCGTCGATCTCCCCCCAACACTGGGGGGGAAGAATCTCAGTCCCAGGCACCGCGTGAAGATGATCCCACCGGCAGCGTCGACTCTCACCACTCCGTGGATGACCCCGACCAACCTGGACCCTCTGGTGCCCAAGCCCCTGCAGCACCTGCGTCAGGTACATCTGTGCCAACCACCACCCCCATTCCTGCCACATCCCAGGACACACCCAGGAGCCCTGCTCACACTGAACAACAGAGCCAGTCTGACCAGGAGGGACAAGGTTCTCCGGGCACCCAGGAGGAGGCAGGCAACCCTGCAAATGCCATGCCTCAGGGGTCCCGTAGACCCGATGTGCCCACAAGGGCAGGCCAGGCTCAAGTGGGCAGTGGTGGTGGGAGTGGAGGCAGGCGGAGGCGCGAACCTGACCAGCCAGCTGAGGACCCCGGTATGTCACACATACGCAACATCCTGGATTCATACCGGCGTGACACCAGAGGCATCAACCAGGTCGTGTCAAGACTCTCCGAGATGCAGGGGACCCTCGATGACATTAAGAACCTGCAGGTCGAGCATCATGCCAGTCATCAACAACACCAAGGACGGATGGAGGCAAGACTGGCTGAGCTCCTGGCGGTGCACAGGGACGTGAGCCAATCACTCCGTCATATCGCCCAAAGCCTGGCAAACCCTCCCTGTGCCACCAGGCGTAGACCAGCACCAGACACAGGGAGGGAGGAGGAGGAGGATTCATCTGATGGAGCGTCCCCAGCATCGTCAAGGCCTGCATCTGAGGGTCCCCGGAGGAAGGTGGGTCGTCCACGGAAAAGACCGTGAGAGTCAGCGGACCATCCCCATCTCCCAGGTCACCTGGCCTGGCACCTGGCCCTCTGGCGCAACAGCAGCACCTCATCCAATGACATTCTCTGCCACATGGACTTGCTGGTCACAGTCTGACCAATGATGACCAACACTGTGGTCTGGACTCTGATGACTTCCAATGCCAAGGATACCATCTCCCCCAGTGAACTTTGGATTCTATTCCCCCGGTACTGCACCCAATTGCATCTACCAAACCACTTACCCCACCGTAAATAAATATTTCACTTTGGACATGAGACGTTCTTGTCATTTTGCATCATTCAACGACATATGTGTGTGGAAATGTCAAATTATGGCTGAGTGTTGAACCAACTCCAGCCATCCATACCCTGGGATCAGAGTCTGGTACAGGACACACATGGGTCACAAGGTATCATTCAATGTAGGCATGGAGCACAACACTCACCTGTGATGGCCTCTGGCTGATGAGGGGGAGGCTTGCTAAACTATGCGGAGAGACCTTTTTGGGAGATCATCATCAAGGCGTAGAGGTCATGGCTCATGTGGAGGTTCCCGGGGAGGGAGTCCCAGGTATGTGTGGCCAGGTGGGAGAACAATGTCCTGTATGCTGGAGTATGGTGGATGTGAAGAACGGTGGCCAGGGCAAGGTTGGATGCACGGAGATGGCCCAACGGGATCTAGGATGACAGACGTACAAGGTTGGTTGGGGTCGGGGTTGTGGACGGCCTCCTGAGTGTGGGTGGGGAGTGTGGAGGTCACCCAGCAGCAGACAGTGATCCATTGCAGCTATCCATGGTGGACGGTGAGGTGGCTGGGGCGCAGGGGGTTGAATCTGAGGTGTGCAGATGCCCCCTGGATGTGGACAAGTTTCCTGGGAGTTTGGATGTACTTGCTCCGTAGAGGGCAGGGCAGTATTTGACACGGATGTTGTCATGGACCTGGGGGATGGTCTGTCTTTTCTTGGAGTGGATCTATCTGTGGATCATGTGCATAATGCAGAGGGCGTTGCAGCATGAGGTACAGATGCTGTGGACTAGCATGGCAAATGTGAGCGAGCCAAAGATGATGCACACCATCTTGTGTGTGTGGCCACTGGGTGCTTGTGCAGAGCTCTTGCGGGTGGGACACAGGCACTTGACCCAGCTGGAAGGGGAAAATCCTCAGATGTTCAGCTCAGTCCTGTACAAGTCCAGCCTCAGGTGGCTCGTGTGCAGCCATTCATCAATAGATCTCATGCATACTTGAATGATGGAACTGCCAATGTCTGTGTCTTTGTTAAGGGTGAGGAGCACCTGGCTGACAATGGCATACGAGCTGATGATGAGGTGCTGTGCGCATGTAATGGTGGAGAGGGGGGTCCTGGACACTCTGTAGATTGACATGCTGAGAGATGATACCTGTGCCATGTCCCAGACGATGAGTCCATACTACATGCTGAAGCCTTGAGTCCCACTCCCATGCCCTTGCTGGGCTACAGAGCCAGTGGGGAGTATTAGGGACGTGACCTGGTTGGTGTGACAGGGCCTGGAAGGCGGGGCAGCGCAGTGTAGGCCGTTGTAGTTGCACACTCAGCATGCAAAGGTGTCGTGTGTGTGCCCAGGGTATGTCTGACAGCAGGCGTTAGATGTGCGGATTGACATAGCTCGGAGTGTGGCTGATACATCAGACTGTAGTGTGATGTGGGTAATACAAGGACAGGATGGTGGTGCAATGTGCACCTTGCATGTGCTGATGGTCCAGCCTTTGGCACCGCGTGGCGGCAACAGTGGCATAGACAAGCTGAGGACAGCAAAATGAATGGGTGGAGGGAGGAAGTGAGGAGCATCCTGGAGGCGTGTGTGTTGCCAAATCTGGATACTCTGTTGGCCCTTGCTGCAGGGGCCGCAGCAGCAGGTGGCATCTCCTTGCAAAATGACAGAATTTGCACACATAGACTAGGATGTCAGAAGGACAACTGCAACAGGCGCGTGTGTAAAGTAAGGAGTGTCCAGTGTCACATGGCACACCCAGACACAATGCATGCACAATCACCAAAGAAGCATGACACCGGATCAGGAAACTGAAGGCCGACTTGCGCACAGGAGACACACCCTCAGCAGCTGTTGGTGGCCCATTGTGCGGACCAACATGCCAAAAACATACACGACCATGTACTTCATGCCCAATAGGGAGCCTAACCCATGAGCAACTGCATGCATGTTGCTAAACTACACATGGACTCCTATGCATAATCTTCCACAACTATGCCAGATATGCCGCATGCAAAGTGGCAAGAGACCTGCATTGACAGAGATGAGGCACCTTGGAGTGTGACAAACACCTTTATTACTCAGCCTCACACTAAGGGAAATCCATCAATTGGAACAGACTCACAGGTCATTTGGCTGACCATGTGTGACCTACACTGGACACCCCCTTCAACACACAGATGTGTAAATCCTACTGAGCTGGCACACAAGTGAAGGGGTTGAGGCTAACACCCCTTGCTGCACACGGAGAGTCTACAATTCCCCATTGAGCCTCATATGGGGATGTCCCACACTATGTCCACCATTGGCATCCTGTATGTTCCTTGGAGACGTTATACACACATTGATGCCTTCATAAGAATCCACACACCATTACAGATGACTGTCAGGAAGGGTGACCATCAATTCATGGGAGCCATGCAACACGTCATGTGGCCCATGGTGAGTCAACATGTATGCATGGTAACACAACATGCACAGGAGCAGTCCCCACATATCACAAACACGTACCACCCACAAAATGCCTTGCTGCACTCCTTACCCCAAATGACTTTTCACCATGTCTGTGCATATAACTCTGATCCAGCACACGTTGCAATACTCATGAGGAATAGCAGGAGGGCAATGATGACATGAGCAGATGACAGCCGCAAGAACCTGGGGAGGGCAGACACACAACAATTCAGCGAAGAGCTAGTAATCCGCAGACATGTACATGTACTCTACAGGAATGATGTTGTCACCATGCCCTTAACAAATTTAGTGTCCCACCTAATATGTGTGGAATGACATCATGACTTGAATGACACATCAGAACACACCTCCAAGTCACTTAGCACACAGTCAGCTCGACACACACATTGCAACACATGCCACACACGGCTCAAAGCGTGCACACTCAGACACAGGGACTCACCATCATGAGAAGAAGTTGCGGATAATCTGACTCCGGATGTCCTCATCCTCATCCTCATCCTCACTTGCCCCGTGCCCGAGCCCTTCATCCTCCACGGGTGGATTATCCTGCTCATCCGGATCAAGGATGAGTGGCACGGCCTTCTCCACTGCCATGTTGTGCAGCATGCAGCACACAATGAAGATTTTGCAGACCTTCATCGGGGCATATGGGAGGGCGCCGCCGGTCTTGTGGAGGCACCGGAAACTGCTCTTCAGGAGTCCAAACGTCCTCTCAATCACGCGCCTCGTCTGCCCATGGGTGCCGTTGTACCGGTGTTCTGCAGCTGTTCTGGGGTTGCGGAGAGGCGTCATCAGCCATGGCATGTTGGGATAGCCAGAGTCCCCTACATGGAAACATCATGTGAAGAAGTGGGTCAGGAGATGCCGTAAGATACAAAGATAGCGCTGAACACAGGACTAACAGGGTATACCCACCAACAAGACATGCTCATTCCGCGTGCAGCTGCAGCATCATTTCTGGCACTCTGCTACGCCTCATGATGTATGCATCGTGTGCGGACCCTGGAAAACGTGCACAGACATGGGAAATCAGCATGTTAGCAAGACACACCACAAGAGCATTAATGGAGTGGTAATGTTTTCGGTTTCTATAGGCTACCTCCTGTGCCTGTGGTGGTACCAAAGCCACATGTGTCCCATCAATGGCCCCAATTACATGAGGCATCCCTCCCAGGGCATAGAACTCACCCTTGACACCTGTCAACTGCTCACAAGTTGGAAAATGGATGAATTCATCCAGGTGCAACAACATGGTTTCTATAACATCATGCAGGACACGGCTAAACATAGTCTGGGACATGCCACCGACATCAGCTATGGTCAATTGAAACATGCCGGTGGCAAAAAAATGTAGGGCTGCCATCACCTTCACCTTGGGGGTCAGAGCTGTAGGATTCCTGTGTTGTGGTTGGAGGTGTGGTGCAAGCCGGTGGGTCAAGTCCTCTATCAACTCTTGCGAGAATCGGTATCTGCGTATGCAGTCATGTTCACGCATGGCATCCAGGTCTGGCATTCGTCTGGGGAGAGGCGGTGCCCTGCAGAGATTTGGAAGGAATAACGAAGAGTGAGTACATTACCACAACAATGTCACTGAGGTGAGCACATGTTCAACAGCTAATACACATCTGCTTAATACAGAGTCTGTGCTGGGCAATACATCCAGGACACGTGGGCCAGCCAGGTGATACTCGTACGAAGAGCCAGCCACAATAGTTGCAGGGCAATGTTGACGTGACATGCCATGAAATAGCTGTTAGCCAGTGTAAGTGACAAGCCAGACACATTACATGAGTGACAGACATCCACATATCAGCATTAGAAGGATGTCATCTCATACAGAAAGCTGGCGGTAGTCTAGACGCACAGGTCACATGTTATCTGGAAATGGACAGATGACACACATTTCCATTAAGGGGTCCATGTCAAAAACTGATGTCACAGACATTGATACAATGCCGATATTGCCTCATGTCAGGAAGTCATCTTCGAATCATCATGACACATGTAACGTGTGAGTCCACATGTGGCATGGTGTGCGTATATACGTGTGTCATGCACAAATGCACACATACACATGTTGGAAGCTGCAACAGCAGATGGAGTTGACGGAACACCAACGGAAAGCTCATGGGAACACATGACACACACATGACATAGTCACATCGTGGCACACTGGGAGTCACATGTGAGGTGTAATTATCCGTGTACCTGCCATCAGGGGACAGTTGCGGGTGTTGCTGACTGTGCCATGCCAGTGATGCAGTGCTTGACATGTGTGTCGCACATGCACACATGTGCAAAGTGTGAAGGGGAAGTGTGCCACGTAGTGCCCCATCACACATGACATGTGTAAACAGCTCATCACACATCTATTGTGCCACAACATGAGGAGACATGTGCCACATCACTGCCTGACACACCTAGGCCCTGCACATGAAGGACTGCACTGACAATGACTTGATGTACAGCCTTGTGCGAGTCTGACACCTCCATTCCTTTCGTGTGCGCCTCCTATCACCAGTGTAAGCTGTGAAACGCAGTACACACGCTCTGAGGGCGTGTGTAGGGCCCGTACTCACGCGTGTACGGGCCGTACACGCATGAGTACGTGTCTATCACTATCGTTGGGGGTACCGTAGGACCTAGTGATAGGCACGTACTCACGCGTGTACGGGCCGTACACGCGTGAGTACGTGCCTATCACTATCGTTGGGGGTACCGTAGGACCTAGTGATAGGCACGTACTCACGCGTGTACGGCCCGTACACACCTGAGTACGTGCCTATTACTATCGTTGGGGGTACCGTAGGGCCTAGTGATAGGCATTACTCACGCGTGTACGGGCCGTACACGTGTGAGTACGTGCCTATCACTATCGTTGGGGGTACCGTAGGGCCTAGTGATAGGCACGTACTCACACCTGTACAGGCCGTACACGCGTGAGTACGTGCCTATCACTATCGTTGGGGGTACCGTAGGGCCTAGTGATTGGCACTACTCACGCGTGTACGGGCCGTACACGCATGAGTATGTGCCTATCACTATCGCTGGGGGTACCGTAGGGCCTAGTGATTGGCATGTACTCACGCGTGTACGGGCCGTACACGCGTGAGTACGTGCCTATCACTATCGTTGGGGATACCGTAGGGCCTAGTGATAGGCACGTACTCACGCATGTACGGTCCGTACACGCGTGAGTACGGCCCGTATCACTAGGCCCTATGGTACCCCCAACGATAGTGATAGGCACGTCCTGGCGGTGGTCTTCCCTGACCTGGATAGGCGGATACAGGAGTTACAGCAGCAGGAAGGGGGTAGGTACATGTGTGTTTGTTGTGTGTCGCCAGCTTTTGTTGCTGCTCAGTCACCTGGAGACACTGCCAGGGTATATATGTGCAGTGCATATCCTGTTCCCCCACAGTCAACCTGTGCTGTTCTTCCTCCCTTCCCCTCCTTGACAAGTGTTACCTGGTCTGTGTGTGATCACTATTGCACATGGTCATCTAGGCTGCCAGTTTATCAAGGTGCACACTGCTTTCAGCATCATGTGTGGGGGTGATCTGCCTGTGCCCTGTCCTGTACAGTCATTAGGTGGTGCATATTTGTTGCCACTGATGCTGAGTCCCAACATAGGAGTGTGAGGTTTCAAATGAACAGACTTGCTGCATGCATTACCAATGTTGTGGCCTCAGACATGATGTGCATGAGTGGGATATATGCATAGTGGCGGGACGGTTGCTCCTGTAACAGTCAGCTCATTCCAGGACCATGGAGCAGTGTGCACACTACAGTCCCCTGTCACAGCCTGCCCTCCTACTTATGTGTGTCATCCAACACTGTGCACATTCAATGTGGGTTCATAATGGCTTTGCCTCTGTGGCATTGTTCCCTGGCCTAGGTAGTAGTTTTCACATGTGTGATACATTTGCCCACTGGACAGGGATACAGCAGTTTGCTTGTGCATACTCACACTGGGCAGTGCCTGTGTGGCTATTCACAAGATCTGTTGATGTTTGTTTGTGACCAATATGTTTTGCCAGCCCTACAAGGTGATGTCGTGTTAATGAAGCTAGTTTTCAAGCACAGTTATTGTAACCCTGAATAAGAGCTTTCACTTCTTGATTGGTATCAGTCACATTGACTCAGGTATGGGTGGGTGTGCGCGGGAGGGGCGTACATGTTCAACCCTGATGTTTCATTGCCAGTTCTGACTTGTGTGTGATGATTCGCAGTACAGAAAGTCATTGTGCAGTGCCCCCGTGATGTTGGCCAGTGCTTGCTGTTGGTGCTTCATTGCCTGTGTCAGTTCTTGGCAATCATGTATACTGCTTGGACATTTTTGGCACCTGTGTGTGGTTCAGATGCTACACAGTTGTGACTTTGTGTGCTGACATCTGTGGGTACATTCTGGCTTGCCATGAGGGGGAACCCACAGTACAGCTAGGCTTTTTTGCTAAACAATTGCAGGCCCATTAGCTTATGCATTGTCCTGGGTGTGGACATGTGTGCCACTCCAGATGACAGTCAGTAGGTCATATGTGTAGGCAACTGTGTGATCAGGTGACATTATTCAAGTTGTTACTCTGGGAAAATGTCCATTGGCACTCACTACAACTGTCTACATGTCTCAATGTTTCATATGCTTGACCTTGTTGTTTGGTTGTGAAGGACAATGATGTGTCTGCATGACAGATGTCTCCCAAGGAAGTGCACAAGACACCACCTTTACACTTTCCAGGGACACGCTGGCACATTTGAAAGTAAGGCACAGTTTGGACAACACTTGTTTGGAGTTCATACATATACATGTTCCCACAGTGTGCTAGCATTTGGGTTAGTCCTTGGTTGTTGCTGATACCAACTTACGAGTGTCAAGTCAACCAGCCACTCTGGTGCCATGTATATGTACTTACTGCTACGCCATTTCTGCCTAACAGTGGCTGATTTGAATGAGTCTGGCAGCTCAGACAATGACTGTGTACATGTAGTTTGGTGTGCACCTCCTTGTGTGACTTCTGCTATACAGACACATGTGTGTTGTGTTCACAGAGTGCCACTTTCACACATGCTAGACATGTCCATTTTGTAAAGGGTTGTGATTCTCCAGGAGTCACAATGTATTTATTTGGGGTGTCAAAAGTACTCACAGGTCTCTGAGTGTGGGGACACCTTCTGCATTGGCATGTGGTATTTGGCCTTGGGTGCGACAATACTGTTTGTTTCCCAGTGAACAAGAGGTGGCATGCCTTCATAGTCTTGCTGTGCTCAACTGATCCCAGACACTAGATTCTCATGATCTTGTGATTTCAAGTTATTTGCTGTTGTGTCCTAATTTTCATTGTTTGCAAGTGGCATGGTGTGTCAACCAACTGGGGAGTGCAGGGCTTACATATGTGGGGAGTATCCTAGATGTTACTCCTGATGCCTTTCCTGATATGCACTGTTGCCTATTTTGTTTGGACTCATGTGTCAGATGCATACAGGTGACTGATGTTTTCCTGTCTCTTCACCTTGCCCACAGCATCAACGGAGGACACCGAGGGAGACACCGGCACGGACTTGGAGGAGGGATCGAGCAGTGGTGCCACCACTGCTGTGGAGTCTGTGGAATCTAGTGGCACGGAGGGCGAGGGGAGTGAGGCGGAGGACCTGCCCAGTACCAACACAGACTACGAGGCAGACGGGTCCGAGGCTGAGCTCCCAGAGGGGGCGGAGGCTGCTCCCAGAGCTGAAAGCAGCAGTACATCTCTCGCCGCCCCCTCCATTCCCATCACCGCCCTCCCACTTGCACGGCTCCCTTCTGTCCCTGCTAGGCCACACCGTGTCTCCTTCGTGCCTGGCACCGCACCCCCTGCCCCTGTCCCCCCTGCTGCCCTCACTGCCGAGTCTGTGGACATTCAGCGGCAGTTGCAAGTTGGGCAGACATCGATCCTGACTGTCCTCCATGGCCACACCAGACTGCTGACCCAGATGGTGTCGTACATGGAGGGCATGTCATCAGCGATGTCTGACCAACGGATGTTGCTGAGGTCCCTGGACTCGTCACTGATGGCAGTAGCGAGTCACCTGCAGCGCTGCCTCCCCCCCCTACCCCTGGCCCATCCACAAGTCCAACACCCATGCCTGTCCCAAGCACACCAAGACATCCACACACACGCACCCCACCAGACACAAGCAGCACACCACCACGTAAGGGGAAGCGCACACCTCCTGACACGCACACTCAGGGGGTAGCAGGCACACCCACTGGGTCTGGGGCACACAGTCAGGCACGCAGCCACAGTCCTCATCCACATGACTCACTCCCCAGTCCCTCCGATGTCACTCCCCTTGTCTCCCCTGCCCCAGATTCGGAGAAGGAGACCTACTTTGCTGGACTGGGCCTCAGCCCCACTAGTTCACCCGGACGCAAACGGTCACGGCACTCCACGGGTAGGGGAGTTAAGTCCCCCAGCCCATCCACCACCTCCCCCAGTGGTGCTGCAACCCATCTCTCCGACCCCCCCCCCCTCCTTGGGGCCTGTTGTTTCTCCGGGTGCAGGGAGACGCTTGAAGAACTGGCAGAAGTGTGCAGCGCTGAGCTCGCCTCCACCTTTGGCGCTGCCCCACCCCCCTGTGGTGGAGTCGTCCGTCCCTGCACCCACAACACCTACCCTTCCCCCTCCTGTCCCTGCGGTGCCTGGTCCTTCCCCACAGGATGCCCCCCCCCATCGACGAATCACTCTTGTGATGTGCAGGAAAGCTAGGGGAGACGCATGGCCATGTGTCCCCCAAAGGACTGCTGATATGGACTGGCCATTGGCCTTTGTGAATAGTCTTGTTTACACATTATTATTTTCATGCAGAATAAAGCCTTTGTGAATAGTCTTTTTTAACGAAAGAGGAAGGTGCACCAGTGAGAAGTCCAAACATGATAGGTAGTCCTTAAAGTTCCTTTAATTCTTGTATGTATTTTTTCATAACAACAGACATCAGCCAACGCGTTTCGTTCTAAGAGGCAAGAACTTCTTCAGGGCTGAAACAAGTAACAAACAAATATACAAACATAACTACATTTATATATAACATATATAATCATCCTAAAGATTACAAAAGACAATAAACACATAGGACCATACTCAACGACTTTGATATATACAAATATAAATTACGATACATATATATATATACAAAGACACATCAGACAATTTAAATATAAAAACATAATAATACATTCAAATACAAAAAATGATATAGAATCTAATAGAAGACATTAATTCAAAAATAGAAAACAGTGTAAATACTAATTAATCATTTTGAATACTGGTATATTCATGAAATACATGAGCATATATAGTAGTATCAAGAACCATAGTCTATATTGATATAAGGTATCTCAAATACGCCCCAAAAATTAATATCAAAAAGTAAAGGAGTCTCACCTCTACTTTGACGATGTAGGGTACATGCAATTGTCAGTGTGACTCCGCACAGTAAATAAATCAGATATAATCACACGATCGAGTAGAGAATTCCACGATGTGAATTCAAGCAAATAATAAAGTTGACTT
The DNA here is from genome assembly GCF_964204655.1 of Triturus cristatus. NCBI lineage: Eukaryota > Metazoa > Chordata > Amphibia > Caudata > Salamandridae > Triturus > Triturus cristatus. The sequence goes on along the minus strand of NC_140583.1, from coordinate 292,536,521 downwards.
TCTCAGCACTGTCATGTGTAAAACAAAAAAAGCAAGAAGTAAAAAACAAAAAACGAAGATAAACAAAAGCAATAAAGTTTGCTTAAATATATTTATCAATATTGTTGTGAATAAATGCCAGAACGTAATGAGCGACAAGGTTGGCATAATTTACGCCAAAACGCAAAGAGCGACGAAGTTTGTATAAAACATTCCAGAAACACATCGATATTAAAAGTATCCAATAATATTGAACATCTACAGTACGTACCAAGCAAAAAAATAAGATAATCTCTCACCTAAGATATTTGGATGTTCAATGGAAGAATATAAATAAGGCCATCGATATGAGTTACGAGTATATCCTTCTAGTCAAAAAGCCAAGTGGCATTTATCGTTGACGAGTACGTATACATTCCGACTCGCTAAAATATAAGCAGAGCAAATGGAAAAAAGAGAGAGGGAAAAACGCAAATGAGCAGAAATGTAACAACAACCGAAAAACAGAAGAATAATAATAATACTAAACAAATAACGCTAAGCGTAAAAGTTTAAGTGTCCAAAACACCAATGGTCTCCAATAGCAATAATCCTCATGAAGCATGATAGTAAGTTATCTCCAAAACATAAATAGAGCAATTAGTCAAAAAACACACACATAACTTAAAATCTCCCCTTCATTGCGACCCGTATTAATATATTGTCAGATGGTAATTAACCCAGAATTACGGGAAAAATAAATCCAACACCGTTACCAACACCTAATCAAAAAAACACAAGTAATTGCGCAAAACCGTATAACAGGTCAAAACGGCTTACCTTTTCCAAATACGAAAAGCAGAAAGTGAGTAACGGGGTCAAGCAGCACACCAGTATTTTCAAAACTAACCGCGAAGCCGCAATTTAAATCAATCGCCGGATGTGAGATGACACATCCCCGTATGTCAGGAGAAGAGCAAGTAAACAAAGACGCCATATTTGAGTGGCGTATAAAGCGGACATCGATGCATATACAGCATCAAAAGACCCCAGTTGTATTATAATTAAAGCTTGGAGAACCAGTATTCAAGAAATGCATGCAATTATAGATGAAAAATACCATGTCCCCGCCCGTATCAGAGAAAGAAATATAAATATAGAGAAAAAATATCACGTCCCATATGTGTCAAAGGATCAAATAAATATACATAACCAATTAAAAAGAAAAAGTCGCGAGGCCGCAATATAAATAAATCACCGGATATGTGGTGACACATGCCCGTATATCGTAAAAGCAAAGGTAAACAAAAACGCCAATAGTCTTGTTTACACATTATTATTTTCATGCAGAATAAAGCATTTTCTTTTTCTTTGGAAAAGTCTTGCATTTCAGGTATTGATGTTGATGCTGATGCTACAGGAGTTGGGGTTGTGGGCATGTGTTATGTTTCAGGGAAATGTTGTGGTCTGCTGTTCATGGGGTGGAACCGGATATCTGCGTGCCATCACGCGATCTCTGCAAAGATTCTTTGTCGTGTATGCTCTTTGTGTTTGGAGACATTGTCCCAAGGGGTGTTCCTTCCTCTGTGGCACCTGACACCTCCCCTGCTGAGAGTTGCACAATTGTTGTGTTGCCCTGTGTCTACATGTCCATGGCATGTGTACGCCTTGTATCCATCATGTAATGGGGCTGTAGGGGTACCATTGTAGTGGTACGCGTGTACGGATCGTACCCACGCTCTGGGGGCGTGGGTACGCTCCGTACACGCGTACCCCTACATCACCACTGCAATGGTGGTACGGGCCGTACCCACGCTCTGGAGAGCGTGGGTACGGGCCGTACCACCATTGTGGCGGTAATGTAGGGGTACGCGTGGTACGGCCCGTACCACCATTGTAGTGGTGACGTAGGGGTACGCGTGTACGGATCGTACCCACGCTCTGGGGGCGTGGGTACACTCCGTACACGCGTACCCCTACATCACCACTGCAATGGTGGTACGGGCCGTACCCACACTCTGGAGAGCGTGAGAGCGTGGGTACGGGTCGTACCACCATTGTGGTGGTGACGTAGGGGTACGCGTGGTACGGCCCGTACCCGCGCTCTGGGGAGCGTGGGTACGGCCCGTACCACCATTGTAGTGGTGACATAGGGGTACGCGTGTACGGACCGTACCCACGCTCTGGGGGCGTGGGTACGGTCCGTACCACCATTGTGGCGGTGATGTAGGGGTATGCGTGGTACGGCACGTACCCATGCTCTGGGGGCGTGGGTACGGCCCGTACCACCATTGTGGCGGTGACGTAGGGGTACGCGTGGTACGGTCCGTACATGCGTACCCCTACATCACCACTGCAATGGTGGCACGGCCCATACCCACGCTCTGGAGAGCGTGGGTACGGGCCGTACCACCATTGTGGCGGTGACGTATGGGGTACGCGTGGTACGGCCCGTACCCACGCTCTGGGGCGTGGGTACGGTCCGTACACGCGTACCCCTACAATGGTGGTACGGGCCGTACCCACGCTCTGGGGGGCGTGGGTACGTCCCGTACCACCATTATGGTGGTAACGGGTACGCGTCCACGTCCACTTCCGTTGTGGCGGGACGTGGGATTGGTGGACACGCCCCCCGAAGTGACCAGACCATGGAGGTAATTAATGTGCAGGATGTATTAGTATTTTGTGGGGTGTGGGTTATGTTTCCTGCCCCTTACACACCCCCCCCCTTTGCCCCTGGGGGTTGTTCTGACCTTCTGCGGCGTCTGCGGCGGTTTCTGTACACGAGGTGGTAGGCTATGAGGGCCGGGATGACGCGTAGGTTGGGGTCCATCGCTGTCCGTCGCGTACTGGTGCTCCTTCTTCGCATCGTCCTCAATTTCATGGCAGTTTTTGGCTCCCGTAAAAAATGCTGCGTGCGGGGTGACGTCGGCACGAATCGTACTTGCTGGTCCGTAAAACGCTGCCTGACTCCGTCCGGACGTCGCATATGCGCCGTCCAGAATCTGATTTGTATGTATTTTTTTGCCGGTCGGTGTTTTTTACGACTCGTACGGAAATTGTATTTCTATGCGAATCGTACTTGCGCGTTTGTAAGATGTTTTTCCCGGGTACGAGTCGGACGGAAAAAACGCTCCGTACGACCATTCGTACCCGGGTTTTAACGGATCGGAATCGGCACCTAAGTGTTCATTAAAAAGCAAGTGTTAAACTTCCATTTCAGGAGTTTTACAGCAGTTTGAAAATATTTTTAGAACTCTGTATTGATCAAAATGGTTTAATTTCTGATACTTTCCATGCACTTCATTGATTGTTTTTACTCGCGTGCAAGTGTCACTCTAACTGTCACACATTTAGCATTTGAATGTCACTCATACGCGCACTAAATCCATTGAAATGTCACACACAAGCAATCTGGAAACTTGGCAATTTTTTGCACTGCTTACTTTTCATGTGCTCGGAAGACGTACGTGGTCGTCAGTCACTCCGTGAGGTCCTCCTTCCTCTCGCACTTCTTGATACAACCGGAACAGGTTATTACACGTCTTCCGTCGTGTTTTCCGCCTTCCCATTCCTACCATAACCCAGACTTTCACCCGAGCTTTACCAACGCACCCAACTTTAACGACGTTAACGTTTTCGTGCCTCTCTCAGTCACACCTATACGCTCTTCATCCTTTTACCTCACTGCCGCGCGCGCGCGCGCGTTCGTGCCTGGTTTTCCGCCTTGCGAGAGCGTACGTAAGAACTTTCCTGGTGCGTCTCTCGCGCTCCTGGGTCCCACTCGCTTGCCTTGGGTATGGCGTGCGGGCAAGGGGCATTACCTCATGTGCCTCTTAAAGAGACCACAGAATGTATAAGTCATATCGGCCTCCGCAGCTTCGAGTGGACCCTACGGCGTTATGCTCGCTTTGAGCCCAGCAAGGCCGCGCCTCAGGATAGTGAGACGCCAGGTTCCAGCGCCAACGCAGCCTCTTGGAAGGTGAGGGATACATGCTAGAGGATATATGGCAATAGCACCCTGGTTTCCATTTTTCTGTCAATTCTGCATCGTCTTGTGCGTTTCAAAATGTGGCATTAATGCAGAACCGTTTTTGAGTGCTTGCTTAGAATGCTTCAGACGCCGAGCCACAGTGACAGCTAGAGCTTGACCCTCGGTCAGGAGAGTGACGGGAAATGGTTAATTTGTAAAAGAAAAAGTGCTGGGGGCTCAACGTCTTGCTCAGAAACCCTTGGCCGACCCTATCTAAAACCTGGGGTTCCGGTGAATACCGAGGCTGCTTAGCCTCGATTCCGCCTCTTTATTACACCACGACCAGTTGGTTGGTGCAGGCTCTTTTTCATCCCTGCTTTCCTCTGTCACTGTCTTTTCCGTCGTTGTCTTCCTCATTCCGTCCCATCTCTTGTGGGTTTCTTGCTCTTGCTCTGGATCAAAATTTAATGAATAAAAAAGTAATAGTATGTCTCAAAAAATGAGTTCTGGTGGGCCCCGCCTTCAACCGCTGGCTAAATAGCTCCCTTGGACAGGGGGCATCTCAACCTGAGGTGTTGCTCTGCACAACATTGGACTTAAGTGTCAACCCAGCTTCACCAAACCTCGGACCCTGACTCATTTTTGATGGTCGTGTCTGGTACAAGGACTTATTTGCAACTAGGCTGGCCATGGCCGGACTGGGAACCCAAGGAGCCCTGGCAAATTTTGTCTCACAAGCACCGACCCCCTACCCCCTACGTTGCATAGTGAGTGCAGCGAGCGGGCCTGACCACTACAAAGAGGTTTTGGGGGGGTTCTCCCCCCAAGAAAATGTAGACAAAAATGACGCATTCTACAACATAATTTTTATTATATATTCAATTGTATTAACTTTTAAAACATAGTAAATGATGACAGAGTGCACCAGGAGTCAACAATCTTTGTTGGGTCTCTGCAACGATTCCCTCACTATGACTCTCTAACAGTGCTCCTCATCTCACCATAGTCCCTCTCTCATATGTATTTCATTTGTTTTATAGTGCATCTCATACCAGTGTAGGTTGCTGTGACACCCCACCCATGTATGAGAAGCACTATAAAATCACACACAAATACAGTCAATGCATCATATGTGTGTAAATCAGTATATAGAGAATGTTACAGAAGACTAAGGGCACTACACGATGTAGAATTCATGTCATACATACTGGTAGGCATTTTTAAAGAGTGGTTGGTCTGGAGAAGTACACAGCACAGTAGTTAGGGTTGGCTTTACTAATAAGAATTTATTTATATTGAAACCCTTTTTTTTTTTTTAGCAACGTTGGTATAATGAAAGACTTAGAAAAAAATCATAACTTTCTAACCTGTACCATGTAGTTTTCATTTTTTTTTTTTTTTTAAACTTATTTTTATTGCCATTTTTACATTAGACACATTGTACAACATATAGATCTTTCAGATAGTTATAACAGATAGTACATTCAATAGTGGTACACATCAACTGCATATATCAGTGATACGTCATCGGAGAACATAACCCACGTACAGACTTGATATGAGGTGTATACCCCGGTGTCTCAGGTTCCAGATATGGCACAGAAACTAGGGTAAAACGAAGGCCTAAACTAGGGGGGGGGAGGCATGAACAGGCACAACCAATGATATCGGCGAGGGTTTGTAGCGTCGTTGGGGTAAGGCACCTCTGTGTCTCATGAGTGTCTATCCTATTGGGGGGTCGACCTAGAATTACGTTAGCATAACCGATATTGGGGTATGTAATAAGATCATGTGGGCGGAATGTCGAGAGATTGGTTGGGCGGGGTCTGTGACTGCGCGTGCTGGGCCGACGGTGTGAGTGGGCTGTCTGTTGGATCTGCACCCGGGGATAGCTGCTTGAACTGATACAATAGCATGGCCCATTCCATTGATATGTGGTGTTTGCGGACCCCTCTCACCTCTTCCTCCCGCAACGTCTCCTCCTCTGCCGCCGGCCACTTGTGTGTAGCTCCCACCCAAGCCGCCAGCGGTGGACCTGTGGGGGAGCGCCAGTGCATAGCGATGCTGCGTTTGGCCAAAAGCACCGCCAGGGAGAGGAAGCGAGTCCGCACCTTGTGTTGCTTACCCGCGCGGAAGATGCCTATGGCGGTGGCCTCCCATGTGGTCATGCAGGTTAGGCCCGTGAGGGTACCTAGTGCGGTGTGAATGTGGTGCCAGAAAGTTTTGATGGTGGAGCAATTCCAAAACATATGTTGGAAATCTGCATTCCGCTCTTGGCATCTGGGACAGAGGAACTGAGTGTCAGGGTAGAACCGTTGGAGGCGTGCGGGTGTTAAATAGGCCCTATGCAGGATGTAGTATTGAATGTTCTTAAAGCGTGCGTTCCTAGAGACCTCTTAGGGTACTCCAAGGCTCTGCCCCACTCCCCCTCGTGGAACGAACACCACATTTTGTCTCACAAGCACCGACCCCCTACCCCCTACGTTGCATAGTGAGTGCAGCGAGCGGGCCTGACCACTACAAAGAGGTTTTGGGGGGGTTCTCCCCCCCAGAAAATGTAGACAAAAATGACGCATTCTACAACATAATTTTTATTATATATTCAATTGTATTAACTTTTAAAACATAGTAAATGATGACAGAGTGCACCAGGAGTCAACAATCTTTGTTGGGTCTCTGCAACGATTCCCTCACTATGACTCTCTAACAGTGCTCCTCATCTCACCATAGTCCCTCTCTCATATGTATTTCATTTGTTTTATAGTGCATCTCATACCAGTGTAGGTTGCTGTGACACCCCACCCATGTATGAGAGGCACTATAAAATCACACACAAATACAGTCAATGCATCATATGTGTGTAAATCAGTATATAGAGAATGTTACAGAAGACTAAGGGCACTACACGATGTAGAATTCATGTCATACATACTGGTAGGCATTTTTAAAGAGTGGTTGGTCTGGAGAAGTACACAGCACAGTAGTTAGGGTTGGCTTTACTAATAAGAATTTATTTATATTGAAACCCTTTTTTTTTTTTAGCAACGTTGGTATAATGAAAGACTTAGAAAAAAATCATAACTTTCTAACCTGTACCATGTAGTTTTCATTTTTTTTTTTTTTTAAACTTATTTTTATTGCCATTTTTACATTAGACACATTGTACAACATATAGATCTTTCAGATAGTTATAACAGATAGTACATTCAATAGTGGTACACATCAACTGCATATATCAGTGATACGTCATCGGAGAACATAACCCACGTACAGACTTGATATGAGGTGTATACCCCGGTGTCTCAGGTTCCAGATATGGCACAGAAACTAGGGTAAAACGAAGGCCTAAACTAGGGGGGGGGAGGCATGAACAGGCACAACCAATGATATCGGCGAGGGTTTGTAGCGTCGTTGGGGTAAGGCACCTCTGTGTCTCATGAGTGTCTATCCTATTGGGGGGTCGACCTAGAATTACGTTAGCATAACCGATATTGGGGTATGTAATAAGATCATGTGGGCGGAATGTCGAGAGATTGGTTGGGCGGGGTCTGTGACTGCGCGTGCTGGGCCGACGGTGTGAGTGGGCTGTCTGTTGGATCTGCACCCGGGGATAGCTGCTTGAACTGATACAATAGCATGGCCCATTCCATTGATATGTGGTGTTTGCGGACCCCTCTCACCTCTTCCTCCCGCAACGTCTCCTCCTCTGCCGCCGGCCACTTGTGTGTAGCTCCCACCCAAGCCGCCAGCGGTGGACCTGTGGGGGAGCGCCAGTGCATAGCGATGCTGCGTTTGGCCAAAAGCACCGCCAGGGAGAGGAAGCGAGTCCGCACCTTGTGTTGCTTACCCGCGCGGAAGATGCCTATGGCGGTGGCCTCCCATGTGGTCATGCAGGTTAGGCCCGTGAGGGTACCTAGTGCGGTGTGAATGTGGTGCCAGAAAGTTTTGATGGTGGAGCAATTCCAAAACATATGTTGGAAATCTGCATTCCGCTCTTGGCATCTGGGACAGAGGAACTGAGTGTCAGGGTAGAACCGTTGGAGGCGTGCGGGTGTTAAATAGGCCCTATGCAGGATGTAGTATTGAATGTTCTTAAAGCGTGCGTTCCTAGAGACCTCTTAGGGTACTCCAAGGCTCTGCCCCACTCCCCCTCGTGGAACGCACGCCCAATTTCGGCCTCCCAAGTCGCTCGCAGGGTCTCCAGTGGTTTGTAAGACAGTTTCCGGATGGCTTTATAAAGCCAGGTAGTGAGATGGCGCCCCACGCCCATGCGTAAGATCGCGTGGAGAACCGGATGTGTGCGTGGCTCCCCTTTGATTAGGTCCTGATGCGGTCGGTAGCTCGCTAGGAGTTGGCGATGGAGCAAGAATTGTCCCGGGGGAAGATCATACTCTTCTACTAGGCTATGGAATGGTCTTAGTTGCCCCTCCTCGAATAGGGACTCCACCTCTGTTAATCCGCACGATGTCCACGTGCGGAGCTCGCTATTGGTGTAGTAGTGTTCCTGTTTGGGCCACCCCACCAGGGTGAGTAGAGGGGAGTACAGTGGAACCCCCGGGGACATACGGTGTATCCTCATCATGCACTTACGCGCCACCGACACTTGTAAAGGGTATGTGCGCTTTGGTTTAGTGCCAGGGAGGAGTAGGCGACGGATCTCCGGGGCCGATATCCGTCCTGCGACAGTGTGAGTTTCCACAGTGTATCTGTCTGCCGTCCAGTGAGACAGCCATTGCAGTTGTGCTGCCAAGAAGTAGGCCTCAAATGAGGGGGCTCCCAAGCCACCCTGTGTGGTGGGTAGCTGCAGTTTTTTCAGGGCTATCCTGTGCCTAGTGGATCCCCAAATGAGTGCGCTAAGGAGGGAGTCTAGGTCCCGGAAAAAGGCCCTGGGCGGGATCACTGGCAAATTGGTAAAAAAATACAACAATCTTGGGACTATGATCATCTTGGCTAGCGCCACTCTCCTAATTGGAGCCAGTGGAAGCCTCTTCCAAAATCCGATCGCAGCCCTAATACTAGCCAGTGCCCTGTTATGGTTACCCTCAAACATATCTGTGGAGGAGTGGTAGAGACGGATCCCAAGGTATCGAGGGGCCTCCGCACTCCAGGGCACCCACTGAGCACCCAGTCGAACCTCCCGCGGGGGCAGATCCGGGTGCAGCGGGTATTTCGTGGACTTGTCCCAATTCACCCGTAGTCCCGAGACCGCCGCAAACTCCGTCAAGGTTTCCCAGAGGGGGGTCAGGTCGTCGGTGATGTCCCGCACATAGATCAGCAAGTCATCAGCGTATAAGGAAACACTATGCACTGTGTCCGCCACCGGGATGCCCCAGCTCTCCCCTTCCTGTCGAAGGCGGTGTACCATGTAGTTTTCATGCCGCTCTTTGATGAACCTTAATGGTTCAGTGTACTAGATTATGATTGTAACTTATGAACTGTACAGTAACAAAAGGGTCTTTGTGACAAAAGCACTAACCAACTAAGCAATGCACATCAAATACTGTTCTGTGATCTGCATGGTACACATACTTTACAGCGTGCATATTAACCCTCCACGCTACCTTAGGTGAGTCAAAACTTCCACTAGATGAAGCTCGAATCTCTCTCTCCAGCAGGTACATTAAACACCAGAGATATCTTGACTATTTGATTGTTGGCTGAAAACTACTGTATATGCAAGAAACTCTGCAGCAGGTGCTTTCAAAACATCTGCACCGCTACGAAACCGGCTCCTCCAGCCTCCTGAGGAAATGCCCAGTGCCCGGTCCGGCTTTGAGGCTGGCCAATTTTAACCTAACAATAGCCTCATGGACAAGCAGAGAAGGGAGAGGCTACAGAAAATAACAGTGCCAAGTTGAAAGCCCTAGTGTCAGCACCTGCTTGAGTGTTGTTTTGCAGTTGGAGGGAGAGGCAAGGCCTGGGAGTATGACCCAGTCCTTCACCAGAGCTTCAGACCCTAATATGGTGCTTCTATCTCCAAGCACTTCCTGAAGACTGCCTAGAGTCTGACGTGTAGACTTGCATCCTCCTACTCGGGGCATATCATAGGCATCCAGTGTCTACTGGGGCTACAGCGCCTGACAGCTTAAAATGATCTAGCAGACCAGAGATTGACCCAGCTAATCATTGGCTATATTGAATATATTCCAGGTTAGATAATATGGAGCTAAAACAAAAAAACTGTTTGAAGGCAACAAAAATAATAGTCAAAACAGCTTGTTGGCAAATTCCTAAAATAACCACTAGTATTTCTGGTACTTTGTAATGCCATTAAGATAGCTGTTGTGATTAGTAGTTTGAGGTATTGTTACTTCCTTAAATCAGGATTCGAAGCGCAGGATAGGTGGCTGGAAAATGTTTTGTTGTATAATGTTTAGAAGAGACCTCATCCACCAAGTGTCTCCAACAAACTGCCACTCTTCACTCCTAAACATTCCACCCTGGCAGCACTTACATTCTAAATGCATACATCATCCCCTAGCAACTTAGATACTCAACACAAATTCAAAGAACACCACATCACCTCCCCCTTATTAATTCAATAAAAGAAAAGAAAGTGCAAGCAATACAAAAGAAACCACAATATCAGTAACCAGTTAGCAAACACAATCTTGTAAGCAAAAATGAATCTTTCGTGCACCAAAATGCCTTATCTCTTCCTCTTGCACAACGGGTATGTTTGCATGAACAGTTTCATTTGGTTGATATTTGGCATTTTTATTAAGATTTAATTTCTTATGATTATCAGTTTTAGCTGCATTCCTAAACAACTTAATAATCTTTACTGGTTGATCAAACTTGGACTTTCTCACCCCATTTCTTGGTAACTTGACTCTGAATGAGTCACCAATACCCGCGACTTCCTCACATCATACTTCTCTTTCCTCTTCTCCATTTTCTCCATCTTTCTTTCCATCCTTCTGTACCATCCATTAAATCATCCACTGCCCTCCTTTTGTGTAGCGGCCCACAAGAGAATTAGCTCCATGTTGGCTACCCTGCCGTTGAACAACCGAAAGGGAGCCACTCCTGTAGAAGAGTGTGGGGGTAAACCTGTACACGTTCGTTTTTTTGTTTGTTTTATTAACAGCAACTTCTCAGTCATCTCCAGAGACCACAGCAAGTTGCATTGTCTTTTTAAACACCTTTGTGCATCTTTCCACTCCACCATTGTTTTTCGGATGATACAACGGCGCCTTCTTATGTTTGATCCCTCTCTCAAAAATTCCTTCATCACCCGGGAAGTAAATTGGACCCTATTATCTGATAACATGGATACAGGAAATCCGTAACTTTCAAAGAGTTTCTCCAGAAAGCTAATCACTAATCCAGATTCAACTGAGTTGACTACCTTTTATCTCAGGCCATCTCAAAAACATATCAAGGCAAACTAATACATACTGGTCCTGAGACTTCAGTTTGACTAGTCCTAAAATATCCACTGCAAAGTTTACCCACGGACCACTAACTTGTTCTCTGATTACCATTGGCTGGGTCCTACACTTCAGGATCCTATCACTACACACACATAGTGAGCAATAATGAGCTAGCCTCTCTATGTGCGTATCCATAGCTGGCCACTAGAATGCCTCTCTGACTCTTTCCTTGGCTTTAGCAATACCCATGTGACTAGCATGAGCGTTAACTACCAATCTGTCTCTCAAAGAAACAGGGACAACCAGCTTGCTGCCACACATGAGTAGACCATCAATCACAGCCAATTCTTTCCCTGACCTGCCAAAACCCTCTTAGCTCCTCTTCACAATTGTTTCTCACCCCCAGATGCCTTGTACTGTAGCTGTTACCTGCTGTAATGTCTGATCTTTATCTTAACTTTCTCTCCATTCAGTCTCTGAAACCAAACCTACACTAATCACACAGACATTGACCTCCTCTTCAAACTCTTCACCAGCAAAGAAATCACAGTCCTCCGACACACCAATATCCTCAGCTATTTCCATCTCATCCCCACACCTGGAAAGATAATCAGCCAAAATGTTCTTGGAACCAGGTTAGTAAGAAACACAAATTCCTGCAAGGCAACCACCCACTTTCTTATGGGATGAGATACAAAGTCAGTGCCTTTCTTGGTGAAAACTTCTTTCAAATCTTGTGATCAGATAATACCTCAAAGCTATTACCCCACAGAATTTGTTTTAGTTTGCATACTGCCCAATAGAAACCAAGAGCTTCTTTCTCTACAACTGAGTAATTGCATTCAGCTCCTCTCAAAGGTCTGGATATAAACAACATTGTTTTCTCTATCCCATACAATTTCTGTAGCAATACCGCACCTACCCCTTTGACTTCGTATCGGTCATCACATACGAGACCTTGGAGGGATCAAAACTTGCCTAAATTTGGGGCCTCAATCAAATGTTTCTTAAACATTTCAAATTCTTCATTGCACGCTTGACCCCACTCAAATTCACTCCCTTTTCAGGTTGAGCCTGAGCTAGCGCACAAGCGCTGCTCTGGTGTACTGCTGTAGTAGAGTACTGAAGAGAATCCCTGCCCACTCCCAGCCCATATTTTTCATTGGCTTGTGTCTTTGTCCTTCGTAAATGCTGGTTTCTGATTCCTTTATAGGCTTGTTAGTCCCTCCCTAGTACCGCCTTGTCTTCATTTGTACTCTCTTATGGTTACTGGCCCCTTTACTTAGGTTCTTACACGAATACGTCTTATTTTAGTGTTGTAAGCACTATTTTCTTTATTGAGTTTGTCCTACGTGCTTTGTTTACATTCAGGTTACTTTCGAAGCTGCCGGGACAATCGTGACTGTTTGTTGTCTCTAGACACTGATGGGGGAGGGTGATGCTCTCGCTCCGGTGCATTTCTTTTTGCTTTTGTAAGTTGCTGTTTGATCCGGCCTGTTCTGCGGCGTTTTCACGCCGTGGTGTTCGTGATTTGCGAGTTTCTGTTTCTTGGTTTTTGTTGCTTTTATTGTGTGTTTTCCACACTCCTCCACCCCACCATCTCTGCTTTCCCTCCCCTCGGTCATAGAGGGGTGTTGTGCTACAGTATGAGGTATTTCTATCAGCGCGGCGCCCTTTTATGAGCGCCGCGCTGGTTTTGCTTTCATTCTTGTATTTTCACTGCTCCTCCACTCTCCCTTTCAATTAGTCACGGGGCTCCAGCTTGCACCTGCACAGCGGACCAACGTGGAGAGAAATAAAGGGCTGTGCAGATAGTCTCCAATGCCTTCGCTATAAGGCTGAAGAGCTGGCGGTAGAGACCGGTGTCCCTGCCTATCCCTGTGCTGGAATTCACCGCTCGCAACGCTAGTCAGACAGAGCAGAAGGGAGGTAGCCGTTCTGGAATCTGAAAGCCTCTCAGCCAAGAACAGCAGCACAGTGAAGGGCAGATCCCCTAACAACATAGCAAGCACCATGAAACTCGCTGTGGAAAGCGCATTTCTAATTTGCTATCAAAAGCAAAGGGTAACCCAGCTTAAAAATCTATCAACCGCTGAAACACCATAGCCCTAATTAGTATGAATATAGGCAACATATGCACAAAGTACAATTATTACCACTTAACCAATAAAAGCAGACCGGTTGGATGCATTACCTCGGGTAAAGTCGATGTCAAAATAGTACAGCATCGTATGTCATGAAAAATAACTAGGAACAATAAGGCAGCGGTTTTAACTTTATTAGAAACTAAGCTTGCAAAAAAACTCATTGCTCGCTGCTCCCTCCATACACATCCAGGTATTGTGTGTTGCTCCTTGGTGGGGTTTGTGTAATTGCAAAATGCGCTTCCAAAACACCCCCTCATAAAGTTTGCACGGGGGCATAAACCTGTAATTTCACGTTTATAGGACTTCTCCAGTCTCTGCTGTTAAACAAAAATCCCCTGTCAGACATGTTTGACAAGTCAGAGGGCACTGTCACTTATTCTGCCTCCTGCTCTTGGGGGCTCACAAGCCAAAATGTGGAGCCAGCCAAAAATACCACCAGACTGACTAATCGCTCTGTTTATGCAATAGACTCTCATGTTTTTTTTTTTATACGAATGAACAACTTTTGATATACGAACCTGTCTCCCTCCTAAAGTGTCCCTAAAGCCAAGGTAAAGTGATGGGTAAAGGCAGTGCCCCCTCGGTTTCACCCCAAAAAGGGCGAACACCTCGTGTTACCTAGTAGAGTTATCTAGTTATCGGCACGTTTCAGAAATCTTTTGTTGCAGAAATATTATTAACCTGTCTCCTGAGAAGGGTGTTTTAGCTTGAGAAAGATAAAAAAATAATAATCAACATTTTGCCTAACCCGGGGGATTTCAATTTCCAATACAGCAAGAGTTAACATATTTGAGTAACGTGAACACACACGGATAAATACATACATAATAACACACAAAGCATTGACACTCACACATATTCAAATATGCATAGATACAAGTGTAGAAGACACACAAAAAATCATACATGCCCAAGAACAGAAGCTACACATACACCATTATACATAATATATTTATATATACAATAAACACAGCCATGTACAAGAACACACACAAGCACGTATACAGACTCATAAGCATGCACAGGAGAACGCAGGCACACACCTAAACACACACAGACCGGAACTAGAACACAGGTAAACACACACATATGCTATCAGTTTTACAGTATGCCATGGACATATACATATTACCTGTGTCTCTCTTAAGCATCAGGACGCACAAAACCCAGGCCAGTGCACTGTGTCTCCCTGCCCAGTGCTCTGGGTGCACCTGGACTCGCACCACCCAGCCCATGCAGTCTCTCTCTGTTCACCGCTCTGGGTGCACACCATCCGTAGTGCAGTGTGTCTCCTTGCCCAGTGGTCTGGGTGCACCTGGAAGTACACCACCCAAGCAGTATGTGTAGTAAACAAATGTACTTACTACCATTCTTATGTGAGTTTAGAATGTATCTGTTTGTTACTATTTTTCGTAGTTACTGTTTGTGTCCCCTAACTATAGGACGTCAATATGATCCACTTATTTCAGGCTACACTTCCATGATGGCCACCGTGGTTGTGGTCCTCCACTCTGCACCTCATTTGTGTTTTCCGGCCGCGTGTAACTGACGTCATCACGCGGCTCCAAATATACTTTAAAACAACCCATAACATTGCGTGGGTGCCCGTACTACCCTTTTACCGGTCACCATGCCGTCCGGGACCCTTTTCGATTAAAAATAGGTAAGCGCTGGCCATGTTTATATGTTCTTGAACATTTTAAACACGTTGGCTGTGTGCCGGTTTTAACCAAACTACAAAAATAAAGAGAAGATTTTTGGATAACGCATGTTTCCCGACTGACTTCACTTAGAGTGCTCCTTCCTTTCTTGTGGACTTTCTCTGTAATTGACATCCCGGAGCAGCGGATGCCGGAAGTAGCTGCACTCATGCAAAAATACATGAAACTTGGTGGGACTTAATGTGCTTGACCTTGGTCTGCTGCTGCATGCCTTTTTGTGATTTGTAATCATTTTCTTTGAGATCGACCCCAAAAACCAAAACATCATCCTGGTAGATCTTGACGCCTTCAATTCCCTTCAGAAAACCCTCCATTGCCCTCTGAAACACTGATGCTGCGGATAGAAGTCCAAAGGGCATTCTCAGAAACTTTAAGGTCCCAAATGGTGTGAGCTCTTAGGATAACGAATGGAGTTTGACCTGATGGTAGGCTGAAGATAGGTCCAGTATCCAAAATTGTCTTGCTCCTTACAGAGAACACAACATCTCAGTGATGTTAGGGAGTGGATAATGATCAACCACCACCACTTTGTTGAGTTCTCTCAAGTCGATGCACAACCTAGCCTCACCATTGGCTTTGCGAGCCATGACAACCCGAGAAATCAACTTTGTGACTTCCACCTCCTGAATAATACCATTCTTTAAAAGTTTGTCCACCTCAGTCCTCATACTTTCTTAGACCAATAAGTGCACACTTCTAACTTTTGCCACCATGGGAATAGCTCCAAACTTAAGTTTTATATGATGGACGTAATTCCTGAGACAGCCCAATTTCTTATCAAATACTTTTGGAAATCATTTAACCCAAACTTCACCTCCCCCACTCACCATCTTAACAGAAGGTAACTCTTTCAAGCATACAGAGGGAGTTTCATTCGGATCCAAATACACTTATAAATCATGTTGGTGAAACCAACTAATTAACTTCATAGAAACATAGATTTTCCCAGGGATAATTCTTCCCTTGAAGTCAATTGTGCCCCAAATATAACCCAAAAGATCAACGGTCTTTCCCCATAACCCTTTGGCTTTATGTCTGACTTTACCAGGACAACCGTACCTAACAACTGTAGCTAATAAAATTCCTTTGGAATGAGTGTGATCATGGCCCATGAGGGAAAAAGCATATTTACCAACTCATCATTGTTTAACACACTTTCAAATTGGCCTTCAGTCACACGTTCCTTAATCTGAAGAATATTGACATCTTCAACAGATTGCTCATAAATGTCCACTTCCCTGACTTTCTTTTGCTCTGTTCCTGATCTGCAACACCTTGAGCAATGACCCTTCTTCCCTCAGCAGGTACCAGTGACCTTCCACCCTAGATACTCTGAAATTTGCCTAATGACCAGAGTTCCCACATCTGAAACATTTACCTTGAAATGTTTATAGTTGGACATTATAGTCACAACTGTGGTTTTATCGGATTTACTTTTGGTAGTCTTGTCAGGAGACTTGTCACTCACTTCCTTAACTACATCCACCTCACCTTTTCCCAAATAACTTTCTTTGTGTATAGTGTCTACTCAGGATTTTGAATGCTCATGCATTTTTTGTATGTGATAACCTCGTGTAGTGACAGATTGTCCTCTTACCATAAACTATCTTTAGCTTTGTCAATAATACAGCCCATCATCAGTTGATCCCCCAAGTCTTTCCTCCAAGGTTCCTCCGAAACAACATGTGGACGCTAATTTACTCAAAATATTAATGTATCGCTCAACAGACTACTGCTGTCTCTGCATTCTTCTCCCAAAGTGATATCATTCTAGCACCATGCTAACTTTGGTAAAATAATGCAAATCTATCTTTCTGATAAAAATTTCATATTCATTCAAGGCAGAAGCTTCACTGTCTGAACACCTCCCTGAACTTCCAAACACCTCCTGCCCTTCAGATCCAAAGCATAGCATAAACCAAAAATACTTCTTTTCAGCACTCAGAGAAGTACAACGTATTCGAGCATAGTGCGCGAAAATCTTCTTCCACTTAAACCAAGGAATAAGAGGGTGTGGCATTGTGCATAGTGTTGGGTCTTTGTGGAACCGTGGAAGGATGGAAATTGAGCACGCAGTAGAGTGTGGATGAATGGGGGTCTAGGAAGGCAGTTGGTGGGACGTTGATGGGGACCCTGTTGCTGCTCGTGCCACTCTTTATCTTATGTATGTATTACATGAAATACTTACCGGAGCGGACTTTCCTTCTTCACAATGGCAACGAGGGTGGGATAGAGCGGCCCGGCGGGGTCAAGACTGTGGTTCCGTGTCTTGAGGATTAATATCGTACTTTGAGGATTCTCCCTGTCTTCGGTGCTGGCGTGACCCCGATCTGCTAGTGCTGGGACATGAGCCGCTTCCTGGATTTGCTCCAGCGGTCCCTGTGGGAATGGTGGGCTCTGTCACCCCTACAACTCCTTCATCCTATTCTGCGGGCCGGTTCAGCTGTCTTTAATTACCGCAGTGGGTGCCGACGTTCTGCCATATTGGGAGCCGAGAGTGCGGATGTGTTCTGCGAGCGGACGCAGTCACGTCGTCGGCCATATTGGATGCTTTGATGCACAGCGCCACAATGTCTTTGTTGTAGCAGTCCAACGGATGTATTCTGCCAGCTGACGCAGTCTCGTCGTCAGCCATATTGGATGATCCGATTCTGTTACTGAAGAGTTGCCGAACGAGTCATATTTGTGCATCGTGTGCTATTAGGCCCTGTGCCCGTGAAAGCTTTGTGTCGTATTGATGTGGTGGGCACACTGTGCTGGAGAGCCCTGGGGAGTGAAGGGCACACCTACTTGTATCTCTGCTGGCTGCGCAAGTGGAAGGGTTCTACGACATGTGTTCGTCAAGTCTTTCCATTGTGCTGATCTGTCTTCACGGTGATGGGCATTCCTTAGGACAACTTTAGGAACTTTGTGCAGTTTGCCTCACTGTGCTGATCGTTTTCACCGTGATTGGCACACCTTAAGACAATTACTGGTACTGACAATGTGGTTCCTTATTGGTGCTAATACTATTTACACTGTGATTAGCACATATTGGGACAGTTGTATTTGAGTTCGTTACTGTTGCTTGCGTGAGAGGGTAGGGTAGCTTGTGGAAGAGATTGTGCCAACTACTATTATGGCAAGCATTCAACCACCACCATTTTTGCAGCTGAGTTGGGTGTACCTCCAATACCATGGGATTTATGGATAGATTTGTTCGACGCCTATGTAGAGGTGCTAGAAGAGGATGAATGCTCTGAGGAAAGGTGATTGTCGTTACTCAAACGTAGGTTGGGTGCCGTAGGTTTAAGAGTTCAAGAACTTTCCAGCTGTCGAGACTGCTGGAGAAATAGGAGTTTACCAGTATGCCATTGAACAGATGCAGGAAAGGTTCGGTAGGAAGAAAAATGTAGTCATGGAAAGATTGACATTTTACTTAAGGGTGCAGAAAGAAGACGAAAGTATTGACCATTTTGTATCTGCTCTGAGGGGTTTAGCAGTAACCTGCGACTTTGATCACATGACATATGATCAAGTCCTCCGTGACCAAATCCTTATAAAGACTAAATAAAAAAAAAAGTTCTGGAAAAAGTATGGTTATGTGGAGAGATTTTGTGAAAGCTGCAATGAATGTAGCTAGAAGTATTGAAGTGCCTGAGCATTGAATTAAAAAAGTAAAGCATGAGAGCGCTGGGAGTAACCTTGTGAGTGCGGTGGCAGAGGATGCAAGGTCAAGGAGTGAAGGTAGTGAGATGAAAATGAGCGAGGGCATGAGGAATAAAACGGTTATTGATAGTTATTATATTTTAGGTATGGTTCAAGTAACCACTTGGCCAATTCCAAGTGGAGTCCTGCATTAAACCAAGTTTGCACCACGTGCACGAAAAAAGGACATTTCAGTAGAATATGTAAGATCATGGGGAAGAAGGTGAATTATATCTCAGAAGACGTTTTTGAGGATGATTTGAGCTTGAGTGGAGTAGTGTTGAGTGTGCAAGACGAACAGGCTGATGAAGGTAGCAGAGTTAGGTGTTTGCCTACATGTACAGTATGCATTGATGGGCTCGATGTTAAAACCATGGTGGATTCATGTGGGTGGTACACCATCATGGGGAAAAGCACATTTGAAAAATTGTGGCCTGCTAGGACACTGTTGGAACTGGATGTCAATCCTGGCAGTTATTCTGGTCATAAGATCCCCATGGAGGGTTTTGTTTGGGCCGGGAATGGATTTTGTGGTAGGAAGTGTAATGCTAAAGTGTATGTAGCCGAGAAGGGAGCCGCTACTTTTGTCTGGCCACCAATTACAGAGCTGGGAATGAAGATTGATGCAAATATGGATACCCCCGTACATGTGGCACAATAAGAGTGTGAGGAAAGGATGATACAAACATAGGATATCTTAATCTTAAGGGGATGTATCCAGATGTCTTTTCTGACCTGGTCGGTCAAATGCTCGATTTCAAACACAAGATCGTTCTGAGGGATGGTATATTATCCATAAGACAAAAACTTAGAAATGTCCCAGTGAATTACCAAGACAAATTGAGAAACATTCTTCAAGGGTTATGTGTGGAAGGAATAATTGAACCTGTTGGGTTTCTCCAGTAGTAATTTCCCTTAAGTCCAATGGGGATTCGCAACTGTGTGTGGACTTGAGGTGTTTAAATGAAGCGATATGGGTGGATGTGTTTCCTTTGCCAAATTTACAAGAATTAACCATCAGTAGGTGATGCTGCTTGGTTCTCAAAAATCGACTTGGCTAGTGCATATCATCATATTGTAAATGGATGATGACTCAAAACATTGCACAGCGTTCATCACTCCTGAAGGTATTTTCCGTTACCGCAGGATGCCTTTTGGGTTTGCCCGCTCGTCAGTGGTATTCCTAAGAGAAATGACAAGGGTTCTTCAAAGAATATGTGGTGCAAACGTTTTCCAAGATGACATTTTGATTTTTGGCCAAGACATAAGTATGCATGATAAAAATCTCCACGCTATTGTAATCGCCCCTAAGAAGCATGGACTGACTGCCTGGAATGAGAAATGCGTGTTTGGGAAACAAGAAGTTGAATATCTGGGCCATGTTATATCTAGTGACGTAATTCAACCGAAAATCA
This sequence comes from Triturus cristatus, assembly GCF_964204655.1. Taxonomy (NCBI): domain Eukaryota; kingdom Metazoa; phylum Chordata; class Amphibia; order Caudata; family Salamandridae; genus Triturus; species Triturus cristatus. The sequence continues at coordinate 292,516,244 of NC_140583.1, read as the reverse complement.
GCCATGTTGATGCTATTATATAGCTGCACCAGAACCTCGTAATAAGGAGCAATTTATGTCATTTTTGGGTCACACAGAGTTTTATTCACGGTCCGTGGAGAAGTATGGGACACATGCATCAAACCATTTTGCGATCGCAAATAGTAAGAATTGGATAATTCAGCCTTTTTGCGATCGCAAAATGGCCTTTTGAGATGCATGTACCTTTTTTGAAATTTGAAATTAAGGAAATTGCAGTTTTTTGTGATTCCCTTAATTACGAATGCAGTTAGGGAATCTCAAATTGCAATCCCCTAAATGCATTATGCAATCGCAAATTGCGTTTTTGCAATTTAGAATCGCAAGTTACCATCAACTTCAAGTTGTTGGTAATTTGCACTTCCTTTCAAAAATGCAAATAAATGCATTTCTCAAAGTGCTTTGTGGTGCACACACATGCCCGTAGAGCATGTGTGTGCACCACAAGTGTATAACTACCTTTTTGGGGGGTGCTTCAGGGTGGCCTTTTGGCCCTCTTGTACCCTTCAAATTGGATGCGCAAATTGCGAGTACAAATTGCGCATGCAATCTCATTCATTCCAATTAGACTCTAGGCCCATGGGAATGAATGGGCCGCCATTCCTTAATTGCGAATCTCAATTTGCGAGTCGCAATTAAGGAATGTGTAGGAATGGCAATTTAGGAATCGCAATTCCTTACCTTGATGCACGTGGCCCTATTCTTCTAAGTTTGAACCCTTAAGAGTGTTACTTAAAAAGAACAAACCATTTGTGTGGTCAGAGGAACAAGATACACGTTTTAAGACTGTGAAAAAAGAGATTTCTGTTGCACCATGTTTGAAGTCGTTTATGACTCATGCAATGTGTGTGTTGTCTGTAGATGCTAGTGGTTATAGCATTGGGGCCGTTTTTTAAAAGAGACTTAAGGGTGAGTCGTGGATTGTTGCTTATGCTTCTCGAACTTTGACTCCATCAGAACGCATTTACTCCGTAATTGAAAAGGAGTTACTTGCGGCAACTTGGTCAGCAACTTGGGTGGCTGAACGTTTCCAGATTTATGTGTGGGGTAGGAAATTTATAATTCGTACACAACATAAGCCATTGGTGAACATCTTGAGACCTGAAGGAGAGAAAAACTTGACTCCTAGAATGGCAAGTTTAGCATCGAAATTGCAAATGTTTCACTATGAGATTGAGCACATTCTTGGTAAGAGTAATTTGATTGCTGATGGATTGTCTCGACTGCCTAGTAGTGTTATTGCAGACATGGGTATGATCGCAGGCGAGTGTGAGGTTGCTTTTATGTATTAGGACATTGTATCCAGTGAGGAACAGAGGAGTGCGGGTGATCGGGTTTTGTTGGAAGTTGTATGGTTACAGGAAATAGGGAAGGATCAGTTGATGAGAGCTGTGGAGACTTGTATTGTAAATGGGTGGCCAAGGGAAGCGCTTTTACGCGGCAACTGTAGTGCTTTTTGCAAGATTAAGGAGGAATTGTGTATGTTAAATAGAATAATTTTAAGAGGTAACAGGATTGTGGCTCACAAAGGTCATGGTGGAATGACGAGTACCAAGCGAAGGATCAAGTACATTTTTTGTGGCCTGGAATTGATGCCATGGTGGATCATTTGGCCCGTAAGTTTAGAGAGTGTGGCATCAGTGATAAGGTGGCTAAACCTTTGAAGGTTGCCTTCAGTTACTGGAGGGACCATGGCAGAAATTAGCTATAGACTTTATGGATCCTTTCTCTCCATTGTCGGTTAAGGAAAATTACGCTTTTGTGTTAAGTGATTATTTTTCAAAGTGGCCAGAAATAAGAATGTACTGTGTCCACGGATAATGTTATTGGGTTTTTGGTGGATGTTTTCACTCGAGAAGGTGTACCGGAAGTGATTGGTTCGGACAATGGTACGCAATGAACATCTGATAAGATGCAAGGGTTTTTAAGTGGAATGGGTATCAAGCATGTGAGAACGTCCTGGTATCACCCAGAAGGAAATGGCCAGGTGGAACACTTTAATAGGGTGGTCAAAGAGGCTATTCAATTAGCTTTGGCTGCAGGTGTACCTTGGAAGGAAGCGTTGCGAAAAGATTGTTAGATTATCGTGTGACTCCACATTCGGTAACTTATAAGTCACAGTTTGAAGTGTTGAGGGGAAGGAATCCATCCACGAATCTGGTGCCATGGCAGTTGAGGAGAAGGAATTTGAGGAGCAGTGGTGTAGATGGTGATGGAAGTGGCAGAAGTTTCCTGCACCTGGCACCTAAACTATGGAATACGATGCCCATCAGTCTCAGAAAGCAAAGCAATTTGCTACTGTAAAGAAAGGCCTTGAAAACATGGCTATTCTCTCATACACCTTTGCCGATTATGACGGTTGTTACACAGATTTACGACAGCTAGCGCTAAGACGCCACGGCAAACACGCGCTCTACAAAAACTTTCATTTCAAGTATGTGGTCAAGAGTTGAGGAATTCGAGGAGTGTAACATTTGTGTGCGGGATTATGTAAAACATTGGCCCGTGATTGAGGTTGGTCAATTTGGTGCGTGTTAAGCATCCTATGGGGGTGGTAAAAGGTTCTGCTGTTTGGTCAGGGCTGTTAAAAGTAAGGAAGGTGTTAGGCAGTGATGGAGAGTTGGAGGATGGCAGGCGTTTGAATTTTCACCGCATAAGTAAGTGTAAAGTAAAGAACGTTGTGGTCGTGGATGGTAAGAGTGGTGTTTATAAATGGTAGTTTAGCAGTTATATGTTGGGTAGAGTAGTGATCCAGCAGAAAGCCAGGTACAAACATCTCATAAAACAACTGGAAATTTCAATGGGCTGTTTCGCGGGGGTCAAGTTTTGTAATTATCTCTGATCTTGATTAGTTAACTCACTTGAGATTCAATATTACCCCTAAAATTCCTTCAATGTCTAACTAATCTGCACAGATCAACACTCTTCCTTTGGTCGATGGACCATTAGTTGAGTAGTTAATGGTGATATGAACAAATTATCTAATCTAAATCTAAAGATCTTCGTGAAATAAACCACAGACTCTGGGTAAGATTTAATACATTTATCTAATTTTCAATCATGAACACTCATTAATACAAATTCACAGTGCAAACACCATTCAATTTCATGGGAGAGAAAATTGATTTAGCAATATTCATTCAATTCACGGATTCATTCAACAATCAATGCACTAGGAGTGGATAGATGAAGAGACTGAAGGCATAATAAATCATACATTTGCAAAAGGTGTGCAAATCTGAGACAGAATAATAATTACCTAAAGGTGATTATGGAAACCAAACTCTCGCGCCAAAAGGGCTGGTGATGGTCTCCTGATTAAGACTCAGAAGGCAAAGACTATAGGACAGGATCAGGACAGGGTAATACTTTCTAAACTTCTCTATGAACCCGACGCACCGGGACGCATTCCTCGCTTACACTCCCTCCTCGATATTCTTCCAGAAGCTTCAATCTAATCAGGTTGTCATTCAGGTAACTAATCTTCCCAGTCTGCTATCTTCTGTTCAGCTGCAGCGCTTGCCCACACCTCTCTCAGCATCGACGATAACTACTTCGACTCTAACTAATCCCAAGCCATTCCAATTATACTCTTAATTTCTGCATGTCCCACCCTCAAAAGTTACAAGTCTTGATGAAATACGATCTCTGATTGGCCAGGGGCATGGGAGTTGATGTCACCTTATGCTGACATATTTCACTTCTTCAATAAACCTTATTGTCTAACAAACCCTTCCCCTTTAGCTCATTCATTATTTTGTTTTATTTCCTTTTCACATCCATGTAATGTTTCAATTTCGAAATGCATTTGAATACCCTTCTACAGTCTAGAAGATGGTTCACACGGTGGCTTGTCCTTGGCAGCTCATCAGCAACACGGTCAACAGGTTGCATCGTGACTTCACGGCGCATGCGCGGTTTTGCCTCCATCTCGCAGCCATCTTATTTTCATTAGGCTTAACAATTGGCCCAAACGTACTCTATTAATAAACAAATGTTAATTTCCCCAATAAATGATTTTCCCTGTTCACCACTCACTTCTACTCTAACTCATGTTATTTTCTTCTTTGTTAAGCAAAAGCATTGGCATTGACAGCTCTCTTTAAATTCAGGCAGGCATGTGGTACCTCAAGACTCAATGTTAGTAATTTCTGCGCATGCGTGAGAATTTTCCCTCTCAAAACGAGTCACATTACTATTTACGTAATTCTAATTCTCACATGCGCAAAAGCATTTTCCAGTTTAAAGTGGTGTTTAGTTGCGCTGCGTTCTATTTTCATTAATTAAGCATGTGTAAAGCTCTTATTCCCATATGTAAATGTTGTGTATGTATTTTAATATAGTTTTCTTCGCTTATTTTCAATATTAGTACTGTTAATGAGAGAATTTTCCGAGCAAGTTTCGTTTTCTTGAATCCTTACTCCATCAGTCCCCCCTCTGATAGCATTTTTGAGCCATCATAAAATACCCATCATTACCAAGTGCCAACTTTATCTATTATTGGAATCTATATTAGATTCCATACACCCTTCATTTTTTTCTCTTTTATATCCATTTCTTTCATTTTCCCATAAATACTTTCTTTCCTTTAGTTCTATCTCTTCCCTTTTTCTCTTTCTTCCCAACCTTTTATTCTTTGTCACATTCAATAATCTCGTTCTCATTTTCTCTTTACAACACTTATGTCATTATCATCAAGAGGACTAATGCTATTGATATTGCTGGAATTAATATTCTCCCTAATAAGCTATTCCCAAACGTAGAAAACCAGCTACCTATTGTTGAAATACTTTTACTAAGTCTTTCCCAAACACTGTCAACCTCCAGTTGGGTCGAGTCTTTATGAATTTTTGTGATTTTATATATCCCTCAAGACCTTTACTTTTGTCTGGGATATATCTACAGAAGTGTTGAACTTTCAACATGCCACAGAGTACACCCTCTTGCCAGTAAAATGTCACGGGCAAGTCTATTTTGCAAAACCATACATCTTATTGCAAACATTTCAGTGTTGGTCATTAAAAATCCTCCAGCAGTATCTGTTGATAAACGATCAACTACTGTAGACAATTGACGTATCTTATGTGAATTCAATAAGACTCCAACTGACGGTACCAGTGCACCAAAGATGTCGCCTACTATTTCTGAAAAACTTGCTCTCCTACTTCTTGTTAGTCCTTTACTTATTATATCTATTTCGTTGTTCTTAGCTATGTGGTATACATTTGGGAAGACAATGCCAAGGTAGCAACTTCCGTACCATTGTGCAGCCAACCTATAATATGCATTTTTATTGCACACATAATATATACCCGAGAAAACTGGATCAGTTCCCCCTTTTAATCCCCATCCCCCCATGATTAGGAAGGCATGTTCACGCTAGTACCAATGAAAATGCTATTATAATCTGTATTTAATCTATGTAGACATAATTTCCCCAATTTTGACAATTCTAGGGACATTGCAGAATGAGTCTTGCCTTTCTTATAATCTCATTCCAATTTAGCCCATGGCGGTACATGTGACTTCTGCTCAACAGCTTTCTTTTGGAAATCCTGCCTTCTTTCTTCTACTCAATTTAGGAAATCTTTTTCTTCATCACGCAAAAGACATGTTAAATTATTTCTATGAGCATGTGATCTATCTATGGGATTCGTTGTTAGGAAAAATTCTCCCATGAACTCTGCATTTTTACCACTAAATACTTGATTCATATTTCTTCTATTAGGGATTTCTGAAAATACTAAATCCATATATGATAAAAATATTGCAATTTACCAGTAACATAGAACAAACTAGTTACAACACTACAGGATACACCATAAGTTAATGGAAGATGGTGTTACGTCGCACCTTCTGACACAGAAGTTGGTAGTTTCATGCAGACATAAGTCACTCACATCCTTCGTGTCTACGTATTGAAAAAGGAGTTTAGTAAATACATTTAATGACGTATCACTGTTTGATTTGTCATGATAAAACATGCTTTTATCCATTTGTTCTTAAATTTGTGGTAATAGTTTTCTTAGTAATGGCATTCATTCTTTCACTAGTATTTGTATCATTACGATCGTTAGTCACCATTAGAACAGGTATCACAACAGTTAATAATAACAACATTAACATTAGTATTATAATACTACATAAACAACACTTGACACATCTTTATTTTTAAGTAGATTTCGGATGTTCAGTCACTTCTGCCATTTTTAGTATCTACGATATTTTCTAAAATCTTTAAATTTAAAATCTTTGTTTGTGGGGCGTGCTCTGAGGCATCAAGATGGCGGTCGCACTCTAAGAGTGCTCCGGACCCCCTCCGTCATCCGCCTCTTATCTGCCCGTTTGCAGCTGCCATCGGATCCTCTCATCTACCTGCAGGGGTTCCCTTCCCCACCAGCTTTGCTCCGATCCCTTTTGCTGGTGGATCTGAGCCTCCGCCGCCTAAGTTTGATCCCCTTCCTCCTGAGTCCTGGAGATCCCACAATGGCAGCCTCCTCTGCGTACCGTCTCTGAGCCTGAGGCCTCTGCCCTGACGGTCCGCTGCCTGGCTCCACCTGTCGCTGCGGGGTGGCGGACGTGCCTGGCCGAGGACCGCTTGCTTTCCCTCCCCGCCTGAGACTCACCCTGAGACTCACCCTGCGTGCTGGCGTCCGTCTGCGGCGCATCGGCGCCTGAGGCCGCGGTTGGGGGCTCGCCTCCCGTGCTGACGGAGCCGGAGGGAGACGGGAGGCGTGCGCGTCCCAGCCGCACTGGTGACTTCCTCCTGGCTCCTGCGCCCGCCTGGTGTCCCAGAAGAGGCTCGGCCCCGGATCTCCTTGAAAGCACCCACCCGGTGAGTGGGGACTTGTAGAGCTCGGCTACCATTGTCGGGTAGTGGCGCGGGGGGTTGGGTCCCCTCGCTAAACCACTGTCCTTCATCCTGTGTCCAGCCGCCCCACCTCCTGGGGCTGGAGGTGGGGGGTTGTCCTGGCCTGCCCGCCGCTGCATCCCGGCCCTCTAAACGCTGCGTCCCGCCGGACACAGGGGTGAGGCGCTGGACTTGGCCCTTGGTGCCGCCCTCTGATCACCAGAGGCCCCTTCTTCCTGGCAACTCACTGGCGCACCCCCACCGCTGTACAGACGCCGGGCTCGGCCCTGTCTGGGCCCTCCTGTTCTCCATGAACTGCGACGGTGCTGCGGCCTCACACCGGCTTCCAAGAGTCATTGGCTTATAGGGGCAACAGGAACTCCCCCGTTGCCTCCATCTACAGACTACCGGTGAGTGGGATTGGAATTGGGGATCGGCTACCGTGTCAGGTGGCGGTGCGGAGGGGCGATGTTGGTGCCCCCACCCCCCTCTCTCCCTCACTGACTTACCCCCCTGCGCCACGCATCATATCTGGGGGCTCCTTCCTGCAAATGTCTGCCTGTGCACATGGGGTGGACCTGCCTGGCCGTCCCTGCTCTGTGCCGGCCCCCTGCTAAGGTCGAGATCCCCCGCGGAGCTGAGCCCTCCTTTTCCTTTCTTTGGCATCCTACACTGGTCGGAGAGTTTCCCCAGCTGGGGAACCGATCTCGGCCATCATTGTCGGGTGACGCGAGGCCCCTGGTATCTGCCGCCCTTCTCACTATCCACCAACTTGGACCTTGTCCCTGCTCGCACCCGGTGCTTGGAGCCCATTGTCAGCCTCGGCCGCGTCCACCGAGCGGTGCCAGACCCCTGCATGCTGCAGGCTTGCGGTGGCCGGAATAGATCCCCGCTGATTGCCCTGAGGAGCAGCGGTCCAATTCCCCGGGCCTCCCCCCTCCCCCATCAATCCACTACCACCCTTCTTGAGACGGGGGGTGGTGCCTTCTTACCATCGACCATCACATCGGACGTAGGCAAGAGAGAGGTCCCCGGATTTGTGCTGAATGACCCCTGGAGCTCAAGGGGACCTAGGAGGATCGGCCTTGACGCTGGGGCCCAAGTATTGATAGCCTGGGTGTCGGCTCGCTCCCTCTCTGCGATTGCTGACTGCCTCCCCACCCGATTGGCAACAGGGGCCTCTATCCACGGTCGCGATGGGCAGGGACCGTGCCCCAAAGACCCAGACAAAAATGGACCAATACACCACCAACGACTGGGACCACGGAAGGGGGGCGTCGAATACCCCTGCCCCGCTGGGGGAGACCTTTCCACTATCCTCCAAGCAATTGGCGCCTCGCAGGCTTCGGTGGAGAATAAGATTTACGAGGTGAGGGTGGACATGGCCCTTATTCGTCAGGACCTACGTAACGCCACGGCCCGGATCTCGGAGGCTGAATCTCGCATCTCTACAGCTGAGGATGACATAGGCCAACTAAAGACCCAGGTGGCCCGGCTCCAGACTCCGACCTCAGAACTTCACCGACGGGCCAAAGACGCCAAAAGAAGGAATAACCTACGCCTCATAGGGTTTCCCGAGGGGGCTGAACAGGGCCGAGCGGACACATTCGTGGAGACCTGGGTGAGATCCTGGATACCTAAAGAGTCTCGCTCCCCGGTCTCTGCCTGGGGCTCCACCCCGGCCCATCATCATGAGGGTCCTCGACTTCCGGGACAGAGACGCTATCCTTAGGGCAGCGAGGACACAGGATCCAGTGACTCACCAAAACAGCACGATTATGCTTTTCCCAGACTATACCAGAGAGGTGCAGACCCAACGACGAACTAATGACGACATCAAACACAAGCTCCGTAATCTGGATCTCCGCCATGGTCTCCTCTTTCCGGCCTGGATCCGAGTCGTTTTCAAGACAAGACTTTTTTTTTTAATACCCCCCAAGCCGCCTGGACTTGGCTCACGGAGGAGCGCCCCCTCCGGACTCGTCCCGCCTCCCCCCTGCTCGACAGGAGCCTATGCAACCACAACCACCCCTTCCTAAGCCGCAGCGGCGCCGCACTCGGTCCCGCAAGAAGGGTTGCCGGCGCAGCGGGGCCTCACGATCACAGGAAGCAGGGTCTCAATTGCTCATTACCTCTGAATTGCCTCGGGTCTCTGGGACTCACAGCCTGACCTGTTCCTTGATTGATCGGAGCCGGGTCCCAGACCCCTCCGACACTGCGTCCTGCCATATCTGACTTTTCTAGGAGTCCTGCACTTCAGGGATCCGGGGAGGACGACGGAGTCTGACCTTGAAGCCCAGCGAATTCGGGACCATAAATTGTTTCTTAAATTCTCTTGCAGCTGTTAACAATAGCATATCCGTCTACATGGAGGGGTCCATCTCCGCCACGACCATGCTCTGCTAATCGTTTTAGCTTAGCACTCTTATTGATTGTATCATTGTTTTTGTTGAATTTCCTTTTCAGGGCGACAGATGCTTCAATTTCAGAAGTGTAGGATTGTGGGTGTTGGGGGGCAGAGGGGGTGGGAAGACCATTGTCTCCTGATTGTTTATTGTTTTTGGCCTCGTTTGGGCCACTGTTTTTCCTTTTTCACGACAGCTCACTGTGCACATACGCCTCTGCCAGTGACAAGAGACCTATCATAATACACGAGCCCTATCCCTACACCCAGGCAATGAGATGTCACCTTCCCTGGGACCCGGGTCCCTTCGCGCTGGTCCACACACACACCACCCAGTCATACGATGTCAACTCTTAATAGACCTCTCCACATTCTGTCATGGAATATCAATGGCTTACTACACCGTATAAAACGAACCGCAGTTCTTCGCAGTGCCCAACGCCAAGCACCCGATATTCTCTTCCTACAAGAAACGCACCTCCTGGGAACTAAATGCACCTTCCTCGGCCGATATGGGTTTGATAGGGTCTAGCATTCTGGTTTCACACGGGGCTCCCAGGGAGTGGCCAGATTGATTCGTAGAGGTCTCCCCTTTAATTTGATACAGGTGGAGACTGACACACAGGGGCGATACGTGGCCTTAAATGGTAGGATCGAGGGTCATCCTCTTAACCTCCTTTGTGCATACATCCCCCTCCACAATGCCCTTTGCTCTCCGATGCCTCACACTATTATTCTCGACTTTCCCTCAGGGTCTGACGGTCACTGGGAGCAACTTCAATGCTGTTATGCAGCCTTCTCGCGACACGACAGGTATTCCCTCTGCGTCCCGCCTTGCCTCTGCTAAGCACCTTTCTGATTGGTCCTCTGCCCTAGGTCTCTGCGAGAGCAGTACACTCACACCTCGGCGGCCCACCATACCCGCTCCCATATTGACTTGCTCCTGCTGCCGGCCACTGATTGTCAGTTGGTGTCTGGGGTTACTATCCTTCCCTGAGGTATCTCCGATCACTCCCCTGTCTCCCTCCGTCTCAGACATGCCCCTGATGGAGTTCCCATGGTTTGGCAGATGAACGCATAGTTCCTGCAGGATGTGGAATTCGCTGAGACCCTTGGGCAAGAGCTGAAGCACTACTTATTGATCAACAAGGGATCGGTTCCCTCCCCGGGTACACTGTGGGAGGCTGGCAAGGCTACTATATGGGGCGTGGCTAGAGGCTTAGTCCATGCAAAGCGAACGGCCCAGACTACCCGCCTTCTACAGCTCGAGGCCCAAGCTGCACAGCTGGAATCAGCCCAGGCCCCCGCGGAAAGCGCTAGCTCCGCCGACAGCTAGCATTGCTCCCCGAGGAGATCTGTCAGATCTCTCTAGAATCAGCTAAAATGTTATGACGTTCCTCTGTGACATGTGTATATGGCTGGGGTGACAAAACGGGAAGCTACTCCATAATCTGGTCTCATATCCCAAAGCCAATCGCATAATCCCTGAGGTCTGCGACGCAGCCGGCACTCATCATTTCACCTCACATGCCATCGCCCAAGCCTTTGCATGCTATTATGCCCAAGTTTATACGGCCTGGCCTCTCTGGCCGACCTGATGACAGAGGCTATGACTCAGCTACCCCGTCTTACCCAGTTTGTCTCGGAGACTCTGGATCTCCCCCTTGCCCCGAAGGAGATACACAAGGCCATTTCACTTTTGCACTCCGGCAGGACGCCAGGGCCAGACTGATACCCCCAGGAATATTATGCGACCTATCGCGACTTGTTGGTTCCTCACCTGGTTGATCTGTTCCAACATGTGGTGGAAACGGGGTCCTTCCTCCTGACCCCCCCAGATACCGACGTGGCCACTATTGTGGTTAATCCTAAAACACAACCGTCCTCTCTCTCCTGCGCGGACTACCGCCCCATTTCCCTCATCAGCACCGAGGTGAAAATCTTTGCTATTGCCTTGGCTCAATGCATCCGCCCCCTCTTGCACTATTTGGTCCATCCAGACCAATGTGGCTTCATGCCTGCCTGTGGTACCCGGCATGGCATACGCCGTCTTCACCTCTCCCTCGCACATCGCCATCAGCTCACCCCGTACTTGGCCCTGCTTTTAATTGACTTTGAAAAGGCCTTTGATACAGTTAATTTGAGCTACCGGGAAGATGTGCTGGAAGCGATGGGATTTGGCCTTCCATTTAGGCGTTTCATCCGAGTTCTGTATTCTAGCCCTAAAGCACGGGTCCTAATTAATGGCTTGCTCTCGGAGGCATTCCCCAACCAGAGGGGCACCCGCCAGGGCTGGCCACTCTTGCCGCTTTTATTTGCGCTAGCAGTGGAGCCCCTGGCCTCTCGTACGCAATGATCCCCGCATCTGGGGATGGGCCTGGGACCCCTATCAGGTCGACAAAGTCGCCCTTTATGCGGACGACGTCCTCCTTTTCTTAGCGGATCCCGAGGACTCTGGCCCACAGTGCTCGGAAGCCTTTCCGCCTTTGAGCGAGTCTCTGGCCTGTGGCTCAACCCGGCGAAAACCACCCTGGTTCCCCTCCACCTGTCACAAGCCTGTTTCGACTGGCAAACAACTATTCCCCTGCGTAGGCACTCCTTCAAATACCTGGGTGTCTGGGTAACCTTACTCCCAGAACGTGAATGGGCCCTCAACCTTACGCCCCTTGTTACCAAGGCCAAGGCAGACCTCAAGCGATGGCAGTCCCTTCCTCTCAATCCCCTTGACAGAACTGCGCTTTTTAAAATGATGGTTCTCCCCCGCTTCCTATATATTCTTCAAAACCTAACCTTTTATCTCCCGGGGAGCCGGTTCTGCGAGATTGATGGTCTGCTCACCCGGTTTTTATGGCCCTGGCTCACTGTCGGATAACTCCTTACGATGGTGACATGGGTGTGACCAATCTTCACCTTTATTACCTGGCCACGAGACTTATTGTGGTTCATGACTAGTTCGCCGTCGGCTGGTCCGACCTGGCGTACCGGGTTGAGCTCCGGTCTATGGATTTTCCACAGCTCCAAGCCTACCTGTACGGGGTCCCCATACCACAAGTCCTTTCCCCTATCACTAGGGCAGTCCAATTGGCTTGGCTCTCTGCCCTGCGCCATGCGAAATGGGATGTGAAGCTTACCCAACACACACCCCTGTGGCCGTGGTGCCTGGCTGCATGAGACTTAAACTCTCGGGGACTTTCGTCAATGGGACCGCATTGGGATCTCACTTCTCGGGGATGTCTGGGTTGGGGACCACATCAGGGCCTTCACAGATTTGCAGCAGCGCTACTCCCTCCACGCCTGCCAGTTTTACAAATACCTGCAGCTTTGGCACACCCTCAATGCGCACATTACGTCTCCCACCTCCCTCCCTGAATTCTGTCTCCTCGAGGCACAAGTAATGATGGGGAACCTAGGTAAAGGAGGGGTGTCGCGGATCTACCGCTCCCTAGTGAACAATGGTCCCACGACCCTAGACTCACTGCCCGCCCACTGGGAGGGTTGGCTGATCCCCTTGGAGGATGCAGACTGGCAGGACGCTCTCATGGCTCCTAAGATCTTGCCGACTTCCTCCAAACTGCGCCTGATTCAACTCTACTACTTGCATATGGCATATCTAACTCCTGCGCGTTTCTACAGAGCTCAACTGCGGCCCCGCCCCGACTTGCACACGATGTGACCACGCTCCAGCTGACTTTTCCCATATGGTCTGGCAGTGCCCCGCCATTGCGTCATTCTGGGCGGGTGTGGAACTAGAGCTTACACAGACCTTGGGGTGGGTAGTTCCCCATAACCCAATACGTTTGATTTTAGGTGTGTTTGATGGCCTGGATGGTTCTCGGGCCGACAATCGCTTTCTTTGGACTGCAGTGGTGGTGGCGAAATGGGACATTGCGGCACTATGGTCTCAGGCCAAGTCTCCTACTGTACAGAAGTGGAGACTAGGGGTGGACTGGTGCGGGACCCAAGAGGAACCCCTCTTCGAGGCCTGGATTTGCCCTGAACTATTCAAAAAGATCTGGGGTAAATGGTTCGATCTACTGTCTTGATTGGTGTGTGTGCTCCTATGTGTTGCGATAAACTTGCACAAGACTCTATTCTAAAGCCTGCTACACGGGTCTATGTCATCACCCTTACTGTTAATAATCATTGAGGTAATGTGCCTGATTTTGCTGTCAATGTAAATGTGTGGTTTCTTCTAAATATCAATAAAGTTGATTGTCAAAAAAAAATCTTTGTTTGATCCCACACTTCAAAAGCATCAGCTTTAGTTAGCCCTTTTTCTTTGGCTCCTTTTTTATCTTTGTTTGGAAATCTTCTCAATAGAATCCACCTTTTGTGCAAAAAGTCTTTCTTTAATGTGGTCCCAGTTTCCTTTCATCAGATCCTTCAATAGTGTCACTTTTTGGTTTTTCATTTAGATCAAGATTTTCAAAATCTTCGAGGATAAAATACTTCCACTCTGGAGTATTATATTTTCTACTTGCTCTAGTTCTATTTCCCTGTTTTTCTTTTCAGAAAGTGTCTCTTTTTACTCTACTCGGACAGTACTCTCCCTTTCTAACCCTTTTTGTCTGTGCTGCCTTTTCACCTTCTTCACCTATTTCAAGTGTCCTTTTATTTTCTCTTTCCTTTTGTTGGACTTGCTCTCAATCTTCTTCTTCTTCTGTGGTGGGTATTTGCTCTGGACCCTCAGGTCTTTCTTTTTCTTCTTCTGACTGAGCTTGATCTGGATTTTCTATAGAAGATTCTTCTGTTGTTTCAACCTCTAACAGTCTCTACAGCAGTCTCTTCAGTCCCAGTAACTGGTGCCCACTCTACCTGACTTGTACTTGGTTGTTCTTCGTCAATGCGTTCTTTAGAGTCTGTTTCTATGATTTCTTCAACTTCACAACTCTCAGCTTCTGGTTCTTTTCTTTGTTCTACCAGTTGCTGCTCTTGTCTTTCATGTGGATTTAGGACTTTTTGGGTATGACTGGCATGAATCCAATTCGGTAGGCCAACACACTTCACTGCGGTTGTCGTAACCAATATGATTTGATGAGGTCCTTTCCAGCTGGGTTCCAAACACTATTTCCTCGTGTGCTTCTTTACCATAATCCAGTCTCCAGGACACAAATCATGAGCTTGATTCGGCTGTGCTGTAGTTGCATCTTCTCCAACCTGGTGAGACACAGAACGTACCAAATCAGCTAGTCCTTTACAATAGTACTAAATCATCACTTATAATTATCAATTTGTTTCCAGGTACAAATGCTTGTGCACAATCCCAAAACCATATTGACTATCCATAAATATGGTTACTTTCAATTTTGCAGGCTCTAGTTAGAGCGAACAATTCAGCTATTTGTGCAGACTTCTTCTTAACAGGACGCTTCTAGAGTACCTGACACAGTACACACAGCATAGGCAGAACTCAATTCTCCACTCTCCCTTCACAAGCATGATGCATCAACAAACATTACATAGTCTCTCTTCTAGGGGGACGTTAAGGATGTCGGGTCTGGGCTTTTTACACATCTCTGTCACATCCAGACAATCATGGTCAACACCCTCTCTCTCTCTTCTTCACAATATGAATCAGGTAACAAAGTTGCAGGATTCATCATGGTGCATCTTGTCACACTTACATTCTCAGCACCCAATATCACTCTTTCATACTTAGTCAACCGACTAGGGGTTAAGTGCTGAGTATGGGTCCTTGTTAAAAGGATCTCGACTGAATGTGGCACATATACCTTGACAGGATGTCCCATCACAATCAATTCACTCTGTTCCAGACTCACACAAGTAGCAGCTACTGCTTTTAAGCAGCCAGGAAATGCCGCAGACACTGGATCCAGTGTAGCAGAGAAATATGCTACTAGGGTCAGGACAATCCATGTCTTTGCGTTAACACTGATAGTGCACAACCTTCTCTTTCACAACAGAACAAAGCAAACTCTTTCGTATAATCTAGCATTCCCAATGCTGGTGATTGACACAAACAACTTTTCAGTTTTATAAATGCTTCCTCGCTTTCATCATCCCATTCAATCGGACCCATCACATCTTTTCATTTCAACCTTATCAAAGGCTTTGAAGGCAGCAAAAATCCACTGATCCATTGACGACCATATCCAACCACTCCTAAAAACATTCGCACCTCTTTCTATGTCTTAGGCAGGCTCATTTGTCGAATTATTTTTATTTTCTCTGATGTTACTTTCCTGAATCCTCTTTCTATCTTATGCCCTAAATGTTGCACTTCTTGTAGACAAAACTAATTTTTCTGGCGACACCTTCTGTCCTCCTTCTGCTAAATGGTTCAGTAAAGCTATTGTGTCCATGAAACAAGCTTCTCGTGTCTTTGATGCCACCAATAGGTCATCAATGTACTGAACCAAGACTGAATTTCCTGGCATAACCAAAGTCCCTAAACATTTTTTCAGAATCTGATTAAAAATCGAGGGACTCTCTGTATACCCTTGAGGATCTCAGCACCATGCCAAAACACGGTCTCCGAACCGGAAGGCATATAAATATTGGCTATCCGGATGCAGTGGGATTGAAGAATGCTTGGCATAAATCAATCACAGTATACCAATAGGCATCCCATGGTATCTGATAAAGAATCCCTGCTGGATTCGGAACTACTGGACAACCAGGTACTACGATTTGATTAATTTTTCTCAAATCTTGCAGTATTCTATATTTTCCACTAGGTTTTTTAAGTCCCATGATTGGCGAATTACATGTACTGCTCAATATTTCGTTTAGAATACCTTATTTAATCATTTGATCAACCACTGGGGCAACTCCTGCTTTTACGTCAGGACTCAATCTTTATTGGGGTGTGTTTGGATATATCGCTCCTTCTTTTGCCACAATTTTGATTGGGTCTACCTACGCCATTAGACCAATTTGTTTCCCTGTAAAATCCCACACATCTGACATCACGGTGGTTCTCAATTTATCAGGCAAATCATTTTCATTAAGAAGTGAATACATCTCATCCACTTCCGTTCCCTGTTTTGCTAGCATCATCTTAAAAGTATAATCTTCATCAGGTGTATGGATAGCAACACTATCAGGCATACAGAAGATGGTGCAATTCATTTTGCACAACAAGTTTCTTCCTAGCAAATTTACTGGACTTGAATCACATACCACAAATCGATGCATGTCTCTGAAATTACCAATATTCACTTCTGTTGGTTTTGTGATTAGTGTTCTTTTGTGCTTGTTTGAGACTCCTACAACTTGGATAGTTTATCCCGAGAGGGGTAGGTTTGGAATTCCTGCTGCTCTCACAGTAGACAGGTAGCACCAGTATCTACTAGAAAAGTGATGTTGTTTCCTTCAACCTTTCCATCAACAAATGGACCTGACTAATCTACGCAATCTTCCTCCCCCCTCAGGCACCGTCATTGGGACATTGCCAACTCACTTTCATCACTCTGCATCCAATATTGTTGAATTTTCTGTGTATTAGTACCACTTTTTCCACACGCTCCGGTGTTCACACTGTACCTGAGCGTTCATATTGTTGGGCATAGGGGCTTGTGGCTCCTGCAACTGAGGAGTAACTACCTGTTGTTGATTCACAACCACCCCATTCTGCATCTGTGGATTTAAAATTTGATTTACCCAATTATTCTGTTGAATATTTCTACACTCGTTCTTCCAATGTCCAATTTTTCAGCACCCATGACAAGGATATTTCTTTTTCGCTCCTTCTCTACTCATTCGTCCTTTTCCCTTTCCTCCAGTCGACACTTGACTATTCTGATTCTGTCCATTTGTCTAGTTATCGTTCTGAGAACCAGAAGTTGCTTCTTGGCGTTCTGCTATCTTCACTTGTGCCCACATCATTTTCTCTTTTAACTTTTTATGCTTTGGATCAATGTCGTCACTGCAGTATTTTGCGTACTTCAGAATATCATTGATCAGCTTACTTTGCCAGCAAAACATATGTTGCTGAATCATCTGACTAATTTCTGACCTCAATCCATACACAAACCTATATATAAAATGTCCCATATCTTTATCACCAATATTTTCAAATCCGCTATAATGCTTAAACATCTGCAGTAACCTTTCATAGTATGGATGTACCGACTCTTTAGATTCTTGAGTTGTTCTGTCTATTTAAACCCAATCTGTTTCTTTAGGGGGAATTAGGGGGAATTTTCCCTTTCAGAAAAGTAATCACTTGATAATATTTCTTCATCACCTCTTCTGAAGGTGCACCTGTTTTTGCGTCTCTAGGATATTCTTCAGTGGCCAATCAACTGTAATTTTACATTCTGTCCACAAGTCAGCTGGTACCACTATGTCAAACAAGCCATCCACATCTTTTAACAAAACCTTTGAAACCTTTACAAATCTCTCTACCTGCTTGTACCATTCAATTAGTTTTTCTCTCAATCTTGGGAAGTCATTCGTAAAGGACAAAATATTCTGTGTATTCCATGGAACATGAAAATATCCACCACCAGGAACTTCTTTCATCGGATACATCCTTTCATCCTTTTCTACTTCTTTCAACGGAAATGCAGATGCTTCTTTTGTTGCGGCTTCATCCCACTTTTTTGTCCCTCTGCTTCTCCATCGATCTACATCTCCCCATTTCTTTAAAATGTGCATTAATTCCTTTATTTGTAATCTCCTTCCTGACACTTTCAAACTCTCCAAATCTTTCTCAGTAAATTCTGATCTATAAGGTTTCTGTAATATTTTTGATTTCTCCACATCTATTCCAAATTCTAAAGCAGTTTCCACTATCTTCTCATGCAGATTCTTTGTTCTCCAGGTTATACTTTTACACAAAACAACAATTCTTCATCTCCATATGAACCTTATCTGTCTAAACGTATTGTACCAATAATCATTTCCTCCAAGTCCACTCTCAACTTACTTACATCTAGAGTTTTCGATTGAAGTTTCTTTGTCTCTAATCCTTTTGCCCATTCTTCTAGATCTTCAGGTGAAAATCCAGTAGAATTTCCTGTCACTGTGGTAACAGCTGTTACTTTTCTCCTTGTATCGCTAGGTGTAATTCTTTTTGGGGTCTCAGTCACAAGATTTGGTAGATCTAATAAGGAAACATTCGAATCGCTTTCGCTAGGTTGATTTTCTAACATCACTATTTGTTTTCTCACATTATTCTGTGTAACTCATATTTTGTGGCTTTGATGTACCATGTTTGTCACCCTACAATGGAATAACAGGACCAATAGTTACTGGTACTGTCAATGCTTCAGCATTCAAACCTAACTGATTTATTTTCTGAATTATCTCTTCTTTTGTTTTATTCAATACATCCCTTGCCTTTTATTGTGATGCCCTGATAACTGTTTGGTAATATAGAACTTGTGGAACTAATGGAGTTCCCATCATAGGGGCACTTGGAGTCGTATCTGTAACACTTTCTTGATAAGGCAGAAGTCTCTTGACTAGGATATCTTCCAAGAACTCATCATCTGATTCATCACACCCCATTCCTGCCATACCTAGGTGTTTCGTTTTTTCTTTACATTTGCTCCCTTCTTGATTCTCAGCCATCAAAACCGGATACAAACACTCCATTACTACAGTCCTTCTCCACCTTTTCATTTGATCTCCTCAAGTGTCATATGGGTATCTAGGTAAAAATCCTCTATTAATTCTGCCTCCTCTGTATTTCTCTCGCTCAAATGCCTCGACTTCCCACTCTTCCAAAGCCTCATACTGTTTTAACCTAGAATTTCGTTCTAATTCATCCTATTTCTCAAATTCTGAAGAATTCTTACATTAAATGTACCATGTTCAGGGAAAGCTAAAACAGCATAATCTTTTGTGTACTCTACCCAATTTTCTAACCATACACACATATGATATCCACTTTACATCATATAAGAAGCTGGTGTATTAGGAGGTGTCATAAGAATTCCCACCCTAGTTATTATGCACATTTCCTTCCTAAAGAAATTCTTGATCTTATTAATCAACTTCATTCTCCCGTTCTTGTGACTTATTTAATCCAGTTGATAAAATCCGAAAAACTCTTCCGTGTTTTCCCTAAGCCTGTTAGTTAACACTCGTCCAATGCCAGCGCGACTCACACCAACAGTCCAATCAAATCTCACTTCGTCTCTTTCACATAACCAATACTAACACATCTTTTGTCTATTGACCAATCAAGGCTTAAAACACACTTACTTGTCTGCCCAATGCCAGAGCGGCTGTTTGTGATGTCAGTATTGCTCCTACTACTGACCCTTCCCTTACTATCTGGGCATTTCACACACCCGCTATTTCAACCAATACCAGCGCGGCTCTCTGTGACGTCAGTATGACTCCTGCTACTGACCCTCCCTTCTTAAGGTAATACGAAAATGCATTTTCTTAACTTTTCTTTAAAAACTTCTGTCAGTAACAACGTAAAAACAGAGCTACTCTGTCTGCTCCACTAAACTAAAGATAGTTTCTTCACTTGCTTCAAAGAGAAAATTCTTCCTTTCACTACGAGTAAAAAAAATAAAAAACCCTGTTTAGTCTTCACTTAAGCTCGGGGAGGACCTGTTACTCCTCTAGGGATACTCCTTCTTTGGGTAAGGCCAAAGTTACACAGGCGGGCCCTCTACTGTCATTCACACTCTACTCAATATAGTATATAATAGTCCCTAAAATAACACCTACACCGTGCGGAGCTTTTAGGTATTATGACAACAGACGAGTAACCTTCTGCAGTGTGATTTCATTACCACACTCTTCTAAATTCCGTTCCCGGGGTTCCCAGGTATCGCTGTACCTGTACTTTCCAGACAACATAGAACGCGATACTAACTCTTGGTGTTCAACATATAGTTAATATTCAGAAAAATATTATTCAATAATCACCAAACTTATCAATTATAATCATCGCTCTGCTACCAGAAAAACTGATCCAGCGGAAAGCCAGGCACAAACATCTCATAAAACAACTGGAAATTTCAATGGGCCCATATTCAACAATCAGATCTCCTGGCTGTTTCGCTGGGGGTCAAGTTTTGTAATTCTCTCTGATCTTGATTAGTTAACTCACTTGAGATTCAATATTACCCCTAAAATTTCTTCAATGTCTAACTAATCTGCACAGATCAACACTTTGGTCAATGGACCATGAGTTGAGTAGTTGATGGTGATATGATCAAATTAACTAATCTAAATCTAAAGATGTTAGTGGAATAAATCACAGACTCTGGGTAAGAGTTAATAACTTTATCCAAATTTCAATCATGAACGCTCATTAATACAAATTCGCAGTGCAAACACCATTAAATTTCATGGGAGAGAAAATTCATTTAGCAATATTCATTCAATTTACAGATTCATTCAACAATCAATGAATTAGGAGTGGATAGATGAAGAGACAGAGGCATAATAAATCATACATTTGTAAAAGGTATGCAAATCTGAGACAGAATAATAATTACCTAAAGGTGATTATGGAAACCCAACTCTCTGGCCAAAAGGGCTGGTGGTGGTCTCCTGATTAAGACTCAGATGACAAAGACTATAAGACAGTATCGGGACAGGTTAATACTTACAAACTTCTCTAAGAACCCCACGCACCGGGACGCATCCCTCGCTTACACTCTCTCCCTCCTCAATATTCTTCTGGAATCTTCAATCTAATCAGGTTGTCATTCAGGTAACGAAGCTTCCCAGTCTGTTCTCTTCTTTTCAGCAGCAGCTCTTGCCCACACCTCAATCAGCATCGACGATGACTACTTCAACTCTAACTAATACCAAACCATTCCAATTATACTCTTAATTTCTGCATGTCCTACCCTCAAAAGTTACAAGTCTTGATGAAATACGATCTCTGATTGGCCAGGGCCAGGGGCAGGGGAGTTGATGTCACCTTATGCTGACATATTTCACTTCTTTAATAAACCTTTTTTTATTTTTTCATCATTATTTTATTTTTCGTGGTCAGTCAAATAGTACAATTGTACATGGCGTGCATACAACATCATTTCGAAAGCAATAGATACAGTGGATTTTATCACTTACATGCATCATGTTACCTTTGGTGTCTCTGGCTTTGCAGGTCTAATCAATGGCATATTGTAAAAAGGTAAGGAAATTGCACATCGATAACGTCATGAATCAAATGATCATGAAACATCGGTACAGCACCTGGTACATATACATATAAGTGGGTCCTACTGCCAGCCGGCAATAGGAGTAGGTGAGGAATGCATCTCCAATATCATATCGTGCCTATGAGCCAACCAGCTTGCTTAATCAGCCCTCTGCTTGCTTAGAGAGAAGATATTGCACCAGTGGTTCCCAGAAATCCCGTGGCTAGAGGATTGGGGTATGTCTTCTGCATACATGTCTAGTTGTGTTTTACAATATGACATATCCCTGATCCAATCTGCATGCTTTGGTGTCTGTTTACTGCCCCATTTCATTGCTATTCTTCTCTTGGCCAACAATAGTGCCACTGCCAGGAACCTGCGTCTACGCACCAGTTTAATTTTATAGATACCAAGGAGGC
Organism: Triturus cristatus; assembly: GCF_964204655.1. Lineage (NCBI taxonomy): Eukaryota > Metazoa > Chordata > Amphibia > Caudata > Salamandridae > Triturus > Triturus cristatus. The sequence goes on along the minus strand of NC_140583.1, from coordinate 292,494,467 downwards.
ACACCAGGGGTGCATTCGGAATGCACTCCACCAGCATTTGTGTGAGAGTGTAGGTGACATCCTGCCAATAGGGTTGGAGTTCCGTACACGCCCAAGCCATATGTAAAAAGTCTGCGTTGGAGGCATGGCATCGATCATCAGCTCTTAGTTCGTATTCATGCAATTTTGTGGGTGTGTAGTATACCTGATGTATAAACTTAAAGTGAATAATTTTCAGATTGCAATTAGAAGTGAGCAGCTGTAATTGCATACATCCAAAATCCCTGTCCTCTTTAGCAATAGTCGTACCCAGTGTTGTCTCCCACCTGACTAGAGGTGTAACCGCTGTACTCAACTGTTCATGTTGTGACGTATTGTATAATTTAGTGACTAGGCTGTGTTGTGTGGTAGATGTCAGGAGAGTCTGCAGCGCGTTAAGCGACGGTGGTTCAGCCATAAAGGATGGATACAAGTTTTTGATCGCCATGCGTAAGCGCAGATATGCGAAAACTTTTAAGGGGGTACGACATGTGCTTAAGGCCGCAGCGGCCTGCGATATGTATTCCTTGTTCGGGAAAACATCACACATGGTACGGAGACCCACCTCATGTAGTTCCTGCACCATTTTCCGCTCCTGTGTCAACGTGAGTTGTGGGTGGTGTCGGAGGGGAAGTGCCGGCGCATATAACGGAAGTTTGTGTGCACGCTTCGCTGGTGTGTACCAGGCCTTTGAGGTGCAAACCACTGGGTGTTTCTCCAGTTTGGAGGCATACTGTCTGGGCAAAGATATAAATGAATGAAGGGGGGTGGGGTGCACACTTTTGTGCTCCAGCGCAATATGCAGCACATGACCGTGTGGCTGTAGCCAATAGTGTGCATGTTGTGCCTGAGCGCAATAATAGTATAGTTGCAGATCGGGGCGCTGAAGCCGCCTTGGATGTACTTCTTTAATAAACCTTATTGTCTGACAAACCCTTCCCCTTTGGCTCATTCATTATTTTGTTTTATTTCCTTTTCACATCCATGTAATGTTTCAATTATGAAATGCATTTGAATACAGTTCTACATTCTAGAGGATGGTTCACACGTTGGCTTGTCCTTGGCTCTTGGCAGCTCATCAGCAACATGGTCAACAGGTCAGATCGTGACTTCACGGCACATGCGTGGTTTTGCCTCCATCTCGCAGCCATCTTATTTTCATTAGATGTACCAATAGGCTCAAATGTACTCTATTAATAAAGGAATCATATACCAATGTTAATTTATCAAATAAATGATTTTCACTGTTCACCACCCACTTCTACTCTAACCCATGTTATTTTCTTCTTTGTTAAGCAAAAGCATTAGCAACAACAGCTCTCTTTAAATTCAGGCAAGCATATGCCAGGCATGCGGTACCTCAAGACTCAATGTTAGTAATTTCTGCGCATGCGTGAGAATTATCCCTCTCAAAACGGGTTCGTCACATTACTATTTACGTAATTCTAATTCGCACATGCGCAAAATCATTTTCCAGTTTAAAGTGGTAGTTGCCTTTACGTTCTATTTTCAATAATTAAGCATGCATAAAGCTCTGATTCCCACATGTAAATGTTGTGCGTGTATTTTAATATAGTTCTCTTCGCTTATTTTCAATATTAGTACTGTTAATGAGGGAATGCTCCGAGCAAGTTTCATTTTCTTGAATCCTTGCTCCATCAGTAGGAGAGGTGGAGATGGACAGTGGTAGGATGGATGTAACAAGAAGTAATGGTGTCGTTTTGACTATGATGTTCATCGTGGCGGGAGAGCAAGGAAACCTCCTGCTTATTTGGCTGATTTCAAATTGGGGTAGCTTTCCCGGCTTGTTCTTTAGCTCAGGCTTAGGGGTATAGGTTTTAGTTTGTGTTGTGATTTTATGGGGGAAAGATGTGTGGTATTGTGCATCGTGTTGGGTCTGTGTGGAACCGTGGAGGGATGGAATGTGTGGACGAAGTAGAGTGTGGATGCTTGGAAATTCTAGGAAGGCAGTTGGTGGGACGTTGATGGGGACCCTGTTGCTGCTGGTGCCGCTCTTTTTCTTATTTATGTATTACTCAATGAAAAGTGCATGAAATACTTACCGGAGCGGACTTTCCTTCTTCACAGAAGGTCACCTGGAGAAGACAAACAAAACAGAAGAGCAGTAACATTTTGCATTTTGTATCACCAATAATGCCCCCCCGCACCCACCAGTGAGATATACAAAGCTTCTACACAACTTGAAGACTATACAGAGACAGAATTATAGCAATTACATAAACTCTTAGAGCTGTGTGTATCAGCGCTGGTTATAGACACACACCATTGCAAGACCACTCGATGCACAATAAATCAGAGAAGACAGATGTGCTTGAAGCCAGATGAGACTAAATCGGGCAGTTGAAGAGATTGCTTCTTCCAATGGGAAGAAACATCAGCTGTGTGCATCAGAGCATGAAAGATGCAGCCAAAAAGGAAACAGGCCCTATCCAATATGGCCATCTTGCACATCAAGCAATGAGTGGTACACGCTCTCCTGAGGTGTGCACCACGTACTGCGTTTTGCACATAGAGATCAGGCAACTCCTGCGCGAGAAAAACCAATCTTATAGCTGTCATGAAAGACACATGCGTGAGTCTCCTCAGGTGCAGCTCGAGACAAAAATTAAATAACTGGGCTCTGTGCGAGTCTTTCCTGCACGCGAGTCTCCACAGGTGCAGCTTATAGCAAATTTAAATACCTTGGCTCCGCTGGGGTCCACAATTTGGATGGCTGACCAAGAACACTTCTCATCAGAAGGAAGTGTGCTGTAACCGCTACCGCCGTTGACTTTGCAATTACCCTCCATCTTTGTAGTAGAAAAATTTAGAGAAAAATCCTCTGGTGAGTCTCAGGAATAGAGCAGGACAATATCTACAGCTGAGGGTAAGATACACCAGTTTCTTGTACTTGAGGTGAGTCAACCGTTGTGAATTTTGCCGAGAATGTTGCTGAATGGTGTTGAGGTTTCTTTAGTACTGATTAACTCACCCTTCGCGTATATTACATGAGTATGTAGTGCTGTGCAGTGTTAATGTGTTGTATGCACGTGCAGTTTTCGCTTGTCGCCAAAATGAGGTATTGTTGCTTCCTTAAATCAGGGTTCAAAGCTCGGGATAAGATCCTGGAAAAGGTTTTATTGTATAATCCTTAGAAGAGACCCCATCCACCAAGTGGCTCCAACAATTTGCTACTCTTCAATCACAAACATTCCACCCTGGCAACAGTTACATTCTAAATGCCTATATCATCCCCTAGCAACTTAGATACCCAACACAGACACATACATAAGAAAACCACATAGTTCTCTAGTTCGAATCACCTAGTGTTGTCCTTGACTAGATCAGTTACTTATAAGGCAGCAAGGCTGCTTCAATTTACCTTCTACAATTACAACTGTATAAGTAATATACTTCAGTACATGTGAAAGAATTTACACAGTCTACCCAACCTCTGTAAACTGCTACAGCAGCAGAGGTACTGTGCGTCTGAAGCAACGTCTGGGTAGTTTCATAGACCATGTATACCCTGCTAACCCTTTTTGAACGGATGCAACGCAGGTTGCAGGTGTGGCACCATGTTACCAATAACTTACTGGTTAAGGGATAGCAAAGTATGAAACGTTATATAAAAATCAATGTTGGGATGGAAATATTCCTTGCTTGGTGACAGATGTACATCCCTTCCCTCAATGTCCCAGCTGCAATGATGTCTGCATTTCTGGGGATCATGGTCATGCACCATGACATCAGCCTTTTTCATGGACTGCAGTCTTGTTGGACTGGGGGGGGGACCGAAAGTATTACCCTGATAGTAGTGAAAGGCTACTTACTGCCTTTGCCAGGAGTTGAGTATCACAAGCGTGGTGGTTGCAGCATACTGTATAGTGATCAGAAGTAGTGAATAGGCCTTTTTACCTGTGTCACTGGAGTGGGGCATATAGACTCGCGTGTGTAAAGTTCTGCTGCTGTGTATTTACCTCACCCTTGGTGTATATTAAATAAGTATGTAGTGCTGTGCAGTGTGAATGTGTTGTATGCATATGAGGGGTATATGTGTGCCTGTGAATGATACAATACTTGGAAGATTCTGGTTTAAAATTTTGGGAGTCCCAGGGCTGACTGGAGGATCATGAGGAGGTAGAGGAATCCACCACCCGAGACATGTCATGTGATGTGGATGGGCACACTGGAGCAGAGAAGAGGGCCTACAGTGCACTTCAAAAGGTGGTCTTTGATCTAGAGAATGGTTACTGGAACGGGGGTCTGTGCAGATCTCAGGAAAGAGATGGAGCAGATAAGAAAATCATAAAAAGTAGGGCTTGGGCCCCTGTGGTAACCTTTTGATGCACATATCACTGTGGCTGACATCCAGATGTGAACCTCTAGTCACTCCTGTGGCCTGTGTTGTGGAGCTGTCAGGCTGATTTCTGGAGGCAAGGCTGAGGAGTGAGCACTTCAAAAGGAAGCAGACTCCCTGCAAGACTCCGACCCTAAATCACATTTGGTTTCTTGAAATGGGCAATAAGAAGAGGAGCTGGCTCCATGAAGCCTTGGGCTGCTCAACCTGTGATACCACTGAGAGTCAAGTGCTGAAGGGATACTTAGACCAGTTGCTTAGGGCCTATAGAAGGTTGGACCCAAGGACATCGGAAGTAAAGGCCTTAACTGCCATGGCTGGGCCCAGTAGCTCCTACGTGCTCCGTAGGCCACTGAAATGGGTTCTGACAAAACTTTATTAGGTGAAAGCGATGTGGGGAATGTGTTTGACAGCATGGAGAGACCTAGAATATTTCTATGAAAGGTGTGATTAACAAAACATCAGTTATCAGTATTAGGAGCACTACATTAACTGCAAAAGTTAGGGACTAAGTGATTTAGGTACTTCATCAACAGTTAGATTTCTTTATAAAACAGCATTTTTCTTTTTTTCTTTAACTAGATCAAGATCAGGAATCAAACTCTGTATCTCCGTCTTGGGCACATAAGCCCAGTTGTTGGCCCATATGTTCTGTGGAAGCTATTTGCGATTCTCTTTTTTTGGTACAGAAAGCTAGGTCTCAGGCCCCCAGTCATGCTAGGAAAGCCTTTTTTCAGTCAGTTCTTAGAAATCATACACTTAGCAAGCTGAAGAGCCAACCATAGTAACATCTTGAGTAGTCATCCAATTTGGAAAATTATGTGGATCCCAAGGCTCAAAGTTATTTGATTTATTATCCAGTATCAATGTTAGAGACTATTGGGCCGTTCCATATTAGATGGTGGTGTCAGCAATGTGTACTAATAAATTACCAAAGGGCCAATTGGATAGACCAAGGCCAGGTCAGTCACAAAGAAGGATAACCAAAAGGAAAAAAAGAAACGTAAACAAGATGAGATTCAAAGTCCAAACCATTAAGGTTTATTTAAAATTAAGAATCATTTCAGAAAACAAAAAGGTAATTAGTAAGTTGAAATCTGCATCAATATCATAAGTCAAGAGGAAAAGTCTATTTATAGGATCAGTAAGAGGGTTGACATAAAGACTGTCTTTACGGAAACAAGCAAACATTCTGGCCCACATCCCAGTAAAGGCACTTCTATAGCTCTTCAAACAGTGAAAGTCACACTCAAGACATGGTGTGAAATGAGTTTATAACTACATCCAATAGATTTTCATAAGCACATGATACATTTACTTCATCATTTAAAAAAAAAAAAAAGTAACTCTGTTTTTATTGACTTTTTAGGTTACATGTACATGAAAGGCAATGTACTCTTATTACTATCCATGCATGAGATCACGTATCAATAATGGAAACATATTTCTGGTACATGAAGTTTGAGCATTTCAAGTGTCCATGGGGCGCCTGTTGCACCAGAATGCATGCAAGTCCAGTAATCGGCTCATTTAATGAAAATTACAGGTTGCAGTTCAGTGATAGCATAGTCCCATTAGTCCAACACATAAAGTCTTTCAAATGAATCAGTGCGGACTTCTGAACAGATGTCGAGTAATTAAAACAGTCAAAACCCAACAACCTCAACATAGACCGGTGCTGGTGCAGGTATCCCCACCACCCCTCTCTGTCCCCCCCCCTCCCCGCTTCACATTATAGCAGTCAGGCTGTTACTCCCCAACAGTGGCGCCAGCTGCGTTCACCCTTGGTATCTGTTCAAATATTCATATTCATGGAACACTACAGCCACACATGGGCGCTACCTACCCTGGGTCTGGATCCCTCCCCTCGGGTTGTTCCCCCGAGCATTCCTCCTCAGTTCGCTGAAGTGTCTGGAAAAATCCCTCCCATTGAGCAGCTATGGGCTCCTCCCTCAATCCCAGTGTCTCTTCCCGGCGGATGGCAGTTCCCTCTGCTCTAGCCCACGCGGAGAGCGAGTGCATCCATGCCTGTGTATGAGGCGGGTCTTGCGCTTTCCACCTCTTGGTCAGAAGTTGCTTAGCGACCACTAGCCCCAGATCAAGAAACTGGGATGTTACTTTGGTGGCCGGGGTTCTGCGGAAGTGGTGCAGCAGGTAAACAGTCCAGTCAAAGGGTATTTCGCGACCTGTGCTGACGCGCAGTAACTCGCTGATTGTGTGCCAGTATGCATCTAATCTACGGCAACTCCACAGCATGTGGACTAGACCAGCCCCGGGTTCGGCGCATCTAGGGCACACTGCATCTGTGCGGTGGAAGTACCTATTGATCGCCTCGGGTGTGAGGTATGCCCTATGCACAATGAACAACTGTATTTGTCGGAACCTCATATTTCTGGGTATGCGTACTGGGCTCTTCAATACCCGTTCCCACTCCTTGTCCTCTAGTTGTCTCCCCAGGTCTAGTTCCCATTTGCGCCGAAGAGGTTCTAGGGTGATCGCCGAGTGTGTGCGTAGTGATGCCGCGAACCATCGGATTAGACGCCTACCTCGCCCCATAACGTGAAAATACTGTATGGTAAGGTGCTGGCTGGGTTCTGTGGACATGTCCCCCCATAATTAGTGAGCGTTGTGTTAAGAATTGCCCCGGTGGTAATCCCCCATCTTCGACCAGGGAGTCATACGGGATAAGCGCGTCGTCGCGATCTAGGTCTCCCAGGGTCTGAATGTCCGCGTCCCGCCAGCGTGTGAGTGCGAGAGAGGTGAGTGCCCCTGTCCCGCTAGGGGAGCCTTCCAGTGCTATTGCCAGTGCATAGGGGACCAAGGCTCTGGTTAGGAACAGGCCCCTACGATAGCATCTATATGGCACTGCCAGAAGGAGCGGAGTCGGCGTCGCAGACTTGGTGGCTGGGTGGAAGAGCGCGAGTATCTGTTCTAGGGAACGTGGGGGTAGTATAGATGCGGTATCTTCCCGACCCTTATCCGCAAGCCAGTGGGCTATCCACTGCAGCTGAGCAGCTAAATAGTAGTGCTCAAAGCAAGGCGCGACCAGCCCCCCTGGTCCGTGGGGAGATAGCGCTTCGCTAGTGACATCCTGTGACGACTGTTCCCCCAGATTAGGTCTCTAAGTAGTTGAGATAGTTTGTCAAAGGCGTCCGCGGGGACATATAAGGGCAAGTTAGCAAAATAATACAGTAACCAGGGGAGAATCACCATTTTAGAAAGCGCTACTCTGCCAGTGACCGTTAGCGGCAATGTGCTCCAGAAGCGCACTTGCGACTTGATGGCCGTGAATGCCCTGCCCAGATTACCATCAAAAAGGTCTGCCGGCTGACGGTATATCTGGAGTCCCAAGTATCGGAATGTGTCTCCTCTCCACTCTACCCTCATACCATTAAGGATGTATCCCGGATCTTGTCTCCACTCTCCGAACGCATAAAGACAGGACTTGCTGGCGTTCACACAGAGACCCGAAATGGCGGCAAAGTCTTGTAAAGTGCGGGCCAACTGGACTGGAATATCGTCTGTCTCTCACGTATACCATCAGGTCGTCGGCATATAACGACACTTGGTGTACTGCATCTCTTAGAGGTATGCCATCTCCCAATGTTGCGCGCAAGGCCGCCGCCAGGGGCTCGATCGCCAAGGCGAACAGGAGTGGCGAGAGTGGGCACCCCTGCCTGGTACCCCTGCATATTAGTATGGCGCCAGACATGTAGGGACACAGCCGCACCCGAACCGTGGGGTTCTTGTATAAGAGGCCCACCATTTACAGAAATCCCAGTCCCAGATCGTAGCGCATCAACAATGCCAACAGGTAACGCCACTCCAGGCAATCAAATGCCTTTTCCAGGTCCAACATTAGGCAACCTGCTCTTGGCCACTCCTGTATACTGTCTGTGGCTACTCTGAAAAACCTCCGCAGGTTCAGCGATGTGCTTCGCTTGGGCATGAATCCATTTTGATCCCTGTGGACCAGGTTGGAAACCACGGGTGCCAAACGCTGCGCTAGCACCTTGGCACGGATCTTGTAATCTACGTTAAGGAGCGCTAACGGCCTATAAGATCCCAAGTCTGTGGGGTCTCAGTCTTGTTTGAGCAGAGATACCAGGTACGCCTCGCGCATCGAGGGGGGTAACATGCCGTTCTCCAACGCCGTGACGTAAAGCGTATGTAAGTGCGGCACGAGATGTTCCCGGTATGCCTTGTAGAATTCGGTGGGTAGGCCATCCGGACCCGGTGTTTTCCCAGATGCCATTGATGAGATCGCGTCCCCTATCTCCTCCAGGGTGAGGGGACAATTGAGTGCCTCCTGATGTATTTCGGAGGCTGTGGGTAACTGGGCCTGCTCGAAGAACCTCTCCAGGTCTTGGCCTGAGCAACAGACTCTTGATTTATACAGTTGTGTATAATGATCTACCATGACCCTGTGAACCTCTCGTTGTGTATGCACTAGGACTCTCTCCGGTGTGCACATAGCTGCAATGGGAGCGCGGTTAATAGCCAGGCGAGCAGGCGGCCTGCCCTATCCGCAGTGGCGTGTGTGCGGGCTGTGTGAGCCGCGTAGTTATAACATCTCAAGCGCTCCAGGAGTTCTGCATGCTGTGTCCTAAGGTCCTCCAAACCGTTCGAGTGCCTGCCTCCTCCTTCCCCCTCGTGTTCATATTGACAATTGGGATTCAAGGCGGGTGAATTATTGTGCTAGCTGCTTCCGTATGTTCCACGTGGCTCCTAAGCGGTGGTCCCTAAGTGTTGTTTTGAGGGCATCCCATTCCACTAGCGCAATATTTGCTGTGCCTTCGTTGAGATCTAAATATGTAAGGATAGCTGTCCCTAATGAGGAGCGGAATTCAGAGTCTTCCAGCGCAGTGGGTTGGAGACGCCATGTGGGTATAGGAGGCCGATCAGCGTCCCAGCAGAGCTGGAACCACAGGGGGTTATGATCAGTGTGTGTCCGCCCCAAATATTCCGACTTCACGACCAGTGGCAGCAAGGACTGGGACCCCACCAGCCTATCTAGCCGCACATGTAGGTCATGCATCGCCGAGTAAATACGTTCAGTGGGGTGGATCATCCGCCACATGTCCAGCATTGACCAGTGCGAGAGCCAGTCTGTGAGCGTCTGCGCATTAGAGACGGCTGATGTTTTATGTAGAGGGGGGAAGGATCAATCTAAGTGCACGTCAAGCACTGAATTGAAGTCCCCTCCCAGCAACCAGGGTAGCCCAGCGTAAGGGGTCAGTGCCAGCGACAGCTGTGTTAGGAATGGTACCTGGTCAACATTTGGAGCATAGAGCGAAGCCAACAATAGGGGTTGCCTATTGAGTGTTCCATGTACTAGAGTGTACCTGCCTTCAGGGTCTATTACCACACCTGTGCTCGCGAACGGAACGCCTGCTCTCACCCAGACGAGTGTGCCCCTAGCATGAGCCGAATACACCGTTCCATACACCTGCCCTCTCCAACGCTTGCGCAGTCTTTCTAATTCCGGCCGTGTCATGTGCGTTTCTTGTAATAGGGCGATTCCGACCGAGTGTCTTTGGAGGTAGGCAAATATGGAGTATCGCCGTGTGCATGCCTCGTATGTTCCACGTGAGTGTGTTAACTCGCACCATTGCTAGAGTGGATGGTCATCTGGGAAGCTAGGGGTGGGGTATGACTTAGTGAGCGTGGAACTTGGTTAAGCGTGAGTGCACCGGTCTGAGGTAAAAATAACAAGGTATAAACTGTGAACAACATAACGTCCAGGGCGAACTTTGCGTGTTTGTCCATCCAAACTTCTGTGACCTTGCATAGGTAGAACTAGTCCAGTGTGTGACCTGGCGGGATGTGTGTGCAAGTAACAGTCTACCGTGGCTGTCCCCTCCTTACAGTATGTGTGTGGTGTGCCACTGAGAAGTGTCGCCAGTTTAGCCTGTGGAGCTAGTAAGGCTCAGGTGCACATTTAGGGACCGTTGCGTGCAAACCAGCTGTCCGCGGGGGGACCCGGGAGATGCCTGGCTATTAGCTGGGTGGATCCCTGGCAACGCCTAACGGGCATGTTGAGTCGATAACACTGCTGACCCGTCCCCGCCACCCACAGATCAGGAACAGATCCATATTAACAAACAGTGGGCTACTTGCGTGAGTGTTCCACCGCATAGTTCAGCATAATTGTATTCTCAGCCCAGGATACCGTTAGCAGTCTGCGGGGTGACCTCCGGCAGGCAGAGGTCATCAGAAATTTCAGTTGACGGTGACGATGAGCCGCTCACCACCACCGTGTGTTGCGCGTAGGATTCCAGGCGATCGTTGGTATTCAGGGTGCCAAGTGTTGTGCCTGCTTCTAGTATGGTTTGATGCTCCATTTGCTTTTTCTCCGGGCTTGGGGCTACTGTTCTTGGTGGTTTCCCGCGTGATGCCTTTCGCCGTCCGCGCTGTCTGTCTCTCTTGTCTGGTGAGGTGTCGTCTTCTGGATCAGTCGACCTCGTTCCCGTCCACAGCCCCGACTCTTCAAGCCAGTCCCATGCCTCCGCTGGTGAGTCAAAGAAGTGAGTTTTACTCTTCTCAACCACTCGCAGCCTGGAAGGAAATAGTAGCGAGTATGGTAACTCTAGTTCCCTGAGCTGGCGTTTCACCGCTATGTAGTTATTTCTGCGGCGTTGCACAAGAGCAGTGTAGTCAGGGAAGAACATGACATGGCTGCCACCCACGGTGAGGTCGTCCAACTTCCGGACCTCTCGTAGCACCACATCCCTGTCTCTAGTTGAGGAGTTTGAACAGGAATGGGCGTGGTCGGGCACCCGGCTTAGGTTTCTGTGTTGGCACCCTATGAGCTGTTTCCACTGCAAACTGTGTCGACAGTGTTCCCTGTGGCATAAGCTCGCGCAGCCAGTTCTCAATATACTGTTCTGGGTTCCGACCCTCCTCTCCTTCTGGCAATCCCACAGCGCGAATATTGTTGCGACGAGAACGCCCTTCCGCGTCCTCCACACTGTCCTCCAGGGCATGTATGGGATCCATCATGTCTTGCAGTGCAGCAGCGTGACTGTGAGTGACTGGCTGTTGTTCCTTGAGCGTTTGCCCTAGGGTGGTGAATTTGTTAGCTAATTTGCGGTGGTGCGCATGCAGGAGCGTGAAGTCCGCGGTAACTTTATCAATTCGGTTTTCCAGGGATGTCCTGGTATGCTCTAAGGCGGCCCCTATTTTCTCCACTGCTGCAAGGACAGAGTCCATTTTGGCCGCCAGCGCTGTGGGCGTCGGCTCCGCCTCACTCCCATCTCTCAAGTGTGAAGGATCTAGATTGCCTGCACGCAGCGGTCCTTGCTGCATCCTGGTGCGCATACGGCCCATCACTAGCTGTTGTGCCGTGGGCATTCGCAGCCAGCATCCGGCGGGGCGGGTGCTTATACGGTACAACTGCGTCAGCAGCTCAGGATAGAGGTCGATTGTCTCAAGGGCGTGCGTTTCTCAAATGATGTGTTCAGGCTGAGGCATTAAGCACGACCCCAGTATAGTGGGCGTCTGGTGCACCGGAGTCGTGTCTGCTTTGCGGACTGGTCCTCCCACCAGCGGCGGTCAGCAGCGTCTCCCCGTAGCCGGCCCCTTCTCGCGGAGGCCCTCCACAGAACGCGGCTTATTTCAGCCGGCAGGTGTGGGCTCCTCCAGAGCGATGGCCGTGCCTCTCCCCACTGAGTTGTCTAGTGGTTCTATTACTATGCGTTTGGGGACTGGCGGCGGTTGTGAACCGTGAGGAGGTGTTGTGTATAGGCCAACAGCGAGTCTGTATGTTCCCAATCCGAGGGTAGGGTACGCGTCGTAGGTCTCACACAAAGGGTAGTGTTTCACCTTGTGTAACCGCTCGTCCACAGAGCTGGTGCACTCCGTGGCTGTTTATTACCGGCGGATCAGCAGCAACCAGGGTAGGCCCGTGGGCGCAGAGCGGGGGCGGGAAGTCAGTGCAGCTATCTCAGGCACCCCCGCTGCAGGCCAACTGCCTGTGCTACGCAGATTGCAAGTTGCAGCTCCTCTGTGAGTGGTTTCCCAGCGGCTCTCTCTCCGTCATAGTGCCCCCCTGCTCTCCTCTGCAGCGCTCAGCCGGCACCTGGGAAACGCGGCCTGTGCGTCGGTGCTGTCAAGGCCGCACCGCGTAGGCCTCAGAGCGCGCCTCTCACCATATGTGTCGATGAAGCAGATTCCGCCAGGCACCACTTCCCCAGCGCAAGTCCAATGTCTGAAACAGTTCCTCTGGAGGCTCTGCATGCTGCGGGTGCCCCGGCGTGCTGTCCGCGGGCCTCTACCCTTCGTCCGCTACTGCTGGCTCTCAACACTTCGCTCCCTGGGGAGTCCTTGGGACAGGGCGGCACCAGCGTGGGCTACGTCACCTCCCGCCGGGCGGGCCCGCCAGAGCACCACAGCCCAAGTCTGCACCACAGGGGTAGCCACTCTCCCCCTACGCTCCTCACCAGGTAAACCGCCACACTGTACGGATCCGCAGCAGCCCGTGGGCCTCGCAGCACCGCACTCTAGTGTCACAGGCGGCCCCGCCGGACGATGCACCTCTTGTGGCAGCGAAGCGGCCGCGGCCGCTTCACACACAGGGGCTGGAGTCACGGGAGAAGCCGGTCGCGCCCCTCTCTCCGGCGGGCCGGTGTCACCACGGCAATCTCAGTGCAGGCGTCCGCCGTCCGCTGAGAGTCCCCGCCGCTCGGCCTCACCACGCGGGAGCCACATCCGCCTTCTTGTCTGCAGCTACGGCCCCAGTGATGAAAACGGCTCGAAGGGATTTTCTGGCTTCGGCAGCTCGTCCACAGTCTGTCTCCACTTGTTACCAGCGTGGATGGAGCACCAAGAGGATAATATTGTCGGATTATAGGGGATATCGGCCGGAGTGTTAGGAATTCACGTCCACCGTGTTGGCTGGCTAGCCATGCCCCCGATACATTTACTTCATCATTGCCAGAGACCCCGTCCAAATGCATAATTAATGCTAACCCTTCACCAAAAAACAAAAGGAACAATAGTTTGTATGTATTAAATACAATGGCCCTTCTGAGTCATCCACAGGAACAGAAAAAGCCCTTGACTTTTACAAGAGTTAGAACACAGCCTCAGAGGAAGCCACAGAAGAATTTACATTTTGTTTCAGCACAGCACCGCAATACAGATCCCACTGAAATTATTTTTTGAAAAGAAAGGAACTGTAAAGGACAGAAACATTTACACAGACAACTTAACCATTGCACTTTTAAAAGCCACATTGTCTTCAGCTGTAAATGCAAAACGAGAAAGACCTAGTAAATTTATTTTTGCACCCAATTTAACCCCTTCGCTGCTAGGCCTTTTCCTCCCTGTGCTAAGCTTTTCTTTGGGCTATTTGGGGTAGTTCGCGCTTAGGCCCCTGTAACCTTTTGACCACATAAGGTATCCACACCAAATTTGTGTCCTTTTCTTCCAACATCATGGGGATTCTAAAGGTACCCAGGGTTTGTGGATTCCCCTGGAGGGGACCCAGAAATTATCCAAAATACAGCAACATTTTGCTGCAGATGAAAAGATCTGGTTTTTTCCCCCTGCAAATGGTATCAACAAAGGGTTTGTGGGGCTGAAATCCCCATTTTCCCAGCATTTAGGGACTGACAGACTTTTGTCAGAAAACCAACATTTTGTACACCGTTTTGGCATTTTACTGGGACATAGCACATTTTTGCTATTTTTTGTGCTTTTAACCTTCTTCCAGTTAATGGTAGTAATGGGTATGAAAGCAATAATGGATTCTGGACAGCTGTACATTTTAGAAAAGTAGACAAAATTCTGAATTCAGCAAGTGGTCATTTGTGTAGATCCTTCAATGTTTCTTTATAGAAACTAACAGTTAAATATAACTATAACTATTCTAATTATGACAGCTGTTTAAAAGCAATATACCGTTACGTCCGCTGGGCCTTTCTGGTTGTGGGGATATATAGGACTTGTAGGTTCACCAAAAACCCTACGAACCTAGAGCCAATAACTGAGCAGCGTCTTGCAATGTGTTTTTTATTATGTACCGGCTACATAGCAATTAATTTGGGAAAATATATACATGAAAAAATTGGTATGAAAGACACCTATGTATTTCTGGAATTGGAACAAAAACTAAAGTTTAGAAACAGTAGATATTTGCACATTTCCGAAATTGTGACTACCCATACTAGAATTAGAATTATAGGACATTTTTCAAAGTGACTTCTTTTTTAACCATTGTCTTTCATTTGGAAGGCAGAAATGCATCAAAAGTCAATAGGTATGAACAGTTACTCTACAATTCTGTATTACCCTGAGAGTCCCGATAAAAATGGTACCACACTTGTGTGGGTAGGCCTAGTGTCCGCGACAGGAAATGGCTCAAAACACAACATGGACACACTTTATTTTTACAGTGAAAACTGACCCTTTTGTTGCAAAGTGTCTAGCTGTAGAGTTTGAACCCTAGCTCTGCCGGCACCTAGGGAAACGTAGCAAACCTATATATTTTTTAACACTAGACACCCAGGGGAATCGTGGATGGGGTGACTTGTCTGGCTCTCACCAGGTTCTGTTACCCAGAATCCCATACAAACGTCAAACTTTGTAACAAAAAACATTTCCCACACATTTCTGTGGTGGAAAGTTCTGAAATCTGTGTGGATCCACAGGACATGCACAGTACACTCTTTTTAAACAAGGATCTCGATGGCGCGCATAAAGCTCCCACCGTCCTCGGTTACTAACGTTACGGCAATGTTTTACCGCTTACACCAGTTTGGGTGAACCATCGGATTGACGGAGCATACATGCAACGCGCTCCCACGTCTTGGAGAATATGAGAGATGGTCGATACCTATAGGAACCGTGTGAGAGACGCATAGCTATTTATTAGCCGTGCCCCTTTTTTATGGGAACTTCATTTTAAACTATGAAGAGAAAATATCAATTCATATTCCTATGGTTTTCTATTTACCGGTAACTCCTGAAGATTCAGAATTGGAGGTGCTAGACAAAAGTAAACTATAATAACGAACAGTTTCAACATCAGTGAACCCATAAACCTTATATAAGTTTTCATATTATACATGGCTACCTGATGAAGGCACAAGGCCGAAACGCGCGTAGGATTACACCCTTAGCCATGACATATGATTGTCTCTATTTGTATCTAAGTATTTTTTTAACTTAACTTAAAAGAATAATCAATTTTTAAAAGTAAAAAAGTGACATGGTTTGCACTGAATAATGTATATAGTGTACCCAAACTATTGATTCAACTGTCAAGTGATCTCATCTGATTGATTACATATGTGCACTAATTCAGATTGAAGAGTCTCTAAATCTATGAGACTAGCATTATTAGACAAACTAGTGCAACTGTGATGATAACTGGTCGGAAATGCACAGAACAATATTTGTTTTAATGTAATGCATATATCATTGCCAATTGTCTTTTTATAAAAATATAAGGAAAATATAAGAGCAAAAAAGAAAAAAAAATTATATCAAAAAATGATGAATGAATAAAATAAAAAATAAATAAAAAATGTGTTTTTGACATCAAATAATCTTTGGGTGGTTATATAATTGTTTATGGTAATTAGACAGTCCACTACTTACTATGTTTCCTATATGGCTTTTCACATATGGGGGATCCAAGCAAGCCATACCTCGCTGGACTCCCCCGGGTGTCTAGTTTTCAGAAATGTGTGGGTTTGGTAGTTTCCCAAGATGACCGCCGAGCCCAGGGCCAAAAACCCAGGTGACCCCCCTTGCAAAACAAGGTCATTTTGATGTCTCCTTAATATGTTTTGGGTCCTTGCCTGTCGTGGGTACTTGACCCACCCACGCAAGTAATGTATCTTCTCCAGTATTGGGGTGTCTTTCATAGATTCACATGCTTGAATATTCCCCGTCGTCGGAGTGGGAGTCCCACGGTAAATAAAAATAGCAATATATATAGTCATAATATACATAAATAATCACATAAATAGAGCTATGCAGGTGTAAAAACAGCAAGAATGTACCTATATGAAATCTCCATAGGGATACATGGAGAGAGAAAAAAGACATTTGTAGTCTATCTCTGTCATTATCTTGGTCCAAACTACAGCCAATCAGGCGCCAGCACCTCTCCAGAACCTTCTCCTCAGAGTTCCTGACCTCAGATTTTCTACCACACGTCGTGTGACAGGGAGTCTCCCTGAGCTCTGCTCAGTTTTTGTCTGTCAGAATGTCTTCAAGTAAGAAATCTTTGTTTAGACCTTGTTCTTCGTGTGGAAAACTGCGTTTATTCTCTGTGGACCCACACAGTAAGTGTATTTACTGTTTGTACCCAGATCATGAGGTGGCAAAATGTAAATTTTGTAGAACCTTTTCTACAAAGACTTTGAAGGACAGGGAAGGCCGTCTCTTATTGTGGCTACAGAGACTGAAAGATAAGGAGGATCCAGTTTCTGATATTGAAAGCCTTATTTCTGGCCGTTCCCAGACAGCCTGAAAGCGCAGTAGTGTGCAGGAGTTGCCATCTCCCTTCCTGAAGAAAAAGAAACTGTCTTTGGCTCTGACATCTGCCACATCTGCTGACTCACCTACTGCTTTGTCGCCTTCGAGACCTAGTTCTCAGGCTGTTGAGGCGTCTACTTCCCAGTTTTCTGGAAAAAGACTGGCCGCCTCGTCGACGATGCTTCCGACGACGAAATCTGCAGTGTCCGGCTCGTCGACGGTGACTCTGACGACGACATCAGCAGCGTGTTCGTCGACGATTGTCCCGTCGACGTTATCCTCGTCGACGGTAACCATCAGTACCACAAGGTCGGTGACTTCTATATTGCCCATTACATCGTCGTCGACGAAGAAGGAAAAGGTTCCGTCGACGATGACTTCGTCGTTGACGAAGAGTGTGAGATCGACTTCGTCGTCGATCTTGTCGACGGCTACTCCGTCGACGAAGAGGAAGAAGATTCCGACGGCGGCTCCGTCGACGACAGCTCCGTCAACGACGGCTCCGTCGACGATGAGTTTGTCGGCACAAATTTCGTCGACGAGTGTTCCGTCGACCACCGTTCCATCGACGGTAGCTCCGTCGACGAGGCCCTCTCCGAAAACGCCCTCGGTGACTACCATGCAGCCGTCGACGGCAGGTTCGTCAATAAGGATAAAAGTGAACAGACTGTCATCTGCTCAAAGGTCATTGAGGGAGCAGCTGCCTCCCGCGACTACAGCGCCGGTTTCATCTTTCGCTGTGGTTCCCTTGATGCCATTGCCACCTAGTACTGGCCTAGATAGGCAAGACGAGATTATTCCTGTAGAGGATTCGCAGCTTCCATCACCATTATTTGCGACAGATTCTGAACAGGAGTCCGAGAAAGGTTTACCTGAATCTTTTGGAACGGCGCAAAGCCCATCCGACTTAATAATTAAATGCCAGGATGACAGTAGTGAGGCTGAAGATCCAGTTTACATGCAGCAGGTCCCTGCGAAACATTCAACGGCGACTCTGCCATTGTCACTCATAGCTAATCTCCAATGCATGTTGGACGATTATAACCAACGTTTTCCTCTGTCTCCGCAACATCCTGGGGTTCCGTCAACTCCTGTGGTTTCGACAAATATAACTCCGGTGCCGATTGGAAATCCTTCACCCCTGATACCGTTAGCACCACCAAGACAGCCTTCAGCGAGGTTTTTACCTCACCATGAGTCTGTGGAGGAGGTCCCTCAAGAAAGAGAAGAGGGTGAAATCCCAGATGATGATGGTGATGTTGATAACGACGATGATGATATGGTGGAGTGGGACGATTACCAGGCACAAACACCATCCCCCTCTCCGGTAGTATCTGGTGACTCACCTCCAGTGGACATAGCGAATTTTCACCAACTAATGGAAAGGGCGGCACAACGTTTTAAACTGACAACGGAGCGCAGAGAGGAAGATTGTTTCCTTTATGATTTCAAGAGTCAACCTTCTAAACAGACGCATACTATTCCCATTGTGGAATTCATTTGGGAAGAAGGCAAGAAGTTGATGAAAACACCGAATACCTTGCCAGCACAGGTGCCTCGATTAGAAAAGAAGTATAAGGCACCACTAGGAACCCCAGCATGCCTCACGGGTCAGTCAAGACCTGAGTCCGTCATTACGCAGGCAGCACAACGTAGGGCGAAAAATCCTGCGTCTACTGTAACCGCACCACCGGATCGTGACGGACGTCGAATGGATGCCATAGGGCGTAAGTTTTCTTCAATGGCCTCTACTGTGGTTAGAGCGGCTAATGCCTTGGCCATCTTGGGTCGTTATGACCGACAAGTGTGGGCTGATATTTCAACTTTGGTTCAAGAACTGCCGGAGCCATCTAAAGGCAAAGCAATGAAGTTGCTCCAAGAGGGAGAAGCTACGTCGGCGGAAATTATTGATTGTGCAGTGGACATCGCATGCACGGGTTTCCGTCAGCTTGCTGGAGCGGCTGTTCTGCGCAGGCAGGGGTGGTTACGATCGACATCCTTTCGCCAGGAGGTGCAGTCCATGATTCTAAACATGGCTTATGACGGAGAGGCGTTATTTGGAAATCACGTCGATGAAGCGCTCCAGTCCATAAAGAAAGATACTGAGACTGCTAAATCTCTCGGAAATTTACATTTTCAAAGACAAAATTTTCGTGGTGCACGCGGACGCGGCACCTACTCAAATTTTCGAAGGGGGAATAATCAATACAGACCCTATAATCAAGGATCCAACCGCTATTCATATAGCCAGCACCAACAATCATCACGACAGCAGGCCTCCAAGTCGTATAGAGGGAAATCCTCATACAGAGGAAACGCGTCAAAAAGACAATGACTCTTACCAGACATACAAAGTTGGAGGTCGAATCTCTCTGTTCTTTTCTCAATGGTCCTCCATTACAAGGTACCGTTGGGTTTTGGACATTGTGAAAAAGGGGCACGCTTTAGAGTTCACCAAATTCCCTCCGTCCACACCACCCACCGGACCACCACCAGCTCACATCAAAGAACTTTTACATCAAGTTCGACTTCTAAGGCAAAAAGGAGCTATAGAGTTGGTACCAGTATCTCAAAGGGGAAAAGGATTTTATTCCTGGTTCTTTCTTATCACAAAGAAGAACGGAGAATGGAGGCCCATCCTCGATCTGAGGGCACTCAACAAATATCTAAAGAACCAATCCTTTCGTATGATGACGCTAGTAGAGATCTTGCGTTTACTCTCGCAGGAAGATTTCATGGCAACGATAGATCTCCAGGATGCCTATTTTCATATCCCTATATTACAACGTCATCGGAAGTTCCTGCGTTTTCGAGTGGGTCAACACGATTTCCAATTCAGAGTGTTACCGTTTGGTCTGAGCTCGGCCCCTTTTAGTGTTTACAAAGGTACTAGCTTCAGTGATAGCGTTTCTGCGACTCCAAGGAGTGCAAATATTTCCATACCTAGATGATTGTCTACTAAAATCACAGTCAAGCACTCACCTGCGACAACACACGCTTCTATGCCAGGAGGTGTTTCGCTCATTAGGTCTCTCCATAAATGCAGCAAAATCCCAACTTCATCCTTCGCAACAAAGGGACTTTCTGGGAGCCACTCTGGAAACGGTATCAGCAAAAGCGTTTCTCTCCCAGGAGCGTCTACAAAAGGTGCTACGGCTGGTGACTTTGATCAGGTCAAAAAAGTCAGTTTCTGTAAGACTGTTAAAATCATTTCTGGGGATGGCATCATCGTCCATTGCCTTGATTCCTCATTGCAGGCTAAGGACACGTCCTATCCAGGAAGCACTGGATGTTCAATGGCGTCAATTAACGGGTTCTTTCAACGACATGGTATGTGTCACAGATCAAATGAGGTCAGCACTCGAATGGTGGACAATACCAGCCAACTTAGCAGAAGGCACTTCATTTCTGTCGGTGACGCCGGACAGGACAATCACGACAGACGCCTCATTAGAGGGATGGGGCGCGCATTTAGAACATCTCTTTGTAAAAGGAAGGTGGTCAACACATCAAAGAGCTTGGCACATCAACAGGTTGGAGCTTATGGCGATTTTTCTGGCTCTAAAATCATTTCTACCCTTAATCCAAGGAGAATCAGTGCTAATACAGACAGACAACACAACCTGTATGCACTATGTAAACAAACAGGGCGAAACGAAATCCCCAAGTCTGTCTAGGTTAGCTCAATCAATTTGGGACTGGTCTCTCAATCATCGCATCATGATTACAGCAGTACATCTACCAGGAATATCCAATGTCCTAGCGGATTCCCTGAGCAGGTCCTCCTCATCGACCCACGAATGGGAATTACACCAACCAACTCTAGAGAGGATATTCCAACAATGGGGTCGTCCACGGCTGGATCTCTTTGCTACGCTGGAGAACCGAAAATGCCGAGATTATGCAAGCTGGCATCCCCACAAAGGGTCGCAGGGAAATGCCCTTTTGATGAACTGGTGCAATCTATTTGCGTACGCTTTTCCTCCAATTCCCCTCATACCTCGGGTCCTTTGGAAGATGAAGAGACAACCTTGCCACCTGATTCTAATAGCCCCACGCTGGCCCCGACAGGCATGGTTCTCAGAATTGCTCCTGCTGTCCCAATGTCAACCAATCCTCCTGCCGCCTCGGACAGATCTGCTTACGATGAGCGAAGGGAGAATTTGTCATCCGAATCCCTCCTCACTGAGCTTATCGGCCTGGAACCTGAACACCATGAGTTCGCCCATCTAGACATCCCGCAGGATTGTAGGGACATTTTGGCCCAAGCAAGAGCACCCTCTACAGTCAGGACGCACAAGTTGAAATGGAAGAGATTCTGCCACTGGTGTGCTTCTAACGGAATCCACCCAATACATTCCACGGCACACCAATTACTACCATTCTTCTTGCACCTAGCTAGTTCCGGACTGTCCCATGCAACCTTACGGGTTTTCCTAGCAGCGATTTCCCGTTTCCGACAGGATGGATCAAATTCCCTTTGTTCCTCAAGAATAATCCGCCAATTTTTTAAAGGCTTATTTCGAAAATTTCCGCCAATTCGGCGCCCTCCTCCGTTGTGGCATCTTAACATTGTGTTAGCGCAATTGATGAGACCACCGTTCGAGCCCATTCACAAGGCCGACTTAAAATATCTAACTTGGAAAGTGGCCCTACTTCTGGCACTAACGTCTTCACGTCGTGTCAGTGACATCCATGCTTTTACCATCAAACCTCCTTTCCTGCAGTTCAAACCGGATGCTGTAGTGTTGCGTACCAATCCATCATTCCTACCCAAGGTGCCTTCTGATTTTCATATTAACGAGCCAGTGATATTAAAGACTTTCTTTGCTAATCCTCAGACACCTGCAGAGCAAAGGTTGCATTCTTTGGATGTGAAACGATGTTTAAAGTTCTACATCAGCAGGACAGCTTCATTTCGAAAATCCGATCAGCTTTTTATAGCGTATGGACGCTGTCATAAAGGACGTCAGATTACTAAACCGACGATTGCACGCTGGATTTCGACGGCTATTGTCTTCTGCCATCAAAAGGCAAACAAACCACTGCAGTCTTCAGTGAGAGCACACTCCACTAGGGCAGTATCATCATCTACCGCCTTATTTGCTGGAGTACCTTTGCAACACATCTGCAGAGCAGCTACGTGGTCGACCAGACACACGTTTACTAAGCACTACTGCTTGGCGGCTTTAAGCGAGGAGGATGCTGCAGTGGGACAGGCAGTGCTGCGCAATCTTTTTAAATAAGGTGAGCCTCTTCCTCCCGCCTCCATATGGTTTCCATTTACTGTTCAATACTATTCATTGCATTTATATACATGCTGTATGTCGACAGATATATGTGTATATATATATATATATATATATATATATTACCTACTGGCGGTCGCCAGTAGGTAGTTATAGTTAGGACCACGTTTCCATAGGAAATCCGCAACATTCTATTTTGAATAACTTTGGCGCCGGTCGACGAATCCTCGCGAATTTTTCAAAATAGGTGGGGCGCTACGCTCCGCTCCTACCCTGAAAGTCTCGGGGGGATTCGTCAAGCGGGGGCTGAGATAAAAGGGGGGTCCCAAAACGCGTTTTTCCCATGCATTTTTCCATAGGACCTTTAGACACAGCTACAGCCCGAACGGCTGAACAGAATTACTTGAAATTTGGCAGAGAGGTAGTCCTCAGGTCAAGGAAGTGCCTTTTGTAGGTTTGGTGTAAATCTGTTCAGTAGATTCTGAGAAAATAGCCTTTAAACCAATATATATATCTGAGCCAGCTTACGGTGCGCTTACCGTACGCGTACGGTGGCGTGCGCGAGCGCGATTCTGATTGGCTGTTAGATCTTAGTAAACATTCGAATCGGTCGAAACCAGGAAGCGGCGGCTGCCATTTTCTCTCTCGCTCTCTGGGTTGGGCAGCAAAAACGAAGCCCAAAAATGTGTAAAGAGGCAGTTTCTTGAGATCCTAACCACCCAGGATTGATATAGGGGTCCCCAAACAACCCCCAAGCCCAAAAAAAAAAATTTTTTTTTTCGGAAATTCGCCGATTACGCTTACCGTACGCGTACGGTAAAAAATTTTTTTAAAAAAAATTATCCACATTCTCCCCACCCCGTGTGCAAATGGTGCCCGTAGGGCACCATTTGTGCATGGTCTATCACAACTATGAAATTAACAAAAAATACATTTCACAAAGATGCGCATAATATGTCCCCCATGTGCGCACGGTGCGCGAAGCGCATCGTGCGTACATGGCCCATCCCGCATAACGTGGGCACGCGGTGCGCACAGCGCACCGCGTGACCACCGTGCGTGCACGGAACAAACTGCGTTAACTGGGCGCGCACGCCACGAATGGCGTAAAGTAACTTAGCATTTAAAAAACCGTACAAATTCACTGAAAAAACCATAGGTTTCACACACGTTATAGTTAGGAATTAGCATTTAAAAAACCTTGCAAATTCACTGAAAAAACCATAGGTTTCATACATGTTATAGTTAGCTGTACATTTCACTCGTAAAAAACCAATGAAATTCCCCCGTTATAGTTAGTGCAGGCAACTATAACTCACGCGACCGCAATCTTCTGCTGATGACATATGTGTCTTTATGAAAAAAAAATATTTGTAATATATGTATAGCTAAAATTTAATGGAAGAAGACAGGGGCAAATAAGTGTCTAAATACAGTATTAGCATCAGCAGAGGATTGTGGTCGCGTGAGTTATAGTTGCCTGCACTAACTATAACGGGGGAATTTCATTGGTTTTTTACGAGTGAAATGTACAGCTAACTATAACATGTATGAAACCTATGGTTTTTTCAGTGAATATATATATAGATGTGAATATATATGTGATGTTTTTATAAGAAGGTTTATGATCATTGCGATCTCACGTTGATGTCATTATGGAAACAATAATATGGTTACTGCTTTCTATTCATATTCAAGCATGTGAATCTATGAAAGACACCCCAATACTGGAGAAGAACAATTGTTACTTACCTGTAAACAGGTGGTTCTCCAGTATTGGTGTCTTTCATAGATTCACATGCGACCCTCCCTCCTCCCTTCAGAGGCTTTTTCCTCCTCATAAACTATGCATACACTTTGGTGCTACGAAAATCTGAGGTCAGGAACTCTGAGGAGAAGGTTCTGGAGAGGTGCTCTCTCCATGTATCCCTATGGAGATTTCATATAGGTACATTCTTGGTGTTTTTACACCTGCATAGCTCTATTTATGTGATTATTTATGTATATTATGACTATATATATTGCTATTTTTATTTACCGTGGGACTCCCACTCCGACGACGGGGAATATTCAAGCATGTGAATCTATGAAAGACACCAATACTGGAGAACCACCTGTTTACAGGTAAGTAACAATTGTTCATTTTTATCGGGAGACCTGGGGAAATGCTGGGTGCTAGGAAATTTGTGGACCTATGCAGATTGCAGAACTTTCCACCACAGAAATGTGAGGAAAATGTTTTTTTATTTTGTTTTACAAAATTTGATGTTTGCAAGGGATTCTGGGTAACAGAACCTGTTGAGAACCCCATCTGGGATTCCCCTGGGTGTCTTGTTTAAAAAAAAATATATAGGTTTGCTAGGTCTCCCTAGGTGCCTGCAGAGCTAGGGTTCAAAATCTACAGCTAGGCACTTTGCAAAAAAAGGATCAGTTTTCACTGTGAAAATGTGGTGTGTCCACGTTGCGTTTTGTGCCGTTTCCTGACGCAGGCCTACCCACACCAGTGAGGTACCAATTTTCTCGGAAGACTGTGTGGAATCTTGTGGATCCACACAGATTTCAGAACTTTCTACCACAGAAATATGGGGATTTTTTTTTTTTTTTTTTACAAAGTTTGAGGTTTGTAAGGGATTCTAGGTAATAGAACCTGGTGACAGCCAGACAAGTTACCCCATCCTGGATTCCCCTGGGTGTCTAGTTTTCAAACATTTATAGGTTTGCTAGGTTTCCTTGGGTTCCAGCTGTGCTAGGGCCCACAATCCAGAGGCAGGCACATTCTGCAAAAAAGTAGTTGGCGTAAAAAAATCCCTGGCATCTAGAATGCTTTCTCCCCCTCCCCCCCCCCCCCCCCCCCCTTCCCGGCGGGGCAGAATGCGGGCTATTGCCCCAGGTGCCTCCCAGGTGGGGCAGAAAGACTATAGCGTTTTTTTGGGGGGGTGGGGTTATTTGCATGCCCAGTCTGGGGAGCCCCCACCCCTACGTAGATATAAAAAAGAATCCCTGGGGCCTAGTGGGCTTTCTGCTCCCCTGGGGGGCAGATCAGGGGCTTTTGCCCCCATCTGCCTCCTTTGGGGGGCAGAAAGTCTTATTCCTTCTTTGGGGGTGGTAGGGTGGGGGCTTTGGCATGCCCATTCTGGGCAACCAACACCCCTGGCGTATAAAAAAACACCTAAGGTGCATTCTGCCCTCCCGTGGGGGGCAGATTCGGGGCTACAGAAAGGCTGTCTGGGAAAATTAAATGGGGGGGCAAAGACCCTTGCCCAAGGGGCCGCTCCCCCCTCCCTGGTGGCTATTGGGTGGATCCCTGCTTGGGGATCGCCCTCCTGGGGCGATCCCCAAGCAGGGATCCACAAGGGAAGGCTACCTTTGGAAAGGGGAGATTCTCCCCTTTCCAACGATACCTCTCCCATCTGTTTCGGTGCTCTGGGGGCTGAGATAGCCCCACAAGCACCAAAACTGAGAAACTGAAACTAAGTTTCATTTTAGTTTTCATTGCAATGATGATAGCGCGCCATGGGTGCAATCGTCATTGCAAGGAAATCACAAAACAACCCTGAGGAGGTTTGGGAAGCTCTTCCCCACCTCCCCAGGCAAAAAAAAAAAAAGGGAAATCACTCTGCTGTCTGCAGCAGAGGGATTTACTGAGCATTTGCTCATGACTGAATGGTTCCGTCATAAGCACAGGAGCACTGGTGCTCATGATGGAACCATTCTGTCATGAGCACCCAAAGGGTTTAACAAACAAATTAACATTAAACTTTGAATTAATAAATCTGCTCTGGTGATAGAGTGGCTTCATCTGTGCAGTTTAGGTACCTAGGAGAGTACATTTGGCTAACTTTGCTAATAGTCCTTAATGTGATGTCTCTCCAATATTAATACTTTTTTTTAAAGAATATTTTTATTGGCATTTTATACAAATCATCAAACAGCATACAAATAAGAATAGAAGGAGGACATAATATCAAAAGAGTCCAGGATATGCAATGCAAGAATATAGACAGTGATTCGCTGGCCCTCCCAGCGATCATAACCACTTTTGGTATAATAATGCTGATATATTGGTCGTCTGGCGCCAAACTCAGCAAACATTGTGCCAATCATAGCAGCCTGAAAGACTATTTACATAATCGAGTATTGGTTACATTCACCAGTGCTTGCTCCACTATTAGTTATATTACATCTATTGTGTGGGAAGCCGTCCAAAGTTGGTCCATCATATGGATATACTATTCAAATTCGTATTCCTATCATACTACAAACTGAGTTCAAGTCATGGACAGAAGTAAATGAAATTAGGAAAAGAGAAGGGAAAAAAACAAAAGACAAAAGGTAACTTGTGCAGAGGAGCGGTGTATATGCGTTGAAGCAGTAAAACACCTGGGGAGTGGCAGCCGACATGACCCACAGGCCGGTCCGAATGGGGTATGGGGGGGAAGGACCCCCATGATGGGCATCCCATCCACGTCCGGCTAACTAGCCCCAGGCAGGCTGAAGCCCTTGCATATCCCCCCGTGTATCAGACCACTGGAGCCCCGGGGTATCATGAGAGAGTGTCTTGTGCAGTGGTACCAGGTTGGGATCTGTGGACTAGCCCACCCTACTCACCACTGGTGCCTACAGGTTTCTTCCACTCGGCCAGAGCCTCAATCCACTGTTCAGCAATTGGGTGCTTTCTCGTTCCACGAATCTCCTCCCAACTTAATATTCTGCCCTCTGCTCTGGCCCATGCAACCACATCCCTGTTCCAAGCTTTGAACTGTGGCCCCTTTGCAGACTTCCACTCCGTCGCTATCCTGCACTTAGCGAGACCCAGTGCAAGATCAATCAGCCGATTCCCGACCATGCGCTTAGGCGGTCTGGGAAAGAGGCCCAGTAAACATGTCTGCATCGTAGGAGCCAACACCCTTTCCTGCAAGTCCTTGATTTTATCCAACACTGCCTCCCAAAAACGACGCAATCCTTGGCATTCCTAGGTCATATGACCAAAATCAGCATCTGGATAAGCACAGCTGGGGCATTGTAACATTTCCCCTCCATATGTCATGTTAAGCCGGTGGGGTGTCATGTAGGTCATGCGAGTATAATTGAACTGAATATATTTTAAACAGGTGTTCTAGGAGATCTTTTTGGGATATCGCAACACCTTGCTCAACCTTGAGTCGGTGAGAACTCTGCCCCCAATCCTGTCCCGTCTTGCTCGCAACCCGTATAGGGGGGTGATATAAGCTTCTACTAGCGTTGCATATAGCTATTTTACCAAGTGACCCGGGGTACCAAGCGTGAACAGGGCGTGGAGGACTGGGTGTGTATCAGGTTCTTCCCTCCCTTTGTCCCACAACTGCACAATTGTGCGTGTCAGCGCCTCATATGGTAAGAACTGACCCAGGGGGAGTGCCTCATATGGTAAGAACTGACCCGGGGGAGCCTGCAATTATCAACCCTCTCTGCAAATGGGATCAGTGTTTTGTTGAAATAGCAGTCCCCAACATTGTCCAATCCAGCTTCTGACCACCGCACCAGTTGGTCGCTCGTAAATATAGATCGTGGGTCGCCATGCGGCAACCCCACTAAGGGCAGCATAGGAGAATAGTGGGTGGGCTCCCGCCCTCCTCCATGAAATCTTCTCCACGTCTGGAAAGCCATGCACTGCAGTAGGGAGCAGTAAGGGGTAGGCGTAGCCGGCAGCAATAGTTTCGCCATCACCAGTTTAGGGCTAGACGCTGGGTCTGACAGGCATGTTCCCCCCCCCCCCCTTCGTTTACTCCCTCCACCCACTGTGCTAACCACTGCAGCTGGGCAGCCAACATATAGAATTCGAAATTCGGGACCCCTAGTCCACCCTCCAACAAGGGGCGTTGTAAAATATTCAAAGACACCCTCGGGTGCCCGTCTTCCCACCCCAGTTCCTGCAAGAGGGCATTCAAGGGGCGGAACCAACTGCTTGGCATCAAAACCGGTAGGTTTACGAAAAAATCCAACAGCCGCGGCAGCATAACCATTTTGGGCAGAGTGATCCGCGCCATGATGGGTAACTGTAATGTGCACCAGAAATGTACACCAGAGCGAAGTGAGCGTAGTGCCCTTCTCAGGTTGTCATCCCTTAGGTCATCTAAATTGTGGAGAAGTGTGGCTCAATGGCTCGGCGGGTCTTGGATTCAATTTTCTCAGACCTGATAATTCTCGCCTCGGTGCCTATTCTAATCATGGGTCCCACGCTGCAACTCTGGGCAATAGCTTGCTTAATCTCCACAACGGCCCCAGCAGCGCTGGGATGCCTGGCTTCACCATGGGGGTGCCCAGGAGTGGACATTTCACAGGGAAAGGCTAGGAAGGGTTCCACAGCGATGAGTAAAAGCGCTAGGATACCCCTGTTGGGGGTGGCAGTGCGCTATACAAGTACATACACATTTACATTTACATCTAAATTGTGAAAAATGTGAATGCCCAGGTGTTGAAAGGCGCGCTGAGCCCAAAGGGTGTCGGTTGGCAATGTCGCTGGTCTGGGTAATGGCCCAGCTATCGGGAACCAGTATGTCTTGGATTTATTGACCCTGAGGCAAGAAAGCCGAGCAAAGTCTTTTAGAATTTGCTAAGCCTAAGCAGTACCCTCAACCGCCTCTGACCGGTATAGCAACAGATCGTCCACGTATAGAGAGACGTGGTGTTGCTGCCTGCCAAGGGACGGTCACAGCCCCACCCCACCCCAGACGGAACCTTTCTGCTAGAGGTTGAATTGCCAGGGCAAACAGGAGCAGGGAAAGGGGATAACCCTGCCGTGATCCCCGGGATATCTTGTACTGCCTAGAAATAGTTCTGCCTGTTATGACTCTTGCAGTAGGAGAGGCATAAAGAAGCCGCACCCAGTCTTCCCCCAGGCCCAAACGCAACATCATCTCAAATAAGTACTCCCAGCCCACCGTATTGAAAGCCTAAGTCCACCAACAGAACCGCCGCCCGTCGGTGGGTTGGAACCTCCACGGGATAAAGTATAGAGTAGAGTCTGCGGAGGTTATAAGAAGTGCTGCGTGATGGGATAAACCCGTTTTGGTCTGGGTGGATCAGGGACTTCATATGCGGGAGTAGCCGATCAATCAATGAGGGGAATTGTAAGCACGCTACTCACCCGTGAGGGTCTCATGGCGCTGGTAGGGGGGGGTCGAGGGGGGGGGGGGGGGTCCGCAGATCTGTTATTTGAAGAGCCAGGTCTTGAGGGTCTTCCTGAAGGTTTTGAGGGAGGGGGCGTGTCTGATGTCTGCGGGTAGTTCATTCCAGGATTTGGCTGCAATGTAAGGAAGGTTCCTCAGCCTGCTCTGGCTCTGCGCGGGGTTTCGGCTTGTGCGAGATTGGAAGATCGGAGGTTCCTTTTGGGTATGTATAAGTTGATTCGATCGTTGAGGTATTTGGGTCCGTTGTGTAGGCATTTGTAGGTATGAATGAGGATTTTGAAGGTGACTCTTTTCTCCACGGGGAGCTAATGGAGTCTTCATAGGTGTTGGCTGATATGTGCGTGCCGGGGGATGCCGAGGACGAGTCTGGCGGTGGTGTTCTGTATGGTCTGGAGTTTGCGGAGTAGGAACTTGTTGATGCCGGCATAAAGAGCGTTCCCATAGTCCAGTCTGCTGGTGATGAGTGCGTGGGTGACTGTCTTCCTTGACTCAGGGTGGATCCATTTGAAGGTCTACCTGCCAGTACCCTGCTCAAAATCTTTAAACCCAAATTAAGCATGGAGAGAGGCCTGTTGTGCCTCACTCTAGCCTCTGGCTTCCTGGACTTTGGGATCACAAGCGCCGTCTGGGTGGAGACTGGTAACCCGCCCACCCCCCATACGCCTCTGCAAATAACGTAACCAGGTGAGGGGCTAGTGTGTCAACGAAACGCTGGTGGAACTCAGCTGGGAGGCTGTCGGGCCCCGGCGTTATACCAGGTGCCAACGCCGCAATGGCGGCCCTGACTTCCTACAAGGTGATCGGGTCTCCCAGCTCTTCCCGAGCCTCAGCCTCCAGTGTGCGGAGCTGCAGGAGGCCCAAGAAGCATTGTATGTCCTGCAAGGGGGCTGCGGCCGGAGCCTCGTACAACGTTTGGTAGTAAATCAGGAAGGAATCATTTATTGCATCCGGATCGTGCACCACTTCTCCCGAGTCCAAGCCAATTTGTGCGATGGGCACTCTCCCAAGCTCAGGTTTGATTAGCCTCGCCAGCAGTCGGCCCGCTCTTCCCTCTCCACTCTGACTGGATAGTCTTTTTAGCTGTAACACCTCAGTATGCCCATTGTAACATTCTTGTGTTTTCTATAGGGCCACCCGGGCCACCTCTTCCACCCCCTGTAGATTATCCAGTCTGCGAATGGTCCCCTCCAATTTCAGGAGCTCCCGGCGTAGTTCCCCATGAGCCCCACACGCTTGACCCCTACAGTGGCCCTGTACCACCACCTTGAATGCCTCACATTCCATCTGGGGCATGTAGGCTGTGTTGGCATTATTAGGGAAGTATGTTTCAATTAGTGTGAGCAACGAGGCCCTGAAGGGGATATCATCTAGCAACGACAGATTACATTTCGATGTGGGGATTTGGGGACTCCTCCCCGGTGGTTGATGTGATATTAGTAGTGGTCTATGGTCTGACAGAGTACGCCCCAGATATTCAGAGTGGGAGACTGAACTATTAAAGGCCAGGGAACAGAGGAATGTATCAAGCCTAGAGTGCACCTGGTGGACTGGTGAAAAAAAGGAATATTCCCTGTACCTTTCATGCTGCAGTCTCTATGTATTTTCAAGACCCCAGTGGAACATCCAGGTACGGAAACCCACTGCTGTACGGTGTGGCTGAGTCCCCGGTAGGGGGAGGGGGTGGGAGCGATCAACTGCAACATCTGCAACACAATTAAAGTAGCCCCCTAAGATAAGGTGACCATTCAAGTGGAGAGCCAATGAGGCAGAGAAAGACTCCAGGAAGCCGACCTGATCCTGGTTGGGTGCGTACACATTGCTTAGCGTCACACCTGCCCAACTAGTCTCCCCGTAAGTAGGGCATACCGCCCCTCCCTGTCAAGCCAGGAGTGTTCAAGGGCCAAGGGGACCTCAGGCTTCACCCAAATTAGCACCCCCCTAGCAAAGGCTGAGAAGGTGGTTGCAAAGATCTGCCCCTCCATCTCCTCTTCAACTTCCCAGCCTCCTCCCTATAAAGATGCGTCTCCTGCAGGAATGCGATGTGTACATCCCTACACCACAGATAGGAATACATGTTGTGGCGTTTGGCCAGTGTACTCATACCTCGGATGTTCCATGTAAGGAACCTTACAGTGTTAGGTGTGTTTGCCAATCCCACAGCTATACACCCCACATCCATTTAAGGGGGACCCCTCCCCTGCCTGCTCCCTCTTTCATGCGCACATGCCCTCCTCTGCAATCAACAAAGCAAGAAAATCCAACCGATGAGCCCCCATACTGAAAAACACCCAAACCTCAGGGCAGCCTGACAACGGTCAGTCGCCCAAACTAGATGTGAAACATAGCCCTTGATGAGGCCCAAACACAGCAAGGCCTTCAGTGGGGGGTGAACAGATAAAGACATAGTTCTGGCGTACACCGTCCGGAGCATGCTGCATCTATAGGTTAGCTTTAGACCAGGGTTTGTTAGCAGCAGTTCAGCAACCGATGAGGAGCCAGGATCACCTCTAAGTTCAAGCAGCCTCACATGACTTCATCAGCCGTTTTCGGTTTCACAACCGGTAACTTTACGCTGTTACCACGGGAGGTGTTGGGGTCGTTGTCCCCAGTGTCCCTCGAAGAACGAACCTCCACCTCTGGAGACACGCTCCTGTTCTGCATGAGTTTTCTCTCTCTCTCGTGCTCTCTCTTCCCCCTCTACCCTTCCCCCACCCCCCGAGGCAGTCATTTTTTTTAGGGACTCCCCTGCGAGAGCACCATTCGGAGCGCTTCCCAAGTTCGGTTGTTTTCCTTAGCTAGAGACCGGGGGACCCCAGCTCTGTAGGTCTCGATCCACTCCCAGGCTTCTTTCGGACTGCCACAAAATGGGTATCACCCTCCAGGATGATCCTCAGTCGGGCTGGGAACATCAGGGAATATTGAAGACCGTCTTCCCTCAGTGCTTTCTTAACCGCCAGGCACAAGGCCCGCCTTCTCTGCACCTCCAGAGTATAGTCCGTGCAGAGGGAAATTACTGTTAACGGTGTAGGGGCCCTCTATGCGTGCCTTCTGCAGGAGTGCATCTCTGTCCCGGAAGTGGAGCAACCGGGCTACTACTGGCCGCGGAGGATGCCCCGGTGCCAGTGGCATGGCCGGGACTCTGTGGACCCTTTCAAGAGTGTAGAAGGTCGACAGGCCCTTGGGTGCCACCACGCTTCTCAGCTATTGCTCCAAGTAGGACACCATGTTCCCGCCCTCAACTCTCTCCGGCAGACTCAGGACTCGAATGTTGTTCTGCCTGTTGCGCCCCTCCACGTCTTCGGCCAGTCACTCCAACACGCTCACCCTGACGGTGAGGGCCCCTAACTGCTGCTCCAAGGCCTTTTGGGTGGGGGCTATTACGGTAATGCTGGATTCAGTCCCCTTCACTCTCTAGGAGAGCTTCTTGTTCTCCTCTCATAGGAGGGCGAGCCTCACCGCCACCGTGTTGATGTCCTGGTGGAGGGTGGCTTTCGTGTCCGCTATGGCCTCCAGTATCTTGCTCAGCTGCAGCTGCACTAGGTCCTCTGGGGCAGTCTGCGTTTGTCTTCTGGGTCGTGTGGGGCCCCAGTTTGCCGACCTCGAGGCTTTCCCATGGCGCCAGATGGGCCACACGGTCAAGGGATCTCGCCAGGGAGCGAAGGGCAACTCAGCAACTAGCTCCAATGCTCTGTTTGTCACTCTGCGAAGTAGGCCTGTGGTACTCAGGGGGGCGGGGAGGGGATACAAGCACTTCTACAGTACTCGGGAGGGGTGGGGAGGGGGGGTGCAGTTCAGGTTCCTCAATTTCCCCTTTCTACCACGGACAGAGTGATTTCTCAGTCACACACACATATACATCACACACTGGTGGGGCCCATAACACCAACATTCATTCTAATCAATCTATCCGTATAATTTTTATTCAGAATAGGGGATAAGACATTTGGGTTCCGACCTACACTGCTATCCCCTTGATGGGGAACTCGCTAACATCACTTAACAGAATCCCTCTACTCCTCCTCCCATCAAGGAGAAACTACAAACTCGATTAATCATTTATTTGGAATTAGCTTAATGACTCCTTAATTCTCTGACTCAATCAATAATACATTTCAATGAAAGAACAACGCAACACATGAATTTAATTAATCTTTCTTTATCTAAATCAAATGCAGGTTAAACCTAATTAGTAAATTTTAGCTTTTGTCATATTTACCTATTCTGGCTAATTGTCGTTTTCTAAGTCAGAATCTGGTCCTCAGTCAAATCGTCAAAGTTCTGTTCTATCATGCAGAGTCACCGTCCTCTCCGTCAGCATAACATCAGGATACTGGATATGATGAAGTGCGTTCAGAACGACCCTCTCTAGTCTACTATTATTTATACTAAAAATTTACATTCAAAGGTTACAATCCTTCTTTTTCAGAGCTTTTCATTGGTCAATCAAAGTACATCCTAATTCATCAGGAAACATTTGATGTCGTTCCCACAGGCTAAAAGTTCCAAAACGAATGTATGGGAACGTTGGCAATTCATAGTTTAGGTTGCAACAATTTGTATTGAAGGGTTGGCTTTTCGCCTGGTGCAGCCTTGATGGGCACAGCGATGACAGTTCACCGGCAGGTCGCAACTGCTGAGGTTTGCGCAGGAGCGTTTCTCCATTCCCTTCATTGCTTTTACTTCGTAAGGTCTGATTCAGTCGGCGGCCATTTTATAGCAGGCCCATATGGTCAACTTAAGCAAAGAAACACAAAAACGTCATTAATACATTGAAATGGTTAAACAGTGTTATTTCCCTTGCTAATACCCATATGTGTGTGCATTTATCTAGCCATATGCCACGTCCAAAGCCATTATTACTTGTTTATATAAGCGGAATTCACGATAACATAACATAAGCAACGTTTATCCTATTAATATGCATACAGACTTAGTTTACATATTATCTTTAGCCATGCAAAGCAATCCCACGTATATTCTCTTGGTTAATAAGGTTGATTAGTTTCTTTAAACAACACTCTATTAATTATTATGATTAATCATTAGTCATTTTAATACAAACATATGTAAATGGATTGGGTATATAAAAAGAAAACATTTTACCCGCTCCATCAATCCCCCCCTTTGGTGATTTTATCACCATAAACAAAACCCACAAAAATCAATTTATTTTCCCTTTTATGGAAATTCGAAATGTTTTCTTGCTCAATTATAATTCTGTTTCTCCTTCATCTTCTCTTTTTGTTTTGTCATACATACTCTCCTTCCATTCTTCCAATTCTATCTCTTCTAAATCCCTTTCTTGTTTCTTTTCCTTCTTTTTGATAATTGTCTAATTTTCTTTTTATTTCTTTTATGTCTGCAACACATACATCCTATTCTAAGTATTAATAATATGAAAATCACACACGTTAATGGAAATAATATTTTCCCTAATATAGTACTAACTAATTTACCTAAGAAAGTCTTAATAGCAGCCATCTTATTACTAATTTTAGTCCAGATACTTTCAACCTCCAGTGGTACTATTTCACCATGCAGTTCTGTAATATTTTTGATATATACCTTTAGATCTTTGCTTTCATCAGGAATGTAAGTGCAACAATGTTGAACTTTTAGCATTCCACAGACTCCACCCTCTTTTGCCAATAAGATATCAAGGGCAAGTCGATTTTGCATAATCATAGCACGCATGGCAACCATTTCAGTGTTTACCAAAAGGAATCCTCCAGCGGTGCTTGTTGACAAGCGATCCACTGTGGTTGACAATTTCCGAATTTTATTTGCATTCAAAGATATTCCCACTGCTGGTATCAAGGCTCCAAAAATATCACCTACAATTTCTAACCAAGTTTCTCTTCTACTACGCATTAATAGGTTATGTGATCCACTATTTTCTACTCTATCCATGTGAAAGATTTTTGGAAAGACCAGGCCAACATAACATGTGCCATACCAATGGTTGGTCAACCTGTAATACGCCTTATTCCCACAAATATAGTATAATCCAGGCAAAACTGGATCTTCTCCGCCTCTAAATCCCCATCCGGATGCAATAAATTATGTATCCTGACACTCACTTGTCCCTATATAATAATAATCATATTGGGATCTTTCCCTCATAATACATAATTTGCCTTTCTGTGGTGAATCTATAGCTATTGTTGGTCTAGCTTCACCCTTTGTCTCCTTTTTCCCATCTATGTCCCAAACATTTTCTCCTACTTCATGTCCTTCTGCCTTTTTATGCATCTTCAATCTCCTTTCTTCAACCATATCTAGAAATGTTTTCTCTTCTGTCTTCAAACTGCAAGTTAAATTGTTTCTAAAAATATATTCTAAGGTTAGTTCTTTAGTCTCTATAAAAATCTCACCTAGCACATTAGCGGTTTTAGCTGGATTCAATTCATTATTCATGGGTAATTGTCCAAGAATGTTATCTACATTAGACAGATTATATTCTAATTTCCCTACTTGATAAAATATACTTGTTAAAACGCTACATGTTATTCCATAAGTTGCTGGAAGGTGATGATAAGTCACTCCTTCTGAAATAGAGGCAGGCAACTGCATACATACATAGCAATCCCTTACGTCCATTGTTTTTACATATTCATACAATAATTTTGAAAATACATTGCAAGAAAAATCAGTTATAGACCTATCCTTGTGTATATGTTCAGTACTTGTTTTGAATGGAACTACCTTTTGTGAACTCTTTACTACGTTAGTCATATTTTCTGTATGCCCTTCTAGTGTATCTAAGATTACCTTGAAAGAGATCAATAGAGCGAGTACGCTCCAAAGAAGCATTAATAATCCTGTACAACAACAACACATTTTACACCATCTTCTCATAAAGGTACATCTACTCTTGTTATCATCTATGTTAGCCATCTTGTTAATTTGACCGTGTCTTTTGACTTAGCCTCTTCTACTCTACTTCTTGAACTTTCACCTGAAAGAGCTAAGCACTTATCAGGTTATCCCAGTCCTTCAATTTCTTATTCAATCCTTTATATTTTCTCCAAGAACCTTCTTGAAACCACTCAGTTTGGCATCTCAATGTTTTTCACTTCCTTCTCATCATCCACATACAG
Source organism: Triturus cristatus (assembly GCF_964204655.1). Classification (NCBI taxonomy): domain Eukaryota; kingdom Metazoa; phylum Chordata; class Amphibia; order Caudata; family Salamandridae; genus Triturus; species Triturus cristatus. Next base: position 292,458,082 of record NC_140583.1, on the reverse strand, counting down.
AATTTCCTGATCTTCCGCTTCTTCTCCGATATCGGATAGGATAACTCTCAGGATTTCCGCTGTTTCTTCCTCCTCCACCACTTTCAGTAAAGTCTCCTCTGGATTTCCTTGACTATCTACCTCTTCTCCTTGTTCACGCAGTGCCACATACGTCCATTCAGGTGACTTATACTTCTGGTTTGGTTTTCTCGATCGTTTGTTTTCTTCAGACACTTCTGTTTCGCCCTCCTTTTCTTTGTGCTGACTTGTTACTTCGTTCACTTGTTCAGCTTTTGAGGGTTTAACTCGTGTCAATCGATATTTCAGACTCTTTATCTTGTTTGGCCAAAGATCTCCTTTAGCATTTCTTCTTGGCTTGCCTTCTTTACTGTCTTTACTATTTCTTTCCTCGATCCAAGTTCTCTTTCTCAGAACTCGACCCTCTGGTTCACTGTCTTCCGATTCTGTCTCGTTTGACTTTTCTTTTTCACCAGTTTCTTTTTCCACCTCTTGTGTTTGTCCTACTTCTGTCCCTCCTCGGGTCTCCGGCACGCAATCTTTCTGCTTGCTGCTTGTCCCTTTACCTAACTCAGTGTTGGATGTCCCTACACCTCCTCGGGGGTCTTCCGCAGAAATCTGTCCCTCTCTCTCTCTATTTCTGTCCCTTCTTCTCCTTCAAGAATTTTCTCAGGTGGAACTTCTCCTACTCTTTTATCTGGTGTGAATGTTAATTCTGTCGAGACATTCTTTTCTTTTCTCTTCTTCTTTCTGTGGTCGCCACTGGCGTTTTGTTTGTCTCCAGAATCTGAACTATCTGAAATCTGCAATCTCTTCCTCAGGATTTCTTCTCTTGGAGTTGGAACTAGTCTTGGCTCCTTTTCAGCACTTGATTCCGAATCATCAAAATATTATTTTCCAATGCTATCTGCTGGATTTGGAACTCTCAAAGTGTGACTTGCATGTATCCAATTTTTCAGTCCAGCACACTTCACAGCAGTTGTTGTGGTCAGAATAACTTGCCTTGGCCTTCCCCACCTTGGAACCAAGCAATTCCTTCTTCTGTGGACTTTTATTCTCACCCAGTCACCTGGGCTCAGGTCATGAGCTGGTTTTCTCTCAAGGGTGGTGGCATCCGCTCCAACCTGGTGAAACGCAGAATGGACTGCATCAGCCAGGCCTTTACAATAATCCAAAATCATGTCATCAGTTATTGTCATCAATTTGTTGACTGGAACAAATATGTGTCTCATGGCTCGTCCCATGATAATTTCGTGGGGACTCAAACCTGTAGTTCTGTCTGGAGTAGATCTGATTGTCATCAAGACTAGAGGCAAGACATCAGGCCATTTCATTCCTGTGGCTAAACACATTTTCCCTATTCTGTTTTTGATCGTACCATTCATTTGTTCAACCACACCAGAAGCCTCTGATCGATATGCACAATGTAGTTTTTGTTGTACACCCAATGCTTCACAAATCAATCCCATGATCTCATTGTAAAAGTGTCCTCCTCTGTCTGATTCAATGGTCACTGGGAACCCAAATCTTGGGATGAATTCCCTTAACAAGAGCTTGGCCACTGTGATTCCATCATTTCTTCTTGTTGGGTACGCCTCCACCCACCTAGAGAACAGACAAACTACCACCAGAACATACCTCAACTTGTTATAAGGGGGCATTTCAATGAAATCTATTTGCATTCTGGTGAAAGGTCCTCCCTCTCGGCCTATTGTGCCTAGGCTCACCACTGTTTTCCTTCCAGGATTGTACTGCTGACATATCAGGCATCTTTGACAGAGACTCTCTGCTATCAACCTGAATTTTGCATTATACCAGGTCTGCTTAAAGGCCCTTATCATGGCATCTCTCCCTAGATATCCTTGTCCATGATACATCCGTGCCATGGTTGACATCATGCTATCAGGCATTACTGGTCTTCCATCCCGATAGACCCACACATGATCTTTCTCCCTTGGTGCACAACCTGCTTTTACCCACTGTTTCATTTCTTCATCTCCTGCTTCATTCTACAACTGCCTCACTTCTTCCCATGTTCCCACAACGTTAGTAAACATTATGGAGCAAGAAAACATTTCCTTTTCCTTTGCCCTATTGATTGAATACTGGTTTCGGGCACAGTACTGAACCATGTCATTGGCATATCGGTTGCCGGTAGTAATATAATCACTACCTTGACTATGAGCAGCACATTTTACAACTGACAGTTCTTTTGGCAACTGTATTGCTTCAAGCAATTTTCCCACCACTTCTGCATTCTTTATAGGAGGTCCACTTGAGGTCAGGAAACCTCTCTGCAGCCAAAGTTGGCCAAAATCGTGGACAACTCCAAAGCCATTCTGGCTGTCAGTTATCACAGTCACTCTCACATTCTTCCCAATTTTGCATGCCCTTGTCAATGCCACTAGTTCTGCTACTTGAGCAGATTTAACTCCTTTCAAGTGTGATGCTTCTATGACTGCTGCAACTGTGCATACAGCATAGGCTGCACTCAACAATCCTCATCTGTTCTCAAACAAGATCCATCCACAAACAACACATAATCACTTTCTGGCAACAGTAAATCTTTTATGTCTGGTCTGGGTTTCGTGCAAAACTCAAGCACATCCAAGCAATCATGATCAACATCATCTCTTACCTCCACTCTCTCTGCATCTGGCAATAGCGTAGCTGGATTCATATTCACACATCTTTCCAGACTCACATTGGTTGCACCTAGAATGACCTTCTCATACTTAGTCAGCCGACTATGTGACATGAACTGTGTTCGGCTCCTTGTTAAAAGTATCGCCACATTATGAGGTACAAACACTCTTACTAGATATACCATCACAATTCCCTCACTCTGCTCTAGGCTTCGGCAGGTAGCAGCTACTGCTTTCAGACATCCTGGCAAACCTACCGCCACTGGATCTAACATTGACGAGAAATATGCAACTGGTCTTCTCAATCTTCCATGTTTCTGTATTAACACTGAGAGTGCACATCCGTTTCTCTCACTGCAGTACAATTCAAATTCCTTCTCATAGTCTGGCATCCCCAGAGCTGGGGCTTCACAAAGGCGGTCTTTTAATTGTCTGAATGCTGCCAATTCTTCTTTGTTCAACTCAAGGGGGTCTTTAACCTCACTTTTTGTCAATTTTACCAATGGTTTGGCAATCAGGGAAAAGTTACTTATCCACTGACGACAGTAGCCAGCCATACCTAAGAACATTCTCACTTCTCTTTGAGTCATTGGGGCTCTCATTCCTCTGATAATTCTGATTCTGTCTATTGTTACTTTTCTCAGCCCTTTTTCAATGTTATGTCCTAGGTATTGTACTTCTTTTTTGCAGAATTGCAATTTTGTCGGTGATACTTTTAGTCCTCCGTCTGCCAAATGATTCAGCAAAGCTATCGTGTCCGTTTCACAAACTTCGCGTGTTTTCGACGCCACCAATAGGTCATCGATATACTGGACCAGAACTGAATTCTCAGGCATTGTTAGACTTTCCAGAGATTTCTTTAGCAACTGATTGAATATTGAGGGGCTCTCAGTGTACCCCTGTGGGATTCGGCACCATGCCAAAATACGCTCTCCAAACCGAAATGCAAAAATCGGCTGGCTGTCATGATGCAACGGAATGGAAAAGAAAGCATGACATAAATCAATTACTGTGTACCATTCTGCATCAGGAGGAATCTGATACAAAATCACTGATGGATTTGGAACAATGGGACAACATGACACAACGATCTTGTTAATCTTTCTCAAATCCTGCACAATCCTGAACTTCCCATTGGGATTTTTCAGTCCCATTATAGGTGAGTTACATGGACTGCTCATTATTTCCCTCAACACTCCTTGTTGAATCATTTTCTCAATTAAAGGTGTCACTCCTTCAATTATTTCAGGTGTCAGTCTGTATTGTGGAATGTTTGGATAAACTACTCCTTCTTTTAGTGTAATTCTTACTGGATCTATATATCTCATAAGGCCTACATCTTCTCCAGTAAAATCCCAGACTCCTGCTTTCACTGACTGCTTCAATTCTTTGGGTAATTCATCAGGGTTAAATACTGCATAAGTTCCTGTAATTCCATTTTGTTGATTAGCTATTGTCATTTTATACAGTACATCCTCATCTGGTGTCTCAAATGCTAATCCATCTGGAGTACAGAATATAGTGCAATTCATCTTGCACAGCAGATCCCTTCCTAACAAAGTCACAGGACTGGTATCGCACACCACAAATCGGTGCATGTCTGTAAATTTCCCTATTTTAACCTTTACCGGTTCGGTAAGGTAGGTCCTAATCTGGGTGTTTGACACACCAACTACTTGGATTGTTTCATCCGAGAGAGGAAGATTCTTCACATCTGCTGACCTGACAGTAGATCGCGTAGCTCCAGTGTCTACTAGAAAAGTAATGTTTTCATCATTAACTTTCCCATCCACAAATGGTCCTGTCTGATCTATTTCTAGAGTTGCGCCAAGTACGCACTCTTCTTCCTCTCTTCGGCACCGTCAATAATTCTCTTCTGACTCACTCTCGTCATTTCGCAGCCAATATTGTGAAACAGCGCTCGCGCGTTGCGGTTTGTTTACCTGTTCTTCATTGTAGAATCCCACTTCTTTGCTATATTTCTGGGTATTTCTGCTTTGCGGTAATGGCGGTTTTGGCACCTGATTCTGTGGATTAACAGCCTTCTGCTGTTGCTGCGGTGGGCCACTCACCTCACACTGCACCTGTGGATTCAATGATGGACTTTCATTATTAGTATTTGGTGGATATTTACACTCGGATTTCCAATGCCCTAACCTTCCGCAATTATGGCATGGAAACTTCTTTTTTGCTTCTTCTATATTACCCTTTCCCTTTCCTGGGCCAAATCTCGGTTTGATTCCTGGGTTATTGGCTTGTTCGACCAGCTGAGCTTCCTGTCTTTCTGCGACTTTCACTTGAGCCCACATTGCCTTTTCTTTTAGCTTTCGCTGCTTTGCCTCAATCTCATCACTAAAGTATTTGGCAAGCCTCAAGATCTCATCTATTTCTTGCTTTGCCAATCTACAGTGTGCTGCTTGATCATTTCACCAATTTCGGGACGTAAACCATACACAAATCTGTACACAAAATGACTTGGATCCTTTTCTCCCAGATTTTCATCTCCACTAAACTGTTTGAAAGCTAGTATTAGCCTTTCATAGTAAGCATGAACTGATTCTTTCACTTCCTGATGCGTTCGATCTTTTTTAACCCAATCTGTTTCTTTGGGAGGCACTTTGTTTTTCAAAAACACCATATCTTGCTCGTATTTCTTCATTACCTCAGGGTCCGGTGCTCCTGTTTTGGGATCTCTCGGGTATTCTTTAGCTGGCCAATCTATGACTATTTTGCATTCTGCCCATAAGTCTGCTGGCACTATTATATCAAATAAGCTATTTAGATCAATCCACAGCACTTTTGACAACTTAACAAATCTGTCTACCTGTCTGTACCACTCGATGGGCTTTTCTCGCAATCGAGGGAAGTCATTTGTAAATGACAATATGTCCTGTCTTGTCCAAGGGACGTGCACATATCCCCCTCCTGGAATCTCTCTCATGGGAAACTCCATCACTACCTTTTCCTTTTCTCTCACAGGAAATGCTGAGAAAGTTCTGTCTGAGGTATCATCCCGCTTTCTATACCACCTGCTTTCCCATTTGTCCACATCTCCCCATTTCCTTAACAATGTGATTATGTCCTTAATCTGCCCTATTCGTCCTGCAGTGTTCAGATTTTCAATATCCTTTTCCGTGAAATCCACCCGGTAAGGCTTCTGTAAAGCTTTTACCTTGTCCATGTCAATTCCCATTTCACTTGCTATTTTTTCTAGCCTGTCATGTAAATTCTTTGCTCTCCAAGTGACACTCTTACATAAGAACAACAGTTCCTCATCCTGGTAATTTTTCAGTTTTTCTGTGGGAATTGTCCCTACTATTAATTCTTCTAACACCATGCGTAATTTTGCCACATCAGTGGTTTGGGATTCTTTCTCCTTACCTTGCAAGACCTTCAGCCATTCGCTCAATTCGTCTGTAGTTATACCTACTGATTTTTCTACATTCCCTGGTTCTGTCATTCTCTGTGGTTCTAATATTGGTCCCCCTACCATTCTGCTTCTTTCTACAGTATCAGATTTATAAAATGGGTTATTTGACACATGTAGTTCACCTTCACTCATTGTGTGTCTCCAAGGATTCTCCCTTGCTTTCATTAAGGGTTGTTCTGCTTTTCTATTACTTGCATACGGAACTGTTAGACCATGCTCACTTTCTTACTGCTTCTCAAAAATGGGCATAACTGGACCTATGGTTACAGGGACTGTAACTGCTTCTAGATTTTTAGTCAATTCTCTTATTTTCTCTGTCAGTTCTAACGTAGTTTTTGCTAATTCCCTCGAATTTTCACTTTCAGTCTAATTTTCCATCTCTCTTTCCCTAAGGAAATTTCTTCTCTTTACCTCTGGAGTTTCAATTTCTGTCTTGATGATTCGCAGGGTTTCCCTGACTGGAGTACCTGAGGTCACCGTCTCTGATTCCTGTCTGTACGGAGGTGGGCTTTTGTAAAACATATCATCTAGGACATCATCCTCTATTTCATTTGCTCCACACCTTCTAGGTTCTACGTTATGCCTTTTCTCTATACATTTCCTTCCGTCATTTTCCCCTGCAGTTCTTACGAGAAACAGTCCTTCAGTCATACTTGCGTCTCGCTACCTTCTCATTCGATCACAATGAGTTTCACGATCATTTGGCCGTCCGAACATATATCTATATCTACTGCCATTTCTCTGTTTTTCTCGCTCATGCATTTCGTCTTCCCACTCAGTCAAAGCTTCGAACTGCGTCGGTCTAGGCCGCGGATCTAAGCTCATCATTCTCTCCCGCAAGTTCCTTAATATCGCCAAATTAAATGAACCATCTTCTGAAAACGCTAAAACTCTGTCTTCCTTTGTATACTTTGCCCAATTGTCTAACCAAATGTAAGTATGGTATCCATATTTCGCAACCATGAAGGATGCGGGGGTTTTCGTCGAAGGGAGTAACTGTCCTTCCCTAGTCACAATCTCTTTGTCTTTCACAAACCATCCTTTTATTTTACTAAACAAGGATTTTTTCTTTTTCTCGGGTGAATGATAATACATCTTCCTTTCTCTCGTGAACCGTTTAATCTTTTCTTCAACTGTACGATCTTTAGTCCAATGGCAACGTGACTCTTACTCACGCACCAATCCTGGCGCGTCTACGTCACTGTCACAATCTCAAATCCCTGCGCGACTCACACTAACGCCCCACTCCTGGAGCGTCTACGTCACCCTGTACTTCTCCAATCCTAGCACGGCTTTTCACTGACGTACCAATTCAGAGCGTTTCACCCCTCTGACTAGCTGTCCAATCCCAGCGCGGTCTTCCTGACGTCAACAGTCGCTGCAGCAGCTCCTGCTCCTGACTCCAGTCTCCAGTCTACCCCTCCTTTACAAAACTACTCGGTAGACTTTGTTTCAATTTTACAATACTGTTAGTTACAACATATAAACATCTCCATTGTCTGCTTCGCTAACCACAGAATAGCAATAGACCTTTCCCACGAGAATCCTGTTTTCCCCGAGAGCAACGCTTACCTCTGCCCTACCACAGAATTGTTACTTCCGTTGATAAAGTAGCACATCCCTCTACTTCACCCTTCTACCAAGCATCAATTAACTGTTTCTCCGGATTTAAGACACATAGTTGGAAACGCAATGCTCCTGAGAAATAAAACCAGAGTTTCACAATTAACCCGAATGCTCTTTCATTCACGCACTTTCACACAAGAAAATGTAGTTCATTCACACAGAATCCTGTCTTTTCCGAGAACAGCGAACAGTCTGTCCTACTACAGAATTATGACATACGTTAACAAAGCGGCGCTTACCTTTACTTTGCCTTCTAACAAGCTCAGAGAACACCTGCTACCTTTTCAGTGATAAGCGTTATCGGTATGCCAATTGGTTTCCTGGTACTTAAAGACCAAAATTTCACAGGTACCCTTCGCTATCATTCACACTTCTCTCACACAGAAAAAATTTCTCTAATGGTAACACTCGGCGATGCTACCGAATCGAACCCAGACAATGTGCCTTGCAACTTCTGTTGTCACACGTTTTTCCTGTGTACCTACGGGCAACCACAATCCCGTCTTTCCCGAGAGCAGCGCTTACCTCTGCTCTGCTACGGAACTCTTACCAATTCCCGACTTCCTACATCCCAGAAGCCGTGCAGACAACATAAAACTCAATACGACTTTAACATATAGTGTTAGTACAAATATCAATACCAATCAATAATCGATAAGTTATATACATGCCAAAAATCATTAAACCAAAACAATAAAAACCATCTCTAGCTACCAGAAAAACTGGTGCAGTTCGGGTTCCTCAATTTCCCCTTTCTACCACGGACAGAGTGATTTTCTCAGTCACACACAAATACACATCACACGCTGGTGGGGCCCATAACACCAACATTCATTCTAATCAATCTATCCATATAATTTTTATTCAGAATAGGGGATAAGACATTTGGGTTCCGAACTACACTGCTTTCCCCTTGATGGGGAACTCGCTAACATAACAAGGAATCTGTCAGTCTGAAAACACGGGCACAGTCGCCAAAAAGATGGAAATAAGCAAAGAGTTTGAAAAAGGAGCCTCAGAGTGCTGTAGGATTTATTAGGATTTCCATCAAAAACCAGTGATTGGTGAATATCATCATCTGGATATCCTCACCTTCCCACCACTGTGATTCACTCCATCTTGGAGTTTCATTCGTGGTTAGTTAATAACCGGAGCACATTTTTGAGGCCCGTGGAGGGGGAAGGAGAGAAGACAGCCAAGCCACTAGTCAGGGCAAGATGTGTGATATATACCAAAATGATATATAAGTGGTGCAGTGCTGTAAGGTGAAATGTTAAAAAAGGATAAGGAGGAAAAAAGAAAGTTTATTGAGAAGTATTCCTGCCAATCCTTATCTAAAAATGGTGCAGAAACAGCTGCTAACAAATAGGCTGTTTGACAATAGGGTCGACATGTTTCAGCCTGCTTGCCTGGAGGGTCAAATGGCTTTCGTCAGGACCTTCATTATATTATCGCTACTGCATCAAAAGTGAGTGAAAAAAATTTTTTTTTTTGTGAAACAATGTTAAAAAATACAACCTTGTTATGGTGTATCGCTTCTTCGTACTGTCAGTATGTATATGAACATCTACGGAAATACGAGAGAGAACCAAAGACAATAAAGTGAGTGAAACCATCGAGCAAACTCTAGCTTAAAACGCTGTGCCTCAATCTCAAGTGCTTACCTGATCAGCACGAGAAGTGAGCCTCACCTCACCCGGTAATGACTCAGGTTTGAAGGAGGCCCCGCCCTACAAAGTTGAATAAAATGCGGGGAAAATGAATAAACAATGAACCATGGAATTCGAGGTTCAAGGTCTAAAAACAGAGACATTCGTATGAATGTCCATTACATGCTCTGCTTTGAACGCTGAAGTGACTTCCCTCAAAAAACCAAGACAACACCTAAGTTAATAAACTATGCAGACGCGCATATGTTCTGACACAGGTGGAACACGCCGTGCACAATTACGCCAGGTATGTTGAAAAGTTTTAAAGTTTCAAAGTTTTAAGTTATGACAGTCGGGAAACCGCTTACCTCTCCGTCGGTACCTCGATGTAGAGTCTGAGCCGTTTGGGAGGTAACCGGCATCACAGGTGAGTGGTGTTAAAAGCATACGCTTTGGTTAAGCGAAAACCTGATTCGTCGACGTGGGACCAATGGGTTTCTGTGTTTGGTATGCAATGGCCTCTGATAGGGCCATGGAACGCCCGAGGTCACGCGGGACTTCGAGAGTGACTACAGGATGGCCTCAGTGTGTCAGGAAGGTGTAGTTCCGTATATGTATACATGTGAGCAATGAAACTTTATCAATCAGCTCGGCGCGAACATACTGCCATGTACTGGGTAGGTAAGACATAGCGAATGGTTCAAGTTATAGATCTACATGAGGTCAATACCAACCACCATATCACGGGATTCTACAGTCGACATCTATCAGATTTAGCCCATGAATATAAATCGCTGGTATGAAGTAAGCGGATGGGCTGTAAATGAACCATGTACTTTTTCTTGAAAGGGGCAGATAGTGTAAAAACTTAATCGCTATCTCAGGATGAACATTGATAAGTGGAAAGTTATAATGAAATCCACGGAATGTCATCATTCAGTCCTTTTTGAAAAGTATCAATTTTGAACACCCAGCGTTGTTCTTTTAAAAACAAAAAGCGAGATGTATCACTTATATGTGATGGGATAAAGGGTTTCTCTAGAACTGTCCACCAAAAATCGTTGGCTTGGTGCTTAACCTCATAGAAGTGGCGTGTAAGTCTCGTGTTAGTCTTGTTACAGCGAAAAGTGCTTTTGTGTTCTAGCATTCGCAGTCTAACTTTACGGGTGGTCATCCCTATATACCGAAGTTTGCAGGGGCATTCGATCATATAGATTAGATTGTCACTGTTGCAGTTGGTAAAAGACCTTTGTTCCCATGGTGTGTTTGTGCCTATGTCTAGTGTTGTGGAATGGCTAGTCTGTGGGCATATTGAACACGTCCCGCATGGGTGGTGTCCTTGTACTGCAGGTAGATCCCATAGAGTGCCAATGGAACGTGGTCTTTCTTCGCGGGGTCGTGTATGAACCAATTTGTCTCTAAGGTTGCTTCCTCGTTTGAGAGAGAACAAAGGCAGTAGTATTTTCTCTTTGCATGAGTTCAAAAGGCGCCAATGTTTTTTCACACTCTTCTGAATTCCATTAGTAAGAGTGCTGAAGGTATGGACGAAGGTGAGCCGCTCTAGTGGTGGTTTTACAATCGGTGGCTCGATTAATGCTTCTCTGTTGTTGTTGGAAGCACGTTTGAACGCTTTCTTGATCAGAGATCTCGGATATTGTTTGACAATAAGTTGTTCAGTGAGATTCTTTGCATGCACCTGGTATTTGTCAGATGTGGAACAGTTGCGCCTTACACGCAAAAACTGTCCATAAGGAAGGTTGTCTCTCAATGATTTCGGATGTTGACTATCATATCTCAGGAGAGAGTTGCGGGACATTGGTTTCTTATACAGTTCACTTTCAAGGCCAGTTGGAGTGCTGAAGATGGAGAGATCTAGAAAGGCTAATCTCTCTTTATGAGCTTCCACTGTGAACTTCAGGAAGTTGTTTCTAGTGTTCAACCAATCTAGAAAAGGTGACACTGACGACAAATCACCACGCCAGATTACCAGGATGTCGTCAATATAGCGCTTCCATAGTCGGATTGAGTCACTGAAGGGGTTGTCATTGTTGAGCACATGTGTTTGTTCGAATGAATGCACATAGAGATTGGCTAAGCTTGGAGCAAAAATACTCCCCATGCTGGTCCCGGAGACCTGCAGGTATATGGTGTCTTCAAATTTGAAAATTTTTTCTTTCATAGCCAAATGTGCAAGGGTCATGATAAAATGAACGGGAGTGATGGTGTCCAGGTGTGTATTGTTCAGGATGGAAAAGATGGTTTCAAGAGTCTCATCCTGAGGGATAGAGGTATATAATGATTCTACATCAAATGATACTAGAATGTCTCTATCGGGATCAAAATCAACTGTAGGCAATAGACGCAGAATGTCTTTCGTGTCCTGCAAGTAAGTAGGCATCTCTTTGACTAGAGGTCTCAAGAAGTGATCAACAAAGGTGGATAGAGGTTCTAGTAGTGACCCTTGTCCTGATATGATAGGTCTCCCTGGTGGGGGCCGTTGGATTTTATGAACTTTAGGAAGAGTGTAAAAGTAAGGCATCACAGGATGAGGGGTATTGAGAAATGATGCTTCCTGTGAAGTGATCCAGCCATTAGATGATGCTTCATCTACTGCTTCGGTGATAATTTTCTGAATCCTCTTGGTGGGATCTTGTTGGAGAGGTTTGTAAAATCTTCTATCCGCCAGTTGTCTAAGGCACTCTTGGCGATATATTTCAGTGTCTTGGATGGGACGGGTCCAATTACTCAGGGAGCAGTTCGGATGATGACAATTACGGGAATGACAATGGGGGTCCACAATCCAACAGACCACAATACAGAGGTCGAGGTAATAGAAGGAACTGGAGGGGACAATACACACCTAATTTCCAACAATGGTGGCCTCCGACACCGTGGGGATATCCCCCACCACCCCAGGCTTTCCAGCCTTTCCAACCGAATCAATTTCCAGGACACCAGCAGGACCCCAATTTCCAGCCTTTTTTAGGATCGGGCCGAGGGAGGCCCAGGGCAAGAAGAAGAGGTCAGCAACCACAGGTACATTGGAACCTGTCCCCATCAATGCCCCAACAAATGAACACACGCAGCCAAACCAAGAGGGGACAACCACAACCAGGAACGAGTACCGAGACGATCTAGTACTGAACCTGAGTAGTAAGATCTTGACACCAGATGAGATATCGATACTCAACAAAGGCCTTGGTTTTGTGACCACCACTCATGGAGATGATTTTGAAATACGATGTGACCTGGCAAAATCTTTCCGCAAAATAAGGCTACACTATTTCTTTAAGAACAAAGAGATGACCCAAGTTACATCGAGTGAACTCAACACCGGCCTGAAAAATAAATCCACCTTTAATCCACCTTTACATGAAGTACCACCACAGGTGTTAACTTTTGAACAAGCGGTAACCGAAGAAATCACCACCTTATGTAAGAACAAAACAAGATCAGACCACTTCTGCAATCTACCGAAGAAAGAATGTTTGGCCTTGAAAGGCCTTATGGAAGACCGAACCATCGTAATAAAGCCAGCCGACAAGGGCGGAGCAGTGGTCATCCAAGACACTGAAATATATCGCCAAGAGTGCCTTAGACAACTGGCGGATAGAAGATTTTACAAACCTCTCCAACAAGATCCCACCAAGAGGATTCAGAAAATTATCACCGAAGCAGTAGATGAAGCATCATCTAATGGCTGGATCACTTCACAGGAAGCATCATTTCTCAATACCCCTCATCCTGTGATGCCTTACTTTTACACTCTTCCTAAAGTTCATAAAATCCAACGGCCCCCACCAGGGAGACCTATCATATCAGGACAAGGGTCACTACTAGAACCTCTATCCACCTTTGTTGATCACTTCTTGAGACCTCTAGTCAAAGAGATGCCTACTTACTTGCAGGACACGAAAGACATTCTGCGTCTATTGCCTACAGTTGATTTTGATCCCGATAGAGACATTCTAGTATCATTTGATGTAGAATCATTATATACCTCTATCCCTCAGGATGAGACTCTTGAAACCATCTTTTCCATCCTGAACAATACACACCTGGACACCATCACTCCCGTTCATTTTATCATGACCCTTGCACATTTGGCTATGAAAGAAAATTTTTTCAAATTTGAAGACACCATATACCTGCAGGTCTCCGGGACCAGCATGGGGAGTATTTTTGCTCCAAGCTTAGCCAATCTCTATGTGCATTCATTCGAACAAACACATGTGCTCAACAATGACAACCCCTTCAGTGACTCAATCCGACTATGGAAGCGCTATATTGACGACATCCTGGTAATCTGGCGTGGTGATTTGTCGTCAGTGTCACCTTTTCTAGATTGGTTGAACACTAGAAACAACTTCCTGAAGTTCACAGTGGAAGCTCATAAAGAGAGATTAGCCTTTCTAGATCTCTCCATCTTCAGCACTCCAACTGGCCTTGAAAGTGAACTGTATAAGAAACCAATGTCCCGCAACTCTCTCCTGAGATATGATAGTCAACATCCGAAATCATTGAGAGACAACCTTCCTTATGGACAGTTTTTGCGTGTAAGGCGCAACTGTTCCACATCTGACAAATACCAGGTGCATGCAAAGAATCTCACTGAACAACTTATTGTCAAACAATATCCGAGATCTCTGATCAAGAAAGCGTTCAAACGTGCTTCCAACAACAACAGAGAAGCATTAATCGAGCCACCGATTGTAAAACCACCACTAGAGCGGCTCACCTTCGTCCATACCTTCAGCACTCTTACTAATGGAATTCAGAAGAGTGTGAAAAAACATTGGCGCCTTTTGAACTCATGCAAAGAGAAAATACTACTGCCTTTGTTCTCTCTCAAACGAGGAAGCAACCTTAGAGACAAATTGGTTCATACACGACCCCGCGAAGAAAGACCACGTTCCATTGGCACTCTATGGGATCTACCTGCAGTACAAGGACACCACCCATGCGGGACGTGTTCAATATGCCCACAGACTAGCCATTCCACAACACTAGACATAGGCACAAACACACCATGGGAACAAAGGTCTTTTACCAACTGCAACAGTGACAATCTAATCTATATGATCGAATGCCCCTGCAAACTTCGGTATATAGGGATGACCACCCGTAAAGTTAGACTGCGAATGCTAGAACACAAAAGCACTTTTCGCTGTAACAAGACTAACACGAGACTTACACGCCACTTCTATGAGGTTAAGCACCAAGCCAACGATTTTTGGTGGACAGTTCTAGAGAAACCCTTTATCCCATCACATATAAGTGATACATCTCGCTTTTTGTTTTTAAAAGAACAACGCTGGGTGTTCAAAATTGATACTTTTCAAAAAGGACTGAATGATGACATTCCGTGGATTTCATTATAACTTTCCACTTATCAATGTTCATCCTGAGATAGCGATTAAGTTTTTACACTATCTGCCCCTTTCAAGAAAAAGTACATGGTTCATTTACAGCCCATCCGCTTACTTCATACCAGCGATTTATATTCATGGGCTAAATCTGATAGATGTCGACTGTAGAATCCCGTGATATGGTGGTTGGTATTGACCTCATGTAGATCTATAACTTGAACCATTCGCTATGTCTTACCTACCCAGTACATGGCAGTATGTTCGCGCCGAGCTGATTGATAAAGTTTCATTGCTCACATGTATACATATACGGAACTACACCTTCCTGACACACTGAGGCCATCCTGTAGTCACTCTCGAAGTCCCGCGTGACCTCGGGCGTTCCATGGCCCTATCAGAGGCCATTGCATACCAAACACAGAAACCCATTGGTCCCACGTCGACGAATCAGGTTTTCGCTTAACCAAAGCGTATGCTTTTAACACCACTCACCTGTGATGCCGGTTACCTCCCAAACGGCTCAGACTCTACATCGAGGTACCGACGGAGAGGTAAGCGGTTTCCCGACTGTCATAACTTAAAACTTTGAAACTTTAAAACTTTTCAACATACCTGGCGTAATTGTGCACGGCGTGTTCCACCTGTGTCAGAACATATGCGCGTCTGCATAGTTTATTAACTTAGGTGTTGTCTTGGTTTTTTGAGGGAAGTCACTTCAGCGTTCAAAGCAGAGCATGTAATGGACATTCATACGAATGTCTCTGTTTTTAGACCTTGAACCTCGAATTCCATGGTTCATTGTTTATTCATTTTCCCCGCATTTTATTCAACTTTGTAGGGCGGGGCCTCCTTCAAACCTGAGTCATTACCGGGTGAGGTGAGGCTCACTTCTCGTGCTGATCAGGTAAGCACTTGAGATTGAGGCACAGCGTTTTAAGCTAGAGTTTGCTCGATGGTTTCACTCACTTTATTGTCTTTGGTTCTCTCTCGTATTTCCGTAGATGTTCATATACATACTGACAGTACGAAGAAGCGATACACCATAACAAGGTTGTATTTTTTAACATTGTTTCACAAAAAAAAAAATTTTTTTCACTCACTTTTGATGCAGTAGCGATAATATAATGAAGGTCCTGACGAAAGCCATTTGACCCTCCAGGCAAGCAGGCTGAAACATGTCGACCCTATTGTCAAACAGCCTATTTGTTAGCAGCTGTTTCTGCACCATTTTTAGATAAGGATTGGCAGGAATACTTCTCAATAAACTTTCTTTTTTCCTCCTTATCCTTTTTTAACATTTCACCTTACAGCACTGCACCACTTATATATCATTTTGGTATATATCACACATCTTGCCCTGACTAGTGGCTTGGCTGTCTTCTCTCCTTCCCCCTCCACGGGCCTCAAAAATGTGCTCCGGTTATTAACTAACCACGAATGAAACTCCAAGATGGAGTGAATCACAGTGGTGGGAAGGTGAGGATATCCAGATGATGATATTCACCAATCACTGGTTTTTGATGGAAATCCTAATAAATCCTACAGCACTCTGAGGCTCCTTTTTCAAACTCTTTGCTTATTTCCATCTTTTTGGCGACTGTGCCCGTGTTTTCAGACTGACAGATTCCTTGTTGTATTAGTAATTGCATGGGGGATTGATTCTGTCTTAGTCTTTAAATTTTCCCTCGGACCCTCCCCCCCTCTTTTGTAATGAACTCGCTAACATCACTTAACAGAATCCCTCTACTCCTCCTCCCATCAAAGAGAAACTACAAACTCGATGAATCATTTAGTTGGAATTAGCTTAATGACTCCTTAATTCTCTGACTCAATCAATAATACATTTCAATGAAAGAACAAGGCAACACATGAATTTAATTAGTCTTTCTTTATCTAAATCAAATGCAGGTTAAACCTGATTAGTAAATTTTAGCTTTGGTCATATTTACCTATTCTGGCTAATTGTCGTTTTCTAAGTCAGAATCTGGTCCTCAGTCAAATCGTCAAAGTTCTGTTCTATCATGCAGAGTCACCGTCCTCTCCGTCAGCATAACATCAGGATACTGGATATGATGAAGTGCGTTCAGAATGACCCTCTCTAGTCTACTATTATTTATACTAAAAATTTACATTCAAAGGTTACAATCTTCTTTTTCAGAGCTTTTCATTGGTCAATCAAAGTACATCCTAATTCATCAGGAAACATTCGATGTCGTTCCCACAGGCTAAAAGTTCCAAAACGAATGTATGGGAACGTTGGCAATTCATAGTTTAGGTTGCAACAATTTGTATTGAAGGGTTGGCTTTTCGCCTGGTGCAGCCTTGATGGGCACAGCGATGACAGTTCACCGGCAGGTCGCAACTGCTGAGGTTTGCGCAGGCGCGTTTCTCCATTCCCTTCATTGCTTTTACTTCGTAAGGTCTGGTTCAGTCGGCGGCCATTTTATAGCAGGCCCATATGGTCAACTTAAGTAAAGAAACACAAAAACGTCATTAATACATTGAAATGGTTAAACAGTGTTATTTCCCTTGCTAATACCCATATGTGTGTGCATTTATCTAGCCATATGCCACGTCCAAAGCCATTATTACTTGTTTATTTAAGCGGAATTCACGATAACATAACATAAGCAATGTTTATCCTATTAATATGCATACAGACTTAGTTTACATATTATCTTTAGCCATGCAAAGCAATCTCACGTATATTCTCTTGGTTAATAAGGTTGATTCGTTTCTTAAACAACACTCTATTAATTGTTATGATTAATCATTAGTCATTTTAATACAAACATATATAAATGGATTGGGTATATAAAAAGAAAACATTTTACCCGCTCCATCAGGGGTACAAGCACTTCTACTCCCAAGGCAACCCCATTGTTGGGGGACTCCTCAAATGCAGGGGCCAAGTCTTCTACGATCTTCCAAGTCTTCCAAGTCTCTATCCGATCTACTATCTTCTCCCTCCCACATCTCTGCTGCCTCTCAACCACAGGAAGTCCCACAGGCTTCGCCTCTTTTGACACCACCCCCGCTGCTCCCTGATTCTGCAACTAGCTTTGAACTCTCACAATCGCCGACCTTTGATCCCACCACCTCCCTAAAATTCTCCCCTATGCCTGACACATCATCCATATCCACTCAAACGCTCTCTCTCCTTGCCTCAGCTGTCTTTCCACCTTCTCCTGATTTTCCAGCACACTCGTCCTCCCAAACCCTCTCCCCCACACTTGACTCTCTCCCACTCAATCCCAATCACCTTCCTCTTACCTCTCTTTCCTGCCAGCCCCCTCCACCTGATCCCTCCACTCCGACCCCCATTCACTCCGCGCTCCCTCACTCTGACCCCCTCACGGCTCCACTCAGGACATCAAACTCTCGCAACCTAATTGACCTCCATCGACAAGATGACCCCCCTCCTCATAGCACCTACCAGGCCCCTGGGAATGATGGCTCTCACTCCACAAGTCATCTTCAGTCTTAACATCCTGAACACTCCTCACTGCCCTCCACCGGGGTTCCCTCCACGTCTTCTTCCTATTCCTCTCTCCCTGTCTAATGTGGATCATACCACTCTCTCCCCTGACCTCCTTGCCTCTTTTCCTTCCACGCTCTTAACTCAATCGCTCCTTAACATTGAACTCCACCTCTCTAATCTGATGTTGGAACTTTCATCCCTCAGGAAAGACTTTTTTGCCCTCCGTGAAACTAATCTTGCCAACCATTCCTTTTCCAGAGGCTCCATACAAACGAACTCAGCATCCCCTCAACAAGGGAATACTACACATCTCAGTAGTCCAACCGGTCGACCTCCTGGTAACAGTCCTCTTTTACCATCCCAACCCCCTGAGCCATCTCTCCTCCCCGGATCCCAGGGACTTAAATATCCCCTACCCCCTTATCTCCAGGACTATTGATCCTTCCACACTGCACTCCACTACCTTGTGGAGAAGCCGTTCCCTCACTTCTCCTGACTAACCCAGACCTCCCCTGCAACTCTCCATGACTATTGACCCGCCTACACGTCACTCCACTATTCCGGTGATCCTGGGAACAAGCCGTATCCTGTCCTCCCCTGACTCGCCCAGACCCCTGCCGCAACTCACCATAATCCACTCCTGCAGCCCCCTAATATTAGCCCTCAACCCTTCAATTGCATGCTGGTCAACTGTCGTTCGGCCTCACGACATGCAACAGAAATCTCGGAAACCATCCTTAGTGAAGCCATTGACATCGCTTTTCTCACGGAAACCTGGCTCACTCTTCATCTATTCTTGACCTACTCTCTCCCCCGGGTAACTCCATCCTCAGAAAAGATAGGCTTGACAAAACTGGTGGGGGCCTAGCCATAATCTTTAAAGATGAACTCCAACTCTCCCTTGTTCCGAATTCGGATCGAGCCACCTTCGAATACATCGGAGTCGATCTTAAAGTTCAGGGCTCCCCTCCTATTAGACTTCATAATATCTACCATCCCCTGGGGATCCCTTGCCCTTTGTGGAGGAATTATGTGACATGCTCTCCCAAGCCTCGATTTCCAACTCCAAAAACCACTTCCTCTGTGGCTTTAATATTCACTGGAACTATAAGGATGACCCCTCAGTTAACCTCCTCAATGACTTACTTGACATTACTGACTTGAATCAACTCTGCCATTCGCAAACACATTCCAAAGGGGCTACTCTTGATGCTATGATCACTAGCAAAGATCTGGCTTCTCTTTCCCGCATTCTCCCCATTGACTGGTCGGACCATCACCTTATCCTCTTCACGATTAACTGCGCCATACCCCCTGTCCCCTAAGAACAACAAACAGGAAATTAACCAGAAATCTTCACCTTATTCCTCCAGGGGATCTGGAGACCAAGATTAAAGCAAAACTTCAACTTATACCTTCCTCGCAAAATGCCAATGACCTTACCGAACACTACAACAAATTCATCATCGAGGTCCTTGACCATATTGCCCCAGCCAAATTAAAACTACATAAAAGTAACCCTGACAAAACCTGGTTTAATGCTGATCTCAACAATGAGAGACGCTCTCTTAGGCTGATCGAACGCACATGGAGACAACACCCCTCCCCCCCAATCTAGCTCTCCTCAGAACCGCAAGGGCTAACTACAAAAAGCACATCCTCCATGAAAAGGCCGCCTTCTTCCGCTCTCAGCTTGACTGGACCAAAAATCGACCCATGGAACTTTTCAGCATTATCAAAAATCAAACTGCTTCTGCCCCCCCACCCCCCAAACTGTTGGCCTCTATCGAAAGATGTGATGAAATTGCTAACTTTTTTTCCAATAAAATCGCCAAGCTTGATCAATCCTTTGCCTTATCCCTCCCTCCACACTGCTCATCATGCCTCTTTGACCTCCCTTCCAAGTCTCTTTTTACACCTATGATCCTGCCTGACTCTGTTCTTCTCCCGGCTGCAGACGCCCCTCCTGCACATTTCCTCACCAGTCCACAGCTAAAAAATAATACATCTTGGCTTAGCTTTACCCCTGTTACAGAGCGTGAAGTCCTCAACATCATCACCAAGCTGAAACTCTCCTCTCATACCTTTGACCCTCTCCCTGCTAACCTTGTTCAAGATTTAAAGCATATCATTGCACCTTATAGGACCACCATCATCAACTCCTCCTTGGTCACTGGGTGTGTCCCTGTTTCCCTCCAACATGGCCAAATCACTCCTATCCTCAAAAATGCTACTGCCGACCCCACCGACCTTAACAATCTGCGTCCCATCTGTAAACTTCCTCTTCTATCCAAGGCTCTTGAAAAACGTGCCTTGCTCCAATTGGACAAGCACATTGACTCTTTCTGCCTTTTGGACACATTACAGTCAGGCTTTAGAAAGGGCTGTAGAACTGAAACTGCTATGCTCAACATTGTTGATGACATCCATCACTCCCTTGACAAGGGGGAGGCCTCCATTCTCATTCTTCTTGACATCTCTGCGGCTTTCGATACTATTAACCACTCCGCCTTACTCAACACCCTCAAAATTTGTTTTGGCTTCAATGGTCTAGTCCTAAAATGGTTCACCTCCTTCTTTCAGCACAGAACCCAATAAATTAAAATCAGCAGTTGTCTCTCTAAACCTATTCCTGTCCCCCTGTGTGTTCCCCAAGGTTCTATTCTCTCTCCCTCTCTATTTAACCTCTTCAAAGAACCCCTCACCCTCATTCTCAAGCAAGCAGGTATCAACTACCACCTCTATGTTGACGACACCCAGATTTTCTACAAGATCAATTCCCAAGCTAACATTCTGCACCTCAATGATGCCCTGACTAAGATTCAACACTGGTTACAGCACAACTACCTTAAACTCAACCCTAAAAAACGGAAGTCATTCTCTTCGCTCCTAAAAACAACCAGCTCCCCATCAAATCTGTCCTTAACCTCGCGGCAAGACTTATTTCTGACTGTAAGCGGTTCGACCACATCTCACCCATCCTCAAAGAACTCAAATGGCTTTCCATCGAAGACAGATCCACCTACAAGAATGCTTGCATTACTCCTAAAGCCTTGCATCAGCACACCCCATTGTATCTCTCAGACAAATTCCATAAAGTGGGTTGTGCTAGAGAAATGAGGAGCGCAAATAATTTTGTGCTAGTACCGCTCTTGGTAAACAAGAAAGCTACCCAGTCACGCTCTTTCTCCGGAAATGCTCCCACTATCTGGAACTCACTCCCCAGAGATCTGCGTTGCAACCCCTCCTACCTCAGCTTCAAAAAAGATCTCAAGCGACACCTTTTAAACAAATTCTGGGGGCCTTAATCCTGCCAACAATCTGGGTTTCACAACCTGCTCATGAAGGTTCTATGTTACTGCCACTTTAAACCTGACTTACTACCCGTCCCGATTGCGTGGAGGGAGGAAAAGGCAACTTCCGGACTTGGGGGGTTAGCGCTCTAGTTTTCGCGCTTCCTCCTCCATTTAACCGGATGCCCTGGCATACACGCAGCGGATGCGCGCAGCAGGCGCGCCAAAGGCAAGCCCGTCTGTGCCCGTCCGCGCCCGAACGGGTCCAGGGGCCACAACCCCTGTCTGTTCTGGGATCGGACCTATTTCCTATAGCCCTCATTTTCTCCATGCGCTTCGCACAGTCGTTAAAAAAACCTGTTGGCACTCCATGAATGCACTGAACGGAGATGCGCAATGCCCTTATTATGATTTTGCTTTCTCGCCTCTCATTAAAATATCCGAGTGCCCTGATACCCCTCTCTTTTTAAAAATGTTCTTACTTAACTGCAGATCCTTCTCTAAACACTCCACGGAACTTGCAATGCTGTTGGAACGATCTAAAACCTGATGTCCTCTTTCTAACTGAGACATGGCTCCATAATGAGTCCGATCCCACTCTTGTGCAAGCCATTCCTCCTGATTATGCTATAAATCGGATTGATCGGAAGATTGGTAGAGGAGGGGGTATAGCTATTATTTACAAAAATAACTTTCTGTGTCGTATCACTGCAGATCCGTTATTAGACTGCGAGAGTCTGGCATTCTCCCTAGAGATCTCTCCTACTAGCACTCTCTCTGGCATCCTAGTCTATCGCACTCCAGGTAATGCTAGACAATTTCTCAATGCATTTCCTTCCGCAGTGGCGGACTTAGCCCTGGGACCAGCTAATTTTACCATACTAGGTGATTTTAATGTACATCCAGATAATTCATCTGATAAAATGGCTATGGAGCTGATTGAGAATTTGTCAGCCCTCCAGCTTATGGAGAAAGTGTCGAAACCCACTCACTCCAAATGTCATCTTATGGACCCAGTCTTTAGTAATTGCAGTGAACTTACTAGCGGACTTCCCATCCCTCTTCCCTGGAGTGATCATTTCTTGATCCCGCTAAGGTGGGAAATCCCCGGTCCCGCTCGCTCCCCCAATTCCATTCCGGTGTGTGAGCGAAACTGGTCTAAACTCCCTATTGACCAGTGGAAATCGGTCCTGGAAATTAACACACCATCCTGTGAAGTAAATTCTCATCTGGGGAAAGCGAATAAGAGATTTAACTCCTGGATGCAAGGTTCCTTAGATATAGTACTTCCTAAGAAACCTGCTTATATAACCAATTGTACGAAAACTGCGCCATGGTTTACTCATAATTTGAGGGAATTTAAACAGCGTTGCAGACGGCTTGAAATGAAGTGGAGGTTGGACTACTCTTATATCAGTAAAATGGAATATATGGAATCTATCAGATGCTACAAATCTGAAATTAAAACTACCCAAGCAACATTTTACGAACAGAAAATTTAATTGGCTGCTAACTCTCCCAAAGACATTTTTTAAATTTCTAGAACCCTCACTAACCTGCCTCAGAAACCTCCTAGGTTGCATGACGCTTTGACGCACTGCAACATTTTGGCAGAGTTCTTCCAAAAGAAAATTCAAACTATTTATCAGGCTTTTTCGCCCTCTCAATCTACTATCTCCACAACCGCCCCTGCTGAGCTGACTGTAGGGCCTCATACTTTTTTAGCACAATTTCCTCTCCTCGACTCTGCCATGTTGGGTCTAATCATGGCACACATAAATCCGGGTTCTCCCACAGACTCCGCCCCCCCGCCCCCAGTCTCTCACCTTAGTAGCTGATACCATTCGCCCTATAATTTTGGACCTGGTGAACTCTTCTATTTCCTCAGGTTCAGTCCCGTTAGCATGGAAATGTGCTATGGTTAAAGCCCTTCTAAAAAAAACAATCTGGATCGGGACAATCTTGCCAACTATCGCCCTATTTCCCTCCTGCCATGGGTGAGTAAGATTCTAGAGAGGCATGTAAACAATACTATGGTAGCCTTTCTGGAAACTAATAATTTACTCCACCCTTCCCAGACTGGGTTTCGTCCCCAGCTGGGTACGGAGACTGCCCTCCTTGCGGTGACAGAGGAAACAAGAAGGATCTTGGATCAGGGGGGCACTGCGGCCGTTATCCTTCTTGACCTCAGCGCGGCTTTTGATACTGTTAATCATACTACCCTGCTCCTCAGACTTAAGAACTTGGGAGTATCTGGTATGGCAGTACAGTGGCTTTAATCCTTTCTCAGTGACCGCTCTTTCAGGGTCTTTGATGGAAATGTGGTTTCTAACCAGTTTCCCCTTAATTGCAGGGTTCCTCAGGGCTCGGCCCTTAGTCTCACGCTTTTCAATATATACCTGAGACCCCTGGCAGAGATCGTCCACCCATTTGGCATAAAAATCGTCTCCTATGCGGCTGATACCCAGCTCGTGGTGGCACTTAACCACTCCGAAGGGCCATCTAGCAGTCTAAGCTGCTGTTTAGAGGAGGTTGCCAAATGGATGGAACGTTCGTGCCTTAAACTTAATGGGGACAAAACGGAGCTTATGCTCCTGGGCAATTCCCCTGTCTTCGATACGGCATCTCTCTGGCCAGATTGCCTAGGCCCGGCCCCGGCCCCTAAAGATCAAATCAAGAGCCTGGGCATCTGGATTGACCACTCCCTTACGTTTAGTCATCAGGCAGCGAAACTCTCTGCAACTTGCTTCGGGCTACTAAGGATGCTTCATAAGATTCTGTCCCTTCTTCCTCTCCACGCTAGAAGGATCATGGTACAAGCCTTGATCCTTTCTCGCCTGGACTATGGAAATGCATTATACTTGGGAGCTCCGCACTAAACCATCAATAATCTCCAAGTTATTCAGAATTCTGCTGCTCGTAGACTTCCTCAGATTCCCCGTTGGCATTCTGCTAAAAAAGCATTAAAGAGCTTGCACTGGCTGCCAATCAGGGAAAGGATCCAGTTTAAAGCTATGTGCTTGGTCCATAAAGCCTTCTGGAAGAATGGCCCCCCCATTCTTCAGTCCCTGATCACCCCATATCACCCGAAGAGAGACCTTCGGTCATCTGTATCTTTTCTTGCCCGTCAACCCAGAATAAGGAGGGCCAGATGTGGGGGTCGTTCCTTCGCGTATAATGGTGTCATTGGTTGGAATGCCCTTCTGCTTCAATTACGGAAAGAATCCAATCTTCTATCTTTTCGCAAGCTCCTAAAAACCTGGCTGTTTTAGCTTTCTCCTCTGCCTCTGTTCTTTGCCTGTTTTTTTGTCCGCAGCGCTGGGGGGGCTTCGGGTAGCTATCGCGCTTTATAAATATCATTTCATTTAATTTCACTACTCCCCCTCTTCTGTTCCTTTCTTATACTTCCACCCTCCCCCTACTAGTTCTCTTATAATCACTGCCTACGCCTTCATGCTTTCACCTCCCCCATCACCCGCCTCACTACCTCCATATCCCCACACTTCCCCCCCTCAGACCTGATTCACCCAAGCTAGCTTAATTACTCAAGATCAGTTATTGCCTAAATGTATTCCTTGTTTTCGTGTTCATGTAATTATGGGTCTTGACATATTGTTATTATTATCATTGTCTTGCATCTTACCTCCTCGTAATAATGTTATACTGCAATTTGTTTCTCCCCCAACCCTTGTAAAGCGCTCTGATACTTGGGTCTAGCCAGCGCTATATAAAACTGTTTAAATAAATAAACAAGTCTTCGCCCAAGCCACTGCCCACACTGAAGCTCAAGGCAATCTTTACTTTTCCTTTGGCAATAATTAGCCTCCAGCTGCTTCTGCAGCGGGTCCGGGGGTTCACCCCCACTGGGCTGTCCCCGTCCTCCTCAGGAAGGCCCACAGAGGTGGTCGCGGCCTCTCAACCAGGGCTCTGAACTCACACGTCCGCCATTCTCTGCTCCTTGGCCACGCCCCCTCCCTCCAATTTTAATACTTATACCTTTATTATGCATGGACCTGGAAGGGGTGCAATAATGATCACAACTCATAAAATCTGTTTCCCCCTACAGGGGTTTGGATTTTATCGGGTGTGATAATTATTGTGTCTTCTGAGTTTTACCCTTCAAAATAGATAATAACCTACAGATTGTGGTGCTTTTCGTGTAAAAATCCTCTGGTCCTGTAATTTACAAAGCATATTTTTTCTCCTTTAAATTATGGCTGTGTTGAGCTGCTGAAATCTTGGCCCTGGTGTTTGATGCACTGCTTATTGTGTCCGATAAAATCAGACTCCACAGGTGCAAATAATAGCACCTATTACATATTTTTGGAAGAATAACCTACCAAAGATTTTGTTACTTATAGCTTCCAAATCCATGTGTTCTAGTAATTACCAGGTATGTTTTCCCCTCCAGCAAATTTGGGCACGTGTGACCTGCCAAAAGTTTACTCAGGGGAATCAAATTCCTTGTTTGTAACCCTCTATACAATAGACTTCCAAAATTAATGTAACAGGATTTTTATGTCACCTATCCTAATACAATTATAACAGCTAACACAGAGACCCTTTGTTGTCTCCAGCTTCCTAACAAATAATCCAAGAGCCCCAGATAAGCTTACCAGTAAAAAAGAAGGTGCTTGCGATGGAGCAATCCCTACGATGAATCATGTTGCCTATTGTTGGCCAGGGCATTTTGTCTCTTTTTAAAAGAATTTCCATTCAAAATATGTTTACCTATACATATCTCTTACTTAATTATAATGGTATTGCACCTACATTAGGGTCCTTGGAGTGCAAACTCTGTTTCCAATAGAGCTAGAGCCTACAAGTCCCTTTGCTGTTGTGATATGCCACGCCTTTCATAAAAAACCACCCGCTCCTCAGTAATCGGGCGTTGAAGCACATCTGGGATGCACTCTCTACCCCAGGTGGGAACCCGATGATGAAGCATGCCACCAACTACGTTCTTATAAAAACCCAATAGTTATTCCCTTATTCCTGGTCCGTGGATGCAGTGAATTTGGATTCCCCCTCAGGGTCCGTCCCTATTGTTATTTTGTAACGTGTGATTGTAACCATTAGGGAAATTTGGAGGGCATCGTAGATAAATGAATGGGGTTATTGCACGTTACATCACCGTAGACACCTCTGGATGTTCAGTTTGCAAAAATATGAGAGGATGTAAATGTTCCGTTAGTCTATCCACAACTCAGACACAAATTCACACCGGTTGTTTTTGGCTCTACGAATGGTAATAAGTTCAAAATGTCAGTACCAATAAAGGTATTGAAATATTGAGCTTAGTGTTAGTGAGCAATAAACAGGGGTGTGGAATGTAATAAAATATCTACTTGTCAATCGGGCAGGTTGCTTCATACATCTACTTGTCCTGTAACAAAATCCACTTGGTCCTTTGGTGCAATGTAAAGTGGCAACACATTATGGCAGAAATCTCATTATATAAGAGCTCTGCTATAGCCTCTCTGAATATGCCAAGGCTCATACCATAGTAGGGTTTAAATACTAGCAATTCTCACGTTTCCGCAGAGCTACCTACTGGGTCTAAAGGTAGGGGTAAGCAATAGTTCCTGGGTTGGAATGCCCTTTTGAGTTTATTCAAACCTACTAACTTGCATGTTTTAAGGGTTTTCACCAACTTTTCTCTAATCTTTTCCCATACTGAGAACGGTTCGAAATTTACTCTTCCAGAGCTGGGAAAAAAGTGGTTGGAGGGAAAGTGAACTTGCTAACACTCAAGAGATTTTCGCATGAGCAAATCTACACATAGACTTTTGAGACTTTCTCTAATAATTTGGCCCCTAATTAGATCTGGCGTTAACCATAACCTTTTGTGTTTATTAAAATTAAGTCTCTCTCTCTTTGTCTATTGGCTGGCTTCACTGTGAGTGACAGAATTCTTCACTTTCATGAAGAGCATATCAGCACATAAAGTAGTTTTGTTCAGTGCTATGGCAATGGGTCCTTTTTGAGACCAAAAACAATTTTTGCTTTTGCCAATGTTTGTTATAATGGTGAGAGCACAGCAGCCTCCACACCAATAAGGTTTTACAAACACCACGCCCAAAAAAACAAACCACAGGCAAAACCAAAAAGCTGACCGTCAATTTCCGTCCAACTGGCTTTGCCAATGCTTGTTTATTTTTATGTGTCCCATAATCGTCTTAAAACTGTTTACACTGATTTTACATTATGAATATTTTGTGGGAAATGCTAGTATACATCAACAAATTTTACTAAATGATGCTGCAAAGAAATAGTATCTAAAATTGTACAGTGGTTTAGACAAATGTTTTTTTTCCTACTTGCATGTTTTTGTGAACATTTTATTTTGAGAGCAAAGAATCCTCGATCTTGCTTTTAAGCTTCTGCAAATATTTGCATCCAATCAGAGAGTATTCTGGGAGCATTATACATAGCCCCATATTGCTAAACTTTGAAAACGTGTGTACACATTTTTACACTGGAACCATTGTCTGCAGTGGAGTCCGAGCTTACAACATTTACTTAGAGTGCTCACCCTAATTAGAAAGGCTTTGTATTACTGAACCATGAATACAAGTTTGAACAGCATAAACACTTGGACACAAATATTACCTTAACTGCAGACAGTGTCCTTCTCTGATCCATTATGTAGTACTGTCAATTGGCAATCAAAGGGTTTGTGCTTTAGGGGGTTGGGCCCACTTGTCCCATGGACAAAATACACATGAAAATGTGTTGCCTTTGACCCCAAATAATTTGTCCTGGCGTCGGGCTATAGGAATTCCACATCCCTGTTAAAGCTGCGTTAGGGCACCAACCACTTTACGGTCAATTCACACGGCCTTCATGCATGCCACACAAAGCCATTCATTACATCTACCGCCGATCCATTACACAAAACACTCACATCAACGGACCACTGCTATCAGTGGCCCATTACAGTCATACACCAATAGGACTGAAACACCAAATCACACTACCAGTCAACCGCAAATCAGCCAATGTAATATGTAAACACGCCTCTTGCAAATCAATTAGCACATTCTGCCAGCCAACAGCCACACATTCCGCCAGCCAACAGTTATACAGTTGCCACTGCATAAAATATCACCAGCTGCGCTTGGGTTAGTGCCTTGAACAGTTCCACTTTGACCATGAACATCTGCTTCCACAGACACAAAATACCTGTTAAAACAAACCTAGGTTATGGTTTGACTACCTGTTCATTTCCATCTCAACTGCAATCCTAATACTGCATGGGTGCCAGGTGCACCTTTACTAAAGTATCACTGTGAAAGCCTAATTAGGGGGAGAAAGATTTTTTTTTCATTCGCCTTCATCGCAATTAATGCACTAAATCCAACTCCTTTCAGAGCGTGTAAGTAAGTTGGGGGGAGGGTGTCTGAGGATGCATTTTTGGCACATTCCTCAGACAGTATCAGCAAATCTGCCTTAGAAAATAGGGTTAAACATTCTGGGGCAGACTCTGCTAAAGTCCCTAAAGGGTACTTTTGGAAAGATAAAGAGCCTTGTTGACAGGGTACTCAGTCAAAACATGGCACATGTCCTGTTGACCATTATTTGCAATGCACTCCCCGAAATGCACTAGTAATATGGTGGACAGCACTTCCGCCATATTTCTGATGGGAAATTAAGGTGGCAAGCAGCCAAAAGCAAGACCAATGGTGTTCCTCTTTACTTGACTCACGAAATGTACGGTGGCTCAAATCTCATTTAGAGAGAAAAAATCTTGGATTAGAGGTCTTTTTTCAAAAATAGATGGACTCATTCCCAAG
The DNA here is from genome assembly GCF_964204655.1 of Triturus cristatus. Lineage (NCBI taxonomy): Eukaryota > Metazoa > Chordata > Amphibia > Caudata > Salamandridae > Triturus > Triturus cristatus. The sequence goes on along the minus strand of NC_140583.1, from coordinate 292,428,796 downwards.
GTTGCACAGCTACTGAAGTAATTGGTTCATGGAAGGTTATGTATCCATAAACAGTCATTTGGGGCACATAGTAACTCCTTATCTGTGCTCCATTTCAGTCAGTTTCCCAGAACTTCACTTTTGTGTTGTAGAAAGTGAAGCTAGTTGGCAAAGAAAGACCAGGCTGAGATCAGCACATGTGACAGTAACACCTACACTCCTCCCTTTTTCCTTGTCAAGCAATTGCAACTCTTTTGCTCTATTGCAGGCATGCGGTCTGAAAAGTATGATCCTTCATTCTTGCAACATCCTCCAAGACAGCGGAAGTAGAGGCTACTGTCTACAATAACATACAACCAAAGCAAGGACACCAGTCTTCCTATGGTGGTATTCTGTAGACAACATACACATTGTATGTTGCCGACTGAATCAGGTGAATAGCCAACTTATTTTATCGTGTGAGTTTTACGACTCCCCTTATATAGTTGAATTACTTGGTCGTTTTTATCCACTCTACCCATGTACTTGTAATTAAGTATACAGGTGGGTTTGTGGACTCGTGCCAGCTGTCCCCATTCTGTGATGAGAGAAATGCTCACATTTGTGAACTGTGTTGAGCACATATACTGCCGGACTATCTTAGAACTTCACAGCCAGCAGTTTGTTGCAAAGCAACATACTGCTCTGCCTTTTTGAAAGGGGGGGTGGGGGGAGTTTCTTGCAAGCAATCTCCTAAGGTAACCCTTTCCGGTGCTTTATAATGGTACCTCAAGACAAAGTGCCAGTTTTTACAGTTTACTAAATAGCTTCTGAGACATCACATCAACTTCCAGGTAAGATTGTGTCAAGCAAGGTACATCGTGCATCCATGAGGTACAACTTGAACATTAAGTGCCATATCATAGTAATTAGTGGCTATGGTGTTCAATAACAGAAACAGTATTTCATACCAATGTGACCTATGCTTTATTGCTTTGGAACAACATACTGATGTCTTCAGAAGTGCGTACTGCCTAAAGAAGACTGCCCTGGAAACAATCAGCCAGTACTATTTGTGTGCAGAGCATGTGCTTCCTGGCAGTGCATTGCCATGACATATTTACTAGGCTTCTCTGAAAACAAATAATAGAAGTCGAAGTAACTGTTTTTTAAAGATTACATAATATCATGTTGCGAGAAATTAGGCTGTTGCTTGACTGGGTGTGAGCCCTGGTCAAGCAACAGCCACAATCCCTTGCAGGGTGAACTACAAAAGGTCACTAAATTAACCTTACAGGTATTGTGTAAAGTATTTATGCAGCACACAAACAGTAATAAGTGGAAACATAACAAAAGAAAAATACCAAACAAATTGAGAAAAATATCGTACATTTAAATTATTTGACACTGAAACAACAAAAATCCAATCAGTAGAAACAGAGTTATGAATTTTTTAAGTTTTTAGCAAAAACTAGCGCCTAAAAGATCAAAGCCCTACCGCAGACATCCAGTAGCGCAAGATGAGTTCAAAGTTGAAAAATATGGCCAACTGCGATGGAGCGTGGTTTGAATACAAGAAGTGGATTGGGCCTGGTTGGTGATTGCCTTCTGACTTAGAAAAATTCTTAAGAAAATGTTTTGAGAATGTAAAGTTCAGCTGGGCAAGGCTGCAGAAGGTGCCCAAGAAGTGAGCATTGTCATCAGATATCCCTGGGTCGGACCTTTGGTGAAGATTTCTACATTTGGGCTTACTCTGAAATGGAAGTCGAAAATCTCCAGCGGGATGAGGCAGAGAGCTGTAACCGAAGAGAGTTCCCCAAGGCTGGATACCATTTTGGCAAAGGACAGCTGAAAAGGATTTGCTGCTGTGGAGAAGAACATAGCAAGAAAAGCTGCAAAGTCAATCTGACTAGTGATGCACCTCAGGCAGATAGGCGAGCAGGTTTCCTAGAACAGTTTTTAGCCCCCACATTTGAATTTTGGCTGTAAGGGCACCTTTAACACCACTTCCAAGGGTCCAGGACTAGAGGGGTACCACTTGGAGGGGCAGGACTCATGCAGGCTGGGTCCAGGTGTGGGTACAAGATGGAGGTAGCCTTTTGTGCCCCTATTGCCCTGAACAGGAGGCCAGCAAACTAGCCAGTCACTCTGGAGGTCCTGGGACACAGCTACTGAAGTAATTGGTTCATGGAAGGTTATGTATCCATAAACAGTCATTTGGGGCACATAGTAACTCCTTATCTGTGCTCCATTTCAGTCAGTTTCCCAGAGCTTCACTTTTGTGTTGTACAAAGTGAAGCTAGTTGGCAAAGAAAGACCAGGCTAAGATCAGCACATGTGACAGTAACACCTACACTCCTCCCTTTTTCCTTGTCAAGCATCTGCAACTCTTTTGCTCTATTGCAGGAATGCGGTCTGAAAAGTGTGATCCTTCATTCTTGCAACATCCTCCAAAACAGCGGAAGTAGAGGCTACTGTCTACAATAACATACAACCAAAGCAAGGACACTAGTCTTCCTATGGTGGTATTCTGTAGACAACATACACATTGTATGTTGCTGACTGAATCAGGTGAATAGCCAACTTATTTTATCGTGTGAGTTTTACGACTCCCCTTATATAGTTGAATGACTTGGTTGTTTTTATCCACTCTACCCATGTACTTGTAATTAAGTATACAGGTGGGTTTGTGGACTCGTGCCAGCTGTCCCCAATCTGTGATGAGAGAAATGCTCACATTTGTGAACTGTGTTGAGCACATATACTGCCGGACTATCTTAGAACTTCACAGCCAGCAGTTTGTTGCAAAGCAACATACTGCTCTGCCTTTTTGAAAACGGGGGCGGGGGGAGTTTCTTGCAAGCAATCTCCTAAGGTAACCCTTTCCGGTGCTTTATAATGGTACCTCAAGACAAAGTGCCAGTTATTACAGTTTACTAAATAGCTTCTGAGACATCACATCAACTTCCAGGTAAGATTGTGTCAAGCAAGGTACATCGTGCATCCATGAGGTACAACTTGAACATTAAGTGCCATATTATAGTAATTAGTGGCTATGGTGTTCAATAACAGAAAAAGTATTTCATACCAATGTGACCTATGCTTTATTGCTTTGGAACAACATACTGATGTCTTCAGAAGTGCGTACTGCCTAAAGAAGACTGCCCTGGAAACAATCAGCCAGTACTATTTGTGTGCAGAGCATGTGCTTCCTGGCAGTGCATTGCCATGACATATTTACTAGGCTTCTCTGAAAGCAAATAATAGAAGTCGAAGTAACTGTTTTTTAAAGATTACATAATATCATGTTGCGAGAAATTAGGCTGTTGCTTGACTGGGTGTGAGCCCTGGTCAAGCAACAGCCACAATCCCTTGCAGGGTGAACTACAAAAGGTCACTAAATTAACCTTACAGGCATTGTGTAAAGTATTTATGCAGCACACAAACAGTAATAAGTGGAAACATAACAAAAGAAAAATACCAAACAAATTGAGAAAAATATCGTACATTTAAATTATTTGACACTGAAACAACAAAAATCCAATCAGTAGAAACAGAGTTATGAATTTTTTAAGTTTTTAGCAAAAACGAGCGCCTAAAAGATCAAAGCCCTACCGCAGACATCCAGTAGCGCAAGATGAGTTCAAAGTTGAAAAATGTGGCCAACTGCGATGGAGCGTGGTTTGAAGTGGATTGGGCCCGGTTGGTGATTGCCTTCTGACTTAGAAAAATTCTTAAGAAAATGTTTTGAGAATGTAAAGTTCAGCTGGGCAAGGCTGCAGAAGGTGCCCGAGAAGTGAGCATTGTCGTCAGATAGCCCTGGGTCGGACCTTTGGTGAAGATTTCTACATTTGGGCTTACTCTGAAATGGAAGTCGAAAATCTCCAGCGGGATGAGGCAGAGAGCTGTAACCAAAGAGAGTTCCCCAAGGCTGGATACCATTTTGGCAAAGGACAGCTGAAAAGGATTTGCTGCTGTGGAGAAGAACGTAGCAAGAAAAGCTGCAAAGTCAATCTGACTAGTGATGCACCTCAGGCAGATAGCCGAGCAGGTTTCCCAGAACAGTTTTTAGCCCCCACATTTGAATTTTGGCTGTAAGGGCACCTTTAACACCACTTCCCAGGGTCCAGGACTAGAGGGGTACCACTTGGAGGGGCAGGACTCATGCAGGCTGGGTCTAGGTGTGGGTTCAAGATGGAGGTAGCCTTTTGTGCCCCTATTGCCCTGAACAGGAGGCCAGCAAACTAGCCAGTCACTCTGGAGGTCCTGGGACAGTTGAAGATCCAGTTCTTGTCCCCAGGAGGAGCTGGCAGAGCTGCAGGGCAGCAGTACTTCGGAGCAGTATTCTGGCAGAGCGGCAGTCCTTCCAGCAGCACAGCAATTCTTCTTCCTGGTAGAGTATCCATAGGCCCAGCAGTGCACTAAGAAATCTGATAGAGACATCTAGCCACAGATTCCTTCACTTAGAATATCCACAGGCGTCAGACTGGATCCGGAAAATCTTCAGCCGCATGGCTCCGTCCTGACGTCGTCCACGGATATGACGTCAATGGAGCCGTATAAGCCCCTCCAGGCGTGCTGACGTCATTGTCCTTCTTTTGCGTGTCCCAACGCGGAGCCGGAGAAGCAGTTACCTCTGGCCTGCTTTTGTTTTCAGGCCTTCTCGATGCCTTTTGGCGTCCGGGAACAGTGTGCAATGCCTTCGGGCTTCAAGGCGTGTGCATCCCGTATGCAGCTGAGGTCGTCGACGGATCCACACGCGATCTGTATGTGGTGCTTGGGAGAGCACCACGACTCCAAGGAGTGCGACGCCTGCCAACAGCTGAAGCCGAAGTCCCTTGGGGAATGTCGCATGAAGTTGCTCAGATGTCCCGTCCGGAGTCCTCATGCCACAGGTCTCCCTCTCGTGCTGAGGCGTCGGTTTGGAACAGGTCACAGAGTTGTTCCCGCGGACGTCTCTCTACTGCTGCAGGTAAGCACTAGAAAAATAAGTCACGGAGGTCGCCGACCACGCGTGACGATGCAGCCCGCTGCTCCCGGTCTTCACCAGACACGGGACCTCAGGAGTCGCCCCTCACCTACCTGCCATTTCCTGGGGCTGGGGCAACTAGGGCCCAGATGGAGGTCTATTCTCGGGCCTTACAGCTTTGGATCACCACCTCTCCCTGGAGCGCCTTTGGTCCCCACAGAGGGGGTAGAGACTCGGATCGGGATTTCGCCCGCGAGTTCGCCCTCAGCGCTGGTCGAGTATCCTGACTCCGGCTCCGGAGTCGCTGCGACTTCGGGACACGGCCCAGAGGGGCATCCTTTATGCACGTCCAAGCCTTCTATGTCGTCTCCGCACAGCCCTGCGAGGTTCCCTGTGCCGACACCGGCTGAGGTTGCGGCGCAGTACTCTGAGTCGACTCCGTTCCTCTCCGCAAATTCCCATCTTGGTGGAGGTTGGGTCGACGCTGAGAGGACGAGGCTCTGTCTCGACGCCGATCGGCACCGGTGTCACCCCCGACTATTCCTTGGTTGGTGGAGGATGAGGAGGCTGAAACTGAGGAGGCCCCTGTGGGTTCGCCACCCACAGAGTTGTTTCGGTGTCCCACTGGGCAGGAACCCATGCACTGGCAGGGCTTTGGTTTTCCAGGGGATACAGAGTCCCCACGGTTTGTTGGTCGGATTAGCCTCATGCCGTCCCTACGAATGACTTGTCGCCACCTCAGATGGCCATGGTGGCTTGTGCGGTGTTTGCGAGGGCGGTTCGCAGGGCTACGGATATTTTACAAGTGCAGCCACCCTCAGTCTCTATTCCCTCTGATCCCTTGCTTCCCGTGGAAGTGGTGCCCTTGTTGCATTTTGGCGAGTCGTTATACAATACTCTTCTGGGAACTTGGGTGCGACCTTCTTCGGGGGACCCGGTTGATCGTGCTATTGCACATCGACATTGCCCAGCTCCAGATGACCCTGTCTGTTTATCCCTCCATCCTAGGGCTCAAGGGCTGGTAGTTCCAGTGGTCTCAGTCTCGCTGCCTTCTGCCTCTCCTCTGTTACTCCCTCCCACTTGGGAGTCTCGATGGCTGGAGTCGTGTGGCCGCCATATATTTGCGTCCACCAGTGCAGGCCTTGGATCTCTGAACAGATCTTGCATGTTTGCATGGGCTACGTCTGCCCTTTGGGACTCAGTTGAGCGCCTCCTTCCCTCTCTTCTGGAGGGCCCTCGGACTGACCTGGATTGGTTGATTCGTGATAGCCAGGAAACGGCACAGTTTTCCATTCGGTCGGCCATGGACACCACCGATTCGTGGGTCGGGTTATGGCCAGGTCAGTTGCTCCGCGTCGCCATGCTTGGCTGCACGATGGCTGTTTCCCTGTCAGTGTCCAGGAGCATCTTTGGGATTTGCCCTTTGATGGGGTCACCTTGTTCCACAGACATGCTGAATCGGCGGTTCAACATCTCATGCCTGAGTTTCCATGAGTTCCATGGTTTCTAGTCCTTTTTGCGGACTTTGGCTTTTAGTTGCAGTATTGTCACTGCTTTTTCTTGTGATCCGTCTATGGGTTCAAGACCTAATTTCCCAGACGGACTGTATGGCTATTTTGCCGTCTTTGTACTTCTTTTGCTACAGCTGGCCAGCTGTTTCTGCAGTCCTCTGCCTAAGAGCTCAACTCAAGAGGTGTCCCTTGCTTTTATTAGGGATGTGCCTTACCCTATGTGGGGTACTCGTTGGCTATTGTATAGCTGCTCTTCCTTGCACAGGAAGTTTCGAAGGCTCCCGCGGAGTCTTCTTCAAATAATTATTTTCTGCCTATACTGTGGGTCTCCTAATTCATCACGCTTGTCCTACTGTTGTAGGACATTCCCTCTGGTGAGGCCCATGGGTTTGGTGTGGCTCTCTCCTGGGGCTTATGCGGTGTTGTCTACGGTTGGTCCGTAGCTCTCTTGCCTCTCTGTAGGCACACTTCCCCAAAGTGGTGTTGGGTTTCTCCCACACCTGACTCCCCACGGCGTGTTCTTTCAGCTTCGCTGTGCTCTTGCTGCCTGTCGGTACGAGTCCCTTGGGGGCATGTTGCTCTGTTCCGTTCCGGAACGTTTTTTTCTGTGTGGATTCGACATGTGAGTACACACAGGATATGTTTGCTGTCACAGGGTGCCGGCGGTATACCTTGAGCCCTTGTCTTGGCTGCATTCTATTTAGGTATTCTCAATTCCTGGTATGAGGAAGTGCTTATGTCTTCTCTCATGGCTCAGGACCTGTCAGGTTTTTGTCTATAGGCAAGTGTCCGCCAGCTATGTCACTGCTGTGCTGTGCCTTGTATTCTATTTCCATCTGCACTTCCCTGGGAGAGACTCCAGTCCCTTTGATTATTCCCGCACAGGGGTTCAGGTGTTTCTGCTCCTGGTCTCTGCTGATGTTTTATGACCCACTGTGGCCTAGTGGTTGAGGTTCTTACTCAAAAGGCTATTTGTTCAACTTCAGGTGTTTCACTGGTTGTGAGTTCTCAGTCAAAACTAAAGTCAATATTGCTGTCTTTTTCTGTCAGACCTATCTCTGTGTATTTCTCACTCATTCCTCGTGAGTGTAGTGGTCAGTGTCCCTGCCTGTCTCACGAGAGGCCAGGGTTCCTTCCCCGTTAGGGGGATGCTGTCGCTTTTTAGGTGTCTTGATATTGTTGTGTCCTGCTCTGCTTCACACCGGTGCCGTTCGTACCTATTGTGCGGCCTCCTTTTACCTAGGGCATGCTGTTCGAGTTTTTCCCCTTGGTTTTCATTTTTTCACAATTTGTTCATATATTCATTTCTATATGTATATATGTCATGAGCTGTATCCACAGCGAGAGAGCACGCATACTGGGATTTCCCTTGCCGAGTATCATTTCTTTTTTTGCCCCAGCTCGCTCGCTCTCTCTCTCTCTGTCCTCTCTCCTCTCTCTCCTCTCTCTCTCTCTCTCTCACTCTCTTTCCCCTCCTCCTCCCCCCCCCCCCCCTGGTGCTGCACCCTTCTTTCTTTGACTCTGCATGTGTGCTGCTGATGCTTCAATTCATTGGCTTTTGCATAGGTGTGGTGTAGTTCTCATGGTACACACTGTCTCCTTGTGTGTATCCTGTCAGTCATCAGTCATTTGTTAAGTACACTACATACCCGCGAGGGTCTCAAGGCGCTGGGGGGGGGGGGGGGGGGGGAGGTGGGGCCGCTGCTGATCGAACAGCCTGGTCTTCAGTATCCTCCTGAAGGTCAGCAGGTCTTGGGTCTGTTGTAGGCTTAGTGGGAGGGTGTTCCATGTCTTGGCGGCGAGGTGGGAGAAGGATCTCCCGTCGGTGGTTGTTTTTCGGACGCGCGGGACGGTGGCGAGTGAGAGGTCGGCATAGCGTAGCTGGCGGTTGGGGGTGTAGAAGGAGAGCCGTCTGTTGAGGTAGGCTGGGCCGGTCTTGTGGAGTGCCTTGTGTGCGTGGATGAGGAGCTTGAAGGATATCCTCCTGTTGATGGGGAGCCAGCGCAGGTTTCTCAGGTGGGGGGTGATGTGGCCGTGTCGTGGTACATCGAGGATCAGTCGTGCCGAGGCGTTTTGGATGCGTTGTAGTCGATTGATGAGCTTGGTCGGGGCTCCCGCGTAGAGGGCGTTTCCGTAGTCGAGTCTGCTGCTGACGAGGGCCTGGGTGACTGTCTTTCTTGTATCTGTCGGCATCCATCTGTAGATCTTGCGGAGCATGCAGAGGGTGTTGAAGCAGGAGTAGGAGACGGCGTTGACTTGCTTGGTCATTGAGAGCAGTGAGTCGAGGATGATTCCCAGGTTGCTCGCGTGGTTGGTGGGTATCGGGGCTGCCTGCAGTGCCGTTGGCCACCAGGAGTCGTCCCAGGCTGATGGGTTGGAGTCGAGGATGAGGACCTCCGTCTTGTCCAAGTTCAGCTTTAGATGGCTGATCTTCATCCAGTCGGCGATGGCCTTCATTCCTTCGTGGAGGTTGGATTTGGTGGTGATGGGTTCCTTGGTGAGCTAGAGGCTCAGTTGAGTGTCGTCGGCGTAGGAGATTATGTTGAGGTCGGGCGACGTGTGCGAGCGGGGCCATGTAAATGTTGAACAGTGTCGGGCTGAGGGAGGATCCCTGGATGATCTCGGAGGCTTTGGAGCGGAACGGGGGCAGACGGACGCTCTGGGTTCTGCCGGAGAGGAAGGAGGTGGTCCATTCCAGAGCCTTGTCTCGGATCCCTGCGGTGTGGAGGCGTGCGCGTAGTGTGCGGTGGCAGACGGTGTCGAAGGTGGCGGAGAGGTCTAGGAGGATGAGTGCTGCGGTCTCTCTGTTGTCTAGCAGGGTCCTGATGTCGTCGGTGGCGGCGATGAGGGCGGTCTCGGTGCTGTGGTTGCTGCGGAACGCAGACTGGGAGGTATCGGGTTAGCTGTCTGTTGACGATTTTATCGATGACCTTGGCCGGGAAGGGGAGCTGAGGGATGGGCCGGAAGTTCTTGAGGTCTCTTAGGTCTACCTTGGGTTTTTTGAGTAGGGCGTTGATCTCGGCATGTTTCCAGCTCTCTGGGAAGGTCGCGGTCTCGAGGGAGAGATTGAGGACGTTGCGCAGGTGGGGTGTGATGGAGCTGCTTGCTTTGTTGAAGACGTGGTGCGGGAATGGGTCTGACGGAGAGCCGGAGTGGATTGTGCTCATGGTCTTGATGGTGTTATCGACGCTCACGCTGGTCCAGGCTAGCAAGGGGACGTGGTCGATGGTGTGCGAAGGGTCTGTTGTGTTGCTGTCTGTTGGGGCTGTCTGGGTGTTGAAGCTGTCGTAGATCTCTGCTATCTTGCGGTGGAAGAAGGTGGCATATATATATATACATGTATCTCCTGGTAGTCATGGTTCTGTATATCTTGGCATGGTGACGTCTGTCCCCTCACATTTCATTTTTGGCATCCACTGTGGTGTATGTTTAGTTTGTATGCTCTAGCGCTGTCATACTGTCTTGTCCCGTCTCTGGGACTATGTCTCTTGCGAGTCCATGAGATCCGGTGCTCAGTTGAACTTCTTTTTGCAGTAGTTTATTCACTTTCTTCCATTGTGCACTGACCTTGATGGTTCCGTGTTTCCTTTTGTTTCTGTCTGGACGAGGGAGGTCTCGCCCGTCCTCTGACGGTTTGTGTTGCCTTTGCCTCCCCTTCTTATAGATCCCTTACAGAGCTTCATAGGTCTGGTGTCAGCCACGCTCGAATTTGCTGTCCCCACCGTGTTTCTGTCAATGTTGTTGACGGATTAGTTCTCTTTGGAACTTGGTGGATTTCAGTCGCAGACACTCCTCCAATGGGGCATGGCTCTGGTATCTATTCTAAGTTAAGGAATCTGTGGCTAGATGTCTCTATCAGATGAACGAGTTACTTACCTTCATTAACGATGTATCTGGTAGTGATACAGTCTAGCCGCAGATTCCTTAATGCCCACCCATCCTCCTCGTTCTGTGAGGACCTTTTCAGATTGGGTTCTACCCACTTACCTTTTTACAGGTGGCCCTTGTCTTCCTGTGGGGTGGTCTACTTCACCTCCCTCCTGGGCAGGGTGGCTCATTCTGTTGCTTCCCCACCCATTCTTGTAATTGAGTGGTGGGTTCCTATGTCCTTTCACGCTCCTACATCCTGGTTCTTCCAGTGTAGGAATTATTCATGTTCTTCTTCCCTCCCTTCCACCCTCATCTATTTTTTATCCATTACTTTGGGTCTCTTTGACTATGTTGCGTTCAATTGGTTGGGGTCTATTTGACTATGCTGCGGTTAATAGATCATTTACAAGGTGTAGGGTTGCACATTCTCTGTTGCAGAACTGTGGTCCATTGGTCATATTGTTCTAGTCTTGTTGCCCTTTACGGTTACATCCTGTGGTTGCAGACTACCTATCGTTTGCCATGACATTCATTTCCCATGCCATTTTGCCTCCTAAGAGGACATGGTTTTCCACTTCTGCGACACTGTTTCTAAGAGCAGGTTCTCTGCTCTCTCCCCTCATCCCTTACAGCATGAAGTACTCTTTCACTGTCATGCATGGTGCTGTTTCTCACCATTCTGTAATTTATTGTCATTGCTTCAAAGATTTTTGATCTTTTTTGGCACACTGTTCCCGCACTCTCACAGTTTTAGTAGTGGCTCCTCGTGTGTTGTGGCGTGGAAAAGTTTCACAGTAGAAAACTGACAGCGCACCGGGAGGGGCTTATATGGCTCCATTAACATTATATCCGTAGCCAATGTCAGGACGGAGCCATGCGGCGCAGTCTCCTGGCGCACAGAGGTTCTGCTGAAGATTTTTCAAATCCAGTGTGATGCCTGGGGATATTCTAAGTTAAGGAATCTGCGGCTAAACTATGTCTCTACCAGATACATCGTTACCGATGGTAAGAAACTCGTTCGTTAGGGTCTGAGGTCCCCTTTTTTACCCAGGTATCCTCCTCCTGTAAGGTGGGAGAAGCTTCTAGGTAGTGCCTTTGAAGTGCGTGGAATTTCCGAACCCTCCTGCCTTGACTCCAAGCTGGCTGTTGTGACAATATGAGGTCGTTAGACGCTTTATTAAGGTAGAGCACTGGCTATTCAGTTGCAAGTGTGACTGTGCTCAGCTTTGCCTCTCCCATCCTGCCAGCCATTGGCCCATTCAGGCACACCTAATCCCTCTATTGTGTGGCTCTCTAGGAAGAATCCACAAAGCTGTCAGCTACACCCAGTAATGTGACCTAAGGCAGGCCACAGGCACAAAATGGCTAATGGCAGAAAAATGCCAACTCTCTAAAAGTGGCATTTTTAAAAGTATGACCTGCTCCCAATTATACATTATAGCTTATTAAATGTAATCAAGAATTCCCAATGTTATCCTGTGGTAGGGATAGGCCTCACAGTAGTGAAAAACGAATTTGGGAGTTTTTCACTATCATGTCCAACCTTGTAAGTTCTCAGTACCCTGTCCTATAGGCTACCTAGGGCCTACCTTAGGGGTAACATATATGTAATAAAAGTGGAGTTTAAGGCTTGGCAAAGGAGTTAAAATGCCAAGTCGATATGACAGTTTGAACCTGCATTCAGGCTTCAGTGGCAGACCTAGTACATGTTTTGAAGTGCTACTTAAGTGGGTGGCACAATAAGTTCTGCAGGCCCACTATTAGCATTTAATTTACAGGCCCAAGGGTATATGGTATAATACTCTACAAGGGGACTTACAAGTAAATTTAAGTATGTCCTTTGGGCATAAGCCAGTTAAACCATGTTCAAAGGAAAGACTGGTTAGCAGTGGTAAATTGCACAAAGCCCTAAGGAGAACAAAAACGAATTCAGCAAAAGGTGGAGGGTACAAAGATAAACCATTTGGGGGCGACCCTGCAGAGAGGGCCAGATGCAACACATATCAATCCACGGAGGTACGAACCGTCCTCTAAAGTATGCCATCTGGAAGGGCACCAAGAACGGATAGCTTAACTGTAGCCTTTTATAAAACCTACCTAGCCCTCCTTATATCACACCTGGTCATGCTGTACGATGAGATAGAAGAGCCTGGTAGGATGCCTCCCTCACTGAGGGAAGCATTGATAGTTACTCTCCTAATACTGGTAAGACCCCCGAGGAATGCTCCTCGTATCCTCGTTGAGGCCGCTGTCCTTGCTAAACGTAGACACTAAAATATATGCTAAAGTTCTGGCCAACTGACAGGCTCCTTTCCCCCGCAAATTGTGTGACAGGCTGGATTTGTCCCAGGCCGAAGCTTGATGTATTGCATACATACTTTGTTTGGCGTTATACAACAGGTTGACCCAGACGTGAAGGCTGACGCAGTATTTTTGGATACAGAAAAAGAGCTTGATTCTGTTGAGTGGGCCTTTCTGCAAGCTGTCCTACGCCAGATTGGGGTAAGAAACATTTTCCTGAAATTGGTAGATGTCATGTATACGGAGCCAACGGCACAAATCCGGGTAGGGAAAACTGTGACAACCTCTATTACAATAACTAAGGGAACCAGGCAGGGATGACCCCTAATACCCTTACTGTATGCATTAGTCGCGGATCCCTTGACGTGCACTCTAAGTGAGTACCATGGGCCCTGAGGATTGCGTTTCCCAGGCTACAATCTTGTAATATCAGCCTATGCGGATGACCCGCTATTATATGTCAGGGACCCAGACAATAACCTCTCTTCCCTGCTACAAGAAGTATTGAGATTTGGGGGGGCTTTCAGGCCTCGAGATTAACTGGGACAAATCTATAATTTCCCCACTCACTGCTGCTACGACACCCATAGTGCTGGAGTTCCCTCTACATTGGACTTTGAATTCGGTCCGGTGTCTGGGGATACAGGTTCATGTAGACGCGGCATAGGTCCTCAGGGATAATTATGGCAAAGCAATACACAGACTAAGAGTTGAGATAGAGCTCCGGATTAAGCTTCCTCTGACTTTAATGGCACGGATAGTGCTCATGAAAATTGTGGCAGTCCATACATTTTTGTTCCTATTCCCTGCTTATCCACTCACACTCTCTCTGGCGCTGATCCGCAACCCATCACGATGTCATGGTATTTTCGACTCACTTAACACTGTAATACATGCTTGGAGAAACTACTCAAACAGGCCGGCTTCTTACTATACACCCAACCCATCCACCCATATCCCAATCGAATGGTGCGATTGGTTCCTGCCGTGTGGGAGAAAGGCGTGAAATATCTATTATTCCACAACTTGGGGGTCAAAGAGATGGGGGGGGTTATTCCAAGATGTAAAGGTGATGGACTGGGATGCTTTCCAATATTAAGAGTACACAAAAACCGCTTGCCCGCTTTCAATATTTCAGAGTTCGTCACGCCCTGAGGTAATTCTTGAAGAGACGATATAGAGGAACTCCTCTTCCCCCCCCCCCCCCCCCCCATTACACCCCCCATCCGCCTTCTCACTTTTAATATAATCAAACACCGCTGTCAGGCTGGTTACAAAAATCTATGCACTTGAACAAAAAAAGCACAGACCCGGCGTTACGCGGGTGAGACAGGAGTGCAGAGGGACCAATGCAAGGCCATAGTTGATGAGACTTGGAGATACTGTTGCTCCGTGGCCAAATCGGTATCTCTGAATGGTCGACACAGGCTCATACATTTTTAATATGTAAATCGTGCATACTGTACCCCAGAAAGTCTTCACAGATATGGGTTGGGAGACACTGCGGAATGCCCGAGATGCCACATAGAGGGTCTGGATTGTATGTATGCAGCATGGAACTGCGCAGAGGTGGCAGTCTTCTGGGAAGCGGTATTCTGAGAGATGAGTATGATTACTGGTTTTCCATTGAAAGATGACCCCATGCTGGCTCTTCTGGAATTTGACAAGGGGGTGGATAAATCAGCCAGACCCCTGGTAGCCATAGGGCTCCTAATGACCAAGCACCGTATATCGATGCGCTGGGCCAGGGGTCCAGTTCCTACCCTGAATTAGTGAAATCAGATATGACCTACTGTAACACTCAGTCGTATGTATACAATGAACTTCTTCCTCCGCAGTCATCCTAAAAGTCGTTGGGGCATGTTTCAAGCGTATCTTGTGGGCGAAGAGACAGGGCAGGCGGAGGGGGTGTGAGGAGGGTCCGGTCCATACATCTCGGGTTGAGACACGGATCAATCAATCATAGCATTTGTAAAGCACACTACTTACCCGTGAGGGTCTCAAGGCGCTGGGGAATGCTGCTACTGCTCGAAAAGCCAGGTCTTGAGGAGTCTTCTGAAGGACAGCAGGTCTTGGTTCTGCCGTAGGTGGATGGGGAGGGTGTTCCAGGTCTTGGCAGCGATATGGGAGAACTATCTGCCGCCGGAGGTCGCTCTTCGGATGCGAGGGACTGAGGCGAGGGCGGCGGAGCGGAGCTGGCAGTGGGGGTGTAGAAGCTGAGTCGGCTGTTGAAGTACGCTGGTCCGGTGTTGTGGAGTGCCTTGTGTGCGTGGGTGAGGAGCTTGAAGGTTATCCTCTTGTTGACGGGGAGCCAGTGTAGGTCTCTCAGGTGGGGTGTGATGTGGCTGCGGCGAGGGATGTCGAGGATCAGGCGTGCAGAGGCGTTCTGGATGAGTTGAAGCCGTTTCAGGAGTTTGGCTGAGGCTCCTGCGTAGAGGGCATTTCCGTAGTCCAACCTGCTGCTGACGAGGGCCTGGGTGTCCGTTCTTGTTTCGGTGGGGATCCACTTGTAGATCTTGCGGAGCATGCAGAGGGTGTTGAAGCAGGAGGAAGAGACATCGTTGACCTGCTTGGTCATGGAGAGGGTGGAGGCGAGGATGACCCCTGGGTTGCGTGCGTGGTTGGTGGGTGTTGGAGCTGTTCCCAGTGCGGTCGGCCACCAGGAGTCGTTCCAGGGGGGTGGATCCGAGGATGAGGACCTCCGGCTTGTCCGAGTTCAGCTTCAGTCGGCTGTTCCTCATCCATTCGATGACGGCCTTCATTCCTTCGTGGAGGTTGGTTGTGGGGGACCTTGGTGAGGGAGAGGATCAGCTGGGTGTCATCGGTGTAGGAGATGATGTTAAGGTCGTGCAGTCCGTCGACGTGGGCGAGCGGTGCCATGTTGATGTTGAAGAGCGTTGGGCTGAGGGATGAGGGATGAGCCCTGGGGTACGCCGCAGATGATCTCGGTGACTACTGAGTGGAAGGGGGGGGAGGCGGACGCTCTGTGTTCTGCCGGAGAGGAAGGAGGTGGTCCAGTCCAGGGCCTTCTCTTGGATCCTAGCGTTGTGGAGGCATGTTCGTAGTGTGCGGTGGCAGACCGTGTCGAAGGCGGCTGACAGGTCCAGGAGGATGAGGGCCGCGGTTTCTCCATTGTCTAGCAGGGTCCTGATGTCATCGGTGGCGGCGATGAGGGCAGTTTCGGTGCTGTGGTTGCTGCAGAACCCGGACTGGGACGGGTCCAGGATGCTGTTCTCCTCGAGGTAGCAGGTCAGTTGTTTGTTGACGGTCTTCTCGATGACCTTTGCAGGGAGCAGGGAGATGGGCCGGAAGTTCTTGAGGTCCTTGGGGACCGCCCTGGGTTTCTTGAGTAAGGCGTTGATCTCGGCATGCTTCCAGCTCTCCGGAAAGGTTGCTGTCTCGAAGGAGATGTTGATGGCTTTCCGGAGATAGGGTGCGATGGCGGTGCTGGCTTTGTTGAATATGTGGTGTGGGCAAGGGTCTGACGGAGATCCGGAGTGGATGGTGTTCATGATCTTGATGGTGTCGTTGGTCCAGGAGAGCAGGCGGATGGTGGTCGTGGGGGCGTAGGTCTCAGTGGTTGTCGGGGCGGTCGAGTTGTTGAAGTTGTCATGGATGTCTGCGATCTTGCGATGGAAGAAGGTGGCCAGCGAGTCGCACAGGTCTTGCGAAGGTGGGATGTCGTTGGTGTTGGAGCTGGGGTTGGAGAGTTCCTTCACGATCTTGAAGAGCTCTTTGCTGTTGTGTGCGTTGTATAGGCGGGCTTTGAAGGAGGCCCTTTTGGCTGATCTGATGAGGTGATGGTGTCTGCGGGTAGCGTTCTTGTGGGCTGCGTAGCTGTCCGGAGTTCATTCATGGAGCCAGTTCTTCTCCAGCTTTCGGCAGGTTTGCTTGGAGGCCTGGAGGTCTTCAGTGAACCAGCTGGCTTTCCTGCTGGTGTGACTGTTGGAGGGTTTCTTGAGCGGGGCAAGGGTTTTGGCGCAGTTGTCGATCCACTGTCTGAGGTTGCAGGCGGCGGTGTCGGCGGCGGTGGGCTCGGGGGTGGGCTCTGGCGAGGGTGGTGGTTAGCTGGTCTTCGGTGACTTTGCTCCAGCAGCGGCGAGGCATCTGTTGGGAGCGGTGGTGCATGGTGGGTTTCCGGAAGGTGAACTGGATGCAGCGATGGTCGGTCCAGTGGAGTTCGGAAGTGTGGCTGAAGGAGACGTGGGGGCTTGCGGAGATGGGGTCGAGCGTGTGGCCGGTGGAGTGGGTGGGTGTTGTGACGAGTTGTCTGAGTCCGAGGTTGGCTAGGTTGTCAATCAGGGTGGCGGAGTTGGCGTCATTGTTGTTCTCGAGGTGGAAGTTCAGGTCCCCGAGGAGGATGTAGTCCGTGGAGGCGAGGGCGTGTGTGCTGACGAAGTCGGCGATGGGGTCGCTGAACAGTGGTCAGGGTCCGGGGGATCTGTAGGCAAGGGTTCCTCTGAGGGTGGTGTTGGTGTCGGTGTGGATCTGGAAGTGCAGGTGTTCGGCTGTGCTGAGGGTGTCGTCGCTGCTGGTCGAGACTCTGAGGGTGTTCCTGTGGACGATGGTGATTCCTACTCCGTTGGTGCGGTCCTTGCGGGTGATCTTGTAGCCTTCCGGGATGGCTATGGCGATGTCGGGTGTCGTGGAGGGGTTCAGCCAGGTCTCCGTCAGGAAGGCGACGTCTGGGGAGGTTGAGTCGAGTAGGTCCCAGAGTTCAACGACGTGTTTGCGGGCGGAGCGGGTGTTGAGAAGGATGCAGCTGAGGTAGTTGGGTTCTTTCCTGGTCGGTGGGTTGGTGGGTCAGATGCTGGTGAAGCTGCAGTTCCGGCAGGAGAAGGGTCCTTGGGTGCGCTTCGGAGCAGCCAGGCAGCAGGTACGTGATCGTCTGGCATTGAGTGCGTGGAGGGAGCTGGCGTCGTAGCAAGGTCGGGCGTCGTGGAGTTCGCGGGGCCAGGGGTTCTGGCGCTGGGCGCGGTCCAGGCGCGGACGGGCTTGCCTTAGGCGCGGCCGCCATAAGATGGGGAGGTGGGAGGGAGGAGCAGCTGGGAGGAGGGAATGAACAAATGGGGGGGTGGGGATGCTGCGGCGGGAAAGACAGGGGCAGGAGCGGCGAAGGATCATCAAGGCAAAAAGGGCACAGAGTACAGGGGGAATGAGGAAGAAAATGAGCAGTTAAACAGATGGGCAATACAGGTCCAAAAAACAAAGGGCCCAGAATACAAAGGGGAAGGAGGAAAGAAAACGGGCAGATAAACAAATGGGCGATACAGTTACAAAAACAAAGGGCGCAGAATGCAAAGGGGAAGGAGGAAAGAAAACGGGCAGATAAACAGATGGGCAATACAGGTACAAGAACAACCTAATAAGCAGAAGCAATACAATTACAAGAAACGAACAGTTAACCAAATAAGACAAACCTACGGCCTACCACTGGCCACCAGGGATGAGGTGCAGGTGGTAGCTTGCGGGTGGAGGCGGGCCTCGACTCGGCACAGCGGCGGCGGCTGGGCACAGGGCACGGTCGCACAGGTAGTGTTGTGCGGCGTGGAGAGATACCTGCCTAAGGAAGGGTCAAGGGTCACAGTTGGATGGAAAGCATAGCCACTTTATGTAAAGATTACATGAGAAAGGAGTGTGTTTGCAGCCGGAATTGGGCGGGGATCACTGGGATAGCTGGCCCATAGCTATTGATGTGCCCGGAGATGTGTATGGGTGAAGACCGCAACGACTGGGTGAAGGCATGGCTGTGAAATACCCCGAACCTGTGTCATGTACATTGTGTCATAATATGTTGTCGTGCTTGGGGTACTGTGCTACCCCCATCGATGAACATGTGTATTATCAGTAAGGTAATGATGTCATTGCAGAATTCATGTGCTGTTGTGTTTCAATAATTAAAAAAATGCAACACGTGCCCTATAATTAATTTGTAATGATTTCCCACCCACGCAACAATTATCAACTTAATTGTGCTAAATGTTAATGTCCATAATGTCCACGCACCTTATTACCATGCAGAAGCGTTGGTGCAGTAATTCCGTGATGTATAACAAGACCATTCAAAACTGTTTCTAAAATCCAAGATGTCAACCTAACAATTCGAAAACTATAAATATGCATTGCAGTGTTTAATGACAGCTAATAATGCGAGGCCTTGGTTTAAAGTTTCTAGGTGTGGCTGTAAAACATTAAAGATGGGTAAGAATATGAACAGTGCCCTGAAAGATATTTTTGTAGATCTAGTGACTTGCCCATCCAATGGAGATAATTAAAGGGGTAAACGTCCTGCCATAATGGGCAATAATATTGTCCTCTTGTCGATTCTTTCCAGCCTGGAAAAGGTGGTGTAGTGAGTGGGGTAATATGCAGGCTCTATGGCTGCACCTGCTTTGAAGGAAAGCGGGACTAGCCATCGAGTAGAAGTATCTGAGAGAGTGAAGCAATTGAGTTCATTACTATGAGATGAAATGTTAACTGCATTAAAACCAGTGGAATGTAGCATTTTATAGGTACGGGTTAGTCCCAATATCACTGATTTGTTCTGGTACTTCCATGTATTTGTTGCAGAGATGATCGCACTTCAGACGGTAATCAAGTTTTAGCAATGCCTGATGAGGAAAATGCTGGTTGTGGGGTCCAGAGTGTGGGGTATAGAGGAAATGGGGACTGTAGGAGAGTAGGGTCTGCTATCCTATGGTCACCCCAAATTTTTGCTTTTTGCTTCACTGGTTTTCGACATATTGAGGCTGTGGGCCTGCTAATCAGACCCCCAGCCTGCTGTTCTCTCTGCTAAATTGACACTATGCACTTTAGGTGCATAACCCATTGGAACTGGATCACCCTGTGAGCCCCTGTACTAGTGTATCCTAGGTAACCAGGGCATTGGTGTATCTGAGGCCTACCAGGGGCTGAAGCACGTATTGTGCCACCCCTGGCCTGGCCTAGCAATTTGACAGAACTGGCTGATCACTTAGCTGGGGTAAGTTGGTGTATCCACCTCTTACTTGGGTGTAGTATGCCTATACCTAACCTTAAATGGGACACATGTTAACCTATGAGTCACTCCTATGGCAGGCCTTAATAATCCTGAAGGCAGAGTGCTTGGTTTTATGTGAGATGGTGCTCTGGCATGAGCTGAGCCTGTCTGCAGTAGTCGGAACAACTTCCTTCTACCGTTTCCAGATATCGCCATACCATATACTCTTAAGTGCATTATGAACCTCGCGGTTAAATGCTATCTTTGGTTTGGATTTATCTAAACATGTCGAGTAAGGTGTCATACCAATTGGAATACTAACCCCTCGCCAATTCTGGCGACGGGGTTAGCATTCCACCCTCCTAGAGGGACACGACATGTACAGAACCTGAAGCCCAGGTAAAATCAGACATAGCCTCAGCTCCACAAAATGGACGCTGCCACCACAGACACAAGTCTGCCCTCCTGCTGCTGGGAGTCCATCCAGCTTGGGAGACGTGGACAAAGGGTTTCCTGCCAGGGGAGGTGCGAGCACCACCCCAGACAGGATTTTGTGTATTGGTCAGGTAGGGCTTGAAAGGAAACAGACATGCCTGAGGCTCACAAGGAGCCTCGGTGCATATGCCAGTTCAATCCGGTCCTGGGGCACACCAGCCCCAGACCTGGGGCGAGCTGGACAAAGGATTGGGGGTGTAACCACCCCCCTTCCTGGTCCCACCCTTAGGGAGGGACCTAGCAGGTAGTCCGGCCCCTAGAATCCGCTTAAAGGTAGGAGCTGTGTCCAAAGACTTTAGACATCCCGGAATAAACTTGTAACTAAGAAGAAGACGGGAACTTCGACGTTCTGCTGCACAGAAGACTGAAGGAAATCTCCCCTATGGTCAGGGAGTGACCATCTTGCTAACGCAAGCACCATCCAGCGACTCGACGTCTGCTTTGCCGCCGCCTCCCGCCGGAGCCCGAGCCCAGAGACCGACAAGAACTGGACCTCCAGACCTCTCACCGCCCGATCCACAGTCCCTGCAAAGAAGGAACCCGTGGAGGCACCGAGACCCGTGGAGCCAGCCATCTTGGAAGACACTCGACTAGCTGAAAGCGCGACAACAGAGGCTCCCTCCGAGTTGTGCTTTGGGTCCTGAGAAGCCCAACATCTGAGCAGTATCTGCATCAAAGGTGAGCCCTCCAGCATCTCCACGATCTGCGTGGGGCCCCTCTGCACTTCGTGACTCGACGCGCCTAACCGGTTACTGGTCCGTTGACTAGTGGCCATCTTGGCGACCATCTTGAAAAACTACGACGCTGGTCTGGTTGCCCCAGACTGGCCCCTGCTTCCCTCCAAAGGGGCAGCCCCTCTGAACTTGCTGGTCAGAGCTAAAAGCTTTCTTCACCTCCTGCGACTCCTGCTTTTGCCAAGGCTTGTTTGCTTCTTCTGAGTCGCCGACACCGCCAACAGCGAGAGCCTGCGTGGGACAGCTCGTGAACCGACTCCTGGACGTCGTCGACCTTCAGGGACCACGTGGCTGCAGAGACAAGCTACACCTCTTCACCTGTTTGCACCCGACATCGCCTGGTACCTACCTGGTGCCACGCCGGTCACTGGCTAGTGACTGTGAACACTGTCCCCTCTGCTTACAGGTCTTCTACACTTCCGATCCACCCTTGGATCCACCGCATCTCTTCTGGACCGACCGCCCGCAGCAACTTTGTCGTCAGGCTCCATTGAACAGATAGACAAAACCCGACGCACTTCGAGACCTATGCACCCGCTTCCTGTGGGTGAGGTAAAGCTGGCACTCCGGTGCACAAGTGTAGAGTAACATCTCTAATGTCTAGGTTTGAAGTCTTGAATTCGTAGTCCAACCAGAAGACCCTTCTAGCAGTAACTTTTGAACATTTACGCACCCATTGAAAACCTCTGGGCGCCCGCGTGTAACTTTCCTCACTGCACACGCGACCCGTGGACCTCCTGGTCACTAACTAAAGTTAGCTCCTTGTAGGCCCAGCGATTCTAGAGGCCCTAGGCCTTCTCCCTTTCCTGTTCGTGGTACTTATACCACTATTTTAGTATATGGTTTGAGCGGCCACCAGGGCCTATCCATATAAAGTGCAACTTTCGTATATTGTGGTACTTTCTTGTTTAACGATTTGTGCTCCTGTGCTCATAAAGAGTCTAGGGGATACTTTGAGTAATAAATACATATATATTTTGAATATATATCTGTGTGGTGTCCTTTCATTGGTATAAAGGGGGGTTGCATTTGGTAAAACAGCTTGCTTAACATGCCTAAACGAGTTTAGCCTCAAAG
Organism: Triturus cristatus; assembly: GCF_964204655.1. Lineage (NCBI taxonomy): Eukaryota > Metazoa > Chordata > Amphibia > Caudata > Salamandridae > Triturus > Triturus cristatus. Next base: position 292,406,902 of record NC_140583.1, on the reverse strand, counting down.
ACTGCTTAGGCTACGCTACCACTAGGGCAGCTGGTCCGAAAAGGTTGACTTACAACCACACCATAAGGGTTGCTTGACATGGTACAAGGTGGTCACTTTAACTAGTGAACATCATATACCAGGCCAACTTCTCACAGGGACACATCTGTATGTCCTTATAATGAACTGGAAAACAGTGCATGACCTGAGAATTTTCATAGCTTTGTGCATCTCTCTTCGTTAAAATAACTATCAGCAACTACTTTCTACATCAGACTGCCGCCTCTTTTCTGGAATCCTATTAAGCAAGCTTCTAAAAAGTGAAGAATCATTGAGGAGAGAGCTTCCGGAGAGGAGCCGATCAGACGTGACTCCGATCGGCTCCTCTCAAGCCCTGCATTAACTACGCATTATATGGCACCCTTGGCTCCCAAAATTGCCTCACCTGAAGTTTGAGGGCGACTGACAGCGAGGAGAGTCCCCGGAGCGACCTGCGACCCCCGGGGGTCGAGATCTGCAAAGGGAGCGTCCCGGAGGATGGAGCCCACGGCGCCGCCTAAAATGGCGGCTGACACCGACTCTGCTTCTCGCTCCGAGTGCGGTGGCCCCGAGTCACAAGGGGAGCTGCACGATAAACACTGAGGCAGCGGATGCCGAGGCACTGCGTTGTGGACCCGACCCCACCCCCCACCGGCCGCCCTTGCAGCTCCGTTGCTGGAGTGTGACTCGTGGCGACGCCCGAGACCGGATGTTGACGTTCTGAGCCGGGATCCCCACCAGCTGGAGAGGATCTTCGGGCGCATGACGGCCCCCAGAGGTGAGTGGAGCTCCGGTTGCGAAGAGGGGCGGGGTGCTCCTTAAGCTAAGCTTGCCACGGTCATTGGAAGCACCCATTAGACTGGCGCCTGACCTTAAGATCGTGGCAGTCAAGCTCCATCTTACAGGGGAGCCCCTACCCGCAGTCCCATTTTTGGCCAGCTGCTTCTGCCATGGCGCCCTCCCTACATGATTAGGGAAGTCGTGAGACCACCAGAGGTTAGCCTGTGGGGCAAATTCAGGTTTTAATTGAATCATAGGCGTTTCTGGACTAAAGACTTTCGGTCACCCAAGACCACCACCCTTGAGTGCAACACCACCTGAACACCTGGCTGAACAATGGCAAGAATTTCCTGCTCTGTAAATATGTAATATATAATTGTCCAAGCCTAATCGCTGTTAAAACGTAATCCTGAGTGAATTTGCAATTTGTATTTATATTTATCCGCTCGTGTGCTGAGACTCTGTGCTAACCGGAGCAGGACTGTCCCCTTGCCGGAATCACCAATCCAGTGGGAAGGTTGGAGTTGCGCTGGACGCTGTGGGGGCCTGACTGCCGGGACTGCGAGGACCAGGGTTCCCTGTGCGGACTTCATCGAGCACACCTGGTTGCTCTTCTCGGCCCCGCCTCCTCACGGTAATGACCATTGTCATATGAACATCCGCCCACACGCGCTAGCGGGACGCGTGCGGGGCGCACCCCGAGGCGAAGCCCGGGCAAAGGGCGGGCCCTCTTAGGCCCTCAGAGGCCGGGCTGGGCCCATTCCCTAACGCCCCCATTGTATTGTATAGATTTGTGGCTGCTCACTGTTGCCATGGCTCAGAGCTTGGCTAATGTTACTGTAGAAAAGTTGGGGGGGTTTTCAACTGGTACAATCGACAGTTATTTTACAAGGGTCCCCACTGAACTAGACAGGGAGTCAATCTTGGAAGAGCGAAGGTTGGAGCGTCGTTGCTCGGTTGAAAGTCTGAGAAATCGGGCTCCTAAAGATCTGATGTCTCAGACTCTACTCCCGAGTGGCGAATGCCATAGTGATATTGACGACCTTACACCTTCTGCGAGCGTTCCTTTTTTGTTACGAGATTCCATATGTACTCCTACCCCTTTAATTGACCAGATTGGCAGCCACCACACGCCTCCTAGCTCTAGTGTATTAACTGTTAATTTAACTAATCCTATTACTAATAGGAGTAAATCCGTCCGACACAAGGCGATTAAAACAATCCCGCCTAAGGTTCATGGCCCCCCTCCAGGCAAAAGAAGGCGAAAAGGGGGCGAACACCAAAAATGTAAGACTAGCCATAAAGATTTTGGTAGGCATTCTAAGTCGGACATTAGACCAGACCAGGTGCCTGCTGCTGTTTTAGCTAATTTCCCCGAATCCACTCTTCTTGACAAGGAAGTAAGTACTACTGCACCCACTGCCCTTTCTGTTGATTTGGGATTGAAAATAGCCCCCCCTCCCCTCTATTAGATAGTATAGAACAACTATTTAGGTCCCTCGTTTCTCCAATCATAGAGGAGTTTAAGAGGGTGGAGAAACGTCTTGAAACCATTGAGTGTGCTATTAGGAGTATGGTCGTTGCAACAAGGGATGTAGCGAATATGGTGTTGCCCTCCTTACATCTGGGCGTACAATCGACTAGTCAAGCCCCCAAAGCTGCATCAGTACCTTTTAATCTAGGAGAACCCCACCAACAGAGGCTACCTCCCCCTAAGGTGGCAAACAAACCAGCAGTAATATCTGCTAATGAATTGAAGAGAGGAACGGATAATGTACTTGCAAGAAATCTGCAGGAGGGGGTGGGGAGCTCCAGATATAAAAGGTTGCCATCGAATAAAGGTCCAATGGTTGAACTCCCCCCTGAAGCCGTGCCTTATGTGGTCGTTTTGACTGGGGTCCCCATATTGACAGATAATAAAAGGGAAGGGTTCGTCCAATTAAAAAATAAAATCATGCACTGGCTTAGTATTTTTAGACCTATCAAAAGTAATATTAATGGAGAAATAGTGCATGTTAGACGACTCTCATGGCTGGGTGGTAGAAGCAAAGATCTCGAGGGTGATGTAGTTGTTGTGAACTTTAGAGACCCTCGAGTGGTGGAGCATATTCTAAATTGGCCCTCGGGCAATGGAATGAATTCCATCATACCCCGTGCACTCACATACTTCTATCCAAGATCATTGGTGTTCCCTACAACCCATGCAAGTGGCCAAGGACCTATTTATCAGAATTATTTAGCTTCTCTTGACATGGGATGCCCCGCACAGATACAACATCTAGCATCTGTTGCTGATCCCTTTGGGTGGAATATTGTTCCCCCTAGATACAATTTAAACATTAAAAGGGGTATGGAGCATCTAAGACCATTTACACCTTTGGAGACTGTAAATAGGTTCGATGTGTTAACAGACATGGAAGGGTGCGACTGAAGATTACAGCAGTCGAGGGGTTCGAGGTCTTTCCAGGATGGGGGTGTGATCAGTGTGAAGTCACAATGTATCGACTCTTCTAGCAAACAAGTAGCTGGGCTTGCTCCCCCTATTGAACGAGATACCTTCATTGCTCATGATAATGTTGACGTTAAGAGAGATCATGGTGAATTGCTGGTGATGCCTATCGAGGGCCTAGCTTCCTTGGAAGCAGAAGCCAATCACGTCAATTTTAATGGTTCCATGCGGGATGCTTGCACTGAACCCTTAGCTATGAGGGGTGCTTTTGAGACACAACCAATTCTTATAGCCACCCCACCCGTCTATCTTAATCATGTAGAGACCGTTCCAAATATCGATAATCAGTTTAAAGTTCTTAGCTGGAACATTGCGGGTCTTGCTACTAACATTGGCAATCCAGAATGGTGCTCCTTTATTGACCCCTTTGGAATTTGTCTCTTCCAGGAAACTTGGTCAACTGAACCCATTCATCGATTAGGTTATACTACATATATGCTTCCTGCTGTAAAGGGACATCGAGGGAGGCCTTCAGGGGGCCTATGTGTCTGGGTAGGCACCCACCTGGGCTTTAATATTAAGAGGGTTGATACGACAAGCACCGATATACTGTGCATTCTTTTGCTACATAAAAAGACCCCTAAGATTGCACTTATTAATATCTATTCGCGATGTACTCAAGGAGGTGGTCGTTCCACCACCATAGATTCCTTGTCATTACTTCTGGAATCACTCCGAGACGAGGTAGTGTTGATGATAGGTGGGGATTTTAATTGTCACTTTGAGCCTTTGTCTGGAGTGACTTCACTCACTCATGTAGAAGATAAGGCTAGATTTATACCTCCTATTAATATGTATCCAGTTAAAAACTGGACTCCGAAGGCTCTTCAACTAACCTCCCTTACCTACGCTTTCTCTATGAGAGCATGTAATGGTCGCTTTAGCGGTGATACTCCAGGACAACCAACCTATAGGGGAATGGGACATGAATCTGTGATTGACTATGTTTTGGTGAGCTTAGATTTATGGCCCAATATCCTGGATTTTAAAGTAACTAGACGCACTGAGAGTGATCATGACCCCCTGACAGTCGCTTTAAACTTTTATTTACTGAACACAGGGCTAGATACAGCTATTCCTCCAGTGGGTAATTTAAGAATTATACAAGGGGGGAAGAGGATTCGCTGGCAAACTATAAAACAGTCCGAAACAGCAATAGCCAGCTTGTACTCTGATATTCTCCCCCTACTGGATAAGGTGTTTAAGGGAGGGACTAATAGCAGTGCAGTTGATGAAATCTTAGATATGGACAACATTCATAAAGATCTAGTAGCTATATTGGGCGGTTCCTTTTACATCTCCGGTCCGCCCAATATAAAGATGTCAGGCAAGTCTAACTCCTGGTTTACCAAGAAATGTAGGTTAGCCAAACAGGAACTACTTCAGGCCATTAGAGGAGGTAACCCCCTACTTATCAGGGAAGCCAGGCGAGCTTACAAAAAGCTAATTTTTGCAGCTAAGTCTGAGTGGGAAGAGCAAAGATGGGTCGCTATGAGACAAGCCCTCGTGGCAAAAGATCCTAGAACATTCTGGAATCTTGTCCACTCTGGAAGCTCTGAGGGCAATACCAAGATCGACCCAAATGTTTCCGAAGACGCTTGGGCTTCTCATTTTGAAAAACTATATTCGATTAACACTAGTGGTGCACCGATCCCCCAGCCATTATAATGTCAAAGGATCCTTCCTGGCTGGCACCCCCCTGGACCCTATCAGAAGTGGACTTGGCTTTGGACCAGCTTCAAGCCAATAAAGCTCCGGGGTTGGATCGCATTCCAGGGGACCTTTACAAAGATGAACCAAAGGTTTGGGCCCCTTATTTCCAAATTCTCTTCAATTCCATCCTACAAGGCTCACCGGTTCCATCTACCTGGATGGGTGCGGAAATTATCCCTATTTATAAAAAGGGATCCCCCCTTGATCCAGGTAATTACAGGCCTATAAGCCTTATAGATGTGATCCAAAAAATCTATTCTAGGCTTCTTCTCCAACGCCTACAGAGTTGGATAGAAGAGAATAATATACTAACCCCACTTCAAGCTGGATTCAGGGCCAAAACGTCCACTATGGACCAACTATTTAGGCTCCAGTTGCTCCACTGGAAACATGTTATACTGGACGGGGGTAGCCTATATATGACCTTCGTGGATTTGAAATCCGCCTTTGATATGGTGGATCGTAACCAGTTATGGCACCTACTGCTGGATATGGGTGTCCCGCCCTATTTATGTCATCAATTGAAGATTCTCCACGACGGGACCTATGCTAGAGTCCGCTACGGAAAAGATGGCAATTTGACCGGCCCTTTCCCTGTTGCTAAGGGAGTTCGACAGGGCTGTGTACTTGCCCCAACCTTGTTTTCCCTCTTCCTTAATGGCCTTATTGCTGATCTTTTAGATGCCATTGACATTGATGCACCGAAATTGGCCTCCAGAAAATTCCCTGCCCTTATGTTTGCTGACGACACCCTGCTGCTGTCCAAATCCCCAATGGGCATGCAGCGGGTGTTAGACCAGTTCACAAGCTTTTGTAAAAAAAGGAACTTGGTGGTCAACATTGGCAAAACAAAGTATATGGCCTTCAATGTAAAATCCTCTAATTATCCACATCCTAAAATGGAAGGAGTCGCTTTGGATCGGGTTTCTATCTTTGAGTATTTAGGCTTGACCCTAAATGACAAGATGGGTTGGTCCTCACAAATTTCTAAAGCCAATTTAAAACTCAACCAGGCGGTGGGGGGCATCCTTAAAGTCCATAAGAACTGTTGCTCAAAAATTATAAGTGCCCCTCTAGAAATTTACTGTGTTCAATCTAGATCCTCTACACTGTATGGGGCTGAGCTATGGGGTTTTAGTAGCACAAATGATCTGACCATTACTGAAAATAACTTCTTGCGGAAACTTTTATCACTTCCAATTAATACTCCGCTTATGCCATTGAGGATGGATCTTAATATCCGTCCTATTTCTGAGGTCATTGCCATACGTCCGGTGATGTATTGGAAAAGGCTTTGGAGCACTCCAGAGTTGGCATGTTACAGAGACGAATTGAAGGTAATCTTGGGTTTACTTGGGGCTGACAAGATTCCTTGGCTCCAGAATGTTAGGCAGACACTATCCAACATTGGCCTTGCCCATCTCTGGACTAATCCAGAGAATTCCATCTTAGGCATCTCCAAAAAAAGTTTTGCCCTTACACTCAAAGACTACTTTCTCACTAAAGCTTACCGTTTAGTCAGGCCTTCTAGCCTGACCGATCTGTTTTTGGACGTTAAGTGTTATTACGCCTTTGTACCTGACCTCGATGTTATTCAGCCCACTCTAGCAAAGAAGCTGTTTCTACAGTTCAGATATGGGACACTCCCTTTATATTCTTTTACTGATAAATGGGTGGGTGCCCCTGAGCACAACTGTCCGGGGTGCTCATCTGAACAGGAAACTATGATACATGTTGTGCTTTTTTGCCCAGCATACGCCAGTATTCGGAAGAAATGGATTATTCAGCTTTGCTTGAATCTGGGTATTAGGAGCTACCTTGACTTTTTCAGGGTTCTGCGAAGTGACTTAAATCCACTTGTCGTGGTAACAGTTTCCAGGTTTTTACTTGCAATGTGGTTAATCCGTAGGAAATTGATATGTAACAACACAGATTGATTGATTGTTATAAATAAAATGGGGGGCCTTACTTGTTGATAAAACAGTGTCACTTTCATTTTTATTACGGTTATTGTATTGACTGAATACATTATATGAATTGTTTTATCTATGTACTTTTATGATTTTAAACAATCGAAATAAAGGTTTTTTTAATTGAATTGAATTTATATTTATCTTTAACCACTCGTATATGTAGTAGACCTTTGTACTTACTACCATTCCTATGTGATCTTAGAGTTTAACTGTTTGTATCTCTTCCTTGAGTGACTTTACAGCTTATACATTTGCAATGTTTCCCTCCTTTCACTCCACTTGTATATATAACTCCAACCCCTAGTATATGTAGTAGACCTTTGTAATTACTACCATTCCTATGTGATTTTAGTTTATCTGTTTGTATCCCTTCCTTGAGTGACTCTCCAACTTGTACATTTGCAATTTTTTCCTCCTTTCGCTCCACTTGTACATTTGCAATTATTATTGTTTTTTCCTGTTTATATCTCGTATGTAACTCATGTAATCCAGAGTCCTTATTTAACGCAACTGGTTATTTTGTAAAGCGCTCTGACACCTCTGGGTTATATTCACACTATATAAAATCGCATTAAATAAATAAAGGAGAAGAAGTGACAGATCTGGAACCTCTGTGAAGACCACAAGGATGAAAGAGACAGAAAAGGTAGGGGAAAAAGAAGCAGCTTCCACTTTCTTAAGCTGTAAAGGGGAGAAAAGTCTGAGAGTCTTTGCAGTAATAATCAGGACACTAGGAACCTGGATTCTCTTCCCATTCAGGCAGACCATCGCAGAGGGGAAGTTGTAAGCCTTCAGACTGATCAAACCATCAGGAAAGTGTCTGTGGCAGAGGCATCCAGATTCACATGCCAACACACAAAAAACAGAAGGTTCAAAAGAAACAAACTGATCCGCATCCAGTGGGGCCAGTGCCAGTTCACAAGCTGGAGGACTTGGTAATCTAGCATCCAGTTGCTATGATTCCACTAATATCTGCAGTATCAATGTGCCTGGGAGGTACTGTGCTACAATCGTACAGTAGTTGCTGAAGCAGTGCTCACAGGTCCCATGGCAGGTCCAGAAGTGCTTTAGACTTGGCTCCGTGTGCATTTTATCTGCATCTTATTACTGATACATTGTCCATAAAGAAGAATAAGCAGAGATGGGATCCCTCATTCACCAAACTCTTTAAGGCAAAGATGCCCACTTTCCAGGCAACAGTCTGTCAAGGACCAACTGGCCCACATAGGCTCATTTCAGACTCCACAGTGGTGTCCGAGGCTGTTTCATAGGTGGCCTTGCTGTTGCAAGCTTCCATGTTGGCTAGTCACTAGGGGTTCTTGTTACAGTATTTCTGGTAAAGAAAGCTGTGGCCTGATTGATAGCCCACTCACTGTTAAGGTGACTCACTCACCAGCTTTGGACAGAACAGTAGTGGGGAAGAGCTCTACAAAATGGACTGAATTGAAACAGAATGGAGGCTAATCAGTCTGGACAATGTCCTCAGAACCAGCAGATAATCTGCAAGGTATGTTCTCTTCTCCCTTCTACTGACCACAGTCTTTTTCAGAGGAACCTTTGGGGTGCAAGTTGTTTTGATTGTGACAGCCATAAAGTCTGTTACGTGCCCATGGATGCAATTGTGTGTTTTGAGTTTGCCATAATTCCAAGATTATGAAGCTAAGTGATTGTCATGTTGGGGTTCTGCATCAGTTTGATTTTTATCGTGATGCTGGGCTTCCTTTGCTGAGCATTGGCCTTCGAACAGGCTCCTGTGTCTTGATTGTTCTTCTTCCTATCCTTTTGCTTGTTTGGTTTCTTATCTAATCAGGAGCTGAAACTACAACAAAGGAACGGCGAGAGGGACATTCAAGGACCAATACTTTGCTAACAAGAGTGCAAAGCAAGTTTGGTGCTAAAAGCGCTGGCATGGGGAAAAACATTCTGTTGGTTGCAGCTACAGCAGGAAGGGAGCTGTATAGGGGACAGAAAGGAGAAGTTTGCCAGCAGGGCTTGTGCTGCAGCTGAAAGGAGTCGGGTAGGAAAATTGCAGTGACATGCAAGTGGCACAACTAGTGACAGAGGGGGGATGGAGGAAAGAAAAGAGATGGATTTAGAGGATAGAAACACTAATGCAAAGGAGGAGGGGAAAGCAAGACAGACACCACTCAGCTTAGTTAGTAGGTTCTCACCAAAAGTAGGAGTTATGTAAGAGCGAATTTTAGCTGAGACAAAGGTAGAGATGTACAACGGGATCAACTATAAAAACCTACTCTCAGTTGGTGAAAATGCAGTAGTAATGAGGCTGCAATATTATTTTGACTTATTTTAAATAGTTATAGGTGTGTGGACAATAATGACATTAACAATTGTTCAATAAAATAGATACACATTTGTCTAGCATTAAAATGGTAAACATGTTTTAAAAACCGTTTTATGGAGAGTTTCAGAAATAAGATGCATGCTTTGTGAGTGTTACTGCATATCTAGTTCAGCTTCTCCTAACTTCTTAATGAGAGTACAGAGTAAAGCCCCATTTTGCTGCAAGCATTGTTTGCCAAAGTCCTTTACCTATTTTGAGTTCATAGATGTACATAATATGTTATTTGGTAAGAACAGGCCTATCTTGTTGAACTTCTTAGGTTACAAAGGCCATTAGGTTTCTAATGGTGTTCTGAAATTACTTGTGATAGACGAGGACTGCGCAGAATGTTGAAGAGTGGATATTTTGTAAGGGTATGTGAACCAAGAGAACATTGGCAAAAACAGAAATTTAGCAAAGGACGGTATGTGTGAGAGGGATTTGGCAGTGTGGTGATAATGAGGTGTCAGCCAACCCACTAATGAGTGATTGTGTTTTGGGTCAAGGGGAAATCAAAATGTTTGACTCAAGTACTGTATAGGTCTCGTCTAGGCAGCGTTTGCGCTGTCTCTTCGAGATATGCTGTATTCAGGATTTGTGCATAAAGCTCTGCCTACTTCCCACCCATCTTTTTAATTGGCTCCTGTCCCTGTCCTTTGTAAATGCTGGCTTTTCATTGGTCATTAAGCTTTGTAGTCCCTCCTTAGTACCACCTTGTCTCTTGTAACCTCCCCTGTGGACACCCCCTGTTACATGTGTTGTTACGCCCTAGGTTTTAATTATAGCCTCAAGGCACTATTTTCTTAAAGGCCTTCAGACAGGGCACTCACTTGGTCCTAAACTAGGTTGGCAATGCTTACTTTGCTCACTAGCACATCTCACATTTATATTAGACCTTCTATACATTTTCCTTAGTCAACTCCACATAGAGGACAACCTAATCCCAGAATTATTATAATAATTCTTTTGTCACATTTCAAAGCTTCTAATTGTATATATGGGCATAGCTATTTGAATGTACTCGTGTTACTGCCTTGCATGCAATGCATTATGGGTAGGGCATATTTACCATATCTTCAAAGTTTATTATGCTCACTAGGGACTTCTAAGAGCAGCTTAGACAAGCAGTGCTGGTGCCTTGCTCAATGGGGGTCTCTAGGAGCAGTTTGAGGTACTGCACCTACCACATCTCACATTTATATTAGACCTTCTATAAATGTCCCTTCATCAGCTCCACATAGAGTACAACCTAATCCCAGACTTAATATAATAATTCTATTGTCACATTTCAAAGCGACATAACCATTTGAATGTACTTGTGATACTGTCTAGCATGCAATGCATTTTAGGCAGGGTGGATCCTTGCTAACTAGGGACCACTAGGAGCAGCTTGTGGTGCTGCACCTACTACAACTTGCATTTATATTAGACCTTCTATAAAATTCCATTCATCAGCTCCACATAGAGGACAACCTAATCCGGAATTAATATGATTGTTTTGTCACATTTTAAAGCTACTAATTGTATATATGGACATAGCTATTTGAATGTACTCGTGGTACTGTCTTGCATGCAATGCATTATGGGTAGGCTGGATTTACCATATCTTCTGCAGGGTGCAGTACAATATGTGACCAAACGTTTATGATGCTCACGAGGGACCTCTAGGTGCAGCTTGCGGTACTGCACCTAGACAAGCAGTGCTGGTGCCTTGCTCACTAGGGACCTCTAGGAACAGCTTGCGGTCCTGCACCTTGACTTGCAGTGCTGGTGCCTTGCTCACTAGGGACCTCTAGGAGGAGCTTGCGGTACTGCAACTAGGCATGCCGAGCTGTTGCCTTGCTCACTAGGGAGCTATAGGAGCAGCTTGCGGTACTGCACCAAGACATACGATGCTTGTTCCTGGGTCACTATGCAACCATTTGCAATGCACTGGGTCTGGCATTACTGAAAGTATGAGCTATTGGCGTTGCATTATTATTTTCAATGCCAATACCTCAAACTATCAGTAATGCAAGACCTATTGCATTGCAAATGCTTGTTTTACTTTGGATCGGAGCAATCATACAATAACAGGTTAAGGTAAAATGTTTGAAAATTACTGATGAACAGCTGTCACCTTGACAGGTTTATTTATTGCTGTCTGAACATCCCATATCTCATAGAGCATGTTTGACGCTGATGAGATTACAAGTTTGAGGATGGCAACACACCCTGTAACACTAAACACAAATGGTACAAAATGGCCAACTGTACTGATTTTTGTAATCCCCTCGCCCCCTCCCCCCCCCCCCCCGTCAAGTGGTTTTATGTACTTGCTCCCCATATCAGCGTTGAAAGCTGTAATATCGCTGCTTCTCAAGCCAGGCAAACGTGCAAAGAATTGTTACAAATTGTGCCCTCTTGTACAAAATTGGGGAAAGTTTGATAGCATAATTGATGTCGTCAGTCATCCAGGGAAGACGATAAATGACAGGTTTCATATCTGGTAGATCACTTCCTTATAATCGTAGATTATGCACCATATTCCACCAAATCCAAACGGATCAGTGGTGAAAACTGCTTCAGATGCCAAAAAAAGTATTCAGCTCTGCAGAATGGCTTTCCTAAGTAAGACCCTTGAAAAGCATGGATTTGTGGTTATCCTTTTTTCTCCATGGAGCGCTTCTGTTGTTGAGTAGTAGCATGGTACGAACCAGAACTATAACCATTGACAGTAAATATGGGTTGGATAAGAAAGACTGTCTTCTCTCAGTGGAAAATACATTTAATATCCAGGGTTCAGAATATGCAGAGGGCTATTATAGAAATAACATTTGAGGAATTCCTTAAATAGAACAAAATCGTTAGATGGATCATATTGCTACCATCAATTTTTAGCTGTGCATCCTGATAAAAAGAATGAGTATGCCAACCTACATTGCCATTACACTTAAATAAGCCATTTTGTCACTTTAAGGATGGGCTAGAAGTACCCAATCTGTACTGTATGGTGCACTGTAGCACCATTCATAATTGTAAAACATAGTGACCAGAGTCATGGTACAGATTGTCAGTGTACACAGATAAGATATGTAAACAAATCTTCTTAAAGAGCCATCATTGTCTTTTAAACTGAACAGCTGAAGGCACCAGCTTTGTTTATATCACTGGAGCTGTTCGAACATGTTAATGCATTTTGCCAGGTATGCATGTGTAGTGTGTTGACTGACAACCTTCACACATCCTACCCTGCTGCCCATATGCTCCACTTTTCTCAATGAGTACTGCCCATTAGCCACATTAATGTGCCGGCACTAAGACATACCACCTATTGCAAACATCTTCCAGTAGCAGGACATATTTGAGCTAGACTGTTAAACGGTGATCCTTGGGTTAATCACAACTGAGAGTGGCAAGCACCAGCTTCAGCCAAGTGCATTACTAGAGTTTATCCAGAAAAGCTGCATGGTCTTCAAGCTCTTGCCCATTAAAGTTGGATGTCAACAAGGTGCCAGCTTTTCAGATTCCTTATTTCTCACATTTCCATATTTTCGGGCTAGCACTGGTGTTAACCTGAGAGAAAATAAAAAAAGAACTCAAATTTGAACAATATATTCATCTGGAAAGTGTCTTTAAATAGCTGCAACACTGCTGAATTACTTATGCAGTGTAACTAACCTATTTATTTCTAGCATGTTAAGGGGTCACCTTACAGCTAAATGTTAATCTCATTATTTATCTGCGCCCCATGATAATGAAAAATTAATTGCAAGGTCAGATAGTAAGCAATAGCCATGGCCTTTTTAAACAAAAGTGCACAGCTGCAGTCATTGACTGCCAACTGCAGTTAGTACACACTGAATTTGTGGGCAGCCAGAAGGAGCTCCCCTGCGGGAAGGGAGCACATTCTTACCACTCTCTTTACTGGGTACTGATCAGTGCAGGAGCAGGAATCTGCTTCATCGGTTAGCCCGAAGTGAAGGGTCTAGAGGGAGGAGATCTAAAATGTGCTCACTTTATAAAGCCATCCCCTATCTAATCTGAATTCACAGAATCCCTCAAGCATCCCCAATATTTTCCATACTTGCTTCACGAGTTACCCATTAGTAGCTATTAAACGTCCGTTGCTCATTGCTTGCCCATAATATGTAGTGAACCTTAGAAGACCAACTTGAGGACCCTAATCCGCCTGTAATGGCAAACCAAACACTCCTTGGTGGATAGCTCTTTCTTTAGACCAAAAAATCCTTAGATAGGGTTGAATAGGATTACTTATCTTAGAACTGTAGAAAGTTGAGTCTGGGGGCAGACTGTATCAACAAGGTACATGGGCGATGCACTGTCCCAATGACCCAGTTGAATTGTGGGGGCTTATTTTAATCAACCTTTGAGATCTGTGGGGAATCAAGAGAGAGCTTCCCCTTCGTCCCTACTACTGTTTTTGCAAGCTTTAAAGACAGCCATACAACAATACATGAAGATCAGGGGCACCCACACATGTCCAGGGAGAGGAAGACTATACTTTTTGCCAAATACCTTTTAGTCAGTCACTCAACTAGACAGCTCGCAGATCGCCAAATTGTTTGCTTTCACAGTCTAAAAAGTGACTTGGGGCAAGAGTGAAGTCTTTTCTATGACTAAGACAGTCTCACAACAGTTCCTATTGATGGCTTCTGATTTGAAGGAAAACAATATAGCATCCTGTGTTTAGATGTCCTAATGAGCAGGGGCCTAGACCTTATGATTGAGTCATAACCCCCTGATCTTGATGTCCTGAGCTCACCTGGTTCCAACCGCAGAGACGATATAGGAAATTATACTGAACCTCCTATCCCTGCAGGGCTTGGACTGTTCAAGGAATAGTTACTCCCTATACAAAGCACGGCCCTTGGTGGGAAGGAGTTTCGGACAAAATAAAAAAGAGAGACTTGCGGTACTGGTTCCGGTCAGCAACTGAGAGGCACAGCATTAACTGGAGACAGCCGCGGCCCGTGGAGGGAGTTCCGTGGGGCGGAAAGGCGGGGCGGGGGAGGGACAGGGTGGGGGGTACTAAAAACCGGAATATGGATAATTAGAGGTAAGTAAACAATTAAATAAATAAAACGAATTTCGTTGTGCGACCTGCATCGCAAAATGCGATGCAGCGCGCGCTACGAAATTCATTTTATTTATTTAATTGAACTCCATAAAAGGGGTCAATGTTGTTGTGTAAAGGTTTAAGAAGATCCCAATTGTTTTGAACAAATACAAAATGATTTGCAAGATATGGTCTTGGTTATTAGCTAAGAGGAAGAGGCAACAGGTGATCCTACACTGTGTGGATCAGTGTTGTCCGATTTTGAGACTCGTCCCAAGCCAGCTCAAGTATAAGCCCAAATTTCGCCCAACGCACAGCAGTGTCAGCCCAAAGTCGCAACTCTCTCATTATGCAAAAATAGTCATCCGAAAACATTTTAAGGATCAATCTAAATTCTATACAATATACGGAGAGTGGGTTAACTGGGCACCTGTGTTAATCGTTACTCATTTTCAAGACCAGTCCCCACTGTGACTTCTCAATTTGTAGTTTCTGTCGAAGCAAACCCGAACCTGGCATTCCTGAAACAACTCTGCAAGAGCAGAATATTAGCCACCTTATGTGTACGAATGGGAACGTCAATGTTATTTCAGCAATGTGGCTCCAAAAAAGAATACTGAAAAGAATTATGCAAAATTAACACCACACAATGATTCACATATTTGAAAACACCTCTTTGAATTAAAGTAATTGCAACACAACTTGTTTGGCACAGCTTACATTTTATCTAATTGCCTGAAGATATTCTGCAAAAAAAACTCCTTTACAATGACAGCAATAATAAACACCACAGCAGACATTTTTGAAAAGCAGGTTTGGTGCAAAACAAGTCTATGTAAATGTGAAGCAGCTGTGTGAAAACTGAGAGTTGCTACAGTAAGGTGAACGTTTCACACCTTTTCAGTAAAAATGTACTTAAGAGGCCAAAAAAGAGACAGTCACTTACTTCTGACCAATTCCCTACCTTCCATTCCAAAGTCCTTCACCGTGGCCACTTACTCTGGCACTAAAAGTTAGAGGATATTGTTGTTTCCATTGTGTTGCAGCTAGCACTAGACTAAAGCTCCTGGCAAGCAGCAGATGGGTTTGTTTGGGGGTACAAATAAACGTAAGGCTGTTGGAGGAGAAAGGAAAATGACCCATTTTCACAGACCTTTCGGTGACACCTTCAAAGCTGATACTCCTCAACTCTGCTGATACTGTTCACACTGTTCGTGTTCCCATCCCACTCCATTACAATTTATATATTTTTTTTAAAACTGTATTTTATTGAATTTTTTTTAAAGAAAAAACAAGCCATACAGTGCGCCTTGACAGCATTAGCTAGGATTCATTGTATGATATATCCCAATATTATACATAATCAAACAGGACAAAAAATGTAACTTGTATATTGAGTTGTACATCGGACTGGGACTTGTTCAATAAATTGATACATAAGACTTCAAATTAACCTTCATCTTTAGCGCAGTTCGACTCTCAGACCACTGTTGTGCTGGGCCATCTCATGAGGTTCCTGTACACCTATCACCCACCCAGGGCTCTAATTATCCATGCTCTTAACTTTAATTTCTCAGCAGTGACTGTAAACACCCTAAGGTAATGCATGCCAGCAATGCAGTCCATGTTTACATTTCATGTGATTTACTTCATGCAGTGTTCTCTAAGAGTATGTCCTTTTTCCAGATGTGTTTTCCTAGTTTTATTTTCATAAAACATAATAATATAGTACAAATTGTGAAATGAGTCACCCTCAGGTCTGGGTGTGTTCAGGGCTGAAGGCAGTATTGCTTTATCACATTAAAGGTGTTAAGACTAAATGGAAAGCCAGTCCTTGGCTTCTCAGGAGAGCGCATAGAGCAATGGTTATATAAATGCTAATAGTAAATTAAAGCACTACTATTCATGTGCTCAATGAGGGCTACAATGTGTAGGTGTTATTTATCGTGCAAACGGGTAAGCATTATATGTTAAGAGCACTTGGTCTGTACAAAAACAAAATCAGGGTTAAAACGCTATGCAGTTGCTGTAAGACTTTATTATCCCAAGTAATCATTTTTAACAACCTTGGAATAACAAAAGATTGAGAATAAAAACAAGGGTCTAAATAAATGCCTTTCAGTTTGCATGAAGTTCCTTGATGCTGGGACATACCTCACTGTACTATAATAGAACGATTGTGACATGGCTGCAAATAACAAAAGGATCTCAGTTTTAAAAGCAGTATCTTACTGAGTAATATGCATGCAATAAAATAGAGGTGGGCAAGCCTAGCCAGTACTGAGCCATGAAAATATTTGCAATGTACATCATGCAACAAAAATCATATTAGAATTTGATAAAGTGTCTTGACAATTCAAAAAAGTGTATTTTTAACACATGAAAGCATTTCACTTTAGCACATCGAATTATACCCTGCATCGGGATGTATTTATTAAAAGTGAAAGTTTTAAAACATGAACTGGGAAACATTCCTGATCCTGCCCCAATGAAATGCTGTTAATGGACTAAGAGTCGCGTCATTGGATCTGTGTGAGTGATGTAAAGTGCTCTGACACCCTACAATGGTTGGTGAGTAGCACTTTATAACAAATTAAATGCATGAGACAGAGAGGCTATGGAGAGATGAGGGGCACTGGTGGTGAGTGGTAGTGAGGGAATCCGGTGAGGATGATGTCGGGGTGCCAAGAAAAATTGTCGTTCTATCTGCAACCAACACAAAAGCCGGTTCTGATGATACAGAATAAGAAGCAATTAATATTTGTGAAGTTCTTTTGGAGGTGTTCTCTGTTTAAAACTGCAGTTTTAATGTTTTAATTTCCTAAAGAACACACTACTAGCGTTTCCCGAATAACTTATTTTACCGCCTTTCCATATTAATCAAACCTTGTTTATTCTGTGAATGACAACAAACCAGAATTGTCACTCACACAGTGTTTTCTGCTCGCAAAAAAATACATTACCAAACAGCCCTGCCGTCACGCAGCAGACAAAGTAAGTAGCACAAGCCTTTGTAAGAACTAATTCTCACCTGCCTCTATCGGTTTGTTTTAACTAGGCAACACTTTGAGGCCTGTTAAACTTTCCATTCAAGACAACGTAATGGACAGGAGTGAAAGCCAAGGCCCCTTCAGCAGCTTCTGTTCACAGTCTTTTTTTTTTTTTGTAATATCAGTTTGTTACAGATGCAATTACGAAGACAACCGTCTGCAGCCCAAGAGGTTTGCAGGAAGTCTGTAGCTCAAGTTTTCCAGATGCCGCTCAGCTGGCGCACTCATGCTCCACATGTTGCATTATACCGGATATAGGTATGTAGGTGACCTCTTCGAAGCTCAAGCTATTCACATGCGAAACAGTTATTTGAAAAATAAATGATGATCGGTCTGCCTCTTGTAACACCATTGGTCCATTCTCTCTAGGGGCAGACCAACAACACGAAGCAGGGCCGTCATAGGCAGCGCGTTCAGTCTATGAATGAATGACTTCCCAGATTTTAAATCGCGGATGCCGCAGTTTCTACAAATATTACAAACACAAGGGCAAATCTCCTCCAAATGTACACAAATCACCACAAAAGGGAAAAAGTATCTCCCATTTGTGTGGGAAACAGCGCGATCTGGCAACACTGGTGTGGATCCCTGCATTGATGTAATAGTGGGGGGTAAGGCACTCAAATTGTTGGGTGGTTGGGGGGGTCAGGATTACAAATTGCACTGCAGAACTATGCCAAGAGAAAGGACTTGGAGCCTCCTGATCACGCTCCTGTCTTGTATGAGGGTAGAAGGATAATGTTAGCAGGGTTTTTCAAAGAAACAATGGTATTCAAGGGCAGGACATTTTTTTGAAGAACTGTGTGGCCATCAGAGGATTATCCATTTTGGGCTGTTTCCATCAAGGACTATTCAAAATGGTTTTGAGGCCGGGTATGAGAGATCAAGTTTGTTATCTGTGAAAATCTTATAGAGGAGGCGAGAGTGAAATATCCTTCAGTGTTTTCTGAAGAAGTAGGCTCCATTTAAGGGTTCCACCACAAGATAAAGGTCAAGGAGGGGTTTATCCCTGTTAAGCACAAGTTACGCAGAGTTCCATTCTCGGTCAGAGATGATTTGAAGAAGGAGTTGAGAGGTCTATGTGACCAGGGAATAATGGAACCTATTGAGTCATCCCTCTGGTTGTCTCTGTTGGTGGTCTCACGCGAACGGAATGGGTATTTGAGGGTTTTAATAGACTTGCACAGCCTGCACAAAGCAATCTTGGTAGATTCCCATCCTCTTCTGAAAATCTCTAATTTATTGGCACACATCATGAGAGAGAAGTGGTTCAGCAAATTAGACCTTGCTTCTGCATACCATCATGTAGTCCTAGACCCTGCGTTGAGACAGTACACAGTTTTTGTTTCACCCAGGGGCATGTTTCAGTATTGTATGATGTAGTTTGGTTTGGCTTCGGCAGCTGCGGTCTTCCAGAGAATAAAGTACAAGCTTTTGAAAGGGGTGAAGGGAGTGGTAGCATTTCAGGATGACGTGCTGATTTTCACATCCTCCATAGAAGAGCATTACAGGGTTCTTGACCAAGTGTTGTTCATTTTTCACAAAAAAAAGGTGTTGTGCTAAAATTGGGCAAGTATGATTTTAAAGTACAAGCTTTTGAAAGTGGTGAAGGGAGTGGTAGCATTTCAGAATGACGTGCTGATTTTCACATCCTCCATAGAAGAGCATTACACGGTTCTTGACCAAGTGTTGTTCATTTTTCACAAAAAAAGGTGTTGTGCTAAAATTGGGAAAGTATGATTTTCCTGAAGAAAAGGTTGAATACTTAGGCCACATGGTGTTGAATGATGGTATTGAACCAAGGTCTGGTTTGGTGGTTGCCATCATCAGCGTAGTGGAATCCATAGACAAAACAACCTTGAAATCATTTATGGGTTTAACCCTTTTCGAGCGTCAGACGGCCGGGAGCCGTCTGACGCACCAGCGCTCATGTACGTCGGATGGTTCCTGGCCGTCCACGCACATGGCACAGGAAATCCCTCTGGTGCAAGCACCAGAGGGAATTCCTTTTTGTCAAAACACCCTCGGGTGCTGGGGAAGAGCTTCCCCAGCTCCCGATGGGGTTTTGATTATTTCTTCGAAATGACCATCAGCGCACATGTCGCGCTGACGTAATTTCAGACAAACTGAAACTCTGTTTCAGTTTCACTGCCTCGGTGCTCAGGGGGCTATCTCAGCCCCCTGAGCACTGAGGCAGACGAGAGGTATCATTGGGAAGCTTAGAATCTCCCTAGTGGATCCCTGCTTGGGTATCGCCTCAGGACGGCGATCCCCAAGCAGGAATCCACCCACTAGGCACCAGGGAGGGGTGAGCGGCCCCTTGGACAAGGGCTGTTGCTCCCCCCATTACTTTCTGCGGGCAATAGCTCCCAATCTGCCCCCTCCCCCCGGGAGGGCAGAAAGCACACTAGGTGCCAGGGATTCGTTTTTTGCGTTTGTAGCGGTGGGGGCTGCCCAAAATGCCCCCATCCCCCTCCCCAGGTTCCAGTCTTTCTGCCCCCCCTGGGAGTCAGATGGGGGCAATAGCCCACAATCTACCCCCTGGGGAGGGCAGAAAGCACACTAGGCCCCAGGGATTTTTTTTTACGCCTGTAGGAGTGGTGGCTGCCCAAAATGGACATGCCAATATCCCCCCAAATTACAGTCTTTCTGCCCCCCCGGAAGCAGATGGGGCAATCGCCTCCAATGTGCCTCCCCGGGGGGTGGGGGGCAAAAAGCACACTAGGCAACAGGGATTTTTTTTGTTTTTATGCCTGCGGGGGCTGCCCAAAATGAGCATGCCAATTCCCCCCAACCGCCCCCCCCCCCCCAAATTCCACAGTCTTTCTGCCCCCATGGGAAGCAGATAGGGGCAATAGCTCCCAATCTGCACCGCCCAGGGGGGCAGAAAGCACACTAGGCACCAGGGATTGTTTTGGTTTTACGCTTTTACCCCTCCCCCTCAAATTCCACAGTCTTTCTGCCCCCTCCCAGGAGGCAGATGGGGGCAAAAGTCCCCAATCTCCTCCCCCCGGGGGGGGGGGGGGGGGTGGGTCAGACATCACACAGACACCAGTGGGTTTTTTTCTTTTTATGCATGGCATTGCCCCTACCCCCCCCCAGAATTCCACAGTCTTTCAGCCCCCCCGGGGGGAGGTAGAAAGCCCACTTGGCACCGGGGTTTATGTTGTTTTTTTTTATACATAGGGTTGGGGGCTGCCCAGAATGGGCATGCTAATGCCCCCACACCCAAACAAGTATTTCTGCCCCCCACCGGAAAGGCAGATCGGGGAAATAGCCTCTTATCTGCCCCTCCAGGTAGGGCAGACATCCTACTTGGAACCAGGGATATGTTTCTGGGCATGTCAGGGAGAAGCCCCATACGCACGGGTCACTTCCCTTTTTTTAGGCTCACATTTTGGTTGTTTTAGTATTATATTTAGTCTCCTCTACCCCCAAGCGGGGGCCCGAAAACCACTAGAAACCATGGAGAGTTTGTGTGTGTGTGAACTGAAGTTTGGCAGACGGTCTTCTTGACCTGACCTTTGGCTGGCATTTTGCTGGCGGTGTGTGTGGGCTTGCACTTGGCTAATGATGTGTGTGGACTCGCGCTTGATGACGATGTGTGTAGATTGGCGCTTTCCTACTGCTGTGTGGAGTGGCACTTGGCTGGCAGTGTACGTGGACCGGTGCTTGGCTGATGGTGTGCATGGATAGCGCTTGGCTGGCGGAATGCGTTGATGTCGCTTGGCTGGCGGTGTGCGTGGATGGTGCTTGGCTGGTGGTGTGCGTGGATGGTGGTGTGCGTGTACTGACTTGGCTGGCGGTATGGCTTGCATGGATCCTGCAGCATTTTCTTACCTAGAATCCCATGCAAACCTCCAATTTACTTATAAAGTCACATTTTCCTCACATTTCTGTGTGGGTAAGTTGTAGGATCACCGCTCAGGCACAAATTTCCTACCACCCAGCGTTCCCCTCGGTCTGGAGAGAAAAGTGATACCTCTTTTTGTGTAGGTGCCCAAAGTAGTGTCAGCCTAAAAACATATAAACAAATTACCCCCTCAATCTCTACACTTTTTTGTCCCTTTCATGTCATAAGCACTTGGCCCATCCACACAAGTAAGGTATCATTTTTATCGGTGGACTGAGAGGAACGCTGAATGGTATAAAATGTGTGGCATGCAGTGATCCCACAACGTTCCCACGCAGATATTCCATACCTCCCTGTACTCCCACGGGTGTCCAGTTTTTAGAAATGTCTGGGTTAATTAGGTTCCCTAGATGTCTGCAAGTCCGGTACCAGAAACACAGGTGTCCACATATCTTTCACAAAATGACCTAGTTTTTCAAGGGTGTCACCTGCGTTTTTGTTCCCGGTCTCAGCAGCCATCATGGGAGACCTACCAAACCCAGACATTTCTGAAAACTAGACACCTAGAGGAGTCCAGGGCAGTGCGGCTTGCATGGATCTCCCAACGTTTTCCTACCCAGCATCCTCTGTAAACCTCATATTTAGCACAAAAAAATCAAGTTTTCCTCACTTTTCTGGGTGGGAAAGTTGTAGGCTCACCGGACCGCCACAAATTTCCTACCACCCAGCACTTCCCCCGGTTTCCCGATAAAAATGGTACCTCACTTGTGTGGGTAGGCCTAGTGCCCACGACAGGAAACACCCCAAAACATACTTTGGAGACATCAAACAACCTGGTTTTGCAAGGGGGTCACCTGGGTTTTTGGCCCCGAGGTCGGCGGCCATCTTGAGAAAACTACCAAACCTACACATTTCTGAAAACTAGACACCCGGAGGAGTTCAGGAAGGTATGGCTTGCGTGGACCCACCAACATTTTCCTACCCAGAATCCCCTGCAAACCTCAAATTTAGCTGAAAAAAATCAAATTTTTCAAACATTTCTGTTTGGAAAATTTGGGATCACCAGGCTGACACAAATTTCCTACCACCCAGCTTTCCCCCAGGTCCCCCGATAAAAATGTGAAATGATGACTGGAACACGGTGATTATAATGTAGATTTATTCTTAGACACAGAGAGCCGTGCCTTGCATCACCAGACCAGGAAACCAACTGACAGCAAAGTACATTGAATACACAGAATCTATCAACACTCTAAATGACCTAACAACATTCCACATATGACCTAATGCCATGACATCACCACACTTCCCCCCTTAAATAAAACAACTTATTCTTCAGACAACAACAACAAAAAAAACAATAACTGACAATTATACATAATCCTGCAAATTACGAGGTCTAGAACAAATTCTAGTGCTTTTCCTGACACTACCCCCTCCTGAAACATT
The DNA here is from genome assembly GCF_964204655.1 of Triturus cristatus. Taxonomy (NCBI): domain Eukaryota; kingdom Metazoa; phylum Chordata; class Amphibia; order Caudata; family Salamandridae; genus Triturus; species Triturus cristatus. The sequence goes on along the minus strand of NC_140583.1, from coordinate 292,384,157 downwards.
TTGATTACATTTGCTAGAGTTAGAAGAGAAAGATGGATCTTTCGCTATGCGAGAAGTACTCCACCAATTACCATTTGACAATTTCACAGCATTCTTACGTACATCTATAATTTGTTGTGACTCTAGAAATTTAGTAAATCCTTTTCTTACCGAAACTGGATTTTTGACTCTAACCCAATCTCCAATTGATAATCTATGCGGCTCCTTTTTACTTGAAGAAAGACAACATTTAGATGAAACATCACTCGAAGTTTTCCATGCAGATTCCCATAAACATTTCAAATCACAACCCTGATGATAAGATTTAACCATCCAGAAAGGATATACTTGGCTAGATGCTTTTCTACCTCGCATGAGTTCAAACGGTGTGAAATTTGTAGTAACATGAGGTGATGTACGATACGACCACACAAGATCTTTAACAGCTTTAAAAACACAAGATCTAGATCTGAACGCTGCTTGTACACATTCTACCACAACTCTATTAAATCTTTCTGTTTTACCATTACTCTGTGGATGATATAAAGGAGTTCTGGTATGTTTTATGCCACATGAATTTAAGAAAGTGGTCATTTCATGTGACACAAATTGCACCCCATTGTCCGTAAGAATTTCTTCCGGACAGCCTTCTCTAGCAAAAATGTTGTTCAAACAATTAATAACACTTTTCGAATTTGGTGCAGAGATGGGCTCAACTTCAACCCACCTGGAGAGATGATCAATAATTACTAAAAAATACCTTGAAGTAGAGGGAAGAACATGAAACGGACCAAGAAAATCCAGTCCAATCTTTTGCCACGCTCTACTTGGAGGAACCACAGGAGACTCAACAGTACCCTCAAGTACTAACACTTTGTCGCTGGTATTGCAACGTGAACAATTTCTAACCAATGTGTCTATTTGAATATCCATCCTGGGCCACCAGAAATCATTCCTGACTTTTCTTTTAGTGATAGTTTTTTTTTGTGGAAATCTGTTATTGTTTTGTTTTAAACAAGAACATTCTTTGGCAATTGACACAATAGGTAAGCAGAGAATTAAAAACATAAGTGGGGGAGCACCCCGCATCAGGATCAATAACTACTACGTCATGGCCTGCAATCAGGCTTATTTGTGATCACTGTCCCCAGCAGAGCCAACTACAGTCTCTTTGGCAGTCCCGATGTAGTCTCATCAGTGTTAACAGTATTAACCGTACCTCAGCCAGGTTCCGTGTCTATGCGCGGGTGCTCCCCGCCTCATTCAGGTAGTGAAGGACAGGCAAAATACCCGCAAGGCCCAAAGATTATACAGAACAAAACCTTAACGATGGCAGCATAAACTGTACATACAGGCTCAATACCCTCCCAGGTGTCAGTAAGCCCCCCGCCCCTCCACACCCCCCCGAAGTACCCCCATGTGTGTGCCTCGGCTGTGAACAACGCTGTGCAAGTGTGGGTGTCGTGGCGCCAGGAGAGGAAGCAGTTAGAGGCATATCAGCTTGACAGAGGGGCATCCCCCGATCCGCCCCCACCCACGCCAGCTCCGTCGGTCGCCCACTGCAACTCCGCGCAACGCTCCGCGCCAAGGCGTCTGAGCTCCCCCAGCAGCTGCTTCCAGCGGTCCGCCATGGGTTCCCTCCGCAGGCCCAGTGTTTCCTCCCTCTGGATGGCGGTCCCCTCAGCCCCGGCCTATGCCTGAAATGAGGCATTCCAGGCCTGCACACGCGGCGGGTCATGCGCTTTCCACCGTTTCGTAATGAGGCGCGCCGCTACCACTAGCCCCAGGTCTATGAATCGAGACGTCACCTTATCCTTACGCGATCGTTTAAAGTGGTGCAATATGTGTTCGGGCCAGTCGAATGGGATGCTGCGGCCCACACTCTCTAGTAGCAACCCACTGACCGATCTCCAGTAGGCACCCAACCGTGAACAGCTCCACAAGATATGCAGGAAACCCGCCCCCGGCTCACTACATCTGGGGCACACTGCGTCTGTACGGTGAAAATACCGATTGATTAACTCCGGCGTGAGGTAAGCTCTGTGCACAATAAATAACTGGATTTGGCGGAACCGCAAGTTTCGGGGTATACGCACCGGGCCCTTGAGTATCCTTTCCCACTCCCTGTCCTCTAGCGGTCTTCCCAGGTCCAGATCCCACTTAGCGCGGAGGCTGTCCAGGCTAATGGACGACAGCTCCCTCAGTGAAGCTGCAAACCAGCGGATCAAGTGCCCTCCTCTCCCCATAACATGCAAGTTTTCTTTTAGTGATAGTTGACCCAAGGTGACCAGAATGCGCAGCCAAAACAATTTTCTCACGATAAATACTGGGAGGAATGAGTTTGTCACCCCTAATTATTTTACCACCTTCTACAGAAAGTTCACTACTGATTTTCCAGAACATTTGAAGTTCAGGTGATAAACACTTCTCTTTCGGCCACCCTTTCCTTATTAAAGATGCAACCTCCTTTAAAACCGGATCTTTATCAATTTGTATAATCCAATCCTCCTCTGCAAAGGATAAATTCTCCTGACTAATAAGAGCTACAAAACATTCCTCAACTTCACTTTCCCAATCTTGATCATCCAGGTCTGAAATAGGAAGTCTCGACAGACAGTCAGCTCTACAATTTTTCCCTCCTGGAATGTATTCTACACTGAAAGTGTATTCAATGAGTTTTGTTGACAGACGTGCTATGCGTGCAGTGGTACGTTTGACATTTTTGCCAGAGAGAATATCAACAAGGGGTCTATGGTCAGTTTATAAAATAAAAGATCTACCCCAAACATATTGCTTAAATTTTTCCACACTCCACACACAGGCTAGGAGTTCCTTTTCAATCACAGAGTACTTCCGTTCAACCGGACAGAGAGTCCTGGAAGCAAAACCAACTGTATATTCTCTCCCACAAGCATACTGTGAGAGAATCGCTCCTAAACCATAGTCAGAAGCATCAACCGTGATGACAGTTTGATTTCCTTCCTTGAATGCCTGCAAGGCAGGAGCTTTGACAATGTGATCTTTAATAGTTTGAAAACCTTTTTGGCACTCTTCAGACCAAATAAAATCTGCACCTTTCTTAAGTAATGCCCTAAAACATTCAGTGGTTTTAGCAAAATCTTTCATAAATTTGGAGTAAAATTCGCAAAGACCTAGAAATGAGATTAGTTGTTCTTTGTTTTGTGGAGAGGGAGCCTCAATTATACTTTTAATAAGACCTGGTCTGGGTCTGATTCCTTGTTCTGAGATGACATGTCCCAAGTACTCAATTTCCCTTACTTTGAAAATGCATTTACTCTTTTGCAAAGTAACACCTCTATTCGACAAAACATTGAACAATCTATCAATCACAACATCATGTTCAACTTCATTTTCCGAAAAAATAAGGATATCGTCTTGAAAAACCACTACATTGGGGTCATCACTAAACATTTCTGTCATTAATCTCTGAAATATTGCCGCAGCTGAAGCAAGACCAAAAGGAAGAAGACAAAATTGAAAAACCCCATCAGGAGTAACAAACGCTGTCAGATGTCGGGACTGAGGATGCAACTCAACTTGGTGATAAGCCGCTTTGAGATCAAGTTTGGTGAACCAAGAAGACTTTCCTACTTTGGCGATAAGATCTTCAATACGCGGAAGAGGAAAACCATCAACCCAAATAGCTTCGTTGAGACTCCTCAAGTCAACACACATCCTCAGATCCCCAGATCTCTTTTTAGCCAAAACTATGGGAGAAAGCCAAAGTGTGGACTCAACCTTCTCTATTATGCCTTGCTCACACAGAGATTGCAAATGTTTTGAGAGATCACTTCTAATGCTTAAAGGAACATTGCGAAGTTTATGTTTAATTGGTAACGAACCATCCTTAACTTTGATAAAATGTTGGAAGTTTGTAATTTTGCCTAACCTATCCTCAAAAATCTTTGAATATTTCTCTTCCCAAGAGGTACTTAATTGAGGAACAACCGTAGAGCCAATACTAGTACTAAGATTAGCGTGACTTTGCTTGTCAATGAAAACTGGATTTGGTAGACCAGGTTTAATAGTGAGACCAAATTCTGCTTGATGTAAAAGACCAAGGACATTGATGCCTCGTTTGGCTACATAAACCTTACCTTTGATAGTTGAGTCGAAAACACTAATACTTGCCCAAAAATAACCCAGGAGATCAATTTTACTGCCCTCAAAGGCAACCGTGAGTATGTCAGGAGGTAATAGATTCTTGTTTGACCAATACACAAGGTATTTTTCTTGCGACACTATGGTGATGCGAGCACCAGTGTCGACAAGAAGTTGAATGTGATTGCTGTCAATGATGACATCAACCTCTGGATCAGGAATTTCTAATGTAACACAGTTGTTCGTGCAATTTTTAACAACCACAAGATATTCTTGACTAGTAACTTCGTCACTGAATTGACTGTCAAAATCATTAGACACCCCTACGGGATCATTAACTACACATCTCACATTGCCTCTTCTACCTCCCATGCAAACATTTGCAAAATGTCCCATTTTCCCACACTTAGTACATTGACGATTAAGTGCAGGGCAATTCTTAAAAGATGACACATGCATGGATGATCCACATCTATAACAGCTTATGTTATAATTATTTTGTCTATTAGGCGTGAACATTCTTCCAGCCCTGTTAGGTGTAAAACCTCTTCCACCTCTAAATGTAATGAGTCTTCTTGGAGCATTCCATGAAGAACCAGACGATGAACCAAAAGATGAAGGCTTAGAGTTGATTGCTCCAGAAATAGTTGAATTCGATAATGCAGACTCAAGTTGTTTCGCATCGTCCATTGACCTTTCGATGCTTTTAGCAATATCTACTGCTTCATCTAAAGTGGGATCTTTACAAGTGAGCAATTTCTGTTGGACTTTTTTACAATAGCACCTAGCCACAAGTTGATCCCTTATCAACTGCGAAGTAAAATTGTCAAACTCACATTTTGCAGCAAGAACTTTCAAAGCAGTTATAAAAGTATTCAAGCTTTCGTTAGGTTTCTGCGCTCTAGTGAAAAAATTGTATCTATAAACAACTATATTTTTTGTTTTCGCAAAGTACTTATCCAATTGCATAACTGCAATATCAAAATCATCTGGATCTTCCCCTTCAGGTGCCTCAAAGTCAGGAAGGTGATCAAACACATTTTGACCTTCTACCCCTAAGTGATAGTACATTAAATTTTTCTTCCTTTCTGGTCTATACCTCTGACCATCAATTGCACCAAGATAAGCCTTAAAAGATCTAATCCATAGTTTCCATTCAAGTGGAGGATCACCTGGTTCTTGTAAAAATGGTGCCGGAGGAGTCACACTCTGCATACTGCAAAGTGTTAAAATAAAAAAAAATGAAAAAGAAAAAGGAAGAGAAAAAAATAAATAAATAAATATTTGCAATATTGGAACTGCAACTGTTACGATACTTTATTTATAATGTGTGAGTAATTTGTCTGATGAGATAGAGCGCGAACACTTGAATACTGTCATGTAAAGTTCTTAATAATATCAGAGAAAGCTGTGCGCATCAGCGCGATGCAAAATAAATTCTTTGACTGATTTGAGCCAAAACGTGCTTGCTGTGCACATCAGCGCGATATACAACTCGTGATTCTCTTTGAAATTGACACGCTCCTGCTGTGCGTATCAGCGTTGACAAAAAATAAAAAAACGAAACTGACGCTCGGTTGTTGAGCTGTAAAGCAGTGAAACTGACGCACATACGCTGTGCGCATCAGTGTGAATGTGAGGCTTCCTTGATGAAGACAATAGCGATGCGTTCCAATTGCGATGCGTTCCACAGTGCTGTTACGTCAAGACGTTCTTTGCGTTCTTACCGAAGAATTCAGAGTAGCAGAAGTTCGGTAAACGAAGGATGACAGAACATTGACGGCTATTAAAAATAAAATGTTACTGCGGATCGAACTGTATCTTTGAATATTACAGAGTTTTAAACAGTGTGCACAAAGCGAGTCTAATTAAATGAGCGGAAAGAAAAAAAACCTCGGAACAGAGTTCAAAAGGGCACGGCTCTCTGCTTTCGTTCTGTTTAAAGGCTCTGCTCCCATTCCATTCAAAAAGTCCGCGTCCAGAATAATGAAGACGTGTCGTGAGAGTGAAATTAAAGCAAAACGAACTTACTCACAGTAGAAGTTCAATCTCACGGGATGAGAACACTCTGTAATCAAGCGTAAACGAGTCAGAATTGGCAGCTCGTTGTATGGTGGTAGCTTGTGGAGCGAAATCCCATCCTTCTGTCGCCAATGAAATGATGACTGGAACACGGTGATTATAATGTAGATTTATTCTTAGACACAGAGAGCCGTGCCTTGCATCACCAGACCAGGAAACCAACTGACAGCAAAGTACATTGAATACACAGAATCTATCAACACTCTAAATGACCTAACAACATTCCACATATGACCTAATGCCATGACATCACCACAAAATGGTACCTCACTCGCGTGGGTGGGCCATGTACCCGAGACAGGCAAGGGCCCAAAACGTATTGAGGAGACATCAAAATTACCTATTGCAAAAGACAGCCTGGTTTTGCAAGGGAGAGTCACCTGGGTTTTTGGCCCCGGGCTTGGCAGCCATCTTTGGAAATTACCAACCCCACCCATTTCTGAAAACTAGACACCTGTGGGAGTCCTGTGGGGTATGGCTTGTGTGGGCCCCCCAATGTTTTCCTACCCAGAATCCCATGCTACCCTCAAATTTTGCTTAAAAAATACACATTTTTCTCAAATGTCTGTGTGGGAAAGTTGTAGGACCACCAGGCTGACACAAATTTCCCATTACCTAGCGTTGCCTCAGGTCTCCCGATAAAAATGGAACCTCACTCGCATGGGTGGGTCAAGTACCTGCGACAGACAAGGGCCCAAAACGTATTGAGGCGACATCAAAATTACCTATCTCAAAACTACCTGTGTTTACACCGGGGGGGTCACTTGGGTTTTTGGCCCCGGGCTCGGCGGCCATTTTGGGAAACCTACCAAACCCACACATTTCTGAACTAGGCACCCAAGGGAGTCAAGCAAGGTATGGCTTGCGTGGACCCCCCAAAGTTTTCCTACCCAGAATCCCCTGCAAACCTCAAATTTTGCTGCTGAGTTATTGACCCTGGGTTCGTCGGGTTCATGGTAAACCTACAAGTCCTATATATCCCCACAACCAGAAAGGTCCAGCGGATGTAACTGTATATTGCTTTCAAACGTCTGTCATAATTAGAAGTTGCAGGTGAAAACGTTGGCACAAATGACTGTTTCTTTCCAACTCCTTTTCAATGTTTCCCATTTTTAACTGTTAGTTTCTATAAATAACCCGTGAAGGATCTACACAAATTACCCCTTGCTGAATTTTGTCTACTTTTCTAAAATGTATAGCTTTCCAGGGTCCATTATTGCTTTAATACTCATTTCTACCATTAACTGGAAGAAGGTTGAAAGCACAAAAAATAGCAAAAATGGGCTATGTCCCTGTAAAATGCCAAAACTGTGTACAAAATGTTGGTTTTCTGACAAAAGTCTGTCAGTACCTGATAGCTGGGAAAATTGTGATTTCAGCCCCACAAACCATTTGCAGGGAAAAAACCAGACGCTTTCATTTGCAGCACTATTTTCCCATTTTTCTAAAATAAAATTGCTGTCTTTTGGCTAATTTCTGGGTCCCCTCCAGGGAAATCCACACACCCCGGGTACCTTTGGAATCCCCGCGATGTTGGAAGAAAAGGACGCAAATTTGGCGGGGATACCTTATGGGGGTCAAAAAAGTTACAGGGGCCTAAGCGCGAACTACCCCAAATAGCCAAAAAAGGCTTAGCACGGGGGGGGGGGGATGCCTAGCAGCGAAGTGGCTAAATGAATTCTGTGGCAGATTTATTCCGGATTATGCCAGTCATGTCAAAGTGGTAACGTATCTATTAGAGAAAAATGTGTTGTTCTGTTAAGATGACCAGTGTCAAGAAGCATTTGATTGGAATAAACGCCAGTTTGCAAGCTCCAAAGTTCTAAAACCTTTCAATCCTAAAGTGTCTTGCTGTGTAAGTCTGGATGCCAACAATCGAATCAGTGAAGCAAGTGCTGAACACACCATTGGGTATGTATAGAGAACACTCAGGGAGCCATAAACACATTACTCAGAAATATTGGCATGCTGGTGGCCTATTCAAAGGTTTAAGCTTTATGTGGGGAAACAAGTTCACAGTTAAGACTGACCATAAACCTTTGGTCACGATTTTGAGTGGTGATAAGATTAGGAACCAAATGCCTTGCATAGCTAGGTTGTCTACCAAGCTTCTCCAATTTAACTTTGACCTTGAACACATTCAGGTCATGAAAAATGCAAGGGCTGTGTTTTTTTTATTTTTATTTTTTATCTCCAAGTTCTTCACACAGTGTTGAGGAGGTGGTGGATAAAGGGTGCGCAGAAAGCTGTTTCATTGCAGCTGTTGACTTGGAGGAGATGTGTGCCATAGGTCCTCTAGGGAGCACGTTCACAAAACATAGTCTGAGACAAACCTTTTCATGGCCATCCATGCATAAGGAGGTTGACTAATTTGTCAGAAGGTGCACTATTTTTTCCACTTCAGATATAACGTTTGTTTTTGCGATGAAGCCTCCTTCACAAATGATTCAGTGCCTACTTCGCGGGTGGGGAAAGGTTGAAATCAATCTTGTTGGTCTATTTTATGTCCTTCCAAGCCAGTGTCGCTATGCTTTAGTTTTTGTAGATTTATATTAAAAATGGTCTGAAGTAAAAATTTGTGCTAGAGCCTAATTCTAAAAAGGTTGTTGAGTTTTTGAAGGCTGTTTGCATGCATGCAGGAAGGTTTTCTGCAATTTCTACTGTCAGACAACGGTGTCCAATTTGTCAAGGAGGAAGTGAGGAGTTTTTTTGTTTTTATTTTAGATCGGGAGGTGTAAACCATTTCAGAACTTCGCATTACCATCCCCAAAACAAAGGTCAGGTGGACTGAAAAAACCTGATTGTTGTAGGGTGCGCCTGATAGGCAGTCGCAAACAAGTTTGTGGTGATTAATGCATTCAGTTTGATGATTTGTTTTTATTGCACTAGCCTGCAGAGTTGAACATTGGTGTCTGTCTCCCTTTATCATTGAGAGGGAGGAAGCTATTCACAAACTGGATGGGCAAGTGAATAACATATGGTATGTCCTTGGAGGATCACAATGTGACAGTCAAGAGCAACTCTGCTTTGGTGAGGTCAAAGTAGAAGGTGAACTATGACAATGGATCTAGAGTGGGAGTGTTTTGTCAGGAAAGGAGTGCATATAAATAAAGGAGTAGAGGAATTCAGTGGGCCTGTCGTGGTTGACGAGATCTGTGGAAGTGCAGTTAAAGTGACTGGCAGCAATTGGTAGAATGTTGGAAGAATAGTGAAGTGCAGTGGCAAGCAGAATAAACGGGGACCCTCAGACTAAAGGAGTGGTGGAGCAAGTGTTTAAGGGTGGTCCCCGTCCAAGTTCCTATACTTCACCTTTTCCAGTACCTTTTCTTCACAATTAGACTGGGACTCCACTTTCTCTCTGCTCTAAGTCCCAGGCCAAGTTCATCTACTTCTCATTATGGTAATGTTGGGCTACATAGGGGCGATCGGGTTAGAAGGTTACCTACCAATGTTAGGTAATTCTGCCATGGTGGGGTAGTATTGATTTGTCATTTAGGGGGGGTAGCACTATATTCACACTTTTCGTTTGGGTGCCCAAGTAATTTTATTATTATTCAAAAAATGTATACAAGGCTTTATGTATTGAGTTTGTGGGTTGTGTTCTCTACAGTTTTTCAAATTATTCAATTTCCTTAATTTTCTGTTAGGCTCTTCAGCCTTTCAGCATGATGTGGTTTCTGTAAAACTGTTTTGTTATTTATGTAAGGGAAGAAGTAATGTAGTATGCATGTTTAATGGAACACTACTCTAGCGTTCCATAGAATATGGAGGGAGACTGAGTGAATATTGGACTTTAATGTGTGGCAGTCGAACCTGTTCGAGATACTGTTAGGCTGCGTGTTGGCAGCACCGTTCTTGATAAACAATTGGAAACACCACGGCTGAAGCAAATCATTATTTCGATGAGGGGAAACTACTACACAAATGTTTTGTCTAATCATGCACAAGGTCAAAATACTCCAACACCCTAGTAACAGCGGGAGCAAGGCAAGCCATTGGTGCACGCGTTTAGGGATGATTGCAAGCTCAGGCGTAATGGAATCACGTGGTGTGGGGAAACTCTGCATGGAATTATACCATGCAATAAAGCGTTAAATAGGTATAGTAACCCGAGTTCTATGTGCCAGGCCCACTACACAGAGGGTGCACAAGAGGGTCCTGACAAGTGAAAACATTAAAGAATTGTTCACAGTGGTCGCTACTGCAGTTAATGCTCCGGAGACGGCTCGGGCACCAAAGATGATGGTATCACCATGCTTTCATTACTTTTTTGGGAACTTGCCGCTCATTATGCCAAAGAACACCCACTCACAAATAGACAAGGACATGTTATCATTTGTGTGGGGTACCATCAAACTACAGGTAAATGTATGCTCAGGGGGCATATGCCTGCCGCTTGCATCTTATTAACCCCTTCGATGCTCATGACGGAGCATTTCCGTCATGAGCATCGGTTGGGCTGTGCTTATGACGGAACCGCTCCGTCATGAGCACAGCCCCTGGGGGAAGCGCTGGCGCTCCCACCCTCCCTCCCCCCCGGGGCATCGATCTTGCCCCCACAGAGGGGGATGGCAGCGGAAAATCCGCTGCCACCCCCGATTCCCCCCACGCTTCCCCATGACGTCAGCGCTCACAGCGCGCGCTGATGTGATCAGGAAGCGCTGGGACGCCTGGAAGCCATTTGCTTCCAGGCGTCCCAGCGAGGAGCAGGTGAGTTTTCTTCTCCGGTGGGGCCGCGGGGGCATGTTTGCAAGTATTGAGGCATCGGGGGAGAGGAAAGTGTATTTCCTCTCCCCTGATGTCTCAATGCTGGGCATTCCTGCTTCACGATCGCGCACAGCGTCGCGATAGTGTAGCAGGGATACCCCACTAGACACCAGGGTTGTCTGTTTCTGCATTAGGAAGCGACCCCTTGGGCAAGGGTCGCTTCCTTGGGGGCAAAAATAATGTTACGACCGGTCGTCTTTCTGTCCGTTCTGCTCCCAGGGGGGGGCAGCAAAGCCCACTAGACACCAGGGATGTCTGTTTTTAGAATTAAGGAAGCAACCCCTTGGGCAAGGGTCGCTTCCTGGGGGGCAAAATAAATATTAAGACTTTTCTGCCCCCCTGGGGGCAGATCGGTCGTGTTTGTATCCGTTTCTGCTCCCAGGGGGGGCAGAAAAGCCCACTAGACACCAGAGAGGTCTGTTTCTGCATTAGGAAGCGACCCCTTGGGCAAGGGTCGCTTCCTTGGGGGAAAAAATAATGTTAAGACTTTTCTGCCCCCCCTGGGGGCAGATCGGTCGTCTTTCTATCCGTTTCTGCTCCCAGGGGGGGGGGGGGCAGAAAAGCCCACTAGACACCAGGGATGTCTGTTTTAGCATTAAGGAAGCGACCCCTTGGGCAAGGGTCACTTCCTAGGGGCCCAAATTTTTATTAGGACTTTTCTGTCCCCCCTGGGGGCAGATCGGTCGTCTTTGTATCCGTTTCTGCTCCCAGGGGGGTCAGAAAAGCCCACTAGACACCAGGGATGTCTGTTTTAGCATTAAGGATGCGACCCCTTGGGCAAGGGTCGCTTTCTGGGGGCCCAAATTTTTATTAGGACTTTTCTGCCCCCCCGGGGGCAGATCAGTCTTTTGTGTAGCCGTTTCTGGTCCCAGGAAGGGGGGGTAGAAAAGCCCACTAGACACCAGGGAATTAGTTTAAATAAAAATGGAAGTGACCCCTTGGGCAAGGGTCGCTTCAAGGGGGCAATTTTTTATAATATGTATTTTGCCCCCCCCCCCCGCCCCGTGACAGATTAGCCTGTTTTTTTCCTGCTGTTTTCTGCCCCACCTGGCACACAAGCCGATTTACCATTTGGGTAGTAACATAGCATGTTATAATGTTTATTGTTATATTTTTTGTGAATTGCAATTGTAATTGTTTTTTTTTTTACTTTTTGGTTCTAGGTGAAGGCTTTTGCTCTTTTCAGTTTGTGGTTTCGTTACTGGTGGTTCTGCTGTTTGTGTAGTTTGGTAAGAGACTTTTTTTTGTACAATGCAAATGTGTTTGATTTCTCTGCATGAATTTTTTTTGCAAATGGTGTAATAATAGCGGTATATTTGGTTTTTGACTGTCAAAAACTGTTTGCATTTGTGCTCGATGTGTATTTTGTTGTCTTGTGAGTAATTTGTTTTTTTTTCTTCTTTCTAGTTGGATATCATTGGTTTTTGCTGTGTCACTGCAGAGTAGGTTCTGGTGAGTGTAGCTGTGAAGTTTTCAGACAGGAGAGATGTCTACATGCTGACTGCCATCCATGATGAAAGCACTGCACCTGTGTCTGTTTGGGGTCAGGTCGCTGAAGTGCGCAAACCTGTGTGCATTTTAGACTATAATAGGCACATGGGTGGTGTTGACAGAGTAGATCAGAGGTTGGAACCTTACGCTGCTCTTCGTTAGGCTTACATTTGGTACAAGAAGTTGGCTATCCATCTTTTCCACTTGGCAGTCTTTAATGCATTTGTTGTGTTCCAGGATTCTTGCCCTGAGTCAAAGATGACTTTTGCTAAGTTTCAGGAGTCTGTAATAGGCAGCCTTGTTGTAGTGGAACAGGCAAGTGTTCCTAGAGTTGGAGTGGTGGAGGATGTTGCTAGATTGAGAGATCGCCACTTTCCTGATCACATTCCTCCCACACCCTCAAAAGATTTTCCCAGTAGGAGATGTAGAGTCTGTTGGCGAAGAGGTACGCGGAAGGAGATTCGTATGTACTGCCCCGACTGTCCTTCTAAACCTGGGCTGTGTGTCCCTGCTTGTTTTAGAGCGTACCACACGCAAAAGAATTTTTGTGAGCATTCATGAGTGGTAAAGTGAACTGCCTGGTCTGTATTCTTTTGAAAATTTGATTCTGTTTCAAGGTTGGCGTTAGTGCAATGTATTTAGTTGCTGATTTTGTGTTTGTAGATTTGTATCTATTTGCGATTTGTTTGTGTTTTTATTTTTGTCTAAAAAAATCCTAAATGTGATGGCGGTGTGTGTAGGCTGGCGCTTGGCTGTTGGTGTCTGTGGACTGGCACTTGGTTGGCGGTGTGCATGGAATGGTGCTTGGCTGGCGGTGTGCGTGGACTGGTACTTGGATGGCGGTGTGCGTGGGCTGGCGGTGTGCGTGGACTGGTGCTTGGCTGGTGGTGTGCGTGGACTGGAGCTTGGCTGGCGGTGTGCGTGGAATGGTGCTTGGCTGGCGGTGTGCGTGGACTGGTACTTGGCTGGCGGTGTGCGTGGACTGGCGGTGGGCATGGACTGGTGCTTGGCTGGTGGTGTGCGTGGACTGGAGCTTGGCTGGCGGTGTGCGTGGATTGACGATTGGCTGCCGGTGTGCCTGGACTGGCGATTGGCTGGCGGTGTGCCTGGACTGGTGTTTGGCTAGCGGTGTGCGTGGACTGGCGCTCTGCTGGCTGTGTGTGAGTAGTGACTTGCTGCTGGTCACTACACACACTGCTAGCTGAGTGCCACTCCACGCAATCCATCAGCTTGTGTAGTTGCTGTGTCAGGAATGTGGGCGTGTGAAAGTGATGGGCCCTTGAATAGCGCTGTGTGCTGGTGTGAGTTTTGTTATGTGATGGGCCCGCGGCTGGTGGTGTGAATGGTTTTGTATGTCTCACACGTATGAAAGGTGTATGAATGGCCTGTAAAGAGGTTGGTGCCTTGTCGTGGCTTTACAGCTCACGAGCTGTGAGTCAATGGTTCAGTTTCTCGCCCTTTCAATTATTAACAGTGCTTTCCATTTTTGTGAAATCACTTGCTAATACAATTGTATATACTGAGCCATCACTCACCCTCGTGCCAAATCCAACCAGTATGTGTGTGTGCTTTAGGATTAGATGGCTGTGCAGTAATATTTGTCTTTCTGAAGCAGGGTGTACCTTGTCCCTTTTGTGAATTTTGTAATGTGTTGCTTTTGTGGCTGGTGGTGCGAATGGTCTTGTTTGTATCACGTATGAAAGGTGTGTGAATGGCCTGTAAAGTGGTTGGTGTCTTGACGTGGCTTTGCAGCTCACGAGCTGCGAGTCATTGGTTTGGTTTTTTGTGAATTTAATTATTGACAGTGCATTTCATTTTTGTGAAATCTCTTGTTAATAAAATTTAATACACTGACCCATGACTCGCCCTCGTGCCAAATCCAACCAGTATGTGTGTGTGTTTGAGGAATGGATGGTTGTGCAGGAATCTTTGTCTTTAGTTTCTCTGCCAAGGTGTACTTTCCATGAAAGAATAACCCACCAACTGTAGATATTGTCGAAAACCCTTGGGAGTTCATGGTGATGTCTCTCTTGTGAATTCAAAGAGTTTTTTTATCCCCAATGTCCTGTCACATTTTAATTGCAATATTGTTCCAAAATTCTCACGCTGTAGAAACAAACCAATAATTATGTCTAAACAATCTGGTTTTGCAAGGGGGGTCACTTGGGTTTTTGGCCCGGTGCTTGGCGGCCATCTAGGGAAACCTACCAAACCTATACATTTCAGAAAACTAGACACCCGGCGGCTGCCGCGGGTACTTGGGCCTCCCACACAAGTGAGGCACCACGCTGGGTGGTGGTAAATTTGTGTGAGCCCGGTGATGCCATAACTTTCCCACACCTAAATGTGTGAAAAAAGTGATTTTTTTCAGCAAAAATTGAGGTTTGCAGGGGATTCTGGGTAAGGAAACGTTGGGGGATCCACGCAAGCCATACCTCCCAGGAATCCGCCGGGTGTCTAGTTTTCAGAAATGTATGGGTTTGGTATGTTTCCCTAGATGGCCGCCGAGCACCGGGCCAAAAACCCAAGTGATCCCCCTTGCAAAACCAGGTGGTTTTGCCATAGGCCATTTTGATGTCGCCTCACTATGTTTTGGGCCTTTGCCTGCCGCGGGTATTTGGGCCTCCCACACAAGTGAGGCACCATTTTTACCGGGAGACCTGGGGGAACGCTGGGTGGTGGTAAATTTGTGTGAGCCCGGTGATGCCACAACTTTCCCACACCTAAATGTGTGAAAAAAGTGATTTTTTGCAGCAAAAATTGAGGTTTGCAGGGGATTCTGGGTAAGGAAACGTTTGGGGATCTACGCAAGCCATACCTCCCTGGAAGCCGCTGGGTGTCTAGTTTTCAGAAATGTATGGGTTTGGTAGGTTTCCCTATGTGCCGGCAGAACTAGTGTTCAAAAATACAGCTAGTCACTTTGCCAAAAAAGGGTCATTTTTCACTGCAAAATTGAGGTGTGACCACGTTGCGTTTTGTGCCGTTTCCTGTCGCGGGCACTAGGCCGACCCGCACAAGTGAGGTACCATTTTTCTCGTAGGACTTTGGGGAACGCGGGGTGGGTGGAAATTTGTGCATCCACACAGATTCCAGAACTTTCCATCACAGAAATGTGGGGAAAATGTGTTTTTTTTGTCAATTTTTTACGTTTGTAAGGGATTCTGGGTAACAGACCCTGGTGGGAGGCACTGAAGTCACCCCATCCTGAATTCCCCTGGGTGTCTAGTTTTCAAAAATATATAGGTTTGCTAGGTTTCCCTAGGTGCCGGCAGAGCTAGGGTTCAAAAACTACAGCTAGGCACTTTGCCAAAAAAGGGTCATTTTTCACTGCAAAATTGAGGTGGGACCACGTTACGTTTTGCGCCGTTTCCTGTCGCGGGCACTAGGCCGACCCGCACAAGTGAGGTATCATTTTTCTCGTAGAACTTTGGGGAACGCGGGGTGGGTGGAAATTTGTGGATCCACGCAGATTCCAGAACTTTCCATCACAGAAATGTGGGGAAAATGTGTTTTTTTGTCAATTTTTTACGTTTGCAAGAGATTCTGGGTAACACACCATGGTGGGAGGCACTCAAGTCACCCCATCCTGGATTCCCCTGGGTGTCTAGTTTTCAAAAATATATAGGTTTGCTAGGTTTCCCTAGGTGCCGCCAGGGCTAGTGTTAAAAAACTACAGCTAGGCACTTTGCCAAAAAAGGGTCATTTTCACTGCAAAATTGAGGTGTGACCACGTTGAAGTTTTGTGCCGTTTCCTGTCACGGGCACTAGGCCGACCCGCACAAGTGAGGTACCATTTTTCTCGTAGGACTTTGGGGAACGCGGGGTGGGTGGAAATTTGTGGATCCACGCAGATTCCAGAACTTTCCATTACAGAAATGTGGGGAAAATGTGTTTTTTTTTTGTCAATTTTTTACGTTTGCAAGGGATTCTGGGTAACAGACCATGGTGGGCGGCACTCAAGTCACCCCATCCTGGATTCCCCTGAGTGTGTAGTTTTCAAAAATATATAGGTTTGCTAGGTTTTCCTAGGTGCCGGCAGGGCTAGGTTTCAAAAACTACAGCTAGTCACTTTGCCAAAAAAGGGTAATTTTTCACTGCAAAATTGAGGTGTAACCACGTTGCGTTTTGTGCCTTTCCTGTCGCGGGCACTAGGCCGACCCGCACAAGTGAGGTTCCATTTTTCTCGTAGGACTTTGGGGAACGGGGGTGGGTGGAAATTTGTGGATCCACGCAGATTCCAGAACTTTCCATCACAGAAATGTGGGGAAAATTTGTTTTTTTTGTCAATATTTTACGTTTGCAAAGGATTCTGGGTAACAGACCATGGTGGGAGGCCCTCAAGTCACCCCATCCTGAATTCCCCTGGGTGTCTAGTTTTCAAAAATATATAGGTTTGCTAGGTTTCCCTAGGTGCCGGCAGGGCTAGGGTTAAAAAACTACAGCTAATCACTTTGCCAAAAAAGGGTCATTTTTCACTGCAAAATTGAGGTGTGACCACGTTGCATTTTGTGCCGTTTCCTGTCGCGGGCACTAGGCCGACCCGCACAAGTGAGGTACCATTTTTCTCGTAGGACTTTGGGGAACGCGGGGTGGGTGGAAATTTGTGGATCCTCGCAGATTCCAGAACTTTCCATCACAGAAATGTGGGGAAAATGTGTTTTTTTTGTCAATTTTTTACGTTTGCAAGGGATTCTGGGTAACAGACCCTGGTGGGAGGCACTCAAGTCACCCCATCCTGGATTCCCCTGGGTGTCTAGTTTTCAAAAATATATAGGTTTGCTAGGTTTCCCTAGGTGCCGGCAGAGCTAGGGTTCAAAAACAACAGCTAGGCACTTTGCCAAAAAAGGGTCATTTTTCACTGCAAAATTGAGGTGTGACCACGTTGCGTTTTGCGCCGTTTCCTGTCGCGGGCACTAGGCCGACCCGCATAAGTGAGGTACCATTTTTCTCGTAGGACTTTGGGGAACGCGGGGTGGGTGGAAATTTGTGGATCCACGCGGATTTCAGAACTTTCCATCACAGAAATGTGGGGAAAATGTGTTTTTTTTGTCAATTTTTTACGTTTGCAAGGCATTCTGGGTAACAGACCCTGATGGGAGGCACTCAAGTCACCCCATCCTGGATTCCCCTGGGTGTCTAGTTTTCAAAAATATATAGGTTTGCTAGGTTTCCCTAGGTGCCGGCAGAGCTAGGGTTAAAAAACTACAGCTAGGCACTTTGCCAAAAAAGGGTCATTTTTCACTGCAAAATTGAGGTGGGACCACGTTGAGTTTTGCGCCGTTTCCTGTCGCGGGCACTAGGCCGACCCGCACAAGTTAGGTACCATTTTTCTCATAGGACTTTGGGGAATGCGGGGTGGGTGGAAATTTATGGATCCACGCAGATTCCAGAACTTTCCATCACAGAAATGTGGGGAAAATGTGTTTTTTTTGGTCAATTTTTTAAGTTTGCAAGGGATTCTGGGTAACAGACCCTGGTGGGAGGCACTGAAGTCACCCCATCCTGAATTCCCCTGGGTGTCTAGTTTTCAAAAATATATAGGTTTGCTAGGTTTCCCTAGGTGCCGGCAGAGCTAGGGTTCAAAAACTACAGCTAGGCACTTTGCCAAAAAAGGGTCATTTTTCACTGCAAAATTGAGGTGGGACCACGTTACGTTTTGCGCCGTTTCCTGTCGCGGGCACTAGGCCGACCCGCACAAGTGAGGTATCATTTTTCTCGTAGGACTTTGGGGAACGCGGGGTGGGTGGAAATTTGTGGATCCACGCAGATTCCAGAACTTTCCATCACAGAAATGTGGGGAAAATTTGTTTTTTTGTCAATTTTTTACGTTTGCAAGAGATTCTGGGTAACACACCATGGTGGGAGGCACTCAAGTCACCCCATCCTGGATTCCCCTGGGTGTCTAGTTTTCAAAAATATATAGGTTTGGTAGGTTTCCCTATGTGCCGGCAGAACTAGTGTTCAAAAATACAGCTAGTCACTTTGCCAAAAAAGGGTCATTTTTCACTGCAAAATTGAGGTGTGACCACGTTGCGTTTTGTGCCGTTTCCTGTCGCGGGCACTAGGCCGACCCGCACAAGTGAGGTACCATTTTTCTCGTAGGATTTTGGGGAACGCGGGGTGGGTGGAAATTTGTGGATCCACGCAGATTCCAGAACTTTCCATTACAGAAATGTGGGGAAAATGTGTTTTTTTTTTGTCAATTTTTTACGTTTGCAAGGGATTCTGGGTAACAGACCATGGTGGGCGGCACTCAAGTCACCCCATCCTGGATTCCCCTGAGTGTGTAGTTTTCAAAAATATATAGGTGTGCTAGGTTTTCCTTGGTGCCGGCAGGGCTAGGTTTCAAAAACTACAGCTAGTCACTTTGCCAAAAAAGGGTCATTTTTCACTGCAAAATTGAGGTGTAACCACGTTGCGTTTTGTGCCTTTCCTGTCGCGGGCACTAGGCCGACCCGCACAAGTGAGGTTCCATTTTTCTCGTAGGACTTTGGGGAACGCGGGGTGGGTGGAAATTTGTGGATCCACGCAGATTCCAGAACTTTCCATCACAGAAATGTGGGGAAAATTTGTTTTTTTTGTCAAGATTTTACGTTTGCAAGGGATTCTGGGTAACAGACCATGGTGGGAGGCCCTCAAGTCACCCCATCCTGAATTCCCCTGGGTGTCTAGTTTTCAAAAATATATAGGTTTGCTAGGTTTCCCTAGGTGCCGGCAGGGCTAGGGTTAAAAAACTACAGCTAATCACTTTGCCAAAAAAGGGTAATTTTTCACTGCAAAATTGAGGTGTGACCACGTTGCATTTTGTGCCGTTTCCTGTCGCGGGCACTAGGCCGACCCGCACAAGTGAGCTACCATTTTTCTCGTAGGACTTTGGGGAACGCGGGGTGGGTGGAAATTTGTGGATCCACGCAGATTCCAGAACTTTCCATCACAGAAATGTGGGGAAAATGTGTTTTTTTTGTCAATTTTTTACGTTTGCAAGGGATTCTGGGTAACAGACCCTGGTGGGAGGCACTCAAGTCACCCCATCCTGGATTCCCCTGGGTGTCTAGTTTTCAAAAATATATAGGTTTGCTAGGTTTCCCTAGGTGCCGGCAGAGCTAGGGTTCAAAAACTACAGCTAGGCACTTTGCCAAAAAAGGGTCATTTTTCACTGCAAAATTGAGGTGTGACCACGTTGCGTTTTGCGCCGTTTCCTGTCGCGGGCACTAGGCTGACCCGCATAAGTGAGGTACCATTTTTCTCGTAGGACTTTGGGGAACGCGGGGTGGGTGGAAATTTGTGGATCCACGCAGATTCCAGAACTTTCCATCACAGAAATGTGGGGAAAATGTGTTTTTTTTGTCAATTTTTTACGTTTGCAAGGCATTCTGGGTAACAGACCCTGATGGGAGGCACTCAAGTCACCCCATCCTGGATTCCCCTGGGTGTCTAGTTTTCAAAAATATATAGGTTTGCTAGGTTTCCCTAGGTGCCGGCAGAGCTAGGGTTCAAAAACTACAGCTAGGCACTTTGCCAAAAAAGGGTCATTTTTCACTGCAAAATTGAGGTGTGACCACGTTGCGTTTTGCGCCGTTTCCTGTTGCGGGCACTAGGCCGACCCGCACAAGTGAGGTAACCATTTTTCTCGTAGGACTTTGGGGAACGCGGGGTGGGTGGAAATTTGTGGATCCACGCAGATTCCAGAACTTTCCATCACAGAAATGTGGGGAAAATGTGTTTTTTTTGTCAATTTTTTACGTTTGCAAGGGATTCTGGGTAACAGACCCTGGTGGGAGGCACTCAAGTCACCCCATCCTGGATTCCCCTGGGTGTCTAGTTTTCAAAAATATATAGGTTTGCTAGGTTTCCCTAGGTGCCGGCAGAGCTAGGGTTCAAAAACTACAGCTAGGCACTTTGCCAAAAAAGGGTCATTTTTCACTGCAAAATTGAGGTGTGACCACGTTGCGTTTTGCGCCGTTTCCTGTTGCGGGCACTAGGCCGACCCGCACAAGTGAGGTAACCATTTTTCTCGTAGGACTTTGGGGAACGCGGGGTGGGTGGAAATTTGTGGATCCACGCAGATTTCAGAACTTTCCATCACAGAAATGTGGGGAAAATGTGGTTTTTTTGTCAATTTTTTACGTTCGCAAGGGATTCTGGGTAACAGACCCTGATGGGAGGCACTCAAGTCACCCCATCCTGGATTCCCCTGGGTGTCTAGTTTTCAAAAATATATAGGTTTGCTAGGTTTCCCTAGGTGCCGGCAGAGCTAGGGTTCAAAAACTACAGCTAGGCACTTTGCCAAAAAAGGGTCATTTTTCACTGCAAAATTGAGGTGGGACCACGTTGAGTTTTGCGCCGTTTCCTGTCGCGGGCACTAGGCCGCCCCGCACAAGTTAGGTACCATTTTTCTCATAGGACTTTGGGGAATGCGGGGTGGGTGGAAATTTATGGATCCACGCAGATTCCAGAACTTTCCATCACAGAAATGAGGGGAAAAAGTGTTTCTTTTGTCACTTTTTAGGTTCGCAAGGGATTCTGGGTAACAGATCATGGTGGGAGGCAGTCAAGTCACCCCATCCTGGATTCCTCTGGGTGTCTAGTTTTCAAAAATGTATAGGTTTGCTAGGTTTCCCTAGGTGCCGGCAGAGCTAGGGTTCAAAAACTACAGCTAGACTCTTCGCAAAAAATGTGTAAATTTTCAGTGTGAAAATGTGGTGTGTTCACCTTAGGTTTTGAGCCACTTCCTGTTGTGGGCACTATGCCTACCCACACAAGTGTGTGTGTGTGTTTGTACTTATATAGCGCACAGCTACCCCATTCCACACAAGTGAGGTACCATTTTTATCGGGAGACTTAGGGTAGTTCAGATTTGTAAAGCAACTGTTATTACCTATTGATTTTTTATGCATTTCTCCCTTCCAAATGAGACATTGTGTAAAAAAAAAAGTCATTTTGAAAAATGACCAATAATTCTCATGCTAGTATGAGTATTCCCAATTTCGAAAATGTGCAAATATGCACTGTTTCTAAACTCTGTAATTTGTTCCCATTTCAGAAATACATAGGTGTCTTTCATACCAATTTTTCCATGTATACATTTTCCCACAATAATTGCTATATACCCGGAACAAAAAAAAAAAACATTACAAAATGCTGCTCAGTTTTTTACTCTGGGTTCGTTGGGCTCTTGGTGAACCTACAAGTCCTATATATCCCCACAACCAGGAAGGTCCAGCGGATGTAACGGTACAATGCTTTCAAAGAGATGTCATAATTAGAAGAAGTTACAGGTGAAAACGTTGACACAAAAGGCTGCTTTTTTCAACTAATTTTTAATTTTTACTATATTTAACTGTTAGTTTCTATAAAGAAAGCTTGATGGATCTACACAAATGACCCCTTGCTGACTTCAGAATTTTGTCCACATTTCAAAAATGTATAGCTTTCCAAGATCCATTATTTCTTTTGTACCCATTTCTACCAATAACTGGAAGAAGGTTGAAAGCACAAAAAATAGCAAAAATAGGGTATGTCCCAGAAAAATGTCAAAACTGTGTAAAAATTTAGGGATTTCTGACAAAGATCTGTCATTCCCTAAAAGCTGGAGGAATGGTGATTTCAGCCCCACAAACCCTTTTTTGATATCATTTGCAGAGAAAAACCCAGACGCTTTCATTTGCAGCCAGTTTTTCCCATTTTTCACAAAAAAAACAAAATGTTGCTGTATTTTGACTAATTTTTGGGAACCCTCTAGGAGAATCCACAAACCCTGGGTACCTTTAGAATCCCCATGATGTTGGAAGAAAAGGACGCAAATTTGGCGTGGATACCTAATGTGGTCAAAAAGTTACAGGGGCCTAAGCGCGCACTACCCCAAATAGCCCAAAAAAGGCTTAGCACAGGAGGGGAAAAGGCCTAGCAGCGAAGGGGTTAATGGGCATGCCAGCTTTTGAGAGCGCGCAGAATTCCTCCCTTAGTGTGATACTGGACTCCATTACTCTAAGGAAGGCACGCCTGAAGGATGACTACATGTTGGGAGGTGTACCCTCCCAGATTGTAACCTTCTACTTGTCGTATGGACATGTCCCGGTCTGGAGGCATATTGGTCAGTTATTTGGAGGACAAAGCATAGCTTGGGTGAGCTATCCATTGTCTCACTGGGTAGGCTTGCTATGATACACAGTACTGTAGACATAGAAAAAAATACAGTGGCTGTGAAGAAGATTGGCCACTACCAGAGTGCACTTTCCAGACACTGGCGACCACCTTGCATAAGAAGACTGGGTAACCGAAATGTATTGGATGGCAACAAATTAAAAAATAATCTATTAGCTCCAAGAGCAAATGAAGGTATTCCTTAGCATATGGCCCCTATTTATGGAAGAAAAAAAAAGAATTGGCTTGCACTAGCCCCAGTATATCTGCCTGGTTCTCCTCCCCCTTTGTAACTACAATCCCTTTATCGACCCCAACACCTTTAACATAATATGGCTACCCATGCACTGATGACTGTATTGATGATAAATCCCCATGTCAGTATCTGTAGTAAACAAATGTACTTACTACCATTCTTATGTGAGTCTAGAATGTATCTGTTTGTTTAGTTTGTTACTTATGTACGCTGAAGTCCTTATGTAATGTAATTGGTTTTATTGTGAAGCGCCCGACACCTTCAGGTAAAGTTTGCGCTATATAAAAATGCATAATAAATGAATAAATGTCATTTTGATGGGACAACGTATGGGAGGAGTTGGGAGGGGGGGTGGCAGTGATCTCATGGGCTAGATCACTTTCATAGGCTGGCCATTCCACCTGGCTGAGGGACTGCTACAGTCTGGTTATTCCGCTTTTTGCCATAGCTGGCATCTTGTAATTTCTTCGATCTGTGACCTGGAATCCAGTCTTTAAAGATCCATGGCAGCTGCTGTCACTCTCTCCAGCCTCCTTAACCCCACTTCTTTGCCCACGCCTATTAATCTGGGGGTTTGTAGCTATGCAGCAGTAACAAAATAATAAATACACACTGTGCATGTCACACATACATTGGTGCTGATACAGTCCCTGTGCGATCAATAACACTGTACATGAGATGTCTACCTTGACAGTAGCAGGACCATGGCCAGCAAGGGCAAAGTGCTGAGTGGTCCTCGGAGCTTGATAACTGCAAAAAGCTGAGCTGAATTCACTACCCTGGAGTGCCAGCACGTGTTTCTGTGTTCATAGTATTGTCGCTTAAGGGCCAAGGAGTGTGCGAGGGATAGAGGGAGAACATTGAGCTCGGCTTTGTTCTCTCTTTCCTGTATTGCCCTTGTGATGTCACACCCTGCTCTATCTGACTGATATCAATGTTGTAGGCATTACCACCGTTCAGAGATTTTTAAGCGCAATGATCATCAAGGGAAAATTGAGAAATAATGGCACTGAAGGAAATGGGGTGGAAAGTGAAGGGTTGTAGTATGTAGTATTCGGTATCGCGCGCCGTGGTAGAGTGTTAGGCGCGCGATGCCTCTAGGTGTTATGTATTGTTATGTATTGGTATTCTTTCAAATGTAGCTCGGAGCATGGCGTTCTTCTCTACGGGCGTTCGGATGGTATCTTGCCAGTTGCCGTTCGGACGTCAGAGTGAGAGGACGCTCTTGCTACGGGTGGAGTGTATTCACGAACTGAATAAACCTACTTTCTACTCATCGCGATTCCTGCTGCTTATTTCATCTGGCGACGACCGGGATTTGCTGATTGTATCTGCTCAAGCCTTGTTTGCATTTAGGGACGATTGTATGTCCCTTATAACTGTAGATGCTAGTATGTCTGGGTTAGGAGCAGTGCTGAGCCAAAGAGTAAACGGACGTGAACGGACGGGAACAGACTGTGGCGTTTGCTTCCCGGTCTTTGAAACAATGTGAAAGACTATACAGCACGATAGAGAGGGAAGCACTAGCGTGTGCATGGGCCATACATAAGTTCAAAATGTATATTTGGGGTCGGAAATTCGAATTGGTAACAGACCATAAGCCTTTAGTGTACATTTTTAACAATATTAATTCGTCCAGCATGTCGGCAAGGCTGATGCGTTTGGTCTCCAAAGTCCAAGAATTTAATTTTTCTGTTAAACACATCCCAGGTGGAATTTTTTTTAGAGCGGACTGCTTGTCAAGACTACTAATGGAGAAGGATGATGAAGATGATGCTATAATGGATGATGTGGAATGTGTCGCGGTGGTGGATGCGATTCAGGTGTGTGATTCGATTTTGTCAGAGAGTGCGTGGAGAGACGCATGTGACCGGGACGCAGTACTAAGGAAGGTAGTTGAGTATTCATCTAGTTCATGGCCTGAGCCTAGGGGTTTAGACGGAGATCTTAGAACTTTTGCCCAAGTGGCGAGTGAGTTGTCAGTCGAAAATGGGGTTGTTCTTCAGGGGGACAAGTTTGTTCCCCCGGTTGATTTGCGCCCTGTAATTATAAGTAATGCCCATTCAGGTCATCTATGGTCCACTAAAACTACAATGAAGATTAAGCAGCATTATTGGTGGCCTGCGATAGATGCACAGGTGAAGTCCACTATCGATAATTGCCCTGAGTGCTTATTATCAGATAAGCATTGGCGAACTTTGAAAACCCCGCTCCATCCTACCGAATTTCCGGCTTCCCCTTGGGAAAAAATTGGCCTGGATTTTTCTGGACCATACTTTGTACTTAATCAGGATAAAAAATTCATTTTACTGGCAGTGGATTATTTTTCCAAATGGATGTATTATAGTTTCATTGAGTCTCCTGATACAGAGTCAACTTTAACGTTTTTAAGGAACATCTTTTCGATCGAGGGTGCTCCAAAGGTTATTGTCACTGACAATGGCACACATTTTGTGTCGGAAAAGATGTGTACATTTTTGAGACAGCATGATGTAAAACAACTCAAGGTAGCATTGTATTCCCCGACTTCCAACGGATTGGTCGAAAGGGGGAATAAAATTGTAAAGGAAGGCGTTCAAACTGCTCTGGCGGCAGGTTTGGAAGTGAATGCATTCCTAGAGGAGAAATTGTGGAGCTATAATACCTCCCCTCACTGTACAACTGGGGTATCACCTTTTTCGTTGTTAAGAGGTAGGGAAGCCCACACATCTCTATTCCCATCTTGGTTAAAAGAGAAGTCTAATGAAAAGAAGTTAGACATTAAGGACGTTGCCAAGAGGGTTTGCGCTAAGCAGTTACTAAGAAGGAAACTTTTGATAAGAGGTGCCACCACCCAACATTAGAAGATGTGTTTGTGGGGGATTGGGTCCTAATTAGGAAGCCAACTAAAGTGAAAAAAGGGGAATCAAAGTTTTTAAAACCAGAAAGGGTGTGCAAAGTAAGTAAGGGAGCCGCTTTTGTTGGAAGTAAAGGGTGGTGGAACAAGAGACAACTCGTTAAGGTTTCTGACATACAAGCCAAAATTTTGTTAGAAAGACAGGAAAATATGTGTGATGAACTTCACTGGGGGCATTGGTTAAAGCCGAACGAGTCCCATGGGGTTTCAAGTACACGCACTCTGTCTGATGAGGTTTCAAGTTCTCATGACCTGGGTACTGGACCCATTGGGGAGTGTTTGCGTTCTAGTGTGAATAAAACTTCAACACAGTCTTATGGGGGCACGAGCAGTTTCCACACTTCTAGTGGACGCACTTCTAGGATTCCCAGAAGACTTAAGGATTTTGTTAGGTACTAAGGAAAGAATGTTATTTTAGGTAAGAGTTGACATGTGATGTCAGGGAAAAAATGATGAAAATGATATTTTTTTTACTGTAGGCACACTGTATCTTCTTTGTTTTTTGTAAAAGGTGGAAGGTGATGTAGTATGTAGTATTCGGTATCGCGCGCCGTGGTAGAGTGTTAGGCGCGCAATGCCTCTAGGTGTTATGTATTGTTATGTATTGGTATTCTTTCAAATGTAGCTCGGGGCATGGCGTTCTTCTCTACGGGCGTTCGGATGGTATCTTGCCAGTTGCCGTTCGGACGTCTGAGTGAGAGGACGCTCTTGCTACGGGTGGAGTGTATTCACGAACTGAATAAACCTACTTTCTACTCACCGCGATTCCTGCTGCTTATTTCAAGGGTGCAATGAAAACGCGATGACTGCAGAGAAAGTTAGAAGACGGAAGGAAGAAGCAGAGAGAAGGGGAGCGATAGTAAGGAGAACTATAGTAAGAACGAGCAGAAGAAAGGAGGTGTGACGATGAATGGAGATATGATTAGAGAGAGAAGAGGATGATGAGTAGAAGGGAGGATGAATGAGGGGTAGAGGGGAGGATGAAAGGCAGTATATAATTGAAAATATGTTGTAATAATGGAGTTTCCAACGGCAGTTTCCACAAATTAAATCAAGAATATTTTTTATGGTGGGGCAGAGGGGGGAGGCAGAGGGGAATGAGAGGATATACCACCCTACCCCAAACCACTTTCCAGTTATGGGAGCCGCGATTTGATGCACAGCAGGGTTCTCTGGCGCCGGCCATAGCCTCATCAACCCCACGGCAGAACTGCAGTATCTCGGTAGACGGCAGGCCACGGGCCCCGGTGTCTTAGGCTGCTTTGTCTGGTCCAGTTCCAGTGGAGTGATCCAGAAGCTGATAGAGGAGACCATGCAGGCCCTTCTTATATTGCTCTCAGTAATGTGGTCTGGTTCTGCGAGGCCAGCTCCGTCTCAGGCAGGAGATACAGGCACGTGCCCCTCTCTGTCCCTCTTACTTTCTCGCCGTCTTCTCCCACTAGGTATGTTGCATCCTTGTGGTGGGGGAGGCAAATATTGCTCATTGACCTGCCAGTTGCTGCGGTGTTGGCATGCCTTCCTCCTAACCGCTCCTCACCTCTCCGGTACAGGCGCTCTCTGATCGCAGGGACCCCACCAGCACCCCGGTCCCTCTCGTAGCGCAGTGCGGCAAGGGGCCCTGGTCCTTTGTCTGTGCGTCAGGCCCTGGAACAGCAATCCCACTTGTAGAACTAATAGGTGCAGGGCCCAGCTAGCCGTCTCTCCCACCGGGCCCTACCATGCCCCTAGGGCCTCAATCGTGGGGCGCCCATATGGAACTGTGAGGCACTTCCAACGGCGGGGCTCTTGCTTTGCCCGCTGGTTATGATGTACCTGATTTAGGTGTTGGCCCTTGTGCAAATCTGGCAGGAGGGGCCCCATCCCCAACCTCCCTGGATCAGTGGGGGGGGGAGGAGGGGGACACCGGATCAACCCACTCCGGTGTGCACCATTTGGCCTCCTCAGCTTCCTGTTGCGGGCCCGACCCTCTTCTTGAGGCTGACGCTCTCGCACGTTCATCCCTGCCTTCTGCAGCGGGGCAGGGCCAACTCCGTCGTCTGCTCTTCCGGTGCTCTCCCCAGGGCCTCCACGCATTGCAGTCTAGTCCTCGCGGAGCCAGGCTCGGCCAGTCTCAGGCAGGCCTGTCCCCCGCTGATCCGCCCTCTGACTGATCAGCTCCCTCATGGCATGCCTCTGCACCGGCCCGCGGCTCACTCCTTTCACGGCACCCCAATCAAAATCCAGTACCACTGGCTGGCTTCTCTGCCTTGAGGTGAGCCTTCACCTTCCACTAGCTGCTGGGCCCCTCGGGGATTGTCAGAGTGGGGCTGGCGAGCTTAGATGTAGTACTATAGTGGCGGCGGTGTGGAGACACACAAAAGCACCACTCAGCTGTCCCCATCTTGGACACCCTTCCAGGGTGTAAGGTTTTAAATCACGTTTTAACTATGTTAGATATGTTTATTTTATTCTTGTTCACAATATGTGCTGAGGAACAATTTCAACCGACTGCAATATATGCTTTTAGTTAAGTGTCTATTCTTCTTAGTATCATTTTTGTGTGTCATATTGTAAAGAGCAAAATAGGTCTGTTTCCGATACCATGGTGCCCCAGATCCCGGTTTAGGGATTGTAAGTAACCCAAAACCAATGATTCCACTTTAGCAATTATTGGGTGGGTTTCTGCAGAGCTACCATTACCTGTCTTTCACATTCAGCACTGGTGTATTGAACCAAGTTCACCTTTGTCACCTGTGGGAGAGAAAGCAAACCTTGTAGAACTACGCCAGAGTCGTAGTTTACACAACAGCTGGCGCCAAACATGGACATGTAGCTTACGGTTATGTCATAATTAGTTCTTTCAATATTCTCTCTCTCACACACATGTGAACCATTATTATGTCATTACTGAGATGTCTATAGTAATTATGGTTACCTCCTACTGGGCATAAGGGCGCACCTATTTTGGTAGGTTTGTCAAGCTTGACTCATAAAAGATTATTCTCCATTCTGTGTCATTTTTTTATTCCA
Source organism: Triturus cristatus (assembly GCF_964204655.1). Classification (NCBI taxonomy): domain Eukaryota; kingdom Metazoa; phylum Chordata; class Amphibia; order Caudata; family Salamandridae; genus Triturus; species Triturus cristatus. Next base: position 292,355,412 of record NC_140583.1, on the reverse strand, counting down.
TTTTCATTTGAGCCCATTCTTCATGACAGCACCTATTGCGATAGGATCAAATTACAGCGAAGCAGTTATTCAGCATTTCATGTCACGAGATATCCCCAATGCGGGGCAGGCACCTACGTTTGTAATAGCTGCACATGCAGCATAAACCGTTGAGACGTTTTACTCCTGGGTGGAGTTCAAGCCTCTTAATGCTGCCCCAGGGAAGTTTCAAACTTACAAAGCAGTGTAACTGCCTGCACACTATTTAGCATACCAAGATTTACATTTTCTTTGACTTATCTGGAACAACATAACTGGTTTACTATTCAATTGCCACCTACGTTCAGAAATGTCCACTTGGGGCTTTTGAGCAATGAAGGGGTTACATGGCCAGTCTTGGCTGGTTACATACTCGTTCCTCGCCTTGACATCCTAGCACCCGCTGATGTCCTAGTAATTTAAAAATACATCGTTTATACAATGTACGCTGAGCTCCATACCTGCGCTCGCAGTGAGACCACTCGCTCTGGAACAAGTGAAAACCATTAATCCACAGACTAGTAATGCTTTCATGGGGAAAGAGCCCATGAAGCGTGATGAAATAGCTTCCTAGGTTGCTCATAAGACCAACCAGTTAGAAGCAGTGTATTCGATCACTACACCCGAAGACAAAAATAGAATACTAATTTTGTGTCTTCTTGCTAAAGTGCCACCTGTACATGAGTGTAATACTTGGGGAACCGTATTTGCATGTACATGTATTTACACCAGCAAGCATGGTACACCTTTGTTGGCGGGTTTTTTCCTGACATATTTAAAGAGGTACAAAATGAGCAGAGCTGCTCCATGGACTTAGCAATGAAGTTAATGTGGAATTTTTCTACTATCATCCTAAGTAACATTAAGGGAGAAGCTTTGGTTCTGGTTAAACATAGGAGACTGGAAGTGGTTCCGGTTCAAGATCGGAAACTACCAAAAATAATTCCGGAAATGTATACCTTTGTGGGTCGTGCTTTGGTACACGACCCGTTAAGCCACAAGTAAAACCTAAAAATGACAGTGAGGGTTCCGTTAAAGAGAAATCTGCCACGGACGGGAAGAAGAAACAAGTGGGAAAGAGGAAAAAAAAAAGACTGGATCACCTGCATCCCAGGAATCTAGTAGGGGTGGTTACAATAAAAGGGAGCATGATTAAAGTACAAAACCTGAATGGAATCGATATTCCGATAGCTGCTCTCCAAGACCTTTTCAGAACACTGACAGTAAACGAACAGAGAGGGAGTCGATCCGAGGTACCGAAGAAAGGAGGAATATGTCAGAAAAAGTGAAGCAGGGAGCGAGACTGACGTCTGCCTAAAGAGGGGGGATAAAGGATGGGACACTAAAACTCCATTAAAGAAGAAGAAAGTAGCAAGACTTTTTAAAAACCATGTCAATACAACTAAGAGTTCTCCTGCGAAACAGGATGTGGGCAAGGGCACTTCTAGACAGTGCAGCAGAAGTCACAACAGTGCATCAGATGTTTTAGAGGTTTCTGGATCTGAATTCAAATGATGATTTTATACAAATTGACTACAGATAAACATTTAAATCCTCCTGATAGGGTTTATAATTTAAAGATACAAACGGAAGGGGATATACCACGTACCATTAAAGTAGTCTTCTGTTCGCAGTTGGCCGACAATTGACATCATTCTAGCTGAAGAGGACTGGCCTCCAGTCTTTATTTGGGAAGCAAAACCAAAGGGGATGATGGACGAAGTGTTGAACAATGCAATCACTCACCCCCAGTCAACTGATCTGGGTTTAATCCATCATTATTCTTTAGCTCACTCCGACACCCCCGTACAGAATTTATTTGGGAAGCACCCTGGGGAGAGAGAAGTTATTAGGGTAGATTTTTCTCCAATAGTACCTGAAGATGTCAGGAAAATCTTCCAATGAATAGGCTGTAAGACATGCTCTGGCCTTATACAGAAACCAAGAGGGGTGAGATAAACACTCTAGTCCACATGTTATTTCTTCACACAGTGAACCTCAAGCACAGGCTCAATCTCCGCTCAAACCAAATGTGAAACGCGAAAAAATGGTATTAAAGCAACTTACATCAGTTGCAATAAAAGAGCATAATAGCACCCTGTCTTTCACCAAAGAGCATGCCTCTTTTTTCCTGTCTCTAAACCATAATGGTCCTATTGGATAATTGTAGACTATAGGGATCTAAATTTGCATACATGGACTTATACGGTGCAAAAAGTTCTTATCACAGGTTTAATGACCAACCTGGTGCTGAAAAAAACTAATCTTCAGTCAAAACATAGAGCCTGAAAGTGAGTATCTAACCGCATTTTGTTTCGACAGGGCACAGTTCTCATTTCAATATTTGTCTATGGGCTATAAGAACATTCATATTTTCAGCACGAATAATGAAGATCTTACAACCAGATCCCAAGGTATTGTCATACATTGATGATATCTATCACACTGATGATGATTTGGGTGTACACCTGAATAGGGTGGAAAGATTAGTGACCATATCAACATCACACAGGTACAGGATTAACTTTAAAAAATCAAATTGCCTGCCTGACGATGACCTTCCTAGAGTAGGAGTTATCCATCAAAGGCACGTTTTTAAATCCTTATTTTTTTCAGAAGTGTGCTCCCTAGCAGCCTTCCCACATAATGAGCAAAAGAAAACACAATTGATGGACGGAATGCAGAACAAATCAAAACATTCACCCCAGTCAAGAGATCTGGGTTAAATCCATCATTCTTTTGCTCACCATGCCACCCCAGTTTAGACCTGGCCATATGCAAATCAGTCTTGACCCTGTGCCTCATGGGACCAGTCCAGCCCAAACTGCCAAGCCAGGTCCTCCCTGGACCGGAAACAAGCATCCTAGGACCAGTTTCGGGGTTTCACCCCTCTTCAGCCAGGATAGCTTGATTCCAGTGGCACAGTGAGCCCAGGACCCACGTCTGGGCATACCTGGCGCACTTAGGGCGAGAAAGCAAAAGAGACACAATTGATGGACGGAATGCAGAACAAATCAAAACATTCACCCCCAGTCAAGAGATCTGGGTTAAATCCATCATTCTTTTGCTCACCATGCCAGCCCCAGATATCCTGGCTGAAGAGGGTGAAACCCCGAAACCGGTCCTAGGATGCTTGTTTCCGGTCCAGGGAGAGGAAAGTCTAGTTGCTTGGAAATGCACTAGGGACTGGTTGGTATTGATTATCAACACAGCTAGAAGGTTGGCAGATGCCCTCCTAGTGAGAATCCAGATAGCTGAAGGGGCCCTAAAACCACTATCCAGATTACAGCCTACAAAAGTAGACTCGCGGAAATCAACACAGAAATTTCTGACAATAAGGACTATCTCACGAAGCAAAAAATAAACAAACTTCAGAAAGATATTCCGAAATTCTCTAAAGAAAAGATATATCCCTACCTTAGGGATGATTACACTTCAACTAGAACGAGTTACTCTTCAGATGCTAACTCAGATAGGAGAGACTCCAGTGACAGTAACGCCAGTACTAATAGTGGGGGTAGTAACACCCCTAGAAAGAACCAACGTCCTAACCAATACTACCACGCACCATCTTATCAGGGTCCTCCACTATACCACGGACCACCACCTCCCTTCTGGCAGTTCCCTCAATATCACTAGGGCCCACCCCAATTCTTTAACAGCAACCCACATTTTTTAGACAGAGGTTGGAGCAGAGGAAGAGGACGCAACAGAAGAGGAGCCAACAAACAGGTCCATTGGCAAGACCAACCGACCAGCGGCATGAATACTCGGAGCAAGACAAAAGACAACAGGACCTAGTGGTCAATCTCTCACACCGCGTCTTCACTGAATCTGAGAAAGCGGTACTACAGATGGGCTTAGGCTTCGTGCCCATGCCCAAAATAGACAAATTCAGAGACCAATGTGAAATACACAATTGGTTTCGGACGACACGACGGAAAGATTTCTTTAAAGACACAATCCCTAGGGAGCAGGAAGACTCAGGACTGAGGAATCCCTCATCCTTTACCCCACACAACAATATGGTCCCGGTAGAAGTCCTTGCCTTTGAACAGGCTGTTCTGAAGGAACACGACCTACCACACAGACAGGCACCTTTCCATATTCTTTCCAAAATGGAGGAGGCCACAATGGCGGCTTTAGCAGAAGATGAAACCATCACTATAAAACAAGCAGACAAAGGAGGGGCCACGGTAGTGCAATCTACAGTTGAATACTATGCAGAATGCATCCGCAAACTATCTAATGAGAGATACTACACTCCCATCACAACCGACCCCACCATACGTCTGACGACTAGGATTTCCACACTGGTTTACGAGGCTGAGTCCAATGGTTGGATCAGCCACAAGGAAGCAGAATTTTTGATTTCCAAGGACCCAAGAACACCCTATTTGTATACCCTGCCAAAAATACATAAGGGTATCTCACCGGTCCCTGGTCGCCCTATCGTTTCCGGGATTGGCTCTATACTTGGGCCACTCTCCATCTTCTATGACCACTTTCTACAACCAATTGTGGGAGATACACCCTCCTTTGTAAGAGAAACTACTGACATCCTGAAGATTATCGAGGAAACAACAAACACTGGAGACATTGACCTCCTCGTCACCCATGGCTCTGTATACGAATATTCCCCAGAGAGCCACCCTAGCAGTAGGGGAAACCGCTCTGAACACTCTGGAGTGGATATCACCTACCCCTATTGCTTTTATAATGGAATGCGCCACCCTGGCTCTGACTGAAAATGTCTTCGAATTTAAACAACAGCTATTTCACCAGAGTCAGGGTACATCTATGGGGAGCACTTTTGCTCCTAGCCGAGCGTGCCTCTACAAGGCGGCATTTGAAAGGGACATAATCCAGAACACCACTAATCCATACCACAACCACCTGAAGCTATGGAAATGCTTCATCGATGACATTTTGGTGTTTTGGCATGGCACTCGATTGACCTGTGAGCAATTTGTCCGGTGGATTAACAACCAAAATGATTACCTCAAGTTTTCCCACACTATTTCAGACCTCACCATTCCTTTCCTGGACATAAACATCACACTTAGTGCAGGTAGCCTTAACACTTCCCAGTACAAGAAACCCACTGATCGCAATAGCTTACTCTTGTACAACAGCCACCACCCCAAAACACTAAGAGACAACCTGCCGTTTGGGCAATTCTTGCGGATTAGACGCAATTGTAAGTTGGTCAGTGATTGCAAAAGAGAAGCCGATACACTGGCATCTAACATCAAGGCAAGGGGCTACCCACAGTAACAAGTGAGAGAATCATTGAAGAGAGCTAGGAATAACCCTAGAGAGACTCTGCTTGAAGTACACCAAAAACCAACCACTGACACTGACTTGCGTGACATGATTCACCCCAGACTCCACACGAATAAAGAGAATCATTTTAAAACATTGGAAAATTTTGAACACAGGCGAACTAACATTACCTAAACCTAGGTTTGCATATAAAAGAAGCCGCAGCCTAAAGGATACCTTAATACACACAAGACCGTGGAGGAACAACACCGACACACAGAGGTCTCTATGGGGCCTACCGGCGGTCACTGGACATTACCCATGTGGCTCTTCCATGGCATGTCCACTTTCTATCACGTCTAAAGAAATATCCCTGTCGTCCAATTTTAGATGGACTTTGAAGAGACACACAGATTGTAACACCAAACAATGCATCTACATGCTGAGCTGCCCCTGTGGTCTCAAGTACATAGGTATGACTATGCGACCTGCTAAGACCCGGATAACCGAACACAAAAGCAACATCAGGTGCCAGAGGGTCACTACAAAACTGTATACGCATTTCAAGGATGCACAACACACCCCTGAAACACTGCGCTGGATAGTTTTAGAAGCGTACCCGCAGACCACCAAGACTGCACTGTTCAAAGCTGAACAAAGATGGGTCCACAGACTGTCCACACATACCATTGGACTTAATGATGACATACCGTGGGGTGCACTCACTTGAATCACCATCACTAGGGGCCCTTCCCACGTTGTCCACATCATGATATTTTGTATGACACAAGCTACTCCACCACCTGCAACCCTAATCCATGATTGTGGGAGTGGACATCTTGCCTCCACCAGAGTGAGTCACTTCAGTATAGATGGCCTCGCCCACAGTATGAGAGGTCGACTACCACTAAACCCACCCCCCGGTACCATTAACTACTTGCTTGTAGGGGGTTGCTATACGTCTTAGCCATGCACATACATGATTAGGAAGCTTGCTTATCACCATACAGCGCCATGATTTAGATGCAGGTGATGATTTGACCTAGCCATCTATGCTTTCCACTTCACACGTCATCTTCCACCCCAGACTCCCTTCGCCGCTTTTAGCACTTTGAATATTACTACCCAGAAGCGGCACTCCTTATTGAGTTAAGCGCATTTTGGTACATCCTAATATGGCCGCCGCATATACCAACAGTGTGCGAGGATCTTTTCCCGTGCAACCGCTGCCTACACACTTACTTCACCCCACGTGATTCAACCCACGTCATTGGAACCGCCCAGACTACACGGATGTCATTGGACGTCTCACTACTAATACACCTCCGGCCCTGTCCCTGCCACCATCCCGGTGTCGGCGGCAGGGTAGGTCTAAACGCAAGGATTGTTAATTCGCTGGTGAGTGATTTCAACTCTAACATATCCTTGGTGACCATTTTGCTATTAGAGGTGTGTGTGTGCGGCTGCGTCTCCGTTCCCCGACCCTGGTACAGTGACTCCCGTGCATCTGTGTGTGGCCTCGGGTCTTTGTGGGTGTCCTCCTGTGTCCGGCAGTGTTCCTCAGTATTCATTGGGTCCCCTGGTTCCTGCGGTACTCGGCTGATCCGTGGGAAGTCGCACGGCACAGAGGGAAATACTACTGGCCTCAGTCTACACTACGGGTGGGGTCCTGTAGAGGCTCCAGGTTACCGGCGAACGACCGGTAGTGCTGACACCCTGCTCTAGTACTTTACTTGCCTACCTGACGACTGGTTGAGACTTTCACACACCAGCAGCCTGTGAATCTTTGGCTATCTTGAACTCCCTTAATTCATCTCATCCTTTCTCTAGGACCCAATCGGTGTCCTTTTTATACCTCAGACTCACTGTTGCAAGTATATCTTACTTACAGACCAGGTGAGTCACAGTATTGCCCTGACGAATGCAGTTACCTAGACACCATCATCCTTGTTTGATATGTACATTTCTTTGATATTTTAATCGCATAAGGCACTTGATACTGATATAACCGTATCTAGTTCACTGTTCTAAACAGCGTGATGCAAGGACTATATCAAGTGCGCATTGGTTGGCCCACTGTTATGTGTGGTCTATTAAATAGCACTTTATTCAGGTTGGGTAATAAAGACACAGTATGCCTGCATATATCATGTATTTCTAACATGTCAATATGTTCTCTTTGTCCCCCTGTTTTTTCTTTACTTTACCTGTAAGTGAACAACCGGTGTTTTGGGTATGTAGAATTTTACTTACCTCTGTAGTGTAGATAGCGTTTCACTTGATCCTGAGGAAGTGCCCTGATCTATAGGACTACAATGGCATGAAACATGTCAATCACTTGAGAACAGGGCATACACCACTAGACACATTGTTACTAGTCCGGGTGCCCCTCTCGCTCTTTTATACTAGGCAGTTTACCTTCCCAATAAAGGTTTTTAGGACTAACTGACCTATTTTACATTCACTACACTTCACATCTACACACACTAGGCCCCTCACCTGCACTGCACCCACCCGCAGGAACGAAAGATCCCCCATAAAGAGCCCCGGTTTGGGTGCCTGTCAGGTATTGCAGCGCCGACCTGACGAGGAGCAGGCTCATATGATGAAGCATGACACCGAGCTTGCTGGGTGTGTGAGAGCCCTAGTTCCGACAAGGGGAGCTTCCCTTCACCGCATACACGTAGTGGTCTCCACTGACACACTACACCCTGTCTTCCCCCCTCCTCCAGCCTTTTAACACAGAGGAACTTCATACCCTTTTTGCTTACTAGTCCTTGTGGGGTATGAACGCTGGACCTCGGTAAACACGCCCCCTGGTCCCTCCTTTTGTTTAATAAATAATATCAATGACGATCGTCATTCTACTGCTACTGAATGGACAATTTATCCCTGCAAGAAGAATTGCACCACCTGTGGTTTGGGAACTATAGCCACATTCTTCATCTCACAGAGCTCAAAGAGATCTCTATGCTGAAAACATCACAGGTTATCCTGTGTACAAGGGCATAGCATGGGAAAAGGTACTACACCAGATTATGGGACCTAATGAGACACTGGAATTACCTTACGTGATAAAGATTTCAATAAATGACATTATTATTCCAGGTTATATTTCAGATGACTAGGACACATACTGTTAAGGGAATGATGCTTGATTTACAGGCGTATGCTACTTTGACTAATGAGGATCCTTTCATGAACTGAGCAAATTACAAATAAATTAATTATCAATAACATTTTTTTGTAAATTATGTTTATTAATTAACCTTGTACAATACTTCAGGAGCACTTCAATCAGGAGCTTCCGCTCACATACCAGTACCCTAATACACAATACTCCTTGTACACTCAAGACTTTTCGTGATCCATGGTTTACAGTCAACGTTGTCCTTACACATTGTAACATCCTGTGATACACCACCCACTAACTGTACCATCTTCTTTTCATAGCAAGATGCAACGTAACAATGCGAATAACAGTGAGTGCACTCGGAAGTTCCATATCTCAATAAGATAAAAGTACATAAAATCCTAAAACCTACCCCATGTTACCTCCCCTCCTCCCTCCTACCCCCATTCCCACAACTTAAATTAATTATCAATCAATCAGGGGTTTATAAAGCGCACTACTCACCTGTGAGAGTCTCAAGGCACTGGGGGGGGAAGGGATGCAGCTCCGGATCAGTCGAAAAGCCAGTTCTTGAGGTCCTTCCTGAAAATGTGCAGGGTCAGGGAGTGTTTTCATGTTCACGAGGAGCTCATTCCAGGTCTTGGCTGCAATGTAGGAGAAGGCACTGGCGCCTGCTCTGTTTCTGCGGATGTGGGGGATCTCTGCCATGGCGAGGTCGGCGGAGCGGAGGTTCCTCCTGGGTACGTGGAAGGAGACTCTCTTGTTGAGGTATTTAGGTCTGATGTTGTAGAGGGATTTGTAGGTGTGACCCTCTTCTCGACGGGGAGCCAGTGAGGGTCTCGTAGGTGTTGGGTCATGTGTTCGTGACGCAGAGTCCTGAGGACGAGTCTGGCTGCGGAGTTCTGGATGGTTTTGAGCTTGTGTAGGAGAGTTGTGTTGATTACGGCATAGAGGGCTTTCCGTAGTCCAGTCTGTTGGTTATGAGTGCGTGGGTGACTGTTTTTCTGCCTTCGGGGGGGATCTATTTGAAGATCTTGCGGAGGACGCGCAGGAAGCTGAAACTGGTGGAAGCGACGGCGTTCATCTGGTGGGTCATGGAGAGTAAGGAGTCGAGGATGATGCAGAGGTTTCGTGCGTGGTCTTTTTGGGTGCGGGTGGACTCCCAACGGCAGGGGGCCACCAGGTGCTGTCCCAGGCAGAGGTGGAGGGTCCGAGGATGAGGACCTCAGTTTTCTCGGAGTTGAGCTTCAAGCAGCAGTCCTTCATCCAGGCTGCGACGTCCTTCATTCCTTCCTGGAAGCAGAGCCTGGTGTTCTCGGGGTTCTTCGTGAGCGAGAGGATGAGCTAGGTGCCGCCGGCGTAGGATACTATGCTCCGGCCATGCTTTCTGCCGATGGCGGCAAGGGGGGCCATGTAGATGCTGAAGAGCGTGGACTGAGCGATGATCCTTGGGGTACTCTGCAATTGATCACTGTGGGTTCGGAGAAGAAGGGGAGCAGTCTGATCCTCTGGGTTCTGCCAGAGGGAAAGGATTGGATCCAGTTGAGAGCAGTTCCTTGAATCCCTGCGTCATAAAGTCTGGCTGCGAGCGTGCTATGTGAGACGGTATCGAAGGTTACGGAGCGGTCTAGAAGGATGAGGGCTGCGGTGAGTCCCTGGTCCAGTAGCATGCGGATGTCATCAGTGGCGGTGAGCAGGGCAGTCTCGGTGCTATGGTTGCTTCGGAATTCGGACTGGGAGGCGTCTAGGATGGAGTTCTCTATGATGAAGGCGGTCAGCTGGGAGTTTACAAGTCTCTCTGTGACTTTGGCCGCGAAGGGTATGTGTCAGGACCGGCCAGTGTAGTGCAAAGAAACTCTTTAAAGATCGCTATGTAGGCTGTAAGAAGCCCTGTTACCTGTATCCAAGAATTCGCAGAACCATTTCTTTAAGGCAGGTTGCCCTGTTGCTTCGATTGCTAACTTCTACTGGGACGCGGATTTTCAAGCTGCCCGCCCGCGACTGTGGTTGCAGTTGCCGGTCTAGTGTTTTTTCCGCAGGCAGATCCCCCACAGCTGCCCTCGTGCGCACTTCCTTATAGCGCTGCACACTTCAACTGAAGTTTTCTCAGAGAAAGGCAGCGTTTCCTGTTTTTGCTGCTTTACATCCATTTCTAGGAGTTTCGTTTTGACTGCAAGAGAGTAGATTTTCTGAAGGAATTTGCATCTCTCGCTTCAGCTTACAGAGAAGTCGTGAGGGAAGGAGACGAGTCCCGTTTTGGAAGCTTAATTAAAGAAATATTTACTTCCCAGTCAGTTAGTACAGCGCAGTGGAGGTTTGAGAGGGAAACTCACTTCAGGGAATATTTCAAGTAAGTCTCTATCGGATATTTTCAGTACTCATTGAGATTATTCGTCGAGAAGCTTGTTGTAAAAGACAGTTTTCGAGTATGGCAATTTAGCTCTAGCCATTTAAGAACTTAAGGATTAAAGCAATTGGCAGACTATTCACAGTAAATCTAGAGGAAGTGTGAGGAGAAACTTAGTCAGAATCTGACTAAAGTAAGGACAAAAGGACATTTTGGAATTGCAAGTCTTCCTTGTTGGATAATTCATTTCAACTTCTTCCCAGCAAAAGATACCATTATAATAAGAATACATGCATATATAATTGTACCTACCAACTGGAACATTGCGCAGTATTCTGAAAGACAAGAAAAGAAGAATTAATTAGATTCTATTAATCAATGAGAAGAGAGAAAAATATATTGACTGACATTTGAAAACAGAATAATTGGAATTACAGGTAACAGGGATAGAATATAGAGAGGCAATTCTTATAGAACGAGTTTCAGCATTTACATGTGTTATTTTGTTACAGGAGACTACCTGCTAATGTTCAACAGCACAGAGAGGTTACAGGTCAAGATCCTTAATTCCAGATAGTCACACATAGAGAGCAGCAAACCACTGTGGAAGGACAGGTAACAAGGGGAGGTTACTAGAAGTGGGTTACAGTATGCAATGGTAGTTGTTACATGTTGTATTTGGTTACAGGACATCTTGAGGAGCACAACTCGAGTCCAGTCCAGAAGAAGTGAAGCAGTGGCAGTCTCTCTTTTCTCCCCAATCCCCTTTCTCCCTCTCTGCTGCTCGTGAGCATTGAAGTTCGCGGTAGTGGGGTTTGGGATCGAGGAAATATCATTTGCTCCTGTGGAAAATCAAAGTTCAGGTGTTAGGTACTTGACAGATTGAAGTGCCATTACCCAAGCTTCCACCTGAGCAGAATGGCTGAGGGAATTGATGTTAAGGCATTACCGTCAGTATTAGATGGTATACAAAGACAGTTGAGTGACACTTTGGAGGAGAAGAAGTCTCTTAGATAAGAGGTTAGGAAGTCAAATCAAGAAGCCCTCTATTTACGCCAAAGATTTGATGAAATTTCAGTTGGCTCCAACCAGCGACTAAAGAAAATAAATCGCAGTCCTTTACTCCTGCCCCATCTGTGGTGGAGTTGGCAATCCAGGTCATTCACGCTATTTCGACCACAATCCCATTAGTAGCTCCAGAAAGGTTTAGAGGGGATCCTCATAAGGCTCAGATTTTCCTTACTCAGTGCTCTTTACATTTCTTGTGTAGGCCCATTATGTTTAAGGAAGATCAGTCCAAGGTGGCCTTCGTATTGTCCTACCTGAGCGGAGATGCAGCGGCTTGGTCTATGCCTTTGGTGAATAATAATGATCACATTCTTTATGAGTTTGAAGAATCCAAAAGAGAATTTTTGCGTATTTTCGACAGACGATCCATCTTTCAAACTACAGATAATGAACTTTTAGATCTGAAGCAAGGTAATTGTTAATTGGTAGCTTATTTAGCTCAGTTTAATAAGCTAATAGTAGAAACTAATTGTCCAGAAGCCAAAAGAGCTGCCATTTTCCACAGAGGATTAAAGGACAAGTTAAGGGATGGGTTGGCTCAAATTCCCAAACGACCCACAGAAATCTCAAGGTTAATTGATTTAGTTCTACAGATAGACCAACGTCAATCGGAAAGAAGAGGTGAACGAAGAAAAGAAGTGAGAAACTTCCACCTCGATTTGACAGGATGAAGTCCGATAATACTAGATCTAAAGAGGCAGTTCCTGAGGATGAGCCCATGCAAATTGGTTCAATTTGAGGACCTTTGTCCAAGGAAGAAAGGGAGAAGAGACGGGTAGGCAAACTTTGTATGTATTGTGGTGCCTCAGGACACTTTGTCAAGGAATGTCCTAAGAAGCCCAAGAATAATTCTTGGGTAAATGACAGTTTTCACCAGTAGAAGGAGTTACCCTGGTGGAAGTGAATGACAAGTCAACTCAGATGCTCAATTCATCGCTAATACTTTACAATCTTCTGCTCCCGATCTGATAATTTCCGGTCGGATAAAATTTGGAAATTACGTTGTGGATAAGATTTCTGTAATGATTGATTCAGGAGCAACGGGAAATTTTTGTGACATTAGATTTGCCAAATCATTAGGGATAGAATTTCTCAAGAAGGAGAGACCCGAGTATGTTCGAGCGGTTGATGGAACCAACTTTTCCTCGGGTCCCATAGTTCATGACACAGAAGAAATTTCATTGAAAGGGCCAGGTCATCATGTAAGTGTCTTGAAGTTCAGTTTTATCGATGCTCCTCAATTCCAGCTCATTTTGGGATTACCTTGGCTCACTGACCATAATCCAAAAATAGATTGGGCAAAAGGTCTATCAACATGGATTCTGATTATTGTAAGAAGCATTGCCAAGAATGGGAATGAGCATTCAACATCGCCGCCTATTCTTTTGGCTAGTCAGACTGGGTCTATTTGTACCTTGGAGATTCAAGGAATTCCAAAAGAATATCTAGATTTGGCCTCAGTCTTCGATGAAAAAGAAGCTAAAAAAATACCCCCGCATCGGGATTACGATTGGAAAATCGAATTGGAGCACGGAGCTTCATTGCCGTGGAGCCGGATCTATGCCCTCTCTGAAGTGGAAAATCAACATTTAAAGGAATATGTGAATCAATATTTAGCCCGTCTCAGTCACCAGCCTCCTCTCCACTCTTTTTTATTCCCAAGAAGGATGGGCAACTTAGAACGTGTATTGATTATCGAGCACTCAACTTAGTCACTAAGAAGAAACGATTCCCTCTGCCTCCAATCTCTGAACTGTTGGATCAGGTTAAGGGAGCAAGGGTGTATACAAAATTGGATGAAACTGAGGAAGCCTTTCAAGAATTAAAGAAAATCTTCATCTCTGCTCCGGTGCTTCTACATCCAAATCGAGAAGAACCTTTTTTTGTTGAGGCAGATGCTTCCGATTTGGCGATTGGAGGAATTCTGTCACAGAGACACAGAAGTACCAGTCCACTTCATCCAGTGTCATTCCGATCTCGAAAATTGACGGCAGCCGAGATTAACTATTCAATTGCAGACAAGGAGCTATTGGCCGTTAAAGGTGCTTTCCAAGAGTGGCGACATTATTTGCTGGGGGATAAACATGAAGTGACGGTTTTTACTGATCATCGAAATCTTCAATTTCTAAAATCTGCTTGCACCCTTACCCGCAGCCAGTTGAGATGGTCATTATTTTTCGGAGGCTATAATTTTGTCCTGACGTACAAACCTGGTTCTGCCAATGGCAAGGCTTACGCCTTATCTCGACTTGGCACTGGAGAGGAAGAAAGATTGGTTGAGAGAGGTTTGATAATTCCAAAGGAAAAGATAATTGGAACCATACTGTACCCTGATTTTGAGGACAAGCTAAAGAATTCTCTCTCCAGCGGAGAACTGAGTGAATGGGTCAAGGAAGGGAATGAAAGAGAAATAAGAAATGGAAAACCTTACTTCAAAGGAAATCTTTTTGTTCCAAATGATGGAACTTCGGAAGTTGGTAACTCAACATTTTCATGATGATTTGTTGGCTTTCCACAAGGTAGTCAAGAAGACGCTGGAATTGATTCAACAAGAATTTTGGTGGCTGGCAATGGAGGCTCAGGTGGGACAATATGTGGCATCTTGTGAGCAGTGCATTAACGGAAAACCTACTAGAAGGGCTCCTCAGGGGCTGTTGCTTCCTTTGCTCCCAGCTCCCTATCCGTGGCATACTATTTCCATGGATTTTATTGTAGATCTTCCTTCTAGTCAGGGGTTCACCACAATCTGGGTGGTAGTGGATCATTTCACCAAGATGAGCGATTTTGTTCCTTTGAAATCTAATGCTACACAATTGTTCTCGCTGTTCACCCTGCATAAGTAAAAGCTTATGGGATTCCTAAGATAGTTATTTGTGATCGGGGTCCTCAATTTGTGTCACACTTTTGGAGGTCTGTTTTAAAGAGATTGGATGTTGACTCTCGTTTGCCTACTAGTTTTCATCTGGAGACTGATGGACAAACTGAGAGAGTAAATCAAGAAATGGAGCAATATACCTGATGCATCCATCTGGTCGTGCTCTTCTGTTTTGTACATTGACACCTGAAAGTAGATATGATTTATTTTATTTAAAAGGCAATAAAAATTTGTGTAAAAAAAAAAGAACTGGAGCAATATTTGCGCCTATTCCTGAGGGAGAATGGCCTAGTTTAATTTGGGCTGCTGAATTTGCTTTAAACAATGTTGAGCACTCTTCTACTGGGTTTTTCTCCTTTTTATTTGAATTCTGGTAGACACTCAAACACGTTTGTAGGGAAGCAAGAGAGTGATGCTCCGGCAGTAGGATCAGTGGTTCGGGGTCTATAAGGGCTTGTCAGGTTGCCACTAACAACCTGATCAAGGCTAAGAATTCCTACAAGAAGCAGGTAGACAAGAGGAGGCATTCTAACTCAATTTATGAATGGGGAGACATGGTGTGGATTTCGACTCGAAATATGCGCCTAAAAGGAAATTGAAAATTCCAGTCTCTATTTGTGGGTCCTTTTCGGGTAGAGAAAATGGTGAATCCAGTGAGTGTCAAGATTCGACTCCCTCCTAAGCTAAAGATACATCCAGTTTTTCACGTTTCTCCGCTCAAAAGGAATCCATCCAATCTGAGATCTAAGTGGCCGCCAGCTTCCATTCAGGTTGTCAGAAGAAGAGTTTGAGGTACAACAAATTCTAGATTCTAAGATTAAGAAGGGAGAATTTTACTATTTAGTAGACTGGAAGGGGTATGGCCCAGAGGAGAGATCAAGGGAACCTAAGACAAATTTGCATACACCCAGACTGGTTAGAGGGTTTCATAGAACTCATCCACATAAGCCCAAGGAAGAGGAGAGGGGGGCTCTGGTGGGGAGTACTGTCAGGACTGGCCAGTTTAGTGCAAAGAAACTCTTTAAAGATCGCTATGTAGGCTGTAAGAAGCCCTGTTACCTGTATCCAAGGATTCGCAGATCCATTCTTTTAAGGCAGGTTGCCTTGTTGCTTCGATTGCTAACTTCTACTGAGACTCGGAATTTCAAGATGGCCGCCCGCGACTGTCGTTGCAGTTGCCGGTCTAGTGTTTCCGCAGACAGATCCCCCACAGATGTCCTCGTGCGCGCTTCCTAATAGCGCTGCGTACTTCAACTGAAGTTTTCTAGGAGTTTTGTTTTGACTGCAAGAGAGTCGTTTTTCTGGAGGAATTTGCATCTCTCGCTCCAGCTTACAGAGAAGTCGTGAGGGAAGGAGATGAGTTCCGTTTTAGAAGCTTAATTAAAGAAATATTCGCTTCCCAGTTAGTGAATACAGCGCAGTGGAGGTTTCAGAGGGATACTCACTTCAGGGAATATTTCAAGTAAGTCTCTATCCGATGTTTTCAGTACTCATCGAGTTTATTCGTCGAGAAGCTTGTTGCAAAAGACAGTTTTTGAGTTTGGCAATTTAGCTCTAGCCACTCTAGCTTAAGAATTAAAACAATTGACAGACTATTCACAGTAAATCTAGAGGAAGCGTGAGGAGAAACTTGCAGTCAGAATCTGACTAAAGTAAGGACATTTTGGAATTGCAAGTCTTCCTTGTTGGAAAATTAATTTCATCTTCTTCCCAGCAAAAGATACCATTATAAAAAGAATACATGTGTATATATATATACATATCTCCTTTCAGGCATAGAATGATGAATAAATTATGCAAAAAAGAAGAAGAGAACTCTGGGTAGTTTTCAAGTTTAGGTGGAAAGCAGCTCCTGTATAGAGCACTCTCAACACCAGCGACACTCTAGATCTGCTCACCTCAAATGTCTGCTTTTCTATCAAAGTCTTTAAGCATATATATATATATATATATATATATATATATATATATATATATATATATATATCAAGGCGAAACGCGTCCAGCAGCTGACGAATAAATCTATTTTCAGCACAAGACACGGCGTCGTCATCCTTTACTAGAAGGAACTTTGTTGCTAATTCATTACGGATTTTGCTGGGTGGTCCGTCAAGGCGATGCACCCTTTGGTTTGGAGCCGCGGCAGGGACAACCGAGCACCTTTCGCATTGTTTATATATATAATTGTACTTACCAACTGGAACATTTCCCAGTATTCTGAAAGACAAGAAAAGAAGAATTAATCAGAATCTATTAATCAATGAGAAGAGAGGAAAATATATTGACTAACATTTGAAAGGAGAATAATTGGAATTACAGATAACAGGGATAGAATGAAGAGAGGCAATTCTTATAGCGTGAGTTTCAGCATTTACATGTGTTATTTCGTTACAGGAGACTACCTTCTAATGTTCAACAGCACAGAGAGGTTACAGGTCAAGATCCTTAATTCCAAATAGTCAAACATAGAGAGGAGCAAACCACTATGGAAGGACAGGTAACAAGGGGAGGTTACTAGAAGTGGGTTACAGTATGCAATGGTAGTTGTTACATGTTGTATTTGGTTACAGGAGATCTTGAGGAGCACAACTCTAGTCCAGTCCAGAAGAAGTGAAGCAGTGGCAGTCTCTCTTTTCTTCCCAATCCCCTTTCCCCTGCTCTGCTTCTCATGAGCATTGAAGTTCGCGGTAGTGGGGTTTGGGATCGAGGAAATACCATCTGCTCCTGTGGAAAATTAAAGTTCATGTGTTAGGTACTTGACAGGAGGAGAGAGATGGGTCAATAGTTTTTCAGGTCCGTTGGGTTGGTCGAGGGTTTCTTGAGGAGGGGTTTAACCTCTACCCGCTTCCAGTCGTCTGGGAAGGTGCCCGATCTGAAGGCTCCTGAGTGGGTTTTCTTCATGGTCGCGGTGATGTGTTCGATGATAGCGGGGTTCCAGGTCATGATTGTTGGCTTTCTGGTGGAGGTGGGGAGTGGGGTGGTGTCCGGCATCCATTCACTGAAGTTGTCGTAGAGGGCCTTGATCTTCAGATGGAAGTAGGAGCTGATCTTGTTGCAGAGTTCCTGGGAAGGTGTGATGTCCGTGGCTTCGCTGTGGGGTTTGGTGAGATGCTGTATGACGTTGAACAGTTCTTTGGCGTTGGTTGCGTTAGTGAGGACTTTGTTCCTGATGAAGGTCCGTTTGGTGTCTCACTATGCACACTATTACATACATAAAACCAGTTGCCCATGGGAGATATACAATTGCATAAAATCGGAACATTGTGAATCTCCGCCTCCTAATAGTCACCCTCATTTCTTAAAGAAATGTCTATATTTAGACCAATCAAATCCTACAGCTTTTTATTTCTCACAGAAACCGCAGCTGCTTCTGAAAAACACAGGAAAGCAAATTTTAATGAAAAAAGTATTTGGGGAACCAAATGTCCGCACATTCAAGGCAAGGAGGCCTTATTTCCAGCATGCATATTACCTAAAGAATTTTTTTTTTGTAACAAAACTATCCAGCAGACTATCTGTACGGGATTTGGTTCTATGAAAGACCTGAAAAAAACATCTATACCAAAAGTCAATTAGACTTTGTTAAATAACTTGCACTTTCAAATTATGTCAGAATTGGATATAAACGATATGAACCGAAATGGAACTTATAACTCTGTTCAGTTCCCTATTAAATGTTTAGGTCCAGATGTAGCAAGTAACCGTTTTGCAATTCCCTCATTGCGAATCCTTGCGATTCACAATTAGGAAATTGAAAACACCTTGTATGAAAGTGTGTTGAGCACTTTCTGCAATTCCTATGGGGTCGCAAATGACCTACCTCATGAATAATAATTAGGTAGGACGCAATTTGCTACACCCTGGGAATCTCTAAAATGACGGGGATGATGGCTTGGAGGGGCAGCTGACCTCGATGTCCTTGATTGCTTTTAAATAAAGCAAACACTTTTTTTTTTAACTGCAGCCCAGTTTCCTTAAAGGAAAACGGGTTGTATTTGATAAAGAAAAATTAAAAGTTTACTATTCCGTTTTGAAGAGTAGGCAGTGGTCCGTGGGACCACTGCCTGCTCTGAAAAAAAGTTTTTGCTGCCATTCCTAAAGGTAAAGGGGTTTATTGGGGACCCCTTCCCATTTGCGAATGGGTTACCACCTACTTGAAGTAGGTG
The DNA here is from genome assembly GCF_964204655.1 of Triturus cristatus. Taxonomy (NCBI): domain Eukaryota; kingdom Metazoa; phylum Chordata; class Amphibia; order Caudata; family Salamandridae; genus Triturus; species Triturus cristatus. Next base: position 292,336,540 of record NC_140583.1, on the reverse strand, counting down.
GTTAAATGCGAATGTTTTGCGACCGCATTCACTGTCACAAAACGTTCATACATACCATTACGATTCAGTATTTGGAAGGGACACCCTAAACACGCTCCTTCCAAATTCTGAATCGCAAACCCATTTTACACTTTGGTTCTCATCCAGGGGATACTCATCAATAGTTATAATCTATGAATAATCCCCGCCCACGTGCAGGATCCCGGAGCATATAGAAAATACATATATTTACATATATATGCATATGTGAAAACATATACATGCAGCCTAAAAAATGTTTCAAACATGGCAATGCTGTAAATTACATAGGTTTACATTGTAGTGCCCCCTAACCCATAAGGAAAAAAGGAAGCACCAAGCCAATTGTCACACAACAATGCTTTATTGCCATAAAGCAAACCTGTAATTGCAGGCACTTGCCCGTAGGCTGCAGTAGAGTATCAAGAAACAAAGAAAACTGACACCTTGCCTTTAAGGCATTAGAGTAAGGGGACCGTGCCTTTAAAATCTGCAGGAGACCCCTTGCTCCCATGATGCACCACATGTGACAGTTAGGTCAGTTCTTTTTTCCGGCTCCTTCTATGAGGATCCTGGAGCTTGAGCCCTTCAGTTTTTTGACTGAAAGTTTTGTAATTCAGATTTTTTTCAGAAAATTAGACATTTTCTGGCTCCTGAAAGCTTATTCTGCTGGTTTCCTGAAGAATTTAAAAAAATTTCCAGTCAGAATGCCTCCTGCTTTATTTAGGAAATGCCCTTCCTGTGGCAATAAGATGGCACTGGCAGATCCACACTCTGTGTGTATTGTGTGTTTACCAACTTCACACAATCCTGACCGGTGCCCCCACTGCCAGAAGTTTTCCAGGCGCACTCTGCACGATAGAGAGCGCATTAAGCTGCATGCCCAGCTGGAGAAGAAAAGAAGCCGTCGTGAAGGCGACCATTCATCTTTAAAACCATCTTCTTCAGCTAGACAACCGCAGAAACGGCGACATACCACCTCTCCTGACCCCAGGTTCCAGGAGATTCGCCGTCGACGTCGAAGGTACTGTCAAAAAAACAGAAGACGACTTCTGCGTCAAGAGATTCAGCTCGACTTCGAGATTCTCCGCCGCAGAGAAGTAAGTCGGCGTCGAGGCGCAGTCCTTCGGGCTCGAAGGCTGTTAGTCCGGTGAGATCTGGACTGTCTCCGTCGACGTTGAGGCTTCCGTCGACGTCGAGACACTCTTCGCCACCCTCGAGGGGATCGGCGTCGAGAGAGGCGACGACTTATGTCTCGCCGCGAGTGGGCCGTTCGACGTCAAGGCATTCGACGTCGATGAGGTCAACCCATTCGACGTCATGAAAGGTCGACGACTAAGTCGCCAAGCCGACGTCATGGAAGGTTGACGTCGAAGTCACCCAGTCGACGTCATGGAAGGTCAACGTCTAAGTCATCAGGTCGATGACGAAGGTCGACGTCGAAGTCGCCAGTTCGTCGACAAACACCTGTTTGACGACGAAGATCGACGTCGAGGTCTCCGCAACAACGTAGGCGGTCGGCGTCGAGACCACCGTCGAGGGCGGAGCGCCATTCACAACAATCGGCGCCGATGGTGACACAAACATAATCGACGTCGAGGCGTTCGACGTCGAAGGAAAGAGCAGCAGTGACCGCGGAGAGAAGAGCCAGATTTAGATCTTCAGGAGATCGTTCATCATCTCCAGTCCTGCATATCGTGCAGATCTCTCCGGAAAAATCACCTAAAGCACCGGAGAAGTTTGGACTTTCACTTCGCTGGTTGAAGAATGTGGGTACAGGTGACTGCAGAAGTCCGGGCTCGGACTTTTCCCGCACATACTCTCCCTCCAGGTTTTCTCCAAAGCCACCTTCTCCACGCCGGTCATGATCCAGGGATCGTCCCTCTTCTCGCAGAAGGCCAAGATCTCCTTCCAAACACGGATCACGGTCCAGGGGTCATCACAGCGACCGTCCCCACAAGAGGCGACGCACTAGATCACCCACTTGGTCTTCCTCCACAAGGTCCTCGGTCCGGGACTATTCTCCGACCTGGTCTTCTACACCCCCGTCGCGAGTGTCCCCTGTGGATGACATCGCTACTTTCTCTGACGTCCTGGGTAGAGGTGCGCAGAAATTGAATATCACGCTACATACCCCTCAGGCCCCCACGTCAATTATATTTGATACCTTGCATCACCGGTCAGCACCAAGACCTTTGCTACCACTGGTGCCAGGATTGTTGGAGCCAGCGACGGCCACATTTCTCACTCCTGCTACGGTGGGCTCTGTGCCTTCAAGAATTGCGAAAAAATGTAAGGCTCCTGCTGAGGATCCCTTGTTTCTAAGGGCGGACCCACCAGCGGACTCAGTTATCGTGGCGGCTGCCATGAAGTCCCATTCTGCCTCTGTGTCTTCTTCTGTCCCTCCGGAGAAAGACAGCAAACAAATGGATTCGTATGGCAGAAAGATGTGCAACACTTCTGCCTCACACATGAAAGTGGCTAGTGCTTCAGCCCTCCTAGGACGGTATGATCGCTCTCTGTGGGATTCCCTCTCCAGATTTGCTGAGAAACTGCCAAGGGAAGAGAGGCAGGATTTTAGTGAAATTCTCCTGGAAGGTGGGCTCGTAGCCAATCAAATTATCAGTGCGGCTGCGGATGCTTCGGACCTCGCCGCACATGGCTACTCTCATGGCGTATGCTCTGGGCGCTCAGCCTGGCTGCGGCAGACGGGCCTCAAGCCTGATGCGCAGAAAAAAATTCTTAATCTGTCTTTTAACGGATCATCTTTGTTTGGGGCTCACGCTGATGACCAAATGAACAAAATGAAGGCCGAGTTGGACACTGTAAAAGCTGTTGGGCTTGAAAAGCGCAAGGAATATCGAAAGCGCTTTCACCAGGGCGACAAGCGTGCCTTTCATCAGCGCGTTCAAACACCCCAATGGTGCTCCCAAAATCAGCAGAGGTCCCAGTTTCAGCAAAGGGGTCGTGGCAGAGGGAGAGGAAATGCAAAGCAGCAACAGTCCTCCACCAAACAGCCCTCAAAACAGTGAGATCTTACTTCCTCCGTGCTCGTTCGCCACTCCGGTAGGAGGAAGTATCAGTGTTCACCTGGCAGAATGGGAAGCAATTACGAAAGACAGATGGGTGCTGAATATTGTACAGCATGGCTACTTGCTGAGGTTCAAGTCTCCCCCTCCGCATGTATCCCCACGGAGGCAGCACCTCCCTCAAATCCAAAATCGGCTTTTACTGGGCAAAGTAGCTACTCTCCTCTCCAAGAATGCCATAGAGGAAGTTCCGCTCCTGCAAAGAAATCAAGGAGTGTACTCCCGGTACTTTCTTGTTCAAAAACGAGGAGTACTCAAAGAGTACAGACCCATTCTCGACCTCCGACTGCTCAACGGATTTGTCAGAAAAGAAAAGTTCAGAATGCTGGCTCTGCATCAGATCTTCCCGCATCTTCACCAGGGAGACTGGATGTGTGCCATCGACCTACAGGATGCCTACTTCCATGTTCCTACCTCAGTGAAACACCGGAAATTTCTCAGATTTCAGATCTCTCGTCAGCACTATCAGTACAGAGTTCTGACGTTTGGCCTCAAATCCGCCCCACGGACATTCTCAAAGTGCATGGCGGTGGTAGCTGCCTTCCTCCGCAAACGGAAGATATTCGTCTATCCCTATCTAGACGACTGGCTCTTGAAGAGTTCCACTCCCGGTCGACTCCAGAGCCATCTCTCGTTCTGCCTCAATCTACTACAGTCGCTGGGATTACAGGTCAATTACAAAAAGTCAGTCCTCAATCCCACTCAGCGGATTCACTACCTGGGCGCCTCTCTGGACTCCGCAAAGGCAAGCGTGTGTCCTTCGTAGGAGAGGTTATCATCCATGCTTCAGAAATGCCACAAGTTTCTCAACGTGGCATTTCCCACAGCCAGGCAAGTGTCGTCACTTCTGGAGTCGATGGCTTCGTGCATTTACATTATGCCCAATGCACGTCTTCACATGCGCCCTCTGCAACAAGAGCTAGAGGATCAGTGGTCGCAGAGGTCCGGCCGCTGGGAAGATCTCATCTCTCTTCACCAAGCTGCCAAAGACTCCATCAGATGGTGGATGAAACGCTCCCATCTACTTCACGGCGTCCCCTTCCATCAGGCGCCTCAGACACAGACAGTGGTCACAGATGCCTCCATGCAGGGCTGGGGTGCTCATATGGACCAGCTTCAGGTACAAGGTCTCTGGTCCAATACCGAACAGAGTTATCACATAAACTTCTTGGAGCTTCGAGCAGTCCATCTAGCTCTCAAATCCCTGTATCCGTTCCTCCAAACCAACTACGTGCAGGTTCAGACAGACAACACAACAACTATGTTCTATCTGAACAAGCAAGGAGGCACCAGATCACGAGTCCTATCTCTGGAAGCTCAGTCCATTTGGCGATGGATACTAGCGAGAGGCCTTTCGATCATCGCTGTTCACCTGCCAGGGACCCTGAATGTCCAGGCAGACGGCCTCAGCAGAGACTTCGTCAAAGCGCACGACTGGGTGCTCAACGAAGACGTCGCTCAAGAGATCTTCCGGCAGTGGGGAGTACCAGACATAGATCTTTTCGCAGACGGGGCAAACAAAAAATGCCCCGTCTTCGCCTCCAGGTTCCCCCAACAGGGATCTCAGGGGAACGCACTTTTGATCAGCTGGTCACTGACTTTGCTATACGCTTTTCCTCCTCTCCCTCTCATCCCAGCTGTGATACAGAAATTCTACAGGACCAGAACGCGGATGATCCTGATAACTCCGGAGTGGCCCCGTCAGTGGTGGTACCCGGATCTACTACAGTTGTCAGAGGTGCAACACCGGAGATTGCCTTGCCTGCCGAACTTACTGACCAAGGACCAGGGAAGAGTGTTCCATCCCAACCTCCCCTCTCTTCGCTTGACGGCATGGCTCCTGAACTCATCCAGTACGGACATTTAGATCTTCCTGCGGACTGCATGAACATTCTGCGAGAAGCAAAGAGGCCCTCCACTAAGAAGTCTTATGCCTTCAAGTGGAAGAGGTTCTACATTTGGTGTAGAGATAATGCCCTTGATCCGGTTCGGGGTCAAGAACAGGTTATTCTCCCCTATTTATTGCATTTGGCAAAGTCTGGTTTAAAGTATACTTCCATCAGAGTCCACTTAGCTGCTATCACAGCTTATAGAAAATCTCCTACCCAGGCCTCATTCTTCCAGATGCCGGTAGTCAAAGATTTCCTAGAAGGGCTTAAGAAAGTCTTTCCACTAGTGAGGTCTCCTTCTCCTCCCTGGGAACTCAACATTGTTCTCTCTAAGTTGATGGGAGCTCCTTTCGAGCCTATTCATAAGGCATCCTTACATCATCTGACCTGGAAGGCTGCCTTCTCAGTAGCCATCACTTCTGCCCGCAGGGTGAGTGAAATTCAGGCCCTCTGCTGCAAGGAACCTTACACTGTTTTCCATGCTAATAGAGTGATACTACGTACTCATCCGAGCTTCCTGCCCAAGGTGGTCTCGGACTTCCACATTAATCAGGTTATTACGTTACCCACTTTTTTTCCTCAGCCAACCACTCCCCCGGAGAGAGCTTTACATTCTCTTGACCTCCGGAGGGTATTGAAATGTTATCTTGCTAAGACCCTTTCACTTAGAAAGTCTGACAGGCTCTTTGTTAATTACGGTCCAACGAATACCGGGCTGCCTGCCTCCAAGAGGTCCATTTCTAGATGGATTGTCTCATGTATAGACTTGTCCTATCAGCTGTCTAACAAGGTGCTACAGGGTGGACCAAGAGCACACTCTACTAGAGGGAAAGCTTCTACTGTAGCTCTCCTTCGCAACGTTCCCATGTCTGAAATTTGCAAAGCAGCTACATTGCGCTCCATACATACTTTTACACGCCATTACTGTCTAGATTCAGACGCACAGGCTGACGCCCAGGTGGGGCAGGCCTCTTTGAGGAATTTGTTTGCATGATTGCTATGCTTATGTGATGTTAATGCATGTGCTAAATGCTATAATGCTCGTCCGCGAGACTTTGGGTATGGGCTTGCTACTCTATTCATAGATTATGACTAGTGATAAGTATCCCCTGGATGAGAAGGATTAGTTACTTACCTGTAATCCTAGTTCTCATCCAGGGGTATACTCATCAAAGTCATAAGCGACCCTCCCACCTCCCCGGACGAGCTTTTTCTCCTCAAGGCATTGTTTATTAATTGCAGATCTACTCAGGTGTGAGTGCACCGTCAAAAAGAACTGACCTAACTGTCACCTGTGGTGCATCATGGGAGCAAGGGGTCTCCTGCAGGTCTTAAAGGCACGGTCCCCTTACTCTAATGCCTTAAAGGCAAGGTGTCAGTTTTCTTTGTTTCTTGATACTCTACTGCAGCCTACAGGCAAGTGCCTGCAATTACAGGTTTGCTTTATGGCAATAAAGCATTGTTGTGTGACAATTGGCTTGGTGCTTCCTTTTTAGGTCTCGCGAGCCAAAGGCTCGAAGAGACATTTTATATGTGAGATTTTCAAAGTGCTATTCACCGTTTTGGCTGGCCTAAACCTTGAGTGCACGTTGGCGTGCACGTGCACAGCTGCTGCTCACACTCCCTCCTCCCTTCTCCCCTTCCCGTCAGCTTTGATCAGGCTCCTCTGTTGCTGGCATTCCCCCCTCCCTTCTCGCCCAGCCTTTCTTGTCACCTCGGCTTGTTTAACACAGCTGCTGCTCACACTCCCTCCTCCCTTCTCCCCCTCCCTTTTCTTCAGCTTTGATCAGGCTCTTTTTTTTTCATTCCTAAGCGGACCGGAGCACAACTTCCTGATAGCCCCATGCCCGTTTTCCATAACATGACTCCTTACACCACAAAGGATCCCACCTTTCATGCAGCACGCACCTCCACACCCGAAAGAAGTCTCATCACCACCCGGAAAAAGTATCATTTAACACTGCAGCCGAGACCTCACACCCGAATGGGGTGTTTGTTCTCACTTGGCACTGGATAAGCCTCTATTCATTTACTACCACGGCCCCCCCTTCCCCCTCATCTCATAAGCTGCTTCCCCTTTCACATCTCCATCACTCTGTGCTCTCCTTCTCTTTTTTTTTTTTTGCTTTCAGCGCGAGGCTCTTTGCTTTCAGCACTTCACGGCAGCACATGTGTTTATTTCTTCTCTCCATACGCCTTTGTGTGCTGCTTCCCCTTTCACATCTCCATCACTCTGTGCTCTCCTTCTCTTTTTAGGCAGCGTTGTGGGTGTGATTAATTAGGCGGACTTCGAGCACTTGTTTCGTTGTGTAACTCTTTGAGGTGTTTGCAGGGGGCTGAGCAGGAAACAATAGCAGCCCCTCCCCCTTCCCTAAGAGACAGAGGTGCCAGCAGCTGACCCGGGCTTTTCCAAAACTGGCCTGGACTAGCGTGCATTTAAGTGATTTAAATATAGACTAATCTGTTCCCTTTGGTTTCTTTCTGCGCCTGCACGTGATGACAAGCAGAGTTACAATAATTAATCTTTCGAATCTCTTTTAAAAAAACATTTTGGTTGGCGCTTCGCAGTCTTCTGTAGTAATTGTTAAAAAGTCACGGCTTAAACTAATGTTTTTACTTTAACTCGGGCTCAAGCACTTCAAATTTGTCTCAGCCTTGCACAGAAATGTGGCCCACAACCCAGCTGTAATTCTCGTCAATAGTTTCTGTACTGTGCTGATAGAGGCTCGCCGTACTAGTTTCACTTCCACGAACTGTACATGCCTTTGTGCACATCGCTGTTCTCTAAAACATGCTAGTTTTTTAAATGTGTGTAAGTGTCACAATTGGTTTCCTCTATTCTCTGGTTCTAATTCAAATGGTTTTATGTAACGTGGACTACAACAAAATAAGTTTTTGGTTTGCCATCCCCAGAGAGGCACACTACACCCCCTCTCCCTTCACTACAAACTGCCGCTCTCAGGCTACGCAAGCCCCGCCTCGTCTTAAGAGCCCTGTTACCGAGTTTTTATGGGGACCCCGATTCACACGTGTCGCCACAGGCTGGAAAGCTACAATCATTTCCTGTCTCGGTTTTTGGGGGCCAGCCTTCCTCCCTGGTTGATACCGTGCAGGCCCGGCCCATAAATCCCACATGTGCGCGCATAACCCTACATCCCATCTCGTTATTTTTAACGAGGATAAAGCGGCCAGTCTGCATGCAGCCGGTCGGACCATAGTGTGTTAGGCAGCAAGACAGCAGCAAGACAACTCAGTGGGTTAAAAACGGTCTTAAGGACGCAGGTGCAAAGTCTGCCAGACTGGCAAGCCTCTCTCCTTCCAAGGAGACGTGTTTGATAAGAACTGTTTATAATTGAAGCAATCGCTACAACATAACAAACGTAAAGGTCTGTGCGCTTATGACGTGATCACTACAAACCTGGACCGGATAAAGACCTGTGGGTGGTGCGGGCTCACCCGAGGCTTACAGCACTGACTACTTCCCCCACATCCAAGTTGCACTTAAATCTCTATCCACTGGAGCAATTTTTAATCAGAATTAATATTATTAACACTATATTTAATTTTAAACATCGGAGTTTATCACCCAAGGCAAGGTTCCTCATTATGTGGCCGCCGCACGGATGAAAGGCGGAGTGGGCCTCGCCAGGCCTCAGACACGTGACACACAGATCTCCGCGGCGGGGGGTGCAGCCCCCTTATGCACCTTCCCGTGCCTCCACCTTACAGTCTGCTATCACCGAGATGATGCCAGGCAGAAGGCTCGAATCAGTAACCCCGAGCCAACGGCTGCTAAGTGAAATGAGTTTTTCATAGCGCATACTAGAAATTGAGTTGCGTGTAGGCGCTTTGATGGATTTATACTGTGCGCCTGGCTAAAGGTTAGGGTGGTAGGCCTCGAGCGTCCCACATGAGATTGTACTTCTCGCGCCACCTTCGATGCGCCTCGATTGGCAGAGGTGTTAAACTTCTATCTCATTGGCTCTATCCTCCCCCAAAGATGGCATCGTGACCCTTTACCCTGGAGGCCTCGAGCGTCCCACATGAGATTGTACTTCTCGCGCCACCTTCGATGCGCCTCGATTGGCAGAGGTGTTAAACTTCTATCTCATTGGCTCTATCCTCCCCCAAAGATGGCATCGTGACCCTTTACCCTGGACCAGAGAAGCCATAGGGCCACCAGCAGGGCCTCCAGATGCGTCATCCTCAGTCAGGCCTCACTCGTGGTACCAGCTGACTGCTTTCGGCTGTGTGAGGCCCAAGCTCCCCCCCCCCCCCTCCTTCCACACACACGCACCCATTCCAGGGTCCTTTTCACACACAAAACACCAATTTTCCGGCGTTTCCACTAAAGGAAGGGGCAGATTTACAAGCTCCTTGCGCCACTTTTGCGTCACTTTTCCCCATGTTAAAAGTGGCGCAAAAGTGGCGCAAGGGGCTTGTAAATCTGCCCCGAAACATTAAACTCTGAGTCACTTTCTACTAAGTGGGCAATTTGTACCAAACCCCCTCTCTCCACCAACCTCTGAAGAGAGGAGCCCTCGAGGGTCCCTTTCAAACCCAAAACAAGCATTTGCAATGCAATAGGTCTCGCAGCTACACAAGTTAAAGCTATTGGCATTGTAAATGACAATGCCTTTTATTTATGTTTTTAAAACGAAAACAAATATAAAAGGCATTGTTATTTGCGATGTCAATAGCTCAAACTCACGTAAATGCGAGACCTATTGCATTGCAAATGCTTGTATCCTTATGGGTTAGGGGGCACTACAATGCAAACCTATATAATTTACAGCATTGCCATGTTTGAAATATTTTTTAGGCTGCATGTATATGTTTTCACATATGCATATATATGTATACATATGTATTTTCTATATGCTCCGGGATCCCGCACGTGGGCGGGGATTATTCATAGATTATGACTTTGATAAGTATACCCCTGGATGAGAACTAGGATTACAGGTAAGTAACTAATCCTTACAGGTTACTGAATCGCAAAATAGGGTTTGATACATGTCAAAAGCATTTTTTGCGTTTGCAAACAGTCCGATTCTGAGGATCTTATGGCGGTATAATTTAGACACGTGTGTGTATCATTTTCTTTACGATACTTCTGGACTTATTGCTATTCGTACCGCACTCAAACGCCTGTAATAGTCCCTACCTATTGTGTGGGTAAACTATGCAAATGATGATTAGACCATTCATGTTTTTTAGCTTTGAAAGAAAATGTTTTCCTAATTAAAGAAAACATGGATGTCTCTCATTTTGTTCATTTTGAAATAAAAGATTCATGGCAACAGGAATATTTGCCATTTACAATGACCTAAACTTATTCCAAAAAGAATTAGGCAAAAAGATTAAGAACATTTGCAAGTATTCTTTAAAGTTATTGACAATGGAATGCACACACTTTCTAAAAGGGTGTACTCCTTAAACCACATTCTGTCCTCAGCCTTAGATCTAATAAAGGGTTGAGAGGTTATTACAGCATTGCTCAGTTGAGAGCTATCCTACAATTTAGTTGGGCATTCCAAACACTTAGCTCAGGTCTGGAAACTTCTAAATGAAACAGCTATTTTTTTACCTTACAGTTTACCATTAACACAGAAAACTATGACAAAAAAATAAGCCACATATACACTATTGAGTATGGAACAAATAGAAGAAGTGCCATTCTCAGTTAGTAATACACCGCCTGTTACATGGTTAATACATGGTATTATTTCTTTACGGATTAAAATGTTTCATTTTTACGACTGCCAAAAATATAAATCTTTAGGCTGGTATGAAACCATGTACAATTCACAATTGTTCCATTTGTTGAAGTTTCCTTTTACTTACATGTGTTTAATAAATTAATATGAAGAGGAGCCTGTATATATTTGTAATCCCGGTTAGGATTTCCAACATGGCGGCGGAGTCGCGGCGTCAGGAGAGTGAGCACAGCCCTCTAGTTTTAGGGGACGTGATGGGGACGCAGCCCAAAGACGACGGAAGGCCAGAGAAGAGGGAGGAGAGAGACGAAAAGAAGATGGAAGACGCAAAGGACCACGAGGAGCCGGCCTCAACCGGAAAGTCCGGAGAGACCTGGAGACCTCAGGAAGTTTACCAGCAGCGCGGAGATGGAAGTTATGACGGAACCCAGAGAATTAACGCCAAAAGGCACTGCCAGCCAGTCAAGCCGTCCCAGAGGAGAGAAGGACTGTGTGACTCCCTCGGCCACGACCCTGGAGGGCCGTGGCTCAAGGTAAGTACCCTTCCTAAACTTCTTTACATTGGGGAGTTTGAGGAAAGGGCAAAAATAAGGCTTTGTCACTCACTGCTGTACTGGGGTACTGAGCATGCCACATTGACAGAAGCACGAGAGCACCCTGGGTGACGGTGAAGGGTTAGAGTGTACATTAGAGACAGACGCCTGACCTTGTCTTATATTTGTTTCTTTTGAGGGACATATGTCAACCCCCTTCTCCTGATGGGATGGGAAGAAGCAGGAGACACCTAACCAGGACCTTAGGAGAAAGGACACCACCCCGCTGTACTGTGAGGAAACTGACACCGCTACGACCGGACTTATTATTTCGGTTTAAGAACCATCCCTCCCAGAACTGTACTTACTCCCCTTTTCTGGTAAACTATTGAAGTGTACAGAATACCACTGACCGCTTGAGCATCCTATATGACCGAGTGACCACAGTATTACTATAGCAAATTGCAGAAACCCCTATGGGTCACTCCTTCTGTGTGGTTCTATATTGTTGCAAGGAATGTGTAGCGCTTTGATTTGGGTTAAGTCGTGTTTTACCTGTAACTTCATCTATCCCCCCATACCATGAATTTTAAATAATGTTTCTGATTAGTTTTAAACAAATATTACTTGGTGGGGGATGGAACCAGGCCAGCCATATGGGATTACAGTTTTGAAAAAAATACAGTGTTGTGGAAGAATCTTGTACCCGCCACCTCAAAACCTAATTAGAAATATCCTTTGGCCTAGTCTCGATAAGAAGGACATGTGTTTTGACAACTTAAATAAATTGTGAGTTTTACCTCAAAAAAGTCCCTTTGACTTCTGCAGCTGAACTATATGATTTGCAGGCAGCCAGAACTTCTTCAGAGATTTAGAGGCTGTTACGCGTGCAATATCTGAAGCGTTTTGCCGATATAATGTAAACGATCTTTAATTTGTCTTTGACAACTGGTGTTGTGCATATTTTGAAGAACATTGGATCTGGTCTGGTGACTGAATTTAAAGCAGCATTTGGACTGATACCATAATTTTTCTACTCTTTGTTCTCCAGCCAGTTTTGAGGCTTTCCAACAACCCTACTGCTAATTGGCTGTGGCATTGTCATCTTTTGACGAGTAAATCAGCAAGATGGAGTACACACATCCAGCTGAACAATGATGCAGAGAGCTTTAGCCTGTTATTTGGGACATGCTTGGCTATCCGAACTCAGCGAAAAATGGATGTGCTATCGTTTTGCAAAATGGACGCAACACGAGTGAATCCAGTGTTCTGGTGCATAAACTGTGCAACAGAGGGGGGTGCTAGAGGGCGCGCACGCAGTATGGCCGCACTCCTGTGAGGCTCCTGCAGCCTGGATGGCTAATCCGACATTTATCCTTCTTCCCTGACCGCCTTCCTTGCGCTGATCGAAGATAAATGTGCCTGTTCCCCTCCTGCGGCTCCGATTGAAGTTTGGAGGCTGTACGCCACGGGAGAACGCAGTTATCGGCAGCGCGAGGCGGCCGGCGCCCTTGTCCTCAGGCTTGTGGAGCGCTCGCCCGGACTTCTGTTGTACGCTGTGCCGAGGCATGCCATGCGGCGGGTGGGCCCCGGTGAGGGTGCCGACGCGGCGGAGCCCAGGTGAGCGTGCCCCGTGGAGGCTGCACCCGTGTGAGGCTTGACGGGGGCTGCCCGACTTGAGGACGCGTCCTGTGCCTGGCGGGATCCTGGTGAGCTCGGCAGCCGTGAGGACCGGGGATCGCTGGGACTGGTGACCGCGGCGGGAGCCCCCTCGACTGGCTGTGTGGCTGCCGGGCCCGGCGACGCTGCGTGGGACTGCCCGTGAGGTGGGCTTTCCGGACCCCCTCCCCACCCCTCATGCTAGAGGGAGCTGCGAGGCGGCGACGGAGGGTTGGCTGGCCCCCCCTCCCTCACCCCCTTGCGGCGTGGCTGACCGGAGCACACATCTCTACCGAGCTGTTGCTGGACGCCGAGGACTGCCCTACTAGGCGCTGCGGCCTTGCTGGTTGCTGTGCCCCGTGATCTCAGGGCTACTCACCTGGATTGTTGGCACGATTACCGGATTGCGTGCGCCTGATGCCTAGGTACTGGCGCTTGGGCGCGAATTTGGTGGAGAGAGCCCTGGGAACATCTGCAGCGAGGCTCTTGCCGCGCGACTACGAGTGCTGACTCGGGGCCCCTGGCTGACTTGTGGTGGTGGAAGCCTGCCCTTGGGCCCCTTCCCTCCCGCTTGAGGCACTGTTGGCTGTTGTGGGGAGGTGCTGGCTGGCGTGGCCCCGGAGGCGGCGGTGGATTGGGGGGGCCCTCGCTCCTGCCCTTTGCATTGGAGGGCTTGCCTGGGCCCTCTTTCCGGCGAGCACCGGCTGCACCCACGCCGCGCCCTGAGACTCGTCACTCAAGTGCATCCTGTTGAGGGTAGCCCTCGCTCTCTCGCGCCCGGCGCTGGCACCCCGCCACAGGCCCAGGATGGGTAAACAGGATACCAAGCAGCCGAAACTTACATTTGCTGCCCAGACGGCTAAGATGGGACTGCGAACTGCGCCGGATGCAGAGGCCTCGCGGGGCCCGGATGTGGACGCGGCCTCTCCACCGTCGGACCTCCAACAGATGATGCGGGAGATGAGACAAGGCTTTGCCACCATAGTGGACAAGGTGGACCGCCTCTCGTCACGCATGGATGCGTTTGCGCAGAAGTTAGATGCCCACGAGGACCGTCTGACTGAGGCCGAGCGGCGGATCTCCGATAACGATGACACCACGGCCTCTCACATCACGCAGCTTTCCAGAATGGACAATGTGCTTAAAATTATAGCGGCCAAGAACGAGGAGTTGGAGGCCCGCAGCCGGCGCAATAACATCCGCGTGGTAGGTGTGCCCGAATCCACCAACACTGGCCGCATGGAGGAGTACGTGGAAAAGATCCTCCTGGCCTCCATCGGCCCTGAGACATTCTCGAAGCAGTTCATTGTTGAAAGGGCGCACCGTTCCCTGGGGCCGCGGCCTCGTCCTGGGGCCGCGCCTAGGCCCATCATCGCCCGGCTCTTGAATTATCGAGATCGCGATGCTGCACTGCGAGCCGCACGCTTGAATCAAAATCTCTCCTGCGAGGGGGTCAACTTCACCGTCTATCCAGATTTTACGCCTGTAGTCCAGGAACAGCGGCGCAAATTCGTTGAGGTCAAGAAAAAACTCTGTGTCCTCCAAATTGACTACGCGCTTCTATATCCGGCGAAGCTGAGAGTCACTCATCAAGCAAAGCAACATTTTTTTACGAACCCGCAACAAGTGGAGGACTACTTCAAGACCCTTCGGAGGGCTTGAGCGGCGCAGCCAGACGTGGAGGATGCTGATCTGAGGGACGAACAATAACTGCTTGTTTGCTTTTCTCCGGGGCCTGTCCCCTGCACGCGAGGGGGTGCTGCAGACATTTCTTCTAGTGTTTCTCCATCCGTGCCCCCCTCTGGGACAGTGCTGTGACTGATCGAGACTGCCTGGATCGGTTGCTGGTCGGCGGTTGGTAAAGTATTCCAGGCAACATCCTCTCCCCTTCCCGTGCTGCTGTTCAGGAGCGGGTGGTAGAGGGTGAATCTGTGCGCCCCTGGAGGTCCCCTGGTGGGTGTACCCCTATGCACGATCGGACTTTGTTGCTACTGTTGAGCTTTGTGTGGGCTGTGCTGGGGTGGGGGGGGTGTATTTTCTGGCAAGTTGGGGCTGCTTCAGTGGGTGGGGGGTGCCCTTTCGAGTCCTCGCTGGACCTTTCTGTGGCCCACCCGGGTGTTGTGGTGTTAATGTTTCCAGTACTAGCTGCGACCTGCCGGATGACGGCACTGGGGTCACTGATGACCTGGCTCTGTTATGGGGGTGGAGGATGCACTGGGGTACTGGCTAGGCCCCTGGGCTCCCATTCCTGGGTGGGTGTGCGAGTCTCTATTTTCGAATGCTATAGGGGGGATTGTATTAGGCCTTTATATAGAATTGCTATTTCGATTGATGCAGGATACATGGCAGGGGTGTCTTTGGGGCTGGGCGGGGGGACAATGATGTTTGACACTAATGGTGCAATGCTGGGCGAAGCCAACATTACAGAGATGTTACTCGCTAAGTTGACATGGGTTTACGCCATAGGATTAGGTAGAGGCCCCTTAGAGTGCTCTCTAACGCGCGTAGTTATTGGAAATGGATGCTATTGTGCCCAGAACTTTGAGTTTGCTCGCAGGAAGCGCGGCCTCTGCGCGGGGAGAGTGGGGTTGCAGACAGGTATGACCAGAGGGAGGAGACTGTTGTTGGTCCCTATACCAGTGCATGCTATTTCTTGTTTGTATCTGCCCGCCTATGGGAGACAATGATTTGAACATACTCACTTGGAACGTCAGAGGCCTGGGGGACCCTAGGAAGCGTAGACAAATCCTTTCTTATCTGGATCGTTATGCTGTACACATAGCGTTTCTTCAGGAGACACACTTCAAGGCACAGGCCGCTCCTACTTTTGCCGGCAGATGGGCGCAATATACTGCCTTTTCTTCCTATTCTTCGTACGCTCGTGGGGTTGCCATACTGGTGAAAAAGGGGACCCCCTTTATTTTGTCAGGCACCAAGAGTGATAGCCAGGGCAGATATTGCCTGATGTGGGGAAGATTAGGTCATAGGACAGTCACCCTGGTCTGCTGTTATGGTCCCAATGTCGACGACCCACGCTTCTTTGCAGATCTTGGCGCCCTCATAGTGGGCATAGGCGCACAGCGCCTCATATGGGGAGGGGATTTCAACACCACCCTCCATCCTCCAATGGACAGGTCCCACCCAGCCTCGCACCACTACACCCAGTCCCGAAAGGCACTGTTAGAGATAATAGCTGAGCATGACTTGATTGACACGTGGAGACACTTACACACTGCAGACCGTGAGGGAACACACTTCACGGCACAGGCGAAATCCTGGGCGCGGCTAGACTACGTCTTCCTGGCCCCACACTTTCATGCGGCGCTGGGTCGAGCACACCACCTCCCGAGAACATTTTCGGATCATGCGCCGGTGCGTGTCAGCTTACGGGCGGCTGACTTGGCCCCCCCGCGGACGGCCTGGCGTCTCCAACCCACGATGCTGCTGGATGCTGTTTTCCAGGAGGAACTTAGGGAAGAATGCTTAGATTTCTTTCAGCGCAATAAGGACTCTGTGAAAGATGTGGAAACTGTCTGGGATGCGTTCAAGGTGAGGCTGCGGGGCATCTGCATCGCCAAAGGGTCCGGGGTACTGAAGAGTATTACCGCACGACTTCACACCCTAGAAACTGACCTGAAGACGCTAGAGGCGTCGGTGGCTGACAACCCTGATGATGCGGTTCTGGCTTGTATTCGGGAGAAGCTCTCGGAGTATACGGCCGAAGCCGATAGGGAAACTAAATTTAGAGGCAAACATTGGACCGCCCGCCGGTACGGCGAGGGCGAGAGGCCGGGGAAGGCTCTGGCGGCAACAGTGCGGTTGCTGCGGCCGAATAACACTATCATGGAGGTGGTGGGGGACGCCGGTGCCTTATATGGAGATACTGCAGACATACTCAACGCGTTCGTTATACACTATCGCAACTTATACACTTCGGCCAGGTCGGAGGAACTGCGCTTGCACGAATATCTTGAGGACGTATCGCTGGGGTGGCTTAGCGACGCGCAAAGAGAGTTTCTGAGCTCTCCCTTCGAGTTGGACGAGGTGCGCGAGGCTATTATGCATATGAGCTCGGGCAAAGCCGCTGGACTGGACGGGATACCAATTGAATTTTGTAAGACGTACATCGAATTTATGGCGCCGGTCTTGCGCGAGGTGTATGAAGACGCATTAGAGGTGGGCCACCTTCCCCCCTCGATGCGTGAGGCCCTCATCACGTCCCTTCTCAAGCCAGGGAAAGCAGCTAATGACTGCGACTCCTACCGACCCCTGTCCTTGCTGAATTGCGATGTGAAAATCCTAGCAAAACTTATAGCCGCTCGCATTAATCTGCTTCTCCCCAACCTGATCTTACCTGATCAGGCCGGGTTTGTGCCTGGTCGGGCTACATCCCATAACTTGCGTACTTTCTTTTCGATTCTGAATTCGGTGCACGACGACCAGCCCATGGCAGCTGTCTTCCTTGACGCCACGAAGGCGTTCGACTCCTTAGAGTGGGACTATTTGTTCCAAGTCTTGGCACGCATGGGGTTTCCGGGCATTTTTATCTCGTGGATCAAGTTGTTATACACTGCTCCTACAGCCAAAGTACTGGTGAATGGTCAGCTTTCTTCTTCTTTCCCCATCACCAGAGGCACCAGGCAGGGGTGCCCTCTGTCACCCTTGCTGTTTGCCCTGGCCATGGAGCCTCTGGCGGCGAAACTACGGCAACATCACAAAGAGAAGGCGTTGAGATGTTTCCAGAGACAAATATTGATATCTCTGTACGCGGATGACATCACTCTCTATATACGCGACCCAAAGGATAATCTCAACCCGATTCTTCGGGAATTCATCCGCTTTGGTGTGATTTCCGGAGTCCAGATAAATTGGAGTAAGTCGTGTTTGTTCCCCCTCACGGCCTCCACTGGGCGGTTCGGGTTGGACTTCCCCCTCGCCTGGTGCGAGGGGGATTTTAAATACTTGGGTATACACATAGGAAAAAATAGGGAGGAGCTCATGCGGGCTAACTATGGTACATCAATTACCCGCATTGCGGACTACGTTACTCGCTGGATCGCCTTGCCCTTGTCCATGGCAGGCAGAGCATCGCTGATTAAAATGATAATACTACCGCAATTGCTGTATCTGTTTTTGAATATCCCATTCCATCCTGGTGTCTTTTTTTTTAAGCAACTCCGCACCGAGCTCATAAGACTAGTTTGGGGCGGTAAATCGCCCCGGCTCAAGTGGGAAATTCTTACCAGGCCGTATGATCAGGGCGGATTTGGTGTCCCCAATTTTGAGCTGTATTATCGGGCAGCCCAGGCGCATTTCGCATACTTCTGGATACGGCAGCCCAGATATATGCCACAGCTCGCAGCTGAGCATTGGCTGGCTCACCCAATCCCCGTGGAGGGCGCATTTTATATCCCAGTGCTGGGAAGAGATAAAACGCCGACAACGGTACTCAGCACAGTGTCAGCATGGAATCACTTTGCTGCCTCCTTGGGGCACGACTTGTTGTACGCACCGCTTCTGCCCCTTACTTACCACCCCAGTATGCCCCTGCTGCAGGAGGCGGGATTCCGGAGGCTGCTTCACGCCATCCATGTCGCGACTTGGGGTGACCTGTATCACAATGGCGCATTTCGCTCTATGGAGCACCTCTTTGAGGGCTGGGACCCCTCTCCGCTTGACGTCTTTTTCTATATCCGGCTTCGGCAGGGGATACGGGCGCTCACGCCCAGTTTTACACAGGAACCCCCGCAGATGGCACCGTTACAGCGCATTCTAACCGACGACGCACCAACTTAATTGGTTTCCAAAATATATGGGTCGGTACATTCGTTAATGCCAGCGCCGCAGCTTACAGCTAGGGAAAAATGGGACAGGGAGTTGCAGACCCCGTTGACGGACAAACAATGGCGATTCTGCTTGTCACAGACGGAGCGCATTTCCTCCAGTAGCCGGTTCCGAATCATACATTACAAATACATTCATAGACTATACCACACACCTGTCAGGCTTCATGGCTATGGGCTCCGAGACAATGACCGCCGCGATAGATGCCGGGCCCCCGTGGCGGATTTTCTTCACCTGGCCTGGGCCTGCGAAGAAGTGCATCGATATTGGTGTCAGGTGTTTGAAGCACTCTAAAATGATCAACACAGATGTAGAGCCCTCCCCTCTTCTGGCCCTGCTGGGGTATGGGGAGCCGATACAAGCGTCACATCGCAAATTCATCGCGCTCGCTTTTTTGCTGGCTAAGAGGAGAGTTGCGTGTCGCTGGGGCAGGGGCAGGGCCCCGAAATTCAAGGACTGGGTGCGGGATCTTATCTATTGCCAAGAACAGAACTGAACGTTCTCTGAGCTTATGCCGCCAACGTCCCGGCCTAGGGACATCTGGGCTCCGCTGAGATGCTATCTTTTGGCAGGAGAGGGCGAGATGGGCAAATAGGTCACTGCATAGAGCCCGGGGGGGGGCGTGGGGCTCCGGGGGCTTCGGACGGAAGGTGGCCCGGATCTTGGCTGCGGGCCCTCTGTTGGGTGTGCTATGGGTCTGTTGTGTCTCCACTCGGCTATGCCGGGCGTAATACTATTGCTGGAAATACCAAGAGGGAGACCCCCCGAGGCGGGGCCGACGCGATAGCACCTTCTGTGAGTGTCCACCTATGGGGGCTGCTGCTGTGTCTGGTTGGGACTGTTATATTTGCACTGTCTGCCATGTCATCTCTGTATCTCCTCACTGCCTCCTCTGTATTTACGTTGCTGAAAATGTGAACCCTTGGTCGCAATTGGTCTACAGCTGTATGTTCACTGTAAAGTTTCAAAATAAAGTTTAAAAAAAAACAAAAAAAAACTGTGCAACAGAAATCATTTTGGACCTACATCTGGAACAGCTCTTAAGGTCTTATCTTAAGATGAACGTTATACGGCAACCACTACAAGACCACCAGAGAGCATGCCCAGCAATGCCTCTTTCGCTTCTACAGGATGTGTACTATGATAGGTCAGTTACACCAGTGGCGCTTTTAGATACAACACAATGGCTTGATTTATTGTTAATGTTCCAGCCTCCAAAGAAAGAACTTCCAACATTAGAGTGCCTCAGACAAGCTTCCAGTTGTTGGTCTATCGATTATGCCAACTGACATTAACACACACACATTATTTAATTTCTCGAAGGACCACACATATGCTATATGTGCACCCAATGACATCCACACATCCTCACATGAGAATTGAAATTAACATGTGAATCACCCAGTAAACCACAAACAATTTATGAACCACAGAGACTGTAGTATGAACTGGGAGAAATGTTTTCAGACAGACTCTTTTTTATGCTGCATATTTATAATCTGGTCTGTTTAATCACCAACGCACGTCTCTTCTTAGGACACACTTTAGACAGACTGCTTGAAACAATGAAAGTCTTAAAAGTATTCATGCTTCGCTCATTAAATGCGTAATCTTTTTATGTATTCATATTTTTATATATATATATTGCCTATATTTCAGTCTATGACATGTCATATATATCGTGTTTTGACAATTATCGTGTTCTAGTAATTTAAAAGCACGGTTTTCCCTACATGCTAGCTAAATACATATATGTTCAATATGCCCCTATAACGTCACATTCAGATGTACAAGCTGGGGATGACGTAAAGCCCCTAAGGTTGACACAATTTTGAAAAGGCCCAACTCCATCTTAGCGAACAGGATTCACCATTTTATCAACATTTAGGTAATGGGAGCTGCCATTTTTACTCCAGTTTCTGCCAAATCATTGTCATGCCTGCCATTGTCTGACTGTATCTTTTAAAGCAAATGTGAAAAGGTCAAGCCATTAAAAAAATGATATAGATAGAACACCTGATGCAACATCAGTCTGGGACAAATATCTAGTTACCACAATGTCAAAGTCAGATAAGAACAACCACAGACATATAGCCAAAACAATGTAGTCTGAATAAACGTCCACTTAACTTGATTCACATACTCTATCCTATAAACTTGGGAGGATGAGGAGAATTCAGATCCAGTATATAGACTCCTCTGAAATCATATAGTGAAAAGTAGGGTATACTGTTCTGCACAGACTAGGGAAACTCACACTTGGGGTCTGGTGATAATCACTGGGAATGTGTAGAATCCAGAACAGGTGTAGGTCAGTGCACCACAGACACACTCGCCACAAAGCCTGCATTGAGTGAGCCTCTTCCTCGATACCCAAAAGGCCTTTGCCCCCTATTTGGAGGGTCACTTTATTTATTGAACACACACATTAGTGCATGAGTGTTGTTGCTCTCTCTTTTATGGGTCAGATTACAACACCTTCCACTGTGGTGAGAACCCCCTCCCCTTTCCAGAAGATTAGGTATGTAACCATATAGGACCTGAAGAAGTGCCACTTGATCATCCATTGACGTACTAAGGCATGAAACATGGTGACCGATAATTAGGATCAGTGTGATTCTACTTCATCCTGTAACATCTAATATACCTCTGCATTTGTTTTTCCTTTGAGAGACTTGGATCATTATGTCCATGAGTGTCCTGCATGGTTTAAATTCAACATACACCTGGACCCCTTTTAAAGTGATAGCTTCACAAGGTCTGTAGTTGATTTGAACTTGCTCTCTCCAATCTTCTCACTCACCGGCTGGAACTCACTCTCTTTCTAGTCCCTCATTTGCGATTAAAAGATCCTCGGTAAGGTGTCCTCATGCGGGACCCATTGGCATTGCAGCGCCAGCCCAAAGAGTAGTAATCCCAGTGATGAAGCCTACCACCTTCGGGTGGGTGAGGTTGTAGGAAGCTGGTACTCTATATAGTGCACCAAAACGAGGTAAACTGTGCATAGTCCTGGAAATCCTGATTGGTTTACAGAGGCAGACATGATAACACTAAATGCCCTCTTTTGTGGTAGTGTGGGCGAGCAGTTTAGGGTCATCAGAGGGTACTGATCAGCATTTGTTGTATTCACAAAGGCAATAAATGAGTCACTCAAAGAATAAATCCAAGATCAATACAAACAAAGAACTCTTATTTTTACATAGATTTTGATACCAAGAACTACATTAACAAGCAAGTACTTTTTAAAATATTGACTTGCAGAAGTAAGTAAAATGTTCACTAAAATGCATCTTTACACGTTATGCTTTCCTATGGTAGAAAAACAGCATATGCGATAGTACTTGCAGTAGGTTTCCAGGGGTCCCCTTCAAGACTTAAGGTGGTTGGAGGGTAAGGGCCAAAGTACCACCAGCAGTTAGAGTTTACCTGCCCTGGGGCATCTGGGTGCAGAGGTGCTGGTCGGATTGGTACCCTTACGCGCTACACCAGAAGAGAGGGGTAGCACCTAAAAACAGGCTTCAGAGGGGGACTTGGGGACAAGTCCGGGAGCTCCCAACTGGGAACTCTGTTCACAAGGGTCTTGGGAGCACGGCATCGCAGTCAGTTCTCAGGAACATGGGCCGGGGCACTTGGGTTGAAGAGTCGTATAGTCAACTGGGTGGTGCAGCTCAGGTCCTTGCAGTTGTTGTTCTCTCTGGTTAAGTGTTCAAAAATCAGGACAGCTGGGCCACTCTGGAAGTGGGTCTCTGCAGTGCTGATATCCCTCGATGGCTGCTCTGTGTCGTTGGAGTCCGAACTGGACTTAAACAGGCTTTGGTTCTCATCGACTCCCTCAGCACAACCACTCTCTAATGCCAACACTGCAGCGCACAACCTCCACCGATCGATCTCCGACAACGCCGACACTGGCACCCCTCAAGAAGAGACCAGGCAAGCAACCCACCAAGAAAGCCAGCTGGTTCACTCCCACCCGCCACAAATCCAGACGTACCTCCTGACGACTTGAGAAGAGATAGAGGAACAACAAAACCCCTGAAACCCACACAACCTTCAAATCTGCCGTCCACGCACACCGCCTACTCCTCAAAACCACAAAGAAATCAGCCTTCCAAGACAGAATTAATGCCAACGCACACATCAGCAAAGAACAGTGCGCCATTGCCAAGATGTTCACCAGGTCCAACAGCGAGACCACAGACGTCCGCCTCTCCCAAAACCTCTGCAGAAAACTCAGCACCTTCTTCCACCACAAAATAAGGCCGATCTACGACCGCTTCGATGCCCTAGACCCAGCCACCATGCCCGCAAACACAAAGCACCCCAACACACCATGCTTAGCTGTACCCCACTCACAACAGAGGACACGCTCAAGACCATGAAGAGCATCACGGAGGAGCCCTGTCAGATCCTTGCCAGTGCAATCAAAAGATGGGGGGAGATAGAGATTGAGGTTAGGTTCACCCTCCTAACTGAATGAAGTTTCACACAATCTGGAATACCAGAATAAAAACCTAACCGTGGGGAAGAACAGGGTTTTCACTGAACATGTATGAAAATCCTCTTTCCAGAAAGAGACATTCTGTTGTAGAGTCCCCTCACCCACCAGGGTTGAGGCGTGCTGCGACTTGCAGAATTACGTAGGAGCTCTAAGTTGTGCTAAATGTGTAGTGTATTGCATTGAAAGTAGGGTGGAAAAAAAATACCTAATTAGTGAGCTAATATTTTATTCCTGCCCCAAGTTGGTATGACTAAAATCAGGGGTTAATAATAGGGAAAGTCTAACTATAATTGGTATAGGTCCCTAGTATTGGGTCGACATGTTTCGAGCTGTCCCCTCAAAGCTCTTCTTCAGGACCACACGAGGACCAGCCCCGTGCGTGCCACTCCTAAGCAAACCTATCATTAGGAATTATTGAGGTGCACACCTACTGTGTATACACCTAACAAGTAATACATACGGTTAATCACTAACATGAAGTATCTGAGGAAATAAAGCAAAGAAAGAATTCAAAACGCGCCAGCCTCCCAGCCAGGCTGGTAGGTCCTTGACACATGCGGCATCTTAACTTAATCAACGTACTCCTCTATAGTGGGTGGGTGTAATTAAAAGTAATAATTAGTGCGAACATCTAGCATGGTAAGAAACTCACACTCTCGACGCCTGGTAATAAATAAGTGGTTAAATACATAACGAAAAGCACTCGTGTAGAGACACCACGTGACATACAACATATAACACTTAATTGTCAGCATATTAGTGACACATACTTTAGTTTAGGCAGAATTTTCCCTCATGATCTGCAGGGGTAAAGGGGCTTGTAGTCACACCCTAAGAAAATAATGTTGCACAGAGTGGTAACTAGCGAGAAAAAAAACTGAGGGGAATTCTCCCGGTGACTCATATTGCTCTACAATGGGATATTGAAAACTCATTAGTTCTTAGGAAAGGAACTTAAGGTGAAAAGGGTTATCAGGACTTACTTTGTCAAAGCACACCTCTGGCAAATCACCTAATCGCACGCGCGGAGGCCACATCTTACTGCGTCTGTCCTCCCGGAGTCCATTAAATACTGCCAGAACTGTCCAGTCATGATTGCTTTGGCAGCTAGACCGTAAACCTCCGCCTATCATGCCCTTTGTGAAGGACTGGCAGTCTACCGGGTTTCTTAGTAGGGGTTGAGCTGCAGCGGCAAGGTGGTTTATTCACGATTGTTGAGACAGGTGCAGGCAGGAAGGGTTTGGTGCCAAAAAGTTCACAGCAAGTCTTCAGTTCTCATTTTCACTGCTCTCATTTGCCCTCTTCTTTTGGGTCAGTCGAATCTGAGTGCCTGGTATCAGGGGTGCCACCTATTTACTCAATTTAGGGGCGTTAAAGAAGTGACAACTGGTAGCCAATGGGCTATTCACCTTTAGGGAGACTACAACCCCTTTATGACCACTTCCTGTTGTAAGTGGGCATAACCAGGACCCAGTGAAGCTAAATCCACCAAAAACCAAGATGGGGGGTATTCTAGTTTCCGTGTTTACATCAGGTAGCCCATCTTAGGGGTGGAACTGCCCTGATAGAGAACAAGCCTCCTTACTAGCTATTTTTTCCACCTGCCCTGGTGCCAAATGGACCCGGGCAGGGGGTGACATTTCCCCTTGTTGGGAGAAGCCTGAGTCGCATATCAAAGGTGGCAGAGGACTATGAAGCCTCCTGCCTTGATATGCTGATTATTAGCCATCCTGCTTGGAGGAGGTGAAAACGCCTCCAGCTGGAGCAGGCATCGTTTCTTCCCTCAGAGTGCTTGGGCTCTCACCTACAGGGGGTCTGCCAGTACACTAGAGGTTAGTAGTGTTTCAGGGGGTACATCTAAGGTACCCTCTGAGTGCATGTATAAATAAATCCATCACTAAAATCAATGTGGGTTAATTAATACAAAATGTTGGATACCAAACATATTTGGTTTAGTTGAAGCTATTGTGTAGCTCGTAATTACCAGTGCCTAGTACATATACTCATGGTGGTTCTCCCTGTTCACTAACAATATCCGTGAATCGACTTGGACATCACAGGGGCATATCTGCTCATGTTAATATGTCCTCACATGTAATATAGTGTACCCTGCAATGTGTTATCACATGTAATAGAGGACACCCTGCCAGACCTGCTGTAGGCGTGATTTACATGTATTGCAAGCAGTGTCTGCAGGCATGGCACACAGAAGGTGTGCCATGTTGTGTCTTCACTTTTGTCTGCACCATGTCACGCAGCCTCCCATGGCAGTTTGCCTGAGTGTAGTAAGTGGTCCCTCAGTGTAGCACAATACATGCTGGAACCCTCAGGGACCATTTTTAGCCTCCCTCACCTAGGTACAAAGAGTACAATTTATGAGGGACTTACCTGGGTGCTAAAGGTATTGCCAATTGGAAGAACAATCGTACAGTTTTAGGAAAAGAGATCTGGCACTGGTTCTCTGGATAGCAGGAACCCAGTGCACTTCTGTCAAGATTGCATCATTCACCAAGCAAAAAGTGGGAGTGACCGTGTCAAAAAAGGCTACTTTCCTACAGTGGGCACCTGATCTATGTCGGCAGTCCTAAAGCTATGTCAGAGATTGCAATCTTTAATAAGATTTAGTACATAAGAACTGCCACTGGAGCACTTAACAGAAGAGGTCCTTCACCCAGATTATCGCACAAGATGCTGAAGAAATGGTCTTAACTGCTGCTTGCGCACTAATAAGATGCTACATTGCACTTGATTCAGATAACGACCTGAATCCCTGAGAAAACTACCATAGCATGTGTTTTTTGTTTACTAGGAATACTGCCTTCGTGCCTCACTGATAACCATACCTTTTCCTGTCCACAAGGTATGCAGTGTGTTGATTCTTCCTAAGAAAGTCTAAGTTGCAAGTTCTACTTTACATGCTGCTCTCCTAGTGAAGCTTATAGGAATAGGTTTTAGTGTGTAAGGTTTTAAATGATATTTTAACTATATTAGAAATTTTTATTTTATGCTTTCTGTTCACAGTCATGTTTATTTGCAGTTTTTATGATAGTCTGTGTGGTGGTTTCAGATGTACTAAGAAACAGGTTCACCCTGTTGTAATAAATGCCTTTGATTAAGTGTCTATTTTTCTTAGTACCATTTGTGTATGTGATTTTGAAAAGTGCGGAAAAGATTTATTTCAGATACCATTTTGCCCCAGTTCTTGATTTTGGGATTGTTAGTAACCCAAAAGCAGTGGTTCTACTTCAACAGTGTATTGGGTAGAACTCTGCGGGGGCTACAATAACCTGTCCTTCGTAATGCGCGCTGGTGCATTGAACAACGTTGACCTGTGTCAACCGTGGGTAGGAAAGCAAACCTTTTTTAACTAGTCGTAGTTTACACAACAATCTGTGGTAGATATAGAAGAAAAAACTCATACTTCATTATCTAAAATGTAGTTTTTTTCTTACAGATGTTACAGATCATTTTATCCTTCAAATTGGCTTTTTGAATAGTATTTTATTACCTTTTTTTAAACGTTGCGTATATGGCATTCTATCCCACGTACATTTATTTGAAAATACCGTTCATATGGTTTAAAGTCTGTCTTTATTAAAAGTTTATCAGTAAGTCCCATCATCTGATTTGATGGGACTGAATTTGTCAGTCATAACTATTGATAATGCAACAGAGACCCAACTTTCATGCCTTAATTGTCCATAAAAGGTTCTAACTTTGTGACTTTGGTGGGAAACAGAGTACCCATGAATGCAGTTGCAGCATCTGTACTGGACCTTATTGTAATATGGCTCTGTTATACCTCTGTAACAGGAAGAACTAATCCAGTTTATCTGTTTAGTAGATTCAGTTATTTGCGGAGTAATCCTGTCTAAGTACCACCCCACAAGCACACTTGTGTCAATCTGGTTACCCAAGCCAAATCTTTGAAGAATTATCAAGAATAGTGCTTCATTGATGTGATCAGGTTTCCCTAAAGACCAGAAAACATACCTCTCTTTTATCCGCACACATCATGTGCACCATAATTAAGAAGATTAAATGGTTTATAGAAATCTGACTGTAATTCAGTACAATAACCAACCCAGTAGATGGGGGGATTTAGAATTTGGTGGACTGGGTAATCTGTCTTGAGCGTGATGGACTATCCAGTCCATCAAACTGGCAGTCCATCTGCCTTATTTATCTTACCTCTTACTGTGGTTCATGTTGTTACTACAGCTTAACTGTCACTCCACAGAGTCCCTACTGGGATGTCTGTATCTCTACTGTGTTGACGCTGTGAACTCACTCCTTATCATTTTTTGGGAGTGGTAATCATTTGAAGAAACACTAAAAAAGGATATATAGTAAATTTAGTGCATTCCACCTACACATTATATACTGAGTTGATTAAAAATTTACTACTTACACTACCATATTAAAAATCTTTATATTTGCTTTGACTATTACTCTAATTGTACTGCAGAGCTCACAGCCTACATTGGGTAATATGGTTGGAGTGAAGAATGCCGTTGCAGTCCCTGCACATTTTCTGAAAATACCCGGTGCACCAAGGAAAAGATGGGGACAATGGATAAAAAGTTTTGAAATGCACCTAAATCCGGTATTTGTAAAGCACAAACTACTCACCCCTAATGGTCTTAAGACGCTGGGTGCCGTCAGGGAGATTTAGTGACCTATTGCCTAGAGTCACATGGTGCTCAGCTACCACCGGCACGGCGATCGATCCGTGAGCGCTGCGCTCGAGAGTCAGCCGCCCGAGCTGCTCCCCACACCTCTCCTGCAATCGCCTGGTGGTGAATGATTGGTTGGAATATAGTGCAGAACGGAAAGCAAGCCTTTTTTTTACAATGCTCTTGGTACTGAAGGTAAAAGTTTATTCAATAATGTGAGTCCAGCTGAAAAAAATGAAGATAATGCAAACTGGAATTCATATACAGAGGCTATTAAAAGAATGGGAGATTACTTTGATGCAACCCTCAGCATCATAATGAAGCAACTCAACTTTTATTATAGATACCAAGCCTAGGGTGAATCTGTTGAGGCTTATGGTACCACTTTACATATGCTGGCCTCGTCACGTGTTTTCCGAAATCCTGATGAAGTGATTCGGGCCAATTAGTTATGCGTACATCTGGTAAAAAAGCACAGAAAATCCTGTTATATCACAAAGTCCAACTGTGGATAAGGTCGTTAAGTACAATTAAAAGTTGTGAACATTCAGCAAAAGGCATTAAAATGCGTTAAAGAAACCTGATACTACATCAACTGAAATTAATATGATACGCACACAGAGTAATGACAAGAGTGAGAATCTTAAAACAAAAGGCAAGGTAGATTTACCAGCACAAAAACACAATGATCACATCAAGGCAGAATGCTATTGTGGATTAAAAATATTGCATCATACAAGAACTGTTCAGCATTAGGCAAGGACTGTCAAATGTGGTAGCAATGACCACTTTGCCAAGGTTTATTGCTCGAGTACAAGTCCTAAAGTCTTTGTAGTACAGGAGGAGGACAATTCATGTAATAATCTTGAGCAGGGTTCTCCAAAGTCGGTCCTCAGGGCTGGATCCATACCAAAGTTTTAGCATATCCCCATTTAGATAAACATAGTCATCTTAGAAATCTGGCATGGATCAGGCCATCCTGGACTGACTTTGGAGAGCCCTGATATTTAGGAACAACCAGAGGACTTTGTTTTAATGGTAGCCCTCAATGAGTCTGATCAGCATGACCAATGTGAATGAACATCCAGTGGAGATTTCACTGGATACCACATCCCGCAGCACAATTAGTTCAAGAAAACAATATGACCAGATTGCTGATAAAAAGCATTAAAACCAAGTAGAATTTTGCCAGAAGCATTTGGAAGACACACATTTTGTTTGGAAGGTGTCTTTGAGACCGCTGTCAGTTTTGAAGGAAGAACAACATAAACAAAGGTATATGTAGTAAATCAAGAAGTAAGCATTTTAGGATGGTCAAAGTAATGACAACTATGTACGATACTGTCATCTGCCCCTAGGGGACATTGTCATCTTAACTAATTTAGTAAGAGCATGCTGCAGCTTGCCCGCCGCTTTGCGCACTTTACTACACTACTTTATTTTTGCAATCATTTCTATGGCTGTTTTCACATGAGAACTCATTGCTGTGTTCACTCTCTGCAGGTTCCTGGGATTTTGACTGAACATTGTCAGCAAGGTCGAACAACAATGCCCCTTGTTATTTAGTACTGGCCAGGCCGTACCCCTTGAGCACAACATACCGATGCAGCTGTTGTTTGGACAACATACTTTGGTTTTATTGGAATACACAAATAGGTAGCAGACACATGGAGAGGGATCTTTCTTGGAAGAAGAGCGAGACCGCACCTATGATGTAGCTCTACCACCTATAAGCTAAGGTATGGGGTCCGCTGACAAAGCCCAGAGAACTTCCAATATATAATAATACTGCTTCTTAGGAAGGGCAGGGAGGTTAGGCTCTATTGTCCTTCCATGATGACATCTCCCTTCATGATTTATGGACTAGCTTCTATGCTGACTGTATTTGTACTATGCATTTCCCTGCTTGTGGCACATATACTGCATGTAAGGGCACGGCAAGTTACTTGAAATAAATATTTTAAACTGTTTCGTGTTTCTGTTCGATCTTATTTAACAAGTACAAGAGTGCGAGTGAAAGGGTGTGTCTTGTTACTGCAATTCCTGAGAGATCTGGGAGTGTTGTGTTCTGGGGTGTCTAACCATTTGTTTCTCTGGGAGTGAGTAGAAGAGCAAGTGAGACACCATAGCTAGTTGGTCCTGGGCTCATCGGTAATAAGGTGGTAGGATGACTCTGTCCCTATAATCCTACGCATGGTTCTTTTTTTGGGCAGAATCCCTGCAACAATCATTAATCCTTGCAAAGCTCCCTATGTATGCGCAGACACCGACATTCATCCTGAGGATGCTTTACAAGAGCTTGTCTATGTATTTATTGAAAAACTAGTGCGACTAGAAGGGTTCCAACACGTAATCAAACTTAAAGACAATGCCGTCGCTCTAAAAAACAACAAATAAAAAGGTACGAACGGGCCTCTTTCCATAAGGGAAGAGGTTTATACCATTTTAAACCTATGGTTGGAAAAAGGAATAATTGAGTCTGTTGCTGCTTCTTCATGGTAATACCTGGTTGTTATTGCAAAGAAAAAATCTGGCAAGGTCAGGTTATGTATAGGTTTGCAACAACTTAATTGATGAGTAGTTGTAGAAACACAACTCTTGCCGCACGTTCACAAATTAATGCAACTCTGGGGGACGCTAAGCTGTTTTACACACTAGATTTCACAGCTGCTTATCACTAGGTGCTGTTATACAAATAATATCCAATATGACATTGTTTATAACACCTATGAGGTCTTTCAGGTTGTACAAAATACCCTTCAGTCTTAATTCAGCTTCAGCTGTTTTCCAATAGAACATGAACAAATTATTTAATTGCATGAACGAAATCCATTTTCCAAGACAATGTTTTAATTTTTTCCAAGGATTATGAAAGTTACCACCAAATTTTGAAAGAAGGACACGGATAAATTCAGTCCTGGGTGTTGACTCTTAGAAAAGAAAATGTAAAGTTTTCAAACGTGAGATGACATATTTGGACCGTGTCCTATGTACCAATGGTGTAAAACAAAAACCCAGCCTCATCTCAGTAATCGTTAATTGTCCCAGACCTGCAACCAAGGATGAGCTAAGATACTTTCTGGGTTTATGTTAATTTTAATTGAAATTCACACAACACCATTAAGACGAGGTAGAACCAATGTGCCTTTTAGTTAAAAAGGATGCCAACTTTGTCTGGAATGCTGCCTGCAAAATAAGTATGCAAATGTTAAACAGAGAAATACAAAATGCTCTTTCATTTAAACCCTTGGAGTACCTTCCTTCAATTGTGACAGTGGATGCTAGCCAAATTGGACTTGGTGCAGTACTTAATCAAAACAAAAGCAGATTGCCAATTACATTATTTTGCTTCATGCAAATTGAAGGAACTGGACCTGAAGTATTCTGTAATCGTAAAGATAACGTTTGGCGTGTGTGGGCGGTGGCAAAACGTTAAAGTTTCCTGTGGGGTAAACCATTTCTCATTCGTACAGAGCATCAGTCTTTATTGAGTATATTGAGCAAATACAATTCCGATACGGTGTCCCCTCGAATCACCAAATTGGAATGCAAGTTAAATGAGTGTGTGTTTGATGAAGACTATTTACCTGGTAATTCTAATGGTATTGCTGATTTCTTGTCGCTTGTGCCATGCAATGAAAGGTTTCCTAGCTATCGTAACGGAAAGTTTCAATTCTATTAAGGACTCGGAGGCGAGGATTATGCTATTCTTTCTTCACTTTATTGAATATCAGCCATTTGAAGTAATTAGTAAAAAAAACTACCATTCCCATGAACCATAGGGAATGAGACAAAGTTTTAACAATAGAGTCCAAGTACAGAGTGTCCATGTGAGCCACCAATCACAGGGCTTCAGTAACATCATAGTCTTCTGTCCACTTCAGTTCCCCCTCTTTCGTCGCTCGTAGTCAGCTAGCCTGGACGCTTCAGGAATCCAGTTTGTTGAAGTCCCCTGAAGGAAGTAAATGAAACAATTAGGCAACAGCCATGGCTAAGGATTAGCCCTGTAGGGGGAAGAACCAAAGACAAACTGCAATCGACAGCATAAGCAAGCAAACATAAGCTGAGTAGGCTGAACAGTTTACTTACCCTGATACGAGGGTGGGAAGTACAAGAAGTTGTACCCTGGGTGGGATAATCCTCGCCTCAATAGGATTGAAACTTTCCGTTACGATAGCTAGGAAATTTTTCATTCTGTGTCAGGACCAGAGGCGAGGATTATGCTAGTTTAAAGCTTACTCACCACCAAATGAGCAATATCAATCACCGGTTTAAAGTAAAACCATTTGAAAGTAGAGTCCAAAGACCAATCTGCTGCATTCAGAATGTCTTCCAGACGAGCTCCCAGAGTAAACGCTTTAGAGGCCATTGCACCTCTAGCACAATGGGCACCGGAGGTCTATGCCAGCCTCCTGCATTACCCAACGGACCCAACGGGGTATCGTTGGAGAGGAAACAGCCGTATGAGGCTTTTTGATAGCAATGAGCAGCTGACGCTCACCCGTAGGGCAAAATTCCTCCGACATTTCCTCGTAGGCCTTGAGGCAGGCCACCACACACAACTTCA
Organism: Triturus cristatus; assembly: GCF_964204655.1. Taxonomy (NCBI): domain Eukaryota; kingdom Metazoa; phylum Chordata; class Amphibia; order Caudata; family Salamandridae; genus Triturus; species Triturus cristatus. The sequence continues at coordinate 292,304,047 of NC_140583.1, read as the reverse complement.
AAGAATCCGGGAATGCGGGATATGAAATAACCTTCGAATTCGTTTTACGGATAGTAAATGTAACTCCAGTTGGGGATAAAGTTTGTCCTGAAATGTCCAGGGCTCGGACATCCGACACACCCCTGCAAGACACGAGACACAGAAGCATGGATAGCTTAGATGAAAACTCTTTACGCGAGAGGAACCTGTTTGGTTGCCATGACAGAAACAGGTTCAAGACCTGATTAACGTCCCAAAGCACAGAATACCTCGGTTCCGGGGGTAGAGAGAGGCGAATACCACGTAAAAAGCGCCAGACGAGGGGATGTTCCCCGACGGGGGAGCCATCAACAATGATGTGTCCGGCTGAGATAGCAGAGCGGAAGGTGGTAATCCTGCGGTAGGCCAAACCATCCTCCGCCAGACCAGTCAAGAAGTTCAGGACGGAAGTTACATCCGCCGCCACGGGATCAGAACCCCATCGCAGACACCAACAGGACCACCTTCTCCAGGTAGATCGATAACGCTTGACGGTACTATCGGCGCAGGCTTTGGAGATTAATTTCTCAGCTGCTCCCGAAAGACCCAGGACCGCCCATCGTCCCCGGTAATCTACCACGCCATCAGAGCTAGGGAGCCCTGCACTATGAGCGGGTGAGGAGATTTGTCTGGATTTAGCAGAAGGGCTGGAAAGTGGGCGAGTGGGATTGAAGAAGCCCAGGAAAGTTCCAGCAGAACTGGAAACCAAACTTGAGACCTCCAAATCGGGGTTACTATCACCACACTCGCGCCTTGACGCCGAACCTCGGCTGAGACCCTCATTATCATTGCGAACGGGGGAAAGGCGTAACCTGCTTCGTCCTGCCAGTTCTGGAGGAACGCATCCATCTTCTCCGCCAGGGGGTCCAGCCGCCAGCTGAAGAAACGGGGTAGCTGGTGGTCCAGCTGGGAAGCAAAGAGATTGACCGAGAATGGGCCCCAAACGCTTTGAAGATCCGCAAACACCCCCGGATGCAGCTTCCACAGACTCACGTCGTGGAAGTGGCGCGAATGGAAATCTGAATAAGTGGCCTAGTACTAAGATTACTAGGACTGCAATCTGCACAGCTGTTGAATTCTTTCAATCATTTAATTCAATTTCAAAACAAAATCTTGCGAAGTGATATACATTCTTTCAATATACATTTACATTTCAGTACATTATGTAATCAACAAATGTGTGTTCAATTGTACATAAATATTGATCAAAAAATAATGAAGAACAGAATAATATCTTGAAGCACCCAATGCATTTCTGGACTTTTTTTAGTCCCTTCGTCAGGGGTATGCTGTGGAAAAAGGAGAGAATTTCAGAATCTGCGTTTTGCAGGAACAATCTGTCACAGTTAAGCTCATGGTGATGATGTGCTCCCCTCACCAAAGTCACCAATCTGTGATATACGATACCTTTGTAAATTGATGCTATATTCTGAAGTTCACAAGTTCAATCACTAGAGAAAGAAACATTAAAATAAAGTGAAGACAACTGGTCCCTTATGTCATGCTCTACCCGATCCAAATACATGTAAAGCCTCTCTTCGTACCTGGTCTTTGAGTGTACTATTTGGTGTTCACTTCTCTTTGTTTAGCTGAATCTAAAAAAACGAGTGAGGACTCAATGTTAACTGTTCTATGTATGAAAGAAAAAGATCGATATAGGTATCATGCCAGTTTAAAATCATGGCTCACCTTGTTATGAGATAGGCGAGTGATGGCGTCGAAGCCAAATAGCATATGAAGCTAATTGCGAATGCGATCGCGACCAGTAACCGTCAACCATCTAAAAATTAGAAATTGAAATGGTGGCGGATTACCTCATGTAAACGGTAATTCTCAGAGAATGGAAAAAGATTGAGTAATAATCATATGGGCTTACCAAATGAAAGTTCGTTGTGACGGCGTTTATGTCCGAGTTTCGCTCTCAACCGGAAATGCATTTCCTGGTTTTTACGTGTGCGTGTTGACGTGTTCGATGAACACTGAAAGTGGGCTATAGTATTAGGTTTAAGGTGCTGACAAAAAGCAGGCTACTGTTGAGATTTAAGTAGCGAAAACATGACGTATAAACGTATGTTTCTAAAGCCTTCTGATATGTCACTCCATTCTCTTGTGGTTGAAAAATAAATAAAATAAAATAAATCTATCTTTAAATAAACTTGACATTTAATCATGGTGCTTGTTGTTTGTAAAAAACGTAGGGAAAGGCTCCTATGTCTATCTACCAATCTTGTTGGAAAAAGTTAACCTGTTTGGAACAGTATTAAGTACATCTGGTCCTAACATAACTAATCAGATCATAAATGATTAAAAATCATTCTGTAGTTGAGTTAAACATATTCTTCAATATACATTCAATTTATGATTTACACAAAATGAATTTTTCAATATTAACAGCTCAAAATGCGTAATATCCATTAAACTCATTGTTTGGGTGAGGTACTAATGTGGATTTAAGTGGATACGGGTAATGATTGAGTGAAATGACGGGTTGGGATCCCAGTGTGGATAGACAGATACATCAAATTTAATTGTGTATTAAAGAAAACAGGCCATCTCAAGTTTATCGTTGAGTCCGTTTGGGATCAAAGTTTTTAATCTTTTGATCCAGAACACTTCCCTTTGTAGTAAGTGCTTGGAATTGTCACGATCTGGAAATGTTGGTACTTCTTCAATGATTTGAAATTTGAGTTGGGCGATTTGGAGACGTGCTTCCTCCCAATGTACAGCAATGCTTGAGGTGGTGCTTTTAGTGCGTATTTTGCTTTTGTGCTCCGTCAATCGGATTTTCATTTTTCTCTCCGTTTTGCCAACATACAAAAGTCCGCATGGGCACTTGATAGTGTAGATCACATTTTCAGAGTTGCATGTTGTGCTACACAAGATTTAGATTTTTTGGCCCGTTAATGGGTGCAGTAAGGTGTTTCCTGTAATTACATTGTTACAGTGGATGCAATTCCAGCATTTTTGTGTTCCATTTGTTTTGTTTTAAGATTCCAACGTTGTGGGTGGTGTCTTTCTTCTTGATAACATTTCTTTTAGATTTTGTGCCCTTGTATAGGCAAACAGTGTTTTTTCCTTAAATAAACCTTTAAAACCTGTTTCAAATTGTGGTAAATCCCAGCGTTTCTGTATAGTCTTTTTAATCGCCGTCGATGCGGTGGAGTATTTGGACACAAAAACTATGCGTGTGCTAGTTTTTTTAGGAGACTTCTTAAGTAGCTCGTCACGAGGTCGAGTTTTGACTGTGTTTAGTTGCTGTGTGAGTAAATTCTCAGGGTACCCTCTGTCTGTGTAGTTCTTAATTTGCTGTTGCCAAGTTGTTTCACAAGCCGTGTTCGTTGAAGAAATTAGTTTAGTTCTTAAAAATTGAGAGACTGGTAAGTTTCGAATGAGAGAAGGAGAGAAGGAGGATGAAAACTGCTAAATAATAAAGCATTGTTTTTATCAGTTGGTTTTTTATTCACACTGGTGTGTATTTCACCCTGTTCAATGTCTATCCAGACGTCTAAAAATGAGATTGCTTACGGCTGATGGTATGAGTAAATTGTATTCTGGGGTCTATTAGATTAAGTGTCCGTATGTTATTGATTAATGCTGGTTCTGATTTGTTCCAAATGAGGAAGATGTCATCAATAAATCGTTTAAAGAATATCAGACCTTCTTTCCATGTGGAGTCCTGTAGGATATAGTCATTTTCAAACTTTGCCACCTGATTGTCCTGCCCAGGAAGATACTGAGCCATAACAGAGACCTGATTGTCTAGGCAATAACGCCCAAAATTTGCCGCTAGGTTCAAGAGGGCCTTTGACCTCGTGCCGCCGAGGTGATTGATGTATCGGACTGCCGAAATGTTGTCCATCTTGAGCAGGACACAGGACCAGATCGAGTCCTTGGTCCAGCACTGGATCGCGAACGAACCAGCCAAGAGCTCTAGACAACTGATATGAAATCGTTGTTCTTGTGGAGACCACACCTTGCGCCCCAACCGGACCTGCTGGCTTCGGATTCGATAATGATGTCGGGTTTGGACCCAAAAATCGCCCTTCCGTTACACGCCTCCATGTTGGAGAGCCACCATTGAAGCTCTTCTCTGGCCTCTGCCGATAGTGGCACTTTCCGTGAGTAAGAGAGGCCTCGCCGAAGCAGCATCGCCTTGAGGCGCTGAAGGGCTCGGTAATGTAAGGGGCCTGGAAACACAGCCTGTATAGAGCTGAGAGAAGGCCCACAATGTGGGCTACCTGCCTGAGGGAGATCCGAGATTTTGGCAGCGTCTGGCAGATTTTGTGACGAAATTTCGTCATTTTGCGCAATGGAAGGCTGAGAGAAGCCTCGACAGAGTCTATCAAGAAATCAAGAAAAACTACCTTCTGGGCGGGTATCAGGGTGGACTTGGACTTGTTGACCACAGACCCCAGGCTCTGCAGGAGATTCACTGCCATCTGGAGCTGGGAAGCAAGTGACTTGGGGTACTGCGCCACCAGCAAGATATCGTCAAGGTACACAATGAGACGGACTCCCGACGCCCTGAGCCGCTCGATAACCGTCCGGAGTACGTTGGTGAAACACCACGGGGCCAAGGAGAGGCCGAACGGAAGTGTGGTGAACTCGTAAGTTCTGTCCTTACAGAAAAATTGAAGAAACCTCCGGTGCGGAGGGAAAACCCGGGACCGAAACGTTGGCGTCTTTGAGGTCGAGGTGCGCTAACTAGCCGCGAGGGCGAAGAATATCGCAGAGGAGGTGGATCCCCTCCATCTTGAAGTGGCGATAAACAAGCCACTCGTTGAACTCCCGAAGGTTGATCATCGGCCGTTGGCCGCCATCGGGTTTGTCCACCAGAAACAGGTTGCTGAATGCTGATGAAACCTCTGGGATGTGATGAAGACTCCTCGATAGCCCCTTTTGCTAAGAGGGACCGCATCTCTTGGTCGACCAAGACGGCATCTGCTTGCGAAAAACAAAGAGGACGTGGTTGAACGGGTTGCACCGGGTCCCCCTGGAACTCTATGTGAAACCCCTGAACCGTCTGTAACACCCAGGCGTCCCCCGTGAGCGAAGTCCAAGCCTGGAAAAAATGCGCCAGACGGCCCCCCACTCTTAGAAGGGAAGAAGGGAGTGTAGGAAGGTGGATATCTGACTATGGTTACCCCCAACTTTTTGCCTAGTGTCTAGCTGGTTTTTCGACTTAGTTGGCCTGAGATCCTGCCATTCAGGGTCTCAGGCTGTCTGCTCTCTCTTTAAAATGGACTCCATGTACCCTAGGTACATACACAATCGGTAAGGATCACCTTATTGGACCCTGTACAGTGTACCCTAGGTACCCAGGGCATAGGTGTACCCTAGGCCTCCCAGAGGCTGCAGCATGTATTATGCCACCCCTGGTCTGGCCTTCCAATCAGACACAACTGGCTGATCACTCAGCTGGGGCAAGGTCGTGTAATCACCCCTTGCTTAGATATAGTATACCTATATCTACCTTATATATAGACACATGTGTACCTATCAGCCACTCCTATGGCAGGCCTTAACAATCCTGGAGGCAGAGTGCTTGGTAACATGTGAGATGGTGCTCTAGCATGAGCTGAGCCTGTCTGCAGCTTTCGGAACCATGTCCTTATAGCTGTTCTATGATATAGCCTACCATATACTCTTAAAGTACCTTATAATCTTAAACGGTTATGGTAACTATGGTTTGGCTTTATCAAAACATGTCGTGTAAGGTGTCTAACACTTTGGAATAATACCCCCATACCATGTCTGGTGATGAGGATATTATTCCTCCCTTCTAGAGGGAGAGGCATGTTAAAATCCTACTTTGCTGTTTAACTCTAACCAAAGCCTCAGCATCACAAAATGGATGCTGCTGCCACAGACAAGAGTCTGACCTCCTGCTGCTGGGAGTGATCCTGGCAAGGAAGGCTTGGACAATAGGTTTCCTGCTTGGGGAGGTGCTAGCACCTCCCCAGACAGACTTTAGTGTATTGGGGCAGGGAGGGCTGAAAGGAATGAGACATGCCTGGGGCACACAAGGTGTCCCATGCATAGTCCAGTTCAAACCGCTGCTGGGGCACTCCAGCCCTAGTCCTGGCGCGAAACTGGACAAAGGGAAGGGGGTGTAACCACCCCCCTCCCAGGTCCCACCCATAAGGCGTGACCTAGCAGGCAACCCAGCCCCCCAGATTAGTATAAGAGTGGTAGCTGGGCCCCAGGAGATTAGATTATCCTGAACCTGCAACTTGAACAGAAACTCTGGACCTTCGACATTCGACGAAAGAAGAAGACTGAAGAATCTCCCTTGTGGCCAAGGAGTGGCTACCCTGTGCAAACAGGCACCATCAAGAGACTACCCTTTGCTTTGCTGAAGTTCTACGAGGGACCGACTGCAGAGCCCGACCAGAGCCTTGACTTCCAGACTTCTCTGACCCTGATCCACATCCACAGCCGAGCTGAGATCCGTGGAGGCGACAAGAGACGTGGGACCGACTACCTGGGAAAAGTGGCGAGTATCTTCCAGCGCAGCTTCTGAGGTACCCTCGAAGTTGTGCACCGGGGATTGAGAAGCCCCAACCCCAAGCACCATCTGCACCGAAGATCAGCCCCCCACACTCCACGAGTCCTGCGTGGGGCCCTTCTGCATTTTCCTGCTTGCCGCGTCTGTCCAGTTGCTTGCCCGTTGGCTAGCGGCCTTTGTGACGACACACCTTGAAATCTTCACCGCTGGTTTGGCTCCTCCAGACTGGCTCCTGCTTCTTTGCAAAAGAGAAGCACCCCAGACCTTCCTGGTCTGCACCAGAAGCAAGTCCTCCATTCTTCGTGGGTTCCGCTTGCCAAGGCTTGGTGAGTCCTAGTTCGACTTCGACGCCGCCGACAGCAAGAGCCTTCGCGGGACAGCTCGCCTCCTGGTCCTGGTCGTCCTCGACATCTCCTGGTACCCGTGGCTGCAGCGACAAGCTTCACCCTTCACCTGCAATCTTCACGACATCGCCTGGTTCCTTCCTGGTTCCACGTGGTCACTGGCTAGTGACCTTGACTCTGTCCCTTCTGCTTGCAGGTACCCTTCCTTCTTGATCCCGGCCTTGGGATCCACCGGACACTCTGCACTGACTGCCTGTCAGCAACTTTCCTTCAGGCATCCATAGAAGTCCACGACGAAACCTGATGCAAGTTCACACCTATGCACCCGCAGCCTGTGGGCTAGGTAACTTGGGTACTTCGGTGCTCACAAGGGTATTGACTATCCTAGGGTCTAGTTTCCGAGTCTCGACTTTCTAGCTATACCAGAAGTGTCCTAAAACTGCTTATTTCTAACTGCTAGTGATTCTATCGACTTTTACGCATTACGCGTGAGTGTTTCCACTCTGCACCTGAATCCCGTGGGCCTCCCACTTCCTAACTGTTGGTAGTGTAGTGTAGCCCCAGCGATTCCCTAGGCCTAGGCCTATTCTATTTCCGTGACAGTGGTCCTTATACCACTTACTTAGTATATGGTTTGCTTGGCCCCTAGGGCCTAACTGTATTACTTACCTGTGTGACTTAATGTATGCTTAAATAAGACTGTGTTGTACTTACCTCGAATCTCATAAAGAGTGCTGAGGGTTTGACTAGAATAAATACACTTTATTTTATATATATATATCTGTTGTGGTGTCCTTTCATTTGGTATTCAGGGGATTATATATGGTATCACAGCTGGCTTCACATTCCATTCAGAGTTTAGCCTAAGACTGCTCTTGTCCATGCTAGCACTAGGATAGCTGGTCTATAAGGTTGACTTTACAACCAATCACCATAAGGGTTGTTTGGACTGATATAAGGTGTACACTAGAACTAGTGACATCATACATCAGGCCAACTTCTCACATTGGTGAGCAGCGGTTGGGATCTGAGCTTGCTGTTGTAATACCATTGTAATCTTGAGATACTAAATTGAAAGATCACACAGATATTGTTTAGGTACATATAACATAGATTATAATACTTAAGTCCTACTGGACTTAGTTGTTGTAGGTTGAAGGGCCTAACACACTCTGACTACAACTACTAGAGAGGTTTAGTAGAAACAACTAGTGTAGGTAGGTGCACACACCACACCCTCACTAGATCATGTCTCTGGGAGGAGATCAAGGAGATTCTCTCTCAGGAGGGGCAGGTCTGAGAAAGATCCCCTCTAGATATGATACCCTAACTTTTCAGGAGATGAGACAATTGTGTACCTCCAGAAAGTTAAAACAGGGTGCAAACCCTACCCTCCTTCAGCTATTACAGATCCTAGAGGAATATGATGCTCTTAGGGCCTCACAGGCTGGTACCCTAGGTACAGGGGAGGGTCTACCCGCTACAGATGAGTCAGATGAGACTTCAGATGAGGAGGTAGACAGCCAGGGCCAAGTAGGAAGACTTAGCCAGGATAACCTAAGCTTACATGGGAGTTTGCATGGGGTCCCCCCATACAGACCCCCAAGTAGGCTTAACCAGAGAAGCAGGAGAGACAGATCCCCTTCAAGGGAATCCATCCACTCCCATGTCTGTAGCATCTCTAATGCCTCTTCTCACAGGGGAATGACTTCGCCCCCAGAGAAAAGAGCATGAAGCCAGAATGAGGGAAGCTAATCTAAGGATTGAGAGGGAAGAACTTGCCCTTGCCAAGGAGAAGCTTGCTCTGGCTAGAGAGCAAAAGTTAAGTGGGTTAGAACCCACAGGTGGCAGCAATATCCCTAAAGATAGGGATAGGTCTTATGACCATAGAAACCTAAGCAAGATAGTCCCCCCATACAAGAATGGGGATGACATCCACAAGTGGATGACTGCTTTGGAGAGGGCCTGCAAAGTACAGCAGGTACCCCAGAGTCAGTGGGCAGCTATCTTGTGGCTCTCCTTTTCTGACAAAGGTAGAGACAAGCTCCTCACAGTTTGTGATGAGGATGCTATCAATTACAAAGTCCTGAAGAGTGCTCTGATAGATGGGTTTGGCTTAGCCACTGAGCAATATAGGTTGTTGTTCAGAGACACCCAGAAGACACAGACAGGACTGGTCTGATTTTGTGGATTGTGCCACTAAGGCTTTGGAAGGTTGGTTAACTGGCAGCAAGGTGCAGGACTATACAGGATTGTACAACTTGATTATGAGGGAGCGGATCCTTAATAATTGTCAAAACCAGCTTCTCCATCAACACCTGGTAGACTCAGATTTGACCTCTCCCCAAAAATTGGGAAAGAGGGCAGATAAATGGGTCAGGACCAGGATTAGGCCTAAGAATCAGGGTGGTGACCAAAAGAAAGATACCACCAAGCCTCAAGAGAAGGGTGGGGATAAAGCAAAAGAGAAATCTTCCTCAGGGCCCCAAAACTCCACACAGGGTGGTGCGTCCCAAGCTCCCTCCTCTACCACAGTTAAAAAGCCTTACTGCCATGAATGTAAAATTCCTGGGCATTGGAAAAGTGACAGCAGTTGCCCAAAGGCTAAGAACAAAACTGTTCCTCCAATTACTCCTGTCACACCACCTATTACTGTCAGCAGTAATCCCCCAGGTGGTGGGAGTGCCCCCAAAAATCTGGTTGGGTTTTCTTGGGGAACACAGGGGGATCCTGGCTTAGCCAATTCCCCTACAGCAGCTACTCTTGTCTGTGATGGTGGCATGGGGTTTGCCAACTTCACTGCCTGTCCCAACACTTTGGGTAGGTACAGACAGGAACCCTACATCAATGGTAGAAAAGCTGAGGCCTACAGAGACACTGGAGCTAGCATCACTATGGTGGCCCATAGGCTAGTTCCCTCTGAGCAGCTTTTGCCTGGTTTCTCATACCAGGTAACTAACATTGATGGCAAACAGAACAGTCATCCCATGGCAGAGGTATGTCTCAGCTGGGGAGGTGTCACTGGCCCTAAAAGGGTGGCAGTGTCTCAACCTTGCCTGTGGACTGCTTACTGGGGAATGACTTAGAACTCTCAGCTTGGGCTGGAGTTGAACATGACACCCATTCTAAAATGATAGGCCTTTCACAAAAGGGTAGTGGGGTTGTGCCAGCCACAACCCCTGTCCAAGTAGATTTCCTCCCTGAAAAGGTTGGAAGGGCAGTGGTAGCCACAGCCCAGGCAAAGACAGACTTCCCTGTAGAGACTGGCAGAGCTGTGACAGTCACAGCTCAAACACAAACTGAGTGCCTCCCTGAAAAGGTTGGCAGGACTGTAATGGTCTCAGTCCTTACTCATACTGACATAGGTGTAGTGAAGCCTGAAACTATGGATCACTCCACACATACAGAGAGTAGTGGAGAGGAAGAAAAGTCTCCCTCTCCCCAGACATTAGGAAAAGGTCACCCTCCTCAGGGATCTGACCTCACCCCTTGTGAAGGAACTGCCCCAGAGGTAGCCAGGCCTGGCCTGGCAGAGCCTCTGATGTCAGTGGCACCTTCCAAGTTGGGACCCAGTCTGGTGCAGGTAGCCTGCCTCTCTCTACCCTGCCTCAGTCAGCCCAGGCCAGCAGAGGTCAGGGAGGCCAGTGGACCCCAAGAGGGCCCCTGTCCACAAGAACCCCCCCATCAAAAGAATGAGGATTGCCTGGCTAGTAGCCCTAGCCAGGTGATGGTTAAAAACATTCCTGAGGGATCCCCTTTACAGGTAGTTAGGGACCTCCCCCAGAGGGATTCAGTTGGGCACAGGCAAACATGGGACCTTAGGGCCCCAAACCTGACCTGTCCCTCCAGTAAGCCCACAAAAGGGACCCAGCCTCCAGCTTTAGGTAGCCAGAGGCTGACCCTGAGAGCACAGTACAACTCAGTTAAAGAAAGAAAGGCATCCATGGTGGAGGATGATTGGAGGAAGCTGAGGCCTCACTTTGAGGACACTCACTTCAGTACTCCATCTCAACACCAGCCTTTTACTTTGCAAAGACACACCCAAGGTAGAGATTCCCTATGGTGGAGACCCTATGATACCTTTAGGATGAGGGATTGCTTAGTGGACCATGAGACAGGGGGTAACCATGCCAGTGCTGGTTCTTCCTTATATGGCCACTTAGGCAATATAGGCTTACCTTGTCAAGGCCAGCCTTATCTCCTTTCGTTTGGGGGTGGGGGGGGGGGTTGTGTAGGAAGGTGGATATCTGACTATGGTTACCCCCAACTTTTTGCCTAGTGTCTAGCTGGTTTTTCGACTTAGTTGGCCTGAGATCCTGCCATTCAGGGTCTCAGGCTGTCTGCTCTCTCTTTAAAATGGACTCCATGTACCCTAGGTACATACACAATTGGTAAGGATCACCTTATTGGACCCTGTACAGTGTACCCTAGGTACCCAGGGCATAGGTGTACCCTAGGCCTCCCAGGGGCTGCAGCATGTATTATGCCACCCCTGGTCTGGCCTTCCAATCAGACACAACTGGCTGATCACTCAGCTGGGGCAAGGCCGTGTAATCACCCCTTGCTTAGATATAGTATACCTATATCTACCTTGTATATAGACACATGTGTACCTATCAGCCACTCCTATGGCAGGCCTTAACAATCCTGGAAGCAGAGTGCTTGTTAACATGTGAGATGGTGCTCTAGCATGAGCTGAGCCTGTCTGCAGCTTTCGGAACCATGTCCTTATAGCTGTTCTATGATATAGCCTACCATATACTCTTAAAGTACCTTATAATCTTAAACGGTTATGGTAACTATGGTTTGGCTTTATCAAAACATGTCGTGTAAGGTGTCTAACACTTTGGAATAATACCCCCATACCATTTCTGGTGATGAGGATATTATTCTCCCTTCTAGAGGGAGAGGCATGTTAAAATCCTACTTTGCTGTTTCACTCTAACCAAAGCCTCAGCATCACAAAATGGATGCTGCTGCCACAGACACGAGTCTGACCTCCTGCTGCTGGGAGTGATCCAGGCAAGGGAGGCTTGGACAATAGGTTTCCTGCTTGGGGAGGTGCTAGCACCTCCCCAGACAGACTTTAGTGTATTGGGGCAGGGAGGGCTGAAAGGAATGAGACATGCCTGGGGCACACAAGGTGTCCCGTGCATAGTCCAGTTCAAGCCGGTGCTGGGGCACTCCAGCCTCAGTCCTGGCGCGAATCTGGACAAAGGGAAGGGGGTGTAACCACCCCCCTCCCAGGTCCCACCCATAAGGCGTGACCTAGCAGGCAACCCAGCCCCCAGATTAGTATAAGAGTGGTAGCTGGGCCCCAGGAGATTAGATTATCCTGAACCTGCAACTTGAACAGAAACTCTGAACCTTCGACATTCGACGAAAGAAGAAGACTGAAGAATCTCCCTTGTGGCCAAGGAGTGGCTACCCTGTGCAAACAGGCACCATCAAGAGACTACCCTTTGCTTTGCTGAAGTTCTACGAGGGACCGACTGCAGAGCCCGACCAGAGCCTTGACTTCCAGACTTCTCCGACCCTGATCCACAGCCGAGCTGAGATCCGTGGAGGCGACGAGAGACGTGGGACCGGCTACCTGGGAAAAGTGGCGAGTATCTTCCAGCGCAGCTTCTGAGGTACCCTCGAAGTTGTGCACCGGGGATTGAGAAGCCCCAACCCCAAGCACCATCTGCACCGAAGATCAGCCCCTCACACTCCACGAGTCCTGCGTGGGGCCCTTCTGCATTTTCCTGCTTGCCGCGTCTGTCCGGTTGCTTGCCCGTTGGCTAGCGGCCTTTGTGACGACACACCTTAAAATCTTCACCGCTGGTTTGGCTCCTCCAGACTGGCTCCCGCTTCTTTGCAAAAGAGAAGCACCCCAGACCTTCCTGGTCTGCACCAGAAGCAAGTCCTCCATTCTTCGTGGGTTCCGCTTGCCAAGGCTTGGTGAGTCCTAGTTCGACTTCGACGCCGCCGACAGCAAGAGCCTTCGTGGGACAGCTCGCCTCCTGGTCCTGGTCGTCCTCGACGTCTCCTGGTACCCGTGGCTGCAGCGACAAGCTTCACCCTTCACCTGCAATCTTCACGACATCGCCTGGTTCCTTCCTGGTTCCACGTGGTCACTGGCTAGTGACCTTGACTCTGTCCCTTCTGCTTGCAGGTACCCTTCCTTCTTGATTCCGGCCTTGGGATCCACCGGACACTCTGCACTGACTGCCTGTCAGCAACTTTCCTTCAGGCATCCATAGAAGTCCACGACGAAACCCGACGCAAGTTCACACCTATGCACCCGCAGCCTGTGGGCTAGGTAACTTGGGTACTTCGGTGCTCACAAGGGTATTGACTATCTTAGGGTCTAGTTTCCGAGTCTCGACTTTCTAGCTATACCAGAAGTGTCCTAAAACTGCTTATTTCTAACTGCTAGTGATTCTATCGACTTTTACGCATTACGCGTGAGTGTTTCCTCTCTGCACCTGAATCCCGTGGGCCTCCCACTTCCTAACTGTTGGTAGTGTAGTGTAGCCCCAGCGATTCCCTAGGCCTAGGCCTATTCTATTTCCGTGACAGCGGTCCTTATACCACTTACTTAGTATATGGTTTGCTTGGCCCCTAGGGCCTAACTGTATTACTTACCTGTGTGACTTAATGTATGCTTAAATAAGACTGTGTTGTACTTACCTCGAATCTCATAAAGAGTGCTGAGAGTTTGACTAGAATAAATACACTTTATTTTATATATATATCTGTTGTGGTGTCCTTTCATTTGGTATTCAGGGGATTATATATGGTATCACAGCTGGCTTCACATGCCATTCAGAGTTTAGCCTAAGACTGCTCGTGTCCATGCTACCACTAGGATAGCTGGTCTATAAGGTTGACTTTACAACCAATCACCATAAGGGTTGTTTGGACTGATATAAGGTGTACACTAGAACTAGTGACATCATACATCAGGCCAACTTCTCACAGGGAGAACACTCACCGGAAGAGTTGGAGGCTCCACCGCCTCTGCCGCCTCTATTCTTGCCACGGCGACCTCTGGTTGGGTAGAAATTCCCAAACCGTGCAGAATCTTGATACTGGCCTTGGTTGGAGCCTTGTCCCCTGTTGTTGTAGGGACGGCCGGACGCGCGGCCCCTTCCTCATCTGGCCCCACGGAAAACCCGGGGGCAAAAAACCTTACGAATGGATGTCTGAGCCCTGTCCAGGGACGTAAAGGTATTAACAAAGCGCCCAAGTTCTTTAATAAACGGTTCTCCAAAAAGACCGCCTTGGGTGACCGGGCCCGCCTTAGAATCGGCGAGGTCCCCTAAGTTTGGGTCTAGTTTAATAAGTAGGGACTGACACAGTTCGGTGGACAGGGCGCAGTTGGCGTTCCCTAGAAAAACCACCGTCCGTTGTGCCCAGGAGGAAAGGTGCTCGGGGAAGATGAGGGACCCGGAGGACTTGGCTTTCTCCGCCATGTCTAAAATTTTGGTAAGGGGCCCCAAGGTATCTAAGAGCTTGTCTTGACAAGCCCGCCACGATCTGTCAAGTCGCTTATTGGGGTGATTTACGAATTTCTGTAGGAAAGTGGCCATGCGAGGGTCTATGTCAGGAGTGGCGGCCACCTTACCTGCTAAGGAGGTGCGGGGACACTCAGACCGGAGACAGTTACGCGTGCCCGGTTCTAGGGGCTGATGAATGCGACTCGCCACATTCTGGGCAACCTTGTCTGAGGGAGCACAGTCCGAGGACTTAGGGTGTAGGATGTAGTTCGGGTTTAGCATATCGGCACAGAGGTCTTGCTCACTGGGCACCTGAGGGAGGCGTGAGGGGAGCCAAGGGCGTGAGGGGCCAGTCTCATCGTCACGCGCACCCTGGTCATCATCAGCTGTAGCCTGGTCACCAGTCCCCGGGGTAGCGGGTGGTGCCGGCGGGTTGGTACTGGCTAGGAACTCCTGTTTAAGGCGGGCAAAGGCATCAGCGTCAACTCCCGTGTCTCAGGGGAGTTTAGCAGGTAGGGGCTGGTTATCAGCCATAGAATCCCTGGGTGGGGTAGAAGACTGCGCAGCTTTCGCACCCTTGCCAGCCAGTCACAGGCCTGCTCTATATTGCGGGACAGGCGGTCCTCCAAAGGCGCCATTGCTTGCGCGACCGCAGTATGGATAGAATTGTCCACTGCATCATATAAAGTGTCATCCCACGGCAGGGCGGACAGGGAATCCTCCTCCCACTGATCATCCTGATAGGTTTCCTCATAGGCATCCATAGCACCAGCAATAGAGAAAAAGCTGCACAGGTAAGTGGAAATAGGGACGACAGTAGCTTCACAGTAAGGGGGGCTGGGTGTCAACCTACAATTAGGGCGAGCAGCACTCAATTGTAATGGGCAGTGAAGCCCTGGACCCAACAGCCCTGGTGCAAGGAATATAATAGGGCAAAGCCTGCCTGGAAAGGGCCCAACAACACTGACTCCACAAGGAGCGTACAAAGAAAAAGGCCTAATACCGACCCCAGTGCAAGAAACAGCTGCCTAATGGCAGTATACTGACCCAGTTCGAACGCGGGCATAAAGGGGCGTAAGGCACAACAGACTGCCTAATGGCAGGGAAGCAACCGACCCAAACGGGCGTTTAAGGCAGGATAAGGCTCTCCCGCGGCGCTGCTTCTCGGCTGAGGAATGCACAATGCGCGGAATGCCAAGAACACAGGCGCCCTCTAGCGGCCGGAGGAGCGGACCGCGAGCCTGGCACCAATGTTGGCAGATTGGGCTATTTCCCGCACATTTGGGTGACATTTTTCCCAATTGTGCGGGAAAAACCCATACCCGGCGGGTGGCTACTTTTTGGGCGGAATTAAAGCCAGTGTGCGCAAAATACTGGCTTGGGCGGCACCGACCGTGGCATGCGCCTATCACAGTGGCGCGTCTGTGCTGGCTAGCGCTAAAATGATTGGAGGAGGACCCGAGTTGTCCCTCCCCCCCAAACACACACGCTGCCGCTGCACATCACGAATTTGTAAGTGCACACACACACCCACCACCTAACTTAGCAGTGGTGTGTCGCGGGCCGAATTGTGGGTTCCCAGGGCCGTCAGTCTTGTAGCGCGCGAAAGCGCTACCAATGACGGCCCTGGGCATCATTCTTGGCCAGCCCCCGCGGCGTGCAGTGCTTTCAAATGCATATGCGCGCGCCGCTTTTTCTCTTCAGCAGATTCGGTGGTGACGAGGAGTCGGACTGGAGTTGGACGCACGTGGTGACATGTCCCTGCTGCTGCCGCCCACTGTGGTCCACTGGTGGTCACCCAGGCCACAGGCGGCGGCGGGTGGTTCTCACAGGCAGCGCTCTCTGCGCAGCGCCGGATAGCCAGCCCAGTGAGCCCACCACCAGTTGACAGCACAGCCTGGAGTCACGCAGAACAGCAGCAGGGCGCCCGCAGTTGCTGAGTCCGGACTTCGACACCCGCCCCGACATTAGGTGAGTGAGTCAGAGGCGCAACTAGAGCCAAATTTCGGGGGCGGTGGGGGAGTGCTGAGTCTTTAAGCAATAGACAGAGTGGAGATTGGGGCAGGGAATTCTTTCCGTCTCATCATTTTAGAAAAGTGCAGTTTCAATATTATATTCAATTAAGCCATGGTTGCTGCATTTTTATTTTATGAAACTAACAACCATTAACAAAGCAAATGGTTCTGGTTTGTTGTAGGTGTAACGTTACTTGTTGTGATATATATCTGGATGCAATGACAGAAGAGGCAAAATACCAGTCCGGCGACACGCAATGCTAAGCACAGATTTTTAGCTTAGTTGTTTTAAGCAACACCATTAATTACATCAGACACGCCCCTTGGAGAGACCCCCAGTTTTTTCATCCCGCTTAAAGCCCTGGAAACACCATGTCACAATCACCTCATGGCCTGGCACTGTGCATCATGCATGACTCATGACTTCCCCTTTTTCAGATTGCCTTTGTGCAGGTGCATAGTGAACCCTCCCCCACCCCACCCCTTGCTTTAGGAAGACAGCAAGGGCGAAATTCTTGATGGGCCTCTTCTGTCTGCAACTCTGCCGACAAAGGCTCAGCTCATAATTAAGAGGAAAAGGTGGGCGAGTGAGTAAGGGATGGGTGGATGGCTGGATGGATTAGTGAAAGGTTGAATGGATGAATGGAAGGGTGAATAGATGGATAATGAGCAAAAGGATGGATGGGTGAGTGAAAGGGTGGCTGATCGGTGAGTGAATGGGTGGATGGATGAGTGATAGGGTCAATGGATGGATTCATGAGTGGATGAGTTGAAGTATGGGTGGATCGAAGAAAGGAAGGATGGCTAAGTGAAAGGGTCAATGAAGAGAGAAAGGGAGGATGAATGGATGACTGAAAATGGGACTGGGTGGTAGGATGAGTAACTGGGTGGATGGATGAGTAAGTGAAAGGATGGCTGGATGGGTGAGTGGATAAATGGCTGAATGGATGAGTAGATGGTTGGGTGGAAGAGTGGATGGATGAGTGTACGGATGGATAGGGTGAAAGGGTGGATGAATGGATGAGTGAAAGTGTGGATGGAGGGATGGATGAGTGAAATGATGGATGGAAAGATACGTACGTTTTCAAATGGATGAATGTTTGGATATAGATGGAATTACTTATACACTATTACGCGACCTCCTTTGATGTGTCTGTAAAATGTACCTTTTGTCTTAAGTTTTGTCCTGAATTTTGACTTACCGTCCTGAATTTTTACACTCACCGTCCTGAATTTGCACCCATGCCAGTTGGTCACCCTATTTGTAGGAAGTGATGAATATTGATAGATGCCAGGAAGTTGACGTAGGTAAAGAGTGTTTTAACACCCAAACCAAAACTGACCACATTGGTTGTTCGTAGGCCAGCCCAGCTTCGAAAACGGTCGTGCAGGGGCCACCCAACCTCGCACGCACCTGCTGGCAGCACCGCGTGCGTCAGTTTACCACTGTCCTGGCATGGATCTGACACTCCCTGCTTCACCACTTTGCTGATGCCAAGGCGTGCACTGACGCACACTGTTTGCCGCTCAAACTGGAGCTGATTTCGGGGGGGGGGGGGGGAGGGGCTGAATCTTTAAGCAATAGGCAGAGTGGAGCTGCAGGGGCTCTTAGAAGTCGCAGTGAGAACTGGTCTTAAAAATTAATAGCATTAAGGCAGGTGCCCAGTTAACACCCTCCCACCATCTGTATATTGAATAGAATGTATATTTGTTTCTGATGACAATTTGTGCATAATTGGAAACTTGCTAATTTGGGCTGTTTTTTGGGCTGAAACTGGTCTGATTGGGCTTATTTTGCGCTTATATTTGAGCGGCTTTGGGCTTAGGACGGGTCTAAAAATCTGGCAACACTGCCTGGCACCACAAGTACCGACCGTTAGGGAGTTGAGGCACTCCCACGGCCGGGATCGGGTCCACCCGAGTAGCGGGCGACTCGAAACAAATGCTGAAAGGAAACCGGAAAGTGACGACGCTGAAAACAGAGGCAGCCTGAGGAAAGGAGAAATAAATAAATAAACACGCAACAGTAAAAAAAAACCTAGGCGCGACCACGGGAAACAACAGCAGAGCAGCAAGACTCAAGACCTCTAACAAGGCTCAATACATTAAAGCACAATGAAGGTAATATTAACGTGCAACATGACTAAACATGTGGAAAACACTAGTTAAAATGCAAGAACATTCTAGAATCACAGAGAGGAACAAAGAAGCACTTATCTGGCTGCAAGCATCGAAAAAAGAGGGGCAACTGAAGTGGACAGAGGAGTATGATGTTACTGAAGCCCTGTGATTGGTGGCTCACATGGACACTCTGTACTTGGACTCTATTGTTAGAACTTTGTCTCATTCCCTATGGTTCATGGGAATGGTAGTTTTGTTACTAATTACTTCAAATGGTGCTATTCAATAAAGTGAAGAAAGAATAGCATAATATCAAAACTAACAAAGGTGACGGAGTTAAATGGTAGCACTTCACTTCTAGTAATCTGCTGCCTTATCCGGCTGTTAGTGCACAGAAACTCCAGCACCATTCACCTAGTGGTGCCTCAGAAGAGAAAAATTCTGACAAACAATTCACAATGAATGGAGGCGCACTGAACATAGAAAAGAAGTCCAAAAGTGTTTCTTTTTTTCTTTGTTTAATATTTATTTTAGATAGATAGATACACAACCGCAGCCAACGCGTTTCGTTCCTTAAAGATAAAAATTTTTAAACAGAACTTCTTCAGGGCTGCAACAAGAATAGAAAAAAAAATAAAATATATATATAATACAATCATTAAAACTGACGGACGTACACATATATTTACAAACATTAAAAACGATTTTTATGTCTATTTTTTGTTTTAAGATCATACCAGTTATACAAAAATAGAGTTAATATTTACAAAAAATACCCTAAAACTATATAGATTCACTACATTCTTATACACATTTACCTACACTTTGTGAACACCGATTTTACAAAAATATATAGTGCAATATTGAAAAAAGAGAATTTTCATCCACCAATATACTAGGTCAGAATAGCCTAATTACAATTTCTTTATGAAATCCAGACAATATATCGCTTTAAGTTTATTAACCAAAGCTGAGGCTCATGATATACAGGCCATTATCTTACCTCAAAGTGACAGCAAGTTAAATATAAGCTTTATATTGCGAAAAATGAAGAATGACGAATGAGCAGTGTATCCCACTTGGTAATGGAACTATCCAGAGATCAGAAGATATTCTAAAAGAAATTATGAGACAAGAAGACCAAATTAGAACAACCTGAACTGGTTGGCATGATGTTTGAGAAGTGGAAGAGAAACAGGGGATGGATATAATCATTTGTCTCACCCAAATTGGTCGCAGAGGGTCTAGATAGATCTAAAGAACCAGTAGTTGAGATTTAAAATATAAGGATCCATTGGGATGGTGACTAACAAAGATTCTTACTGAGAATCTGAAACAAAATAAGACAAATATTCGGTCACTTTTATTAAAAAGTGATAGAGATACATTGCGTCCAAATAACATTTACAAAGAGGATAACAGACTCCACAGTGTTGGCCTTTATTTCACAAAAGGAGAATTAGAAAGGCTTCAAATTTGAGAAGACCTCAAAAATAACAATCTGCAACTTTGGACGATATAATAATCAAGAGAGAGCGCCTGTATTTGTTGTGTTTACAAAGAGCATAACAGACTCCACAGTGTTGGCCTTTATTTCACAAAAAGAGAATTAGAAAGGCTTCAAATTTGAGAAGACCTCAAGAATAACAATCTGCAACTTTGGACGATATAATAATCAAGAGAGAGCGCGCTTGTGTTTGTTAAGATTCGCTGGGATCTCACCTGTACTGTTCCTTCAATTCCATTCATGAGGAAGATTGTCAAAGGACATCAAGAGTAGATGCTCAGTCTATTGTCAACAAAATATTGATCACACACCTAATAGGGAATATGTGAATACATTAATGACTTGACACGAACCTCATTAATATTCTGTAATTCAATCGACATCATGTATATATGCATTTTAAACAAGACCTTCAATACTCAAAAGTTAATTCCAATCTACTTAGTATAGACACTAGTGGATCTATTAATTTACAACTAAAATAAAACCACAAAGTATACACACAACTAAATGTATCTCCGATATCACAGTCCCTTATTACCCACCAAACTCACAAAACTCACCTAATCCAACAGAGCTATTAATCCAAACAACTATCTAGAACATAAGGATGCATATTATTGCATCTTAAAACACCGATTAGCCCCTTTGTCAGAACCGCGTGGTGGAAATCAAAATAATGATTTCCATTAAAATACCTTGATAAGCGTTTTCTGCTCACATCCCGATTCGCCGACAGCTTTCACCGTACTATTCCACTGTTTAAATACCTGGTTTGAATAATCTAGATCAGAAACACCTGATCTGACGCGTATTCGATGACGTCATAATTACGCGACGCCCACACAAGCGCAACCTCGTGTATAACGAACTATCACAAATTGTTCCGCCATTTTGAACTGTCCAAATTATAACGATTTACTGGGAATATTTAGAATAGGTTTAGTACTTATTAAATCGGAACTTATTATTTAATAGAAAAAAGGGGAGTCTACTCCTTTATGATTCTACGAGGCGGCAATGTAGTTTTTAATACAAATGTTCGATTTGAAACAAGTGTAAAGGAATACTTGGTCATTTTAATCCTCATTCTAATTTCAAAAATGCCGCGAAGTAATTCATTATTAGTCTTTGTCCTACTAACTACACGATGTTAAAAATAAAAATAAAGACGACCAGTTTTAAATCAACCGGAAAGAGAGGATGGTATAGCGGCATTTATAAATTACCGGTTTTGAGCTTCAAAATTTCGGCCATCTTTAAATGTCTGTAGATACAAGAAGTTAATTGTATGGGGTGTCAAATACACATATATTTGTAAAAATCAATAATTCAAACTGGAGATATTTAGCTAAAATAATAGTATAAATTGCAGAGATTTTAGCTGCCATGATAGTATGAATTACAGATATACATTGTCTACTAATTATAAGAAAGGCAGCAAGATCCGGTCCTATCTTTAGCGCGAAGATTTCGGCCATCTTTAAATGTCAGTAGGTTCACGAAGTTAATTATATGGGGTGTCAAATACGCTTATATTTGTAAAATCAATAATTCAAACTGAAGATATTTAGCTAACATAATAGGATAAACTGCAGAGATTTTAGCTGCCATGATAGTATGAATTGCAGATATACATTGTCTACTAATTACAAGAAAGGCATCAAGATCCGGTCCTATCTTTAGCGCGAAAACATGTGATATTACCGGTTCAATCATAAAATTCTATAGATCACGATGCAACAATTTGAAAGGATGAAGGCAGAGGAAGTAATCATGTTCAACCAGATCTAATTGGATAATACTATGGCATTTTTTAAAACGTGCCATTCGGTCAATGTAAAGGAAGCTACAACAAAATCAACCTTATTAGAAGTGTTATTGTTTTCATTATATTGTGACAAACCTCGAACGAAAGGTGGCATACAGGAAGTGAGGTCTGGGAATGAAGAATAAAGTATATAAATAATGCTGGATAAAGAGAAAGAGTCCCATATTGCTAAAATGACTCCATAGCTAGTGTTGCTGTCAGTTCGAGTGAGACAATATTCAATGCAAGGTGTATTATTACTTGTATTTCTTAACATCCACTTATAAGAATGTCATCACATCTGTAGCATTCGGTCAATTGAGCAGCTTCTCAACAAAATTGATAATACATTTTAATGCCACGACTCGCAAATAATTGATTTCACTACATACAAGATTTTGACCATTGACAACTGTCCTAATTCAAGAAATAATGGAATTCGTTATCAGTATTATGACCAAACTTGATTGCTTGTAATCTACAGATCCATTTTGCCTCACGTTGTCTTAGCATAAGAGCTCTATCTCCACCTCTATTACATGCTGCCACATGTTCAATTCCAAAGAACCAAAATGCATGGTCATTAGGATGAATTTGTTTAAAATGCTCCGCCATAGGATACTTTGGATCTCCTGCAACTATTGCTCTTCTATGCTCCTGTATTCTCAATTTTAGGCATCTCGTTGTACTCCCTACATATATTTGATTGCATTTACAGCCCAATATGTTAACTACAAAACAGGTTTTACAGTTGATACATTCTCTGATTTTATATTGTTTCTGCGTGTTATACATAAATTCCTTTGTTTTGTTTTTTCCAAAGGCACACATATTGCAGGAGCTGCATGTGAAGAAACCGACCGGTTTCATAGGTAGCCATGTTTGAGCTTTTCTTGATGAAGTCACATAACTTGGGCACAATCTTTCTTTTAAAGTCGTACCCTTCTTGTAGGAGATACTTGGATTCTTAGTCAGAGTCTTTCCGAAAGCCGGTATTTCTAGTAGCATATGCCAGTTGTTTTTCAAGATACTGAAAATCTTTTGACTATGTGAAGTGTATTTAGTGATGAATCTCGGTTTGTCATTGTTAGTTTTCATCTTTTTAGTACTGTTCTCCAACGTTGATTCTCTACTTATTTGATGTACTCTTGAAATGGCTGTTTTTACATCTCTCTCTTCATAACCTCTTTCCAGGAATTTATTTCCTGTCTCTAGGACATTTCTCTCGAAAATGTTTGTTTCTGAACAGTTTCTTCTTACCCTCACTAACTCTCCGTAAGGGATATTCTTGATAACTGATCTAGAATGGGCACTCGTAGCATGGAGTACTCCATTGCAGGATGTCTCTTTTCGATACAGAGCACTCTGTATCGTTCCATCTTTAACATATAGATGTAGATCTAGAAAATCTATTTTTGTTTTATTGTAATTCATTGTTAATGTCACATTATAAGGATTGTTATTTAGATGATTGAAATAATCATGTAAACAGATTTCAGACCCAGACCATATGCATATTATGTCGTCGATAAACCTCCCCCAGAACACTATATGCTGTGTCCAAGGGGAGGCCTCTCTGCCCCATGCATGTAGACCCTCATACCATCCCATGAATAGGCATGCGTATGAGGGAGCAAATTTAGTGCCCATTGCCGTACCGCGAAGTTGGCGATACCACTTTCCATCATGGAGAAATACATTCGTTGTAAGAATCAGTTCCATCATTTTTAAAATCATCCTGTTATGTTCAAAGGTGTCAGCTTTGTCTTTGTCTAGGAAGGACTGTGTTGCCAGAAGACCAAATTTATGCTCAATGCATGTGTAAAGGCTAACAACGTCCCACGTGACAAAGAAGAGTTCATCTGACCAGGCAAAGTCTTTCAGTTTGGACAAGACATCTTTGCTATCTTTTAAAAAGGATGGCAGATTAAACATATACTTTTGTAGTTTGTGATCCACAAACTCAGACATTTTCTCAGTAGGTGATCCTACTCCCGATATTATTGGCCTTCCTGGTGGAAATTTGGCTTTTTTATGTGTTTTCGGAAGTATATAGATGCATGGATAACGTGGATTGTTCACTTTTAAGAATCTATATTCTAAGTCATTTAGGAGACATATTTCTTTCCATTCTCCCAACATAAGATTTATTCGGGAGGTAAGTTCAATTATGGGGTTACCTTTCAGTACTTCATAGCAGATTTTATCGCTTAATTGTCGGTCTATTTCACCCATATAATCAGCCTTATTCATCATTACAACATTATTGCCTTTATCGGCTTTCCTAATGACTATAGAGCTGTCATTCTCTAACCTGTTTAATGCCTCTCTTTCACCTCTGGTCAGATTATGTTTGTCTTGTTTTAAGTATTTTTCAGATTTTTCTAACTTATATAACTCTTCCGTTACTTTTTTATGAAATTTGTCGATGTTTGGATGATATCCCTGATTAGGAACAAATTTGGACTTTGGTCTTAACCCACTGTCTATATTGACATTTTCTAAGATGTCTAAATCTTGTAGAAGAGATTCCATCTCCAAATCTTCACCTTCCTCAATAGAAAGGAGACATTGTATATTCCGGACATCCTCAATACTATGTGTGACATGTTCTGTACTCCTTCCCTCGAAAAACACACCACAATTTCGATCTTTGAAGTACTCTTTTCATTTCAAAGTTCTTGTGAATTTGAACAAATCAACATGTACATCTGATAAGTCTCCTGATTGTGTGGGACAAAATCCAAGGCCTTTACATAACAGACTTTGTTCATCAACATCAATAGATCTATTAGACAAATTGATAATTTCCAACTTTGTATTCTCTAACATATCATCAGATGGAGTTATGATATCATCACTTCCTTCTTGGGTTGCACTCATGGTTTTTTGGGTCTCAGTGTCATTTTCTCCTGCTCTAACTGTCTGCCTTTTGCTGCCTTTTCCTTTTCCTTTACCTCTCCTCCCTCCTCTTCTCGTCTTGGAATTTGTTTTTTCCGCTGATTGCTGCTTATCCGAAGTGTGGCCAGTTCTTTTTGGAATGATGTGATACCCTCCCCTAAAGGGGCCTCATCTTGATTACTACCTGAAGCCACACTGCTTCGTGAAGATACTGAGGTACTACTTATTGATCTCGTATCTTCAACTTCTTCCCTTCCTCTTTTCTTGACGTCAGGAGTCTGCATTGAGTCATACTTTTTTGCGAAGGTGTATATTCTCCCTTCCTTATAATCACAATCATCTCTCCGAATTTTTCTCATTTTTTTATCTTTGAGATATTGTTGATGGCTCAAAATTACCTTTTTTAGAATCTCATAATTCTTCTCAATTAAATCTTTGGTCTCTAATGTCTCAATCTCTGATTCTACCTTTTGAATCTCCGATAGCAATTTTGCCCCTTTATCAATCGCATGTCTTATCAAAATTTGCATCATAACTAATGACGCATTTTCCAAATTCACTTCCCATTCTTTGAGTAGATCTGCACTCAGATCTTCAAATGTAGGGAAAATTAGAATACGTAGTCCTCTTGGGACTTTCTTGTTGTCTATGTACTGTTGGAGTGTAACTCCATCCCACCATCGTGCCAGTTCTTGTTTTTTTAAACGTTCTAATTTTAAAAATAAGGCTCGTAATCCTTGTTTCTCCGTAGTGGTGGGTATGGTAGATATTGGGGTGGCACTTTTGCCAAAAAGATCCTGCGCTAATTCCTCGCGTCCGTCATTAAAGCGTGACATATTCAAAATCTATATAGAGCAGTAGTGAGTGCAAGCCAGTCCAGAAAATGATAATATCAAAACTAACAAAGGTGACAGACTTAAATGGTAGCACTTCACTTCTAGTAATCTGCTGCCTTATCCGGCTGTTAGTGCACAGAAACTCCAGCACCATTCACCTAGTGGTGCCTCAGAAGAGAAAAATTCTGACAAACAATTCACAATGAATGGAGGTGCACTGAACATAGAAAAGAAGTCCAAAAGTGTTTCTTTTTTTCTTTGTTTAATATTTATTTTAGATAGATAGATACACAACCGCAGCCAACGCGTTTCGTTCCTTAAAGATAAAAGATTTTAAACGGAACTTCTTCAGGGCTGCAACAAGAATAGAAAAAAAAATATATATATATATAATACAATCATTAAAACTGACGGACGTACACATATATTTACAAACATTAAAAACGATTTTTATGTCTATTTTTTGTTTTAAGATCATACCAGTTATACAAAAATAGAGTTAATATTTACAAAAAATACCCTAAAACTATATAGATTCACTACATTCTTATACACATTTACCTACACTTTGTGAACACCGATTTTACAAAAATATATAGTGCAATATTGAAAAAAGAGAATTTTCATCCACCAATATACTAGGTCAGAATAGCCTAATTACAATTTCTTTATGAAATCCAGACAATATATCGCTTTAAGTTTATTAACCAAAGCTGAGGCTCATGATATACAGGCCATTATCTTACCTCAAAGTGACAGCAAGTTAAATATAAGCTTTATATTGCGAAAAATGAAGAATGACGAATGAGCAGTGTATCCCACATGGTAATGGAACTATCCAGAGATCAGAAGATATTCTAAAAGAAATTATGAGACAAGAAGACCAAATTAGAACAACCTGAACTGGTTGGCATGATGTTTGAGAAGTGGAAGAGAAACAGGGGATGGATATAATCATTTGTCTCACCCAAATTGGTCGCAGAGGGTCTAGATAGATCTAAAGAACCAGTAGTTGAGATTTAAAATATAAGGATCCATTGGGATGGTGACTAACAAAGATTCTTACTGAGAATCTGAAACAAAATAAGACAAATATTCGGTCACTTTTATTAAAAAGTGATAGAGATACATTGCGTCCAAATAACATTTACAAAGAGCATAACAGACTCCACAGTGTTGGCCTTTATTTCACAAAAGGAGAATTAGAAAGGCTTCAAATTTGAGAAGACCTCAAAAATAACAATCTGCAACTTTGGACGATATAATAATCAAGAGAGAGCGCCTGTATTTGTTGTGTTTACAAAGAGCATAACAGACTCCACAGTGTTGGCCTTTATTTCACAAAAAGAGAATTAGAAAGGCTTCAAATTTGAGAAGACCTCAAGAATAACAATCTGCAACTTTGGACGATATAATAATCAAGAGAGAGCGCGCTTGTGTTTGTTAAGATTCGCTGGGATCTCACCTGTACTGTTCCTTCAATTCCATTCATGAGGAAGATTGTCAAAGGACATCAAGAGTAGATGCTCAGTCTATTGTCAACAAAATATTGATCACACACCTAATAGGGAATATGTGAATACATTAATGACTTGACACGAACCTCATTAATATTCTGTAATTCAATCGACATCATGTATATATGCATTTTAAACAAGACCTTCAATACTCAAAAGTTAATTCCAATCTACTTAGTATAGACACTAGTGGATCTATTAATTTACAACTAAAATAAAACCACAAAGTATACACACAACTAAATGTATCTCCGATATCACAGTCCCTTATTACCCACCAAACTCACAAAACTCACCTAATCCAACAGAGCTATTAATCCAAACAACTATCTAGAACATAAGGATGCATATTATTGCATCTTAAAACACCGATTAGCCCCTTTGTCAGAACCGCGTGGTGGAAATCAAAATAATGATTTCCATTAAAATACCTTGATAAGCGTTTTCTGCTCACATCCCGATTCGCCGACAGCTTTCACCGTACTATTCCACTGTTTAAATACCTGGTTTGAATAATCTAGATCAGAAACACCTGATCTGACGCGTATTCGATGACGTCATAATTACGCGACGCCCACACAAGCGCAACCTCGTGTATAACGAACTATCACAAATTGTTCCGCCATTTTGAACTGTCCAAATTATAACGATTTACTGGGAATATTTAGAATAGGTTTAGTACTTATTAAATCGGAACTTATTATTTAATAGAAAAAAGGGGAGTCTACTCCTTTATGATTCTACGAGGCGGCAATGTAGTTTTTAATACAAAT
The DNA here is from genome assembly GCF_964204655.1 of Triturus cristatus. NCBI lineage: Eukaryota > Metazoa > Chordata > Amphibia > Caudata > Salamandridae > Triturus > Triturus cristatus. The sequence continues at coordinate 292,276,213 of NC_140583.1, read as the reverse complement.
GTTCGATTTGAAACAAGTGTAAAGGAATACTTGGTCATTTTAATCCTCATTCTAATTTCAAAAATGCCGCGAAGTAATTCATTATTAGTCTTTGTCCTACTAACTACACGATGTTAAAAATAAAAATAAAGACGACCAGTTTTAAATCAACCGGAAAGAGAGGATGGTATAGCGGCATTTATAAATTACCGGTTTTGAGCTTCAAAATTTCGGCCATCTTTAAATGTCTGTAGATACAAGAAGTTAATTGTATGGGGTGTCAAATACACATATATTTGTAAAAATCAATAATTCAAACTGGAGATATTTAGCTAAAATAATAGTATAAATTGCAGAGATTTTAGCTGCCATGATAGTATGAATTACAGATATACATTGTCTACTAATTATAAGAAAGGCAGCAAGATCCGGTCCTATCTTTAGCGCGAAGATTTCGGCCATCTTTAAATGTCAGTAGGTTCACGAAGTTAATTATATGGGGTGTCAAATACGCTTATATTTGTAAAATCAATAATTCAAACTGGAGATATCTAGCTAACATAATAGGATAAACTGCAGAGATTTTAGCTGCCATGATAGTATGAATTGCAGATATACATTGTCTACTAATTACAAGAAAGGCATCAAGATCCGGTCCTATCTTTAGCGCGAAAACATGTGATATTACCGGTTCAATCATAAAATTCTATAGATCACGATGCAACAATTTGAAAGGATGAAGGCAGAGGAAGTAATCATGTTCAACCAGATCTAATTGGATAATACTATGGCATTTTTTAAAACGTGCCATTCGGTCAATGTAAAGGAAGCTACAACAAAATCAACCTTATTAGAAGTGTTATTGTTTTCATTATATTGTGACAAACCTCGAACGAAAGGTGGCATACAGGAAGTGAGGTCTGGGAATGAAGAATAAAGTATATAAATAATGCTGGATAAAGAGAAAGAGTCCCATATTGCTAAAATGACTCCATAGCTAGTGTTGCTGTCAGTTCGAGTGAGACAATATTCAATGCAAGGTGTATTATTACTTGTATTTCTTAACATCCACTTATAAGAATGTCATCACATCTGTAGCATTCGGTCAATTGAGCAGCTTCTCAACAAAATTGATAATACATTTTAATGCCACGACTCGCAAATAATTGATTTCACTACATACAAGATTTTGACCATTGACAACTGTCCTAATTCAAGAAATAATGGAATTCGTTATCAGTATTATGACCAAACTTGATTGCTTGTAATCTACAGATCCATTTTGCCTCACGTTGTCTTAGCATAAGAGCTCTATCTCCACCTCTATTACATGCTGCCACATGTTCAATTCCAAAGAACCAAAATGCATGGTCATTAGGATGAATTTGTTTAAAATGCTCCGCCATAGGATACTTTGGATCTCCTGCAACTATTGCTCTTCTGTGCTCCTGTATTCTCAATTTTAGGCATCTCGTTGTACTCCCTACATATATTTGATTGCATTTACAGCCCAATATGTAAACTACAAAACAGGTTTTACAGTTGATAAATTCTCTGATTTTATATTGTTTCTGCGTGTTATACATAAATTCCTTTGTTTTGTTTTTTCCAAAGGCACACATATTGCAGGAGCTGCATGTGAAGAAACCGACCGGTTTCATAGGTAGCCATGTTTGAGCTTTTCTTGATGAAGTCACATAACTTGGGCACAATCTTTCTTTTAAAGTCGTACCCTTCTTGTAGGAGATACTTGGATTCTTAGTCAGAGTCTTTCCGAAAGCCGGTATTTCTAGTAGCATATGCCAGTTGTTTTTCAAGATACTGAAAATCTTTTGACTATGTGAAGTGTATTTAGTGATGAATCTCGGTTTGTCATTGTTAGTTTTCATCTTTTTAGTACTGTTCTCCAACGTTGATTCTCTACTTATTTGATGTACTCTTGAAATGGCTGTTTTTACATCTCTCTCTTCATAACCTCTTTCCAGGAATTTATTTCCTGTCTCTAGGACATTTCTCTCAAAAATGTTTGTTTCTGAACAGTTTCTTCTTACCCTCACTAACTCTCCGTAAGGGATATTCTTGATAACTGATCTAGAATGGGCACTCGTAGCATGGAGTACTCCATTGCAGGATGTCTCTTTTCGATACAGAGCACTCTGTATCGTTCCATCTTTAACATATAGATGTAGATCTAGAAAATCTATTTTTGTTTTATTGTAATTCATTGTTAAAGTCACATTATAAGGATTGTTATTTAGATGATTGAAATAATCATGTAAACAGATTTCAGACCCAGACCATATGCATATTATGTCGTCGATAAACCTCCCCCAGAACACTATATGCTGTGTCCAAGGGGAGGCCTCTCTGCCCCATGCATGTAGACCCTCATACCATCCCATGAATAGGCATGCGTATGAGGGAGCAAATTTAGTGCCCATTGCCGTACCGCGAAGTTGGCGATACCACTTTCCATCATGGAGAAATACATTCGTTGTAAGAATCAGTTCCATCATTTTTAAAATCATCCTGTTATGTTCAAAGGTGTCAGCTTTGTCTTTGTCTAGGAAGGACTGTGTTGCCAGAAGACCAAATTTATGCTCAATGCATGTGTAAAGGCTAACAACGTCCCACGTGACAAAGAAGAGTTCATCTGACCAGGCAAAGTCTTTCAGTTTGGACAAGACATCTTTGCTATCTTTTAAAAAGGATGGCAGATTAAACATATACTTTTGTAGTTTGTGATCCACAAACTCAGACATTTTCTCAGTAGGTGATCCTACTCCCGATATTATTGGCCTTCCTGGTGGAAATTTGGCTTTTTTATGTGTTTTCGGAAGTATATAGATGCATGGATAACGTGGATTGTTCACTTTTAAGAATCTATATTCTAAGTCATTTAGGAGACATATTTCTTTCCATTCTCCCAACATAAGATTTATTCGGGAGGTAAGTTCAATTATGGGGTTACCTTTCAGTACTTCATAGCAGATTTTATCGCTTAATTGTCGGTCTATTTCACCCATATAATCAGCCTTATTCATCATTACAACATTATTGCCTTTATCGGCTTTCCTAATGACTATAGAGCTGTCATTCTCTAACCTGTTTAATGCCTCTCTTTCACCTCTGGTCAGATTATGTTTGTCTTGTTTTAAGTATTTTTCAGATTTTTCTAACTTATATAACTCTTCCGTTACTTTTTTATGAAATTTGTCGATGTTTGGATGATATCCCTGATTAGGAACAAATTTGGACTTTGGTCTTAACCCACTGTCTATATTGACATTTTCTAAGATGTCTAAATCTTGTAGAAGAGATTCCATCTCCAAATCTTCACCTTCCTCAATAGAAAGGAGACATTGTATATTCCGGACATCCTCAATACTATGTGTGACATGTTCTGTACTCCTTCCCTCGAAAAACACACCACAATTTCGATCTTTGAAGTACTCTTTTAATTTCAAAGTTCTTGTGAATTTGAACAAATCAACATGTACATCTGATAAGTCTCCTGATTGTGTGGGACAAAATCCAAGGCCTTTACATAACAGACTTTGTTCATCAACATCAATAGATCTATTAGACAAATTGATAATTTCCAACTTTGTATTCTCTAACATATCATCAGATGGAGTTATGATATCATCACTTCCTTCTTGGGTTGCACTCATGGTTTTTTGGGTCTCAGTGTCATTTTCTCCTGCTCTAACTGTCTGCCTTTTGCTGCCTTTTCCTTTTCCTTTACCTCTCCTCCCTCCTCTTCTCGTCTTGGAATTTGTTTTTTCCGCTGATTGCTGCTTATCCGAAGTGTGGCCAGTTCTTTTTGGAATGATGTGATACCCTCCCCTAAAGGGGCCTCATCTTGATTACTACCTGAAGCCACACTGCTTCGTGAAGATACTGAGGTACTACTTATTGATCTCGTATCTTCAACTTCTTCCCTTCCTCTTTTCTTGACGTCAGGAGTCTGCATTGAGTCATACTTTTTTGCAAAGGTGTATATTCTCCCTTCCTTATAATCACAATCATCTCTCCGAATTTTTCTCATTTTTTTATCTTTGAGATATTGTTGATGGCTCAAAATTACCTTTTTTAGAATCTCATAATTCTTCTCAATTAAATCTTTGGTCTCTAATGTCTCAATCTCTGATTCTACCTTTTGAATCTCCGATAGCAATTTTGCCCCTTTATCAATCGCATGTCTTATCAAAATTTGCATCATAACTAATGACGCATTTTCCAAATTCACTTCCCATTCTTTGAGTAGATCTGCACTCAGATCTTCAAATGTAGGGAAAATTAGAATACGTAGTCCTCTTGGGACTTTCTTGTTGTCTATGTACTGTTGGAGTGTAACTCCATCCCACCATCGTGCCAGTTCTTGTTTTTTTAAACGTTCTAATTTTAAAAATAAGGCTCGTAATCCTTGTTTCTCCGTAGTGGTGGGTATGGTAGATATTGGGGTGGCACTTTTGCCAAAAAGATCCTGCGCTAATTCCTCGCGTCCGTCATTAAAGCGTGACATATTCAAAATCTATATAGAGCAGTAGTGAGTGCAAGCCAGTCCAGAAAATGATAATATCAAAACTAACAAAGGTGACGGACTTAAATGGTAGCACTTCACTTCTAGTAATCTGCTGCCTTATCCGGCTGTTAGTGCACAGAAACTCCAGCACCATTCACCTAGTGGTGCCTCAGAAGAGAAAAATTCTGACAAACAATTCACAATGAATGGAGGTGCACTGAACATAGAAAAGAAGTCCAAAAGTGTTTCTTTTTTTCTTTGTTTAATATTTATTTTAGATAGATAGATACACAACCGCAGCCAACGCGTTTCGTTCATTAAAGATAAAATTTTTTAAACGGAACTTCTTCAGGGCTGCAACAAGAATAGAAAAAAAAAATATACATATATATAATACAATCATTAAAACTGACGGACGTACACATATATTTACAAACATTAAAAACGATTTTTATGTCTATTTTTTGTTTTAAGATCATACCAGTTATACAAAAATAGAGTTAATATTTACAAAAAATACCCTAAAACTATATAGATTCACTACATTCTTATACACATTTACCTACACTTTGTGAACACCGATTTTACAAAAATATATAGTGCAATATTGAAAAAAGAGAATTTTCATCCACCAATATACTAGGTCAGAATAGCCTAATTACAATTTCTTTATGAAATCCAGACAATATATCGCTTTAAGTTTATTAACCAAAGCTGAGGCTCATGATATACAGGCCATTATCTTACCTCAAAGTGACAGCAAGTTAAATATAAGCTTTATATTGCGAAAAATGAAGAATGACGAATGAGCAGTGTATCCCACTTGGTAATGGAACTATCCAGAGATCAGAAGATATTCTAAAAGAAATTATGAGACAAGAAGACCAAATTAGAACAACCTGAACTGGTTGGCATGATGTTTGAGAAGTGGAAGAGAAACAGGGGATGGATATAATCATTTGTCTCACCCAAATTGGTCGCAGAGGGTCTAGATAGATCTAAAGAACCAGTAGTTGAGATTTAAAATATAAGGATCCATTGGGATGGTGACTAACAAAGATTCTTACTGAGAATCTGAAACAAAATAAGACAAATATTCGGTCACTTTTATTAAAAAGTGATAGAGATACATTGCGTCCAAATAACATTTACAAAGAGCATAACAGACTCCACAGTGTTGGCCTTTATTTCACAATAGGAGAATTAGAAAGGCTTCAAATTTGAGAAGACCTCAAAAATAACAATCTGCAACTTTGGACGATATAATAATCAAGAGAGAGCGCCTGTATTTGTTGTGTTTACAAAGAGCATAACAGACTCCACAGTGTTGGCCTTTATTTCACAAAAAGAGAATTTGAAAGGCTTCAAATTTGAGAAGACCTCAAGAATAACAATCTGCAACTTTGGACGATATAATAATCAAGAGAGAGCGCGCTTGTGTTTGTTAAGATTCGCTGGGATCTCACCTGTACTGTTCCTTCAATTCCATTCATGAGGAAGATTGTCAAAGGACATCAAGAGTAGATGCTCAGTCTATTGTCAACAAAATATTGATCACACACCTAATAGGGAATATGTGAATACATTAATGACTTGACACGAACCTCATTAATATTCTGTAATTCAATCGACATCATGTATATATGCATTTTAAACAAGACCTTCAATACTCAAAAGTTAATTCCAATCTACTTAGTATAGACACTAGTGGATCTATTAATTTACAACTAAAATAAAACCACAAAGTATACACACAACTAAATGTATCTCCGATATCACAGTCCCTTATTACCCACCAAACTCACAAAACTCACCTAATCCAACAGAGCTATTAATCCAAACAACTATCTAGAACATAAGGATGCATATTATTGCATCTTAAAACACCGATTAGCCCCTTTGTCAGAACCGCGTGGTGGAAATCAAAATAATGATTTCCATTAAAATACCTTGATAAGCGTTTTCTGCTCACATCCCGATTCGCCGACAGCTTTCACCGTACTATTCCACTGTTTAAATACATGGTTTGAATAATCTAGATCAGAAACACCTGATCTGACGCGTATTCGATGACGTCATAATTACGCGACGCCCACACAAGCGCAACCTCGTGTATAACGAACTATCACAAATTGTTCCGCCATTTTGAACTGTCCAAATTATAACGATTTACTGGGAATATTTAGAATAGGTTTAGTACTTATTAAATCGGAACTTATTATTTAATAGAAAAAAGGGGAGTCTACTCCTTTATGATTCTACGAGGCGGCAATGTAGTTTTTAATACAAATGTTCGATTTGAAACAAGTGTAAAGGAATACTTGGTCATTTTAATCCTCATTCTAATTTCAAAAATGCTGCGAAGTAATTCATTATTAGTCTTTGTCCTACTAACTACACGATGTTAAAAATAAAAATAAAGACGACCAGTTTTAAATCAACCGGAAAGAGAGGATGGTATAGCGGCATTTATAAATTACCGGTTTTGAGCTTCAAAATTTCGGCCATCTTTAAATGTCTGTAGATACAAGAAGTTAATTGTATGGGGTGTCAAATACACATATATTTGTAAAAATCAATAATTCAAACTGGAGATATTTAGCTAAAATAATAGTATAAATTGCAGAGATTTTAGCTGCCATGATAGTATGAATTACAGATATACATTGTCTACTAATTATAAGAAAGGCAGCAAGATCCGGTCCTATCTTTAGCGCGAAGATTTCGGCCATCTTTAAATGTCAGTAGGTTCACGAAGTTAATTATATGGGGTGTCAAATACGCTTATATTTGTAAAATCAATAATTCAAACTGAAGATATTTAGGTAACATAATAGGATAAACTGCAGAGATTTTAGCTGCCATGATAGTATGAATTGCAGATATACATTGTCTACTAATTACAAGAAAGGCATCAAGATCCGGTCCTATCTTTAGCGCGAAAACATGTGATATTACCGGTTCAATCATAAAATTCTATAGATCACGATGCAACAATTTGAAAGGATGAAGGCAGAGGAAGTAATCATGTTCAACCAGATCTAATTGGATAATACTATGGCATTTTTTAAAACGTGCCATTCGGTCAATGTAAAGGAAGCTACAACAAAATCAACCTTATTAGAAGTGTTATTGTTTTCATTATATTGTGACAAACCTCGAACGAAAGGTGGCATACAGGAAGTGAGGTCTGGGAATGAAGAATAAAGTATATAAATAATGCTGGATAAAGAGAAAGAGTCCCATATTGCTAAAATGACTACATAGCTAGTGTTGCTGTCAGTTCGAGTGAGACAATATTCAATGCAAGGTGTATTATTACTTGTATTTCTTAACATCCACTTATAAGAATGTCATCACATCTGTAGCATTCGGTCAATTGAGCAGCTTCTCAACAAAATTGATAATACATTTTAATGCCACGACTCGCAAATAATTGATTTCACTACATACAAGATTTTGACCATTGACAACTGTCCTAATTCAAGAAATAATGGAATTCGTTATCAGTATTATGACCAAACTTGATTGCTTGTAATCTACAGATCCATTTTGCCTCACGTTGTCTTAGCATAAGAGCTCTATCTCCACCTCTATTACATGCTGCCACATGTTCAATTCCAAAGAACCAAAATGCATGGTCATTAGGATGAATTTGTTTAAAATGCTCCGCCATAGGATACTTTGGATCTCCTGCAACTATTGCTCTTCTATGCTCCTGTATTCTCAATTTTAGGCATCTCGTTGTACTCCCTACATATATTTGATTGCATTTACAGCCCAATATGTAAACTACAAAACAGGTTTTACAGTTGATAAATTCTCTGATTTTATATTGTTTCTGCGTGTTATACATAAATTCCTTTGTTTTGTTTTTTCCAAAGGCACACATATTGCAGGAGCTGCATGTGAAGAAACCGACCGGTTTCATAGGTAGCCATGTTTGAGCTTTTCTTGATGAAGTCACATAACTTGGGCACAATCTTTCTTTTAAAGTCGTACCCTTCTTGTAGGAGATACTTGGATTCTTAGTCAGAGTCTTTCCGAAAGCCGGTATTTCTAGTAGCATATGCCAGTTGTTTTTCAAGATACTGAAAATCTTTTGACTATGTGAAGTGTATTTAGTGATGAATCTCGGTTTGTCATTGTTAGTTTTCATCTTTTTAGTACTGTTCTCCAACGTTGATTCTCTACTTATTTGATGTACTCTTGAAATGGCTGTTTTTACATCTCTCTCTTCATAACCTCTTTCCAGGAATTTATTTCCTGTCTCTAGGACATTTCTCTCGAAAATGTTTGTTTCTGAACAGTTTCTTCTTACCCTCACTAACTCTCCGTAAGGGATATTCTTGATAACTGATCTAGAATGGGCACTCGTAGCATGGAGTACTCCATTGCAGGATGTCTCTTTTCGATACAGAGCACTCTGTATCGTTCCATCTTTAACATATAGATGTAGATCTAGAAAATCTATTTTTGTTTTATTGTAATTCATTGTTAATGTCACATTATAAGGATTGTTATTTAGATGATTGAAATAATCATGTAAACAGATTTCAGACCCAGACCATATGCATATTATGTCGTCGATAAACCTCCCCCAGAACACTATATGCTGTGTCCAAGGGGAGGCCTCTCTGCCCCATGCATGTAGACCCTCATACCATCCCATGAATAGGCATGCGTATGAGGGAGCAAATTTAGTGCCCATTGCCGTACCGCGAAGTTGGCGATACCACTTTCCATCATGGAGAAATACATTCATTGTAAGAATCAGTTCCATCATTTTTAAAATCATCCTGTTATGTTCAAAGGTGTCAGCTTTGTCTTTGTCTAGGAAGGACTGTGTTGCCAGAAGACCAAATTTATGCTCAATGCATGTGTAAAGGCTAACAACGTCCCACGTGACAAAGAAGAGTTCATCTGACCAGGCAAAGTCTTTCAGTTTGGACAAGACATCTTTGCTATCTTTTAAAAAGGATGGCAGATTAAACATATACTTTTGTAGTTTGTGATCCACAAACTCAGACATTTTCTCAGTAGGTGATCCTACTCCCGATATTATTGGCCTTCCTGGTGGAAATTTGGCTTTTTTATGTGTTTTCGGAAGTATATAGATGCATGGATAACGTGGATTGTTCACTTTTAAGAATCTATATTCTAAGTCATTTAGGAGACATATTTCTTTCCATTCTCCCAACATAAGATTTATTCGGGAGGTAAGTTCAATTATGGGGTTACCTTTCAGTACTTGATAGCAGATTTTATCGCTTAATTGTCGGTCTATTTCACCCATATAATCAGCCTTATTCATCATTACAACATTATTGCCTTTATCGGCTTTCCTAATGACTATAGAGCTGTCATTCTCTAACCTGTTTAATGCCTCTCTTTCACCTCTGGTCAGATTATGTTTGTCTTGTTTTAAGTATTTTTCAGATTTTTCTAACTTATATAACTCTTCCGTTACTTTTTTATGAAATTTGTCGATGTTTGGATGATATCCCTGATTAGGAACAAATTTGGACTTTGGTCTTAACCCACTGTCTATATTGACATTTTCTAAGATGTCTAAATCTTGTAGAAGAGATTCCATCTCCAAATCTTCACCTTCCTCAATAGAAAGGAGACATTGTATATTCCGGACATCCTCAATACTATGTGTGACATGTTCTGTACTCCTTCCCTCGAAAAACACACCACAATTTCGATCTTTGAAGTACTCTTTTAATTTCAAAGTTCTTGTGAATTTGAACAAATCAACATGTACATCTGATAAGTCTCCTGATTGTGTGGGACAAAATCCAAGGCCTTTACATAACAGACTTTGTTCATCAACATCAATAGATCTATTAGACAAATTGATAATTTCCAACTTTGTATTCTCTAACATATCATCAGATGGAGTTATGATATCATCACTTCCTTCTTGGGTTGCACTCATGGTTTTTTGGGTCTCAGTGTCATTTTCTCCTGCTCTAACTGTCTGCCTTTTGCTGCCTTTTCCTTTTCCTTTACCTCTCCTCCCTCCTCTTCTCGTCTTGGAATTTGTTTTTTCCGCTGATTGCTGCTTATCCGAAGTGTGGCCAGTTCTTTTTGGAATGATGTGATACCCTCCCCTAAAGGGGCCTCATCTTGATTACTACCTGAAGCCACACTGCTTCGTGAAGATACTGAGGTACTACTTATTGATCTCGTATCTTCAACTTCTTCCCTTCCTCTTTTCTTGACGTCAGGTGTCTGCATTGAGTCATACTTTTTTGCAAAGGTGTATATTCTCCCTTCCTTATAATCACAATCATCTCTCCGAATTTTTCTCATTTTTTTATCTTTGAGATATTGTTGATGGCTCAAAATTACCTTTTTTAGAATCTCATAATTCTTCTCAATTAAATCTTTGGTCTCTAATGTCTCAATCTCTGATTCTACCTTTTGAATCTCCGATAGCAATTTTGCCCCTTTATCAATCGCATGTCTTATCAAAATTTGCATCATAACTAATGACGCATTTTCCAAATTCACTTCCCATTCTTTGAGTAGATCTGCACTCAGATCTTCAAATGTAGGGAAAATTAGAATACGTAGTCCTCTTGGGACTTTCTTGTTGTCTATGTACTGTTGGAGTGTAACTCCATCCCACCATCGTGCCAGTTCTTGTTTTTTTAAATGTTCTAATTTTAAAAATAAGGCTCGTAATCCTTGTTTCTCCGTAGTGGTGGGTATGGTAGATATTGGGGTGGCACTTTTGCCAAAAAGATCCTGCGCTAATTCCTCGCGTCCGTCATTAAAGCGTGACATATTCAAAATCTATATAGAGCAGTAGTGAGTGCAAGCCAGTCCAGAAAATGATAATATCAAAACTAACAAAGGTGACGGACTTAAATGGTAGCACTTCACTTCTAGTAATCTGCTGCCTTATCCGGCTGTTAGTGCACAGAAACTCCAGCACCATTCACCTAGTGGTGCCTCAGAAGAGAAAAATTCGGACAAACAATTCACAATGAATGGAGGTGCACTGAACATAGAAAAGAAGTCCAAAAGTGTTTCTTTTTTTCTTTGTTTAATATTTATTTTAGATAGATAGATACACAACCGCAGCCAACGCGTTTCGTTCCTTAAAGATAAAATTTTTTAAACGGAACTTCTTCAGGGCTGCAACAAGAATAGAAAAAAAATATATATATAATGCAATCATTAAAACTGACGGACGTACACATATATTTACAAACATTAAAAACGATTTTTATGTCTATTTTTTGTTTTAAGATCATACCAGTTATACAAAAATAGAGTTAATATTTACAAAAAATACCCTAAAACTATATAGATTCACTACATTCTTATACACATTTACCTACACTTTGTGAACACCGATTTTACAAAAATATATAGTGCAATATTGAAAAAAGAGAATTTTCATCCACCAATATACTAGGTCAGAATAGCCTAATTACAATTTCTTTATGAAATCCAGACAATATATCGCTTTAAATTTATTAACCAAAGCTGAGGCTCATGATATACAGGCCATTATCTTACCTCAAAGTGACAGCAAGTTAAATACAAGCTTTATATTGCGAAAAATGAAGAATGACGAATGAGCAGTGTATCCCACTTGGTAATGGAACTATCCAGAGATCAGAAGATATTCTAAAAGAAATTATGAGACAAGAAGACCAAATTAGAACAACCTGAACTGGTTGGCATGATGTTTGAGAAGTGGAAGAGAAACAGGGGATGGATATAATCATTTGTCTCACCCAAATTGGTCGCAGAGGGTCTAGATAGATCTAAAGAACCAGTAGTTGAGATTTAAAATATAAGGATCCATTGGGATGGTGACTAACAAAGATTCTTACTGAGAATCTGAAACAAAATAAGACAAATATTCGGTCACTTTTATTAAAAAGTGATAGAGATACATTGCGTCCAAACAACATTTACAAAGAGCATAACAGACTCCACAGTGTTGGCCTTTATTTCACAAAAGGAGAATTAGAAAGGCTTCAAATTTGAGAAGACCTCAAAAATAACAATCTGCAACTTTGGACGATATAATAATCAAGAGAGAGCGCCTGTATTTGTTGTGTTTACAAAGAGCATAACAGACTCCACAGTGTTGGCCTTTATTTCACAAAAAGAGAATTAGAAAGGCTTCAAATTTGAGAAGACCTCAAGAATAACAATCTGCAACTTTGGACGATATAATAATCAAGAGAGAGCGCGCTTGTGTTTGTTAAGATTCGCTGGGATCTCACCTGTACTGTTCCTTCAATTCCATTCATGAGGAAGATTGTCAAATGACATCAAGAGTAGATGCTCAGTCTATTGTCAACAAAATATTGATCACACACCTAATAGGGAATATGTGAATACATTAATGACTTGACACGAACCTCATTAATATTCTGTAATTCAATCGACATCATGTATATATGCATTTTAAACAAGACCTTCAATACTCAAAAGTTAATTCCAATCTACTTAGTATAGACACTAGTGGAAAGAAAAAAAGAAACACTTTTGGACTTCTTTTCTATGTTCAGTGCACCTCCATTCATTGTGAAAAGAATAGCATAATCCTCGCCTCCGGTCCTGACATAGAATTATGAGTCAGATGAAGATGATTTGAACAAAATGGATGATGACGTATCGGTTGCTTACTCGTCAGATGAAAATGGAGAAATGAGTATCCTGAGCAGAATGCAGTCGTCCGCTATTTCCGATGATGCAGAATATCCATTTATTTCCAACTTTGTGAAAGGATGGCCTTAGGAAAAACAACTGGAGGATGCTCTAAAACATTTTTGGAAAATCAATGTTGAATTGTCCATCATAAATGCTCTGATAATGAGAAATTGGTTCCCTCTTCCTTTCTTCGACCATAACTTCTTCATTTAGCTTATGAGGTACATACTGGCATGACAGGCACACAAAAAATGGTTAAGAATGGAATATTGGTGGCCGTTCATGGACCGAGATGTGGAAATGTTTGTGCAAGAGTGGTGCATATGTAAGGATGCAGACAAGTCAATAAGTACACGTTTGTGTCCTTTGACATTACCTGATAGTTTGTGGGAATGGATTTCATTGGACCAATGTACAAATTGCCAATAGAAATGAGGTATGCCATTGTTTATATTGATTATTTTAACAAATGGTTTGAATTTGAATTTATGGACAATCCCACCACTAGCAACGTACTAGACTTCCTTAAGGAGGTCTTTGCCAGGGAAGGTTTTGCACAACATATTGTAAGTGACCATTGCTCACAATTTTTATCATCAGAAATGTTTGCATTTTTAAAGGCCTCTGTTATACCTGGCAACTTTCGGCGTGGTTTCCCCAGACTTTATGCTTCCTGACCTCCTGTTTTAATTGTGTGCTGAACTTCGTTTTTGCTTCCTTTATGACTCTGTGGCCTTTTTCACTGCTGACCAGTGCTAAAGTGCATGTGCTCTGTGTCTAAACTGTAATAGCATTTGGTTTCTCCATGATTGGCATATCTGAATTGCTGATAAGTCCCTAGTACAGTTCCCTACATGTGCCCAGGGCCTGTAAATAAAATGCTATTAGTGTGCCTTCAGCACTGATTGTTCCACCCACATCAGTAGCCCCTTAAATATGTCTCAGGACTGCCATTGCAGAGCCTGTGTGTGCAGCTTAAACTTCCATCTTGATCTGACAAGTTAAACTACTTGTCAGGCCTAACCCTTTTTATTGCACACGGGTCACCGCTAGAAGGTCCTGGACAGCCCATGGCAGGGTGCAGTGTACTTTATAAGGTAGGACATATACTTTTCAGTGTTGCTTTTCCTAGTAGTGAAATACTCTTAAATTAATATTTCACTGCTAGAAGGCCTGTCTCTCCTATAGGTTAACGTTGGAGCTGCATTGTAACGTTTTACAAGCTAAACTTCCAATAAGGAAAAGATAGGAAAAGTATGTTTGGTGTCTCTGGACTTGCAATTTAATAACACCTCTTTTACTGAAGTTGGATTCTTAATTTCAGATCTGAAAATCGGAAAGTTGGTGATTTCTTACTTTAACCATTCTGTGCCTTCCACCTGAGGTGTGCCACTTGCATCCTGATGGCCCATCACCAGGCTGATGGGTCTTCCAGAGCTAGAGTGAGAGGGAATAGTAGACACTTACCCCTGAAAAGTGCTACACCTGATAAAGGGTTGTATACCCCCATGTAGTGTCTGAGGTCAGGGCAGGAAAGGACAGTGTCTGGTGCGATACAAAGACCTTTCTTTGAAGTCTCCCCTACTTCAAAGGCTAAAATGGATATACGTACTGTACCTGTGACACCATATACTCGGAATGCTTCTGGAACTGTGGGCATTCTACCAACAATAAGGGCTCTTGTGCTGCCAGGAAGGAGTGCCACTTTGCTGTGTTGGCCTGCAGCCTGCTGCTGCTTGCCTGCGAGTGAGGGGACTGGACTTGACCCTCTATATCCTGCATCTCTAAAGTCTCTCCAAGGACATGTTGGGCTTGCCTCCCATTTCTGAAGTCTCAGGGATATCAAAGACTTCATCTGCATAAACAACTCATAAACGGAGAGGCAACAATATCAACAAGACAGTAAATAAAACAATTATTCTCGAGGCTTTTGTGTTGAAGATGTGTGCTTCTTTAGTGTACGAAGTCAGAAAACAGCGCACCCAACGCGTTTCACCCTCAACAGGGCTTCATCAGGGTATAAAAAAATCACACTCAACTTTTTTACGTAAAACCGTCATTCAAAAGGTAACAACGGCATATAAATAATCATGCCTTGTAATCGGAAGAGTCACATCTACCATCAGACGTGAAGTAAACCTAGCACGGTCCTAAGTTATCGGGACACAATGGCTGTTCCATACAGGAGTAGGGACCAATCTGTCCTATCCTGTGGTCCTAAAATCCCTAAGGTCACAGGTATATGGTTTGGCAACCAAGCCGTGTTCAGCAAAAGTACATGTTTCTATCAGATCTGGAGCTATGAGCAGCGGACCATTGAGGTGGGCAACATTGTCAATTACTACTTGATTATACTTTGATGTGACGCATAGGGCGTTGCAGCTCTAATTCCCCTGGCTGCTTCACCTGCATCTTGCTACCAGCTCCTGAGCTCCTCTGCTGCGAGTACTGCTCTGCCAAGTGGTGCCAAATCCAGTCCTGGGCCCTCGACCGTGAGTGTTTGACACTGAAACCCAAAAAACCAATGCAGCGACAGTGGCATGACGATCGGAACTCGTGCATTTGTCTGTGATACCTCCGCTGCCTGCACCGAAGCTGTAGACAGCGCTTGCTGACTTTGCGACGCAACAACCTTGGTACAAAGCAGCCCGACTTTACCAAAGCAGTGTCTCCGCATAATCGCTGCTGCCTGTGCCCCTGACATGTATTGCTGATATCTATGACGTACCGTCACCCGCAACCCAGCAGTTCAAAATCAACGCATCGACCCAGTGCACATCGCTTCTTGATATCTGTGCATCAACGATACATTCCCTCCTTTGCTCAACGCATTGTTCTTGAGCATCAACGTATCCAAGGTACTGTCAGCAGGGCTGTGTGACTCCTAAATCCGGCCTCCGCTTCATCGTGATCATACTAAACGTTGGTATTTTCCCCAGTCATTCGCGACCAGATGGCCCCTGTTGGAGCTATTGATTTCTAAGCACGGTATTTTGATTTAATCTTGCAAAATTTGTATCTTGACTTGTGTATGTTGGATTTTGATCATTTGGTCTTGTTTTGCTCAGATAAATATTGGCTATTTTTCTAAACTGGTGTGGAGTATTTTGTGGTGTTTTCACTGTGTTACTTTTAGTTTGTGTGCGCGTGCGCACACAAATACTTTACACATTGCCTCTTTAGTTTAGCCTCATTGCTCTGTGCCAAGCTACTAAAGGGTGAGCGTAGGCAAACTTTAAGTGTGTACTAAACTTACCCTGACTAGGATTGTTATAATTTAGTTCATCAGTCAATTAAAACCATAAACATAATCACACAGTTCATAATGTTTAAAAATACATCCAAAATGAATGAAAAGATTTATCATAGTACTAATACAGCCACTAGGCATCACGCCACAAGCCCTTCGCTTTCTTCAACTTTCCTTCTTAATTTTAGTCTAGATGCCAAACACGAAGCTACATTGGATAAAAGAGGCTAAACAGGGGCTGATCTTTTCCCTAATGTCTAAAATGCAGCATTGCCATACATACAGCTAATGTTCCCTGAAGTAGATTAATATAATTAATTAAGGTGCATATAAGCAGAGCCGAGGTGGGTATGTATACAGTGCCAGATGGGCTGTAAAAGTGCAACCGTGCAAAACTTCACATCATTAAAAATACCAAAATAGAAAAAGTAGTTATCTGAGCGTAATGGGATAGGGAGCAGCTGATTATTGCAATCCCTAGCAGCCCGTCCTTAATGATTATCTGTGCATGTTAAGTTTGCCCAAGAGGTTTCTGCTTTATCACATTTCAGAATTAGATTCGGGAGCCCCCTCCAGATTACTCATTGCATAACTTGTTAGCTGATCATCCTTTTAAAAATGTTCAATAACTGAGTCAGTCTAATGTTGAGCACTGTGTTGCATGGGTCCATGGACTCCACCAGTGCAGGCCTGCACGACGTAATTCCCCGTTCAAGGAACTCCCGTATTAATAGAGCTCTTTGTTGAACCATCAATACAGGACAAATGCATGCAATGTTAAGCAATGTTTCATTCCCCTTGTGGCATAGACAGCAGTTCCGATCTTCACTTAGACCAGTCATCCTCCATTTTGGCATGCGGTCTAGTATGGGTATTTCTCCAAATCTAACGGCCAGGAATGACTGTTTGATCTTCCGGTGGAATGGTGCGGCCAGGAGGGCTAATTTCAACACCAGCCACCCATGGTGATGTCTAGACAGGCTTTCTTTGATTGCCACCCAACTTTGCAGTTTAATAGATTTATTTACTAGTTTCTTAAAGGTTTGCCCAGAGGTATTAGAGGTCCAAAGGTCACCCAGTTCAAGCGTCCTAATGCTGTTTTCTAAATATGTATTGTGAGCACCATTGCCCCGTTGTAGGTTAATTTTGATCCAGACTAGATTCTATGTCAGGACTGGAGGCGAGGATTATGCCTTCTATTCCTCACTTTATTACACAGCAGCCAATAGTAAAACAATAGACTACATTTCCCATCAAACCCTGGGGAAACTGTAGTCAAACAAAATAACCAATCGGCACTGTCCACAGTCCACCAATAGGAGTCCTCCAGCACCCAGATAGTCTGCCCTCACTGGTCCTTCCTCCTCTTTCTTCGCTGCTCAGCAGCCGAGCTAAGTGTTTTCTTTGCCTATGTGTTTCTCTGTGGTATAACGATGTGCTGTACTGCATATGTTAATGACGTTATGGAGCTATTTGTCTGCATATGTTAATGACGTTATGGAGTTTGTTGATTTATTACGAGTGACTGCTTCGGTTCTCTGATGTGAGGAAGCTGGTTAATTTTTTGACGTGATTTCGGCTCGGAAACGTGTGGAGCCTGTTTCCGTCCTTGGGAGCTGTGCGGGTTGTCCCCGCGCCGATTTCGGTTCTAGTTATACTTGCGGGCGGGTGCCCGCCCAGTTGTTGGGACCGCAGGAGATGACCTCCTACGCGGCCTGTCTGGTGTCCCTGGCTCCTCCGCCCGTCAGGGGGCGCGGTGGACGTTACTGCGGCGTGCGCATTTTAAACCCCGAAGGGTCTGTGCGGCGCGCCGTAGCGGGACTCTGGCCTGAGGCGTTACGCGAGCGTGAAGTCTCTATCGAATATTTAGAGACTTCCGCTCGTTGTACAGCGCTTACGCTCCACTCAGAATAGCATCGTGTGGAGTCTGTATTTCTTCAAATAAACGCCCGGTTGGGTCTGTACTGCACTGCGTGTTTCACGCTTTTGGGCACCTGCCCAGGCCAGTATTGTCCACGAGACTTTCTGTATCTTCGCATTGCCAGACTTTGGTGCCAGGGGCCTCCACCCCCACTGTTGCTAATTGCGAGTTACCTCGCCCATCTGCTGGCTGTCTCCCAGCCTTATTTTCTGTGGTGAAATTTGTTGGCGTCTGAAACCCAGACCTTTTGTATACGTACCTTCTAGGCTGTGTATCCTAGTCATCATCATGGAATTTGAGTACGATGATGATTCCCATGGAGGGGTTGATGCCCTGACCGACCTCCAGTGGGATGAGGAGTTTTATGAGGCGGTGGACACCTCAATTTACCGCGGTGGGGGAAGCTATGGCCCCCTTAGAAGACCGCCTTACCCAGCGCATTGATCAGGCGCTAGCGCGCTTTGTGAATCTTCCGGGGGTATCCCAACCCCCTGCAAATCCCCCCCCTGCGCCCTTGGGGGTTTCTCCCCCCCCAGCTAAACGTTTATGCGACACAGGTATGGACCCTTCCGCCTTTGACAGGCTTAAGCAGGCTTTCCTGGCATCGCAACCTCTTCTGCCTCAGGGGCAATCTCTGCCGGTTCCCCAACCCTCGGATTCGACCGATCCCGGACAAGGTCCTCCAACCCTCATGACCCCTCTGGTCTCCCGGCCACCTCGGATATGTTCGATCCTGATGACATCGTTCATCCTCGTTCCTCTGACTGGGCCCCAGCGGACAAGGTGGCTGAGTACGTGGCTATGCGCATTCGGAGACCCCTTGAGAGGGAGGCTCGTAGTTGTTTAAGGGCTGTGTGCCCTCGCCCCTCCTTGGAGGGCAAAGTCGCGTTGACTCCTGAAATTGACTCCCGCATGGCGACTTTCTTACAAAAGTTCATGCGCGATCCCAAGAAGGGGATCGATAGTTTCCTGGCAGTCCTGCCAGGACAAACTCCTGGATGTCCTGGGCCCGTTAACTAAGATCCTCGAGATGGCGGAGGAGGCGAAGGCATCTGTTCCCTCATTTCCCCGGAATCCTTGTCGGGCTGGGCCCAGTGAGCCATTGTGTTCCTGGGCAACGCGAACTGCGCGATTTCAACTGAACGACGGCGCACTCTTCTGATTAAGGTGGACCCCAAACTGGGGGACTTTGCAGATACTGAAGCCGGTGCAGTGGCCCAGGGGGGCCTGTTTGGGCAGCCCTTCGTGAAGGAATTGGGAAGTTTGTCAACACGTTTACTTCCTTGGATAGGGCCCAGTTGACCATTCGAAAGATCTTCCCTCGGGTTTTCCGGGGGGCCGGTCGAGGCAGGGGCCGCTCGTCCGGCCATGGTTCCAACAACCAGCCACGTGGGCAAGGCCCCGCTAAAGGACAGTACCAGGATCAAAGCCGTTTCGGCAACTTCTACCCCACAAGAGGCAAGCGAGGCAAGGGCCGAGGCTACCGAGGAGCTGCTACCTCTTCCAACGGTGAGTTTACTCCCTTCTTCCCTTCTAAAAATAGGGGGGCGGCTGGGGAATTTTTTCCAGGCGTGGACTTCTGTCACGGGGGATCCTTGGGTTCTTCAAACCATTCAAGGTTTTCGGATCGAGTATCAGGGGACTCCTACCCAACGCACCAGGCTGCGTCCCCTCCTGTTCTCCCTCCACGACTCCTCTCTGGTAGACGAGGAAGTTTCCTCTCTTCTATCCAAAGGGGCGATCGTTCTCGCAGACCTTCACCCGCGGGGTTTCTTAAGCAATATTTTTCTTGTCGACAAAACAGACGGTGGCAAGCGTCCGGTGATCAATCTGAGCAGTTTCAACGAGTGGCTGGTATACCACCACTTCAAGATGGATGGTAACCATCTTCTTCACGACATGCTGCACCCCAACGATTGGATGGTTCGCCTCGACTCGCAGGACGCCTATCTGGTGATCCCGATCTCCCCCCCCCCATCGCCATTTCCTGCAGATCCTTTGGCGCAATCAGGTTTTCGAGTTCGCCTCTCTCCCGTTCGGCCTCTCGTCGGCCCCTTGGAGCTTTACCAAGGTCCTCCACCCTGTGGTGGAGTGGTTAAGTGCTCGGGGTATTCGAATGATTGTCTACCTCGACGACATCCTGATCATGGACGCCTGCCCGCGTCGCCTTCTTCATCATCTTCAGGTAGCGGTAGATCTCTTGCAAGGACTGGGGTTTGTAATCAACGAGACAAAGTCCATGATTTCTCCTTCACAGTCTCTGATGTTTCTCGGGTTCGTGATCGACTCAAGGTCTTCTTCTCTCAGCCTTCCCACTCGGAAAATTGCGAAGATCCGTCACGAGCTGCGTCGTACCCTGGCCAGAGCTCAGGTGTCCCTTCGGGACCTGGCCCGAGTGGTGGGCTTGCTTTCCACCTCTATACAGGCGATCTTCCCGGGGCCAGTGCATTACCGCGCGCTCCAACGCCTCAAGGCGTCTTACCTCCGCAGAGGGCTCCCTGACTCACACAAAGTTGTCTTGTCGGGGGAAGCCAGGGACGAGATTCATTGGTGGCTGCAACACATGGAGGCTTGGAACAGACGCGCCATTTTTGGTTCCGCTCCAGATTTAGTTATCGAATCCGACGCCACCATGAGGGGGCTGGGGTGCCAGGTGCGGAGAGTTTTCCACAGGAGGTTTGTGGGCTCAAGAAGAGCGCAGTTTACACATCAACTGCTTGGAGCTCCTAGCGGGCTCCTTCGCCGTTCGTTGTTGGATCAGGGATCGCATTCAGTCTTCTGTACTTCTCAAGATGGACAATATCTCAGCGGTCCGCTATATCAATCATCTGGGAGGCACCAGATCCAAGGCCCTCTCCGACTTGGCAGCCAGCTTTTGGCAGTACTGCCTGGAGCATCATGTCGCGGTGACAGCGGAGTATCTTCCGGGTCGGGAGAATTTGGTGGCGGACTTTCAATCCCGGAATTTCAAGGATTCCAGTCTTTGGAAGCTAGACTCCGGAGTGTTTCGCCGATTGAACGAAATTTGGGGTCCGCTGTCGATCGACCTGTTTGCCTCGAGGCTCGACCATCAGTTGCCTCGTTACTTCAGTTGGAGGCCGGACCCTCTGGCGGTGTTCACGGACGCCTTTCTCCAGGATTGGAGCCTGGAAACCGGGTATGCGTTCCCCTCCTTTGCAATGCTGGCTCGGGTAACGGCTCAGGTCCGGCGCCAGGGAGCAGAGCTGGTAGTCCTCTCTCCTTTGTGGAGATCTCAAGTTTGGTTTCCAGTTCTTCTGGAACTTTCCTGGGATTCTCCAATCCTACTCCCCCTGTTCCCTCATCTTCTCCTCAGTCCCGACGGGGTCCCTCATCCTCTGGTTTTGCAGAACTCGTTACGACTTGTCGCGTGGAGTATTACCGGCGACGATGGGAAGTCCCGGGCCTTTCGGCAGCAGCTGGGGACCTCATGGCTAAAGCATGGGCAAACAGTACTGTCAAGCGTTATAAATCCGCTTGGGGCCGATGGTCCCGTTGGTGTCTGCGAAGGGGTTGCAATCCCATGGACACGGATTTAGTTCAAATCCTGAATTTTTTGGCCCATTTAGCGTCTGAGGGTCTTGCTTACTGATCAGTTAACACCTTTCGTTCTGCTATCTCGGCTGGTCATGTGCCTGTGAACAATTCTCCGGTTGGCGAGCATCCCCTAGTCTGTAGACTCCTCAGGGGCATTCGGCTTTCGTTACCTCCGGAACCCCGTTACTCTGCCTTATGGGACGTCAACCAGGTCCTCAATTTGTTCCTTTCCTGGCAGCCCAACAGGTTTCTGTCCATGAAGGAGCTGTCAGACAAATTGGCTATGTTACTCTGTCTGGTGTCTTGCAGACAGGTTTCTGATGTGAGAGCATTGGATATCTCTTCTAGGATGTTCACTCCTTCGGGGGTGACCTTCACTCTCTCAAGAAGTACAAAGTGTCACACAAGGGTGATTTCCTACCCGGAATTCCCGGATTGCCCCAAGCTGTGCGTGGTCCGTTGCTTGAAAGCTTATGAGGAGATGACAGAGGAGTTTTGTCCTCCGTGGGAGCGTCAGCTCCTAATTTCTCTCCGCAGGCCTTTTCAGGCGGTTTCTTCCCCCACCATTGCCAGATGGGTTCGGTGGGTTATGCAGGAAGCAGGAATCAACCTTAGGGTGTTTGGCGCCCACTCGGTTAGAGGGGCTATGGCTTCCAAAGCTTTCGGTTTGGGTGCCCGTTTAGAGGATTTCCTCAACGTAGCGGACTGGTCTTCGGACTCAACCTTTAAGAGGTTTTACTTCAAGCCTGTGCTAGATATGGCTCACCTCGTGGTGAGCAGGCTTTGAACTAGCATAATCCTCGCCTCCAGTCCTGACATAGAATGAAAAATTTCCTAGCTAACGTAACGGAGAGTTTCAATTCTATTAAGGACTCGGAGGCGAGGATTATCCCGCCCTAGGGATCATCTCAGGATTCCCGTCCCGTATTTCAGTAAGTAACACATTTTGGGGTTTTGGGAATTGCTTTATTGTCTGCTTTGTTCTATGCAGCATCATGCTGGTATTCTGCTGACATCTGTTTCTCTTCTTGGATTGATGGTTCCTTTTGCCTCCGTAGGGTCTGACTCCAACAAACAGGATGTCTGAGGAGTTCGGCTGGAGGACTTCGCACTCAGAAAGAGGAGGAAGGACCAGTGAGAGCAGACTATCTGGGTGCTGGAGGACCCCTATTGGTGGACTGTGGACAGTGCCGATTGGTTATTTTGTTTGACTACAGTTTCCCCAGGGTTTGATGGGAAATGTAGTCTATTGTTTTACTATTGGCTGCTGTGTAATAAAGTGAGGAATAGAAGGCATAATCCTCGCCTCCGAGTCCTTAATAGAATTGAAACTTTCCGCTACGTTAGCTAGGAAATTTTTAGCCAGGGTATTTTCAGCTGTTTCTCGCAGGTTATGACAAATCTTTATGAACGCCGCCTGTCTACCAAGTGTCTGTTTTGCAAGCAGGAATTCTAGGCGGATCTGCTCAGGAGAGGCCGACTTGGGGAGCCTAAAGGTTTGTTTATAGGCTCTTATCAATTTATCTAACATAAGAGCATCGTCACCCAGCATGATCTCTGATCCGTATGTAAAGGTTGGCAACAGTTTGGCTTTCATAACTGATCCCATGGGCTTTAGATTATGGCCTCAAATGGATCTAGCCAGTGACGATAAGCCACTATTGATGGCCTGTGCTTTCTCCCATATCGCCTTCTTCTGAGAACCAAAGGACTAGGATTGTTGTTCCTGCTTGGACACGGGCCATACCTCTGCCAACAAAAACCCAATTTCTAACAGCCTCTGAAATCAAACACTGTAAATCGTCCTAGTATCATCCACAAAGTAAGAGGCAGGTTGAACGTGCTAATCGAATTATTGATGAAACCAATCAATTGACATTGTAAATGAAAATACTTGTAAAGGGTGCATTACTTACCCATCTTTGGGCCCATCATACCTCTCCCCATAATGTTATTGGTACCACACATTTTAAATTGTTGAGGACGACCACCATTTACAAAGCTAAGTTCACTTTATTGTAAAAAAGCCTGCTGTTGATAATGGCAACCTTCATGGAACAAATGACAGATTGCATGATGTTGTTGCTGAAAGACAAACCAAAATGAAACAGTATCACGACCAAAGTTCTGCAGTAACCAAGACCAACATAACAGTAGGTGACATGGAAAGGATCAGGTGCCCTAAAATAAGGTTGGGAGATGACAAGTTTGGAGAACCCTTACGCTTGGTAAAAACATCATGTTCAGCCATCAGATTAAAAAATGGCAGATGGTGTAATGTGTCTCGTGATGTACGGGTCAGATCATCTGTGGTAGAAAGAGTACAGCATTCCAATATTAGTGACAGTGCCAGTCTTGAAAGCTTTGCTAACAATTCTGGTTTCTATTCATGCCCTCAGATGCTGGTCACTGAACTGGTTCATTCACCTACCGCCTATTGCACGGTTGGGGATGGTGTGAGGCATATAGGTAATGCCCAGCATAGATCTAATGCTAGACCTTTCTGCAATGTGGGAATGCCTTCAAAATGTAAGGATCTTGTAATACTTTCCCTTTTTCAAAAAAAGGGAGCAGTGGAGATGTAGTGTCTGTGATGTTTATTTAGCATAGTTTTCCTTATGTAGTAAATGATATGCCATTGCCTTGATGTTTCCCATTGTTGTCCCTTTCTCATCCTCTATCTTGTTGGGCACGTGGGTTCTGCGTGTGGGATATAGAACGTTCTGTGGTTTTGATGGTTGGGAGGGAGGGTGGTGGGCATTCTCACATTCTGAGGGAAGATATATTAAGACAAAGTAATGAATCTTATGGCTTCTGTCTTTACTACACCTTACAGTATTTAACACGCCTATCTGTGTCACCAGACACTGTTTCTTCATCTGTGAAACTTGAGGAAATTATTGGCAAAAGTCCTTTGTGCCGGTCTCTGACATGGCTAAAGAAAAGATGAAGTCACATCTTTATTAGAAGTTCTGACAGAACAAATAGAGACAGAGGGCCTGATTTAGAGTTTGGCAAACAGGGTACTCCTTCACAAATGTTGATAAAGTACCCTGTTCCCCAAACCCTAGTTTTGCAAGCCCTATTTTGAGTTGGGCTGACGGCCAGTTTTCTAACAGCTGTGCTCTGCTTGAAAATCTTACTTTGATGGCCTTGTAGGTTCTGTCTGAGTAACGGCATCAGACAGCACACCCTATTTAGCATAGATGGTCTGATGTCCATATTTTCTGCCCATCACAAATAGAAAAAAAAATTAAGCCATACGCTGAAAAGAATCTCCCAGAATGTAGGGGCGATTAAGAAAAGATGGTGGCTGTGCATTAAACTTTCAATACCTTCAAAGGAACCGCTATAACTGTGGCTCCTGTGAATGCACCAAGATTACCACTGTGGCGAAGTCAAAATATAGTGGTCGTCTAACAGACCAAGTAAAGACCTCTAAGGGCTAAATCTGCTCCTACATTGCAGTCTTGAAATCCTGCGCTTAATGTGTGAAAAAACAAACAAGTGCAAGAGCCCCATGTTTTTCTTAGGAGGCTGTTGGGTCCCATGACAACTGTCAGGGTTGCGGAGTACCAAGGCTGTGTAGTCTTCCTCCCTATCCGTCGCTCTTTCTTCCATCACTCTACACTCTTGTCTCTTTATCTCTCTCCTGCAGGCTCTTTGTCATCTCTGCTTTTCCCATTTGTCACCACTTTCCTATCTTTCTCTTGTTCCTTCTTTCTCACTTTACTGTCTTTCCCTGTCTTGTTGTCAGTAATTAAGTCATTGGCCTTGATGCGAGCAAGGAAAATGGCCCATTTGACTGTTATTGCAGTAGTAAAATATAGCAATTATCAAACTTCAGTGGGCCCATTCAGGGCTCTGGGCCGCGGTACCACTGCGCCTGCTGCTCCACTGGTAGTTACGCCTCTGCTTGCTTTGTATCAAAGTGATGATGAAAAAACACGTCTTGGACGCAAACAATAGATGGTAGATGTTTAACAACCAGCTACACGAATTGAGCATTGCATACATTCAGATATGTTTCTTGGTACACCTCCACGTGTTGCCGTGCCAGCAAGACCCTATTTGGTTTAGGAGGCAGAACCTGTTTTTTCCCGGTTAAGAAGGTGATGCCAAAAGCTGTAGGATTGTATAATTTAATAAATTGCCAATTGTTTTCTTAGTGCATTTTTTTAACTGTAGCTCTTTATCCTGTTCAGTTCTAGATTAAAAGTTTTTGGGCGTTTATTGTGAATGAGTCATAAATACGTGCTTCATAAACTGAAGTATGTTTTTTTAATAAAATCCAAATATTTGTAGCATAGTACAAGTCGTATGAACGCGACGCCCTAATTTGGACTTCTCTTTGTGCCTGGCCCCAAGCCTTTCACAATAAACCATCAAGTAATAAAAAACCGTCCTGGAGCTAATGCAGTTGGAGCAACAGCCTAACCTGCTCGGGCTGCCCTTATTATAGCTATTAAAGTCAGAGAGAGAGAGATTCAGCACAAAGATAACGTCTTTACAAATACTGCATATAGCGGTTTAGAGGATGGCTCAATTTTTATTTAAACAGACGTTTAACAAGCTTGGCGGTAAGCAAGTGTGTAACAAAAATCGAATCACCAGCTTCCACCTCATACAAATTGACAAGTTACAAGGGCACAGTATCAGTGTACTCAGCATCCAGAGTTGCTATGGTACATTGGCCTTGACAGTCTGGGGCTTAGGGGAGGTGGTGGTAGTGAAGGGATCCCGCTTTAACTCCTTTAAGAAACGCAAGCGTGCAGTTCATGATGGCGCCTCAAGATTCCAGTGAACAAGATGCATGATTTAGAGGACCAAACAAGGTATATAGCTAGACGACGACTTTTGTCAAATGTGTGACAAGGTCTGCCCACCTCTAATTTCTTATGGAGCCAGAGCAAATTGCTTGCAAATACCAAACTGAGGAGAATTATCAGTTCTGATTTGTAATTTTGGTATGCATAAAAGAGTTTGAATGCATGCATGTTAAAATTACCACAAAGTAAGAGGGCATTAATCAAAGACCATCATGTCACCTATTGGAACACTAAGCGGATTGTATACTGGTCCTGAAAAAATCCAACCGAGCTTTTCAGGCAATCAAAAGGTGTAAGACAAAAGGCAGAAATCTTTGGCTGCTCTTGCGTCCAAAGCCTGAAACCTCCTTCCTTACCATCTGAGATCCACGCAATCAAAACCTCTTTTTAGGAAACTTCTAAAAACCTGGATTTTTGCAGCCCTCCACTCACTGTACTTATCACTTATCTAATCACCCCGTTATATCAAGCAACTTTTTTTGGAACCCCAACTAAATTTCCTCCTAGCGCCATGATGCTCCTTTGGAGCAAGAGTTATGCTTTATAAATATTTTTTTTTTTTTTAAAAAAAGGCTGAAACACGTAAACAATATACATTAATATAATTACACCCTCTAACAGCATCACTTTCAGGCAATCAATCAATCGGAATTGTCAAGCGCAGTACTCACTCGTGAGGGTCTCAAGGCTCTGGGGGGTGGTAAGCAGCTCCTGTCAGTCCAAGAGCCAGGTCTTAAGGGACTTTCTGAAGATGTGCAGAGAGGGTGGCGTGTCTGATGTCGATCGGGAGCTCGTTGCAGGTCTTGGCTGCGATGTAGGAGAAGGCCCTTCAACCCGTTCTGACTCTGCGGATGCGTGGGGTTTCAGCGAGGTCGGCGGGTCGGAGGTTTCTCTTGGGTACATGGAAGGAGATTCTCTCGCTCAGGTACTGGGGTCTGGTGTTGTGGAGGCATTTGTAGGTATGGGGTAGTGTCTTGAAGGTTACTCTCTTCTCGACTGGAAGCTAGTGGAGGTCTTGCAGGTGTTGGGTGATGGCCTCAGCATACATTGACAAGGACAAAAGTCTGGCTGCAGTGTTCTGCATGGTCTGGAGTTTGCGGAGCAGAGACTTGTTGATTCAGGGGTAGAGGGCATTTCCGTAGTCCAGTCTGCTGGTTGAGTGCGTGGGTGACGGTCTTTCTTGATTCGGGGGGATCCATTTGCAGGTCTTGCGAAGGATGCAGAGGGTGTTGAATAAGGTGGAGGCAATGGCATTGACCTGTCGGGGCATGGAAAGGGAGGAGTCGAGTTTGATGGCGAGGTTCCGGGCATGGACCTTGGAGGTGTGTGGGCTGCTGAGAGCGGTTGGCCACCAGGTGTTGTCCCATGCGGTGGGGGAGGGTCCTAGGATGAGGACCTCTGTGTTCTCCCCGAGTTGAGCTTCAGGCAGCTGCTGCTCATCCAGGATGAGACTGCCTCCATTCCTTCCTGGAAGCGGAGTCTGGTGGTGATGGGAACCTTGGCGAGGGAGAGGATGACCTGGGTGTTGTCAGCATAGGAGACAACGTTGAGTCCGTGCTGTCTGACGATGGTGGCGAGGGGGGCCATGTAGATGTTAAAGAATGTAGGGCTGAGTGACGATCCTTGAGGTACTCCGCAGTTGATCTCTGTGGGTTCGGAGAGGAAGGGTGGCAGTCTGATTCTTTGGGTACGGGAAACAGCCATTATATCATGCGTTACAATGCATGCGATTACGGTGCGATCGTTACAACAAGTTTTGCTGTTTCGCCAATTCTTCTTGAGACGTCTGTAGGTGCTCTGGATTCTTGGAGGTCGGCGGTGAACCAGGTGGCCTTTCTGGGGCACTGTCTGTCGGGGTTGCGAAGGGGTGCAAGTTCGTCTGCGCAGTTGGTGATCCATCTGTGTAGTTCTTTGGCTACGAGGTTGGCGTCGGTTGAGGTGGAGGGGGCATTGCGGTTGAGGGTGGAGTTGAGGGGCTCCTCGGTGACCTTGCTCCAGTTCCTTCGCGGTCGGCGGGGTGCATGTTTGGGGGCAGTAGTTTGTCCACGTGGAAGTGTACGCAGTGGTGGTTCATCCAGAGGGGTTGCTTGGTGTGGCTGAAGTGGATGTTGTTCCCTCTCGCGAAGATGGGGTTGAGGGTGTGTCCTGCCATGTGGGTGGGGGTGGTGACGAGCTGTTTCAGTCCGAGGTTGGCGAGGTTGTCCAGAAGGGTGGAGGAGTTGGGGTTGTTGAGGTTGTCGAGTTGGAAGTTGAGGTCTCCAGTGATCTTGGAGTCGATGGCGTGGGGTGCAATGAGGTTGGCTATGGTAGTGGTGTACGCTGTTCAGGGTCCGGGGGGCCTGTAGGCGACGGTGCCACATAGGGTGGTTCTGGGGCCAGTCTGTTTCAGGAAATGGAGGTGTTCGGTGGTGGACGAGGAGTCGCTCGTGCTGGAGGTGGTGAGTCGGAGGGAGCTCTTGTGTGCGATTGCAAGTCCTCCTCCCGGGCAGTTGGGGCAGTCCTTCCTCTGGATCTTGTATCTGTCGGGGAGGTCTGTGGCGATGTAAGGGCAGAGTGGAGTTGGTCCAGGTTTCCATGAGGAATGCGACAAAAGGTGAAATGGTGTCAAGGAGGTCCCAGACCTCTACGGCATGGCTGTGCAGGTAGCGCACTTTGAGAAGGATGCATCTCAGGGCTTCGCTGGTGTTGGCGTTCGGCATGGAGGTGACGGCCGAGGGGGTGTAAAGGGTGGTGAAGGTTCGACGGCAGTGTCTGCAGGAGAACTGGCCGTGGGTGGATTTCGGTGTAGACAGATAGCAGTTGTTGGTCCTTCCGCGGCTGAGAGCGAGGAGGACGGATGAGTCGAAGCTGGAGGTGGACGGAGATCCAGGGTTTCTGGCACTGGTCGCGGTCAGGTCAAGAACGAGGGCAGACAGGCTTGCCTTTAGCGTGCCAGCCCCACGCGGCCACGCAGCAGCCGCTACTAAATAGGGAAGCGCAGCTGAGAGACAGGAACGGCAGAGGGAAGGTGCCGCGGGGGAGCAGCTTTGGAAAAAGGGCCACGAGAAATGGGCAGAGAGGAGAAAACAAGGGCACAGGCACAAAAAACGAATGAAAAGGTCAGAGAACAGTCACAGACAAACAGGCACAAAAATGATAATACAATTACTATGAGAGACAGACAAAAGACATAAAGACAAAATGGGCACAACAACTCAGACAGACAACAGTGGAACAGCAGAAGAGCAAGGCTCTCCCACTGGACCACCAGGGATGAGGCGCAGGCAGGAGCCTGCGGGTGGAGGAGGGCCTTGAACACCTACCTGGGAGAGAGGTGTCAGGGGCAGCGGCAGACGAGGCTATAGCGGAGCTGCTTGGGTGGAGAGCGAGACTCTGGCCAGGAGGCTTTTTGATTTAAATCTTTCCAGAGTACTCCTTTAATAAGCATAAAGTTTGTCCATCAGGTCGCCCTAGACCATTTTAAATTGAGATTCTTCCATTACATAGAAAAAGCTCCCTTAAAGGGTCAAAGTAGAGCTGCCCAAACTCACTAGTTACTTGAGCAAGGACTCTATAGTGGAGCATGCCATTAAGAAAACTGGGGGGTGAGAGTCCTTTTAAAAATTAGGGCTGATGCTTCTCTAGATTAGGGCCAAGAGAGACGTAACTAAGATTGGGGTAGTTCTGTTTTTTTGATGTAGCAATTGTACAGCTCTGAGAAGTGGAGCAAACACAATGTCCATTTTCTCACTTCCTTCATTCTTGTTGACAAGTTAAGATACCAGTGAGGTCTGGCCCTGAGGAGTGATTGGCAAAGAACAAAAGATAGTGCGGCGGAATTAATCTAACAAAAGAGACAATTTTTGAACCTGGAGGAAACCTGAATTAATCATTCAGGGGAGAACTTATTCTCTTTGTAACATTTATCTTGTTAAAAAAACACTCACACCGGACTGAGATCTAGATGCTTTGTCTCTATGCATATATTTGTCAAAAAACACATCAAATATCTACATTTACATACAAAGAAGTGATACAAATAAATTACAATACAAAAATTATGTACATATACATTCAACATACATCGACAATCTTATAATGTCTTCTGTCTCACAGACAGAATCCTTGTTGCCCAAATTTCTTAGGGGGCTGCGATAAACAATTCTTTCAAATCACTATGGTTCGCAACCCATATCATCAAGATAGCCCTTATCTAAACACCAATCTGGGGAGTAATGCGTCTAAACCCCGCTCTATTTTACATGGTAATGTGGATTTCTCTTTTATCAGAGTGAAAATTGTCAGGGCTTCTGTCATCTATCAAGTCGACGCGTTTCAGCCCATTTAGTCTGAGCCTCATCAGGACTAAGGGCACAAAGGAAACCTAAAATAAAGTAAAAATCCTTTGTATTTACATATACACATATAAACAAATATATACAAACTAGTACTCATAGGAGGTATGCTACAACTAAAATCTATCCACCGTGTCAGTTTCACCCGATAGTGAGATGCAGGAAAGAAACAATATGTCAGATACGCGAAATAACAGCTAAATATATCAGAAACGATCTCAAATCTATGCTAAACGGGCAAACATCGTCCAAGATTCTATTGTACACCGCCACACGTGTCAAAAATGAATGAGGAGTGATTGGTGCAGAAGACTTGATGGCAAAATGTTATTATGATTCTGTGGGGTGAATCAATGGATGACTTGGTTTACACGGTATTCTGTATAAGTATTTATCTGTCATCAACACATTCATTCTGTCATGATGCATTTATTTTCCTATATGAAACCTGCTTCTTTTAATTTCTGAGGCATTTCTATTAATTGATGTATTTATTATGATATTTTATCAAGTGTGAACAGGTACCTATAGGAGTTCCTACAGACAGATGAGGTTTGTTTTAAGGGGGCCATTATTTGAGTGAAACGGGGTGTGATTTTGCCGCCACCTAGGACTGCCCCTGCTGGGATTTGTGGACTTCTCGCCTCTGGGTCCCGCCATCGCTGTTGCTCTTGCCGTGTCCCCCCCCCCCCCTCCCGCCGCCGTGCTTGAGATTCCCGTGGCTGCAGTGTGGAGGGAGGGCGAGAGAGGACTACAGCACCCAGGCTCCCTGGTTCCTGTGGCCCCGAAGCAGCGTCACTTCTCCAGCGCCCGGAGGCGCTTTAAATTCAACTCCGCACCCGGTGGAGCGGGTGTGATTTTGCCGCCACCTAGTACTGCCCCTGCTGGGATTTGTGGACTTCTCGCCTCTGTGTCCTGCCATCGCTGTTGCTCTTGCCGTGTCCCCCCCCCCCCCCCCCTCCCGCCGCCGCGCTTGAGATTCCCGTGGCTGCAGTGTGGAGGGAGGGTGAGAGAGGACTACAGCACCCAGGCTCCCTGGTTCCTGTGGCCCGGAAGCAGCGTCACTTCTCCAGCGCCCGGAGGCGCTTTAAATTCAACTCCACACCCCGCGTTGCGGACTCGCGCGCGGGCTAAGCCCGGGCAAAGGGCGGGCCCTCAGAGGCCTGAGGAGACTGGACTGGGCCAGAGACTCTGATTGCGCAAGTATAGTCCATCCCGTTCTCACAGTTGTAGTGAGTGTTGCCTCATTGGGGTCAGTCGTTGCGCGTTTAATCTATTTATGTTTTGCTAGTAGTTAGTGTCCGGCAGCAAGAGTACCTGATGGCTAAAGGTAAAAGTGCGATTACTCTGCATGGGGTGGGTACCTTGGACAATTACCTAATTAAGAAGGTAAACCAGATTAATTCTGCTAGAAGGGCCTCCCTGGGTAAGGAGACGCCTATTCTAATATCTGAAGAGTCGTCCCTCACTTTGATGGACACACACGTGCCTAGTATTTCCACCTCTAGTACTGGGAACCTTGCACTGATTACTGCTCAGGTGCATGACGAGAGACATGCAGGACAGTTAGTTAACTCTAATACCGACTCTGAGCATGCCCCTCTATCCGTTAGACCGGCAAGAAAATATAAAAAAGCACTTCGGAGGCATAGGAGGAATGACAACCAAAAAAGAGCAGTAACCACTACACATAAAAGGGGATCTTTTACGCAGCCATTATCAGGATTAAACCCTGTCATGGGGGGCACAGGGACTGTGACACCATCAACGATTAATTCCACTATTTCATTGGTGGACCACTTTGATTTACCTAACTCTGGGGTTGTGAAGGATGCGGGAGTAGCCTTGGCTAGCCCTTGTATTGATGATCATCCCTTTAGTACGCCTGATCACACTTGTGAGTTCCTGCCAAGTTTCTCGACCGGCAGTGATGAAGGGGGGTTATCACATTTTCCTGGATTTTCCCTCGCATCTTCCTTAATCCCAGAAGACATGTCCCTACATATAGCTGATTGTAAGCAAAGAAGGGGAGGCTCATTATTAGAGTGGGAAACAGAAAACCCTCAGAGGAACTTACATCAAACTTTGAGGATCGCGAATGATCCACCAATTCCCCATGAGGCCATCCACCGTTTTTTTAATGAGGGAGACCTTTTGGAAAAAATTGAGCTTTTGGTAAAATCATCAATGCAGCCCCTCTTTGAAAAGATTATGACAATTAACATGCATCTGGGCCTGATCGAGAAAAAGGTAGAAGAAAACTCACTCGCACTTTTTGGTCTGGTGAAAAATTTAGGTAATACGAACCCTAGCAAAATGCCCCCAAAAGCGAAGACAGTGGTAATACCAGCCACACCATGTCCCACGACCACTCCAAAACCTACTCAGAGTAGACAAATATCTTCTTGTCCCTCCCAAATTAAGGTGTCAAACCCCCCCTTGTTGAACAAAAAGTCTGCCCATAGGATGGAACCCCAAAGTAAAGTAGGGGATATAGCAACGGATAACCTGATCTTAGAAGGAATATCTGCACCATCACAATATAAGGCCATTAAGGCTAATAAGGACAGTGAGGGCGGAAACACCATTAATAAAAATCGGCAACCTCACAGTATAGTAGACTTACCGCCAGAAGCTGCGCCTTACGTGATTGTTATGGCGGGCGTCCCCGAGCTCCCTCTTGAAAATAGGGAAGACCACCAAGCCCTAAGGAATAAAGTTACCCATTGGTTGAGCAACAATAGACCTTTGCCTGCCCACATAAATGGGGAAATATTACATGTTAGGCGCTGCAATTGGGTTGGGGCCCGGCATAAAGATAAAATAGGCGATGTGATCATTGTAAATTTCAAAGATAATAGAGCCGTTAGGCACATTGGGGATTGGTATGATCCAAGTAGCAGTGATTCCATCTCTACACATTATCTTAATTACTTCTATCCATACACTTTAGCCCAACATCGCAAGAACCAGATGGAAAGAAGGCACACTGCTAACTGGCCGGCTTTGCTGCATCATGATTATAGCCGGACCCCTTTTCTGCAACCAGTTAATTTACCTTATTTCCATCCCAGGCAGCCCTATTCCTGCTTCCGAGGCCCGAATCATGGAAATAACTTTTTGTGGGATAATAGAGGCATGGTCCCACTTGCCCACAATATACCAACCTATAATCGGTTTGATGTTTTTTCAGGCCTTGAATGCGTGGATTGACTTAAGAAGGATACTTGTGATGGACAATCGTTAGGTATAGTTGGGTTTGCTGATACAGTTAGTGAAAATACAAATGTCCAATGGCCAGCGGTTTCTAATGAGGTCAATTTACAAGTTCAAATCGTTCCTAGAGCGACTTGCGCTGATACTGGGAAGGATTGCCGTAAGGTTCTAAGCATATTAGATGCTACTGATGGGGGAAATAATGAAGGTCCCCACCATATGCAATCTGAAAAAGTAATGGAGAAAGGATCCCTATGTCACCCTGGGGACAATGTAATAAGGAAAACCTGTACATTCCTATTTTGGAATGTGGCAGGACTAAAGGAGAGAATAAAAAATCCATCTTGGGAAACTGTCACAGGCGGACATGGCATAATGGCTTTTCAAGAAACTTGGTCTGTAGATCCTGTACACATTAACGGTTATAAAAGTTTCTTTACCCCGGCGGAGCGCGGTCAACATGGAAGAGCAAAGGGTGGCTTACTTACCCTGGTTTCTAATCAGCTTAAATGTGTTAAGATTCAGTTTAAGCTAAAATCTAGCTTTTATCAACTAATCACCCTAAGAAATAAGAAGGGGCTTAGCGTTGTTCTTATACATTTTTATAACAATATTCCAAGGAAAGAAATCCCTAGCATCTTAATCATGCTGAGGGAGGATATACAACACGAAATAGACAAAATTGGCAGGGAATTCATGATTTTATGGGGAGGGGATTTTAACTGCAAACTTTGCCCTAGGGGTAAACAGGGCACTTGTGGTTTAACAATAGAACAGGAGACATATCTAACTCATTTTGCCCATTCTCTGCTTGGGGACTTACTAAATGACATATTGTTTATGTATGACTTGGGATATGTCAACGAAATTGCCCAAAAACCTACCATTTTTGCGCCCGCATTTATTGATAGAGGAGCTCAGTCCACAATTGACTTTATTATCGCTTCAAATAGCTACCACCTTAAGATTATCAAGTCAAATATCTTGGATCTACCATTAAGTGATCACTTGCCCCAAATAATGGAGGCTGAAAACCCCTTTTTTGATGGGCATGAAGATGTACCCCTCGCGTGTACTGTCCCTGACGTAGCCTTAGGTAGACAGAATGGGTACAACTTAAAGTGGGGCAAGGTAGTCCCGGTAATGTTTCTGGGTAAGTTGTTGAATGCTTGCCCAAGCAGTTTTGCCATTTGTCTGGACGAAAAGTCTAATCACGAGATGATAATTGAGCATTTTAATATAATTGTTTCCACAGTAAAGGATAACTTGTGGGTGGAGGCTAGGAAGAGGGCAAAGGGTAAGAAAAGCTGGTTCGATAATCTTTGTACCAGGTCTCTTACTGACCTAAAACGTGCACTTCATAGGACACCTCGAAATCCTATTGAAATAAGAGGTTGCAGGAAAAAATATATTGAAGCCCTAAAAAATAGGAAAAATACTATAAAAAAGGAGGCCCTGTTAGCTTTATGCAAAGCTTCACAGCTTAAGGATGCATCTGCATTCTGGAGGGCCGTAAATACCCCGTTCCTCTACGATAACTCCAAAGCGCGTATAGAGATCGCTATCACTGAGGAGGATTGGGTAGAGCATTTTTCACTTCTCTATAAGTCCCAAGATGGATGCCATAGTATTGACTCTCCAGCAAGGGCTAATATGGGCGTTGGGGCTGAAAGTCTGGTAATAACTTTGGAGGAAGTTATTGCGGGTTTGAAAGCAATGAAGGGTGGCAAGGCCGCAGGGCCTGATGGGATCCCAGTAGATCTGTATAAAGCAAACATAGAGATCTGGGGACCAATGCTGGTACAACTTTTCAACGCAGCATTGGCAAGAGGTTTAAACCCGTCCTGGTTCACCTCGATCATTGTACCAATTTACAAGAAGGGAGATAGACAAAGTTGTGCTTGTTACAGACCTATCTCCCTTCTGGATTCATCCATAAAAATCCCTGGGAGAATAATTCTGGCTAGATTACAAAGCTGGGCTGAGGAAAATGAGCTAATGAGTGATCTGCAATATGGATTTCAAAAGGGCATTGGCACTGTCGAACAATGTTTAAATTTAATGATCCTCCAATCGAAGTACATAAGGATAAAGGGCGAGCGTTTGTACCTCACGTTTGTGGACCTTTCATCGGCGTTCGATTGTGTATCACATGCTAAGTTATGGGCAATTCTGAAAGAGATAAGTGTGGAAGATTCCATTGTCTGCTTTCTCAAAGTCTTATACTCAGGGGCCACTGCCTCGGTTCGTTTTGGCACTGGGGGTCAGTGCACCAGAAGGTTTGAGGTGGGCCGGGGCGTGCGTCAGGGCTGCGTCCTGGCTCCTTTCTTATTTTTGATTTACATAAATGGTCTGTAGCGCCGCTTATTTCAGGAGTGCGGGGATACGCCTAAGGTTGGGAGGAGGTCTATCCTCGCGCTCCTGTACGCGGATGACGCGGTCCTGATGGCTCGCACCCCCGTGGCACTAGAAAATCTGATTAACTCATTTGAGATCTTTATGTCTAGCTTAGACTTGAGGGTCAATTGTAGTAAAACCTTCTCAATGTACTGTGGTAGTGGATCTGGCAAGCAGATTAAAAGAATGTTTTTGAATAATGTTCCTTTGGAAATTACTCCTACCTTCCCGTATCTTGGTGTCTTGTTTCATGACACTGGGGCATGGACCAGTGCGGTAAAGGCCAGAACTCTTTTGTTCCAAAAAACTATAATGGCCCTGAAAACTTTTATCAAAAAACTGGGTAAGAAACCGATAAAAGAAATTTTAACAATATACAAAGCCACATGTATCTCGGTAGCTATGTATGGCTCGGGCCTCTGGGGGTATTCCAATATAGATTCAATTAAAAAAGTTGAGAATAGGTTTTTGAGGTACATCCTGACAGTTCCTCAAAGTGTCGCAACTTACATTTGTCACACCGAACTTGGTCTATCTTACATATCTGATAGTATCAGAATTCAATCCATCCTCTTGTGGCATAGGGTATGGACAACAAGTGTGCTATGAATCGGGCTGTCTTACAGGACGTTTTAAATTTGGAAAATGTGGGTAGATTTGACTGGCTAAATTATGTCAAGAAATTCTTGGTTAAAATTGGCTGTCAACAATATTACGAAGACCCACTCTCAATGGATAGTATATCTAGAAACCTATTGTCCAAGACATGTATGGAATACCTCGACGAAACAAGAAGGCAAGAGGAGGTGAAGAAAAAGACAGTAACCTTGCACCTTTCTGTGTTAACTTGCACTAAAGTACAGCCATACCTAACTTTGCCGTTGTCAAATTATGATCAATTTCTTTTGACCCGTTTTAGATTAAATATTGTGTTTAGACTTCTGACCTTCCAAGAAATGAATTTATGGTCGTCTAATTTGCCCTTGTGCCCGTGCGATGAATCTTCGTCCCAATCCGATATCCACATTTTATTTTTTTGTAAATTTTACATTTTACCTCGCAGGCAATTCATCATCCCATTCCTCAAAGAACTGAATTTAAATAAATGTCGCCCAGCTTTATTAGAATTACAAAGAATGGACACTGTTCTAACTGTTACCGTAGTTTTAAGCTTTTTTAAAAATGTTTTTAAATTTCGGAAAACAATGGGTTTTGACGAAATATAACTGGACTCGTTGTTTTTCTTTTTTATATTTTTCCTGTGAAATTTGTAATTCGATGTTGCTGCTTTCATGATTTTTGTTTTTTAAACCGAATAAAGTATTTTTTGAATCTTTGAATCTTTGAGTGAAACGGGTATTTAGAAAAGTAACAAAACAATAATAAATGAAGTAGTTTAATAAAGCCATGGCATATCAGTGGATTCCATTTCAGTTAATGGAATGGCAGACAAAATACTGGTAAATCAGAAGGTTATCCGGGCTCCCGCAAAGAAGCAATCTTGGAAAAACTGTGAGTTGCACACTTTATACGTTTGGGAATATTGGAAGGAGTTTGTTCAGAACAACAGGTCTCTGGGTTCTGGGCGTGGAATTGTCGAAAACATATCTCTAGACATCGGCATCAAACATTACGCCATAGTCAATGAATGTACTTTGCGTAATGTAACTTGTGCTCGTATAAAGCGCTCCCATACCTTTGGGTCGAGTTTGCACTATAAAACTGCAAAAAAGAAATAAGTATTAGATATGCATATCGACATAAAGTGGGCATTTTGTCTTTCATAGATGTACTGATCCTGACAAAAATGCCTTTTCAGTTAAAGGGCAGGTGGGAGTGGTGACTGATGCGGCCACGTATTTAAATTTTACAGTAGCTTTTTTACTTTCTTCGGAAATGACAAAAAACGGTCTCAAACAGCCACAACGAAGTTTAATCAATTCATGTGTATTCATACAATGCACACCCCTATGAAGATGATGGCTCCCTCTTCAGTCCTAGATGTCCACTGATCTGCCAGAGATTCAACACATCAATGGATACTAACCTCATCGCTAGTACATTCTAGAGCAGGACACTGACAGACATTCCGACACCAAACAATAATGCAGTACTATCGGAAGTAATTAACTGTTGGAATCAAAGGGCTCTGCCCAAAGCCAAGGCCCTACTTCGTACCAACCAATAACAACTTGGGAACGCCGTCTCCTTTGGATAATACTGCTATTGTAAATGACACTCGTAACATTTTGGGTGTAAATGACAATATTTTTGTAAGGGCTGTTTTAGTATCTACAAAGGTAAGCGAAGATATCTGCTACATTATATTTTATAATCCGGCTTCACCATTTCTTCTCCTATGACATCTGGACTTTCGATTGAAATGTTCTGAAATGGAGGACTCCAGATAAGGCTTTTAGTTGCAATTTGCGTTATTAGTGGTGCTGCATGGATTTTAGGAAATGTGTTTCTAGTAGGGCAGAAATGTGGACGTCCTTTGGGCTTTGGTACATTAGGATTGAGAGAAACCTAGTTTTCTTTGTGATTTTGGCATTTTAAATCATGGAGAGTGATCCAGAAACAATTTCTGTAGAGTCTTTGATAATCTTATTTCGCCATATCAGAAAAATATTTGACAATGAGTGAATTCTTTAAGTTCCACAGCAAATTTGAAAACTTTGAGATATTACATAATTAAAACGTATTGCCCCCACACTGATAGCATTTTAAATATATGTATCATCTAACTCGTGGACATTTTTACGGGTCTGCTTTAGTTTTAGAACTTTTAGCAACAGGCAAGATCATTTTTTTTAAATACCTTTTTATTGGTTCTATAAAAGTATTTAACTGAACACACCATAAAATATATTGGGCGGTGTATTTAACAGCAATCCCCTCAAGCCCCCAACCCAGTTCAACAGTGTACTCGCAGCATACAGAGTACACATTACGTTTCTGGTCTGCCCCAGGCTATATATTATCTCTTTCTATATCTTATCGATATATATTATCTACTGGCGGTCCGCCAGTAGATAGTTATAGTTAGGACCGTGTTTCCATAGGAAATCTCAAAATTCTATTTTGAATAACTTTGGCGCCGGTTAACGAATCTTCGCGAAATTTTTAAAACGAATGCGGTGCTCCGCTCAGCTCCTACCCTGAAAGTCTCAGGGTGATTCGTCAAGCGGGGGGCGAGAAAAAAGGGGGTCCCAAAACGCGTTTTCCCCATGCATTTTTCCATAGGAGCTTTAGTCGAAGGTACAGCCTGAACGGCTGAACAGAATTACTTGAAATTTGGCAGAGAGGTAGTCCTCAGGTCAGGGAAGTGCCTTTTGTAGGTCTGGTGTCAATCTGTTCAGTATTTCCTGAGAAAATAGCATTTAAAAGCATATAAATATCTATACGCGCGCACCGTGCGCGCACGGTGCCGTGCGCGAGCGAAATTCTGATTGGTTGTTAGATGTCAGTCAACATTCGAATCGGTCGAAATCAGGAAGTGTCGGCCGCCATTTTGTCTCGCACTGAAAAGGAAAGGGGGACAAAAGGTGGAAAACGTGAAAAGGGGGCAGAGAAGAGAGTTCCTGACCCCCTAGCCTTTGTCAGGGGGTCACAGAAGGACCCCCCAGGGGGGAAAATACATTTCATTTTTTTTTTTAAAAAATCGCGGGGTGCGCGCACGGTAAAAAAAATAAAAAAATATATATCTATTTAGAAATACATAACTTAGCATTTAAAAAAACGTACAAATTCACTTAAAAAACCATAGGTTTCACACACGTTATAGTTAGGAATTAGCATTTAAAAAACCTTGCAAATTCACTTAAAAAACCATAGGTTTCACACAGGTTATAGTTAGGAGGATATTTCTCTCGTAAAAAAACAATGAAATTCCCCCGTT
This sequence comes from Triturus cristatus, assembly GCF_964204655.1. Lineage (NCBI taxonomy): Eukaryota > Metazoa > Chordata > Amphibia > Caudata > Salamandridae > Triturus > Triturus cristatus. The sequence continues at coordinate 292,235,615 of NC_140583.1, read as the reverse complement.
ATAGTTAGTTCAGATAACTATAACTCGCGCGACCGCCACTCTATCACAAGGATGATGTCATCAGTGATGTCATGAGTGATGCCACTGACCATGTCATGAGTGATGTAATATGTGACGTCATCAGCAGTGGATTGCGGGCGCGCGAGTTATAGTTATCTGAACTAACTATAACGGGGGAATTTCATTGGTTTTTTACGAGAGAAATATCCTCCTAACTATAACCTGTGTGAAACCTATGGTTTTTTAAGTGAATTTGCAAGGTTTTTTAAATGCTAATTCCTAACTATAACGTGTGTGAAACCTATGGTTTTTTAAGTGAATATATATATACTGGAAACGTCCTGTTCCACCAAATTAAAAGGTGGAAAACGCAGGCACGGACCTCCTCACTCCTTATTAAGGAAAATAACGGACTCTCACTCCAGAATTGCAAATGATGCAGTGCAATTTATTGTAGCATGACTAAATGCTAGGACCAGTGTCCTCCATGACGCGTTTCGCTCCTCGTGGGAGCTTGATCACATGATGCGCCTCCGGTTGCTGACAATTTTTAAAGTGAAATATGTGCACAAACAATTGAAGAAAACAGCCTAACTGTTTAAAATTGAACAACAAAACTGATAGACTATAGCACTTTAACAGACTCATATACGTAGAATGCAACCACTGAGATTCACCTATTTTTCAATCACAGAGTAAAAAATGTACATGTAGAAGTAAAGTTTAGCAACTGGCAAAATATCTACATAGTGCATATTTCGATATGAGCAAGAAATATTATTCAGTTCAATGCTAATGGTACTCCCAACAATTAAGGAACATGCAAGAAAAATTTAAATTCCACACTAAGAACAGATGACTGTGAGTGGATGTTGTCAGTACAATAAATAAATGCATAGTGCAATAATTTCTTCCTATATCGAATACCACAGCAATGAATAAAATTATACATAGCAACTGAACATATCGAATGCCAGAAAAAATGCTAAAAACTCTTGAACTCAACCAACTCACATGAATAAAATCAGCGGCAGTTATTGTCATAATTAATATCAATGATTGTATTAAAAGAAAAGTTTCATACTGCCAGAAAAAAGTTTGTAAAGACTTGAAGATCATCACAATTCTAATGATCTGAAATGCAGGCAAGCACACCAGAGTACAGGAAAAATCAGCAAAAATTCTCCATAATATAAATGCATGTGCAATTCTTTGTTGACTGAAAAATCACTAGATAATATCATGGAGCTAACCAAGCCTGAAAAATACTCCTGTACCACATTATAGTTACTAACGTGATGATTCACAGAGTCTGCATCATTGTATGAAGAGACAGTAACTCTATTAATAATAGATAAATACTTTGCTATATAATGCAGCTAATAGTAAACAAAGAAAGTAGAAAGTGCCATATGCCTAACTTGTGCAAAACAGTGCTATGCAAAGTGATATTGTGCAAATAAGCAAATCGACACACTTGCAGCAAGGGGGAAAAAAACCCTGAATCATCTAAGCCTAGGTGATTCCAAAGTGCAAGTGCATAGCAAAATAGCAAATCAATGTGAATGTAAGAACAATTGATAAATACATTCACATAGTCTAAAAAGATCTTCAACATCTCAATAGCATCTAAACACTGATGGACAAAAGCAAAACATTTTAACAAAAATATCGATGCAAAAATTATTTTCAAAAATAGGGGAAGAGGCTCTAGAGAAAATTGTGAAGGTCCTCATTCATGTTAAGGCCATTCGGAGCTCGTGTATCAAGAGCTAAAATAAAGTGAGATTCACTTTGTCTCAAGAGTTTGTCACGATTCCCACCCCGGCCGGGATTGGGGACAGACCCTAAGACAGTGTATTCCAAGTCTTTCAATTGGTTGTCATGTACAGACTTGAAATGTCTGGCCACTGGATAATTGGGGTCAGAATTCACTATGGCTCTAACATGCTGAAGAATACGTTTATGTACCGGCAGCTTGGTGCTGCCGATATATTCTAGATTACAAGTGCACCTCAGTTTGTAGATGGCATAGTCAGAGCGACATGTTAGATGTCAGCAAACAATTTCTCACTAAAAGCTGTTATATAATGTGTACTGTTTTTAGCAAATGTGCACGCTCTGCAAGAACTGCATTTGAAGAAACCAGTTTTAGTAAGCCAGTTCTTAACAGGTTTCACCTCAGGCATAGATTTAACAAGATTTAACATAGAGGGCGCTCTTCTGAAGGTGATAGCTGGCAAAGTTGGCAGAATAGGACCAAGAATATTGTCTGTCAAAATAATAGGCCATTCTGAATAAATGATCCTGCGAATAGCTTGTTCTTGTGTACTAAAACTAGTGATGAGCCGAATTGGGTGCACAGTTTTTTCTGAAAGATCAGTGTCAATGCTCCCACTAGAGCGTGACTGAAGTAAAACTTCCCTTTGCTTATCATTGGCTTTATTTAAAGCTCAGGTCAGTTGTTGCCTACTGTATCCTCTCTCACGGAATCGCTGAAATGCATCCATTTGGCACTGTAAAGAGACTATCTCGGAACTGCATATTCTACGGATACGTATGAACTCTCCATACGGTATGCTGTTGATAAGATGTCGAGGATGTGCACTATCTGCATGGAGTATCGAATTGTCAGCAGGGATCTTTCTGTGCAATTTAGTATGAAGGAAACCTTTGTCTACATACAATAAAACATCCAAAAATTCCACCATAGAATCATCAATAGAAGCTGTAAATCTTAAATTTAAGTCATTAACATTGATATCTTCTATGAATTTAAGAGCATCATCTTTGGTTCCTTTCCAGATGAGACAAACATCGTCAATGTAGCGCCAATAATGTACTACATGACTCCACCAGAGGCGGTGGGCGGCAGTGAGGACGTGCCCCTCCCACCAGCCAACATGTAAACATGAATAGCTTGGGGAGAAGCATGAACCCATCGCCACCCCGCGCATCTGCTGGTAAATCTCATTCTGAAAATGAAAGAAATTTGTAGTAAGACACAGATCAATAATTTCTAACAGCATGGTATTGTGTTCTCTCATATCCAAGTCCCGATTATCAAGGAAGTGTTTAGTAGCATTGATTCCATCACAGTGATTTATGCTAGTGTACAGGGATTCAATATCCATTACAACTAACAAATAGTCCGAACACCAAACAACATTCCTAATCTTGTTCAAAAAATCTGTAGTATCTTTCAGATAAGATGGTAAACTGACCACATGCGGCTGTAAGAAAAAAATCTACGTATTTTGACAGATTCTCGTTCATACTACCCTGAGCAGAAATGATAGGTCATCCTGGTACAGGAGTGGTTCTTTTATGGACTTTTGGTAAAAAATACAAAATAGGAGTAACCGGGTGTTCAACATCAAGAAAAGTCATTTCTTCCTTAGTCAAGAGTCCATGTCGCCTCCATTGATGTCGTTTTTTGCAGGTACTGTCCTCTGCAGCTCTCATTTCAAATCTGGAGGACTTCCTATAACATGAAGCGTTGGAAAGATATATATATATATATATTCACTGAAAAAAACATAGGTTTCACACACGTTATAGTTAGGAATTAGCATTTAAAAAACCTTGCAAATTCAGTGAAAAAACCATAGGTTTCACACACGTTATAGTTAGCTGGACATTTTACTCGTAAAAAACCATTGAAATTCCCCCGTTATAGTTAGTGCAGGCAACTATAACTCACGCGACCGCAATCCTCTGCTGATGCTAATACTGTATTTAGACACTTATTTGCCCATGTCTTCTTCCATTAAATTTTAGCTATACATATATTACAAATATTTTTTTTTCATAAAGACACATATGTCATCAGCAGAGGATTGCGGTCGCGTGAGTTATAGTTGCCTGCACTAACTATAACGGGGGAATTTCAATGGTTTTTTACGAGTAAAATGTCCAGCTAACTATAACGTGTGTGAAACCTATGGTTTTTTCACTGAATTTGCAAGGTTTTTTAAATGCTAATTCCTAACTATAACGTGTGTGAAACCTATGTTTTTTTCAGTGAATTTGTACGGTTTTTTAAATGCTAAGTTACTTTACGGCGTTCGTGGCGTGCGCACCCACTTAACGCAGTTCGTTCCGTGCGCGCACGGTGCGCTTTGCGCACCGTGCGCGCACAGTTTACACAGTTAGTGCCGTGCACGCACGGTGGGCACGCGGTGCGCTACGCGCACCACGGGCCCACGTTACGCTCGATGGGCCATGTACGAACGATGCGCTTCGCGCATCGTCCGCACATGCAGGACATATTATGCGCTTCGTTGAGAAACTTAATCTATTAATTGTTCCTTTGGCAATATGCCATGCACAAAAGGTGCCCAGCAGGGTACCATGTGCACACGGGGGAGGGGTAAATGTAGATATTTTTTTTTTATAATTAATTTTTACCGTACGCGTACGGTAAGCGTAATCGACGTTTTTTCGAAAAAAAATAAAATTGATTTTTTTGCCTTGGGGGTTCTTGTGGGGCACCTTAATCAATGCTAGGTGGTTTGGAGCTGTCTAACATGCTCCTTTACATATTTTCCACCTTTGTTTTTCCTCCCCCCCTCAGAGTGCGAGAGAGAAAATGGCGGCCGCCGCTTCCTGGTTTCGACCAATTCGAATGTTTACTAAGATCTAACAGCCAATCAGAATCGCGCTCGCGCACGTCACCGTACGCGTACGGTAAGCTTACGGTAAGCGCACGGTAAGCTGCCACAGATATATATATTGATTTAAAGGCTATTTTCTCAGGAACTACTGAACAGATTTACACCAGACCTACAAAAGGCACTTCCTTGACCTGTAGACTACCTCTCTGCCAAATTTCAAGTAACTCTGTTCAGCCGTTCGGGCTGTAGCTGTGTCTAAAGGTCCTATGGAAAAATGCATGGGAAAAACGCGTTTTGGGACCCCCCTTTTTTCTCAGCCCCCACTTGACGAATCCCCCCAAGACTTTCAGGGTAGGAGCGGAGCGTAGCGCCCCATTAGTTTTGAAAATTTCGCGAGGATTCGTCGACCGGCGCCAAAGTTATTCCAAATAGAATGTTGCGGTTTTCCTATGGAAACAGGGTCCTAACTATAACTACCTACTGGCGACCGCCAGTAGGTAATATATATATATATATATATATATATATATATATATATATATATATATATATATATATATGTGTGTGTGTGTGTGTGTGTGTGTGTGTGTGTGTGTGTGTGTGTGTATATGTTCAGCGTTGGTGCAGTAGGCCATTCCACATGAACATTTGTCCATTGTGGGTGGCTCCTCCGCTCTCTAGTGGTGGACAATATCACGTTTAGCCAGTTTAGCCAGGTGGAGACCCACATATACTAGAAGTCTGGTTTATCTATTACACCCCCATTTGTCCATGAGCCCCAGTAGGATCATTTTGGGCTAGGGTGTCATTGGATATCTGGCCATGTAGGATAAACCATGAGCCCCAGTAGGATCATTTTGGGCTCGGGTGTCATTGGATGTCCGGCCATGTATGATAGTCTTGCATACAGTGCCCCAGTATATTTGGATAAAAGGACATTCTCAAGTTGTGTGGTTAAAGAGTGCCCAGTTGTGGGTTGCAGTGTAGGCAGTGAGGGTCCAGGATGTGATTCACCTTGTATAAGTATTTGAGTTGTATGTGCCTAAGGTGCATAGGCACCACCAGCGACCTCGGGCCATTTTGGCTTCCACCTAGTCTTCTTCCTCCAGTGTGCCCATGTCTTGTTACCATTGCTCCTCAATGTGATCATGGGATCTGGGGTGTTATTGAAAAGTGAGCGATATATCTACAATTGTTCTCCTCATTTCTCCAGAACCGCACACAAAGAATAAAAATCAAAAACTTCTCGTCAGACCTACACCCCGTCAGCAGAGGTGTCCCCCAAGGGTCAGTTCTTTCCCCTCAACTTTTCAACATCTACATGGAACCCCTCACGACCATACTCAAAAAAACCATCCCCTTACACCCATATGCAGACGACACCCAGATCTATCTCGAAAACACCTCCATTGACGACATTCAAAGACTCAACAACACTCTTAGTGAAGTCCAACACTGGTTATCTCTAAACCACCTGAAACTTAACCAAGACGAAACTGAATTCCTCCTCATCTTTAACAAAAAGGAGAACCCTCAAATCATATAATGGCTTAAAGCTATTGACGCCCACAACGGCAACATCACCCTGGCTGACTCCGTAAAATCGTTGGGAATCACTCTCGATCCAAAACTAGACATGGTCAAGCACATCAAGAACTCTGCAAAGAGCGCCTTCCTCAACCTGAAACTACTCAACGAAATAAAAACCTTCATCCCTCCCAAGGACCTCAAACAGGCCACTCAATCACTGGTGCTGTCCAGACTAGATTAAGGGAACACAGCCCTCACAGGCACAGCTAAATGCCACTTAGCTCCCCTGAGAATAACGCTCAACGCAGCAGCCAGAATGATCACAGGAGCAGAGAAATATGATCACATATCACCCGCACTGAGCTAAAATGGCTTCCAGTCGAAATGCGTGCCAACTTCAGAACTGCTTGCCTCACGCACAAAGCCCTGCACACAGGGAAACCCGCCTACCTGGCCTCCAAACTGAAGAAGGCCGGTCAGACAAGAACCCTCAGGAGCTCCAATATGCTTCTCCTCATCCTGCCGAAAACCCGTAAACAAAAAACTGCAGCCTGCTCCTTTTCTGGTAGTGCGCCAAAAATATGGAATTCCATCCCAGTCCACATCAGAACTACCCCATCCTTCACAAAATTTAAAATGCAGCTCAAAGACCTCTTTCTCAATCGTTCGCTCCTGTATCATTAACTGCCGCCGGAGCTCACTAGCTGGAACCTGGCGGCAGCCCGATTCTCTGACATCAAGACATCTACCTCCCCCAAGCTCCCGGACACCTCCCTTGCCCCCTATCCCTAAAAGAGGTTGGCTTGATCCAACATGCACACTGCTAGTACTTCATCAGACCTCCTTGACCTAATGCGGTACAGTGCGCCCAGACCTCCGTAGCGTCATGAACCACTATGTATACTACCCCGTTACTGTATGTTTTTCCTTGATACTACTGAATTACTGTGTGATTTCCTGACACGTATGTTGTAAAGCGCTCCGATACCCTCGGCTCTGGCCATTGCTATAAAAAACTCTTAAAATAAAATAAATATCTTGGAGATGCCCTTGACCCCTGTCTGGACATTGTGATATGAGCCTCGAGTAGATTATGTTCTGGGACCACATGTAGACTTTCTTGGTGCTGTTCCAGGGCGTTTCTAAGTTGTAAGGATCTGTAGAATCAACCTGAGCATGTCATACATGCCTGCAAGATTTTGGAATGTACAGAGTGGGCCGCCTACTAGATGTCGTCTGATTTCGAGATATTGATGGTGTACCAAGCATGGAATCCCCGCAGGGCAGCCTAATGACAGCTGCTGACCTGAAGCGGTGGCTCCATGGTCAGGGTCCTGTGCCAGCGGATCCATCGTAGTGTCTGATGCTACTACACGAGTGATGCTTGGGTTGCTGGAGAGATACAGGTGTGCTAGGTGGCCTGTAAAGTGAAGTAAATTGAAGATGCCATTCCACTCCAGGGCCTTAAGTTCTATAGCCATGGTTGGGTCCGTCTGGTCGCCGAATATCCAGTCATTAATTGGCACAATGTGGGGAACTCTTTATCACTAGTTAGGGTAAAAGTTAGCCCATTGCAGTTTTGATTTAACCATCCTTGAAGTAGTCCCAAGGTCTCATGGGGACCCTTCCAGATCATAAAAATATTGTCAGTATAGCATTTCTATATTAGGAAATGGTTCCTGAAAGGATTCAAATTAGTCAACATAGTGGTAGACTCCATGTTGTCCAAGTACATTATATTGAAGTCTGGAGCAAAAACAGCTCGCATAGAAGTACCTTTTATTAGCATAAAATAATTTTCCAATTTGAAAACAAATTTGGTTAGTGCCAAGGTAAGTAAGTCTATAATAAAAAGTGGTTGGAACCTGACTTTTGAAAATCTTGTCTTCTGGCATGTTGCAGGGATTCCGCTGGTAAAGCAGAACTGTGTCTTGGGATAACAGGACGTCAGAATATAGGGTCTGAGTCTCTCTACAGCGTCAGTATCTGTCGGCCCAAATCCTGGCTAGCTCAGTGTGTCTCACCTGGACTCGTAACCTTCCCAGAGTTGCAAGTGATTTTAGCAACCGAGAACATAACCCTCTAGTTCCCAAGGGAACCGTGAAAACAGATCCTCACCTTTCATCACCCACTCATGCATGCCTGTAGTAAACCTAACAGAGACTTAAAGAAAGTTTACAATACATTTATTGAAACTATCGTAGTCTATTATGAGACAAATGTGCTGTGATCACTAGGCAGATGAAACTAAACAAAGAAATTAGCATTTCTATCAGGTTGTGTACAATAAACCTCTCCACCATGGCAAATTATCTATCTGTCTAGGCCCGCCATTACTATGTGAGCACAGGGATATATACCTGATCTCTGGGATTGGCAACAGACCCCATACCTGGTGTATGTAGGCAGGTGGTCCGCATCATGAGTGTAAACTCTGTTTACGTAAGACTGCATGTCAGGCTCTGCGTGCGTTTGTTCCAAGACAGGTCTCTCTGTGGAATTCTCCTCTCTGGCCCCCAGGGGGACAAGACACAGTTTATATACTAAGAACTACTGTGTTGGAAAGCTGCAACTGTGCTACCATCCTATGTCTAAACCTTTAGGAGTTGTTTCTGAATGGGCAAGGAAACCAATACACCATGTTATGGTTTCCAGACAGCCTTGTACAAAATGTGCACACTGACTCTCAAGAAGAATCAATGAACAACAAACCATGTGGACAGCGGTTTCCTATTATAATGTCCCGGAAAACACATGTAGGATGTGTGGCTGTGCAGAGCAGAGGTAGCGTAGAACCTCTAATAAGCACAGCTAAGGGAGAACCAAAGTGGGCCCAGAAGAGATATCACAATACCCCCTCCTTGGTCGGGAGAGTAATTTAGCAACTAAAAAAATAATGAAGATCACAAGCTAAGCAAACTCAAGGCGATGCTAATAAGCTTAATATTTAAAATATTAAGGCACAACATGAACATTTTGAAAATGGGGTCAAATTAGGTTGAGCCGGGAGCACCCAAGATTTCTTTCACAAGGTTAATGTTTAGTAAATCCAGAACAGATTCAGCTAAATCCAGAACAGATTCAGTCTCCGCAAACGATGATTCCTCAATAGGCTCATTCAAAAGCTCCAAAGAACAGACATGATCATCCTTATCAGCAGATGCTGAGGAAGTAGTCTGTTGTCCTGTATCCGTGTTATCAGAACCAGATTTCAGAAGTCCAGGTGCTGAAGCAACCATATCCACACTAGGGAGTAGCTCATACCATGCATCTTGAAGCAGCTGCAAGTTCATGGTACAACTCCGAAAATAGGTCTTTATTGGACTCATCAACAAGTTCATGTCCATAGGAACAAGCAATTTCAGCGCAAGGCAACCATCAAGTGCCCACGCAAAGAGACACCATATCCAATGAAACATGGGTCGTATGCAGGTAAACCAGGCTGGTCAGAATGACAGTCAAGTCAAGTCAAGTCAGAGATACTTATATCGCGCACATATCACTCAGAGAGTCTCATGGCGCTTGCAGAAACTCCGAAAAGAACAGAGGGCCACAGATTAATTGCCAAAAAGCCAGGTTTTTAGCTTTTTACGGAAGTCACCATGATTAGGCATGATACGGAGATGGTAAGGCATTTTGTTCCATGAAGAGGGGGCCAGATAGGAGAAGGCACGGCCTCCCTGCCTAGCTGTACGAATCCTTCGAGGGATAAGCAGGGCAGCATCACTGGATCGCAGGGCCCTGGAGGGTTTATACCAACGGAGCTTTGGCAGCCAATACTTGGGACCATTTCCATACATTTTCTTATGAGTTAAGCATAGTATTTTAAACAGGGTTCGTTTCCTTATTGGGAGCCAATGAAGGGAGTTTAAGCAGAGGCGGGCCGAGGTCCTATATGGGCAGTCCAGGACTAGCCTGGCGGCCGTATTTTGAAGGACTTGGAGTTTAGCCAAAAGATCTGAATTAATGGCATGCAGAAGCGAATTACCATAATCCACTCTGTTCATGATGAGGCCTTGTATTAGGGGTCTGCGGGCCTCTAAAAGAAGCCACTTAAACACTTTACGCAGGCTCCGCATAACACCATAGCATGTGCTAATCACATGTTTTACGTGGCCACTCATAGACAAATTATTGTCAATGTGAAAGCCTAAGTTTCGGACCACGTTCTTATATGCAGGGCAAGGTCCGAGCTTGGGTGGCCACCACTCATGCGTCCAATGGTCAGCTGCATTACCGAACAGCATGATCTCTGTTTTGGTTCCATTTAATTGGAGATGGTTTGATGACATCCATTCATCCACCTGGACCAGACAGTCTTTAAAACGGTGCTTGGTTTCATCTGGGTCGGGGCCCAAGGTGATTAGAATCTGAGTATCATCTGCGTAAGATATGACATCAAAGCCATATTGTCTAATCACAGCGGCCAATGGAGTCATATAGAGGTTAAAAAGGGTGGGGCTTAATATAGAGCCCTGAGGAACACCCATCTTTACTGTTCGTTCACTAGCTGTGATGTTGCCCACCTGGACCACGGTTTTGCGATCTCTCAGATAGCAGCTAAACCAGTTTAGGGCCGGCCCCCTGACCCCCATCTCCCAAAGTCGGCGTTCAAGTATGTGATGGGAGATGGTATCGAAGGCCGCCGACAAATCAAGCAGAATAAGGATAGCTGACTGCTGCTTATCCAAGGCTAATCTAATATTATCCGTGATCTCAATCAGTGCTGTCTCTGTGCTGTGTGCCGCACGGAAACCGGATTGAGAGGAATCTAAAAGCTCATGGCTCTCGAGATGATTTACGAGCTGCTTATTTACTAAAGACTCCAATATTTTTCCAAAATATGGTAGCAGGGAGATTGGCCGATAATTCAGGAATATATCTGGGTCCGCTGAAGTTTTTTTAAAAATAGGCCTGATTCTGGCTTTTTTCCAACACAGTGGGAAATCGGCTTTTGCTAGCGACTTATTGAAAATTTCAACTAGCCTGGTTGGGATTGTTGGGGCTAGCGAAGGGAATATTTTCGGAGGGAGAGGGTCATCAGGGGGGCCAGATTTAATTTTTGTGATGGCCTCAGTGACCGACTTGAGGTCACATTCCTTAAAATTCTGTAGATAGTCGTCTGGAATCAGAGGGGACTGTGAGAGTACTACCAGGTCAGTGTCTATGTGTGCAGAGGCCGAGGGAAAGGTACTATGGATATTCATGATTTTGGCCTCAAAAAAGTCAGAGAGGGAGTCCGTCCATGTTTGAGAGACGGGTACTGCAGATGCATTTGTAGGAGTTGTAAATTCTTTGAGAATATGGTATAGCTCCTTAGAGGAATTCTCTGCCATATTTATTCTATTGACCAAATATGATTTCTTGGCTAGCTTGATATCGAGCATATAACCATTATGCATCTTTTTATAGTTATCGCGATTGGCGAGATTTCTAGTTTTCCTCCACAATTTTTCTGCAATACGACACAAACGTTTAGTGGCCTTAAGTGAATCAGTGAACCAAGGAGAGTTTCTAGTCTTAGGCCTAATGTTCTGAAGCGGGGCAATTAAGTCTATAGTGGTTCCAATAGCATTGTTTAACTGCAATACATCGTAGTCAACACTTGAATCGTAGTTTAGAGGATACAAACTAAAGTTATCTTTGAATAATGAAGTAGTGACTTTATGCCAAGGTCTACGAAGAATAGACTCATTACCCTGATGAAATTTCTTTTTCGGTGCGGAAGGAATGGCAAATTTTAAAAGGTGGTGATCCGTCCATATTAGTGGTATTGGAATTTCCACCGTCAGGTCCAATACATTAGTGAACAAAAGATCAAGCGTATGACCCGCACAGTGAGTGGGCCCGTTTACCCGCTGGCCTAGTCCAAGAGTGCTCAGATCTGAAAGTAGTTTATCTGTGTCTGGATTGGCCAGTAATTCCGCGTGATAGTTAAAATCCCCAATAAGCAGGAATTTATCCGAGGCCAGAACATGAGGGGCAATGATTTCGACTAGCTGGTCAGAAAAATTGCCCTTTAAGCCAGGGGGGTGGTAGACCAGAGCTCCTCTCCTGGAGCCATTAGAAAGACCAACAATTTTAAAAGAGCAGATTTCAATGGTGCTACAGGATACAGAATCCAGGATGCTTATGGTAAACGCTCCTTTGTATATGATAAGTAGGCCACCCCCTCTTTTCTCCTTTCTATCGACTCGAAGACTTTTATAATCAGGGGGAAGGGCCACATGTAAATCAGGCCCAGAATGCTCATGTAGCCAGGTTTCGGTAATGAAACAAATATCTGGGTCATTGAGAGTCAGAAGATCCCATACATCCAGTGCATGTTTAGAAATAGAACGAGCGTTAAAATAGATGGCGGTCAGTGACGTAGAAGGAGCATTATTTTGATTGGGCAGATTTGGTCTGGTAGATGGAATAGAACTGATCTGATCCTGAGAACGCCTGATTTCTGGATGCTGAGACATGGCGATTTCATGAGGACCCAAATATGTAATGGGTGGGATGTTAAGGCTTTTTAATTGGGAACTAGGATATTGAATTAAAATCATTTTAGGAATAGACCAAAATACTAGCAAGAGGGAAAGTGTGAAAGACAGATAGCACAAAAACCCAGGAACAGACCTGTACAGAACAAGGGGTATGGCCGCTGGACGCGACCAGTGACCAGTCATGTTCAGTTCCTGGAGCAAAGGGACCCCAAACAATTGTATCACACTTACATGACATAGCTGGACCGGTGATAGTTCAATGACCAGTGAGCTTCAGAACAGAACATCCATTGCAGAGTAGCTAAAATAGCTATCAAAATGGCACAAATGAGGAATAACACCAAAGGTATGCGCCGAAAAACACTCAAAAACAGGGAATGTATAAAGGCTGGTATCACTCCAAAGATTTTCTGAAAAGTACTGATTAAGCCAGTCTGGATTGATTTAAAAAGTGCGCTATACTGGCAGTATTGTAAACATTAAAGAAGGCGATGCACAAGCTCGCAGTGGGAGATTTCTGCTTAAAATGCTGACTGTATTATGCTGGATGTCCTTGCAGTTCAATGGTTTCTCAGGCTGATGTTAATGCCACGTCTTTTTGAAACAATAAGGCTTTGAGTCAGCTTAGCTTATTGAAATCTACCTTCAAAGCTGGAATTGAAGGTCATAATGAAATATCATACACCTCATGCGCTGGATGGAAAAGCTTGTTATAGCAGCAAGTTACTATATGGGAAACAGAAAGGAAATACAGTATTCCGGCTTTCATCCCACAACAATCTTGGTCATGTGCATACAAATAAGTGAATGGCCGACGGAAGAGCACATTCATTTCCAGTAAGAAATACATCTCTGTGTGCCTGTTCACATTGGTAATCAAAAGAAAGTGACGTCAACTCGTGGATAAAGCTCCCTCCCAGAGCTTCCTATCTACCTACCGGGAGATGTTTCATGCAAGATGTAAACTGGAATGTTGAAATTGTCAAAGACATTCCGCTATGTTTTAGCCACACTGCGTAGCATGTTTCAGCTACAGTGAAAGGCAGTTGAGGGAGAGACCTTGTTTTACTGTAGACAGTGTGGAATGTTCCAAACATTGTTGGCACAATTTCCCTACCACATAAGTGGTAATTATCCTTGAGTGTGGAGGCTGGGATTAACAAGGATTGGGTCTGATTGCCTTAATCCCTGGTGTGGAATAAAAAAATTGAATATAACAACCATTTGTGTTCACTGACCACATTACCCACGTGCTTTGACCTAAAAGTGTGGAGTAAAATGTACCATTCTGCATCATACTATTGAGCTGTTCTGCCCTATAATTTGTTAAATAGTGCCAATTATCTAATCAGGCAATGAAAGGAAAATTGGGTGAATTGATGTCTTTAATTTTAGCGAGTACTAGACAAATAGTGTGCTGAACTGTCATTTAGAAAAATCTTTTGTGTTGTAATTAAGTAGGCTGTAAATAAGGTGTCAGTTCCCTCAACCTGCCAATGTTTGGTACCCCAAATTGATTTGATTTCAATGGTATCCTACTCCTAGCCTGTCAAGGATAATTGTATAACAAATCTGTATATATTAGCCTGGTTTGCATCCGCACATATTTCTTTGCTGGTGAGGTGACACGTTTAAAATAAAAAGATTTCGGGTCTGATGAATCCTGGGCAGAAAAATGTCAATGTATCCCTATATGTTTTTGAGTTCCCTTGTGGGGAGTCGGGCATTGTTCCCATTGTATGTAATTAAGAAGTTTGCGTTGAATTATGATGTCCATAATGATAACAGAACATTTAACCATAATTAGCAGAATTTGGATGCAAGTCTTCACTTTCAAAACAGTATAATATTCAAGCTCAGATAGCATGGAATTAAGTGTCCACATTCCAGTCATCAGAATGTAATCCGGGCATAATAACATCTCTCATTGACACCATGAAGACATAATGAATCTGCAGCATTTCTGTAGGTTCGAAGATATCATAGAGGACCTTATCCCAAACAATTTAATCAGTTACTGGAACAGCTGAAATGTTCACAAGGGATAGGTCTCTTTTCAGTGGTATTAACACCTTCCCTACCAGTTCTGTGGCAGAACGTTCTGGCAGACAATGGGCATTTATTAGCTAGAAGAAAACAGTCACAGATCTAATCGAAAGAAATAGAAAAACCAAGGAAATAATTATCTAAACATCTGTTCAAGGAGGGATCAGATAAGTGCGTTCCAGCCATGTAAAGAAGTCACAAATCCGTGTAGGCGGAGTGTCTAGAATGGTGGAACTGTCAAAAGAGTCGGATGAAACATCATCTGTTCCCACAAAATAGCCAAAAGGAGTTTGTTGAAAAACAGGATCCACAGTTGTAGTAAGAGAACTGGTAGAGTCCACGAGATGTGGATCATTATAAATGACAATCTGCAGGAGACACAGTCGCAAGTACAGTGCTCACTTCCTTCATATGGCTGGCATTTGCAGGGGAATTCGGAATTAACTGGAGAAACATCTTTGATATTGCCCACAAGATGAAGAAGAATTTCCTGTAGGGTAGCGAGAGGAGTTGGAGAACTACTGAGGAGTCCTCGTGCCCTACTGTTTAGAATCAACACATGATGTAACTTGATGTTCTCAATAGACAAAGCGATTGTTTTTAGAACCAGCAAGCGATGGCAATATGAATTTACTTGTACCTGGAATGCCAAGGACTGGCACCAGTGCACAGCATGGTGGGCCAAATTTATTTTTCACCGCAACCTTTTCTCCAACATGATCCCCAATTGTGGAATCCAGCCGGAAGGTGCTGGAGACTTCTTGGTTCCTGTAGAGGGAGATGCCTCGAACTGTTCTTTAAATTGGCTGTCACGGAAGTGTTGCAAATACTGTAAGACAGAAGAACAATCATTAACTTCAAAGGGCGTAGCTGCCACCATGATGTCTAAACCATCAAGGTCTGGAACATACATTTTGATGCCAAAAAGGACCTCATATGGAGACCGGGCACCCAGAGATCGTTTAGGGAGATTATTTAGTGCTCTTTGTCTGAGTGAAATGTAGTGCATGCATATGTTCCGATAAAGACTTGCAAATCTTTAATAACAGTGTGAGCGCCTGGCGAACGTTGTGGCCACCCAAGATTATTCTTGAGCAAGAATCTTCTGCAAGTAGGATACATTTAAATGCTCAATTCCAATTAAGAGGACCACAGCTGAAAGGTTAGTTAGAAATCAAAAGGCGTCTGCAGTAGACATGCCACGTTAGAACATTTAATTTGCTGACAAATGTCACAACAAAGGACATATTTCTTGGCCTGTTTATACAAGGTAAATGCAATGAGCGGGGCCAAACAGACCAAAGGGACAGGGCTCCGTAAAGGACTATAAAGTCAAAAATAATAATCTTTTGAGTCACTGACCATTCATAAACTCCATACATGGACACTCTCACAATAATCATACATCACCCCATTCCTGAATAAGCAGAACGTTACACAATTTAGCTAAATATTCATATCAAAAGTTTTTTAATAAAAAAATAATATCAATTCAATTGAAGAAGTTCAGTCAGTGACGGAGGACTCAGTACCTTTTGTCAAAAAATACATAAACAATACACAAAAGCAATCAATTAAGAGAAAAAACATGCAAGACCGTCACATATGTCATTAATTTGAACTAGCTTGTAGGAATCAGTAAAACCAACGTATGATGACAACCAACTCCTTCTCTAATGTGTTCATCTGTTCCTCAAACTTGGCACAACAAATGCGTCGTCGGGTTTCGGTGGATAATATGATTTAAAACTTGCTTTTTCGAGAGAACAATTATAAATTTCCCTCATATGAAGCACCAGTTTGTTAAAAATCGATTTAAAAAACAGCCTATTAAATGCAGCAGATTCAAGATAGGTATAAACCTACCATCAACAAGTATATATTGCAGCTTGGTAAATCAATCCAGAACCTCTTTTTTTTTGTGATAATCAAATTTATGGAATTTTTCAAAACAAGAAAGAAAAAACAAAACACATTGGTAGCATACATACACATTATACAGATACATTGTACGGAACAGGATGCGTTTGACTCCCACGACACTTGTGGGCGAAACCCTGCCCTCGCCCGTTGCTCAGCACACTCTACCATTTAGACCTTTCACACTGGCGATAAATTAAACCATTTGCCCCATATTTTGCCAAAGAGTTCTGGGCAGCCTCGGGCCTCGAAGATGGGCTCCTCTTGGGTACCGCACCAGTCCACTCCCCGCCCCCAGACCCTCACGGAGGGCAGTCTAGCCTGGGACCAAAGCGCGGTGATATCGCGCTTTGCCACCGACACAGACGTGCCCAAAAGACACTTGTTGGCCCCTGATCCATCAAGGTCGTCGAACACTCCCAGGATCAGACGTAACGGGTCATGAGGGACCTCCCACCCTAGAGCTTGCGTAAGCTCGCGCTCCACCCCTGCCCAAAACGAGAGAACCTCTTACTGAGGTGTTCTCGTTAGTTCATTCGAGTTTGATCAAACTTGGAGCTTTAAAAATGTTGTCTGATTATCTTGGTGAATATATAGGGTTGGCACAAATCATATCTCCTAACACCTAGAGTTCAATTGAGGTCCAGCTTCCGTATAAATCATGAAGCCAAATGTAGAAGCTGATAAGCTATCTTATTATGTGCTGTAAGGGGGTTGCACGCGTCTAATGCCTCCCATTACTGATAGGCACTTCTGACGGTCTCTGTCCTCTTGTTTGTTCAGCACCAAAACCACATGGATCTAAGGAACTAATGAGTACACCTCAGTGAGAGGTTCTGGATTGATTGCGTGTTCTGTGGATCAAATTAACCATACAACATTGCACCATGAACAGAGGCGTATTTCGCTGAGTATTGGCGCTTGGTCCCTATAGCAGGTTGGGCTGAACCATCAGTATAAAAAAAATACTGTTCAAGAGGCAAAACATTGATGGACATGGGATAAACATGTTCACAGTGAAGAAATTCTTGTGTCTGTAGAGACAGATTAAAGACGAAGTCTATATCTTTAGCTGTTAAGGATGTTACTCATTGTATCCATCTGGGATTGAGGGCTTAAGCATTTGGAACGCTTGCTTTTGAAACAGTCTCCAAGGCGGGAATGGGAATAACAACAGTATTGCGTTTCCCCTGTGCAAGTGACCTTTCTTTAATTATAGCCATCTGTACTGCCGTAAGTTTTTTATTATTCTCCCAGTGGATGTAAAACACATCTCTGCAATGAAATATAAATGCGATTTATACGAAATCTGCACTTTTTCACCTTCGATAAAGGTGACTTATGTAAAGCCAATGGCACCCCCCACTGTACGAATGACCAGGTTTGTAGTATATACACGTGTATGTAAGTGTTTTGTTGCATGCACAAGAAATACCTTGAAAAAACAAGTGACAAGAGGCGTTTGGCAAAACAGGAACAGTTTTTTAAATGAAACAATGTGGCCAGGAGCACAGGCATAGGGTCTGAAGACTGTCTCAATTTAACAGACTTTTATACAGTTGGTTGAATGTAATAAAATGTTTCCGGCAATCCTTTTTTGGCAAGAAATGTGTACCTCTGTCTTTGGAGCCATAAGTTCAGGTATTGGATGAGGAATGCAGGTGGGCCTCGACCTTGTGTAGACATAATGCGGTCAGTGGGAAAGTGTCCAGATGTCTGGCATGGGGAGTGCGTGATCACTGTGTCTTTATTGGCAAAGTGTTTTTAACTTCATGTGGCGTCTGACTTTATGGTGTTTTAGGAATCCGCTCACCCCTCCAGCCATATGTGCTTTATTTGGGCCAGTCTACCTGGACCATTGTGGTATTGCTACGCCTATCAGTGGGATCGATTTGGGCTTTCCTGTTTGTGCGTTTGTTTGCTAGCTGCATGCCACCCCACCTGTGATCGGCCAATCAGTGACCTCGGGCCTGGGTCTCAGGGCCTGATCAACGAGTTTGGGTTGACGTGGAGTTCACAACAGGCGAATTTGTCAAAGAAACAATTTCATTTTTATGCATGAATGTATCGTTATTCATATTGACTGACTTTCAATATTAACATTCCCTCCTCTAGTTGAATTGTCAACTACACTATTTGACCCATACTGCATGACCGTTACTTTATTTGGGTACTGTTGTTCTTCGATGTTGACAATTGTTACTTTCCTAGTTACATGCATTCTACCCAATTTTAGGACTGCATTTTTACAGCAGGAAATCCCCAACTGCACGGAGCCACACAGAAACAAGAACACAATGAAAACAGGTGGCAATGATGTGCACAACCCAGAAAGCCACTGGGGGAGCCAAGAGAACCAATTCAAGAACTACTCCTTCTCAGGGGCACCTTCTTCCTTACGCATGTCTCTTTGTAAACAGTGCCGCGCTTAGATGGCAAGAGTCAATATCTCATTATCCAGGTCATTCCTTGGGATAAATGTGCAGAGCACCAATCTTGGCACACACCCCTCCTTCCATCTTGGTCATTAAGTCTAACACATACCGATGCTGCATCACCGTGAGGCAGATTGCTCTTAGTTCTTCCTTGATCGAATTAAGGCCGAGCTCAGTGCTGTCCACCATTTTAAGTATTTCCCATCCGGAAATCTGAAGCCAGCAGGCATTGGCTTTGTCTGCAAGGTGAAGAAGGGTATGTACCCTCCCGCCGATACTTGTAAGTCCGAGAACAGTCTAAATTCTTCTGCTATCTCCTCGTACTGAGCCCAGCTAAAGAATTCTGTAGTTCTGTTTTTTCATGACACTGATGCAGCAAAGTTGTCTTCTTCCTTAGCGGCTTGCTGGTTCAATCTTTGATAGTTCTTCTCCAGTAATGACCAAGGTAAGGGTGTGAATGGTGACTATATAGATAAGTATGCGCCATCCAGGGACGAGCTGAGTGTAGGCAAATTTGCCGCACTACTAGTACAAATCCATAAGCATGGAGGATAATTGCATTTATGGAACGTTCAGGATTGTGTCACTGTTTTCATTCATGCGTAGTGGAAGCATTCCTTTACCTCTAAAACATAAGGAATACAGTGTAAGTTTCTGTACAATTAGGGGTTGCCCCTTCCCATCTAGCCAAGTGTATCCACTCACCTCGGTATCCCAGATTTCCTGACATAGGGTGTCTGTGCTTTTACCCAACCATCTCCTTTGAGACCTGTTTTCCTTTGTATCATCGAGCTGGATGGCCCTACACAGGAACTTGACAACGGGGGTCCACTTGTTGTTAAAGAAGACTGCCCCTAATAAGCTAAGGGCCACCCTTGGGCCACAAATGGAGGCAGGAGCTGATGTGTTTGTGCATTGAGTTGGGGGTTTTGCTACCTTGGCTCAGTGAAAAGGTATAGAGCCATTGGGTTGGTTTTATATAGGGTCAGATTCACTACTACGCTGTGGGGTTCTACTTTGTGGGGCTGGATTTTGGGCCTGATTCTGCATAGGTATAAGTGGAGAACGCATTTTGCTTTTTTGGGGGCTACCTCTTGGGACAAGTAAAGACTGTCTGCGCCTAATGCATGTGGTATCAGCAAGCAAACGTAACATGACCTGGCTGAGCTCTTAAAGCACCAAAATAATAGAGGGGTCCTCCTTTGCCAAAGGGACAGGACACCAGATTGACAACAAGTCAAGTCAGCAATTTCCCTTTGGAATGTTTTGAAGCACACTTTCTATAACTCATACCACATTCATATCAAACACACCACTAGTCACCAGGGAGTGGTACAACATATCCAAAGCTAATATATAAATGTTTTATTAAATGAATTCCATTAAAAAGACCATAAAAATGTTTTAAAAAGTCAAATATTGCACCATAAATTGACTACCAATATGGACAATCACATACACAGAATCATACATACAAATTCAATACGGGAGAATGTAATCGACATTAAAATTATGTAATTTAGGGCACTAATCCGACAATAATTTCATGATCAAAACATAATTATGTACAGTCCTTTATGTTTTTTACCAATACCAATTCGATTTAGTGCTTTTGTTGTAGCAGCGCGACGCATTTCGGTGGTTTATACTGTTCCAATCACCTTCTTCAGGCAGAAATACTTGATATCTCCAAAAACGTCATCAGACATGGTGACGTTTTGATAGATCAGTTCTTTTGGGATCTCGCTCCTCAAAGTAAATGGACCACAGGCTGTTTCTATCACATGTCCCGTAGTTATATTAAGAAAGAACTCTCAATGAGCCTGTAGGTTAGTGGTGCAGGAGAAAAGTATGATTCCACCATCTGTAATTATAGAACAGGATAGTTTCCAAGTTTTCAAACCTCCATACTGCAACCACTCTTCTTGAAATTAAAACCAGTTGCCGAGACTAAACAGCCTCCTGACGTGCTCCGGTCAAAGTTCATTTTAATGAACCAACAACTTGTGAGATCTTAGAGCCCCAATCGTTGAGTTTTCTATAATTCCATCAGACTCTACAGCCATCTCTCTAGTGACACCGTATAGCAACATTAGCCCACTCGACACTCCAGTAACCACTCCTGACACTTTGGTCACAACAAGAAAAGTAGCGAAGGCAGAGCCGAATTAAGACTCAAACAGACTCAAGTGCAATGAGGGATCATATATCATCTTAGCCTCCCCTTTCGAGCCAGAACTAAGCTACTTAATGCAGAGGATACCCTCACTACTACCGTTTGAGCTCACATGTGCGCAAGGCAATCTGCTAAGGTCGGTCAGCACCACAAATGCCCTAACATTGCAATCAGCAAAACTCGAAATGCAGATGGAACTCTTCTAGTAATGGCACACACAATGGCTGACATAGCCAGGAAAGTAGACAAGATTGTTGAAGTCAGCAGCAGCATGACTCCCCCACCAGAGTGCTGTTGCCCGGAGATAGTGGACAAACTGGCATCAATTCCAACTGTACTTACCTCGTTGGTGGGGTGTTAAAATTCAAAATTAAAACCTGCCCAGGTCACCAGAACCCTGCCAACTGTCCAAAGGAATACATTGAACCAAGCCGGGACTCAGACCCTCTCAACCAGCCAAACCTTCCAGCAGATGAAAGCCGTGTGCAACCCTGCTACCACATTTTGTTTCATTGGCAGGGCACAACAGCCAAACACAGGATCCTGAGGTTAACAACTTAGGCCATCTCGGGGGATATCAACGACCTGTCTGCTACTGCCACACAAGGGAACACAATACAACAGACTTCAATTGTAAAGCTTCTGGCAGCCAACAATCAAAGCGCCCACGCATGGCACAAAGTGCAGGGACTTAAAGTCCAAGCCAATCAGCCTTGCATGTTTACCAATGATCCGAGCATAGCCACTCAGAACCAGCACCATGGCGGACTCCAGCCCACTTCCAATCCGATTTATCCCTGCACCCATATAGGCCCCTCAGCAACAACAAATAAAGATGATCCTTCGTTGAGAGACGACATATGAGGAGCGTCTATGAATCTGAAAAGCTCCACAGAGATGGAGCCAGTGTCGAGACTTTAAAGGGCACTCTACACCCCAGGGCAGGAACCAATTCATCAATGAAGCCCGCCCAACAAAGCAAGATCAGTGGAAAAGCCACATAGGCTTACCACGGCTCCAAGGCTTATGGTACTCATAAGTACTTAACAAGGGGCAGAGGAGTTGGCCTAACGTTTAGGGCGCTCGACCTCAGACCTGGGGGAACTGGGTTTGAGTCTCGGTAAAGACGCTAAAACATCCTGTGATTCTGGGCAAATCACTTAATCTCCCCGTGCCGAAAAAAAAACATTAATGTGTGTCCTCATGTAACGTAACTTGTGCTATGTAAAGCGCTCCGATACCTGATTGGATTCGGGTCAAGTTCGCGCTATATAAAACTCTGGAAAAAAAAATCCAGTCCCCTAGGTTATTCACAAGATTCAATCCGCAGTCAAACACTGGCCCCTATAATTCCATCAATACAAATGGGGCCCCATAGCGACACCTGCCTTGGGCCAAGTACTTTATTTCCAGGGGATGTCCAACCGGCAAAGATGCGCATGACTCCTCTGTATACATCCGAAGGCAAAATGGACACCCTCAACAGAGCAAACATCCAGTCACCTCACTTCACCAGCAGGGACACTGCCAGGTGCAGTTTATCACTCAGACCTCAGAGATAAAGCGGGAACAAACTATCATAACATGGCAAGACCCCAGTACATCAAAGAGTGTACAAAGAAAAAGAACAATTTGCTGACTGGGGATTGATATCTGGATGATCGAAAAGGAAAAGTACCCATTCATCCTATAAGCACCCTCCAACAACCACCACAGCATGTGTCCTGAAGGGGACCTGCAGAGGGGTGATTCCACTAGAACACGTAAACATGATCAGGTGCAGGCTGGACGTCCAGAACGGGGGCAGGCATGTTATCACCATGATTAAAAACTGCACACTTTCTTGTGCTCCACCGTCGCCAAACTTGGCCTACTGGGGCTGGGTCTCCTCCAATTTGGCCGACAAAATATAGGCACGCCCCTGGCAAGGATTCCCTCCATCACAGCAGCACCGTAGGTAGCAAACAAGTTTTGAAAATCATGACATGTAATGTTGCGGGCATCCACAAGACCCTGAAAAGCTCAACAATGACCACATTCCTCGAAGGAGCAGATCTTATCTTTGTGCATGAAACGTGAACATCACCTACCCCTTAACAGGCTATGCGGAATTTTAAAAAACCGGCCATCTAACCTATTTGGGAGGCCTTCTGGAGGTATCTCCATTTACATCAAACACTCCCTGAAGCTGTGCTTCACAAAAATAAAAGCACCTCTGACATAGTCCTAGCCTGCACTCTAAAAGGGCTTAAGTCTGTGAAAGACCCCCTATCTATATTGCTAAGTAATATATACTACAATACCCATGCACCTTGCCGAATGGCAAGCTGGCCCGACTGATTGGTCAGATTGAAATACTTATAGCACAACATGCATATTTGGAAATTATCTAACTTGGAAACATTAACATGCACCACCTGGGAGAATGGAACAACAACGGCTGTCCCACTAGAAGTACGGGAAGATTTAACATCCTCCTTCAGACTTACAACCTAGAAACAGTGCAATTTATACCAACACTGTCCAAGCCGTGAATGGTCCATCTACCCACTTATAACAACCAAACAACCATCAACTACATCCTACGGAGCCAGCGATTAGGAAAAATCATGCTCAGTTACGATGTGCTCCCACGATGCGAAAGTGATCACACAGCGCTTTTGCTCCGCCTAAAGTTCACATCTGAAACATGCCGTATTCTCAGGCCCCTCTGGATGTCACATAGTGAGGAACAACACGGACTCCCGATGAGAATAATATGAGTGCAGACAACCATCAACAAATTCGATATATGGAAATCCACTTGGACAGGCTGGCTGACAGTGATAAACAAGTTGGTCATCATAGGAGCATGGCAAAAGCTTCCACTAGAACTGGGCATGCTGCTCTGAGGAAAGACCCCACGCATAAAAATAAGCACAGAAACCCATACCCTAGGTCCGCTTCCGAAGATCAAAGTGCGCAGCTCCGAAAAAGAAAAACAAAGGGCACACAAAAAAAAGAAGATCTGAAGCCTCCAAAAAGCAGTTAAATTCAGCAGCAAAGCTGCATACTCAACTTGTTTGGAAACTTAAACGGAAAGGAAACTAGGAGAAATGGATAGAGATCTTTGAACTGCTTGCCCCCCGTAAAATTCAACAATTTTGGCATTATTTGAACAACCTAATACATGGGGCCTCAAACAGAGGGAACTCAGTCTCAGCAAAGTCACAGGTTGCACATATGTAGTTACTTTACACTAGCGACCCAAAAACCATCCGTCCAAATGGATGCGTCCCTCAAGGCACATCAAAAATAGCGAGGGCAGGGGGACCCAGGCCTCCTGTGGAACATGCGGGCCCTAGGGAAGCAGCAGTACGAGACGCCTGAAAAAGAATCCGAAAAAATGGAGCCCCGGGCCCTAATGGCATGCCCAGCTCCCTCTTCAGGGAGGACATAAACTTCTGGGCTTCAAATCTCACATTGCTGTACACAGAATGCAAGCTCCTGGAGGATGTCCCAGACTCCGTTGGGGCTCATTTCTGCAGCCTATTTTCAAGAAAGGGGCAAACACCGACCGAAAGAAGTATTGGATGATTGCACAGTTGGATAGTGAGGGAAAGGCCTATGCAAGTACACCTGCAGGAATTAGCGGACTAGGCACATACTGAAGGTCTCCCTCCATTCTATCAGACCGGTTTTAGACCTGGGGGCTTGACAGTCAATAACATCACAGTACTGTCTTATTTAGCCTAACAAGTAGCAGCCCGCTCCTCCCCCGCCCCCAGTTTTCACCTGCTTTATCGACTATTCTGCAGCCTTTGATGGGGTAGTCGTCAACATACACTGGCGGAAACTGGAAGGGTTGAACATCTGCCCGAAACAATTGCGTGCCATCAGGTTGCTGTATTACAGAACCTGGGTAAAGGATCAAACTCACTTGGGAGTCCGCCACAGAAAAAATTGCCACAGATCCAGAGCTAAAGTAGGCTTGTGTCCTTGCAATGTTACTATTCAATCTGTACACCGCCGACTGGGGCTCGGCGCTGCGTGGGGCCTCCCTTGTCACACCAAAAATAAGAAATTAAATAATCCACCTGATGCAGTATGCTGACGATGTAGTAACTAGAAGGGCTGGCCGCCTTAGCAAAATATTTCTACCTGGCAATTATAGCCCCAGACAACTCCATGAAGGCAAAACCGAACAACCCTTGGTCTGCCAAACTCACAACATCAAAGGAATTACTGCCATTGGCCATCAAGGAAAGGGATCCAAGTATAATTTACTACACAACTATCAAAACATCAACAAAAAAAACAAATGGCCCGCTTGTCCCACACTCTAGACATAGAAGTTCTTGCAGCAAGGGTCTTTCACGAAACCCAGTGCCTCCCACAAACACTCTAAACAACCAAGTCCCACCTCACGCAGGCTTTGGGGGGACAGGTACCAAACCAGATTTTAGCTGCAAGATTACACCCGCTTCCCATAAAATAAACTTTATCCAACCTGGAAATCATTCACAGGTATCACAGAGAGCAACCTATGCAACTACAAAAGGGAATCTTTGGCACACATATTACTTTGCTGCCCGGCACTGAGACAAGCCCACCGGATCCATCTCAGGCCCATCTTCCTCCAACAGGGCACTCGCACAGCAAAGGAAGCCATCCACCAGCTCTACATCTTGGACATAGTGAAGGACATGGCCTTGAAGGACATAGTTTGATTCATACATCAAACCAGAATACTTAATAAAGATAAAATGTCACATGCAGAGAGCGACTATCAACCAGAGGAGCGCCACGGCACAAGGAACATTCATTTAATAGAGGACTTAATGCCACTAAGGACAACATTGATTTCTTCATTCTAATTGTTCACAAAGAAAACTGTAGGGTTCAAGCTAACGGGTCGAGCTCTGGCCACCTACATATCAAATTGTTGACATGATTTTAAAGAATATAACTGTTCCTAAAAACGTGATTTTAAACCGGACTACTACCCTGCGCTACACATTCTTTAAAATTGTAATAATTGTAAGTAATCACACAAATACATTTATTCAATAATTCCATTTGACCAGGTGACTCTTTGGTTGTGAATAGGTGCGGCAGCACCCAAACTAGACAGAGGGTAAAAAGAAGTGTAAAAATACATAACTTGTGATTGAACATTGCAGGGGAGATGCCTGTGGTCCTCTGGTTATCAGGTCTTTTCATTTAAGAGTATGATAAAAAAAAAGTTCACAGTGAAGTTCATAAGTTTGTTTCACACACTTTAGATCCCCCTTTGGGTGATGACGTGGCAGTTGAAAGGTGGTGCACTTGGTGCTTTCGATTGTAGACCTGTTGTATAAGACCTTGGTTTGTTTGTTAAATCAGAAAAACATTGCATGTGTGCCGTTGTTAATGATAGTTTCTTCGTGGTTCCTGTATTTCCCTTAGAGTTGTGTTATCCATACTCCATATTGTGTTTTGTTTTTGTTATGGGCACTGGTAGGTGGCCCAGGTCGTGGTATTTTTTTGATGGTTAAAAGGTGGCTTATGGGTAATCAGGCACATTAATCTATTTTGTAAGTCTTTGTACTTAACTGGGTGCTTGGATTCGTGTTTTTATGCAGTGTTCTTTATTATAGGGATGGACTTATCAGTTTTTATCTAGGATTTTATGGGTGGCACCAGTTTCCAGAGACCCTGTCTCTTTTGATGTGTGCCTGGGGGGAACCATCGTTGTGAGTAACTCAAGCTACATATGCAAGACAGCTAGAGGAGGGGGCAGTGTCATTGTTAAGTGGTGTTGGTGGTTGCAACGTGCCCTGAGGTCAAGTGTCTCAGCGTTCAGCGTACAAATTTACCCTCCCTTGTGGTGCCAGATATCTCAGTTTCACCCTTTCTTTAGAGGCTTCTCTTTTTGAGCTATCTTTGGGCTACTTTTGTTGGGTTTTAGCATTTCTCTAAATCTCGCGCGATCTGCTGTTTCACTTATCATGAGGCTGAAGGAGTGGGAAAATCATTCTGTGGCTCCCATTTATCTGGGGTTGCCGTCTTGTGGTGGCCAAGGTCAGGGCGTATTGCTTTCTCCGGAGGGTGTATGTGAGGCCTGGTGTGTTTGTCAATTGCTAGGCCTGACAGGCTGGTGAGCACGTTCTGCGTTCTACCCTTATCTGTAGCTGGTGATAGACTTTGCAGCCTCCGCTCTCCCAGGCTCACCCCTCTCCCTCGGACCACGTCTCCTCAGTTGTTTTTGGATCTGCGGTACCTAGCTTGTGGCTGGGAACTTCCAACTAGCGGGTGTTCTCTTTTTGCTTATTTTGGAGGGGTATAGCACAGTATCCAGACCTTTGATATTCGAAAAAATTTAAAAAAACATCAGAAAACATCCCTGAGATCATAAGAATGTGGGGAGCTCTGGGCCAAGGCCAGGAACACTTGCCAAACTTTGCCAGGACATCTGGGAAACCAGAGGAAACTTTAGATCGACTCGGCACTATATGGGTGCCTTGTAACTTATTGACAATTGTGCATGTGCTGTAGAGGTTGTGGGGTCTTTACTATCCCAGGCACACAGGAATCCTATACCCTCTGCTTGAAGACAGTTTTGTTTTAAAACTGAAAGGGGGCCTCCATCTGGCCTGAGGATTTTAGTGTTTTTGGAGGCGCTGTTGGAACTACATGCCATACAGAAAAACATGGGTCCCGTGCAGAATGCCCGAGAATGGAGACCTTTTGACCTGGTTATTGGACTGCTTCCCATTTTACTTTGGATGCAGGGAGCTGGGTGCCTGCTTTTTAAGTACTTTGTGTAGGAGCCACCCCGCTCCTCGTCAGACTGCCCGCCGCCTGAGGCGTGGCCAGCCAACCAAACCCTGGGGGATCAGCAGCAGAGTGGGGCCTTGGCTCCGCAGGCACCCTTATGGATGGACTCTAGTGAGTATACCCGATCGTCAGAACACATATAGCAGACCTGAATCCCCAGATGCAAGTAAAAGTTTGTATTCCCACCGTTGTCTCATTGCTCCTTCTTTTGGCTTTGGTTCAGTTAATTCTTGGGAGCTGAGTGAATGGGTGGTATTTCACTCTGGGATTTGATCTTACTGCACATTTAAATTCTGTGTTTGTGTGAAGGCATTACCTCCTCAGACAGTTACCCCTCCCTGCTGAGGCTGGGTCCCCGGTCCCTGTTGGGCTGAGTTTCCTGTCTGCGGTTGCTATTGCCGAAATGTGTCCAACTACATGATCCCAGTTGGGGGGGGGGGGGGGGGGGGGAGGGGGTTGGCAGTTGACTGGCCTGCCTGCAGCTGAATTTAGGATGTATTCAGAATTCCCTAGGCATAGTTTTGTGGATTAGGATTTTGTTGTGACTGACCCTGGCCCATCAATCTCTGTTTGTGGTATGCTTTTAACAGGCATTGGTCTGCCAGGTGGCCCATCTTGGGGCAATAGTAACATTCTCATAGGTCTGGTTGCTGCCAGTCTCCCTGGTCTCTACGGCTATAGCTAGGTTGAAACCCTCTGGGGTTTTGTGGTGGTGCCCCTTTTAAGACTGGTGCCATTTGCACTTTCGCGGCCAACAAGTTCCCCTCAAGGGCAGTCTTTTTTTCAATTTGTGTTGGGCCAATTTAGTAGATCACCTCTGGGGTTGCACCTGTTTTTCTCTATCCTTCTCTTGTTTCTGTTTGTGGTAATGCAATAAATGGGCTTACATCTCTGCCAGGGCTTGGTGTCTAACCCAAACATGCTCTCCAATCTTCTTTGTGTCTCACTGGGCAGCCTCTTTTTGAGAATATTGTAGAAGAATGCGACTTACAGGCCTGTGTCAGTCCACAGCTGTCCTGTCTCCTGTCCCCATCGTCCCCTCATCTTATCTAGCAAAGCAGTTATCGTCTCCCCAGCTTCATAGTCTGTCATTAGCCCTCCTACGTCAGGGCGGTCAGGAAACATCTCCCTCATGGTTGTCCATATTCGGTGCCTGTATGAATTGAATGTGGCCCCATCATGCTCAGTGTTTGTCAGCATAATTATTTGGATGCGAGCTCGGGCGAACACCATGTTGGTCTGCTGTCCGATAAGACTACTTAGTAGGCTTTTGATATCACCTATTGGTAGGTTTATTCCCGCAGTGTTCTTCTCAAAGCAAGAAATCCATTTTCCAGCTCCATCCAGCAATGACGATAAATTTGTCCTTAGCCCCTCTTTATCCATTTGAGCCCACAGCACATAGATGGTCCCTGACGTGCCATTATGTAGTAGCGGATACATTCTTACTTTGGGTATCTCTACCAGTTTGACATGACATTCCCATCTTTTTAGGCATTTCTGCATATAGGGGAAGTTCCACTCAGGATCTCCTCCTCCATGCTGAAGGCAGTCTTCTGCGATGGCCATGTGCTCTGAATCGAAGGATCTCTATCTTGAACAAGGTCTATAATACTGGTCTTTTCCCTCGGTCCAGCAGGCTAGCAGGTGGCAGAACAGCAGTGCAAAGGTCTTGCCTTCCTCTCCGGTCACTGTCTCTCTTGGGGTCAGTCTAGCTCTATCATGAGTTTGGGTGGAGGGGCATACGTCTTGGTCACTGCTCCTCTCGTGCACACACAAAGGTGCCATCCTGCTTTTCTTAGGTCATGGTTGGATCAGCACTAGGCTACCTTGGTCCCTGATTTTCTGATCAACCCCTCTCCTACGTTGGAAATTTGGTGAGGCTCGGATCCCAATCAAAAGTTTAATCTAATTCTACCTCTAACTCTTCCTCGATTGGGTCCCTGTGCCTACCCCTTCTCTCCTCATGTAAGGATGCGCTGCTCTGTGTTCTCGCTGTGCTTCCCGGGTGCAAGCTCCTCCTCTTTCCCTCCTTCGCTCGCGCCTTTCCTGCTTCATCCCGTCTAGGTTGCCTCCTTCGGTCTGAGCTGTGCGCTGTTCTTTTCGGTTGGGCTTTGCCCTCAAATTTCCTCTGTTTCCTCTGATACTATTGCAAGTCCTGCAGCAGACCCTACGTCATCGGATCCCGGAGCACTGGGCCCTCTTCCTCACTCCTGCTAACTGTATAACTGTCTTACACCACTATAAACATCCCTGTCACTCGTGTGTGTGTGTGTGCTCCCCTAAATCAGGTAGTGTGCGTGTTCTCCGCAAGGCTTCTATGTATCGGGCGTGATGGACGGGGTTCAAACGTCTGGGAGCCCTTGCACTGGACTGGAGTTGCTCTGATTGCTTGGGATCGGTGGTCTGTTATAGTTTCTCATGTCTGGGTCTAACTGCTCATTGTTCAGTGGGGGAGCCTGACAAAACTTCTTAAACTGGCAGATTAGAGTATCCTGATGTGGGGAGAGTGGGCGAGTACACCTCCATATCTGTATATAGTGGGGGAGGTGCTGACGCCTAAGTTGCTATCTGTAGTGCAGGAATGCCAATCTGGACCTTCTAGAAGATGGCCCATGGGTCTAGTAATGCCTCTCTCATCTTTCTTTTGACCCATGTCTTTGGTTTGTATGAATGTTTTTATGTGTTCAAGTATGTTAGTGTAGAAAGTTCCCTGCTTTGGCCAGGGAAATATATGCGCCTGCGTGCCATTCTCGGCAAACCTTTATTTAGGTCCTGATTCACAAAAGTAAACTGAGATGCAAGTCTAACTTTACGACTTTTGGTAATCACAAAGTGCATTTACATTACTCGTAAATGCCCTTAGTGAATACCGAAAGTCGTAAATTTAGACTTTTGTCTTATTTTCCCTTTGTGAATCGGGCCCTACGTTTTTTATCCTGTGTGGGGAACTGGGTTTGCGTGTGTTTTAATGGCGTCTCCATGTTGAGTTTAGTAGTTTTACATGACCAGATACCTTAGCTTCTTTATTTTGGGGATTCTCTGGTCTTGATCTGAATCATACGGAAAATACATACTCTTCTAATTGCTTAACTACGAGCTGAGCACTATGTACAGATGCATCAACAATTCAACATGAACATTTCATAAACACAAATTATGTATACTAAGGGTTGCAACATTGAAAAAGTGCATTTTGTCAATAAAAACATCTGAACGATATTGACTTCTGGTACAATTACAGTTGGTAAAAATAACATCTTCATATGAATCATTGGGTCATTGACAAAAACACAATACTTATGACAAAACACAGTTTACAGTAATTTAATAGCACCGCATCTCACATATACCTCACATCAACAATCACACCCAGGGGATAAGCATACCAGAAAAAGTTATGACTTTGTCAAAAAGAGTTCCGTAGCCCACTTTTAGCGCATGCTATTCTATGACCAGGGGACGCTCTGCACGGTAAACTGGACTTAGTGAGCCTGATAGTCTGTCAATATCAGCTCGGGGACAAAGATATTAACAATAGTTTGCAGAAAAAGGAATAACGCGAGAACTACAGGCCACTCTTGACCAAACACAAGTTCCATCTAATCTCCCAGGTCCAGATCTTTTTTCCTAAATGTTTGAATCGCACCCTAAAACACACCCAGAGGCTAAACATACCATCTGTGTCACACCAAGCGGTCCAAGCATACAGACTGCGTCATGCCCAGCGGAATAAGGGTACCATCAATGTTACGCCTAGCAGTCCAAGCGACCAACACCTCTCACTTCGGGTGGCACTGAGAAATCCTTTTAGACAAAAAAATAAGATTGAGGCATCAAGTCTGACAAATATTCTGAGTGTGCTTACTATCAAATAAAGGTGACTTCTGCCGGATCGCCTCCGAGGCTGCCTTGCAGATTCTCAGCTAGGACCTATAAATAGGTAATCTGCCAGATTTCTGTCAGTGACAGGGCACTCAGGTTATCTTTTTACGCTTCTCCCTAGTTTTCCATGCGCCATACTAAGGTTCTGATGTAGTCTTTTACCCACGTTGACGGCTTCTTCAGGACAGGCCTCCGCCCGGCGGATTTCGCAGAACTTCCAATCAATTGCAGTGTCTGCTCACCTTCCTTTTTGTGCAAATGTGAATCCGTACGAGTGAGGACCCTTTCCTTTGTCTGCAGTCGGGTTCGAGATACCAATCAGTTCAAATGGTGGTTGCTTGAACATGAAATACTTTGAAAAATCAAGCGTTTTTTGGTAAAACATGAATAGTTCATTTAATTAAAGAAAGTCCCCGGGAGCCCAGTCATAGATTCTGAGGACTGCCTCAATTTACAATCGGTCTAACAGACTTTTATACAGTTTGTGGATTGTAATAACATGTTTCCGGCTAACCTTTTTTGGTTAGGAATATGTACCTCTGTCTTTGGGGCCGTAAATTGAGGTATTGGATGAGGAATACAGGTGGATCTTGATCTTGCGTGGACACAATGCAGCCAGTGGTTAACTTGTCCAAATGTCCGGCATGGGAAGCATGTGATCACTGCATGTACTGTGCTTGCTGGGTCTTGATTGGCTAAGTGTTCCGAATTTCATATGGCACCTGACTTTGTTGTTTTTGGGAATTCGCGCATCCCTCCAGCCTAGTGTGCTTTATTGGGGCCAATCTCCCTGGGCCATTGCGGTGTCTCTGCGCCTATCTGTGGGATCGATCTGGACTTTCCTGTTTGTGCATTTGTCTGCTGGCAATGTGCCAACCCACCTGTGATCTATCAATCAGTAAAATTGGGCATGGGCGTCAGGGCCTGCCTAACTACGTATTTCTGAGTGGGGGTTTACTTGAAGCTCACAATAGATGAATTTGTCAATAAAGATGTTATTTCTTTTTTATACATGGATGTATTGTTATTCATCTTGACACCAGCTTGTTCAATATTAACAGTTATGTAGCAAGAAAGTCAGATTTTAGTGATCGGAGTTTGCATGTATGGTCTGCTGCCCAATGTAAACTGGAAAAATCAGGATAATTGAATTCATATGATGATTTAATATGTTATGCATAAACGGTTATGTAAGTCCTGCCAAAATGAAGGAATCCAGTTAAGGACTGCAGTTTCCTAAGAGTGTTTGGTAGTTATAGGAGACCACACTTCTCTAGAAAGTGTGGTACAAGGATTTTTCCCTCATGAGTAAGTTTGTATCCTAAAAATGGGTCACCTAGATTTGAACATCTAGCCAGATTCGGTAAATCCCAATATTATGCGATCTTCTGTGGCTAAATGTTTAACTCATTGTCCATCAGGTAGATATCTTCCACATAGGACAATGCTTCTGGGTCAATATAGTGTAGAATTGACACAATGCGGGAAGCAAACAGTTCTGGACTGTTCTTCTACCCCATGGGGAGATAACGAAAGTGACGTTAAAAGCCCAGCGCCGAGAAGGTAGTCCAATCCCTGCTTTCAGGTGCTATATTCTGGCAGAAAAAAAACATTGGAAATATCCAAAGGTGTTTTATAAATAATATAGTCTGCCGTACTGTATGTAATATGTATTCCAAATGTGCATGTATAACTTAAAATGTTTATAGTCGCAGACTATACGATATGAGTGATCCATTTTTAATCAGTTAAAAATGGGTTATTCATTTGGGAGACACAGGGTTCAATTACTCCCTGGTACTCTCATTGTGAGAGTATTTCTCTAACAGTTGCTTTAGCATCCCGTTTTATTCGGTATTGTGGCTGCACTTGTGGGCTGGACCTTATTGGACAGTCCTTATCCCATTCGACATGATTGCTATATAAAGTTAAGGCTTGTGGAAGAGCCAATTCTGCGGCATAGGCTTGTTTGACCTCATCGGGGACCGGCGCTGAAAATGATGGTATTATAACATCTTCACCTTGTGGGGGGGCCAGTCGACCTCCACTAAGAGAATGTTGTATGATAATGTTAAAGTTTACCGTAATATTACACGAATGGTGCACGAATGGTGCACTGTATGTCACTCTTAGTGTGTATATCCAAATTGTATATTTTACTGAAAGGGCTATGCGCCTGTCAGGCTTTCAGCTGTAACATATTGATCAGTTGCTTTCGACATCAGAAACTTCTGGAGATTCTGGCAAACTATAGTGGCCTCTGCCTCACTGTCGAGGAGAGTCACTGCCCACCTCCTGAGTTCTCCGTGTTAGTGGCATATTTTGCGGTTAAAACCTGGGGTTTAACCTGCGGAGGTTTCTACTACTTCTTTATCTTTACGTCAGACGAGCGTTGGAAGTCCCTTTTCGGTTTCACCTACTCTTCCTCTCTGCGTTCAGAGTGCCCTCCTCTCTCGTATTGTTTTTCCAATGAATCCTGAAAGGAACGAGAAGGATGAGTATCAGAATAAGGATACCTAGCAGGTGCTTTTGACTGTGTGCGAACACTCAAATTATAGCGTCCAGCAGCGGACTCCAATGGTAGAGAACCTCCTAGAGACCTAGCTTTTTCTTTAGGAATTCATCCCATCGTTTTTTAGGAAACTCCGGGTACTTGGAAGTGTCCATGTTGGAACCAGGTTTGCCAAGTTGTGGTTTATTGGGTGTGGTCCCCAAATTATTGTGACCTATAGAAGTGTATACTTCAGTAATAATTAAAGGTAGCTCACGTTCCTGGTTGACTGGTGTGACCTGTGTGAGCTTCTGGTATATAGCCACAGATATTGCTTTGCCTTTAATGTTCGACAGAATCATTGAGGAGACCACAGGACAATTTCCCATTAATTTTATCCCTAAATCCAGGGCAGAAGCTGCCCTGTGTACATTCTGTATTTGCTTTAACACCTCTAGTAAGACTGACATAGTAATAGTACCATTCTTGATGGTAGAGACTGCAGCAAAAACTGAGCCCCAAGTGGTGCTGTCACCTACTTGGGGAACCATCACATGAGGTAAGCTCATACATAGTCTGTATTCTGTGCTTGTCTTGTGGTCCCATAAAGGGAAACACGGCTTCGATCCAATCAATTTTTGGTGCTACCCAAAACAAATTTCCTCATGGTTTGCAGGAATTTTAGCCATATTGAATGAATAATTACAGGACTTATTGTAGGTACTGCAGTCAACTGTGGATGCCCTGCTAGAGCTGTCCTTCCTGGGACAGCAGTCAAGGTGCGCGAAACATACTGAGTTAAGCGTCTATATAGACCGTATTGTAGTAATTTGAGAGTAACTGAATGTCTGCAGTTTGCTATATTGTTTAATTTCCCTTCAGCTCCTTCACTGTTTTCTCCATTTACGGACATTGTTTTGAAAAAGGAAATTGGTAGATGAATTTAAGCAGATAAGGTAAGCACAATGTGGGAATTTTATCCTACAAGCTTGAATGACCTACAGCCAGTACATGGGGCAGGGTTACTCATAGTACGGCCCGCGGGCCGCCAGCGGCCCGGCAAGCCTTCCTCGGCGGCCCGCGGACCTTGCAGACATCCTACATGTGTTTTAAAAAAAAAATTAAATAGTGTAAACACTGCCGGTTGCAGCAGCCCGGACTCTGAGACTCTGCTCTGTGGGGGCCGGGGATGCCAGTGATTGTCAAAGTGGAGATGCAGGGGCCTAAGAGGTGAAATACAACAAAGCTTTATTAACATGTAAATGGTCTTTTAAAGACCTATGAAGTACTCTGGTGCGGCTGTGTGTGAGTGCTGGGAAGCTGTCTCAGCCCAGGCTGCGGGCTGACACACACACAGGTAAGATGACAGAGGGTGACGGGGAGAGGGAGACAGCGGGAGAGGGAAGGAGACAGAGGGAGGGAGAGAGACAGGGAGAGAGACAGGGAGGGAGACAGAGAGAGAGAGAGACGGAGGGAGGGAGGGAGACAGAGGGAGGGAGACGGAGGGAGGGAGATGGAGGGGGACGGAAGGAGGGGGAGGGAGAGGGAGGGAGAGAGAGGGGAGGGAGGGAGATGGGGGGAGACAAAGGGAGACAGAGGGAGGGAGGCAGACAGGGAGGGAGGGAGAAGGAGGGAAACGGAGGGAGACGGAGGGAGGGAGACGGAGGGAGGGAGGGAGACGGAGGGAGGGGGAGGGAGGGAGAGGGAGGGAGACGGAGGGAGACAGGGAGGGAGGGGGAGGAAGAGAGAGGGAGGGAGAGAGACAGGGAGGGAGAGAGACAGGGAGGGTGACAGGGAGGGAGACGGAGGGAGGGAAACAGGGAGAGAGACAGAGGGAGGGAGAGAGACAGAGGGAGACGGAGGGAGGGAGAGGGAGGGAGGGAGACGGAGAGAGACGGAGGGAGAGAGACAGAGGGAGAGGGAGAGAGACAGAGGGAGAGGGAGGGAGACAGGGAGGGAAACGGAGGGAGGGAGACATACGGAGGGAGAGAGAGGGAGACAGAGGGAGAGAGACAGAGGGAGGGAGACAGCAGGAGGGAGACAGAAGGAGGGAGACAGAAGGAGGGAGACAGCAGGAGGGACACAGAAGGAGGGACACAGAAGGAGGGAGACAGAAGGAGGGAGACAGAAGGAGAGACAGGGAGGGCAACAGAGGGAGAGACAGGGAGGGCGACAGAGGGAGAGACAAGGAGAGACAAGGAGAGAGACAGGGGGGGAGAGAGACAGGGAGAGGGAGGGAGGGAGAGGGAGGGAGAGAGAGGGAGGGGGAGAGGGAGAGAGAGAGAGAGAGAGATCTGTGTATGCTGGGTCTGGTGGCTCAGTGGACGAAGGCGTCTGCTGCAGGGACCTGTGTTCAACCTCATGGTCACAATTTTTTTTTGCTTTAGCCCCGCCCCTCCCCCTCTGACCCCGCCCCCACCGGTGCGGCCCTCGGCCACAAACCACACTGTAAATTTGGCCCCGAGAGAAAGTTTGTGAGTACCCATGACATAGGGTATAACTACTCAGCTGAGGTGGATTTTTCTACCACCATGGACGTCTCCGGCTCGGAGTTGAATCTCTGAGAAAGCACAACTAAACTACTCAGGTAATCCGCAAAATAAGAAACCAACCAATATTGGCGGCGCTATAGAGTTACCATTAATCCGTAGGTCCTGTGCGTTTGTGGGCAACATAAACTTTTGGCGAGGTGCCTAGACTGATTCCAAGCACATCCGCAGGATATGTTGGCCTAGAGACCAGCTAGCTCACTGTGCCACCACAAAGCCCCCCCCCTCCCCCCCCATTCAAACAGGGAGCAAATTGTTTCTGGCAACCACTGAACATGACAACCCTAACCGCTCAGGGATTGTGGTAACAGCTATAGAAGCCTTCCGCTCAGTCACTCATGTACGTTTGTTCTCAGAGAAATAT
This sequence comes from Triturus cristatus, assembly GCF_964204655.1. Lineage (NCBI taxonomy): Eukaryota > Metazoa > Chordata > Amphibia > Caudata > Salamandridae > Triturus > Triturus cristatus. Next base: position 292,198,314 of record NC_140583.1, on the reverse strand, counting down.
ACAAAGAATGCACAGTGGGACATTTTCAATATATTTATTGAACCAATGTAATTCTTGTATAGAATACATATGCAGCAGTAATCACTAGACCGAAGCAGATGAAAGTGATTACAAGCACCTAGAGTAAATAGCAGATATAGTTCCACCGTGGTGCTAAGAGAGTGTAAATATGCAGACATATAAAACAATGTTGTAATCAGGCAGACTCCTACAATGTGATCCCTACTCTGTGTCTAGAATGTGTGTAGGTGTACAGCCAAGAATCCCCTCACAGGATGATCTAACCTAGTTACCTGGCTGGAAAGAATGTAGGACCCTCTCCTGGTCACTAACTGTACACCCCTCACGGAGATGTCAGACCGCTGCGTGGTGAAGTCTTAGCATGCAGGGACCCTCAGTGTCAGTTGAAGTGCTTCCTCTGATAACCCTCTGAGATGCTTGTTATTTATATTGAAAAGCATCCTTGCAATGTACCTATAGATTAGCAATGTTATGGATATGTTGATAGCCCTGCTGCCACGTGAATGAAGATAGAACATTATTTGTACATTGTGTGTAAAGGCCTTCCTTATACTTGGTGTTCGAGGCATTGTGATAATGTTTTGCAAAGCCAGATGTGTAAACAGAAGTAGTTCCAGAGACACAAATCTAACTTTTTCACGCACGCAAATATGTATGGAAATGTGCAGCTATGTTACATGGGCCTAACTCGGGCTCATAACAGCCCAGAAGGGTCATCACTACAAGGACATTCATTATTTGAAACAAAAGAATATTTTCAAGCCAGAAGAATGCTAGACTCTTAATACATCTAAAAAGAATATTTCTCTAGTCATTAATTCAGCAGACAGAGGAGGCGGAATTGCATTGCAGGACATAGATTCCCACAGATCAGAAATATACGATCAACTTACCAACACAGACCATTAAACCAAACTCTCAAAGGATCCCACTAGTGACATACAAAAAGAGATCTTGAGACTTACTACAGAAGCAAAAGAAGAAGGAATCCTTAGCCAAAATTAATTCCTTTTTATAAACAGCAAAAAACCCTTGCACTCGAGTGCTTTAGACAGTGCCCAACGTGTACAAGAATGTATCAAATCACCCTAGGAGGCCCATAGTTTCTCGTTCTGATCTATATTGGAACCCACAGTGAAATATGTAGTTTTTTTTCATAAAATCTTTTACTTTATTGACAACTTGCTACATACGTGAAATCATGGACTTTATAAACCTAGTTGAAAATTTGCCATTCTCTCAAACTGAATGCTTCATGGCCAGTATGGGGAGAGGATGTGGCCTAATGGCTAGAACGGTCAACCTCGAAGCTATGGAACCAGGTTCGAGTCTCGACAGGGAGGCTCAAGATCCTGTGATTCTGGGAAAATCAGTTAATCTCCCCTTGCCTACCAAAAATGAATGTGTCTGTCTGCAATGTAACTGGTGCTCATGTAAGGTGCTCTGATATCTTCGGGGTGAGTTTGTGCTATATAAAACTCAACAAAAACAAGCATTTACAATGCAATCGGTCTCGCCTTTGGGACCTAATATGTATTTATCTATGCAGCACATTAGCCTGGGTGCTTAAACATCTACTGTTCTTTAGCATGCGTGACATGCCAGGTATGGGAACACATGGAGAGAAATATTGCCTTTCAGCAGCAAATGGTTTAGTCTAAAGCTCTGTTTTTACTATAAAATCAGGGCCTTTGGTGGTCATATCACTGAAGATTTGAAAAAAATATTGTCTCCGGATGCTCGTGGAAGACAATTTCTATGGACTGGAATCAAGAGAATGCTAAAGTGATTCTGGTATTTTACTGACCTCTCTACTGGTCGTTTTCTATCAAGAGGCAGTTGAACAAGCAGAAAGCAATTCTGTTATTTTACTGACCTCTACTGGTCGTTTTCTATCAAGACAGTTAAATAGAGGCAGTTGAACAGAAAAAAAGTCCCTAAGCGGAAGCAGACAAGTCGTAGGGCTAATCTCCAGAGCCCACAAAGTACATACACATATAAGTATATACTAAAGTATATACAAGAGGTCTCGAATTCTCGACCTAAAAATGGTAATGCATGAAAATTCCTTGGAAAAAGTAGGTGGTGCTTCTCACTGTGGAAGCCCTGATATACACTGAACCCTTGTGGTCAGAGAACATTGTGAAGTTTTATAACTATATTAGATGGTAGTAGAACAGGTATACAATGTGTTAGATGAGGGAACCCCTACCATGGTATCTGGCTGAGATTTGGCTTGAAGTCTTTAGGCCATGTCTTTACCAGTCCCACACTTCGCCAAAAAGGGAGGATATTCAGGGAATCCCATATACCTTATGGACCTTTGCTTGGGGAGAGGTGTGGTGCAGCAGCCTGAGCGGCTGACTCTGGAGCACAGGGCTCAAAGTTCGATACCTGGCGACAGCTCAGCTCAGCACCATGTGACTCTGCGTAATAGCTCACCTAATCTGTCCGATGGCCCCCAGCGCATTGAGTCCCCTGGGGGTGATTAGTTCACGATTTCCATAGTTTCAGACGTAGAGATTGAACTGTGGGTAGGTTTGAATGTAATAAATTGTCTTACATAGCGCTAGCAAGAACGCAGTGGAACATTAAAAAATATACTGCTCGTTTTAAAGTGAGCAAACCAATATCAGGGCTATACTGTATGCTTTAGAGTGAGCAAACCAATCTTAGGGCTTTATTATGCGCTTTAGAGTGAGCAAACCAACATCAGGGCTATACTGCGTACTTTCGAGTGAGCAAACCAATCTCAGGGCTATACTGCATGCCTTAGAGTGAGGAAACCAATCTCAGGGCTTAATTGTGCGCTTTAGAGTGAGCAAACCAACATCAGGGCTATACTGCGTGCTTTGGAGCGAGCAAACCAACATCAGGGCTATACTGCGTGCTTTGGAGTGAGCAAACCAACAACAGGGCTGTTCTGTACGCTGTAGGGTGAGAAAACCAATCCCAGGGCTAAACTGTACGCTGTAGAGTGAGCAAACCAATCTCAGGTTAATACTGCATGCTTTGAAGTGAGCAAACCAACATCAGGGCTACACTGCGTGCTTTGGAGTGAGCAAACCAACAGCAGGGCTATACTTCACGCTTTAGAATGAGCAAACTAATCTCAGGGCTATACTGTACGCTGTAGAGTGAGCAAACCAATCTCAGGGCTATACTCCACGCTTTAGAATGAGCAAACCAATCTCAGGTCCATACTGCGCACTTTATAGTGAGAAAACCCATCTAATGGCTATATTGCATGCTTTAGAGTAGCAAGCCAATCTCAGAGCTATACTGCATGCTTTAGATTGTGCAAACCAATCTCAGGGCTATACTACACGCTCTAGAGTGAGCAAACCAATCCCCGAGCTATACTGTATGATTTAAGAGTGAGCAAACCAATCTCAGGGCGCAGTGGATAGCCAAGGGTACTATGAGAGTTACAAAATAGTGTGTGCAGAATTTACTGTGAACAGTGGCAAGGACTGGTGAGAGAAGAGGGGAGGAGAAAGATGAAAAGGTGAAGGGAAGAAAAATGTCATATGTGGATTAAAAGAGACAATTCTCAGGCGGAAGATGCTAAAAATGAGGCGCTAGTATTTTTGAAAGTGGAATGGTTTGAGATATATTTGAATGGTATGACAGACGGTGGCTTCGCTTAAAGTGCCAGCCTGTGTGTGTCGGAGGAAGGGGTTATTTAGAGGCAGCAATTGGTTATTTTTTATTATATTAAGGGAAGCTCATTTGTGGTCAGTCAACTACTGGGTAACTATTGAAATCAGTGAAACACTGATACCCGAAGAGAATGCCAGGAGTATTCAAGCAGACCTATGACACTGGAAGATTGTCAGCAGTTTGCCAATATGTAGCATATGCCAATGCCGAATTATCACCAAATAATTTTTTTCTCTACAGGTTAAATATTTTTTTCTCCACGGCGAGACAGGTTGCCGTTTGCTTCCACAAAATGCGGGGGCTTCTGTCCCCATTCCCAACCTGCAAAAACACCTTCTGCTTCCTTTACAGCAGCAAATTTGCATGTGTTTGCAGAGTGGTGAGCTATTTGCGTAGACATGTAAATAGCCACAAGCAAATGAGTTTGTGGGTGGTCGCCTAGACAAACACACACACAAACCTAATGAACATGTTTTATACCCAATAAGTTTTCATTCATAGGATCCCTAGGAATACGTTTGGAAGAGAGCAATGCTTCTACTGAAACAATACTCCGCTTTAGAAGAATGCGAATGCAGCTGGCTGAGTGATAACAGCCAGGGAGATTGTGACACACACACAATGGATGCCATAAAGGATGCGGTTTGTCCTGCCAGTAAACTCTGCTATCAATGCATTTTTGTGTTGGAGGTGGCGTTCCTCTCCCACGTGCTCTCAGCACAGTTGATAAATGTAACCCCTGACATGCAGTGTGAGTATTGTAACAAGGCGTGGATAACCCCAAGCGGTGTTTCCTCCCCTCTAGACACACAACCCACTCTCTGATCCTTCAAAGGGTTTCTTTTGAGACCGAGAAGAGGTGCAGGAACAGAACAAATAAAGGTTTTCACTTTCTCTGCCTTCTTCCTAGATTCACACCCCCTCAGGTGGCATTTCAAGGTGACAGAGTTTAAAAAGAAGCACTGAAAACACACACAATAGGTCTTGGTGTGAATTATTGCTGCACATACAATTTTTTGTACTGGTTATGTAAATGAGTAGGGGCAGAGCCATTCCAGAAGGTTAACTGCGCTGAGATTACACTAAACTGTGCCAGAGAATAAAAGGTGTAAAGTAATGTTAGTTTAAATATTATTTAACAAGAATTCGAAAGTGGACTTTCGCTCGGAGGTATCAACGCATTACACAAAAGAAGTCAATAGATCCAGCTTTCATGTGCTAGCGCATGCAAGACAAGTAGATAGTAACCTGATCCAAAAGGAATGCAGCTGCCATCCTGCGTGCCGCTGCTTGCTCCCGTGGGCAAAACGCCATGGGAGTGAACATTACAGATAGTAACCTGACCCACGAGGAATGCAGCGGCCACCCTGCGCGCCACAACTCGCTCCCGCAGGCAAAATGCAGTGGGAGTGAACATTACAAAAGAGGTGGGACATGCACCCGCCTTTAGCCATTTGCGTGCTTTCATTATTGAAAGACACGCAAAAGCCAACCCAATGCGTGGGGGGAGTCAGACCCACACAGAGCAGTTACAAGAAGCCTCGCAGTGCAGCGCATGTGCGCAGCGCTAGGCTCGACCTAAAAACTGTCTTTGCAAGTGGCCCACAAGCACATTCCCTTACTCTCCCGCTGGGGTGGCCCCTTCCACGATCCGCAGGCGGTGACACATCCCCCTTTGCCACCACCCCCGGCAACCTATGGTGTGTTCTAGTGAGGAAGGGGCAGAGGACGGAAGCAGGTGAGAGGGAGCTCGCAGTGTTGGGCAGGGTTAGATTGGGATTAAAAATCGGCCCGGACACGCTAAAAAAAAAGTGGCCCACATTTGCATATTGCCTTTCCACAAATCTCTGCTTTGGCGAAATTTTATAAAATAAAGGGGGTGAAAAAAATGCACGGATTAGTTTACACTGGTGAAACACCTGAAAACAAGTGAGGCCACTTTTCCTCAGGCCCCCTGCCCCTTCTCAATATGCATATATTAATGGGCCAGCCGAGCAAGAGAAAGGGATTGACACCACTGCCATTGATAAAAAGGAGGTAATGGGCGCCCATCTGCCTCCAGAAAGGCCACTCAGGCACCGACTAGGCCGCTGGCGGCATCAAACAATGCAGAAGCCGCCAAATCGGCACCCCAGGCTGCTCAAAAAAGCAGCCCACAGCTGGAATTCGGATACCGGCCCCACGGGCATTGCCCGAGTGCCTGCGTTACCAATCCGATGCTGGTATTGGGCATCTCTCTCCCACCGGGCTCAAGCTCTGGGTTGAATTAGCAGTCCTATTGATGGGGTAGGCCTGGGTTCTCTTGATGCCAGATCATATGAAGTGCCTCGTCTGATATCCGCGCTCCCCCACACCTTAGGTGAATTGTGGGGTTCCCAGCGGTGAGGGGTGGGTGGGTAGGAATGGAAGGAGGAGCTTCCACCTCGGTACTCCATCTTTCCGGTGGGCTGGGCCGCACTACCTGCCAGCGGGCCTGCTTGCTGTTCACTCGGCAGGAGCCACACTGAATTGCGGTGGGCCGTGGCAACACGGTGCGGCAACGCGACTGGTAAGCTGCGCACCTTGGATGTTAGGAGCTCGCTCAAAACACATCTGCTATGTTGCGCGGCAAGCACTGCCCTCATCAAAATCAGTTTTTGTCAACATATTCAGCCTAGTGCAGGGATGTGGGATTCCTACAGCCCGACGCCCAGGACATATTGTTTGGGGTCAAGGGCAACAAGTTGATGTATATTTTGTCCTTGGGACAAGTGGGCCCAACCCCCTACAGCACACACCCTTTGGCTGCCAGTTTACAGTAGTACACTATGGATCAAAGAAAGGCATTGTCTGCAGTTAAGGTAATATCTGTGTTAATGCTGTTCAAACTTGTATTTATGGTTCATTAATACAAAGCCTTTATTATTAGGGTGAGCGCGCCAAGTAAATGTTGTAAACTTGGACTGCACTACTGACAGTGGTTCCATTATATAAATGTATGTACACGTTTTCAAGGTTTAGCAATATGAGGCTATGTACAATGCTCTCTGATTAGATGCAAATATTTGCAGAAGCTTGGAAGCAAGACTGATGATTCTTTGCTTTCAAAATAAAATGTTCACAAAAAAACGCAAATAGGAAAAATACATTTCGCTAACTACTGTAAAGTATTAGGTACTATTATTTTGCAGCATCATTTTGCAAAATGTATTGATGTATGCTAGCATTTCCCAAAAATCTTCATAATGGAAAATCAGTGTAACCAGTTTCAATAAGATTATGGGAAACATAAAAATAAACAAGCACTGGCAAAGCCAGTAGGTCTGAAATTGGTGGTCAGCCTTTTGGTTTTGTCAATGTGTGTCTTGTTTTGTCGTGGTTTTTGTAAAACCTTATTGGTATGGGAGCTGCTGGGCCCTCATCGTTATAACAAACATTGTCAAAAGCAAGAATTGTTTTTGGTCTCAAAAGGCACACATTTCCACAGTAGTTCCTGGCACTGAACAAAACTACTATGTGTGATGATATGCGCCTTGTGAAAGGGCAGAATGAGTTCATTCACTGTGAAGGCAGCCAATAGACAGAGATACAGAATTTTAATAAACACAAAAGTCATGGTAAACACCAGACCTTGTTAAGGAAAGTCTCAAAAGTGCACCCATGGTATATGTTGTTACCTTAAGTGCAGATTTATGGCTTTTGTGAATTCACAAAAATTTACAGAAGTAGGCCAAGAAATAGCACTCCTAGAAACTATCTGTCAACTGTATATAAGCATGAGCAAATATGCTTGTGTAGATTTGCACATGCAAAAATCTGTTGAGTGTTTGCAAATTCACTTTCCCTCCAACCCCTTTTTCCCCAACCCTGGAAGACTTTTTACGTCTGCCATTGTCAGGAGTACATTTTCAACCTTTCTCAGTATGGGAAAAGATTAGAGAAGAGTAGACTCAAAAGGGCATTCCAACCCTAGCACTACTTTCAGCCTTAGTTTGTAGATATGCGAAAACTTCGCAAAAAAGGGAATTGCTAGTATTCAAACTCTACTATGTTATGAGCCCTGTCATAATCAGAGAGGCTATATCAGAGCTCTTATATAATGAGATTGCTGCAATAATTTGTCATTGCATCACATGGCACAAAAGGGACAAGTAGATTTATGCAGCATCTTGCCTCATGGACAAATAGATATTTTATTAAATTCCACACCCCTGCTAGTGCATGGGAAAGCAAAGGGTTTTGTTATGACGTTTACCCTCTCTGTCCATAGGGTGACAAAAAACATTTTGGGCTTAGAATGTTATTTCACAACGCATGCTCATTTAGAATGTTAAGAGACTGACTTGTCTTCTTTGAAGCTGCGTGCCACAGATGTAGGTGCTTGCATAGCAGATTGCACGTGAACAGGGAATAATTTGCCTTTCAACTTTCAGCATCAAACATTTCATTCTTAAATGAGGCTCTGGATACGGCAAAAATTGTTTAGTTGTTCATCTGCTAACCATGTCTTTTTCAACAAAGCATTCGTTAACAAAACATAATGCTGTAGACGGCAACCCTCAGAGTAAAGAGCCATGCTAATAATATGGCAGTTATTTACAAATAGTATTTTTTTTTTTAAATGGCTATTATGGAAAGCTGAATGCAAATGTTGTGGTTGGAGCAGTCACTGTGAATGTATGTCCAGTACTAGCAAAATATACGACATGCATGTTGTAAAGGAAGATGGCAGTGATGAAACTATTGTAGAGTAAGTTAACTAATTAATATTAACTATGGGCAATGGTGCACATAATGAATTTGAGGATAACATTGGGCATAGTAACCCATATATTTGCATAGGAATTGGTGGGATCACCCTTGATCTTATGGGTTCAGGAAAAAACATTATAACCTTCTCTGGTCATACCTTCTATCAAGAATGGACTGCTGAAGTAAAATTGCTTCAGTTTGTTGCACACACAGGCACATTTTGCGGCTACTAGATTGATATGTTGGGCTATTTTGTCACCCAGATTGCCTTCCAACAAAAGAAAAATAAGGGTAGGACCTTCCTAGCCAAAAGGGGCAGAGATATTCTAGGATGATTGCACCTGATCAAGTGTAAACTGATTCTCAGTCCAGGTATGCATCAGCAAGTAATGGCAATCATTAATGCTGAGAAAGATGAAAGAGCAAATCTTTGCACTAGAAGTGGGGATGCTGTGTTTGCAAACTGACCTCATTCGGGGGTTAGATGATGAGCGTACTGCCATATTAGCAACAAGAAAATATTTTGGAACACTGAGAAAAATTAGAGTTACACACGAAACAAAGAAGTAGATGAGTTGTGTTCTGGTTAGGCACTGGTTGAGTAATGTTCCAGGTCATGTTGTGCCTGGTCCTGAAATCAAACCTCCTCTAATCCTAGTGAAATCTACGATACTGTCACAACCATGCAGAGCAGAATAAAGATGAGTTAAGACTTTACTTAGAATTGTGTGAGTTCTACACCAAATTCATTCAGGGATTTGCTAGCAAAAACGTTGATCTCCTAGACCTCATGAAGAAAGATTGCAAGTTCTTGTGATTAGAAACCTGTCAGGAGAGCTTTGATTGAAGTGTAGTTGCTACAATTGAAACCCCTCACACTATAAGGAGAGGTTGCCTATCAGTTGAAATGGGGAAAGGGAGAAGGGAAAAACAGAAACTGGACATAAGCATATTGCAGGTCAAAGTAGATATCTAAAACAAGATAAGATAACTTAATTGTCTGTCACAAAGATAGTGTACCGAACTTCACGGTAGAAAGATTAATCTTTCAGAGCATCTCAATGTAACAGTCTCTCTTTGCTGTGGTGGAAAACGAGTATGCCTGATATTGAATTATAACAATATTTATGTAACTAAAATTAATTGTGACTAGCCATTCTTCCCTGTTTGCTAGGTAGTAACTACCCTTTTTCTTGGAAATATGCGATCCCTAATACTTTTAGTTCTCGATTGTGATTTGAGCAATTAAAAAAATAATAAATATTCTGCAATTCTTGCTAGCAGCAATAGGTCACTTTCCTAAATACCACAAAGACCTTAACACATATATACATATCTTGTCATGTTAGATAGATTTGTATGGCTCAACTTATAACCTGTGAGGTTATCTAGGCTCTGGAACAGGAACATGGGCAAGGTGGAGCTGCTAGTTGAACAGCCAGGTCTTCAGTTTTTTGCAGAAGTTGAGTAGCAAAGAAGCTGTTCTGGTGTGTTTTGGAGGTCCATTCCAGTTCTTGGTGGCGATGAAGGGGGAGCAGTGCCCTCTTGACTTGCTTCTGCGTATGCAGTGGACCTGTGCGAGAGAGAGAGGTGGAGCGTAGCTGTCTGGATGGATGGTAGAGTTGAAGTCAGTTGTTGAGGTATGTTGGTCCAATGTTGTGGAGCGCTTTGTAGGTGTGCACGAGCAATTTGAATTGCCAACGCTTCTGGATGGGTAGCCGCTATAGTTCAGAGATGTAGGGAGTGAAATGAGCTCTCTTGGGGACATCTAGGATGAGTCTGGTGGTGGTGTTTGGATGGTTTGGCGTCTTTACATGAGCTAGGTGGAGATGCCAACGTACAGCACATTGCAGTAGACAAGTCTGCTGGTTATAAGGGGTTGGGTGACCATGTGTCTTGTGTGTGTGGGAAGCCATCTAAAAATCTTGCAAAGAAATTTGAGAATGAGTTAGCAGAAGCGGTTATTCGTAGTGAGTTTGTCAACTAGAATTATGCTGACGTTTCTGGCGTGGTCAGTGGGGGTAGGTGTGGGACCTAGTACCGATGGCCACCAGGAAAGTGTCCCATGGGGAGCACTTGTTTCTGAAGAGCAGGATCTATGTTTTGTTCGAGTTGAGCTTGAGGCAGATTTCCCTCATCCATTTGTCAATGTTGGTCATGTCATGCAAGAGGTGAAATTAATCCCGGTGATGGGGTTAGCGTTGGTGAGGGAGAGGTTGAGTTGTGTGTCATCCCCGTAGGAGACAGTGTTGATGCAGTGGGCTCTTATGATGTGGATGAGGTGTGCCATGTACACGTTATAAAGGGTTGGGCTGAGGAAGGATCCGGGAAGGGGGGTTCCGCAGAGGAACTGCTCGGGTTCAAAGGTGTATGGGGGTGGTCTAGCGGAGTTATTTTGCAGAGGAAAGAGGGGATCCATCTCAGGGTGGGCCCTTGAATTACTGAGACCCGGAGTCGAGTGATGAGGGTGCCATGGATAACTGGGTCATAGGTCATCGAGGGGAATGAGAGGGGCGGTTTCATCTTAATCCATCATGTATTAGGTGTCGTCGGTTGCTGCCAAGAGGGTAGTTTCTGTGGTGCAATTTCGGAAGAACCATGACTTGGTGGTGTCCAGGAGACGGTGCTCCTCTAGATATGAGAAGAGTTGTCTGCGTATCTCTTTCTCCAGGACTTTGGGTGGCAAAGGAAGGAGCGAGATGGGTCTGTAGATGCAGTGTTCTTTCAGGTCCGTCGAGGGTTTCTGCAGGAGTGCTGTGACTTCTGCATGTTTTTAGCTATCCTGGAAGGCTCCGGTAAGGATGAAGGAGTTGATGATGGTGGTGAGGTTGGCACTAATCAGTGTTCTTCTCAGGTTGTTCATGTGGTGAGAGCAGGGGTCTTTAAGGAATCTTAAGTGGGTGGTATTCATAATTCCAACGTTGTCTTCTGTGGTGAGGGAGCTCCAGTTTGTTAGATGGTGGGCATACCGGGTGGTGTTGGGCGGTTGTGTAATGATGTCCTCTGCTGTGGTTAGGCTGCTAAGCTAGTGTATATCTTGAGTATTTTGTTGTGGAAGAAGTTGGAGAGGTCAGAGTTCGTGGTTTAATTTGGATTAGTGAAATCTGATGATGTTGAAAGATTCTTTGCCGGAGTTGGAGCAGGATTCTACTCTCCATAAGAGGGCTGCTTTCCTGACATCTGTGAACTGGGCCTGGTACCTTCTGAGTGCAGATTTGTAGGCGTCTCTAGAGGTGTTATCCCGGCTGGTTCTCCATCTTTTTCTAGTTGTTTGCAGTAGTACTTGGATTCTCTTAGGTCTTCCGTATACCAGCATGCTTGGCTGTGAGATCTTCTTGCCTGATATTCTTAGGGAGAGTTAAAGTGTTGACCCAGTCTGAGATCCAGTTGTTGAATGTGGTTAAGTCGTTCTAAAGGTCGGCTGCAAGTATATGCTAATTGTATCTTAGGGTGTGGGTACAGTCTGCCTCTGCTATGTTGTTCCAGTTATGCCTGATGTTGCTAACCCCTATGTTTGAATATGTAAGAGCCTCATTTAGACCCTGTTGGGTGGCACACTAATTTAGTAGGTGCCCTGGCTTCTGACTATTTTGCGACTCGTCTGTTTGGCAAGGGCCTCACTGCCTACCCTACAGTGCTTCTGCTTGTGTGGAGATGCATTGTAAGCAGAGCATTGTGCCAGTTGAGCGTCATATTTGTTGATCGTGCAAAACATATCTTTTTTGTTCTACATAAAACACTCCCAAAGTAGGAGTTTATGTAAATCAAAAAAAAAAAAAACAATGGCTATAAGGTACAGAAAGTTTTCTGCCCGAATGTGGACCCATTGTGTTTTTCCCTGTGCTGGTGTGCCAGGCCCACATTGCAGCCGCAGGGAGCCTAAATGTTTGCAGATCACGCCACCCTAAACTGGGCAAGCAACAATCAGGGGACCTTGTTGCCTGAGGGTGGATTGGTTCACAAGTTTAAGATGTACAGTGGCTAAGCCAGCTGAAGTTCTACACTTGTAATCACTGCAGTCTTCCCAACTGTAACTGAGTCAAGGTACCTTTGAGTTTGCGGTTGAGGGGCAGAAGGGCTCAGCCAACTTATGGCAGTGCTCTTGTCTTGTAAAACTCTACATGTGGCCCTATGTGTTTCCTAATAAACCCGTATTCTTCTTCTTCTGTCAAACACCCAGCTCCTTGGATTGCAGTGTTGCCCCTTTTAATTTATATCTCCTCATGAATAAAACAAGAGTAGTATCCAGGCAAGTTAGGATGTCCTAATAGTCTGCTATTGTTGGATAGCTACTCTCAGTGGGTACCAAGAGGTCATAAAGCTACTGAAACTGCATGCTTTATAGCAGGGGTTCCCAAACTTTTTAGAACTACAACCCACTTTTTAGAACCGCAAATGTTCAAGACCCACCTACCTTTTAATGGGTGGGAGGGACGCGGCTGGGTCTGTGAGCGATAACAGGACATCATCAGCGAAAAGGGAGATTTTGTGTTGTTCCCCCGTGAAGGGGATCCCCTGAATGACAGGGTTTGCTCTAATTGCCGCTGCTAGGGGATCGATACTAAGGGCGAAAAGTAGGGGGGATAGGGGACACCCCTCTCTAGTGCCTCTGGAATGGAAGGAGGGTGATTGTGCACCGTTAACCATTACCTTAGAGTGGGGTTGAAGGTAATTAGCCCGAATCATAGTGAGGAATTTGGGTGCAAAACCGAAAGCCGTGAGGGTAAGGAACAGGAACTCCCAATCTACCCTATCGAAAGCTTTTTCCGCGTCCAACCCGACTAGGACCGCGGGGATCTGGCGTCTATTGGCCTTCTCGATTAAGTGTACAATGCGACGGGTGTTATCGTGTGTTTGGCGTCCCTTAGTATGAGATCGGGCAGAAGATCATTCAGCCGCTTAGCTAAGATGGAGGAGTATAGTTTTGCATCGAGATTGAGCAAAGCGATAGGCCTGTAAGAGGCGCAAGCCTCAGGGTCCTTTCCCAGCTTAGGTATAACAGTGATCACTGCTTCCGATAAGGAGCTGGTGGTTGAGCCTTCCTCTGCCATCTTATTGAAGAGCTGTGTAAGATGTGGGGCGATGTCGGGGGCAAAGGTTTTGTAAAATAGAGCGGTATACCCATTCGGTCCTGGTGCTTTATGTAGTTTGAGAGCCTTAATAGCAGAGGTAACGTCCTCAGTGGTGATAGGGGCGTAAAGTAGCTCATTCCATTCTTGGGAGACTTGTGGGAGTTGCGAGGTATGGAGGTAATCTTGTTGGGCGTCTGGATCTAAGTAGTCCCCAGTGTAGAGGGTTTTGTAAAAGGATCCGAAGAGTTCCGCTTTTTCCTCGTCACTATGGGTAAGGTCTCCGTGTGGTCCCCGGATACCGCCAATGTACTCCCGTATTCGTTTATCCTTGAGTTGCCTAGCAAGGTGTTTGCCAATCTTGTTGCCCTGGGAATAAGATAAGTGGCGTAATTTCAATAGTGTAAATTCTGCCCTGTTGTTATAAATGGCTCGGAGTTTACCCCTAAGCGCTGTTAGGCTACGAAGGGTTTGCCTAGTGGGGTTCTGTTTATGAGCTTGTTCGGTGGAGGCCAGCACCGTCTCCAACATTTCCCTTTCTTTGGTGCGTTGTGAATTTAATGCGGAGTTAAGGGAAATACATTTCCCCCGGAAGAACGCCTTAAAGGCGTCCCAGGTGATAAATTCTGATGTATCTTCTGATTTGTTAATGTTGAAAAATTCGGTGATAGCCTCCCTTAGTTTAGTGCAAGAATCCTTATCTTGTGTAAGCGCAGTCGGGAAATACCACCTATGAGAGGCAGAAGTGTTTACCCGCCAGGACATAGAAATTGCGAGGCGACTGTGATCTGATATTGAAAGAGGGAATGTTTTAGCTTCTTGTAGGTCGCCTAGGAGTGATTGGCTGATAAAGATGTAATCGAGGCGTGAGTACGTGCGATGTACATGTGAGTAGAATGTGTAATCTCGAGAGTGAGGATATAAGGTACACCAAGAATCTAAAAGTCCCATGTCGTAAAATTGTTGTCGAGTATCTGTGGAGAATGAACCCATTTCTGAGCGTTGTGGGTGGGTGCTGTCCAAGTCCTTCTGCCACGTTAAATTGAAGTTGCACATGAGTACTAGCGGCCCTTCTAAAAAGTCCACTAGTTTCCCCAGCAGAGTGTGTAGGAAGATCGTCTGGCCAGTGTTGGGGGCGTATACCGCCACGAAAGTACAAAGTTTCCCCATCAGGCGACCCTTTACCGTAATCCAGCGCCCATCCTTATCGTGTTGTACATCCAATGGTTGGAATTTGGTGGAGGAACGAAATAGGAGTGCAACCCCCCTGTTAGTGCTGAGGATCTATAAATCAGTGGATAGTGTTTGTGACGAAGCCGGTTGTCCTCAGGTCTAGCTAGATGCGTTTCCTGGAGGGCCACTACATCTAGGTGGTGATCAGTGATATATTTCCATACCTTCTGGCGTTTCTGAGGCGAGTTAAGACCCTTAACGTTCCAGGTGCCTATGGTAAGTGTCATAGTGTCAGTAGGTAAAGAAACATCTCAATGAGAGCCCCGCCAGACCTGACATGGCCAGTGTCGTCAGTTGCCCCCAAGGACTAGCCCACCCCCCTCTAATGCGATAGAAAATTACTGTGCAATCCGTAACCCAATCTATACATAATATTAAAAGCCGCCACCATGACCCACCCCACACCTCCCTCCAAACCCCCCCCCCCCAAAAAAGGAAGAAAATCCGAACCATTCGAAAAAAAGTACAGAAAACATTGTCGGTTACCTGGTAGGGGTAATAAAACCTCACCGGTGTACGCGCCCATCCCGGAGCAGTGCAAAACAGATCAGCAGCGAAGCGTCTGTGAGGCGCAAATGAGATATTGTTAAGGTGCGCCGCACTTGCTGTAAGCATGTCCTATTCCTATGTATCCGCCTCAATACTGTAAAGATTGGCCTCGAGAAGGAAGAAATAGATAAAACATACATAGGGAGCCAAGCATAACGTAGATCTGACATCTTCAAGGGAGGAAGTCCACAGTTCCCGGTCATATCGTAGGGCAGGGTATAGGGTATCCTGAGTGATAGATGTTAACATGAGATCAAGAAGGGTAAAGCAGCCAGTAGGAGTGAGCCCTCGCCACCCTCCTCCATCGTATCGAGGAAGTGACCAAAGCAGCATCCCGTAGTTATGATGTTGCTAGGTGTAGGGCCCTCAAGCCAGTGAGATGATACCTCTCTATGAGGCACACAGCAAGGTTTCATCTGCGGCCCCTATGTGAACCCTCCGACCTCGCCGATGCTTTTGGCGCAGTCTTGTAAGAGTCACCGGTCTTGTCTTGGGTAGTCGTTGTCGTCAGTGGAGAGACCAAAAAGGTTCAAGCCTTCCTGCAGATCCGATATGTGCCGCTGTCTATTATGGAATTCGAAACTGAGTGCAAATGGAAAGATCCATCAATATCTGATCTTCTCGTCTCGTAGTTTGGAGGTGATTGGTCTGAACAACTGTCTCGGTGCCAGATCCTAGTAGATCGTACAGGATGGTTTTGGAACGAAATGGATCCCTTCGACCTAGCCGCTACGAGGACCGCCTCTTTGACTTTAAAGGAGTGGAATTTTGCTAAAATGTATCGAGGTCTCTTCTTTTTGCCATGTTGCAATGCCCCCACTCTGTGAACTCGTTCGAGTTGTATTTTGAGGGATTGGGGACTCAAGATTTCCGCGAAGAGCCCCTCCAGGAAGGCCCCCAAGTCAGGCCCCTCCGCCCCCTCTTCCAGGTCCTTAATCCGTATGTTCTCCCGACGAGCCCTATTCTCAAGTTCTTCTGACTTGAGTTGCGACTGGAGTACTTGGTCACGGAGGGATCGGACCTCATCTCGGAGTTCTGACGTGAATTTGTCGTGATCTTGAGAGTGCGCCTACAAATCCACCACCCGGGTGCCCACAGAGTCCAGCCCTTGTTGGAGGGAAGTTAGCGTTTCGGTCAGATCGGCCCTTAGCTGCTCCATGGATGATATAATGTCCTGGCCAAGCTCTTTACGCAACTCAGATTTAAAGTCTTTAAACATGGCCAAGAGGTCTGTCTTCGTGAGAGCCATAGCGGCCGTTTCGTCGTCCGTGCGCAGGGCTGGACGCCTGTCTGAGGCCGTGAAAAAATCAGAGACCTTCGTGGTTGTTCTGGTAGTCCCCTTCTTGGGCGGCATGTGGGCCGGCCCTAGGGCGCCTCCCTTGGTTGCAGTCACGGCCAGCACGAAATCCGCTTAGTAGGGGGTGGGGCCGGGGCGGCGGCAGCGCACAAGGCGGTTGTTGTGAGGCCTGAAGCGATGGGTAGGGGTCCCAGAGGGGTGGGAGAGGAGGAGCGTGGGAGTCAGATCGTCGCAGGAGAAAGTGGCGCAGATGAATCAGAGACCAAGAAGCTTATTTAAGAGGCCGCGGAAGCCATTCAGGTGACGGCAGCCACTTACCTCAATATTTATAGGTCCCGACAGGTGCTGATACAGTTCCTTCACCAGGAAAGGCAAGGCGCCATCTGGAGCTCATCTGTGAGCGAAGATGTGGACCAACATGCAGCAGAGAGGTGTATGGGTCGCAGGTTTATCTGCCTCTGGCTCGGGGGGATGCTGCCAAATCAAGGGTTCCCCAGACAATGTTTTTGTCGCCTAAGATCGCTGGTTTGCAAGTCCGGGTAAGAGTAATTGGCGCCTATGTCCTGAAGGCGCCGCAATCTTGGGGTCAGGCATGCGGGCCACGGAGCCGTGCAGTCAGGTGCGCTCCTCAGGAGAAAGCAGCGAGAGCGCTCCGAATGTCGCGCGAAGGCCTGGGTCACCTCAAACGTGGAATGAATTGATGGGAGGCCGAGATCTGGAGGCAGCGTCTTCCGCGGGCACCAGCAAGGTCCGGAGCTCAAGGCCGCCAGGCAGCCGCCATCTTAACTCACGGCCCGAGATCTTTCTGAGGACGGATCGGGAACGATCCCGCGTTTGCTGAGGCAGGTAAGCACTTCCAAGCTGCGTGCTACATCTTCCGCCACCAAATGCTGCTAAATTTAGCCACTGGGGCTCCAGGGGACCGCCGATTTCAGCTCCTGGCTTGAGCACGGACCGGGAGCCGAGAAGGATTACAACCTCTCGACCATCTTGCCCGGCCACGCCCCCCGTCACCTGCATTTTTGATCTTGGGTTCAGCGGCCATATAGGGAAACCTACCCAATCCCAGACATTTCTGAAAATAATACACCAGGGGGAGGCCCGGGAAGTGTGACGTGCGTGTATTCCCCAACGTTTTCCTACGCAGAATCCCACACAAACCTCAAATCTAGCTGAAAAAAACAAATTTTTCTCATATTTCTGGATGGGAAAGCGGTAGGCTCACTGGGCCGACAAATTTTCTACCATCCCGCATTCCCCCAGGTCTCCTGATAAAAATGGTACCTCACTTGTGTGGGTGAGCCAACAAGTACCTGCGGCAGGCAAGTGCCTAGAACGTATTGTGGACACATCAAAATTATCTATCACAAAACGACCTGGTTTTGCAAGGGGGGTCACATGAGTTTTTGGTCCTGGGCTCGGCAGCCATCTAGGGAAACCTACCAAACCCTGACATTTCTGAAAACTAGACACCCCGGGGAAGCTAGAGATGTGTTGCTTTGGTGCATCCCCCAACGTTTTCCTACCCAGAATCCCTGCAAACCTCAAATTTAGCTAAAAAAAAAAAATCACATTTGCCTTACATTTATATGTGGGATCACTGCACCTGCAAATATTTACTACCACCCAGACTTGTGTGGGCGTCCAATGCAGAATCACCTAAAAATGTATTAAAAAACAAATATAGCGCTTGTATTTTGCGGTGCTATACCCTCCATCCCTATGTTTTTGTCCCTTCCCAGTAACAGGTACTTGGCCCACCCATGCAAGTGAGGTGTCATTTTACTCGGGAGACCAAGCAGAACGCCGAGTGGTAGGACATTTGTGCCGGCGTGGTGATTCCAGCCAGAAATGTGAGGAAAAGGTGATACATTTCCTTCCACCAATAGGTCTCCCGATAAAAATTGTACCTCACTTGAGCGGCATGGCCAAATGGCCGCAACAGGAAATGTCCCAAATCGTACTGTGGAGACTTAAAAATAACCTATCATATAACAACCTGGTTTTGCAAGGGGGGTCACCTGGGTATTTGGCCCCTGCCTGGCAGGCATCTAGGGAAACCTACCAAACGCACACATTTCTGAAAACTAGTGACCCAGGGAAATCCAGGGAGGTATGGCTTGCATGGATCCCCCAACGTTTTCCTACCCAGAATCCCCTGCAAACCTCACATTAGCTGAAAGAAATCACTTTTTCCACACATGTTTTTGTGGGATAACTCTGCCGGGACAAATGTCCTACCACCCAGTGTTCCCCTTGCTCTCCCGAGTAAAATGATACCTCTCTTGTGTGGGTGGGCCATGGGCCAATGACTGGGAAGGGCCAAAAACATAGGGATTAAGGGTATAGCACAGCAAATTCTAAGCGCTACATTTAAAAAAAAAAAAAAGTTTTTAGCCGATTCTGCATTGGACAGCCACATTATCATTTTACTCGGGAGATCAAGGTGAACACTGGGAGATAGGACATCTGTGCCGGCACAGTGATCCCACACAAAAATGTGTGGAAAAAGTGATTTGTTTCTGCTAAATTTAAGGTTTGCAGGGGATTCTGGGTAGGAAAACTTTGGGGCATCCACGCAATTCATACCTCACTGTACTCCCCAGAATGTCTAATTTTCAGAAATGTGTGGGTTTGGTAGGTTTCCCTAGATGGCCTACGAGCCCGGGGCCAATAACCCAGGTCCCCCCCACTTGCAAAAACAGGTTTGTTTTGTGATAGTTAATTTTGATGTCTCCAAAATACGCTGTGGGCCCTTGCCTGTCACGGGCACTTGGCCCACCCACACGAGTGAGGTACCATTTTTATCGGGAGACCTGGGGAACAGCTGGGTGGTAGGAAATTTGTGTTAGCCCGGTGATCCCACGACTTTCCCACCCAGAAATTTGAGAAAATTAGATTTTCTCAGCAAAATCCAAGGTTTGCAGAGGATTCTGGGTAGGAAAATGTTGGGGGAACAACGCAAGCCGCACCTCCCTGGGCTCCATGGGTGTCTAGTCCAACCATCATCCCCTTTGGTATCGCTTTGTTTGCCCTAAGTTGGCAGGGTATGCCCAGACGTGGGTCCCTTGCTCACTTTGCCACTGGATTCAAGATAGCCTGGCTGATGAGGGTTATGAAGCCAAAACCGGTCCCAGGATGCTTGTTTCCGGTCCAGGGAAGACATGGCTTGGCAGTTCGGGCTGGACTGTTCCCATGAGGCACAGGGTCAGACTGATTTGCATATGGCCATGTCTGAACTGGGGTGGTGGAGTGAGCTAAAGAATGATGATGGATTAAACCCAGATCAGTTGACTGGGGGTGAGTGTTTGATTTGCTCAAGCGCTCCGTCCATCATCCCCTTTGGTATCGCTTAGTTTTCAGAAATGTCTGGGTTTTTTAGGTTCCCCTAAATGTCTGCAAACCCGGGACCAAAAATACAGGTGCTCACCTATCCATCACAAAACAACCTGGTTTTTCAAGATGGTCATCTGCATTTTTGGTCCTGGGCTCAGCAGCTATCTTGGGAAACCTACCAAACCCAGACATTTCTGAAAACTAGACACCCAGGGGAGTCCGGGAAGATGTGGCTTGCATGGATCTACCAACATTTTCCTAAACAGAATCCCATGCAAATCTTAAATTTAGCTTTAAACAAAAAAAAAAAAGAAATTCCTCATTTTTCTGTGTGGGAAAGTTTTGGGATCACCTGGCCACCACAGATTTCCTACCACCCAGTGTTACTCCAGATCTCCCGATAAAAATTGTACCTCACTTGTGTGGGTAGGCATAGTGGTCACAACAGGAAATGGTCTAAGTCGTACTGTGGAGACTTCAAAATTACCCATCATAAAACCTCCTGGTTTTGCAGGGGGGGTCACCTGGATATTTGGCCCCGTGCTTGGCAGCCATCTAGGGAAATCTACCAAACCCACACTATTAGATTTGGGGGTCTCTAGTTGACAGAGGTAGGTACCTTTGGCATAGTAGGGACCCTTGCGTCTAGTCAGGGTAAGGGGGTACACTCCTAAAATAACCCCTGCTCAACCCCCTTGGTAGCTTGGCACGAGCAGACAGGCTTATCTCAGAGGCAGTGTGTAAAGCA
This sequence comes from Triturus cristatus, assembly GCF_964204655.1. Taxonomy (NCBI): domain Eukaryota; kingdom Metazoa; phylum Chordata; class Amphibia; order Caudata; family Salamandridae; genus Triturus; species Triturus cristatus. Next base: position 292,177,667 of record NC_140583.1, on the reverse strand, counting down.
TTTGTGAACACGTACAGTAATCAAGAGACAACACTACAGATGGACACTACACAAGTTTTATATCAAAAATAAGTATTCTTTATATAGACTTAACACAAGACCACAAACGACAAACATCCACAATACTGTACTTAAAATGGTAGAATTAGCTTAGTTCTCTTTAGATGTTAAAATGTAACACTTTGAGTTCAATGTACCTTTGGATGCGTAACGCTATACAACAAAAGTGTTGCAGGGAAGGTGATGCGTCGGTTCCTTACACACAGGAACGGTGATGCGTCGGTTTCTTACTGCGCTCCCGTGGCGATGCGGCCCGCAACGCCGTGATGCGATGAAGATCCGGTACAATGCGACAAAGATGGCATCTTCTTCTTGAAGGGAAACGATGCGTGCATGCCCGACGGCTGTGCGGCGACTCAACGATTCTTCTGAGCCGCGACAGGCCCTGCGACAGGCTTCTCCGGTGATGCGAGGCGCTTCGGCGATGCGACAGCTGCAGCGGTGACACCCTTGTTCAGTGATGCGACGACAGCGGCTGCGGCGGCGACACGCTTCTCCAGTGATGCGAGACGCTTCTGCGATGCTACAGCGGCGACACCCTTTTTCAGTGATGCAGCGGCTGCGGCGGCGACACGCTTCTCCGGTGATGCAAGATGCTTCTGCGATGCGACAGCTACAGCTGCAACACCCTTCTTCAGTGATGCGACGACAGCGGCTGCGGCGGTGACACGCTTCTTCTGTGTTGTGAGACGCTTCTACAATGCGATAGCTACAGCGGCGACACCCTTGTTCAGTGATGTGACGACAGCGGCTGCGGCGGTGACACGCTTCTTCTTCGTGAGTCGCGCTTCCAGCTCCTTGTGACACGCAGTCCCTCAGAAAGCCCAACACAACTGCAGGCACTTCCAAAGAACTCTTGGGGAGCTGGTGGTTGAAGTCTGTTGTCTCTGAGACTTCAGCAGGAGGCAAGCTCTTTCTCAAGCCCGTGGAGATCCTTCACAAGTTGATGAAAGTATACACAAAGTTCCTCTCTCCTCTCTTTGACAGTTAGGCAACCACTGCAGGCCAATCCCTCAAGCTTAGGAATAGTCTCTCCTCAGTCTCTCTGGTTCCTCTCCTCAGCAAAGGTTTCTTCTTGTTTCCCAAAAGTGATCTAAAGTTCTTGGGTTTGGGTCCCAATATTTATACTCAGTTTCTCTTTGTTCTCTGAAGGCAGAGAGGCCTTTGCCTAGTCCAAACCAGTTCTGGTCAGTCCTAGAGCACTCTGTTCACATAACTCCTCCTTTCCTTTCACAGTGCAGGGAAGAGACATCAGACGCACCACAGGAGGTGGAGCCAGCATTGTGGAGGGAAGGCATAGCCCTATTCAGGTCCCAGGTGTAACTCCTCCCACCCATCTACATGCAGATCTTTCTATTCAGCCCTGTGCTGACTCACCCTGTCTCCTGGAATCCCCTAGCCCCTGTCACTCAAACTCCAGACAAGGAATACACAACCTAGCAGAGGCAGGCTTGGATGGTTAGACAAGAAAATACCTACTTTCTAAAAGTGGTATTTTCAAACACAGAATGTTTAAACCAATTTCACTAAAAGATGCATTTTATCATTCTGAGTTCAGGCATACTAAACTCGAATTTCTACCTAGTTCCCTGAGTCAGTTAGGATTATAAGATGTAATAATCAAACTGCCTATTCTTGCCTATGGGGAACAGGTAGCCTTGCAATACTGAAAAACGAAAATGGCCATAATTCACTTAGGACATGCCACACACATCAGGGCATGTACTACCTTATACTTACAATGCACCCTGCACTTGGGCCTACCATAGGGGTGTCTGATATGAAGAAAAGGGAAGGTTTAGGGACTGGCAAGTGGGTGCACTTGCCCATTCAGCGTGGCAGTACCAGACTGCACACAGGCTCTGCAATGGCAAGCCTTAGACACACTTTAACAGGCTGCATCTGTGGCTGGCACAACCAGTGCTGCAAGCCCACTAGCAGCATTTGGTTTACAAACTCTGGGCACTCCTGGTGCACAGTACTATGGTCTGACAGGTAAACCAAACTAGCCAATCATGGAATCACTAATCCATACATCAATTTACCATAGGTAGCACTTGCACTGTGGCACTGGATAGCAGTGGCACAGTGCCCAAAGCATCTAACACCAGCAAAAACACATGAGGCAACAGCAAAAAATGGAAGGGAGACCCACGCCAAGGTGCCAGGTCTAACACACACATTTCTGAAAACTAAAGACCCGGGGGAGTCCAGGGAGCTATGGCTTGCATGGATCCCCCAACGTTTTCCTACCCAGAATCCCCTGCAAACCTCAAATTTAGCAGGAAAAAATCAAACATTTCCTACATTTCTGTGTGGGAAAGTTGTGGGATCACCTGACTAACACACATTTCTTATCACCCAGTGTTCCCCCAGGTCTCCCAATACAAATGGTACCTCCCTTGAGTGTGTGGGCCAAGTACACGCTACAGGCAAGGTCCCAAAACGTATAGTGGAGACATCAAAATTACCTATCACAAAACGACCTGGTTTTGCAAGTGGGGTCACCTGGGTTTTTGGCCCCGGGCTCGGCGGCCATCTAGGTAAACCTACCAAACCCACACATTTCTGAAAAGTAGACAGCCTGGGATTCCAGTGAGGTATGGCTTGCGTGGATCCCCCAACGTTGTCCTTCCCAGAATCCCCAGCAAACCTCAAATTTAGCTGGAAAAAAATCACCTTTTCCACACATTTTTGCATGGGATCACCGTGCCCGGCACAAACCTCTTACCACCCAGCTTTGGTCTCCCCACTAAAATGATACCTCACTTGTGTGTCTGTCCAATGCAGAATCGGCTAAAAACGTATTTGTTTAAAAATGTATCGCTTAGAATTTGCTGTGCTATGCCCTTAATCCCTATGTTTTTGGCCCTTTCCCCACCCACACAAGTGAAGTATCATTTTACTCGGGAGAACAGGGGGAAAGCTGGGTGGTAGGACATTTGGGCCGGCATGGTGATCCCACGGACAAATGTGTAGAAAAAGTGATTTTTGCAGCTAACTTTGAGGTTTGCAGTGGGTTCTGGGCAGGAAACATTGGGGATCTATGGAAGTCATACCTCTCTGGACTCCCCCAGGTCTCTAGTTTTCATAAATGTGTGGGTCTGGTGGGTTTGCCTAGCTGGCCGCCAAGCCCAGATCCAAAATGTTCCCCCTTGCAAAACCAGGTCGTTTTTTGATAGGTAATTTTGATGTCTCCACAATAAGTTTTGGGCCCTTGCCCGTCGCGGGTACTTGGCCCACCCACATGAGTGAGGTACCATTTTTATTGTGAGACTGAAGAATACGCTGGATGGTAAGAAATTTGTGTCAGCCCAGTGATCCCATAACTTTCCCACACAGAAACGTTGAGAAAAATGTGATTTTTTTCTGCTAAATTTGAGGTATGCAGGGGATTCTTGGTAGGAAAACGTTGGGGGATCTATGAAGCCATACCTCCCTAGACTCTCCCGGGTCTCTAGTTTTCAGAAATGTGTGGGTTTAGTAGGTTTCTCTAGATGGCCGCCGAGCCATGGGACAAAAACCCAGGTGACCCCCTTGCAAAAACTGGTCATTTTGTAGTAGGAAATTTTGATGTCTCCACAATTCGTTTTGGGCTCTTACGTGTCGCGGGTACTTGGCCCACCCACACAAGTGAGACACCATTTTTTATCGGGGGACTTTGGAGAATGCAGGGTGGGTGGAAGTTTGTGGACCCACGCAGATTCCAGAAATTTCCATCACAGAAATGTGGGGAAAATGTGTTTTTTTGCTACAAAATTTGAGGTTTGCAAGGGATTCTGGGTAACAGAACCTGGTGAGAGCCACACAAGTCACCCCATCCTGGATTTCCCTGGGTGTCTAGTTTTCAAAAGTGTATAGGTTTCCCAGGTGCTGGCAGAGCTAGGGTTCAAAATCCACAGCTAGGCACTTGGAAAAAAAAGGGTCAGTTTTCACTGTAAAAATGTGGTGTGTCCACGTTGCGTTCTGGGCCTTTTCCTGTCGTGGGCACCAGGCCTACCCATACAAGTGAGGTACCATTTTTTTCAGAAGACTTTGGGGAATGCAGGAAGGGTGGAATTTTGTGGATCTACGCAGATTCCAGAACTGTCCATCACAAAAATTTGAGGTAATTATTTTTATTATTATTTTAAATTTGAGGTTTGCAAGGGATTCTGGGTAACAGAACCTGGTGAGAGGCACTCAAGTCACCCCATCCTGGATTCCTCTGGGTGTCTAGTTTTCAGAAATGTATAGGTTTGCTAGGTTTCCCTAGGTGCCAGCTGAGCTAGGGTTCAAAATCCACAGCTAGGCACTTTGCAAAAAAAGGGTCTGTTTTCATTGTAAAAATGTGGTGTGTCCACGTTGCGTTTTGGGCATTTTCTGGTCGCGTGCACTAGGCCTACACACACAAGTGAGGTACCATTTTTATCGGGAGACTTAGGGGAACACATAATTGTAGAGCAACTGTTATTACCGACTGACTTTCAATGCATTTCTGTCTTCCAAATGTAAGACAATGTGTAAAAAAAGAAGTCACTTTGAAAAATGTCCTATAATTCACACAATTCTGGAGATGTGCAAATACTTACTGTTTTTACACTCTATATTTTGTTCCCATTTCGGAAATACATACGTGTCTTTGATATCTATTTTTCACTCTATATTTTACCAAATGAATTGTATATATACCCGGTATACAATAAATGAGGAGAGGATATTTGCACACTGCCCCAGTGAGTAGCGAGGGCCACCTGATGATAGGGATGAGCGGTTGAATAAAGAAGAGGTAAATTTTGCAGAGCTTTAGAATGCAATTAGGTCACACACCTTGTTAGCGAATACGCGGCTTTGGAGGGGTGGTCCAGCCCAGCCCCATCCCACTGCGGGCACAGACAGTAGGACAGTGTCGCTCTTATGTGTGTGGTTTCCAGCTATTCTCTTTTCACTCTTTTCAATTTTGCCAAATGAATTGGATATATACCCGGTACACAATGAAAAACCATTGAAGACGTTGCTCAGTTATTGGTTTTGGGTTCCTCAGATTCTTGGTGAACATCTGTCATACTTAGAGGAAGTTACAGGTGAAAAACGTTGACCTAAATGGCTGTGTTTTTTCAACTCATTTTCAGTTTTTCCTAATTTCAACTGTTAGTTTCTATAACAAAACCTTGAAGGATTTGCACCAATGATCCCATGCTGACTTAAGACTTTTATCTACTTTTCAGAAATGTATAGCTTTCCGGGATCCATTATTGCTTTCACACCCATTTCTACTACTAACTGGAAGAAGGTTGAAAGCACAAAAAGAAGCAAAAATAGTCTATGTCCCAGTAAAATGCCAAAACTGTGCAAAATATGTGGTTTTATTACAAGTCTGCATGTCTCTGAAAGCTGGGAAGATGGTGATTTCAGCACTACAAACCCTTTGTTGATACCAAAAAAACAAAATGTAGCTGTATTTTGGCTAATTTCTGGGTCCTCTCCAGGGTAATCCATAAACCCTGGGTACCTTTAAAATCCCCATGATGTTGGAAGAAAAGGACGCAATTTTGGCGAGGATACCTTATGTGAACAAAAGTTACAGGGGCCTAAGCGCAAACTACCCCAAATAGTCAAGAAAAGGCTTAGCACAGGGGGGAAAAGGCCTAGCAGCGAAAGGGTTAATACACATAAGCCAACCACCCCTAGGGTAGACCCTAAACAGTATTTAAAACGTTGGACATGTCCTTTTAACTTTTACATGTCCACTACTGCAAGACCTACCTGTCTCATAATATAACGTGGTTACCTTATTATAATAAGTGATAACTTGGGAACAAGTCGGAAGGTCGAGTTTGGTATATAAAGAATTGTAATTTAAAGCCCTCTTTATTGGTGAAGCTGAATTTTAAGTCACAATTCTAAAATTGGCACTTTTAGAAAGTTGGAATTTTTTTTATCCAAACCATTTGGTACCTGCAGCCTGTATCCTGAGTCACATGACCAGGTATACCTAGCACCTGGTCTCTTAATATTGTCCCCAGGCAGCGAGACAAAGGGGGAATAGGTGTTGGCAGGATGGGTCATCTTTGACTTGAAAGGGGGCGGAGCTGTCACCTACCACATTTGTACATCACAAAGTCTCTGCTCTGTCTCCGCACACTCACGAACAGTTTCACACTAGAATTTTGTGCCTCCAAACAAGCTGAAGCTAGAGCAGGGAGGCAGGAAATTCTAAACACCTCTGGGGGTGGAACCCTCTAGACACTTCTCCTACTTCAAAGCTCACACCAAGGCTAAATTGTGGAGCTTCAGACTCATCTCTTCAGTGCTCTTTTAGACCTGTGAATACTACACAAGTAGGACTGCTGAGCTGCTCTGCTGCCAGAGAGACTGCTACTCTGCTGCCCTGCTTACTGGGAAGCAAGACTTGACCTGCACCCTTCAGACCAGGCTGAAGTGACTCCAAGGGTCAGCTGGCCTTCTGTTGTGAGCTACAGGGACATAACCAGTTCCAGAGGTGCTCGGCTGGAGTGAGTACCTGATTCCCAGGATGTGCCCCTCAGGTCTTGGATCCTTGGTGTGGCATCAGTTGAGCTCATCCTTCAAGAAAAGGAGAAATCTTGACGTTTTAGACTCCTGCAACCAAGCCTCTTTGCACTAAAATCTTGTTTCCTGCACCCACTGCCAACGTGAAGGACCGGTGAACCAGATTCTCTGTGCTACAGAAATTGCCTGCACCAACTGGCAACGTGAAATCTGCACTTTGCGCTACAGCATCCACAGGACATGGTGACGGCCAATGCTGTGAATCTCCAGCAATGACTGCGACGCCCGATAGGGTCTTCGCGCTAGAACGATGACCATCCACAGCGCCCAGACTGTTCTTTGTCTACAGCAACCACCATCCCGGCCGCTCACTTTGCTCCTTACGGCCCCCTACACTGCAAATGGAACTTTTCATGCCGGACTCTATAAGGTAACTTTTTTCAGCATGAATAACTTCGTCCCTTTATCTGACCCATGCTCCATCATGGACGACCCGAACTTGGGACTTTCACCTGGTTTTGCGCGACCAGATAACCTTGAGTACCGCTTTATACTTTTAGGCAATATACTTACCTTAAATCTTTGAGATTGAATATCTCTGGTTGTACTGATAGGATATTTTTGTTTTGGTGTCAAATAAATTATTAAAGTTTACTCTGTTCTATGTGCTGCATAAATACTTTACACATTGCCTCTAAGATAAGCCTGCTTTTGTGCCAAGCTACCAGACCGTTGAGGACAGTTTAATTTGTGGTTTGCACAGGACTTAATCTTCACAGGAATTGTGGTTGCTGCTTGAGTAGGGTTTTACCCCCTTCAACCTGTAACCAACCCAATTTCCTACAGCAGGTGTTTACATTTTGTTGTGTGTTGCAATAAGAGCAACATCCTAAGATTGTCACATAATTTACTTTAAAAACTCCTTTCACCTTGCAGACAGAGAAAGAAAAGTTAACACCAAGCCCATGTTAAAAGAATAAGCAGCAATTTGTCAGAAGACATGCCTTGACATTTGACCTTTGTTGTTGAAGCAATGCAAATGTGACACTATAAACACAGAATTTAAAGGCATCTTTATTGTATAATTTCAGGAGAAAAAGAGGAAGAGACTGGAAGCAGAAATAAGGTTTATTATCCATGCTCCGAAACTATAATCAAATCAAATGGGGGTAAACTATTCCTAAAAGTAAGAAAAAGGAGAGAACTACCTAGGTTCTTAAGGAGACATCAAGATCAGTCACTAGGACTGCCTCTTGTTGCTCTCACACACCCTTAGGGATGCCATGCTTCATCATTGGACAGGTGCTCCTCATCAGGCCAGTGCTGCAAAGCCCTACGGGTACCCCGAAGGGTCACTTTAGTGGAGAGCTTTTTGTTTTGCCACTATATGATTAGTGCAAGTGTGTCCAGGTGGATGGTTTCTGATGTTTGTGACAAAGTGAGTTAAAATTGACGAAGGGATGTTAAAAGAGCCTTTAATACATAAACTCCCCAGTCAGGTTAAAAAAATAGAATAGGTAGATACTTCTTATGGGTTATAATGTATCCAGGTAGTTCAGCATGTGTAAGTGAAAGTGAAATAGGTCAAAATGTTTAGCCTCTCTATGTTCTCTAAATGATCCGTGGTGCTTTTTCAGGATCAGGAGGGTAATAAGCCTGCCCTACAATGTATTCGTTATGAGCGGTCCCCCTATAAAAGGGAGGTACCTACGTATACATGGTTAAAATGATCGTCCAACCTAGTGGATCGATCTGTTAGGCCTCAATGGTCGCAGCAGAGGTATGCGCACAGCTTCAGGGTATCAGTAGTGCGGGAATGGAGTATCCGTGTTACACATCTGCAGCTGGCAAATCTTCCCGGACCTTGGGAGGACCAGGACTGAAGAGAGGGAGAGCAGAGAGAGCCTATTGCGGACCTGGGCTGCAGGTGAGACAAACATCGAGAGACTATGTGCTTGCTAATGTGTACTAGACCTAAGGGGAAGTCCTGCACCTATCGTTAAACCTACACTGGAGTACCTTAAATTGCCCAACAGCAGGCTGACTTCAGAAACGTCCTGCAATAGTATGCTAAGCGCTTCTCTTTGACCCCTGGTCAGACAAGCTGGTGAACAGATGATGTAGACACTGCGGACAGCTTACCTGTCAAATATAAAAACTACAGACAGTCTGACAAAGTAAAAGAAAGCATCAAAGCTGAAGTAAGCAAGATATTGGACTTGGAGTCAATGAACCCCCTGAGAGCCCTTGGACCGGCCCAGTTGTCTTAGTGCCAAAACCTCACTTCAAGGGTGGAAAAGCAGAGCTGAGGTTTTGTGTGCACTATAGGGGCCTCAATGCAGTAACCAAGACGTATGCACTCCCAATTCCTAGGGCAGATGAATTCATTGACAGGTTAGGGCAGCCAAATTTCTCAGTATTTTTGATTTGACATCAGGGTACTGGCAGATTGGTCTGACCCCAGAAGCAAAAAAAAATATGCATTCCAACCCCGGATGAGCATTATCAGTTCAGTGTTATGCCCTTTTGACTAAGGAATGCCCTGGCCACCTTCCAAAGTTTGGTGAACAAAGTCCTTTCTGGATTGAAGACCATTAGTTTAGCATATCTAGATGATGTTGATGTCTTTAGCTCCACTTGGCAGGATCACCTGATCCACCTTAGAAAGGTCCTTGAGGCTCTGCAAAGTGCAAGCCTCAGTATCAAGGCAAGCAAGTGCCAGATAGGGCAGGGCTCCGTTTACTCGGGCCACCTTGTGGGTAGAGGCCAAGTTAAGCCCTTACACCACAAGATCCAGGCAATTGTGGACTGGGTAGCTCCAACAGCACAGACTCAAGTCAGGGCATTCCTTGACTTGACTTGGTACTACATGATGTACGTGAAGGGATATGGATCCATTGTGGACCCACCTCACAGAACTGACCTCTAAGAAAATGCCAAAGAATATAAACTAGACAGTGAGTTGTCAAAAGGCTTTTGACACTGAAGGAAGCAATGTGCTCAGTACCCGTTCTAGTTCATAGTGCAGATAGATGCCTCTGAACATGGGATAGAAGCAGTCCTATCCCAAACCAATGATGATGGCCATGACCAACCTGTTTTCATTAACCGGAGGTTACTCCGCAGAGAGCAGCTTTGGACTGCCATTGAGAGGGAAGCCTTTGCTATGGTCTGGTCCCTGAAGAAGTTGAGGCCATACCAGTTAGGCTTTCACTTCCTTCTTCAAACTGACCACATGCTGTTGAGGTTGTCAATTTCCTTACAGGGAGCACAGTCCTGGAACTGACCATGCCAATGAGGATGGCCTTTCCTGGTTTTTCCACTTAAAATAATTTGACTCTCTTGGGAAAGGTTAGTCTCATTCTCTTTCGTTTGTTGGTGGGGGAGTGGGGACTATTTAGGAAAGTGCCCCTTTTTGACATGGTCACCCCCACTCCTTGGAATCATTAGACAAGGCACTCTACTCAGCATCTTGACGCTCGCATTGCTGCCAGCGCTACCTTTTTAATAACGACCCTGTTTGTATTTGTTTAGTTATTTTCTTAGTTTTTCCTGTTTTTAAACTGTGCTTGGGTGCTAGTGGGCTGCCAAATTCCCCCCCCCCTCTCACCGCATATAATTTTGTTGTATCACCGCCGCTTTGGTGGGTCCGGGTCATGGGGATTCCCGGGGTGGACGCCATCTTGGATTGGGCAGTCGATCTCTGTGGCGGGCGCCATTTTGAGCGATACAGCGCTCGGGTTTGCATCGCCGGAAGCCTATTTAAAGCCGCTTCCTCCCGCGCAGCGGTTCCGCGCAGTGGGACGCCGTCGCTTAGCCGGAGTCGTGCCAGAGTCCTGCCCGTCTGCGCTCGTCCGCGCAAAGGCCGCGCGGGACGTGACGTGCTCAGGCTCGGGTCCGTGAGAGTTGTACAACGTGTCTGTGGCCATGCTGACATATTCTAGGGAGAGTTTGTTGTCCATCAACCAGGTGAGTCGTTGCTGTGCACGCCCGCCTGTCCATCCTCTCTGTGGTCCGTACCGTTGTCAATGCAATGGCCTGATGCTTGACCCCCCAATGCCTCTCCCGCGGAAACCTCCCTCTGTTTCCCATCATAGCAGGGTTTCCTCTTCCTCTTTGCGGATAATGAACCTGAATGTGAGGTCGATTGTGAAACATCAGCAAAATCTGTACGATCTCATTGAGGATGAAGTCCCGGACATTCTGGCTTTAACTGAAACATGGCTTCAGGAAGCTGACACTGCCATTCTCAATCTGGCATGCCCCTCTGGCTATTCGATGTACACCTTGAATAGAGCATCTCGAGGGGGGGGAATAGCGCTGATAGTCAGGTCTTGTTTTCCCTGTGTGTGGAATAGCCTTAAGATCGCTGGCTGTGAAAGCGCCTCTTTCAAAGTCTCTGTCAATCCTGAGTTCACACTATCTGGGATGGTGGTATATCGTCCGCCAGGCAGTGATGTGTTGTTTAGAAATGCTTTTTCGGATATTGTCGGCACTTTGACCTCTGACTGCGCCAATTTTTCTATACTGGGCGATTTAAATCTGCATTTCGACACACTGTCCAGTTTGACAGCTCGTGCCATCGCTTTGGACCTAGAGGCTTTTCAATTGTTCCAGCTGGTTTCACAGCCTACGCACATCGGGAGACATACTTTGGACCCTTTCTTTACCAACTTGACTGAGGCCAAAGTCACTGCAGTGACCCCGGTAGAATGGTCTGACCATTTCCTGGTGTCCATTCAGTGTCCCGTATCAGTGACTCTTCCCATTTCTTCAGCTAGACGGGTACTCAGGAGATCTTGGAACAAACTCAGGTTGGAAGACTTTCACCATCTTTTGTTGGTGGAGCCCTTGGGCCCATTGAACAATGTGGATGAAGGGTACGATCTCTTCTGTTCCTGGCTGACTAGGGCTCTGGATGCTTTGATACCTATCGTATCAACTAAGATCAACCCTCGCGAGTCTAGTCCTTGGCATGACGGGGCCTTACGCGCCTTGAAGGGAGCCTGCAGACGGGCGGAGAGGGCCTGGCGGAAGACATATGGGGCTGATTTAAAAGCCGCATATGCTGCTTCGGTAAAGCTCTATCACCGGGCCATATGTCGTGCACGTGCGGCCTTCTATGCCGAAGAATTCCGGAACAGCACCAACCCGTCGAAGGCCATCTTCAAGGCGGTTAAAGATCTTATGGCCAAACGGACTATCTCTTTAGCCGAGAGCTCTGTTTCCCATTGTGAATCCCTGGCTTCTTATTTTTTGGGAAAGGTCCAAGCCATTTATCGGGCTTTCCCTAGCATTGGGGTTCCGCTGGGAAGTTCCAATGAGGCACTACGTCAAGTCGACCTGCCCTCATTTCCCCCTCTTACCTCGGACGGGTTTGACAAACTTGCTTTGCAAGTTAAATCAGGATCTCCATCTGATCCGGTAAAACCTGCTCTCTTTCGAGACCAGACTTTCGTGGGGCGCCCGGTAGTGCGCTCCCTTGTCAACCTCTCTCTAGAGTCGGGGGTAGTTCCAACTAAATGGAAGCAGGCGGTAGTGTCTCCGATCATTAAAAAACCCTCCTTAGACCCGTCTAAGCCTGAAAGCTTCCGCCCCATCTCGCTGTTGCCTTGGCCGGCAAAGCTGGCAGAGGCCCATGTCAACCTCGCCCTGTCGGAACACCTACCCCGGACCAACGCTCTGGACCCCACACAGAACGGTTTTCGTGCTGGTCACAGCACGGAGACCGCCCTCCTCGCAATGGTGGAATATCTGCGTGCTAGGTTGGATGCGGGTCAGACGGCGGCGCTGATATTGCTAGATCTCAGCGCCGCCTTCGACACTGTATCTCATGGCATCCTCCTGCATAGGCTTGAGGAGATCGGTGTCAGTGGTCTGGCGCTGCAGTGGTTCCGCTCCTTCCTGGACAATCGTTCCTTCTGTGTGGCCATCCCTCCCTTTTCGTCCAGTTTCCAGCCTCTGGCCATGGGGGTTCCGCAAGGGTCTTCGTTAAGTCCCACGTTGTTCAATCTTTACGTGAGACCGCTGGCTGATGTCGCGAGGCAGTGGGGCCTTACTTTGGTCTCATATGCCGATGACACTCAGCTGGCGGTTACCCTTAGCGGTGATGTCCATCTAGATGCCCCCAGGTTTCAGTCCGGACTGAAGGCGGTGGCTTGCTGGTTGACAGAAAACTGTCTCCAGCTTAATGCCACTAAAACAGAGGTGATGGTTGTTGGGAGGGGAGTGGAGCTCTGGGGCGATCAGTGGTGGCCTTCTGAGCTGGGCCCCACTCCGACCCCAGTGTCGGAGGTGAAAAATCTTGGGGTCTGGTTGGACGCTGGCCTTACCTTCATAGGACATACTAAAAAAACGGCAGCCTGTGGTTTTGGTCTATTAAGAGGTCTTAGACCAGTCCTTAAATATTTTGATGCCCCTACCAGACAGCTTGTAGTCCAGGCTACTATCATCTCTCGCCTGGACTACGCTAGCTCTCTTCTGGCTGGGGCTAATCAGGCTGAGTTAACTCGCCTACAGCGGGTTCAAAATGCTGCGGCCAGAGCCATTGTTGGCCTCCCCAGATTTTTCCCGGTGGCGAATGTCCTTCGCTCTCTGCATTGGCTCCCTGTAAGGAAGCGTATTCTTTTCAAGGTCCTTTGCTTGACTTTTAAGATTTTAAGAGATATAGGCCCTGAAATCCTGTCCAATCTTATTTCTTTCTATGTCCCCACTCGTAGCCTCCGATCTCAGGGCCAGGCCCTTGCTGTGGTCCCTAGATTTAGATTCTGTCGGATGGGGGGTCGTTCCTTCAGCGTGAAAGCTGCATTAATTTGGAACACCCTTCCAGTTGAAATCCGTCAGTTAGAGGATCTGCTTTCCTTCCGGAGAGCCATTAAGACCTTTCTGTTTTAGTTGTCCATCTTAGGCGTTCCCGTTTCTGTTGTGTTGTGTTTCTCCTTGTCTTTGCGCCGGGACGCTCCTTGGCTGGAGTAGCTGTGCGCATAATAAATCAATTTAACATAACATAACATAACACTTTTTGTCTGGTATTTGATGTGATTTTGACTGGAAGTGAACTGGGTTTCCTGCTAACCAGGTCCTCAGTACCAGATCTCTTTCCCAAAACTTCTCAATTGCTCCCCAAACGGCAAAACCTTTAGCCCTCTCTGTAAGTCCCTAGCAAGTGGTACCTCTACTACAGAGGGTCCTTAATGGCTGCAGCATGAATTGTGCCACCCTAAAGGACCCCTCATTAAACACATACAGTTTGCCACTGCAGGCTGTGTCTTGATGCAGACAAAAGTGAAAACACGACATGCCCACAAACACTACATGCAGTAAGTCACCCCTACAGCAGGCCTTTTCAGCTCTCAGGCAGGGTGTAGTGTACTACATGTGAGGATACATCTGCATGGGCATATATGCCCCTATGCTAGTTACCTCTATTGCTGCCAGTACAAGTGAACAGGGAAGCTATTTTAAGTACATGTGCTGGACACTGGTGAAAATGAGTTCCCCAGCCACATGATGGCTTCACTGACATATAGATGTTTGGTATCAAACATCTTGTATCAATAAACCCACACAGATGCCAGTGTTGGATTTATTAATGTATGTACACAGAGGGCACCTTTAAGGTGCCCCCAAAAACCTAGCAGCTACTGGTGTGCTGACTGACCTTTACTCCAGTCTACCTCTAGAGACACATATCTGACTCCCAGGGGTGAGGGCCTATGCTCTCAGGAGGCCATAAACAAAGCCTGCTTGAGCAGAGGGTGTTTTACAACTCCTCCCACAGGATAACCTGCCGATTAGTATTCTAAGGCAGGGGAGCTTTAAAGAACCCACCGCTTTGGGTATGCGAATGTGACTTCTTTAACAGGAGGGGAAGCCAACCCCCTTTGTACAGAGCCATTTGGCACCTGGACAGGTAGGAAAATTATATAGTCAAGTAGGCGTGTCCACCTTCAGGTTAGTGCCACTCCCTAAGGTGGGCTACCTGAAGTGGATAATACTTTTCAAAGTTGGCCATCTTGATGATGGCAAAGTTAGGAACTCTGTGGCAGGGTTATATCCACTTCCCACACAAAGTGTTCATATAAGGAGTGTAGTGACCCCAGTGGTAGGTAGCCCATTAGCTACTACCCTACACTCCCCTAAGACCACTAAATGTAGTATTTAGGGGAGCTGTGGCACCAAGAAATCATATTCTGCAGACGCGAAAGAAGACGGACGTGAAGAGGCACAAATAGTAAGAACAGAAGCTGCAGAAACTGACTTGATGCCAACCCTGCTGGCCTACCTGCTGACTTCAATGATTGCACCAAAAGATAACTTATCCTACATCTGCTGCGTCTCCAAAGCTTGGGAGACCTGCCTGAACTTCACCCAAGAACTGTGGAACAGCTGAACTGTTCCCCTGCAGGCCCCAAAGACTGAACTGTGTGGCTTGAAGACTGCGAACACCCAGTGGCGGAAGGTAGCACTACAAACTAAGCTGCTCAGCCCGAGCTGAAGTGGTCTAACTGTGTCAGCATGGTCCCCAGAACCTCCAGACTTAAAGCCCGCCTTGGGTTTCCCCGCTGTGGATTTCTTGACGATGCCTGCAGCCTATGTTTGCAGGACCCCTCTACTGTGACTGCTCCCAGTGATAAAGACACCACTCCTAAGGGCACCTCTGCACCCGTTGCCCATGGCCCATGTAGAAGAGGCCCAAAGGTGTCCCCACATTCCCGAGCACTGGGACGTCTGAGCACACTGTTGGTTCAGCTCGACTATACTCCCAGTCAAAACCTGCAGCCTCTTTTCACGCAGACTGATCACCATAGACTAACATTGAGCACCTGATGCTGTATAGCACCTGGCCGTTCTAGTGCCGCTGGAGGGGACTTGGTGGTGCTGCCTTGTACCTTGCCCCATACTCACCTTAATATCCGGAGATTGGTCGCGTAAATCGCAGTACTGTACCTGAATTCCGTACTTGTTTTTCCTCCCATAGGGCTACATTGCACCTTCTAAAAAATGCACCAAGTGTCGACCTTTCAAACATAAAAGTATTCCTCTTGCAAAATGGACTTACCTTATCGCATCGATACTGATGCCTGAACATATATGAAGATACATGTTATTTTCATATATTGGTTTGGAGCTCCTTATTGAGTTGTTCACATCATTTATTGACTATTGTGTGTATTTGCAGATTTCTAACACTCCTCTCTGAAAAGCCTAAGGCTACTTGACCACACTACCCCCGGAAAAGCACCTTGGGATTTCTAGAGTAAGCCCCTGTCCACTCATAAGGGAACAGCACACAGTTCTACTCAACGACATACAATTCCACTCCATGATAAACAATATCTCACAATTCTACTCCACACAATGGCATATAATTTCATTTCAAACATTCCCACAGAATTCCACTCCATGTCACATAGTTCAACTCCACGCCACACAATACTACAAAATTCCACACAGTTGCTGTTGGACTTGGCCCTTTTTGGCTAACATTCCCTAAACTTTTTCTGTCGCCCTTTTCTGACATGGTGTTGCCGACGTAGATGCTTTGGGCACTTTGCCACTTCTGATCAGTGACAAAGTGCAAGTGCCCCCTGTATAAAGTGTAATGGTAATTGGTTGTCCATAATTGGTATGGTTGCCTTACTAGCAAAGTCCCTAGTAAAGTGCACTATGTGTGCCAGGGCTAGTTATGCAAATGCTACTAGTGGGCCTGCAGCACTAATTGTGCCACTCACACCAGTAGCCTTAAAGAGGGAACTCAGGCCTGCCACTTTGCCTGCGTGCAGTTTGTTAAACTGCCTTGTTGTCCTGACAAGTGCACCCACTTGCCAGGCCTTACCCTTCCCTTTTTGTGCACATCAGACACCCCTATGATAGGCCCAAGGTGCGCCTGGGCAGGGTGCAGTGTATGTGAAAGGTAGGACATGTACTGAGATGTGAACCATGTCCTAACAGTGAAATACTCTCCATTTCGTTTTTCCCTGTTGAAAGGAAAACTTGCCCATAGGACAGAATGGGAGACTGTGTAACATGTTTCCAGTCTATCTTCCCATAGGCTTAAGATGGAAAGGTGAAGTTTAGTGTGCCTGAACTCACAATTTAATCACACATCTTTTTGTGAAGGTGTTTTTTGCATTGTGCATTTGGTACCACTCTTTTAGAAGTGGCTGGATTTATTGTGTTCTAACATTTCTGTGTCTCTCTGCCTGGTTGTGGATTGACTGTCTGGATTTGAAAGTGATAGGATCAGGGGAATGTCTTGACCCAGGGGAGGAGGTGAGACAGCAACAGGCTGACCTGCATCAGGAGTGTAGGGGGGAGGAGTAGCCCCTGGAGGTGAAGAGGCCTGGCCTACCGCCATAAAACAATGTCTCCATCCCCTGCTGAGTGATTAAGGATCCCGACCCCAACTAGCAAAGGAATAAGGTGTTACTGGCAGGGAGACACCCAGAAATGGTTTGGGCAGGGGTAAGTGCCTCCCTGAACACAAAGACTTCAAAGACATTTAGGGGTATAACTATGAGAGCTGAAGCCCCTGAATGTTGGAATTGAACTGATCAAGACTGAAAAGGATTGAAACTACTTTGTGGTCAAGAGGAACCTCTGCTAAGGAAGAAACCGCTGCTGAAGAGACTAAAGGAAAGGACTGACCCTTGCTGTGTGTTATAGGGCTGGCCTGCAGTTTGCTGATTTAACCAAGGAGAGGCTAAAGGGACTTTGCTGTGTCACCCTGCTTGAGAGGACTTTGCTGTGTCCTGAAGTAACTTATCCCCAAGGGTCCGAGGAGAGCTGGATCCCTGTTGTGGAAACTCAGGAAATGAAAGTTTCCAGGAGAGTCTCAGCGACGCTGTGTGCGTGTTCTTTTTGCAGCCTGAGACCCTCGTAAGAAGTGCCCTGTGATCGTGGGCACCTGGAATTCAAGTGAGTCTCAGCGACGCTGTGTGCGTGTGCTTTGCGCAGCCTGAGACCTTCGTGAGGATTGCCCTGTGATCGTGCACACCCAGAATCCAAGTAAGTCTCAGCGACGCTGTGTGCGTGTGCTTCGTGCAGCCTGAGACCTTCGTGAGGATTGCCCTGTGATCGTGTGCAACAGGAACTCAAGTGAGTCTCAGCGACACTATGTGCGTGTGCTTCGTGCAGCCTGAGACCTTCGTGAGGAGTGCCCTGTGATCGTGCACACCTGGACCTCAATTGAGTCTCAGCGACGCTGTGTGCGTGTGCCTTGTTGCAGCTCGAGATCTTTGTCATCGCCATCGGCCAGGAATCATCGAAGTCGCATCGGAGGCCCAAGTCGCAAGGAGAGCGAGGTCACGCCCCCCAGGTAACGTGTGTCGTTGCTTGGGCAGGGTGTGGGCTCGGAGAGAGACACTCTCTGCCTTTTCCATTCTGGCAGCGCGAGCCTCCGCTCCAGCTCATATCACGGCCCATACTTGCAAGGAGTGGCAGTACCGGGGCCGGAGTGTGGAGCTGCACTTTGGTTTACACCATACCCGTGTTGGGGGCAGATGTTGGCAGAAGCTGACCGCGAGTCAGTACGAGTGGCATGGAGACCGTCCAAAGCACCGTGATCGGTGCCGGAGAGCATAACGCATTGCATTATTTTTGCATTACGAACTGCCTGATTGTTGCATTATGCATTGCATAACAAACTGCCTAATTGTTGCATTACGCATTGCATTATTTTTGCATTACGAACTGCCTGATTGTTGCATTACGCATTGCATTATTTTTGCATAACGAACTGCCTAATTGTCGCATTGCGCATTGCATTATTTTTGCATTACAAACTGCCTGATCGTTGCATTATGCATTGCATTGTTTTTGCATAACGAACTACCTGATTGTTACAATACGCATTGCATTATTTTGGCATTACGAACTGCCTGATTGTTGCATAACGAACTGCATTATTTTAACATTACAAAGTGCCCGATTCTTGCATTACAAACTGCATAGCGTTGCATTAGGACTGCAGGGGATCATAGAGAAGTGCTCATTAATACTGCAAGAAACTACAAGGGCCTGCTGGCCTAATAACCAGCAAGGTGAAATATTACAAATACGCCTATGTTGGACCTTTATCGTATGGTCTCATCGTATATCTTTTTATATAAACTTATAATTGTTTTTTTTATTTTTATGAAACTCGTGTGGAGTCCATTTGTGGTGTCATCATTGGATTGCTGAGAGCGTGGTTGCAAGTACTTTAAACACTTGCCTTGAAGATAAGCCTGGCTGCTCGTGCCAAGCTACCGAGTGGGTGAGCAGGGGCTATCTGAGAAGGTGTCCTTCCTTTCCCTGACTTAGAAGCAAGGGTCCCTATTTGGCCTAAGGTACCTACCTCCGCCAACTAGAGAATCCCGTTTCTAACAGTTCCTCTCCACACCATGCCACACATTTCAGATTCACACGTTTCTACTCAAAAAAGTGCCACTTCCACTCCAAACAATGACACACAATTCTACTTCACACCACACAATTCCAATCCACGCCCCACAATTACACTCCACACAATGCCACACAGTTCCCCTCCATTCCACATAATTTCTCTATGCCACACAGTTCTATTCCATGCCACACATTTCTACTCCACTACATGCTACACGATTCTACTCCACTCCACACAATGCCACATAAGTCCACTCCACAGAATTCCACTCCATTCTACGCAATGCCACTCAATTCAGTTTAACTCCACACCATACCACGCCACACAGTAATACAATTCCACTCCACGCCACTCCACTCAATTCTACTGCTTTGCATAAAATGCCACTTAATTCAAATCCACTCCATTGCACACAACACAATGCGAAACAGTTCAACTCCAAGCCACACAATGCGACTCCACCCAGTGTCTCACAATTCCCTTCCATTCCACACAATCCCACGCCACTTAATTCAACTCCACTCCACACAATGCCATACAATTCCACTCCACGCCAAACAATGCCACTCTACTCAAATCCACTCAAACCCTCACAATGCCACTCCCCTTAGTGCCACACAATTCTACTCGACACAGTATCACCCAGTTTCAATATACACAATCCCACACAATTCCACTCCGCACAATTCAACTCCATGCCACACTGTCACACAATTCCATTCCACACAGTGAAACTCCACACAATACCACACAGTTCCACTTCAGACAATACAACACAATTCTATGTCAGGGCCGGAGGCTCTGATTATGCTAATTCCTTCTTCGCTTTAATAACAATCAGCAGCCATAAAAAACACAAATTTAAAGATCTTGCATCATACATAGATGTGAACAAAGAAAACATCAACCCCCATAACACTCAGGGAGCTGTGGTCCTTCCATAGTGTCCATAGCTGTAGCCGGCATATAGTCCCTTTAACTGTGTTTGTCCCCCCTCTTTGTTTGCTGTTTCGCAGCCAGTTAGGTCGTTTTTCTCTACTCTTTTTTGTGAATAACAAAACTGTATAATTTCCTATTTTTTTCTAAATCTGTGGTGTATCGCATGTTTAAGGGTTATGTGACCTTTTTTGTTTTAAGAATGCTTTGATTTGCTTCCACAGATCCCTACCCAACCGTGGCAGCGTTTCACGCTCCTTACGCGGCCGGTTCCCTTGTCATCTCTGCAGTGCTTGACAGGCCCGCTAGGGGGACTCGTTCGTCTCGCTGGTCCTCCACCGTGGCTCCTCGCAGAGGAGACGCGCCGCAGGAGACAAGTGTGTACGAGCCTGTCCTCGCTTCCTACTTTCACAGCCAGCCCGGGTTTGTATTTAGCCTGCATTTTTCACAGAATTGATGCCCCGGCAGGGGTCCGTATTGCGGGCTAATCCCGCGTTGCCGCCTGTGGGCGGTCTTGGTGCATGTTGTGATTTTAGGTTTTTTCAGCTCGCCGAGAGGCAGTTGAGTCCGGTCAGTGTCATCAGAGGACTCTAACGCGCTGGGGCTTGTGCAGGCCATCTCGCAGTCCTTCGGTCTGCCCATAGATCAGCATTCCTTTGGTCTGCATATTAAATCTTGACTGAGAAACCCAGCTTTATAGTCTAAGCGCGCTGCGCCTTGAAAGGTCCCTGTCTTCTCTGACCTGCTGGGAAAGTTTGAGCCTATCTCATTGGTCATGGCACAACACAGTTCCTATGAGGAGGAGGAGGAGGAAGCCCATGAGTACATGCCATGGGATGAGGATTTCCATGAAGTTGTAGGCTCCTCTATATACCAGGTGGTAAACGAAGTTGTGGGACCTATGGAACAATGCCTGTGAGACAGGATTGTTCAAGAATGCGAAAAGTTAGCGCAGGCTCACAATGTTACGCCCACGGCTCCTTCTGACCCTTTAACAAGGGAATCCCCTCCACCTCCTAAGAAAAAATGTTCCAAAGGGGTAGACAAAGATGTGTTTGCGCGCCTAAAAACTGCTTTTCTGGCGCAAGCAGTTCCACCAGCCCCAGGCCCCCGGCCCCCCATCAGCGTCTGATCCCCAGGAGACTCCGAGTCCAGCCTCTCCAGAGCCGAGCGAGGAGTCCCAGGGGGACTAGGACGACGAAGCAGGCCCTTTCCCATCCGTGGCACCCCCTCCCTCCCTCAGCCCCAGAGGAGAACTCGGTTATGTTGGACCCGGACGAAATTATACATCCTCGTCAGCAGCTTAGACACCTGGCCACAAGGTAGCCAAGTTCGTAGCGGGTAGAATTCGCAAGACCTCAGAGAAAGAGGCTCGGGTTTCATTAAAGCAGAATGCCCGAGACCTACGATAGAAGGGAAAGTTGCTTTCAACGCAGAGTTAGACTCTAAGATGGCCACCTTCCTGGCCAAGTATATGAAGGATCCCCGTAAGGGTATTGACAGAGCCTGGCGTTCATGCCAGGATAAACTTCTTGACGCCATTGGCCCTATGGCGAAGATTTTAGACATGATGGAGGAGGCTAAGGTTTCAGGCTCCTCTATTTCGCCAGAGGTGTTATCAAACTGGGCTCAGCAGGCCACTATTTTTATGGGTAATGCGAACTGTGCCCTGTCAACAGAGCGGCGTCGCTCTTTGTTGATTAAGTTGGATCCCAAGCATGGGGATTTGGCATCCTCAGAAGCGGGCACAATAGCACAGGGGGGTCTCTTTGGGGAACCTCTTGTGAAAGAATAGGGAACATTTGTGGCCACATTTACCTCTTTAGATAAAGCCCAATCTAACATAAGGAGGGCCTTCAATCCACGGGTTTTCCATGGGGCCGGCCGAGGCAGGGGCCGCTCGGCGGCTGGGGTGTCCAACAAAATTACCCCAGGGTACAACGATTTGTATCCCACCAGAGGCCAGCGCTTCAGGGGCCGCGGAAATTTCGAAAACAACGTCGGAGGCGCCAATTCCAACAGTGAGTGTTTTTTCGGTAGAACAAATCCGTATTTGGGGTCGTTTGGCTTTTTCCAGGACACCTGGGCAGCTATTACATCAGACGCTTGGGTTTTACAAAACGTGCAAGGTTTTCACATAGTTTTTCGATCACCCTCGACAAGAGGGTTATCCTCGTCCTATTTGCTTCACAGCTCGGGACGCACAGTTGATCGACGATGAGGTGTCTGCAAAGGGGCCATCTGTCGCTCAACTCTGCATCCCAACGGATTTCTAAGCAACATATTCCTGGTGGACAAGACCGATGGCGGTCGTCGCCCGGTTATCAACGTCAAAGAGTTCAACAGGTGGTTGGTGTACCGCTATTTCAAGATGGAGGGAATTCACCTCCTTCGGGACGTTCTGCTTCCATCCGACTGGATGGTGAGACTGGATCTAAAGGGATCCCAATTCATCCCCCTCATCGCCGGTTCCTTCAGTTTTGCTGGGGAGATTCAGTCTACAAATTCACCATTTTCCTCAGCACCATGGTGTTTTACCAAAGTGCTTCACCCGGCAGTGGAGTTTCTCAGGGCCCAGGACATATGCATGATAGTGTACCTGGACGACATGCTCCTCATGGCGCAATGTCCCAAAACCCTAGCGGGACAGCTCCAACAGACTGTTTCTCTACTGCAAAGTCTGGGGTTCGTCATCAATGCGGAAAATCTCGGGTTTGTAGTGGACTCCATCCAATGGACCTTGAGTCTTCTGTCCCGGAAGATGGCCAAGATCCGACACGAGTTGCTTCAAACCATTGCAAAGACTCACACTTCCCTCCTTCAAATTGCCCGGTTGGTGGGTCTTCTTTCCTCTTCCATCCAGGCAATCTTTTTGGGGCCTTTGCATTACCGAGCCCTCCAGCGCCTGAAAGCGCATCACCTCAGGAGAGGTCTGTCATATGCCCAGTTGGTTCCACTCTCTATGGAGGCGAGAGAAGAGATAACGTGGTGGCTGACCCACATGGAAGCGTGGAATGGCCGGGCAATTTTCGGATATGCCTCGGACTTGATCATAGAGTCCGACGCCAGCAGCTTAGGCTGGGGCGCCCGTTGTGGAAACTTCTCCACTGGAGGCGTTGGGTCATTAGATGAACAGAACTTGCACATCAACTGTATAGAGCTACTGGTGGGTGCATTTGTTGTTTGTTGTTGGACCACGAACCGGGTGAGCTTATGTGTCCTCCTGAAAACGAACAACATTTCCACGGTCCGTTACGTCAATCGCTGGGGGGGTCCTCGCTCTCGGGCCTTGGTGAACCTGGCGAAAGATTTCTGGAGTTTTTGCTTGGCCCATCATATCTCAGCAACGGCGGAGTATCTTCCGGGCCAAGACAATCAGGTCGTGGATTGGCACTCAATGCACCTCCATAACTCCCGCCTTTGGAAGCTGGATCCCCAGATTTTCCAGGAGTTAGAGAACCTGTGGGGACCGTTTTCAGTTGCCCTGTTTGCGTCGCAGCTAGACCATCAAATCCTGCAATTTTTCAATTGGAGACCGGATCTGCTGGCCTTGGCCACAGACGCTTTTCTCCAAGATTGGAGCCAAGAGAGGGGTGACGCGTTTCTCCCGTTCTCAATGATCACGAGGGTGGCAGCCCAGATTCGCCACCAAGAGGCAGAGACGGTGATGGTGACGCTTTGTTGGATATCGCAAGTTTGGTTTCCGGTTCTTCTGGAACTTTCTTGGGATTCTCCAATCCTACTCCCCCTGTGTCCTCATCTACTTCTGAACCCAGACCCAATCCCACACCATCTAGTAACCTAGGGTTCCCTTCGCCTCATGGCGTGGCGACTTTCAGGAAACGGTGGTTGCTCCCTGGCCTTTCGGGATCAGCTGAGAGTCTCCTGTCAAAGGCATGGGCGGGCAGCACCACCAAATGTTATCGGTCGGCCTGGACAAGATGGGTTCGTTGGTGTCTTTGAAGGAATTTGGATAATTCTGAATTTCCTGGTAGATTTGGCAACGGAGGGTCTGGCATACCGCTCCATTAATGCTATACGCTCAGCGATTTCTGCGGGTCACAATCCAGTTGATGGGGCTCCAGTAGGGGAACACCCTTTTGTCTGTCGGGTCCTGCAGGGTATATGTCTTTCCTTGCCCCCAGCACCGTGATATTCATCTCCATGGGACGTCAGTTTGGTTCTGAATCTTTTTCTGTCTGGGCAGCCGAATAAATATCTCTCACTAAAGGAGATCTCTGCCAAACTAGGAATGCTTCTATGCTTAGTCTCCTGCAGGAAAGTCTCGGATGTCCGGGCTCTGGATGTTACAACACAAGCGTTTTCCCCAGATGGGGTAGTGTTCACTGTGGGGCAAGGTGGGTGCGTTGGGTCATACAAGAGGCGGGTATTGACACAAAACAGTTTGGAGCACACTCAACAAGGGGTGCTATGATTTCAAAAGCTTTTTCCTTGGGAGCACGTCTTGAGGACCTTATGCGGGCAGCGGAGTGGTCCTCAGACTCGACCTTCAAGAGGTTTTATTTTAAACCGGTTTTGGAGGTTGCTCAGTTAGTGGTAAGTAAGCTTTAAACTAGCATAATCCGAGCCTCCGGCCCTGACATAGAATAGAAATTTGCCTAGCGATGCAAAGAATAAGTTTCAATTCTATTAAGGACACTGAGGCGAGGATTATCCCTCCTGGGGCACTGTCTAGTGCGAACTCCCACATATGATGGTGAGTAATCAATTTATATTCAAATGTTTCCAGTCTTATTTGTAAGATGGTTAGTTTACGATGGCTTGTTTCTGTCTCATATGCTTCTATTGAGAATTAGTATGTCATCTATTGTTTTCCTTGAAGCCTTACGCTGTCGCCGCTCTTCTAGGAAACATGGTTAAAAACAGGACCAGTGATGAATTTGCGTAGCTCGTGCGAAGAAAGAGGAGGGACAAACACAGTAAAAGGACTATATGCCGGCTACAGCTATGGACACTATGGAAGGACTATAACGTAGTATATTTCCCTGAGTGTTATGGGGGTTGATGTTTTCTTGGTTCACATCTATGTATGATGCAAGATCTTTAAATTTGTGTTTTTTATGGCTGCTGATGAATTTATTGTTTTTAAAGCGAAGAAGGAATTAGCATAATCCTTGCCTCCGTGTCCTTAATAGAATTGAAACTTATCCTTTGCATCGCTAGGCAAATTTCTATTCCACTTCATAAATTGCCACAAATTTCACTCCACGCAGTTCCATTCCACATTATTCCACTCTACACAATGCCACACAATTCCACTCTACACAATGCCAAACAATTTCACTCCATGTTAAACAATGCCACTCAGCTCTGCTCCACACCACACAGTTCTACTCCACCCCATTCAAATCTACTCCACTCAATACTACTCTATTCCTTGCCACACAATTCTGCTATCCTGCACTCTACACAGTTCAACAGAAGCACTGTGCCACAGAGTGCATCACATCTCTACTCCAATCCACACAAAGCCACCCTACTCAATTCAACTCCATACAATTCCACTCATACAATTCCTGAATTCCCTCGAGAGGGATAAGCCATGCTCTACAAATCCTCATATCGTAACTTTCCACATGACACTCTATTCAATTCAACTCGATCCACGCAACACAGTACCACTCCACTCCTATCAAATCCACTCCATGCCTCACAATGCAACTCCACTCAATTTCACTGCACTGAGTGCCATACAGTTTCACTCCTTTCTGCTCTTCACAATGCCACTCCACTCCATTTCACCGAAGCAAATCGATGTCAGACAGGCGCAACCTATTGGCCTTGCCAGTGGTTGTTTCTTTTTATCATTGATACAGCACCATTAATGGAATGCAGATGACAGGAGAGGCATAGGTAAAGGAGATACTCTAGAAGACGTTACTCTAATTTTCTAGAGTTCCTTTGGTTGTTCTGAGAATTCAGTGTACCCATTTATCTCAAGTGGGTCAGTGAGGATTTCTTTGACTAAGTGAGAATGAATAGCTGTGTAAGACTGTTTAATGCTTATATTGGTCAGTGACTGGTGCAGTAATAGATTCCACATCTGATTTAATAGTGCCTAACCTTGATGTTGCAGTGCTATGCTTGTTCTGCAGTTTTGCCTAAGTGAGAAGCGTGTTTACTTCCTTCTGGGAGTATGGCATTTCCATACAAACTGAGCTCGACGCTTATGTTCCTTTTGGGCATAATTATTGCCTAACTGAGAAACCGAAGGAGATCTGAAAGACGTATGTACAGTAGACTTTGCAAAATGAGTTAATTGTATTGCCCTTATCACCTGGTTGAGCACCTTTTTTTCAAATGTGCCTAAGAAATGCCAAGATCTCTGACCTTGAATTTATTTTAGAAGCTTAAATAAGATCGCAATAAAGGATACAAACATATATCTTTTGCCTCCTATAACGGGCATTTGGGGCCCATTCCAAATTCCTAAGGAGGACACAGGCCTGTTTACCCCTCTGTAGGCAAGAGTCCCAGTGTCAGATGCTATGTAACTTCCTCCTCCTCCTCCTCACTCCTGAAACCCAGACAGCCAGGTCACAGTCAGGGAGTAGGAGGCTGACTCAAGAGGGCAGTTGGTCGGACTTGTGAAATTCCTCAGATGTTTGGGTACAAAGGGAATCGGAAAACAAAACCTCACTCCTTCACCATCCTGTCACAATAAGAGGGTCTTCCTCTCGTTCTCTTCCTCCAAGACTAGAATATAAACTGACATACGCCTTGAGTCCGAAATACAGTTTAGAGAAATTGGAGTTAATAAACAATACAAACCCAACTGCTCGACATTTTTGTAAATTATGTTTAAACCACAAAATTGATGGTAGTCGTTATTTTTATACATGATATTCTGAAATACAACCATTGTTTGAGAGGAGCGTTATCCCTCTGGACAGTAAAGGGAATGGCAGGTAAGTACAGAACCTTTTCTTTGTCTACACAATTGCAAAGCACTCCCTCTCGATTGCCACCCGATTAATGAAACCCACAGTGTTTTCTCAACGGTTCTCACTCAGATGAGAAAGAATTGCACCAATCCCACGATCTGAGGTCTTTGTCTTAACAATGAAAGGCTGACAGAAGTGCCTTTTAAACTAGAGCCTTCCAGAAATCTTTCTCAGCTGCCCAAAGACTTCCTAACAAGCCACAGTTCAATTAACATTTGTAAGTTGCTTCTGGGATGTCAGTGATGTGAGTTATCTGATTTTCTAAAAATAAACCTTGATCAGCAGAAAGGAGATGTTTATGGTAACAGTTATTTTTTCCACACTGTAGGCCATTAGAGGAAAGATAGAATCTCTGCATGTTTCTTTCCATTTTGAGCTACTACAGCATTGTTTTAATCTGACCTATTAAACCGATCTTCATAATGCATTTTTGGAACTAGTAGTGACTGCTTCTTGGTGTGTTTAATTTCACACTAGATTCTACTTTTACTCCCCTTGTCTGCAGATATACTGTTTGTGAAAGAGCAGGACACCAAAGATGTAACTGGTTTGTAGGAAAGGTGATGATTTAACCATATATTATGAGGAGTGAAGTACCATTTGCTGTATGTTAAGGGGATATGTGCAAGTCACCTCAGCCTTCCAGTACCCCAAAAGAGAATTCTTTGATAAACTTGCAATATCCTCATAATGTACGACGGGGGTACTTTGTCTCATATATATCCCACATATGCATTTGGCACCTGTATTTCACAGGTTTGAATATCGACAACGGTGTCGCCATCTTCAAATAATGTTTGTTTTAAATTAAAAACTTGCGCAGTTCAGTGCTAAAGGAAAACAATATCTTTCTTTTGCATCATGACTTCTCCTTGGAAAAAACACTGCTCTTTCCATAATTCTTCTTGCACTGTGTGCCAAACAACAAACGGTACAAATTACACAACTTTTCCAGCTGTAAGTGATACAGGGTCCTTAATGGTTACATTTTAGGAACAGAAAACTACTTGACTTTAAGTGTGTAATGATCGCTGAGAGCTGTGATTTTCATGAGCTGTCCTGCCTAACTAGCCTACCCTATTTCAGAGCTGGATAAGTGATATTTGTTTGGATTTTGCTTAGTAAATAGACTTCTCCAGACCTTTAAGTACTTGTTCCTTATATTTGTCTGTCTGGAAGTTTAAAGGCTGGAAGGCTTGAATTATTACTAAGGTAATTAATATACTATACATTTAGCAAAAAGCACAATAGCAAATTTTAAGTGGGAAAAAATGTTTTAGTTTTGAAAAATACATGATCTGTGAAGAACTCTTTTTCATGGTGGGAGTTTCATTAACACAGACTGAAATTAGCTCCTAACGTCCTCCTTCCTACTTGGGGTGAAGCGTGGCCATATGTTGCTTTAATTCATCTATAATAAGTGTTTAGTAGAGCACACAGTGCCACATTTTGGTTGCTTCATAATGCTATGCTGCCAGGCAGGTGATGAACAGGAAGGCAGCATTTCTGATTGATGATTTGTCGCTCACTTGTGCTATTCATGCAGGGGTGTGGAATTTAGTAAAATATCTACTTGCCCATGGGACAGGTTGCTTCTTAAATTTACTAGTCCTGTAAAAAAAAAAACTCCACTTTTGGTGCGGGCACCTTGGCAAACCTACCAAACTCTCACATTTCTGAAAACTAGATACCCAGGGGGCTTCCAGGGAGGTATGGCTTGCGTGCATCCCTCAACGTTTACTTACCCAGAATCCCCTGCAAACCTCAGTTTTAGCTGAAAAAAATCACTTTTTTCACACATTTTTGCCTGTCGTGAGTACTTGGGCCTCCCACACAAGTGAGGCACCATTTTCACTGGGAGACCTGGGGGGAACGCTGGGTGGTGGGAAATGTGTGAGAGCCCGGTGATGCACCAACTTTCCCACACAAAAATGTGTGAAAAAAGTGATTTTTTCAGCTAAAAATGAGGTTTGCATTGGATTCTGGGTAAGGAAACCTTGGGGGATCCACGCAAGCCATACCTCCCTGGAAGCCCCCGGGTATCTAGTTTTCAGAAATGTGTGGGTTTGGTAGGTTTCCCTGGATGGCCGCCGAGCACGGGCCAAAAACCCAGGTGAACCCCCTTGCAAA
Organism: Triturus cristatus; assembly: GCF_964204655.1. Classification (NCBI taxonomy): domain Eukaryota; kingdom Metazoa; phylum Chordata; class Amphibia; order Caudata; family Salamandridae; genus Triturus; species Triturus cristatus. The sequence goes on along the minus strand of NC_140583.1, from coordinate 292,148,678 downwards.
ACCAGGTGGGTTTGAGATGGGCAATTTTGATGTCGCCTCACTACGTTTTGGACCCTTGCCTGTCGAGGGTACTTGGGTCTCCCACACAAGTGAGGCACCATTTTCACCGGGAGACCTGGGGGAAAGCTGGGTGGTGGGAAATTTGTGTGAGACCGGTGATGCCACAACTTTCCCACAAAAAAAGTGTGAAAAAAGTGATTTTTTGAGCTAAAAATTAGGTTTGCAGGGGATTCTGGGTAAGGAAACGTTGGGGGATCCACGCAAGCCATACCTCCCTGGAAGCCCTCGGTGTCTACTTTTCAAAAATTTGTGGGTTTTGTAGGTTTCCCTAGATGGCCGCCGAGAACGGGGCCAAAAACACAGGTGACCCCCCTTGCACAACCATATCGTTTTGACATAATTAGTTGTTTGTTTCTACAGCGTGAACATTGTGGCACAATATTGCAAGGAAAATGTGACAGACATTTTGAGGTTTGCAGGACATTGTGGATAAAATAACTTTTTGGAATTCACAAGAGAGACATCACCATGAACTCCCATGGGTTTACGACAATATCTACAGTTGGTAGGTTATTCTTAGATGGAATGTACACCTTGGCAGAGAAACTAAAAAGACAAAGATTCCTGCACAGCCATCTATTCCTCAAACACACACACATAGTGGTTGGATTTGGCACGAGGGCGAGTGATGGTTCAGTGTATAAAATTTTATCTGAAAGAAACACGTTAGTTAGATTCCTCACCTTAGAATATCCCCAGGCGTCAGGCTGGATCCGGAAAGATTTTTCGTCAGCAATACCCCTTGCGCGTCGCTAGGCGTCGTCTGCGGCACCGCGTCCGTCATCGACGTCTTGCGCCGGAATGACGTCGGAGTACTTAGACGCCGCCCTCGCGCGCTGACGTCAGTTCTTTTTTCCGCGCCAGACAGCGCCGATCCGGGAAGAGCTTACCCCTTTAGTCACTTTTTGACTAAAACTTTTTGGACTCTTTTGTCTACTCGACTCGAACTGGTGCCGGTGGGATGCCTGGGTTTAAAGCCTGTGACTCCTGACACCGACTGATGTCAGTGACAGACCACCACCGCCGGTGCCTTTACTGCCTGGGGGCCGACCACGATGCGGAGTCGTGCCTCGACTGCCAGGCCTTAACCTCAAAGGCTAGGCGGGAGCGGTCCCGCAAGCTTCTCGAGCTCCGACACTCGGCTCCACGTCGTTCATGGTCCCGGTCCAGGAGGAGGTCGAAGGACTGGTCGCGGAGCCGCAGCCACCATCACCGCCGGGTTCCAAGTCTTCGGGTAAGTCGAAACATGGTAGGAAGTCCAAGAGACGACACCGCTCTTCGGACGCCGGTCGCGTGACTCGGTCGAGGGTCCGGGTGTTACCGGCTCCGCTGGAGCCGCGTCCGTCCCCATACCCACCGGTCCCTGGGACTGACGCGACTCCGGCGGAGATCAGTGCCTTCCTCTCGGCCATGAGGGGCCTGGCTCTGCCATCGACGCCTGCCGGCGCGCCTTCGGGCCCCGTGGGCTTGACTAGGTGACCTAGCGAGCCGGCGACTCCGGCCCCAGTGCCGTCGTCGTCTTTGGTCCCGATGCCGCAGGTCCCCGTGGGATCCAGGCCTGGATCTCAGTCGGTGCCGGTCGACCTCACGACGCCTCCTCCGCCGGCGCCGACACCAGTTCCACCCCCGGCGCCGTCTCCAGACGACGCCGTTCCCCGGTTCAGGCCCGGTGCGGCACCGTCCGGCGCCGCAGCCGACGCCAATGGATGACAATTTCATTTACCGTCCGGCTCCGATTATTCCCCCTGTTTATCAGGAATCGGATGACAGGGGTGACTGGGAGGGGTCTGAGGACCCTCTGGCCATGCAAGCCAACTTATCTCAGGACTGGGCAGATGAGCTGGGGCATGCCAGTTGTCTGGACACCTCCCCGGACACTGGTTTCATCTCTCCTCCGACTGTGGCTTCGGAGGAAGGTGCTGCATTTTCCGTGATGCTGCGCAAGGCTGCTGAAGCCCTTGGGCTGGTGCTGCCTGCTGTGGCCGTGAGGACTAACCTCCTCACTGAAGTGCTTCAACTGCAGTTCAATGAGGTACTAGTGGACGTTCTGAAGGGCACCTGGTCCAAGCCCTCCACAGTACCTCCTGTGGATCGGAACGTGGCCCGGCGCCACCGCCCTGCTCCGGACAACCCCAGTTTTCTGTTCCAACACCCCACGCCCGAGAGCCTGGTTATCCAGGCCTCTACTTCCCAATCCTCCTTCCCGTCCGCTCCCCCGGATCGGGAATCCAAGAGGCTGGAACAGTTCGGTAAGAAGCTGTTCTCTTCCCTTAGTTTGGGACTGCGGTCCTTGAACACCGCTTGCCTCTTGGACCATTATTCTCACTCTCTGTGGGATACGGTGGAGGACGTGCTGCCCCAGTGTCCGGAGGAGGCCCGGACGCGGGTCGCCCAGGCTCTTGCCGACGGGCGGGATGCAGCACGACATGCTATTCGATGTAGACTAGACACTACGGACTCGTTGGGTAGGGCAACCACGGTGGTGCTCCGCTACCACGCCTGGCTGCAGTCCACGTCTTTCTCAGGGGATGTCCAGAGCACCCTCATGGATATGCCCTTTGATGGCACTCGCCTTTTTGGCGAAATGGCGGATAGTGCGCTGGTGCGCTTCAAGGACTCCCGGGCTACGGCCAAGTCCTTGGGCCTCTCGGGCCGCAACCGCAAACTTCCGCCTTTCGTCCCTTTCGTGGCCAAGAAAGGAGCGCCCCCTCATGTCCGCCTAGCCACCGGCCGCAGAACCAACCTGCACGCGGACGTGGGTTCCGCCGAGGCGGTACCGGGGGTCAACATGCCGGTCAGTCCACATCAACCCCGGCAGCATCCGCCTCAAAGCCCTCCTAGTCCGGGGTTTCAGGCCCATTCCACGCCAGTTGCAAATCGTCCGAAGGGGCTACTCCCTCCCCTTCGAGATGACCCCTCCAGCCATGCCACCGCAGTGCCACCGCATGTCGGGGGATCACTTGAATCTTCTACGGGAGGAAGTTGCAGCCCTCTTGGCCAAGGAGGCCGTCGAGCACGTTCCTGGTCCAGAAGTAGGTCGTGGTTGCTATTCCCACTACTTTCTGGTTCCCAAGAAGGGCAAAGGGGGCCTACGCCCTATCTTGGACCTCAGGAGCGTCAACGCCTTCCTCCGGAAGGAGAGGTTCAAGATGCTTACCCTAGCTCAGGTTCTGGCTGCCCTGGATCCAGGAGACTGGATGGTAGTGTTGGACTTGCAGGACGCTTATTTTCACATTCCCGTCCTGCCGGCCCACCGGCGTTACCTGTGGTTCACGGTGGGTCAGGAGCATTTTCAGTTCACGGTGATCCCCTTCGACCTCACCAGTGCCCCTCGGGTGTTCACGAAAGTGATGGTGGTGGTCGCAGCTCATCTGCGCAGATCAGGGGTTCCAGTCGTCCCCTATCTCGACGACTGGCTGTTGAAGGCGGGCTCGCCCCAGCAAGTCGTCTCCCACCTCCAGACTACGGCCGACCTCCTGCATTTGCTGGGGTTCTCCATCAACGTGCCAAAGTCGCATCTGAGTCCCTCCCAGAAGCTCCTTTTCATCGGGGCCGTTCTGGACTCGGCGCAGTTCCGGGCTTATCCTCCGGAGCAGCGGGTCTGGGATATTCAGGCTCTGATTCCCATCTTTCAGCCTCTATTCCAGGTTTCGGTCAGGTTGGTGCTGCGACTTCTGGATCTGATGGCCTTCTGCATCCTGTTAGTGCATCACGCCAGTTGGCGAATGCGGGCTCTGCAGTGAGACCTGAAGTTTCAGTGGGCCCAGCATCGGGGCAACCTGTCCGACCATGTCTTGATCTCGGAGGGCACTGCAAAACAGTTGCAGTGGTGGCTCACGACCTGCAATTGGGTCAGCGGCAGATCCCTCTCCCTACCCCACCCGGAGCACGTAGTGGTGACAGATGCGTCCCTCCTGGGATGGGGGGGGGTCACATGGGGGAGGCGGAGATCAGAGGACTCTGGTCTCCGGTGGAGTCTCGGCTCTATATCAACCTTTTGGAGCGGAGAGCGATCCGACTTGCACTGAAGGCATTCCTTCCCGTTGTCCGGGGTAGTGTGGTGCAGGTGTTCACGGACAAAACCACCGCCATGTGGTATTGCAACAAACAGGGCGGGTGGGGTCGTGGACCCTTTGTCAGGAGGCTCTGCGCCTCTGGACATGGCTGGAACATCAGGGCATCACCCTGGTGGTTCAAAATCTGGTGGGCTCTCTGAACGCCAGAGCAGACGAACTCAGCCGCCGGTGTATGATGGATCACGAATGCCGTCTCAACTCGGACGTGGCGCAAGGCCTCTTTCGGCAGTGGGGAGAGCCTTGGTTAGATCTATTCGCCACCGAAGAGAACACGCAATGTCAGCAGTTCTGCGCGTTGGAGTTTCCAAGGCGGCACTCCCTCGGGGACGCTTTTCGATGCGAGTGGAGTTGCGGTCTGTTGTACGCCTTACCGCCTATACCACTGCTTCCCAGAGTGCTGAAGAAGATCAGGCACGACCGGGCCCATGTCATCTTGGTGGCTCCGGATTGGGCACGAAGGTACTGGTATCCCGAGCTACTCAGACTGTCAATCGATCCCCCGATACGACTGTCTCGTCAGGAGGACCTTCTGTCGAAGCAGCAGGGGACGGTCCTCCACCCGAACCTGTCCAGTCTCCACCTTCATGCGTGGAGATTGAGCGGCGACAGTTGATGCCATTTGACTTGCCTCCTGAAGTCTGCGATGTGATTCTGGCAGCCAGGCGTCCCTCCACGAAAACGGTATACGCCTGTAGGTGGAACAAATTTGTGGCATGGTGCACAGCAAAGGCTGTGGATCCCCTTTCCGCCCCTCTTTCTGAGGTTCTTCTCTTCCTTCTTTCTTTGGCCCAGCAGGGCTCTGCTCTGGGCACTCTTAAAGGTTATCTTTCTGCTATCTCTGCCTTCCTCCGGCTTCCTGATCAGCCTTCTCTTTTCAGATCCCCTGTTTCTCGATTCCTTAAGGGCATTACTCACATGTTTCCTCCTGTCCCTTTCATAATGCCTCAGTGGGATTTGAATCTTGTTTTGACATATCTGATGTGCGCTCCCTTTGAGCCACTTCATAATTGTCTTCTTCGTCTGTTGACGCTTAAGACTGCTTTCCTGGTAGCCATCACCTCTGCTAGAAGGGTGAGTGAGCTCCAGGCTCTCTCTTCTAAGCCTCCTTTCCTTTCTACCTTCTTTCCGCCTCCGCATCCCTCGAAAGAGGAAGAGAGGCTCCACCGTCTGGACCCAAAACGTGCGCTCTCCTTCTATCTGGACCGCACAAACCAGTTCCGGGTGGACGACCAACTCTTCGTTGGCTACGTGGGCGCTAAGAAGGGCCGGCGGTGCACAAGCTGACCATCTCTCGGTGGGTCGTTTTGTGCATCAAAGCTTGTTACTCCTTAGCTAACAAGGAACCTCCTGTTGGGCTGAGTGCCCATTCCACTCGTGCCACGGCGGCGACGACTGCCCTGGGTAGGGGAGTCCCCTTGCAGGACATTTGTCAGGCAGCAACGTGGGCCTCGCTGCACACGTATGCCAAGCATTATTGCATGGACAGCCAAGTCCGGAGAGACGGCTTCTTTGGCCGTTCTGTTATCCAGGACTTTCTGGTGTGATCTTGGTTCGCAGACCCACCACCAGGGTTGGTATTGCTGGGGTATCTATTCTAAGGTGTTAATCTAACTAACGTGTTTCTTTCAGATGAACAAGTTACTTACCCTCGGTAACAATGTATCTGTAAGAAACATTAGTTAGTTAGATTCCTCACCGACCCACCCATCCTCTCCGTTCTGCGAACCGACATCTTGGGTTAAGGTTATCCTTTTCAGGGCCCTAGACCTTTTTGGCACCAGTGTCGGTCTCTTGCATGGTTCTGCATTCCTGGCGTGGAAAGCTATGTACAAGAACTGACGTCAGCGCGCGAGGGCGGCGTCTAATTACTCCGACGTTATTCCGGCGCACGACGACGGACGCGGAGCCGCAGACGATGCCTAGCGACGCGCAAGGGGTATTGCTGATGAAAAATCTTTCCGGATCCAGCCTGACGCCTGGGGATATTCTAAGGTGAGGAATCTAACTAACTAATGTTCCTTACAGATACATCGTTACCGAAGGTAAGTAACTTGTTCATTAACAAGAGATTTCACAAAACTGAAATGCACTGTCAATAATTAAATGGACCAAAAACCGAACCAGTGACTCGCAGCTTGTGAGCTGTAAAGCCACGGCAAGGCACCAACCACTTTACAGGCCATTCACACACCTTTCATATGTGATACACACAAGACCATTCACACCACCAGGCACAAAAACAACACATTACAACATTCACAAAAAGGGACAAGGTACACCCTGCTTCAGAAAGACAAATATTACTGCACAGCCATCTAATCCTCAAGCACACACACATACTGGTTGGATTTGGCACGAGGGTGAGTGATGGTTCAGTATATACAATTGTATTAGCAAGTGATTTCACAAAAATGAAATGCACTGTTAATAATTGAAAGGGCGAGAAACTGAACCATTGACTCACAGCTCGTGAGCTGTAAAGCCACGACAAGGCACCAACCTCTTTACAGGCCATTCATACACCTTTCATACGTGTGACACATACAAATCCATTCACACCGCCAGCCGCGGGCCCATCACATTACAACACTCACACCAGCAGACAGCGCAATTCAAGGGCTCATCACTTTCACACTCCCACATTCCTGACACAGCAACCACACAAGCTGATGGATTGCGTGGAGTGGCACTCAGCTAGCAGTGTGTGTAGTGACCAGCAGCAAGTCACTACTCACACACCGCCAGCCGAGCGCCAGTCCACACACACCGCTAGCCAAACACCAGTCCACGCACACCGCCAGCCAAGCGCCAATCCACGCACACCGCCAGCCAAGCGCCAATCCACGCACACTGCCAGCCAAGCGCCAGTCCACGCACACCACCAGCCAAGCACCTGTCCACGCACACCGCCAGCCAAGCTCCAGTCCACACACACCACCATCACATTTAGGATTTGTTTTAGGCAGAAATAAAAACACAAATTGCAAATAGATACAAATCTACTAACACAAAGTCTGAAACTAAATACATTGCACTAATGCCAACCTTGAAACAGAATCACATTTTTTAAAGAATACAGACCAGGCAGTTCACTTAACCACTCATGGATGCTCCCAAAAATTATTTTGCATGTGGTACGCTCTAAAACAAGCAGGGACACACAGACCAGGGTTAGAAGGACACTCGGGGCAGTACATACGAGTCTCCTTCCGCGTACCTCTTCGCCAACAGACTCTACATCTCCTAGTGGGAAAGTCTTTTGAGGATGTGGGAGGAATGAAATCAGGAAAGTGGCGATCTTTCAATCGAGCCACATCCTCCACCACTCCAACTCTAGGAACACTTGCCTGTTCCACAACAACAAGGCTGCCTATCACAGATTGCTGAAACTGAACAAAAGTCAACTTTGATGCAGGAGAACACTCCTTGAACACAACAAAAGCATTGAAAGTTGCTAAATTAAAGAGATGGATGGCCAACTTCTTATACCAAACGTAAGCCTTACGAATAGCAGTGTAAGGTTCCAACCTCTGATCTACTCTATCAACACCACCCATGTGCTTATTGTAGTCTAAAATGCACACAGGTTTGCGCACTTCAGAAATCTGACCCCAAACAGCCACAGGTGAAGTACTCTCATCATGGATGGTAGTCAGCATGTACACATCCCTCCTGTCCACAAATTTCACAGCTAGTAGTTCATCACTATGCAAGGAACTGCACTGTCCCCTCTGAAGTTTTCTGCAAACAAGCTCTTTTGGATAACCTTTACAGTTAGAGCGGATTGTGCCACAAGCAAAAGTGTCCACTTTGAACAATTCCTTAAACAATTGCACAGCAGTTTAGAAGTTATCAAGGTACATACACATGGTGGCCTCTGTTAAACAGTCCTCTAGCAAGATCCCACACAATTTTCTCAGAAACTCCAAAAGTGGACGTACAACCATGGGGGTCAATAGTGGAATCCCTACCAGTGTACACACGGAAATTAAAAACATATCCTGTCCTACTATCAGACAACATATACAGCTTAATTCCATAGCGTGCCCTCTTGCTAGGGATGTACTGCCTAAAAACCAAACGGCCTTGAACAAGACCAAAGACTCATCAATAGATATTTCTTTCCCTGGAGTATAGATCTCTGAAAATCGATCTACAAAGTGATCAAGAACAGGCCTAATCTTAAAAAGACGGTCACATTCAGGGTGATCTCGTGGCAACGGCAAAGAATTATCAACAAAATGCAGCATCCGTAGCAAAAGTAAATACCGATCACGAGTCATAACTGCAGGAAATATGGCCGTTGCCATCAAGGGACTGGTAGACCAATATGAAGCCATGGACGGCTTCCTTATAAAACCCACCAAAGTCAAACCCCAAAAATTCTTCATCTCTTCCAAATTTGTGGGAGTCCACCGGGTAGCTCTAGAGTGGGGCCTAAGTTTGTCACTGTTGTCCCTCAAAAACTGTTCAGCATACAAATTAGTCTGCTCAACCATCTCACCCAAAAATACATCATCCATAAACAACTTAAAAAATTGTATAGGCAAAAAATGTTCACAATCCACTCTACACCCTGCATCACCACTAAAGGCAGGCAACACCGGCTGCACCATGTTTGGATCAACCAAGAGTCCAGTACTTCCAGTAGGAAGCCTAGCAGCCTCAGGCTGCAATCCAGATGCCTCTTGCACCATCGGCACAGCAGTATCCTCCTCTAAAACAGGCACTTCATCCGTACTGAGAGTAGCTTCATCTGCACTGAGAGTACCTTCATCATCCGATGATTCCATGTGGAGAGATAACTCACTGCCTGAATCTTCCCCTCCCTCCTCTCCCTCAGACGCACTGTCAGTCTCATAATCCTGCTCAGAGGAAGATTCAAGAAGCATACCAACCACCTGCTGAGCAGTCATTCTACAGCTAGCCATACTGCTTACTAATAAAAGTAACTTGTCAAACAAGTCAACAACAACAAACACTTTCTAAAATAAGTAATAAACAAAATGCACTTTTATCAGAAATACCTATATACTCCAAAACAATACCACTCACTTGCCAGAAGCAGCTAAATTCACCACCACCTACTCTGCACAGACACAGTATGGATCAACAATATCCCACTAAAAAAGAAAGAGAAAAGAAAATTACACATAAGACAATGCAAAACACATCGCAAAGAATTACATGCACAAAACACTAACTAAATAAGCTGCCATTATAACACCACTTACAAAACAATTCATTCATACATGACAAAAATACTCATTTGGAGAAAATACAACAAAAATGTTTTTCTTACCAAAAAAATGCAACTTCGCAAAACTGCAGAACACCACTGTCGAAATCGCAAACAGGAATCAAAAGCTTTACACTAGAATAAAAAGGAGAATAAAACATTACAATCACATATGCAAATAATGCACCAGTCCACACACAATCCACCAGCCAAGCTAAGAGGTAGGTGGGCCTAAGAGTATAAATAAAATATTTACCCCTGTAAAAGGGGAGCAACCCTTGCCCTTGAGGCCACTCCCAAACACACACAAAAAAAAACAGGTCTCTAGTGGCTTCTGCCCCCCTAGAGGGAAGATGGGCCTAAAAACATACTGCTATTCTGCCACCCAAAGAGGGCAGAAATGACCACAATCATCCTCCCATAATGGGGAGCGACCCGTGTCCAAGGGGCCGCTCCCCAACATAAAAAAAAAACCCGGGTGGCCTAGTGGCCCTACAAAAAAACAAATCAGTCGATCTGCCCCTCAGGGTGGCAGAAACGGCCAAATGAATGCTCACCAAATGGGAGCAACCCTTGCCCAGGGGGCCACGCCCCACACAAAAAATCCCTGGTGGTCTAGTGGGCCCAATTTTTTAAAAAAACATGGCGATCTGTCCCCTACGGGGCAGACACAGCCACAAATATTGACCCCAAAGGAGAGTGACCCTTGCCCAAGCGGTCACTCTCCACAAATAACTCCCTGGTGGCCTAGTGGGCCCTACATTAAACAAGCATTTGCAATGCAATCTGTCTCGCCTTTGGGATCTTATATGTACTTAGCTATGCAGCACATTAGCCTGCGCCCTGAAACATCTGCTGTTCTTTGACATGGAGGGAAAGCAAGCACCAAACTGCGTGACATGCCAAGAATTGGAACACACAGGGAGAAATATTGCCTTTCAGCGGGAAATGGTATAGTCCAAAGCTCTGTTTTTAATATAAAATCTGGGCCTTCGGTGGTCATATCACTGAAAAGACAAGATTTAAAAAAAAATATTATTGTCTAGGGGTGCTCATGGAAGACAATTTCTATGGACTGAAAACTAGAGAATGCTGAAGTGATTCTGGTGTTCTACTGACCTCTGCTGGTTGTTTTCTATCAAGAAAGTTAAATAGAGTCAGTTGATCAGAAAAAAAAGTCCCTAAGTGGAAGACGACAAGTCCTAGGGCTGATTTCCAAAGCCCACAAACCATATAAACATATAAGTATATACTAAAGTATATACAAGAGGTCTCGAATGCTCAACCTCAAAATGGGGAAATCGCCCCCCCCATTGGGGGCAGACTGCCAAAATCATAAGCCCCCAAAGGGGAGTGACCCTTGCCCAAGGGGCCACTCCCCACTAAACACTCCCTGGTGGTCCAGTGGGCATTTCAGACAAAGCCTGAATACATTGCCCCCAAAAAGGGGAGCGACCCTTGCCTAAGGGGCCGCTCTCCCAAACAAAACAAACAAACTACCCCAAAAAAATGGCCCTCAAAGGGGAGTGCCCTTTGCCCAAGGGGCAACTCCCCACTACATTAATGTAAAATGGCCAATGGGCCGATTTTATTATTAAAAAAATGTCTGCACCTCCCCAGGGGGACAGACACAGCAAGGATATATTGCCCCCAAAAGGGGGAGCGACCCTTGCCTAAGGGTCAGCTACCACCAAACAAGAAAGTCATGGCCCTTTAAAAAAAACAAATCCCTGGCGTCTAGTGGGCATTCCTGCTGCACGATCGCACGACAGTGCAGCAGGAATGCAGAAAAGAGGCATCAAGGGAAAGGAAGACCCTTTCCTTTCCCTCAATGTCTCTTTTGAAAAAATCTCCTCCTCCCCAGCCCCAAAACGTAACTCTTAGTTCACCGACGCGCAGGAAGCAAATGGCTTCCTGCGCGTCGGTGATCCAAGGGAAACCTCAATGACGTCAGCGCACCTTGCGCACCGAACGGATTAAAGCATACTTATTTTTCTAAACTGGTGGTGTGTGCATTTGTAGTGTTTTCACTGTATTACTGTATGTGTGCACAAATGCTTTACACACTGCTTCTGAAATAAGCCTGTCTGCTTGTGCCAAGCTACCAAGGGGATAAGCAGGACTATGTTAGAAGTGTATCCTCCTTACTCTGACTAGGAAAAAGGGTCCCTACTTGGACAAAGGTGCAAACCATTGCCAGCCAGAGACCCCCATTTGTAACACACACTGCCCCTATTAAGCACAATTAGAACCTATTTTTTTCACTTTCTTCATTCAGCCCATCTTTCACCAGCCTTCCCTCTTTACGGCTGCAGTATGGGAAACCAGCATTGGCAAAGGCAAACGTACTTATCTTTGAGAACAATTGCATTTGACAATGCTGTGCAGCATTGGTAAAAAGCAAAAGGTTTTTGAAAAGCAGGGTGGCTCAGCAGCAACTGGTATATTTATATATTACCCAGTGGTAGTTGCCACAAGGTAGTTTTAGTTTGGTCTGCTTTTCCATAGAAGGAGCGTATTTTGGTTTGCTATTAACTTAGACCCCGTTTGACGAATCTTCATGAAACTTTCCCTCCCAAAAAGTTTGTCCCCCTCCGCTCCTTCTTGGAAAGTTTTGGGGTGACCGTCAAGTGGAGCAGGAAAAAAAGGAGGGCTCAAAGCGTAAAATCCCCATGCATTTTCCATAGACTACTTTAGGCAGAGCTACAGCAAAATCTGCTTAACAGAACTACACCATATTCCGCAGGAAGCTAGATCTTGGTCTACAGATTAAGCTTTTCCTAATTTGATGTAAATCTGTTCAGTAGTTTTTGAGAAATTAAGGGTGAAGAATAATTGTGTATTTTGTCAGTTGGGCTCTCAAGTGATCCCGCAAGCCTTGCGCGAGAGTGCAAAAATATAAAAATGGAGCCCTGGGATTGGTCAAGAGGCCCGTTTTTTACAGTGAGCCTTCAGGCTCTCATGGGAGCAAGAGGCTCCCGCGTGCGCTCTAATTGGCTGGCTGTTGGAATGTTAGAAATGGAATGGCCGCCATTGCGGTTTACTGTGAAAAATTGGAAGGGTTGTGGAAATAAAGTAAAACAAGCTATATATGGGGGCAGCAGAAAGACATGCTGCCCCCCTAAATTTAGAGAGGTGGTGTCTGAGGGATGAATACTGTGAAAAAAATAAATGTTTTTGACAAATGTTTCTATCTTGTGTGACATTCGCATTGGTTGTTAATAAGGAGCTGATGAGTTCTCAATACACTCCATTAGTAGGAATGCATATTGTGGTCCTTGTTTTTGAGAAGAAGTGTGTAAGAGATAAGTTCTATGATGAGTAAATAGTTCATTCTTATTTTCAAAAAATGTTAGGATCACAAGAGACTCTTGCTGGATCGTGAAAAGTAGAAAGGAGTAGGTGAATAAACTTCGGTGTTCACACTTGCGACTGTAGGGAAGACTATTACTGGAGATGTTTGTTTATCCAAGTGTACTATTTACGCCCATCGGCTCTGTAAGGGTTGTGAGTAGAGTACAGTCTCTTCCCACTCCCTATTATGCACACATTTTATCAGAGAGAAGACAGTCCCCTCACTACTACAAACAGCCGTCATCTGCAAGAGAAGCGTCATCGGAAATGCAAGTCTATCTGAACCGACCCTACTATGTACACCCATCATTTGAGAGAGAGAGGTCTGAAAGGACAGGTCTGTCATTCTCCACTCCCTACTATGCACACCTGTCATTCAAGAGAATGGTCTCAGATGAGAGGGCAGTCACTCTTCACACACCCTATCATGCACACTTGACATCTGAGAGGTCTGAAAGGAGAGGTCAGTCCCTCTCCACACCCTACAATAAACATCCGTCAACTAAGAGAGAGGTCTGACAGGAGAGGCCTGATAGGAGAGACTTGTTATTCTTCACACACTATTATACTGACCCATCATCTGAAACAGATCTGAAAGGAAAGACCAGTCCATCGACACACCTTACTATGCACACCCGTCATCTGAGTGGTCTGGAAGGAGAGGGCTGTCCCTCTCCACTCACTAGAACACACACGATCATCTCATAGAGGTCTAAGGAAAGGGCAGTCCCTCCCCACTTACTACCACATACACCCGTCATCTGAGAGAGAGGTCTCAAAGAAGAGTTTACTCCATCCACAAGCCCTACTACGAACACCCGTCATCTGAGAAAGAAGTCTTAAAGAAGAGGCCAGTCCCTCATCACTGACTACTATGCTTTTAGTGGAGAGGCTAGTACTTCCCAATTACTACTGTTTTCTTACAATTCTGTTGTGATTCGTGTGAATCTTGCGAGAGTAGAGTGTAAGCTTCAGGGAGAGAGGCTTGCTGCATAAGGCTCATGTGATCCTGCGTGCCTCCTGTGAGACAGGCATGTAACACTATTGGGCCTGCCATGAGGTATTTTGCGATCCAATGCGAGTCTCACAAGATCGTATGTGGAGAAGTCGAAAAAAGGGCTTAGGTTCAACCAAAAGTTAACATGCTTATTAAATGGTTGAAGAAATGCTGTGATGTCATTGGGTGCCGAACCAGACACAGCTCATATTGCCGTTGGTGCTTTGGAGGAGACAAAATGAGTTGTGTTTAGCAGATGTGAATTAATTTGGAACTGCAAGAGACTGGTGTCTTCCGCTGCATTTAAGAAAGAGCTTCAGATTCAGGTATTTTATAGTATACTTTATGAAGTTTGTTGAGAAGTGTCAGTAAGTGCATTAATGTGGGTAAACTTATTCTAGACCATGTTTATAGAGTGAAAAGCTGTTTGGGGAGGGCTAAATGTGTTAATAAAGCTTTTGAGAGGTACACATAATGTAGAGAGATGTGAGCAAGGTTTGCAAATTGTGTTGAAAAATTAGGTGTTCCAACTGTATGTACTTTTAAGTAAAGAAAGCAGTGTTTCTCAAAATATAAAACAAAGAATTTGGAATGTGTTAATACATGCCCTAGTGTATTTATGAACCTCACTGTACATATATTTTAGCCCTGTGGATGTTTGAGTGGTGATATTGGTATTTCTAGAGTGAAACATAGTACTTAGTGTTTGCAAAAGTGTCACAGGAAGAATGTGTTACTTTTATGAAATCAGGTTTGATTGCATGCCTTAAATAAATAAATAAATTAATAAATGTTATAATTAATATGTGGAATAAAACCTGGGTGAGGGTGTAGAATGTTTTGGGAAAAATGAACAAGTTAGTGGTACGCTAGATATAAATATGTGATTGTAGGTGAAAGATGCAGAAAACTTTACAGAATAATAGTGAAAAATTACTGTCATAATTTATTGACTAGTATGCAACTTTTACATTTCTTAGCTATTTTCTCTTTTATTTAGGAGGAAAAAGGAAAACAGAAGCTGTGAACAAAAAACTACCATGTGAAAAAATATATGGTGGGGGAAAAAGAAGTCTTGTTCACTTTTTAAAAAACGGGAAATTATTAATTATTCTATAAAAACTTAGGAAAATATATTAATTGTAGAAGTGATAATGTTTGAATTGCATAGGGGGACATTTGTGATCTTGCAAAAGCGTGTGCTGTGCAGGGATGTGGAATTCCTATAGCCCGACGCCTAGGACATATTGTTTGGGGTCAAGGGCAACAAGTTCTCATGTGTATTTTGTCCTTGGGACAAGTAGGCCCAACCCCTGCAGCACAAAACCTTTGGCTGCCAGTTTGCAGTACCACATTATGGATCCAGGAAGAGCACTGTCTGCAGTTAATATAATATTTTTGTCTATATGTTATTGCTTTTCAAACTTTTTTTATGGTTCATTAATTGAAAGCCTTTATTACTAGGGTGAGAGCTCTAAGTAAGTATGTTGTAAGCTCTGACTGCTATATGGACAGTGGTTCCAGTATAAAACTGTGTACACACGTTTTCAAAGTTTAGCAATATGAGGCTATGTATAATGATCCCAGAATGCTCTCGGATTTGATGCAAATATTTGCATTAGCTTGAAAGCAAGATTGAGGATTCTTTGCATTCAAAATAACATATTCATATAAAAATGAAAACGTGAAGAAAAAAATTCAGCTAAACTACTGTCAAGTTTCAGGTACCATTTCTTTGCAGCATCATTTAGTAACATGTGTTGATGCATGCTAGTATTTCCCAAGATTATGGGAAACAAATCTAAAGAAGCATTGGCAAAGCAAGTAGGTCTGAAATTGGTGATCAGCTTTTTAGTTTTGTCAATGTGTGAATTGTTTTGGCATGGTTTTTGTAAAACCTTAGTGTGGGAGCTGCCGGGCCCTCACCATTATAACAAATTGATATCAAAAAGCACACACTGCCACAGTAGTTACTGGCACTGAACAAAACTACTTGTGTGCCGATATGCTCCTTGTGAAAGAGCAGAATGCTGTCATTCACAGTGAAGCCAGCCGATAGAGAGAGACAGAATTTTAATAAACACAAAAGGTCATGGTCAACTGCAGATCAAATTAGGGGCCCAATTATGAAAGAATATCTCAAAAGTGCACCCATGGCATATGTCTTTGCATTAAGTGCAGCTATACGGCTTTCGTGAATCCCCAAGAATTTACAGAAGTAGGACAAGAAATAGTACTCCTAGAAAATATTTGTGAACTGCATTTTAGCATGAGCAAATATGTATGTGTAGATTTGCTCATGCGAAAATCTGAGTTTTTTGCAAGTTCACTTTGCCTCCAACCACTTTTTTCCCAACTCTGGAAGAAGGTTCACGTCTGCCATTGTCAGGAGTAAATTTCCAACATTTCTCAGTATGGAAAAAGATTTGAGAAGAGTTGTTGAAAACCCTTAAAACATGCAAGTTAGTAGGTTTGCCCAGACTCCAAAGGGCATTCTAACCCTGGAACTATTGCTTACCACTACCTTCAGCCCCAATATGTAGATCTGCGAAAACGTGGCAACATAAGGAGATTGTAAGTATACAAACACTACTATGGTATGAGCACAGGCATAATCAGAGAGGCTATAGCAGAGCTGTTATATAATGAGATTGCTGCCCTATTTGTTCGCCGCACTGCATGGCACAAAAGGGACAAGTGGATTTCGTTACATGACAAGTAGATTTATGAAGCAACCTGCCCTATGGACAAGTAGATATTTGATTACATTCTACACCCCTGGTGCTGTGTAAGTTTAAAGTTCCCTTTCAGGGGTTACTCATCAATAGGCATTAGCACTAAATAGTCCCGTCCATTCCATGTGCAGGGATCTCTGGAGCACATATAATATAAATAAAAATGTGTGTGAATATGTATATATATGTGTGTATGTGTATATATATGTGTGTATATGTAGATGCGTGTGTGTATATGTATATATGTATGCATATATGTATGTGTGTGTGTGTATATATATGTATATGTGTGTGTATATATATTTATGTATGTGTGTATGTATATGCTCGGGCACGAGGATGGAACAGTGGACTGCACAGATTATAATGTGGCTTAGGTAAATAGACTATGTCTTTGTGCTGTGGCTGGTCACAGAGACAGAGGCAAGAATGTTTATACATGACCTTAATGTCCATTATATGCACTTGAAATTTATAGGTAAAGTGGGTACAACTACAATACAATTCTTAGATTTATACAGAGAGGATACACGAAACCTATTTTAGAAGTGGCATCTAAAAAAGCTAGAGCCTTTAAGAGGGAAGATGCCCTTTTCGAACCCTCTAATACAACTTTAAGTAAACTCACCCCAGAGAAAGGACAACATAGGTTTATAACCACGTACAACCTGGAACACAGTAAAGTTAGAGCCATTTTGAACAAATATTGGTATCTAGTGAAACAGGACACTGTTTTAGGCACAATAGTGACAAAAAAGACCACGTGTAAAAATCTAGCTCACTAAGGGATCACTTTGTTATATGCGTCCTCTCTTCTAGAAGAACAAATAGAACAGGGCTCATTACCCAAGAGGGGTTCAGAAAGTGTTCTAAGTGCAAAGCCTGTAAGAATGGAGAAAATGTTACTGCAGTGACTACACCTTTGAAAAAGACCATGAAAATTAAGGTCAACCTGACTTGTAAATCAAGCTTTGTCGTGTATATCCTTAAATGCCCCTGTGAAAAACTATATGTTGGAAGTACCACCTTACCAGCACATAAGATAATTTTACAACATATCCGTGCAATAGCCAACAACGATCGTTGCTACCCAATAGCTAGACATTTTGAGAAGTGTCACCAATGCAACCCAGTATATTTGAAGTATAGTTGCATTGCACAAACCCTGAAGAAGAAAAAAGGGAGGGATTAGGAAAAAAGAACTTAGAAGGCTAGAAACATTTTATATTCTGGAATTAGACAGTAAAGAACCCAGTGGTTTTAATATTGCTGAAGAATGGTACACATAATTTAGTGTGTTTCTCTAATGAATGTATTCCTGTGAACACTCCAATGTAAGACAACATTTTTTAAATGTTTTTAAGGGGAGCACAGAGTCACTTTTGGGTAGAATCTACTACGTACAGGAATTGGTTTTACTGAGCCCTAGTCCTTCCATGTTTGCTTGGGGGCACTAGAGGTCAGTGAAAGGTTTGTAGTAGAAGGCACTTTATTGTAAGGGCACGGGCCATATGACTAGACACTACAGCACTTTAGTCTTTGAAATGTGAGGAATGAGGCATTTACTATGAAGGTGTTTTCAAGCATGTTTAATTGGGCACTTGCCACACGATATAGGCTTCTAATGTTTTAATCCATGTTAAGTTAGGATTAATAAAATAATGATTTAAGGAGTAATTGTTATACACTTAAATGTTAAGGCAATTCTATGATTAATATTCCTGATTTGTTTCTTTAAAAAGTGGCATTGGAGGCCCTAATAATTGTGATATTTGCAAACTGTACATGGTGCTGACGTACCTGAAATAGGACAATTCTGAAGTCAGCATCTAATACAGGGGCACTTGCCATAAGATACTAGTACGGGTTTTATATATACATTTATCCATGCCTAATTGACAAAGAAAAAAACCAAATTGATGAATTAAGGAGTGGTCACAATTGATTAAAGTGTTTTTATAACATCGCTTTTAATTCAAGTTTTGTGAAATGCTCTTATAGAGTGATATGTGAGCCTTTAATGATTGCGGTATTTGCACATTCAAAGATGGTGCTGATGAAAACTGTCAAAGTGGCCTTTTACTGTTAGTAGATGTTTTGTCTGTCATCACTGTTGATGAAGCAAAAGAGCCTTTTAAATGAGTTGTATAGGAAACATGTTTCATCGTGAACAAGACTGTTTGTGTCCGCTGAAACTCGTTGATGAAATGATCTGTGAGAAATAAATAAGAAAATACTTTTACCATATCTGTGGAGTGCCGCTTTAATGTTACCTCAAGAACGTTTTCTCTTCTTTGATATATGTGTGTATCCATATATATAAATATATATAATATAAATATGTGTCTATTTGTATGTATGTGTGTATATATATATATATAATTCACTGAAAAAACCATAGGTTTCACACATGTTATAGTTAGCGGAAATTTTACTGATAAAAAACCAATGAAATTCCCCCGTTATAGTTAGTGCAGGAAACTATAACTCACGCGACCGCAATCCTCTGCTGATGCTAATACTGTATTTAGACACTTATTTGCCCATGTCTTCTTCCATAAATTTTTAGCTATACATATATTACAAATATTTTTTTTTCATAAAGACACATGTCATCAGCAGAAGATTGCGGTCGCGTGAGTTATAGTTTCCTGCACTAACTATAACGGGGGAATTTCATTGGTTTTTTATCAGTAAAATTTCCGCTAACTATAACATGTGTGAAACCTATGGTTTTTTCAGTGAATTTGCAAGGTTTTTTAAATGCTAATTCCTAACTATAACGTGTGTGAAACCTATGGTTTTTTCAGTGAATTTGTACGTTTTTTTAAATGCTAAGTTACTTTACGCCATTCGTGGCGTGCGCGCCCACTTAACGCAGTTCGTTCCGTGCGCGCACAGTGAGCACGCGGTGCGCTTTGCGCACCGCGCGGCCACTTTACGCAGTTAGTGCCGTGCACGCACGGTGGGCACGCGGTGCGCTACGCGCACCGCGTGGCTACGTTACGCCACGTTACGCTAGATGGGCCATGTACGCACGATGCGCTTCGCGCACCGTGCGCACATGGAGGACATATTATGCGCTTCCTTGTGATAGGTAATCTGTTGAAATTTTTTTGGGAAATGCTGTGCTCTTATATACCTATATATATATATATATATATATATATATAATATATATATATAGGTAGTTATAGTTAGTTAGTTATATATATATATATATATATATATTACCTACTGGCGGTCGCCAGTAGGTAGTTATAGTTAGGACCACGTTTCCATAGGAAATCCGCAACATTCTATTTTGAATAACTTTGGCGCCGGTCGACGAATCCTCGCGAATTTTTCAAAATAGGTGGGGCGCTACGCTCCGCTCCTACCCTGAAAGTCTCGGGGGGATTTGTCAAGCGGGGGCTGAGATAAAAGGGGGTTCCCAAAACGCGTTTTTCCCATGCATTTTTCCATAGGACCTTTAGACACGGCTACAGTCCGAACGGCTGAACAGAATTACTAGAAATTTGGCAGAGAGGTAGTCCTCAGGTCAAGGAAGTGCCTTTTGTAGGTTTGGTGTAAATCTGTTCAGTAGATTCTGAGAAAATAGCCTTTAAATCAATATATATATCTGAGCCAGCTTACGGTGCGCTTACGGTACGCTTACCGTACGCGTACGGTGGCGTGCGCGATGCTGATTGGCTCTTAGATCTTAGTAAACATTCGAATCGGCCGAAACCAGGAAGCGGCGGCCGCCATTTTCTCTCTCGCACTGAGAGTGATTTTTAAAATATAAAGCCCAAAAACATGTAAAGGGGCTGTTTAGACAGCTCCCACACACATAGCCATGTTGAGGGAGTCCCCAAAGATCCCCCAAGGCCAAAAACGGAATTTTAATTTTTCGGTAATTTCGCAGATTACGCTTACCGTACGCGTACGGTAAAAAATTTAAAAAAAAAAAAAATTATCCACACTTTCTCCTCCCCGTGTGCAATTGGTGCCCGAAGGGCACCAATTGAGCATGGCTTATTACACATGAGATAAACTAAAATATTTAAAAAAAAAAATAATAAAAAAAAAAATTATCCACACTCTCTCCACCCCGTGTGCAAATGGAGCCCGAAGGGCACCATTTGTGCATGGCTTATAAAATATACGAAAAATTAAAATATTACCTTTCAAAACGAAGTGCATCATATGTCCTCCATGTGCGCACGGTGCGCAAAGCGCATCGTGCGTACATGGCCCATCTAGCGTAACGTGGGCACGCGTAGCGCACCGCGTGCCCACCGTGCGTGCACGGCACTAACTGCGTAAAGTGGGCGCGCGGTGCACGAAGCGCACCGCGTGCTCACTGTGCGCGCACGGTGCGCGAACGGAACGAACTGCGTTAAGTGGGCGCGCACGCCACGAATGGCGTAAAGTAACTTAGCATTTAAAAAACCGTACAAATTCACTGAAAAAACCATAGGTTTCACACACGTTATAGTTAGGAATTAGCATTTAAAAAACCTTGCAAATTCACTGAAAAAACCATAGGTTTCACACATGTTATAGTTAGCGGAAATTTTACTGATAAAAAACCAATGAAATTCCCCCGTTATAGTTAGTGCAGGCAACTATAACTCACGCGACCGCAATCTTCTGCTGATGACATATGTGTCTTTATGAAAAAAAAATATTTGTAATATATGTATAGCTAAAAATGTATGGAAGAAGACATGGGCAAATAAGTGTCTAAATACAGTATTAGCATCAGCAGAGGATTGCGGTCGCGTGAGTTATAGTTGCCTGCACTAACTATAACGGGGGAATTCCATTGGTTTTTTATCAGTAAAATTTCCGCTAACTATAACATGTGTGAAACCTATGGTTTTTTCAGTGAATATAATATATATATATATATATATATATATATATATTGCAATTTCTCGTACTGCACAGCATTCCTTTCCTGGAAAACAGACGGTATGGACCCACATTCGTAGTGCTGTAGTTTTATTTCAGTTTAACACCCAGCACCGACCGCCATTACGCGTTTCGGTCTCACGCAGACCTTGATCGCATGACGCGCTATCGTCTTCCTGAATGCTATTTAAAGTGACAGTGCAATACAAACTTATAATGTAATAGACATAGAAAATGAATACTAAGCAGCAAAATAACGCCTAGCAACAGGTCGTAAATGCAAATAAATGTTAAGTGCATGAATAATGATAAAATATCATGATCAACAATATTGTAAATAAATAAATAAATATTTAAATATTTGAAATAGTTGTAGAATTGCTAAAAACTGCAAGTAAATAGCATGTTAATAGCTAAAAACAGGTAAATATACATTGAAAAGAAATAAATTCATAAAATATGAAAATATCATCACTTTGCTGGATATTGTTGATAAAATACCCATAAGTATATACCTGAAACAATCTGTTGACAACGTTTGCTGCTGAAATTGTTATGCCCGAGTGGGTATAATAAAACCAATATGTCTATAACCTCAAGTGCAAATATCAGTGCCACCATATGTGCAAAAGTGCAAAGTATAAATATAAATAAAGAGGAAAAAGTTAGTTAATAAATTTAAGAGGAAGCAGCCTAATAGTCAATTTGATTATTTACAAGCAGAAAAAATGATTATTAAAATCATGATCTCAGTTCTATATGTTCATGACTTATAAACAGGTAAACAAATCTACACTAGAGTTGAGACCGTTAGGTGTTTTGCAATCTAGCTCTAATATCTAGTTTCTAGCTGTCTAAGAAGAGCCTCACGGTCTCCACCTCTTCTTAGAGGGGGAACTGTGTCTATCACGAAATATTTCAAGACACTCACATCTTTGTTATGAGACTCCTCAAAATGCCTGGCAACGGGATAAGCCTGATCGCCATTGATTATTGCTCTCATGTGCTGGAGTATCCTTTTATGCACCTGCAATTTGGTACTGCCAACATAACGCAGGCCACAAGGACACTCCAGCACATAGATCGCAAAATCAGTTTTACATGTTAATTTTTTATCAATGCGTACAGGTTCTTTCTTAAATGGAATTGTATAACCCAATCGATTTATCCCGAATTTACAGGCTTTACAGGTGGAACACTTTAGAAAACCTTTACTTGTATCCAACCAAGTTACACTGGATCTCAGCTCGGGACTGCTTTTCACTAAAGAATTTTTCATAGATTTAGCTTTCCTGAACGTTATATTGGGTGACTTAGTTAATTCACTACCCAAAATCGGATCATTTTTCACAAGTGTCCAGTTTTTATTCACTATCCTTCGAATAGTCTTGTGCTGGTTGCTGTACGTCAGGATGAGTCTCGAGGGTTGTACTATTGTATTTGGTAACTTGGTAGCATTAGTAGTTTTACATACTAGAGCCTGTGATCTCTCCATTCTGTTGTTTTTTTCTATGGCTAGATTTATTTCACTCATTGAATAACCCCTAGCTAAAAATCTCATTTTGCTCTCATGTTGTGCTATTCTACACTCTGAGTCAGTGCTGCAAATCCTACGTATTCGCAGCATCTCCCCATAAGGGATGCTGCGAATTAAATGGGCAGGGTGATGGCTGGTAGCGTGTAGTAATGTGTTGCCTGATGTTGGTTTTCTAAACAATCTAGTTTCTAATTTGTTGTTGACAACCATTATTTCTACATCCAAAAAGAAAATGGAATTACTACTGATCTGACTGGTAAACTGTAAGTTTAAATTGTTGACATGGATCTGTTCCATAAAATGGCGAGCACCCGATTCGGTGCCCTTCCAAATTATGAACAGGTCATCGATATATCGATACCAGTGCATAACATGATCAGATAAAACATCAGCAAACATGATTTTTAAAACCATTTCTTCCCAGTAACCCATATGCAAGCAGGCGTAGCTTGGGGAAAAGCAAGCCCCCATAGCTACGCCTCTTACCTGGTGAAACACTTGATTTTGGAAAAGAAAATAGTTATGATCAAGGCAAATAGAAATCATGGACAAAAGCATCTTATTGTGTTCATGAAACATATGTGGACGAGTCTCTAAATAATACTTTGTCGCCTTAAGTCCATCTCTATGATTGATGCTAGTATATAATGATGATACATCTAGCGAGATTAAGAGATACTCATGTTGCCATTTGATGTTTGTCAATTTTCTTAGTAAGTCACTCGTATCTTGCACATAAGAAGGAAGACTTTTTACAAAATCCTGCAAATAAGTCAACAAATTTAGATACATTTTCCAATATGCTTTTGCAGGCTGAAATTATTGGTCTGCCTGGTGGAATTTTCTCATCTTTGTGGATTTTTGGTATAAAATATACCACTGGCATGACAGGGTTATCAATCTTTAAGAATTTGAACTCATCATCAGTGAGAAGCCCAGCACTTTTCCATGCAATCAAGTTGGTGTATAATATATTCCATGAGGATTTGACAATCAACATTGTACTGCGACGATAGCAATCTCGATCATTGAGTTGTTTCAATGCTTCATCCATATAGAGATTACGTGGCCACAACACCACATTTCCTCCTTTGTCCGCTTGTCGAATAATGATATCATCATTAGCCTGCAATTTCTTCATAAGTTGGTAATACATGTTGTCTTGCTTGGTATAATTCTCGGCAGTGGACAAATGTTTGGTGTATAAACGTTTGAGCTCCTGAGTCACTTTATCATTGAACACGTCAATATTGTCCCTTAGCATTATTGGACAGAACTTTGACTTGGGTTTGAATGGAGTTTTCACTGTTGTTAAAGCCAGAGCCTGTTCGTGACTAGTTCTTTGACTAATGCTTTCAGATTCACGCTGAAGACAAATAAGATCATTTAATAGGTCTGTATCACCTGTTGACACAATTGATGGACTAAGGTCATCACGTGTTGATATCAATCTGGGATTTGATTTACCTGGTCTTTGCAATAGGTGATATTTGCGCAATTTTAACTTTCTTATAAACCTATATAGATCAATTCGTGTTTGTGAATAATTGAAATTGCTTTGTGACCTGTATGACGGACCAAGGGACAAAATCTTATGTTCTTCTTCACTGAGTTTCATTGTTGTCAAGTTGATCACAGTCATTGCAGGTAATCCAACTTCCTGTGTTGTTCCTAGCGATTCCATTTTTTGGTGCGCTTCTTGGTGAACTTTCTTGCGCCATTGGTTGCACCGTCTTCTCTCGCCACGTTTTCTGTTGTCCCTTTGTTGTTTTGAACATTTTGGACACGTGGGCGTAGGGTTTGTCGTCTGTCCTGGTGCAGGCAATCGAGTTCCTGCGCCAGGGAAAATTTGGTAAACCCCAATCTCTGTATACGTAGTTGCTCAGTATCAGATTCGCTGTCTGGAACTGAGCTTAGATCTGAGGCTGATGTCACAGAAACAATCCCAGTGCTTGTCGATGCTGTATTTGGGACAATAGGCGCCACTTTGCGTAAAGATTTCACTTGGTCATATTTCTTTGCAAAAGTAAACACTTGACCATGTTCATAATCTAATTTATCGCGTTGGAATTTAAACGCTTTACATTTCTTTATCACGTCTTCTTCAAGTTGCAGGCGTATAGTCATTTCGTCCCGATATTTTTTCAATGTGACCGAGTCATCAAATTTATTAATCTCCTCATTGATTTCCTCAATCTTCAGTTGGAGTGTTTGCCGGTCACTTTCAGCATACTTAACAAGGATTTCAACAAGTTTCCGTGAAGTATGCAGATTGGTCTCAGCCCATTCCTCCAACATGCAGGGGTCTGGATTCTCGTAGCTGGGAGCTACCATAATCCTCAAACCACGTGGAATTCTACCCACCTCCAAATAGCGTGAAAGAGAACGGTGCTCCCACCATTTAGCCTGCTCAGATTTCATTAGTTTTTCTAATTTTTTGAAAGTTTTTTATATTAGGGCTATGCTCGAGTGTGCCACTTGCTTGTAAAATAATAGTCTTTTCCCCACTTGGGGTGTCATCAAACATGTCTTGGGCCGCTGCCTCTCGACTTCTCAGCGTGTCCGCGGTCATGGTACAAATATGGGGGGCAAATTAATGATACTAATGTATGTAGTGACTTATATATAATATAAATTATATATAAATAAGAAAATACTTTTACCATCTCTGTGGAGTGCCGCTTTAATGTTACCACAAGAACGTTCTCTCTTCTTTGATATATCTGTGTATCTATATATATATATTTATATATAATATAAATATGTGTCTATTTGTATGTATGTGTGTATATATATATATATATATATATATATATATATATTACTTTTTTCCGGCAAGAGTCCAGTCACGGATATATATATATATATATATATGTAAAAGAATTAAAAAGTACAAAGTACCCTTGGGAAAAAAAAAAATATATATATATTTTTTTCCAAGGGTACTGTGGAAGTGGTGTGGCGCAGCGGCCAGGGGGCCTGACTCCGGACTACGGGGTTCACGGTTAGATCCCCGGTGCCGGCGGCAGATTAGCCCAGCACCATGTGACTCTGGGCAATAGCTCACTTAATCTTCCCGACGGTCCCCAGCACCGGGACACCACTTCGTAGGTAGGTGTGCGCTTTACAAATACTGGTATTTAATTTAATTTGTACTTTTTAATTCTTTTACAAGCTTTAAATCAATGTATAAACTGGGTTTTGTATGAAAACGGCATTTCCCTTGATAGCATATTGATGCTGAATGACTTTGCCAGACATGGAAATATATCCTTTAAAGGTGCAATAAAGACATACAAGCTCAAAGCATCAAATGTGATTGAAATCAGTATAAGGCAATGAAAGATTGGAGCATTGCATGTGAACAACTACAAAGCATTATGGGGGCTGTGGTCCAAATGATTGGGATAAATGCATGAAAATTAATTACAGTGTTGGAAATCGAAAATGCAAAGCTGTGCAAAATGTCTGAAAGCTTAGCTCTGTACCTCTGCAGAAAGACATTAAAATTCACTGTTTTCGTGCTGAATAGTTTGTAATACATATACATGCAGCCTAAATAACAAATAGGCTAAAATGCAATGATTATATTGGATTTTTCATTTCAAATAACTATATATATATATATATATATATATACACACACACACTTAATTTAAAAAAAAAAGAAATTATTTAGCATTTCTGTAACATAGATAATGCACACTTCTAATTTAAACAATTTAGCCTTTATTTGTAAAGAAAAGGGCAAGGTAATAGAAGGCATTGTAAGCCCTTACGCTTCGTAGATAAACTACAACAGAGTAAACAGGCACCATTTTTTCGGCTTCTTCTGTGAGGATCCTGGAGCATTGAGCTTGTCATTTCTCTCAAGAATCTTTGTCCAGAAATCAAATTCTCGACTCATTCGACGGTTTTAAGTATTTGCTGTACTTTTAACAATTTTTTTCTGAATAATTGTAAGATTTTTTTGTCAGAAAACGGCATCCTTTTTAAAAAAAATGTCCTTTGTGTGGCAAAAAGATGGCGAAATCTGATGCACACTCTGTTTGTATTGTGTGGTTACCATCTACGGATCAGCCAGACATGCGTTACTACTGCCAGTAGTTTTCCAGGAGAACTCTGAGTGACAGAGAAAGGATCACGGTGCACGCTTTGCAGGAGAGAGAAAAGATGAGATCTATCTTCAAGTGGCCTTGGAGGGTCTGAACATCCTTCCAAAAAGCCCTCCGTAAAAGACTTGAGCACATGGGACTAAAGGAAAAAAGAAGACAACGTTCTGCTTCGTCGTTGGCACGGAGGAGGTCGATGTTGTGACAAATCTCTGGGTGTTCATCATTGGAATCACAGTCAATGTCAGAGCGGCCATTGCTGCATGCAGTGTCATCGAGACAAGTGAAAATATTGCGGTTGAAGCATCCAAAGTCAGCCTCATCGACGAACAGGAAGTCGAATGTCAAGACCGCATACTCTGGTATCAGGTCCCAGAGTAAGCCTCTCACCTCATGCTAATAAACGGTTCACATATCAACAAGAAAGCAGGCTCATGACTCGACGTTGAGCCTCGCCATCGTGCCACCAGTCGACGTTGACAATCCAAGTAACTGAGTTACTGCGTCGGTCGACATCAAGAACTTAGCCAACTTCAAGTCAACAACGTTCGACATCAAGAGTCTGGCCGTCAACAAAACAATGATGGTCGCGGTCGAGACTATCTCCATCGCGCCAGCAATCACCACCGGCATAGAAGCAGCGGACTTCTGGCTCACCAGCAAAAGACCATTGAGACCTTCCTCGATGTTAAGGAATATACAATCGGGTACAGCAGAGTTGTGGAGATCGGCCCAGAGGAGCAGATCTTCCTCCCCACGATTCAGAAAAGTGCAGATTTCTCCAGAGAGATCACCTATTAACCTTTCACCATGCTGGTTGTAAAGTGTAAAAAGAATGGAGAGTACCACGGCAAAGTCCAGGTTCGAATTTCTCACAGATCTACTCTTCTTCCAGGGTCTACCCCACCTCCTGCAAACACTGCCAAAAAGTCTCCTTGAAGATCTCCAAGGAGAACACAATCGTATTCTGCAAGAAGGTATTGTTCCAGAACACATTTTTAGGCGAACATCTCCTAGGTCTTGCCCTTCTCAGGAATCCCGATCTTGGAGACAGAAACATAGATCTCTTTCCTTGTCTACAGTCACCTCTCATTCTTCTGTACAAGACTAGTCACCAATTCTATCTGCGACTCCTCCAGCAAGAAACTCACCGGTGGACAATATTATCACCTTTAATGAGGTTATGACAAGAGGTGCCACTAAGGTATGTATTGAGATGCCTGCACCAACAACATCAGCATCAGTGATATTTGAGACACTGCATCACTGGTCATCATCCAGGCCTATGCTTCCACTGGTCCATGGTCTGTTAGAACCAGCTCTTCAGACATTCCTAATGGCAGGGTTGATAGGGTCTGCACCTTCACACATTGCAAAGAAGTATAAGGCAATGGACCAAGATCCTCCCTTTTCTAAGGGCCGATGCACCACCTGATTTGGTTATAGTAGCAGCTGCTAGGAAGGCGCATCCAGGGGCATCTACATCTACAGTGCCTCCTGATAAAGACAGCAAGCAGATGGATTGACTCATAAAAAAGATGTGTAACTCCTCTGCATATTACTTGAAGGTCGCTAGTGCCTTAGTGCTCTTAGGGAGGTATGACAGGGCTCTGTGGGACTCCCTATCTAGATTCACGGAGAAGCTACCGTATGAAGATCGGTAAGATTTTCAAGAGATTATCCAGGAGGGCGGCTTGGTAGCAAATAAAGCGATCAGCGCTGGAGCTGATGCGTCGGACTTAGCAGCCCATGGCTACTCACACAGTATCTGTGCTAGGCATTCCTCCTGGCAATGACTCACTGGGCTTAAACCAGAGGCTCAGCACAGAATTTCCAATCTAACTTTTAGTGGCAACATATTGATCGGTACTCATGTGGACGACGAAATGGCTAAGATGAAGTCCGAGTTGGAGAACCTGAAAGCAGTGGGTTTTGAAAAGCGCAATGACTTTAGGCGCAGAGACTGCCCCTATGATCATCGCAATTACCAACAGCGGGTTCAAGCCCCTCACTAAGCAACTCAGTAGCAATACCAAGCCAGGTCACACTACCATCCGGGCTGAGGAAGGGGAGCTCCCCGGCCATCAGCCTCCGCTGCTAAAGCATCAGCATAACGATAAGCATCTGCTTCCCCAGTCTCCATTCCCCATGCTGGTGGGTGGAAGTATTCTTACACACCTGGACGAGTTGCACAGGTTACCAAAAAGACAGGTGCTCAATATTGTTCAGAATGACTACTCTATCAGGTTCAAGTCTTCTCCTCCTCTGGCTTTTCCACCTCGGAGAACTTCTACTCGTCTACAAGTCTTGCTACAAGCAGAAGTAGTTACTTTGCTACAAAAAGATGCCATCGAAAAAGTTCCCTCTTCTCATTGAGGTTAGGAAATTGAATCCTGTTATTTCTTAGTGTTAAAAAAGGGTCCAAATCGGGAGTCCAGACCCATTCTAGACTTAACTCTTAAACAAGTACATCGGCAAGGAAAAGTTCAGGATGCTTGCCCTTAACTGAATCTACCCCCAACTTTATGAGGGGGGACTGGATGTGCTCCATCGAAGTGCATGGTGGTAGAAGCGGCTTACTTACGGAGAAAGAAGCTTTTCGTCTATCCTTACCAAAGATGACTGGTTGCTCAAAAGCGCCTCACCTCTTCTACTGCAGGGACACATTCAGGCCTGCATACAGTTACTAAGACGGTTAGGTCTACAAGTCAGCTACAAAAAGTCAATACTCAACCCAACACAAATTATTCACTATCCGGGTGCAATCCTGGAAACAGAAAACGCAAGAGTGTATCCTCTGGAGAAGTGGTTATCCTCAATCATCAACAAGTATCTCACTCTTCTCCACACTCTTCATCCAATGGCCTGGCAGATATCCTTTCTACTAGACATCTTCAGCGGGTCTTGGATTCAATTTCCTCGTACCTGATAATTCTCGCCTCGGTGCCTATTCTAATCATGGGTCCCACGCTGCAACTCTGGGCAATAGCTTGCTTAATCTCCACAACGGCCCCAGCAGCGCTGGGATGCCTGGCTTCACCATGGGGGTGCCCAGGAGTGGACATTTCACCGGGAAAGTCCAGGAAGGGTTCCTCAGCGGTACGAGTAAAAGCACCAGGAGACCCCCCGTTGGGAGTGGCAGTGCGCTATACAAGTACACACACATTTACATTTACACATTTACATCTTCATTGTCCTCAATGCCAGACTTCACATGCAACCTCTCACACATGCATTGGATGACCAATGGTTGCAGTTCTCGGGCCCCTGGGAAGACAAAGTGACCGTTTCTCATATGGTCAAAGTCTTCCTTTGATGGTGAATGAAGCGTCCTCCTCTTTCAATGGGGGTACCTTTTCATCAAGACCTTCCCGACCAGACGCTCATCACAGGTGTGTCACTTCAGGACTGGGTAGCCCATATGGGTCATCTCCAAGTTCAAGAATCGTGGTCGGTAAGGTTGTACCATAGCAACATGCTGGAGCTGAGGGCGGTCCAGCTCCCGCTCAAGTCGTTTCTCCCATCCATTCAAGCACAGTCCCTGCTGGTTCAAATGAACCATACCACCACAATGCAATACATGAACAAGCAGGGAGGAATCAGTTCACGACCCTCATCTCTGGAGACTCAAGCCATATGGAAATGGCTACTGGCACGAGATTTGAACGTCTCTGCGATTAATCCACCAGGCACACTCAATGTACATGCAGACGCCCTCAGTCGCAACTTTGATGAAGCTCACGGTTGGGTGTTTAACAACAAGGTCGCTCAGAAACTTTTCCAACAATGGGAGATTCCAGACATCGATCTGTTTGCGGATGCAATAAACGCAGAATGCTGCGTCTTCCCATCCAGGTATTCCCAACCAGGCTCTAGACGAAATGCTCTTTTGATCAGCTGGTCAGAGACATTACTATACGCTTTTCATCCTTTACCTCTGCTTCCCCTGGTCATCAAGTTCTACAGAGCCAAGACCAGGATGATTCTCATCTCACCGGAGTAGACTCACCACCCGGACCTTTTTCACCTGTCTGAAATCACACAGGAGGTTGCCATGCTGACCGTATCTCCTATCCAAGCTCGAGGGGAAGGTATTCAACCCCAACCTTCCCTCTCTGAGCTTGACAGCATGGCTCCTGAATTCCACCAATATAGACATCTAGGTCTTAAGACTGTATGGGAAATTTGAAAGAAGCTAGGATGCCATCTCCAAGGAAGTCTTATGCTTTCAAACGGAATTGCTTCTATTTATGGAGCAATGATCATAATCCCATTCTAGGTCAAGAACAGGTGATCCTTCCCTACTTGTTACATTTAGCCAAATCTGGGCTTCAGTTTGCATCTATAAAAGTGCATCAGGTGGCCCTTACAGTCTGCAGAAAGTCACCCACACAGGTTTTTTTCCCTCCAAATGCCTGTTGTAGGTTACCCCCACGTTTTGCCTGGTGTTGGTGTGTTTTTGACCTAGTCTGACTGGGATCCTGCCAATCAGAGCCTCGGTCACTGTGCGCTGTCTCTAAATTGACCATGATAAGTACCTCTGTACAGCCACAAGTGGCTACTGGTATACCCTTATAAGTCCCTAGTATATGGTATTGAGGTATCCCTGGTAAAGGTACACCAGGAGTCTCCCATGGGCTGCAGAATGTAGTTTGCCACCCACGGGAGCCCACTTAAACTGTGACTACAGGCCTGCCATTGCAGGCTGTGTGAGTTGGTGCTTGCACCTCTCACGGCAGATATAAGTCTCCTTATATCTGGGGTCACTACACTTACAACCTATAATCGCCCCAATGGTAGGCTCTTCAGTCCTGAGGGCAGGGTACTTGATTATAAGTGTGAGGGTGCCCCTGTACGAGCAGGACACCCCTACAAGCCACGGAGTCGATTTCCCAGGCTTTGTAAGTGCAGTTAAGCATTTTAATACACATAGTGGATATCCGTCATTAAAAGATGTCTAACTATATAGTGGCTGCACCAAACACGGTCATGTTTGGTTTGAAACATGTTGGAATCCTACCTCAACACCGATTCCAGTGTTGGAAGTATGATCCCATATACTTGGGGTACCCCCTGTACTACCGGTAGCAGCCTTTCAGGGTCCGACAGCAAGCTAGTGCTGCTGCCAACCACAGACACAATTCTGCTGCAGAGCCAAGCTCGAGCAGGGGAAGGTAGAATAATAGATTTCCTGTCACAGAGAGGTGTGACAACCTCCCAGACAGGACTTGCAGAATTGATCTGGGGCGGGGTCCACTAGACTGCTTTGAAGGGCACATTTGGTGCCCTCCTTGCATACTCCAGTTTGAGCCAGTTCAGGGAGCTCTTGGCTCCTCTGGCACAAAACTGGATAAAGGACATGGGAATATCATCCCCTCTGTCCAGCCCCTCCTCTGGGAGGGACCCCAGAGTCGTTCCAACCCTTTCCCAGTGGATGGCTCTTCAGATTTGTCGTGGGACAAGACTCAAGCCTGAAACCACGTCATTTGACTGTCTGGACACTTGGACTTTGCTGTATTTCGCCTGGAACCGAGACCGCATCAAGGAAGACTCCTGCTCCTTGATACCCTCATGGGTTTGTAATCGTACTTTATAAGACTCTGATTGATTGATTGCTGCTCCTGGTCTCGCTGTTCTGCAAGTCTTCTTTTTTGTCTGTGCTTCTTAAAGGATCTTCAACAGACCTGTGGGCATCAAGGACACCTGAAGTAATCTCGCTTGAAGTGAAGGAGTCACTCCCCTGCATCTGCAGGCACCACAACAAATTTGACCGGCCTGCTGCTCCTGATGTCCCTAAGACTACAAAAGGCTCAGCAACACAGGTGGTGGTTCCGCAAGTCACTCGAGGCCTGACCTATCCTCTCTGCAGTTTTGAGGCCAGTATCCCTCGTCTGAACTGCTGAGATCAAACCCCTGTGCACAGAGTCAACATGCCGTTGCCAAGGCTTGTTGGCTCTGCTCTTCAGAGATCTTCGGGCTATAAGAAGCTCCAGCGTCCAGCATCTCTTTCTGCCATGTACAGCGTCCTCACTACATCCTCTGCACCATGGGCCTTCCTTCTTAGGGAGCTGCTCAAGGTCCTCTTGCGACTCCTGTGCCTTCGGCCTGTGGGTCCTCCAAAGGGTCTTTTCCTGCTTCAGTGGCCTTCCCTGCTTGCTCGGGGCCCTCTCTGACTCTCCTGCTTGAGATGAGTCCCTTGATGGTCCAAACGTTGCCTCTTCTTTGTTCGCCACACCAGTTGCAGCTGCCAAGGCTTGTTGGTGCTTCCACCGGACACAGACCCCCTGGTTCTCAACTTTTGACGTGGGACAGCTCGTGCATGCTCCTTCCTCAGCGTTGCCTAGTCCTCACTGCTGCAGCGACAAGGTCACCGTCAACACTTCTGTAACAGACCAACATCGGTGCTCTTTTGTGACTCCTGATCACCTCCGAATGGCATAGACTCTGTCCCCTCTGCTTACAGGTTCTCCTCTTCAAGAATCCAACCTTGAATTCCACTGGACTTTTGCCCAGTCTCCTCCAGTAGCATCTTCTTCAAAGAACTCAATTGAGATCTACAGCGGTTTCCAACATCATTTCGCACCTATGCACCTGGCTTCCCTGGTGTAGGTATCGTGGTACTTGGTGTATCTACTGATGGGGTGACTGTCCAACCTTCTGTCTTCCACAGATTTTCATCAGGGTCCACTGGGAATGGTCCCTCTTCTTGAAAACTGCAACCACAACTTTCTTGTTGACTTCTATTGTACATGTGGCTGTGTTTCCACTCTGCACACAGCCTCCGTGGGGTTCCTGGGTACTTACCTTGGGTGGTTCCTTCTGTTCAAGTCCCAACTTTGGTCATAGTTCACATTCCAATTTTTTAGTATATGGGTTAGTCTCCCCCTTGAGATCACTGTATTTTGTGCTTACTTACCTGATTACAATCGAAGTATTGTTGTGTAGTTCTGTTGATATCTCTGGGCAGGAGATATACCAATGTGTTAGTGAGTGTTATAGTGTAATAAATAAACATTTTATATATACACAGTGTGGTTCTATTTCATTTAACCTACACTACATGATTAAACTGATAAAACAAGCTGCTTAACACTCCTTCAAGATAATTCTGAAGGCTGCTTTCCGCAGCTACTACTTTGAGAGCTTTCTATGATTATCAAAGACCACTAAAATCACCATAAGGGTTGCCTGGATTAGTGCAAAGTGCATCACTTAAATAAATGTGCATCATATACTAAGCCAGCCTCCTACACCTCTAGTTAACATTTTTCTCAAAGGGATGTAGGTCTATCCCTCTATTAGACCACATTCCTCCCTGGGACCTTAATGTAGTTCTCTCTAACCTTTGAACCTATACACAAATTGTTCCTGCAGCATGTGACTTGGAAGACCACTTTTGTAGTGGCAATTACCTCTGCACGCAGTTAGTGAAATCCAGGCTCTGTGTTCTAAAAAACCTTATCTGATTTTTATTCCAACAGGGTGGTATAAAGAACACACCATAGTTTTTTTTAACAAAAGTTATTTCTGATTTCTTTATTAATCAGACTATTATGTTGAGTACTTTTCCCCCGAAATCCTCCCACCCCTCCAGAGAGGGTGTCTTAAGTTTTACCTTGACAGAACCAAAGAAATAAGGCAATCTGACCATTTATTCATAAATGATGGTCACATGTGTACTGGTCTCCCTTCCTCCAAACAAACCATCTTGAGATGGATGGTTTCTTGCAATTCTTTTGCTTCCCAGTTAACCAACAGCACCTCCCTGGTAGGCCGAAGGCCACTCTACTTTGGGCAGGGCCTCCACTGCTATCCTTCGTAGGAATGTGCCCATTGCTGAGATCTGTAAGGCTGCCACATGGTGATCGGTTCACACCTTCGCTCGCCATAATTGCTTAGATTCAGGCACTCAGGCTGATGCCCAGGTGGGGCAAGCCTCATTAAGGAATCTCTTTGGGTTATAAACCTATAATGATATTAGCTGCTTTGGTATTCGTCCGCAGATGTTAGGGATGGGCTTGCTATTATATTCAGTGCTTATGACTATTGATAAGTATCCCCTAGAAGAGAAGGTTGAGTTACTTAACTTTAATCCAAGTTCTCATCCAGGGTTATACTCATCAAAGTCATAAGCAACCCTCCTTCCTCCCAAGCAAATATGGGACACAGCAGCACTGTTTGGCTTAGTATCATTACACAGTGAGACCATAAAAAAAGACCTGACCTAACTGTTACTTGTGGGGCATGATGGGATCAAGGAGGTTTTGGAGGTCTTAAAGGCACAGAGACAGTTTACTCTGACGTGGTTTATCTATGCAGCCTATGGGCTTACAGTGCCTTCTATTACCTTGTGAAAAGGTTATTTATTTTAAATTGGAAGTGTGCATGTTCTATGTTACAGAAATGCTATATATATATATATATATATATATATATATATATATATTCACCACAAAGTCCCCCAGATGTAGGACTGCACTCCACACCAGGTAAGTTTCCAACTTCATTATTTAAAAGCATACAACTTCTCTTCCCCGATTTGAATCCCTGGCCTGACGCGTTTCGAAGCGGTGTTGCTTCTCTTCAGAGGCTGTGTTGGCCAAACAATTAAACAAGGCTCACCAAATCCCCCCTGCGTGCTTACATTAATTAAATGGCCTTCGGTGTGCCTCCGTAATGGTGATTATTCAGTTCATGCACGCTGGGATGTATAGTCTTTTTTCCGCCAATTGCACCCTCCAGTGGGTTTGTCCTCCGCACTCAATCTGGGACACCTTTTCACAGCCCTCCAGTGGGCTACAAGAAGAGACTTTGTACGCCTGATTTATTTCACTTGATGTGTCCATCAGGATGTGACATTTCACTTCCATGGATCCCTTGTTGCTCTCAGGCGGTGCGTCATCCCCACGGCATAACAGCGCCGCGTTTAAATATTCACCACAAAGGCCCCCAGATGTAGGACCACACTCCACGCCAGGTAAGTTTCCAACTTCTTTATTTAAAAGCATACAACTTCTCTTCCCCGATTTGAATCCCTGGCCTGACGCGTTTCGAAGCAGTGTTGCTTCTCTTCAGAGGCTGTGTCGGGCAGACAATTAAACAAGGCTCACCCCATCCCACCTGCGTGCTTACATTAATTAAATGGCCTCCAGTGTGCCTCCGTAATGGTGATGTGGTGAGCCTTGTTTAAAATCTGGGTCACCCGTGGACTGCTGTCCGCCCCACATTCTAAAGGAAGCCTTTTCCAGTCTCCCCGGGCCATCCCTCTCCCTTCTGAATGAGTCTTTATCTCAGGGCCGTGTCCCCAGGGCCTTTAAAGAGGCAATTGTTGTTCCCCTTTTGAAGAAACCAGGGGCTGATCCCCAGATCCTGTCGGACTATCGTCCGATCTCCTTGCTCCCCTACCTGGCTTAGGTACTGGAGGCTCATGTGGCTAAGTGCCTCTCCAACTTCATTGAACAATCTGATTATCTCAATCCACATCTAGCAGGGTTCTGCCCTGCCCACTCAACAGAGGCGGCGATACTGGCAATACTAGCCTCCCTGTGGGAGAAGGCCGACAGTGGCATCCCTCAGGCCTTGGTGCTGTTAGATCTCTCTACGGCTTTTGACACTGTCGACCTTGGTATCTTGGTGGACCGTGTCAGAGAGGCGGGCATCCAGGGCTCAGCCCTCAGTTAGATTAGTTCCTTCCTGAAGGACCGCTCCCAGTCGGTCCGCATAGCCCAGTTTACGGCACCAACGTTAAAAACTACCTGATGGGATCCTCATCTGTTTAATCTCTAACTTCTCCCTTTGATTCGGTCCCTCAAAGAGAGGAAAGTCCCCACTTTCAATTACACTGATGACCTGCAACTAAAGTTTACTATCGACAGCTTGTCTGAATCAGCCCTCGAATTTCAGACTACCATGCTGCACATTCGCCACTGGATGGACAGCAATCATCTAAAGCTTAACCCAGGCAAGACCGAATTGGTCCTTACGGGGGTGGCCATAACTTCTGGCCAACAGAACTGGGATCCTCCCCTACCCCTTCCCCCTCCACAAAAATTCTTGGCGTCACAAATAACAACCAATAATAAAGACCCAAATTGGCTCAGTCATCTCAAACTGTTTCTTCCAGTTAAGAAAGATCAGCAGACTCCTCAAACAGGAAGCATTGCTACAGGTTGTGATAGCCACGGTCATGTCTCACTTAGACTAAGCCAATTCAATTTACTTTGGAATCCCACTATTCCTAACCAAACTTCTACAGCTGGTGCAGAATCAAGCGGCCAGATTTATCAGCAGCCTAGGTGGCAACATGTCACTCCGCTCCTGAGGAAGCTGTATTGGCTCCCCAGCACTACACCTTTAAAGTTGGCTGCCTGATTTTTAAATCTCCTACATGGCCGGAGCCCCAAATTCGTTGATAGCCTTATTCAAAGGTATACTCCCTCGCGCAACCTACAGTCGGCTCACCTTCATCTCCTGGCAACTCCCTCCTTCAAGCTGAAGCGGCAGGGGGGCAGTAGGTTCGCAATTCTGGCACCCAAATTCTGGAATTCCCTTCCCCTTGAAATTAGATCCTGTACTGACCTGCCGAGCTTCAGAAAATCCCTTAAGACATGGCTTTTTAGACAAGTATACAAATAAATTCCTACAGGGTTCGACACTTCCTAGAACAGCGCCATGAAACCAGTTGGTGAACGTGCGCTTTACCAGAATTTTATAACATAGAATAACTTGTTACCTTCATGCAAGGTGTCACTAGAAAGGCCAGTCTGTCCCCATAGTGTACTATACACAGTTGTTATGCTGTAGAAAGGTGTTAGTGAGATCCTAGTGTCTCCTTACACCCTACTGTGCATTGTTATACAGTAAAAAGGTCTCATTTGAGAATACACTTTCTCCATGTTCCCTACTAAAAGGCATAAGTATTGTGATAAACAAAATTGTAAAATCTTCCTAAAAAAAAGGTTACAATCTTACAAGATTCTTGTGGGATCGTAAAAAAAGTAGTGATTGAACTTTTTCTAATAATAAATGGATTTAAAGTAAAGACATCAGTATCAATGGGTGCTGTGTACCCATGTTCGTCTCATGTAGGTGGGGGGTTTCATAAATATGAGTGATTTATTTTTCTCCCCAATTATATAATGGATTGCATCTCATTAAACTAAACTCACCTTTACTATTCTGGTGTATATATACACATTATACATACTATATCAGGATATATTCAATATAGATGCAAAGTTCATAAAAAAATAGTACAAACTCGCTAGAGGCTCCTGAGAGTAAACCAAGCAGCAGCTGCCCCCACGGACTGCACGTAAGGGATTGCCTCACGGGCTCTTGTAAGAGTCTCACCAGAGCTTTGGAGAAAGGAGAAATGGGAGACTTAGTGCAAACAATGTAGATCATAAAACTATAGGGAGCTCTAAAAAGAGCAGTTTTTGTTATCAGTTTTCAACAACTATAAATAAATGTTTTCAAACTGTTTTAAATTTCTAGTATTATTATATATATATATATTATTTTTTTTAAATGGTACGAGAAAACATAGAATATGAAGTGTTAAAAACCAATAGCATTTCCTTAAAAACAAAAAGTAGAAAAACTAACAAAAAACATAAAAACTAAAAACTACTGCCTAGGGGAGCACTTGTCCTCTTGGACAAGTTTCTCCTGGGCATTCCTACGTGTCTCTGATTAAAAAAAGGATCTTCTTACACAATCAGCAAAAAAGCGCTTTATTAAAAAATAGTAGGGTCATTGTCCGCTTGTGGACTTAGAACCTGCGCAGGCATATTATCTCCTAGAGCAAATGATGTTGAAGCTCCTGTAGAGTTGTCTAGCTCTTCAGCACAAGCCAACTCTGCCCGTGTAAGCCTTTGCGAATGCATGGATCTAAAAACTGATTACTCCCTTTCTGAATTATAATTACGACTTTAATGTAAAAACATTGAAAGGGTAAGAAAAGTATGCTATTACTATATTAGCGGACTTGCATGGATAATGTTCAATATTAGAGCCAGAAGAACTGAAGAGAAAGATATTCTCAACACAGATATTGTTGTATTACTCGGTTTTATACTCCCAACATCATTTTTTAGAAAATTTTTGCAAAAGTGTGCACCCTTTCCTGTTAAGTTAAAATACTAAAGCAATTCCCTTTCAGAATAATGTGCACAGACAGAATATTATTCCGTTTTTCTACGATATATACACTTTAAAAATTAAAAATAAATATATTAAAAAGCAAAGGTTTAAGTAACGTTATAGTTAGGTGTGATAAAAACATGTATGTTTTTACAAATTCATTGAAAAAGACCAAGGTGCCAATTCCGATCCTGTAAAAGCCGGGTACGAATGGTCGTACGGAGCGTATTCTCCGTCCGACTCGTCCCCGGGTAAAACACCTTCAAACCCGCAAGTACGATTCGTAAAGAAATACAATTTCCGTACGAGTCGTACAAAAGACCGACCAAAAAATACCCACAATTCCGATCCGGGACACCGCGTACGTGACGTCCGGACGGAGTCAGGCAGCGTTTTACGAACCAGCAAGTACGATACGTGCCTACGTCACTCCGAACAGATAATAATAGCCAAAAACTCCTGGGAAATTGAGGACGACGCGAACAAGGAGCACCGGTACGCGACGGACAGCCATGGACCCCATCCTACGTGTCACCCCGGCCCTCATAGCCTACGACCTTGTGTACAGAAACCGCCGCAGACGCCGCAGAAGGTCAGAACAACCCCCAGGGGCAAAGGGGGGGGGGGGCAAGGGGCAGGAAACATAACCCACACCCCACAAAAAACAAATATATCCTGCACATTAATTACCTCCATGGTCTGGTTACTTCGGGGGGCGTGTCCACCTATCCCACGTCCCGCCACAATGGAAGTGGACGTGGACGCGTACCCGTCACCCCTCAGAGCGTCCGTACCACCATTGCAGTGGTGATGTAGGGGTACGCGTGTACGGACCGTACCCACGCCCCCCCAGAGCGTGGGTACAGTCCGTACACGCGTACCCCTACATCACCACTACAATGGAGGTACGGACCGTGCCCACGCCCCCCAGAGCGTGGGTACGGTCCGTACCATCATTGCAGTGGAGATGTAGGGGTACGCGTGTACGGACCGTACACACGCCCCCCAGAGCGTGGGTACGGTCCGTACCACCATTGCAGTGGTGATGTAGGGGTACGCGTGTACGGACCGTACACACGCCCCCCAGAGCGTGGGTGCGGTCCGTACACGCGTACCCCTACATCACCACTACAATGGTGGTACGGGACGTACCCACGCACCTCAGAGCGTGGGTACGGGCCGCACCACCATTGTAGAGGTGACGTAGGGGTACGCGTGGTACGGCCCGTACACACCCTATTAATGCAGGGGTATGGGCCGTACCACCCGTACCCCTACGGCCCCATTACATGACGGATACAAGGCCTACACACGCCACGAATGTTGGTCTACCGCTTGGTGCAGCACATCAGCTGTATATTGGGGGTGGTGTATGCCCAGGACAGCAGTGTACCACAGCAAGGGGGCAAGTGGGTGGGTGGGTGGGTGGGTGCAGAGGAATACCAGCAGTGGACACAGACATGGGGGTGGGTGCCTATCACTCCCAGCAGTGGACAGAGACATGTGAGGGGTGGGTGCCTATCACTCCCAGCAGTGGACAGAGACATGGGGGTGGGTGCCTATCACTCCCAGCAGTGGACAGAGACATGGGGGTGGGTGCCTATCACTCCCAGCAGTGGACACAGACATGGGGTGGGTGCCTATCACTCCCAGCAGTGGACAGAGACATGTGAGGGGTGGGTGCCTATCACTCCCAGCAGTGGACAGAGACATGGGGGTGGGTGCCTATCACTCCCAGCAGTGGACAGAGACATGGGGGTGGGTGCCTATCACTCCCAGCAGTGGGCACAGACATGGGGTGGGTGCCTATCACTCCCAGCAGTGGACAGAGACATGGGGGTGGGTGCAGAGGAATACCAGCAGTGGACACAGACATGGGGGTGTGTACATCCTTATCAGATGATCCCAATTCCATGGGTGTATGTACGCATCCCGATATTTGGACTATGTTGATAGTGCCATAACAACACATCACTGACAGCAGTGTCCCACTCCCATGAGGATGGATGTCTTTCCCCCACTGCATGACACACCACATGTGGGTGTGAGGACAAATCACACATGCATACCCACCCCTGGCGGATGCAGCACTATACACACACAGAGATTAAGCCACAAGACTGGATGGTCATGTCAATGCCTACTAAACTAAGAGAGACAAAGGGAACACACACTGTCACGCAGATCCCAGGACTGATAGGAATGTACAGGTGCTGGGACAGCCACCAAGATGTTGTCTGTCATGGAAGGAATGGGGTGGAGTTCCCACAGATACAATGCTAGCAATTGTGAGTCAGGTGTTCAAATACCCAGCAGAACAAGTACCATATGTGTGCTAGGCTGGGATTACACACATCCATTGTGCGGAAAAGGGACAATTTCTCCATGAAGGCATGGCAAAATACTCTATACACAAGTACAGTGAGTGCCAAGGATGGCACAGACGATGCAGCCGGAGACATTGCTGAGCAGGCATTGCCAGAGTTGAAGGGATCCATCACCAACAAAGGAAATGTAGACACAGGGCAACACAACAATTGTGCAACCCTCTGCAGGGGAGATGTCAGGTGCCACAGAGGAAGGAACACTCCTAGGGACAATGTCTCCAAACACAAAGAGCAGACACGACCAAAGATTCTTTGCAGAGACCTTGTGAGGGCATGCAGATACCAGGTTACACCCCATGAGATGCAGACTACAACATTTCCATGAAACATAACACATTCCCACAACCCCAACTCCTGGAGCCTCAGCATCAACATCAATACATGAAATGCAAGACTTTTCAAAACGGAAAAGAAAATGCTTTATTCAGCATGAAAAAATAAGATGTAGTAAAGAACACTGTACAAAGGACAATGGCCAGTCCAGATATGAAGTCCTTGGGGGGGACACATGGCCACGCGTCTCCCCTAGCTTGCCTGCACATACTAAACCTCTGGTTCAGCGACTGGGGGGGGGGCATCATGTGGGGAAGGACCAGGCACCGCAGGGACAGGAGGGGGAAGGGTAGGTGTGGTGGGTGTAGGGACGGACGACTCCACCACAGGGGGTGGGGCTGCGCCAAAGGTGGAGGCGAGCTCGGCGCTGCACACTTCTGCCAGATCTTCAAGCGTCTCCCCTGCACCCGGAGAAACAACAGGCACCAAGGAGGGGGTCGGAGGGATGGCCTGCAGTGCTACTGGGGGAGGTGGTGGACAGGCTGGGGGACTTAACTCCCCTACCCGTGGAGTGCCTTGACCGTTTGCGGGCAGGTGAACTAGTGGGGCTGAGGCCCAGCCCAGCGAAGTAGGCCTCCTTCTCCGATTCTGGGGCAGGGGAGCCAAGGGGAGTGACATCGGAGGGACTGGGGAGTGAGTCATGTGGACGAGGACTGTGGCTGCGTGCCTGCCTGTGTGCCCCAGACTCAGTGGGTGTGCCTGCTTCCCCCTGAGTGTGCGTGTCTGGAGGTGTGCGCTTGCCCTTACGTGGTGGTGTGCTGCTTGTGTCTGGTGGGGTGCGTGTGTGTGGATGTCTTGGTGTGCTTGGGACAGGCATGGGTGTGGGACATGTGGATGGTGCAGGGGTGGGGGGGGGACGCAGCGCTGCAGGTGACTCAATACTGCCGTCAGTGACGAGTCCAGGGACCTCAGCAACATGCGTTGGTCAGACATCACTGATGACATGCCCTCCATGTACGACACCATCTGGGTCAGCAGTCTGGTGTGGCCATGGAGGACAGTCAGGATCGATGTCTGCCCAATCTGCAACTGCCGCTGAATGTCCACAGACTCGGCAGTGAGGGCAGCAGGGGGGACAGGGGCAGGGGGTGCGGTGCCTGGCACGAAGGAGACATGTGGTCGCCTAGCACGGACAGAAGGGACCCGAGCAAGTGGGAGGGCGGTGATGGGAATGGAGGGGGCAGTGACGGATGGAGTGCTGCTGCCAGCTGTTGGAGCAGCTTCCGCCCCCTCAGGGAGTTCAGCCTCGGACCCGTCAGCCTCGTAGTCAGTGTTGGTACTGGGCAGGTCCTCCGCCTCACTCCCCTCGCCCTCCGTGCCACTAGATTCCGCCGACTCCTCAGCAGTGGTGGCACCAGTGCTCGATCCCTCCTCCACGTCCGTGCCGGTGTCTCCCTCGGTGTCCTCCGATGATGCTGTGGGCAAGGTGAAGAGACAGGAAAAAATCAGTCACCTGTATACATCTGACACATGAGTCCAAACAAAATAGGCAACAGTGCATAACAGGAAAGGCATCATGAGTAACATCTAGAATACTCCCCACATATGTAAGCCCTGCACTCCCCAGTTAGTTGACCCACCATGCCACTTGGAAAAAATGAAAATTAGGACACAACAGCAAATAACTTGAAATCCCAAGATCCTGAGAAGCTAGTGTCTGGGATCAGTTGAGCACAGCAAGACTATGAAGGCATGCCACCTCTTCTTCACTGTGAACCCAACAGTAATGTCACACCCAAGGCCAAATACCACATGCCAATGCAGAAGGTGTCCCCACACTCAGAGACCTGTGAGCACTTAGGAAACCCCAAAGAAATACATTGTGATTCCTGGAGAATCGCAACCCTTTACACAATGGACATGTCTAGAATGTGCCACTTTGTGAACAGAACACACATGTTTCTGTATAACAGAAGTCACACAAGGAGGTGCACACCAAACTACATGTACACAGTCATTGTCTGAGCTGCCAGACTCATTCAAATAAGCCACTGTTAGGCTGAAATGGGGCATCAGTAAGTACATATACATGGCACCACAGTGGTCTGGATGACTTGACACTCGTAAGTTGGTATCGGCAACAACCAATGACTAACCCAAATGTAACCACACTGTGGGAACATGTATATGTATGAACTCTAAACACGTTTTGTTCAAACTGTGCCTTACTTTAAAATGTGACAGCGGGTCCCAGGAAAGTGTAAAGGTGGTGTCTTGTGCACTTCCTTGGGAGACATGTGTCATGCAGGCACATTATTGTCCTTCACAACAAAACAACAAGGTCAAGCATATGAAACATTGAGACATGTTGAC
Source organism: Triturus cristatus (assembly GCF_964204655.1). Lineage (NCBI taxonomy): Eukaryota > Metazoa > Chordata > Amphibia > Caudata > Salamandridae > Triturus > Triturus cristatus. The sequence continues at coordinate 292,104,492 of NC_140583.1, read as the reverse complement.
AGGTGTAGTGATTGCCAAGGGACAATTTCTCTGAGTAACAACTTGAATAATGTCATTTGTCACATGGCTATCCGTCACCTGATTACACAGTTGGCTACACATGACCTACTGACTGTCATGTGGAGTGGCACACATGTCCACACCCAGGACAATGAATAAGCTAATGGGCCTGCAATTGTTTTGTAAAAAAGCCTAGCTGTACTGTGGGGACACCCTCATGGCAAGCCAGAATGTACCCACAGATGTCAGCACACAAAGTCACAACTGTGTAGCATCTGAACCACACACAGGTGCAAAAAATGTACAAGCAGGATACATGATTGTCAAAAACTGACACAGGCTACGAAGCACAAACATTAAGCACTGGCCAACATCACGGGGGCACTGCACGGTGACTTTCTGTACTGCGAATTATCACACACAAGTCAGAACTGGCAATGAAAAATCAGGGTTGAACATGTACGCCCCTCCCGCACACACCCACCCATACCTGAGTCAATGTGACTGATACCGATCAAGAAGTGACACCTCTTATTCATGGTTACAATAACTGTGCTTGAAAACTCGCTTCATTAACACAACATCACCTTGTAGGGCTGGCAAAACATATTTGTCACAAACAACCATCAACAGATTGTTGTGAATAGCCACATAGGCACTGCCCAGTGTGAGTATGCACAAGCAAACTGGTGTATCCCTGTACAGTGGACACATGTAGCACACATGTGAAAAATACAACCTAGGCCAGGGAAGAATGCCACAGAGGCAGGGCCATGCTGAACCCACAGTGAATGTGCACAGTGTTGGATGACACACATGATTAGGAGGGCAGGCTGTGTCAGGGGACTGTAGTGGGCACACTGCTCCATGGTCCTGGACTGAGCTGACTGTAACAGGAGCAACCGTCCCGGCACTATGCATATCTCCCACTCATGCACATCATGTCTGAGGCCACAACATTGGTAATGCATGCTGCAAGTCTGTTCTTTTGAAACCTCACACTCCTATGTTGAGACTCAGCATCAGTGCCAACAATTATGCACCCCCAAATGACTGAACAGGACAGGGCACAGGCAGACCACCCCCACACATGATGCTGAAAGCAGTGTGCACCTTGATTAACTGGCAGCCTAGATGACCATGTGCAATAGTGATAACACACAGACCAGGTAACACATGTCAAAGAGGGGAAGGGAGGAAGAACAGCACAGGTTGACTTGGGGGAACAGGATATGCACTGCACATATATACCCTGGCAGTGTCTCCAGGCGACTGAGTAGCAACAAAAGCTGGCGACACACAACAAACACACATGTAGCTACCCCCTTCCTGCTGCTGTAACTCCTGTATCCGCCTATCCAGGTCAGGGAAGACCACCGCCAGGACACGCTTCATTTGGTGGGTCAGACGCCGGCACCTGCCATGCTTGCAGGGAGCCTCCTCCTTCAGCATGATCCCGGGCGATCCTCCGGGTCCAGTACCGGATGTCCTGCCATCTCTTCCTCACTTGTGGCAGGCGCCGACTGCGACCCTCCACCGATTGAAAGGCCTTGACGGCCTCCTTCCAGATCTTCCCCTTATGGTAGGCGGTTACCTGTGAGGATGACAAAGTGGGACAACATCACTACACCTGCACCATGTCACAGAGACACACATTTTAACATCTTTGATTTGTTGAACAGGGCATAGTATGCTGGCAAGTAATAGCACCTTAGTCATAGGGACATTTGCCACTGTGGACGCACCAATGCACTACATGGCATAGTAAGTACACAGGTGGCATGAGGGGTGCGAACCAATCCCTGATCATGGCACACACTGTGCATCCCAAGCAACACAAGGCTGATGGCCAGCACCGCAAAGCAGTCACATGCCCCAGGCCACTGACGAAACCGCAGCAGAGTACACAGACACACGCAGGCACAGATCAATCACCTGCCATTGTCAACAGCGGATACAAAGCTCACTCTGCACATGTGCCACTTGCCAGGGGGGCGTCACAGGTGTGGGGCTAGCTCAGCAAGTCAGACACACAGCACGGCTTCCTTCTCACATCAGATGGGTTGAGCAGTTGCCTCCTCCATGCAGCTGTGGTGCAACACTCCACATAGACACTCACCCACATGACAAGGAACATTCACACACATCAATGTCCAGGGGGCGTACACATCATTTGGACACTCTCACCACAGCTCCACACAACTCACACACACCTGTGGGTGCAGTCACCTGTCACACCGGGGTGACCACTGAATCAACGCAGGACAATAGAACAAGAATGCCCAAGAGGATTAGCCAGGCTGAATGTGCCATGCACTATGCAGTGAATGTCACAGTAAGCACAATGCAAGTGAGGAGTGCACACATGAACTACATCAAGCCCTGCATGAAAGACATAAGCCATCCACCCCCCCCCCCCCCCCCCCCCCGGGAACCACTCTAAACAACATTGCATGTCTGTCACACCTGGACACAATGCCAGAAGTGACAGACACAAAAAAGGTGCACAGGCAAAGGTAGTGGAGTCAGCACTCACCTGCTCCCCTGGTCGACCATACAGCATGGGGTACCGTGGGAGGATCACATCCAGCAGGGCCTCGTTCTCCTCCTGGGTGAAAGGCTGGGCCCTCTCCACAGTCCTTGACATGGTGCCAGAGGGAGACAATACAGCAGCAGTGGTATCGACTGACATGTTGTGCAGGCAAGTGCCCTCTCATGGGTTCTGCCTGCCTTATATCTGCATTGCTGGCCTATTTCATTTACAGGAGTACAGAGTGATTGGTCAGACTCATTTGCATCCTAAGTTTCCTCCAATCCCTTTAAACATACACCAGTGACAGCCTTAGCATCTTTCGAATTTGCAGCATCATGTCAAGTCAACAACCACTTTGCAACAATGTATAATGTGGCCAACTGCTTTTTCCAGACCACATGATGTAAAGTTTTGAACGTGAAATTCGGTATCCATGACAACCAGCATGCATTTATGCCCTAATACTTATCCCTCATGTGTCCCCATTGTAATAATTAAATCCCCACACAGGTACGGCGCGTTTCACACGTACCCTAGGGCACTATCAGTACAGTGATACGGCCCGTACTCACGCATGTACGGGCCGTACACGCGTGAGTACGGCCCCTATCACAATGGCCTACAGCAACACAACTATAGTGATAGGGGCCGTACTCACGCGTGTACGGCCCCTATCACTGGCCTACGGTAACACAAATATAGTGATAGGGGTCGTACTCATGCGTGTACGGCCCGTACACGCGTGAGTACGGCCCCTATCACTATGGCCTACGGTAACACAACTATAGTGATAGGGGCCGTACACGCGTGAGTACGGCCCGTACACACGGCCTCAGAGCGTGTGTACTGCGTTTCACAGCTTACACTGGTGATAGGAGGCACACACGAAAGGAATGGGGGTGTCAGACTCGCACAAGGCTGTACATCAAGTCATTGTCAGTGCAGTCCTTCATGTGCAGGGCCTAGGTGTGTCAGGCAGTGATGTGGCACATGTCTCCTCATGTTGTGGCACAATAGATGTGTGATGAGCTGTTTACACATGTCATGTGTGATGGGGCACTACGTGGCACACTTCCCCTTCACACTTTACACATGTGTGCATGTAGTACAAACGTGTCAAGCACTGCATCACTGGTATGCCACAGTCACCAACACCCGCAACTGTCCCCTGATGGCAGGTACACAGATAATTTCACCTGACATGTGACAACCAGCGTGCCACGATGTGACTATGTCATGTGTGTGTCATGTGTTCCCATGAGCTTGCAGTTGGTGTTCCGTCAACTCCATCTGCTGTTGCAGCATCCAACATGTGTCTGTGTGCATATGTGCATGGCACACAATTACGCACACCATGCCACATGTGCAATACCACGTGACATGTGTCTGCATGCATCGAACATGGTATTGCGACCTGAGGACATATCTGCGTTGTCTCAATGTCTGGGTATTCAGCATTTGACATGTACCCCTTCATGGAAAGGTGTGTGATCTGCCCTTTTTAAATGACATCTTACCTAGCTTCCTGCCTGCTGGCTGTATGAGATTACATCCTTCAAATGCAGATATGTGGATGTCTGTCACTCCTGTAATGTGTCTGGCTGTTCACTTACACTGGCACACAGCTCGTTTCATGGCATGTCACGTCGACCTTGCAAATAAACTATTGTAGCTGGCTCTTCGTAGGAGTATCACCTTGCTGGCATACGTGTGCTGGATGTATTGCACAGACCAGACTCTGTATTTAGCAGATGTGTATTAGCTGTTGAACATGTGCTCATTTCATTGACATTGTTGTTGTGATGTACTCGCTCATCGTTATTCCTTCCAAATCTCTGCAGGGCACCGCCTCTCCCCCGACTAATGCCAGACCTGGGTGCAATGCGTGAACATGACTGCATCCGAAGATACCACTTCTCGCAAGAGTTGATTGAGCGCTTGACCACCCGGCTGGAACCACACCTCCAACCGCGACACAGGTATCCTACTGCTCTGACCCCCAAGATGAAGGTGATGGCAGCCCTACATTTTTTTGACACAGGTACCTTTCAATTCACCATAGCTGATGTCGGTGGCATGTCCCAGACAATGTTCAGCCGTGTCCTGCATGATGTTTTAGAAGCCATGTTGGAGCACCTGGATGAATTCATCCATTTTTCCACTCGTGAGCAGTTGACAGGTGTCAAGGGTGAGTTCTATGCCCTGGGAGGGATGCCCCATGTAATTGGGGCCATTGATGGGACACATGTGGCTTTGGTACCACCACAGGCACAGGAGGTAGCCTTTCGGGACCGCAAACATTATCACTCTATTAATGCCCTTGTGGTGTGTCTACCTAACATGTGGATTTCCCATGTCTGTGCCCGTTTTCCAGGGTCAGCGCACGATGCCTACATCATGAGGCGTAGCAGGGTGCCAGAAATGATGCTGCGGCTGCACGACGAACAAGCATGTCTTGTTGGTGGGTATACTCTGTTTGTCCTCTGTTTAGCGGTATCTTTGTATCTTACGGCATCTCCTGATCCACTTCTTCACATGATGTTTCCATTTAGGGGACTCTGGCTATCCCAACATGCCATGGCTGATGACGCCTCTCCGCAATCCCAGAACAGCTGCAGAACACCGTTACAACGACGCCCATGGGCAGACCAGGTGCGTGATTGAGAGGACGTTTGGACTCCTGAACAGCCGATTCCGGTGCCTCCACAAGACCGGCGGGTCCCTTCCATATGCCCCGGTGAAGGTCTGCAAAATCTTCCTTGTGTGCTGCATGCTGCACAACATGGCAGTGGAGAAGGCAGTGCCACTCATCCTGGATCCCGATGAGCAGGAACATCCACCCGTGGAGGATGAAGGGCTTGGGCACGAGGAAAGTGAGGAGGAGGACATCCGGAGTCAGCTCATCCGCAACTTCTTCTCATAATGGTGAGTCCCTGTGTCTGAGTGTGCACGCTTTGAGCCTTGTGTGGCATGTGTTTCAATGTGTGTGTCCAGCTGACTGTGTGCAAAGTGACTTGGAGGTGTGTTCTGATGTGTCATTCAAGTGATGTTGTCATTCCAAACATTTTAGCATGGACACTAATTTGTTAAATTAGCATGGTGACAACATCATTCCTGTCGAGTGCATGTCCATGTCTGCCGATAACTAGCTCTTTGCTGACTTGTGGTGTGTCTGTCATCCACAGTTTCTTGCGCATGTCGTCTGCGCGTGTCTTCGTTGGCCTCCAGCTATTCCTCATGAGTATTGCAACGTGTGCTGAATCAGCGTTCCATGCACGGACATGGTGAAAAGTCATTTTGGGTAAGGAGTGCAGCAAGGCATTTTGTGTGTGGTACGTGTTTGGTTTATGTTGGGACTGCTCCTGTGCATGTTGTGTTACCATGCATACCTGTCGACTCACCATGGGGCACATGACATGTGGCATGGCTCCCATGACTTGATATTGACCCTTCCTGTCAGTCATCTGTAATGTTTTGTGGAATGTGATGAAGGCATCAATGTGTGTAAAACGTCCCTCAGGAACATACGGGATGCTGATGGTGGACATAGTGTGGGACATCCCCATAAGAGGCTCAATGGCGAATTGCAGACTCTCCGTGTGGAGCAAGGGGTGTTTGGCTCACACACTTCACTTGTGTGCCAGCTCAGTAGGATTTTACACATCTGTGTGTTGCAGGGGGTGTCCAGTGTAGGTCCCACATGGTCAGAGGAATGACCTGTGAGTCTGTTCAAAAGGATGCATTTCCCTTAGTGTGAGCCTGAGTAATAAAGGTGTTCCTCACACTCCAAGGTGCCTCATCTCTGTCAATGCTGGCCTCTTGCCACTTTGCATGCGGCATCTCTGGCATAGTTGTGAAAGATTGTGCAGAGGAGTCAATGTCTAGTTTAGCAACATGCATGCAGTTCCTCATGGATTATGATCCCTATTGTGCATGAAGTCCATGGTTGTGTATGTATTTTGGCATGTTGGTCCACACAATGGGCCATCAACACCTGCTGAGGGTGTGTCTCCTGTGCGCAGCTAGGCCTTCAGTTCCCTGATCCGGTGTCATTCATCTTTGGTGTTTGTGCATGCATTGTCTCTGGGTGTGCCATGTACAACCGGACACTCCTTCCTTTACACACGCCTGTTGCAGTTGTCCTTCAGACATCCTAGTCTTTGTGTGCAAATTGTGGAATATTTTCAAGGACATGCCACCTGCTGCTGCGAACCCTGAAGCAAGGGCCCACAGAGTATCCTGATTTGGCAACACACATGCCTCAAAGATGCTCCTCCCTTCCTTCCTCCCTCTACCCATTCATTTGGCTGTCCTCAGCTTGTCTATGCCACAGTTGGCGCCACGCGTTGGCAAAGGCTGGACCATCAGCACATGCAACGTGCACATTGCACGACCCTCATGTCCTTGCATGGCACACATCACACTACAGTCTGATGTAGCAGCCACACTCCAAGCAATGTCCATCTACAAATCTACCGCATGCTGTCAGACATACCCTAAGCGCACACACGACACCTTTGCATGCTGAGTGTGCTACTCCAATTGCCTACACAGCGCTGCCACGCCTTCCAGGCCCTGTCACACCAACCAGGTCATGTCCCTCCTACTCCTCACCGGCTCCATACCCCAGCAAGGCCATGGGAGTGGGACTCAAGGCTTCTGCATGTAGTATGGTGTCGTCGTCTGGCACATGGCACAGGTATCATCTCTCAGCGTGTCAATCTACAATGTGTCCAGGACCCCCCTCTCCACCATCACATGCACACAGCACCTCATCAGCTGGTATGCCATTGACAGCCAGGTGCTCCTCACCCTCACCAAAGACGCAGACATTGCCAGTTCCATTATTCCTGAATGCATGAGATCCATTGATGAATGGCTGTACATGAGCCACCTGAGGCTGGACTTGTACAGGACTGAGGTGATCATCTGAGGATTGTCCCCTTACAGCTGGGTCAAGTGCTTGTGTCCCACCCGCAAGAGCCCTGCCCCGGCACCCAGTGGCCACACACACAAGATGTTGTGCATCATGTATTGCTCGCACACATTTGCCATGTCAGTCCACAGCATCTGTACCTCATGCTGCAACGCCCTCTGCATTATGCACATGATCCACAGATCGATCCACTCCAAGGAAAGACAGACCATCCCCCATGTCCACGACAACATCCGTGTCAAATACTGGCCTGCCCTCTACGGAGCACGTACATCCAAACTCCCGGGAAACTTGTCCACATCCAGGGTGCATCTGCACACCTCAGCTTCAACATCCTGCGCCCCAGCCACATCACCGTCCACCATAGATAGCTGCAATGGATCACTGTCTGCTGCAGGATGACCTCAACACTCCCCACCCACACTCAGGAGGCAGTCCACAACCCCGACACAAAACCAACCTTGTACGTCTTGTCATACGAGACCCCGTTGGGCCATCTCCGTGCATCCGACCTTGCCCATGCCACCATTCTTCACATCCACCGTACTCCAGCATGCAGGACATAGTTCTCCCACCTGCCAACACATACCTGGGACTCCCTCCTCGGGAACCTGCACATGAGCCATGACCTCTACGCCATAATGATAATCTTCCAAATAGGTCTGTCCGCTCAGTATTGCAAGCCCCCCCTCAGCAGCTTGTGGCCATCACAGGTGAGTGTTCTGCTCCATGCCTGCTTTGAATGATACCTTGTGACCCATGTGTGTCCTGTACCAGACTCAGATCCCAGGGTATGGATGGCTGGAGTTAGTTTAACACTCAGGTATAGTTTGACATTTACACACACATATGTTGTGGAATTAAGCAACATGACAGCAACGTCTCATGAACCAAATAATATTTTTATTTGCGGTGGGGTACGTGTTTTGGTAGGTGAAATTAGGTGCTCTACCGGGGGAATAGAATCCAAAGTTCACAGGGTGAGATGGTATCCTTGGCATTGGAAGTCATCAGAGTCCAGAGCACAGTGTTGGTCATCATTGGTCAGACTGTGACCAGCAAGTCCATGTGGCAGAGAATGTCATTGGATGAGGTGCTGCTGTTGCGCCAGAGGGCCAGGTGCCAGGCCAGGTGACCTGGGAGATGTTGATGGTCCGCTGACTCTCGCGGTCTTTGCCGTGGACGACCCACCTTCCTCCGGGGACCCTCAGATGCAGGCCTTGACGATGTTTGGGACGCTCCGTCGGATGAATCCTCCTCCTCCCTCCCTGTGGCTGGTGCTGGTCTGCGCCTGCTGTCACAGGAAGGGTTGCCCATGTTGTCGGCAATCCGACGGAGTGAATGGCTCATGTCCCTTTGCACCGCCAGGAGCTCAGCCTGTCTTGCCTCCATCCGTCCTTGGTGTTGTTGTTGACTGGCATGTTGCTCGGCCTGCATGTTCTTGATCTCGTTGAGGGTCCCCTGCATCTCTGTGAGTCTTGACACTACCTGGCTGATGCCCCTGGTGTCACGCCGGTATGTGTCCAGGATGTGGCGTATGTGGGACATACCGGTTCCCTCAGCTGGCTGGTCAGGTTCGCGCCTCCGCCTGCCTCCACTCCCACCACCCCTGCCCACTTGAGCCTGGCCTGCTGTTGTGGGCACATCGGGTCTACGGGACCCCTGAGGGATGGCATTTGCAGGGTTGCCTGCCTCCTCCTGGGTGCCCGGATTACCTTATCCCTCCTGGTCAGACTGGCTCTGTTGTTTAATGCGAGCAGGGCTCCTGGGTGTCTCCTGGGATGTGGCAGCAATGGGGGTGGTGGTTGGCACAGATGTACTTGACGCAGGTGCTGCAGGGGCTTGGGCACCAGAGGGGCCAGGTTGGTTGTGGTCATCCACGGAGTGGTGAGAGTCGTCGCTGCCGGTGGGGTCATCTTCACGCCGAGCCTGGGACTGTGATTGTTCCCCCCCCCCCGTGTTGGGGGGAGATCCACGACGTTGCCCTGTGTGTGAGAGAGACAATGTCAATGCTGTTTCATGCGACATCCATGTTTCATACATATTCAAGTTGTCACAGTTCCTCCAGGTAGTTGGGTGTGCCTAGCATTCCTCTCAATGTCCACTTGGGGATGGGTATGTTGCGGGGGACAGATTGATATGTTCTCCTGAGTGTTTGACCTGTAGAATTTTGACTAGGATACTTATTTGGCTATGGATTGGTCTTGTGTCACATGTCCATTGTGAGAGTGTGTAAATCTGTTGCCTGCCCCGGGGGTGTGTGCTTGTGTAAGGTGGCTGTATGTGACCGGGACTGCTGTTGGGTGTAGTGTGAGTTGGCATTGGGTCTCCCAGGTGATGCGTCTGTCCCCTCATGGTGAATGCTGGCATGACAGTGAGTGTGAGTTCCTGTGCTAGTTACCCGTGCTTGTGGAGTTGGTGTTTGAGTGTACAGTGGTCCCAGGAAGGCCTTGTGCTGCATACGGCAGGGCCAAGTGTCAGCGACCTTGTCAGTACTTTGCCAGTCCCTGTGCATTGTGCATGGGTATGTACCTATGCCATATGGGCTGAGGGCATTGGTGTCTGCTTCTCATTTTCACAATGTGTTGTGTGAGGCCCAGCCTCCCGGACATCCAGTCTTGGGTTTGTGGTTGGTGTAGCCTGGGACATGGCATTGGCTTGATTTGTGAATGGTGCATGGAGACATTGGTGGCATGAGCGTGGTTTTTGAGTGTGGTTGTGTGCGGTGAGTGCTTGGGGGAAGTTGCGTGCATTTGGTGTATTTGTGGTGTGGACCCCATTGCCCACATGTTACGTAAGTTGTTTGTGTACTCACCAGGCTCTGCGACTCCATCAACTCCGTGTACTCCCACCGGCGGAAGCAGGGCCATCACCTTCTCCTCCCAGGGATGGTAGTGTACGGGTCTGCGGGGCAGCCCGCCTCCATCGATGTTACTCTGGGCGTATTCCTCATTCATCTTCCTCTTGACTGCCCTGTGCAGATCGCACCACCTGGCTTGGCATTCATGCCTGGTCCTTCGGATGGGCGCAACAGCATTCACCTTTTCGACGATCCTCTGCCACAGGCTGGTTTTTTGGGCTATGCTGGTCTGTCTGACCAATGTTCCAAACAGCTGTGGCTCGACTCTGATGACTTCGTTGACAAGGAGCTCCAGCTCCGCCCTTGTGAACTTTGGATTCTTGTCTGTGAGCATGGTGTGGGGTGAGAGTGTGGATGGTTGTGGGTGTGTGGGTGTGAATGTGACGGTGTGTGTGTGAATGTGAGTGGGGGTGTTTGTGAAGGAGGTTGTGTGAAGGTGTGTGAGTTAAGGTGTGGTTAAGGGGTCAGTAAGGTGTAGTTGTTTGTGTGTGGGGTCTGGCAGCAGTGGGTCTGTTGCAAAGGCTCATGGGTTGTGTGTGTGGGCCCTTTTTATTGGTCCATTTTTGGGTGTGGCTGTGTTTGAATTTTGGTGGGTGTGTTATAAGAGGTGGTTGTGAGTTTGGGCCTCTGTTTGCCTGTTTGGATGTGCCAGGTCAGTCTTTGAGATGTATTTTGTCATGTAGACGTGTTTTGTGGTGTTGTGCGAGTCAAATTGACCCTTGCTGTTTTACAGTGTCCTGGTTCTGTACGAGTATTTTTCGCGTAGGTACGGTCCGTACATACGCGATGCTGGGTGAGGGTGCTGGGGTACAGGGTTGGGGTGCTGCGCGTACATGCGGTGGGGGTACGGCGCATACAGGTGCGGGCCTGGGGCAGTGGGGGTACGGCGCGTACAGGTGCGGGCCTGGGGTACCCGCGTACATGCGGGGGTACGGCGCGTACAGGTGCGGGCCTGGGGCGGTGGGGGGTACGACGCGTACAGGTGCGGGCCTGGGGCGGTGGGGGTAACGCGCGTACAGGTGCGGGCCTGGGGTACCCACGTACATGGGGGGGTACGGCGCGTACATGCGGGGGTACGGCACGTACAGGTGCGGGCCTGGAGAACCCGCGTACATGGGGGGGGTACGGCACGTACATACGGGGGTACGGCGCGTACATGCGGGGGTACGGCGTGTACAGGTGCGGGCCAGGGGTACCCGCGTACATGGGGGTGTTACGGTGCGTACATGCGGGGGTACGGCATGTACAGGTGAGGGCCTGGAGTACCCGCGTGCATGGGGGGGTACAGCGCATACATGCGGGGGTACGGCGTGTACATGCGGGGGTATGGCGCATACAGGTGCGGGCCAGGGGTACCCGCGTACATGGGGGGGTATGGCACGTACATGCGGGGGTACGGCGCGTACAGATGCGGGCCAGGGGTACCCGCGTACATGGGGGGGGGTACGGCGCGTACATGCGGGGGTACAGCACGTACAGGTGCGAGCCTGGAGTACCCACTTACATGGGGTGGGGGTACGGCGCGTACATGCGGGGGTACGGTGCGTGCGAGCCTGGGGTACAGTGCGGACAGGGGGGTGTACGGTGCTGACATATTGGGGGGTGGAGGGGCTGTACGGCTCGTATACGGGCACAAGTTTACCCGTGTACATGTGTGCTACTGCGTTGGCTCCGTACGGGGCCTTTTACATGCGGTTGTGTATTCGGACGGGCGGTACGAATCGTACTTGCGCGTTCGGACTTTTGTTTTACGATTTGCACGTAAAAATGTCCGACTTCCTCTCGTAGACATTTCCCGACGCTATTCGTAGGTATTTTTCACGTCCGAATCGTACTTGGCCGTTTACACGGTACTTGTACGATTCGTACGTAAAAAAATACGGATACGAGTCGGACGGTAAATTTTTTTGACGGATCGGAATCGGCACCCAAATGTTAAAGTAACATAGTTAGGTGAATTTCTCAGTGACAACATTAACATTTTGAACTAAAAGAAAAAAACACAAAAATTCAGCAGGTATAGTTAGCAGCGCTAACTATAACTTGCGCCCTCAATATGCACTGCTTATGACATCACTCATGACATGCTCTATGACATCATTTATGACATCTCTCATGATGTCACTGATGACATCATCCAATGAGTGTGTTAGGTTGTGGCTACAGGACCCGGGGAACAAAGTACCTTTCCTGGTCGCAGCCAACTAAGTGATTTAATGTCGAGCCCTTCAGGCAAAGGATGCATCGATTTTCTCCACACAGTGAAGGCTATGCATCAGTTCCGAAGACTGGTACTGGAGTCGAGAGGCGTAGAGCGATGCGCTAGATTCTGCCACGTACTTGAGGGAATACATCAGTCGCACCAAGCTGCAGTGGTGGTAACAATCTGTCTGATGCGTCAATCTCTGAAGGCAAAGCACTGATTTAAAGGCTGTGCGCTGATTTTACTATTGTAGCTGTGTGAATGCGCTGGTTTTGCTACACGCAGGTAGGACCTGCCTCAATTTTGTAGCAAGACAGCTGCCGCACCCACTTCTGAGATCTGGAACTGGAGAGGCACCTCAGGCAAGGGTAGGACAGAGTCCAGCAGAATTGCAGGCAGTCATTTGTGTCCCTGAGGCTTAAAAAAACAGAAGGCAATCCCTTGGAGATCACTTTGGATGGAAGGCAGAGTTCAGCTCTCCTTCAGCAGAACCAGAGAGCAGCATGCAGCCGTCCTTCCAGAAAAGTAGTTCAGTTGAATTCTTTAAGCAGCACAACACTTCCTCTGACAGAGGTCCAGTTCACGATCCAGAAGGGTCTGATTTGATAATGCTAGAGCCCTGGTATGTATACCCAAAAGTGCCTTTGATGTACGGGGTGACTTCAAAGGAACTGTCTGAAGTGCACAAGGATCCTTTTCAGCCCTGTCATCAGACTACCAGTAGGGGGTAAATCAGCTCTTTGGGTGAGGGTAGGACACAACCTATTCAGATGTCAGCCCCCTCTCCCACTTCCTGCATAGGAAGTTTATCAGTATGCAGATGAATCTCTTGTCCCTCCCATCCATTTCTCTGTTGTGACTGTCTAGCAGGAAGGCACAAAGTGTAGCTGTTGCCCAGACGTGTATTGGAGACATGCTGTCAGGCACAAAGACTTATAAGCATAGAGAAATGTCCACTATCTAATAGTAAAAAAACTAACTAAGGTTTGGGCCTATTTAACGTCAGCAAGTTTAGGCCACTACAACATCAAAAGAACCAAATAAACGCCAGTGCTGACTCTGTTTAAATAACACAATTATTTCAATTGTGATCATTCAACTCAATTACTATGATCACCCTTTAATTCGCCATTGTACATAACAAATTGTTAATACCATTTTGCGTACAACTGTCAATGACAGAAGAACAACATCTTCGTATCACAAGTACAGTGTCATATATTACATACCCCCCATCAAATAAACATCAACCCATTGAGACAATAGTGAATTAATATGTAGACAAAAAACACATAACAAACCTCATGTAACATTCAATATATCAGTTGTGAATTTGAAAGCAACCAAAGGGGCAAAAGGATGAAATGCCCTTACTGAATGCCCACTTTATTGGCTTATAACCGAGGAGTGTCAAATTAGCCTTTTCCTTTAGTTTAAGGCCTCTAGTAGAGATTAACGTAAACAATTTATTGTCAACCAACAAATCCCTGTAAGTCTGTATTTCTCTTTATCATGGATACACTCCCTAGATATCAAGCTGTTGATGCGTTTGAACCCAGCGTTGATTTGGGATTCTCTTCAGAACCCATAACTGTAGGAAACTGAAAACAATACATACACAAAACCGGTTGATAAAAACTCTGAATAATTCTAGGTGTGGGTTTTTAATTAGCACCTCCATTCTTAACTTACATAGGCTTTAGTAGTGTCCTATGACAGGAGTCTTCTTGCCCGTGTTGTTTTCTGAATACAAACAAATACATAAAAAATAATAAATAAAAAAGGACAAGAGGCTCATTTTAGATCAAATATAAATGAACCATTATTTCCAGCGAGCAGACAATTTGTGTACTCACTGGTCTGTTTTTTTGTTGAGGCACGGACATATAGATCAATCATGTCTCCTTTCAAATATCTGTGGAGATGAAATGGCACACTTGGTTGAGAAGAGGGATTGGAGGGGCATATTTTCCATTATTTTAAATGAAGGGTGGAAGGAAGCTCGTTATTTAGTTTTCAACATCCTCTGCGGTTTAAAAATGAATTCCGCTCATTATTTTGTTTGAAAATTGTAGGGCAAGCTTAAACACGGATCTGGAGTTTGAAATAGATTCCAATCACTTTCAGGAAATTAAACAAGGGAGCACGTCATTTTGATTTAACATTGTAGTGCAAGTTTAGCATTCTGTGGCTCGCAGAAAATAATAAAGGTATTACACTCCCTTTGGTTAAGTTACTTTGAGTGCAGCACGTCTGTAATGATTTAGAATTGTAGCGCAAGCTTAAAATGCGTTCTGTAGCTGGAAAGAATGGTAAATGAATTCCACTCACTTTGGTGACGTTATTTGCAGTGCAGCCCTTCAGCTTTTATTTCGTAATGATTTTCTTTCCGTCTTGGCTCTGAAACTCAAGTGTGGCCATAATGAATATTCAGGGAAAGAATGCATTAATTGTTACATTGTAACTGCTGCGCTTATTCAGTGGTGGAAGACGCCGGATATATTTGGGTGGTAGATTTCCCACAGAATGACAAGACGACTAAAATATTGCCGTACAACAAATGAACGGGATTGTGACCTGCTCAAACTGCTGTTTCGTTTTCGTACCCACTTCAATAACATTTTAAATTGAGTAAAACACACCGCTTACTTAAAACGTGTTGATTAACGTCTCTAAGTTATTCCTGCTTTTGCTCACGCCACGTCACAAACTGTTATTCCGTTCTCTCTAAGGCCCTTCTTTTATGTTGCCATAATTGTTTTTGCTTTGAAATCGTCAGGCCAATGGAAAGGGCTAAAGAGCTCAACCCAAGTTTCCATTGATCTAATGCATTATGGGATTTGTAGTGGTCACATTAGTGAAGCAGGTTTAACAATATATACCAATGGATTTCTCAAGGTGTTTGTTGATGAGTAAGCTGGTTGACAGTAGCGGTCAAATTATAGGATGTGGGCAGCCCAATTAACTACTCGTTTTTGATCCCAACATTTATAAGCATGCTGTGTGTATTGCAGTGCGTAAAGTGTAGTGTGACTTCTACCCGGCTTTTTCTGCAAAACACAGGGTGCAGCTTTTACTTCTAAGTGCATGTGATATTTGGAAAAGGTGTGGAGTCATTGTTCTTCATATGGCTTCTCCCATCTCTCTGGTCATTTCCTCATTGAATGGAAACATCTTTTCGCACACAGGACTTCGTGTTCAAGTACCTATCAGTCCGCTAGGACTCTCAAACTTGACGAGTTGTTTCTGAAAGAAACCAAGATCTAGCTACTTAAATTCCGAATTATCGTCATTTCATTCAGCCCATCTATAACAGTGTTGAAGCGAAGGATAAGGAATGCCTCTTTTTTTTTCAATTTCTCAGTGTTCCCTTCTCTGGGATCCAATTCTATGGCTGTGAATACCGTCCATCGAAAATCATGTTCAGAACGCTACTTCTCACTGAAGTGGTTCACTAATGGAGCTGTCATGGCTTTTCGACGTATACAGGATTTGTGCTGGATGATTCGTTGACGGATCTCTTGATTAGTCTTCCCTGTATATAGGTTATTACATCAGCAAATGATGCCATTAACTACATTTATAGTTTTGCAATTAGAGAAGATGGTGTAGAGTTCTAGACTCCAGGATGAGTCCCTGCGTGTGGGCAAGGCCGTACGCTCGCTACACATAAGGGAGGCCACACTCGTGTTACATGACTACTGGCCACAAGACCCCGAGCGGTCTTGGCCACCTTTATTTATCCCCTCGGGCGTGCCTGCCCTCGGGGGTGCGTGGATGCGTACGACGTGCGTGGACGGGCCGGGTTTCTCCGCCACTACATCCCTCCATTGTTTTAGATATAGCAACCTTCCAAAGGAGGGACGTGTTAGTCTTTCGGGGCACACCACGCAAAGTCCTTGAGTCTCTGGCTGGGGGTCGGGTTCGGCCGGAGACCATACCTATGGCTCCGGGAGTTGTTTCCTGATTCAGACCCTTCGCCTTCTCTTTCCGGTGCTGGGGCAGCTTCTTCTGTATCCCTTGTGTTCTCGGCTGTCCCTGGTCCACCATCGAGTTGTGGTTGTGTCAACTCCGACTGATTTCTCAAACCCTCAGTGTGACTAATTTCTTCCCTACTTTCCAGCTCTCTCTCCGGCTGACCAGCTTCTGTTCCGTCTCTGGGGACTAGCTTGAACCAGGACACATTTCTTGTGACTATCCGAGTTCCTCGCCGGGCTGAGACCATGGTTCCTCCTGTGTTGACCACCTCCCACACTTCTGGTTCGAATGGGGTGCGAAACTTCCAGCTGGGGTGGCGATCTTTTACTACCACTTTGTCTCCGACCTGAATGCCTCTGGACTGCGCCCTTCGCGCTTGACTCGCTTTGTCATTGGAACTCTTCCTCCGTGCTTGTGCTGCATCTTGATCCAGCTCGTGCGGATTCCATGACCGGTCCGCCGGCACGCTACCTCTCGGGGCCCGTCGAAACAGCAAATGTGCTGGCGTACACCGGGTAGTGCAGTGCGGAGTTTGGCGATACGTGCAGAGGAACTGCGACAGACACTGCTCGGCATCATCCCCCTTCTCCACTCCGATCCTGAGGGCTCGGTTCAGGGTGCGCATGAATCGCTCCACCTCTCCGTTCGCTTGGGGCCACTGCGGGGTGATCTTCCGATGCCGGATGCCACGGGAGGCCAAGTACTCCTGGAAGTCTCTGCTTTGGAATAGTGGACCATTGTCTGACTTGACCTCCTCCGGCAGACCCAGCATGGCAAAGGTGCGGTCCAGTCGACGGCACTATCTCTACCACTGGGAACTTTGAGTGGGCATCAATCAGCACCAGTGTGTTCTGTCCCTCCGGGAAAGACCCAAAGTCTATACTTATTTTGGACCATGGCTCACAGCACGGGTCTTCGGTGATTACCGGGGGTGGTGCTGGCTCCCCGCCTGTGATGCGGCAGGAGTGACAGTTGCGTACGGCCTCCTCCACCATAGCGTGCATCCCTGGGAACCAGACTTCGCTCCTTAGTCTGGCCTTGGTTTTGGATACCCCTTGATGGCCTTGATGCGCTAGTCGGACTACTTCCCTCTGCAGGCTCCTGGGGATCACGAGGGAGGGGCCCCTCAGGAGAACCCCTTGAGGACCTTCACTAAGTTCACTTTGTGCCCTCCACAGTTGTTGACGAAACACCTGTTCCTCTGCCGTGAGTGCGCTAACACCATCCAGGAACTGCTTCCAATTTCTATCGACCAGCGTACGCTCGACTTTGGCTAAACACTCGTCAGACTCCGTTGCTTTTCCTACTTCCTCGAGGGTGAGCGCTGTTGGGCATGCGTCTACGGAGATCATTTGGACGAACTCCTCCGTGTACTCGTCGTCCGCCGGGGTGTGCCTCGCCGGCGATGGGCCAGGGTGTCGTGACAAAAAGTCGGCCGGATTGTTGGCCCCAGGTCTGAATATGACATCGAACCGGTACGTCTGTAGTTGCACAGCCCACCTCTCAATCTGCGGCGGGGCGAGCCGAGTGGTGCCAGCAAAGAGCGGGACTAGGGGCTTGTGATCGGTGACCACCTGAAAGTCGTGCCCATACAGGTATAGATGGAAATGCTGGCATGCCCACTTGATTGCCAGTGCTTCCCGCTCTATCTGTGCGTACTTCATCTCCGTGGCTGTCAGCACCCAGCTGGCATACGCGGTGGGGACCCACTCTCTTGACTTGGTTTCCTACATCAGAATTGCCCCTAGCCCTACGGGGCTTGCGTCTACTACTACCTCCGTACGCCTGTGCGGTCGAAAGCATGCCATGACTCTGTCGTCGATGAGAGCATCCTTTATTGCTTGAAACGCCATGTCTTCTTTGGCTGACCATGCCCATGGCTGTCCTGACTTTGTGAGGATGCGGAGAGGTTCGGATAGGGATGCAATATTGGGAATGAATCGGCCACAATACGTGGCCATGCCCAGGAAGCTCCTGACCTCGGTGGCTGACGTGGGCCTTGGGGTGGATCGAATGGCTTCGGCCTTCTTTGGGTCCACGCGCAGTCCATCTCACGAGAATATATATCCAAAGAAGTCCACGGACTCTTGGTAGAATGAGCACTTTGATCGATGTAAGGTGAGTCCGTTGTCCGCAAGCCGCTGTAGGGTCTCCCGGAGGTGCCTGTGGTGTTCTTCTAGGGTCTTGGAGAATACCAGTATGTTGTCATTTAAGTTTATTACCCCCTGCAGACCTGAGAGCGTCTCCCGTATGGCATTCTGGAAGACCTCTGCGGCCGACGAGACGCCGAAACTCAGTCTTCTGTAGCGGCGCAGACCAACATGAGTGGTAAACGTGGTGATGTTTCGGCTGTCTGGGTGGAGTTCCAACTGGTGGTACCCTGCGTTGAGGTCCAACTTGGTGAACCACCGTGCACCGTTGAGATCCGCGACTATGTCATCCATCGTAAGCGTGAGATGACGCTCCCTCTTTACAGCTCTATTCGGCAAGCGCATGTCCATGCATAACCGAATGGCCCCGGGTTGTTTGGGTTTTGGGGCCACGACGAGGGGAGACACCCACGGGGTGGGTCCTGACACCTTTTCTATCACCCCCAGGTCTTCCAGCTTCTTTAGCTCTTCCTCCACCTGTGGTCGCAGGTGGAACGGCACCCTCCGATGCCTGAGCGCCATGGGCCTGACCGTTGGGTCTACGTGTAGCTTGAACATCTTTCCTTTGAGACATCCTAGCCCTTTGAATAGCATGGAGAAGTCTTTTAACATTTCTTGGGCGTGCAGGTCATGTATCTGGTTGGCGAAAAACACGAGCTCCAGATCTTCCGCTGTATGGCAGCTGAGTAGCGTGCCCCGTCGTCCTTCTGTGACGTGGAATTTCGTGTCTACACTCCGGCCGTCACTGGTGACCCTGACCTCCTTGACTCCCCGGAAGGGAAGTGGTTTATCGCTGTCGTGGGTGTATATCCGCGCTTTGGATGGCAAAAGCACTGGGCGTGGCGACAATCTCTCGTACTGGTCATTGTCCATCACGATGACTGACGCCCCCGTATCGATTAGGGCACTCACAGGGGAGCCTGCCACAGTGATGTCGCACATGGGCGGTGGTCGGCGCCTGACCCCTTCTCTGCCAACGAAGAATACGTCGTCTTCTTCCATCCCGAAGTCGAATCCTTGCTGGGCATCTTCCACTTGGTCTTTTGCGTCTTCCAGCATTAGCTGGTGTACCCTCGATGTGACTCCCCTCTGGCTTGAGGTGGCACCTCGCCCTCTGCCACTCCTGCATACTTTCGCGAAGTGATTCAGTCTCCCACACTGTGAGCATGTCTTTCCTCTGGCAAAGCATCTTGCTCCGGGATAGTGTTCTAGACCGCAGTTGCCGCATGTGATCTTTTGCGGAGTCTTCGTGGTCCCTCGTGATTGGGGCGGTCGTCTTTGGATCACATCTAGTCGTTCTTCTTTGATGGCGGGTGTTCGCTGGGCCACAGTAGGCCGATTGAGGGCTGCTTCCATTTCTTCCGCCCGCGCGTTGGACAGCTCATGTGCCCTGGCAAGTACTAGGATTTCGTCGAGGGTGATGCCCGGCTGTCGCAATATAAGGCGTCGTAGCTGAACTGATCTGCAGCCTTGGATGAGTTGGGCGCAAATCTCCGCTCTCTGGTCGGGGAGGGTGCAGGTGGTCGCTAGTAGAACATATCTATAGTCTCAGCCTCTCCTTGACGTGCCTGCCGGAGCTTGAACCACTCGAAGTCTGGATTAATCTGTGGATCGTAATGATTGTTGAGGGCCGCGACAGCCCCAGCGTAATCGTTGTCATCCCCTCTGTCCGGCAATGTTTCGAAGAGGTCGTACAACTCTGCTCCCCCGTAACACATCAGGAGTGATCTCTTCACTCGTCCGCCCGTCTCTCGCACTCCCACGAAGTAATGGTCCAGCCGACCAATCCAGGAGCGCCAGCGCGCTGCCGCGGTGGAATGGTCCGTGAGTTCGCTAAACGGTGGCAGTGGGGCGGCTGCGCCATGTCCCGTTGGGGCGGGGGCTTGTGGAGCAGCTCGTTGTGGGGGTGGTACCACCTGGGCGGCACTCCCGCCACTGGTGCTTGGGGTAGTCATCTCTCGGCGCTATCTGACACCTCGTGCGTGTCCAAGCTTGGTGGCCGTGTGGGAACGCCGAGTGAGCGCAGGCTTGGCGATGCCGCTTCTGTGCGCTGTGCCCTTCTAGGATATGGGGTGTGAGTCAGTGCCTCTCCTGCTGCGTGTCGTCCTGTGGCTGATGCCTCTACCCCCAGCGACAGGTAGCTTTGTTTGTCCTGATTTAATTGTTTGTGTACTTTTCTTATATATATATATTTTTTTGTTATTCCTCATTCAGCAGCTGCAGGCAGAGCATTGGGCACCTTTTTCTTCCTCCCTCCTGGCATGAGCAGGGCAGTATCAGCTGGTCCTGTCCCCACAGAAGGCTCACACAGTACGCAGTCCCACAGCCTGCCTTCACGGGGGGGGGGCACACAGTTCCCCTTTCTTCTCTGCAGCAGAGGCGGCGGTTTCGTGCTCCCTTCCCCAACCGGGTCGACACAGTAGGGGGCGCACGTGAAGCGAGGGAATACTGCGCCCGCCGGCTCGACCACGTGGTAACGGGAGCGCGGCCGGGCAGCAGCAGCGTGACGATGCAGGGTGTCAGGGAGAGCAGCGCTGGGTGGAGGCGGCGCACACCACGCGCGCGTGAAGGATCGGCCTCACCTCCGGCGCTGCTCCCTGCGCCAACAATCCGCTTCCTTCTCCTTCGTGAGCGATGACGCGCCAGAGGCAGCACGCTCCAGGCCAGGACCGGCGGCGCGAGGGACGGCAGCAGGGTGGGCACCCGCTCTGTGACAGCCGCACAACGGACGCCGACACTCTCCTTCGGCTACATGGGCTCCTGCAAACACCCCGTGAGCGGTGGTGAGGCGTGAGGCAGACTCGCCTCGTCGCCAGTGTAGAGTTCTAGACTCCTGGATGAGTCCCTGCGTGTGGGCAAGACCGTACACTCGCTACACATAAGGGAGGCCACACTCGTGTTACATGACTACTGGCCACAAGACCCGAGCGGTCTTGGCCACCTTTATTTATCCCCTCGGGCGTGCCCACCCTCGAGGATGCGTGCGACGTGCGTGGACGGGCCGGGTGGCTCCGCCACTACATCTGGTATGTTTCCATGTGACTGTCTTATGTTTAAAACACTCCCTTTAATCCTTTGGTTGCAATAATGCATGTGCCACATTTATGATAACCTTTGACTGGTGTTAGATTCCAAAGCTGTCTTAAATTACTTTTAGATGTTGGTGGTTGTGTGTATGCTCACACTTTTTTCGACCAATACTTCGGTCCTTTTTCAAAGCAAAAAGGGGTCGTTGAAAAGATTCGTCCAACTGTGAAAGTAAATGCCTATTTTGTGATATCATTTTTTTAATGATTAGTTTGGGGGCAGAGGGTGAAACACAAGCCAAATGTTCACTCAATATTTTATTTTTCTTAGTCAACAGTAACCCTGGGCGTAGTTCGCGTAGTAGCGCTACGCGAAGTGTAATTCGCACTACGTGAGCTACGCGTAGCACTACGCGAATTACGTAGTGCGGTAGGAAATGCTGTTCACGATGATTGCACAGTGCCGGATGCTTGTCCGCACTGTGCAATCATTGCAAACGGCATCTTGCACAGTGTAAGCGGTTTCCTGCCGTTCAAGTAGATTTGTACTCGAGCAGCATGTCATTTTGCTCGCTCGCGGTTGCCATCTTGACGTTGAGGGCCGCGAGCAAGCAATAAATGACCGCTACGCATGTTTGCACTGTGCTACGTTCAATTCGCGTAGTGCAAAGTAGCACAAACTTCGCAAACTACGCGAGCGTAGCATAGTACTTTGCCCAGGGTTAGTCAACAGGGTCTCCCGGGGGGTGAAATAGGCTTGCTTCATAGAGTATTTTAACAATTGTTTTAGATACCTCTATTCTTTGAGTTTGTCAAGCAAATTCTGTGCATGAAAGAAGTAATCTCCTTTCTCAGAGCAATTCTGCCTTATTCTAAAAATTGCCCATAAGGCAAGTTGTCCCAAAGGCTTTGAGGGTGATGGCTGGAGTAATGGAGGGATTTAGTCCCATCAGTAGGTTTGATGTGTAATGTGGTCTTCAGTCTGTCATCTTTAGCAACCACTTCAACATCTAAGAAAGTGATGGTTTTGTTGTTACTGTTCATGTAAAATTTAATGTTAGGAGATCTCTTTTAGCCAGGTGACTAAGTGATTCAAACAGACATCTTGGCCTAACCAGATAAATGGAGATCATCCATATACCGCAGCCAAGTACCCCAATTGATGGAAAAAGGGGTTGTTATGGTAGATGAATCATTCCTCAAATTGGGCCATATACAGCACTGCTAGCTCTGGAGCGAAGGGACAACCCATGGCTGATTTGTCAATAAAATTCCTCCCCGTATTTGAAATAATTCTTTTTAAGAGCAAACCTTGCTAGATTTTTGATTAATTCAGTCGGAACTTGATAGGGTCTTGGTTCAAGGTAGAGCTCAATTGCTACTAACCCCTCATCTTGGGGAATTTGAGTATAAATAGAAATGACATCCAGAGTAAATTTTCAATGTTAATGATGAAATCCACTGTGTGTTGGAGATATGATGGAACCTGCTTCATGAACACGAGTTTGACTATCACCCCAGTGTGCTGTCCTGTCGGACCTCCCACACTCTATAGTCCCATGCTTTGTAATGTAACGACTTTCATAATGGTTTCTGGATGGCAGCCCTTTAATTATGTTGTTGACAGTTATTATATTGTAAATGTTTACTTTATTGGTGTATTTGCTTCTATCCTCCTTCTTTTTCCTTTGGAACAATCCCACTGTCGGCCTATCGCACTGGCCACATAAGACTGTTTTCAACATTTGTTAATCTCAGGGCAATCAGACCTGGGTGGCTTTAATGTTATAGGCGATGTCATCATGTGGTATTGGGCACCTTTTTCTCTCTCCTTTTTAGGTCTCGCTGAGCCCAGCGCATGCGCTGGCTCGGAGAGACATTTTGTATGTGAGTTTTCAAAGTGCTGCTGGCTGGCCTAGCGCTTGTGTTCACGCGACCGTGCACGCGCAAACCGCTAGCCTTCAGCAGCACTTTGCAAACTCGTGCGCGATCGCGATCACTTTCGCTTTCAGATCGATCGCGATGACGTACGCTTTCAATGCTTGTTTAGACTTAACTTTTGAGTCTCTTTCCCCGTACAGCGGTACTGACGGAGGTAGTGTCAGAGACACTTTAACTTGTACGTTATTCCTGTACTTTTTTACCTCCAGCTTGGATATTTTTAGTAACTGTCTACATTAAAAAAGTAGTTGTATTGAATTAGCGACAAAGACTTCTTTTTCCTTGGCCAGACTCAAACCCAAGACGCTCATTAACAAATAAAGAGTATTTAAGACATTTCCCTTTGTGCGCGGAGGATGTGTAATAACTTCTCCCACACACAGGCATGAAAGCTCATGCTAACAGTTCAGAGACAGGTTCAAGCCTCCTCCTCAAGGTGAACCTGTTGATAAGGACAACCCTGCGCTATCTGCCTTTCGCCACAAGATTGGAATACACCTGCTACACCACTCCCTGTTGTACACACAATCATATTGTTTCCTTCCTTTTGCAGGCCAGAGGATCACAAAGACGCTATGAGAGACAGCCTTGATGCTAAGTTGATGTGTTGAAACACATCGAAATACGATCTGCTGTAACATGAGTAGTTAATCCACAACAGTACTGTTGCGAAAATGTAATATGTAATTGAAAATATTGTTGGTTTTTTTGACAGTATGTTATGTCATGTACCTTGAGAAAATGGAAAAATATGAAAAGACCAATAAAGATATTTAAACAAAAAAAAAATGAAAGGTTTCAGAAACAATCCACATACTGTGCAATAGGTTAAAGCACTGAGTCACTCCCTGAGACTATCGGCCGGCCTGGAGGCGTTGTTTCATTTTTATTGATTTTCAGAAGTAGATAAAGTACCGGTATCCTCGGGTCAACTTTGTTTAAAATTCACATTATTTTGGTCTGATGTAGCCTTGATCAAGTGCTGCTTTCAGGATGACTGAAAGCTCCCCTTGAATATCTTTGTTAGGGTGACCTGGGATTCTTGGTTGAGAACCTGTCTCTCACCTTCTTTCTTGTAATCATCAGCTGCCCAAATCACAATCGCACCGCCTTTATCGGCTTGCTTGATTACCATAGTCATCTCTCTGTAATTTCTCTAATGCCTTACGTTGGTCCTTTGTGATGTTACTTTTAACAAAGTCTTTTTTTCGCTCAAATTCTCTTATGGCTGAAAGGACAGACTGTTCATACTAACTTCTTTTGGGATACTTCTTTGGTGGAGGGCAAAAGGTAGATTTATTTCGAGACCCGTTACTTCGTTATTTTGAGAAGAATTATGTTCAAGAAAAAAGGCTTTTAGACTTATTTTTCAGCAAAATTCCAGAGCTCCTGCTTTTAGTCCAACAAAGTTTGTATTCCTTGAAGGGACAAAAGGCAGACCTTTGCTGAGTATGTTTCTTCAATTGTCGACGAGGGTCTTTGGGATAAATTGAAAATTGGTGAGTTTATTGACTTTTGTACAATTGTCGCCGAGTTTTCATCTCCTATGGTTGGTTGTTGTATCTGTTTTTTTCTCTGCCTCTCTGCTGGCCTCTTCCTAAAAACGTCAGTTGTTTTTTCTGATTTATATTTGGATTAGAAGACCCTTCACCGCGGTCAGAATCTCCAGGGGACTACGATGAATAAGTTTCTGAATATGTGATAAATTGGTGTTTTGATCGTCCTTGGAATTCAGGAAGGAATCTTTTAGAATCTGGGCGAGTGTAGAAATCACCCTTCATATAAGGATACACATTATCTAGATTAAATGATTTTTTTGTCTTTTTCAAATTTACTTTTCTTCTGATTGATGGTGAAATCTGCGATTTCTTGTTCAGTTTTTTCAAGGAGAGTCTTGGCTTCTGAAACTTACTGATTGTTCTTGATTTCTTTTTCTAATAGTGAGATCTCATCCAGTTGTTTTTTTTAAAAAAGTTGGTGTGCTGTTTCAATCTATAGAACCATTAACTCACGGCTATATCCTTTGCGGTATTCAGGATCCTCAATTCATACTTTCTGGCAGCACAATTACAGTGGCTGTCCTACTGGACGGCAGGCAGACACATAGGAGAGACATACACAGCGACCGGCCAGGTACCCATCCCAGAACTCCGCCGCCTGCTACTAGCAGGCACTAAACCAAGGCGTACATACCCCATACAAGTAGTGGTGGCGCGCAAATGCATGCAACGGATACACCGTATGTCGGCAGAGATGCCTCCGTATTCCCCCCTGCTGCCTCTAGTCGGCTGGCCCAAGCAAGAGACATATTACACAACTAACATGCTTCACACATGGACAGACCACGGCCTAACCGAAATAGATTCTCTGTTTGAGGACGGACAGCTTAGACCAGCTTATGGATGACTATGAACTCCCCCCTGGCCAGTTTGTACTTCACCGCCAACTCCTAGAAAGCTACCGATCATACCACGACCTATCGACGGGGGAGCCAGTAACTCACCCGGTCATCCACACGATCATACGCATGGGGCGACACCTGACCACATGGCTCTATAAAGCCATTCGGGAGCTCATAAACAGACCCCTGGAGGCCCTGCGAGCCACTTGGGAGGAGGAGTTAGGGCCCCAAATACACGAGAAAGAATGGGAGATGGCCCTCGAATACCCCAAGAAGGTGTCCAAAAATGCACGTTTTAAAAATATACAATTCTAAATCCTACACAGGGCATATCAAACCCCAGCACGCCTCCAAAGATTTTACCGAGACACCCAGTTCCTCTGCCCCAGATGCCGATCACGGGATGCAGATTTCTACCACATGTTCTGGGGTTGCCCCACACTACAGCCGTATTGGAACAATGTTCACAAGACACTCAGGGATCTCACGGGGCTTTCACACCTGAACACCTGGGAAGCCTGTGCATTAGGTATCTTCCGGAAACAGAAGCAACACAAAGTATCCATCCGCTTTATCTCACTGGCAATTTTTCTGGCTAAAAGAAGTATAGCTATGCATTGCCGATCCCCCACGGGTCCCCCGATTGCGGCATGGATGGGAGCAGTACACAAATGGGCGACGGTGGAGGAAGACATATTAAGGGAGGAGGAGGTGAAGGTGATACGTAAGCACCTCTATGGGATGGACCTTATTACTACACCTTTCCAACAGCCACTAAACCACGACGACCCTGTTGGTTCCCCACACACCCCAGTTCACCCATACGCGCAAGCCCGACCAAAAGCACACACGCCAACTCTCCTCAAATACGTAACGTTGCTAGATATTATCGACACAAACCTCACAGGATTCAAAGACAAGGCATAAGGGCTAGATCAACCAGCTCCCCCGCCCCCTCCAGCAGTACTCAGACATACCAACCAGCGAGATGCGCACCAACCCTGACACCTCGTCCGATATATGTACCCTGGATTCCATGAACGTTATCCCAGTTTTGCATCCTCGTTCTACATAGGATGTGTTTAGCGTAAGACCTGTAATAAAGACAGGATACATGTCTACTTAATGCGAGGATAGCAATGTCCAATGATGTATTATGCACGAAATGAAGTCAAATTACTTGTATCTTAACATAATCTGTCTTTTGTAATATGAAAATGCCAATTAAAACATTTAAAAATAAATAAATCAGGATCCTCAATGAAGATGACAGGGATATTACGAATTTGCAACCCCCATGGAATTGGGCCTGCTTTTAGATGTTCAAGGAGAAAATGACCATGCAATTTAGCCCTAACTTGTTTCTTTTTGAGTCTCAACAATTTATCTGACTCATGTTGCTTTTTTGGCTGTGGAACTTAAAGTAACAGATGTAAAAAGTGAAGGTGCTGTATTTAGCTTTTGGATTGTGTCCTCTTTATAGGACATTGTGTTCTGTTCTCACATTATTTATTATTACAAGACTTTCTATAAGTGGCATTTCTAAAATAAAAACGTGGAATCCAACTTCACCTGTAAGGAGGATTTATCATTACTATTCTAAACATACTATACACGGCAACGCTACTCCTTTTTGCTCAGGAATTACCACTATAAAGTATATAAGTATATTATATATAAGTGAATTCCCAGTGCTAGCCTATGAGATGAATAGGCCTCACAGTACTGAGAAACAAAGTGGGCTGTTTGTCACTACCAGGACATGCAAAACATAAAAGTACATGCCCCACCTTTTACGTACACAGCACCCTGACCATAGGGCTTTCTAAGGCATACCTTGGTGGCTACGGAGCCGTTGATAGTGGACGCGTGAGCTGAGAGCTCTGCGCCAGCCACCTCATTTCTCCTGAATAACAGTGACTCTGCTCGTGCCCGGGGACGAACCCTTGGAGGCCCGACATGCCTGGAGACCGTGGATCAGCAGGGCATGTCTTGAATGCCCTGAGGGATGCTTGTGGGGCTCCGGATGTAATCGGCCGAACTGACGCATCAGACGACATAATGGCGGCCGGAGCCTAGAACAAGGAGCTGGGCCTGACTAGGAGAACGGTACCAGTGGGGGCTGTGAGAACTGGGAGGTGACCCTGGACGCCAGCCGCAGTGACGGAGTCCCCGAGACCCGCGCCAAAAGCCCCATACCTGACCGGTTGCAACGAAGGTTGATGGAGCCTGAGGCCTAGCGGGAGACACACCCGTTTCTGTGACAGGGAGGCGTTCGAGATCGGGCTGCACTCTGGGACGGAAGGCGGCCGCTCCGGAGAACAAGGAGGTGAGCGCTGCGGCACTGTGTGGGTGGTCCCCTCATATTGGATTCCACACACAGTGATATGCCCTCCCCCTAGAGGCAGATATCGGGTCCGAGAGACGGCTGGTGAGTGTGGAACATTCAGCTACCTTCACTAAAGGGGGACCCTTACGCTGCCGAGTGAAAGATAGGCCGGACTGGGGTAGGCAGCGGGGAGGGACATAAGAAGCGCCTTGGACACATTAGGTCCCTGGCTTCCTCCCCCCGTAATAAGGCGGCAGGAAAGATACTGGCTGTGAGTAGACCGGGCTACGATAACGCCAGAACAATCAGCATTGGGCCTGCTTCCTGAGCTGGGAGAGCCGGGAGGCCAGAAGCAAGGCCCTGGCTCTGACGGCCTCCGAAATCACGGAATAGACTCAACTTCGGAGGTGGGGAAGTCGAGGGTTTGATGGGCACACCAGTTGGACAAACCCGATGGTGTTCTGAGCTTAGTTACTGGTCAATTAACTGAAATCAGTACCATGGAGGGATTGAACTGGTACCATTCCAAAGAGAAATCAAGGGCGCATGGACCACCAGGCAGACACCGAACAGAATACTCCATACCGAAGTAGCAGGAACGCTACAAACTTCCAGTTTACTTGTGTCTCCCTGAGACCCTATCACAGAACGCAGCTGGCAATGAGTGAACGAGGATGACATTTGAACAGGACACGGGCAGGCGAACCATTGAAACACTGCCATCGTGAACTGCGAAATATTACACTAAGCGGTTACGAGCTGTGGGGACACCCCTGTTCTAGGATTCACCACGACTTTTCTACCTGCATAACTGACTCGGCACACTGCTGCGTCATCTGGGGTAGTGCAGTAGAGGGCACACAGGTGTTCCTGGTTCCACCCCCCTCCCTAATCCGAGTCACTTCATTACACCGTGACCCACATTGCTGGCAACTCAAAGGGAATCGTTACAGTCGGACAGAGATCCTGGTGGGACGCAGCATTGGTGAAAGTGGGAGTAGAGTGGCCAAGGTGACTGACGGAGTGCCCTAGAATTGTACTCACCACATAAGGGGCCACCACAAGCGCACATAGAACGTAGGGGCGGAAGTTCTCAACACATTCTGGAGCGGGGTAAAGCAGAGTCACTGGCGACTGAGCCCCACCAGCCCAGAGCAAGACGCACAAGATCTGTAGTCGGCGGACATACGGCACAGGACATGGGAAAGCCTAAGGGGAAACAGGTGGGGCCTCCCCCGGAACAAGATGACAGTGCTACTGAATCAGTACTTAAAGAAACTGTTGAAGATCTACAGGAGGTGCCGGTACATCAACAATTGGCTAAGATTTTAGAAGCCATTGCTGACACCAAAGCGACGCTGCACTAAGACATCAGCACGGTGGCGGTGGGCCTGGGCCTGTTGCAGGCAGAACACGCCAAACTATCAGACATGGTGAAACAATCCGAAACGACACTAGAAGTGCTAGCCCCGGCGCAACAGGTATTGGCTGCGAAGGTCGATGAACTGTCCAGCAGGATCGGTGTCCTGGGGCGGCGGGCAGAGGACGCTGAAGGAAGAAACCGAAGGAACAATGTGAGGGTTTTGGGGCTGCTTGAAGGGGTGGAAGGGCAGGACATGATTGCATATTTTGAGACCTGGCTCAAAGAGGTGGTGGCACCAGAGGGCCTGTCACAATTCTGCACTTGGAAAGAACTCATAGGGTGCCAGCTAGACAGCCGGCTCCGGGAAGACCGCCACGTCTTGTGGTAGCCAGATTACTTCATTTTCGAGACAGGGACCTGTT
Organism: Triturus cristatus; assembly: GCF_964204655.1. Taxonomy (NCBI): domain Eukaryota; kingdom Metazoa; phylum Chordata; class Amphibia; order Caudata; family Salamandridae; genus Triturus; species Triturus cristatus. The sequence continues at coordinate 292,074,350 of NC_140583.1, read as the reverse complement.
GCTACAAAAGGCCCGTACAGATGGGCCATATATAGTGGAGACAATAAGGTGTCCCTGTTCCCAGACAACACTCTAGAAGTCCAAAGACGTCGTACTACTTTCTTAGTGGTCAAGAGAGCCTTGCGAGAGGAGGGAGTCCGAAACTCGCTGATGTTCTTGGCTCGGAGAATAATGGTGGACAGAAAAACACAGTTCTGTGAAGACCCTAAGTCTGCCTGAGACTGGATTGAGGCATATAAATGGAAGGGAGCCAGGCACCCCGAGATGGGAAGCAACTGACGGAGAAGAAAGAACCAGGCAAATGACTCGGGAGGCGCCAATACCGAAGCGTTACGGGAGAAGCCAAGCCCGTCAAAGACGGCAGCGGAGAGAGCGGACGCTCTGCAGGCAGTTGCGGAAATGATGCAAGTCCGGGCGTCATCACTGGAAAAGAGATCGGAGTCAAAATGTGGAACTGATGAGTCGGAATCAGACACATCCCAAAACTGCAGTGTCGGCATGCCAAATGTGACTTCTCAGACAGCAGATGGGATTTTTGGAAAAGTGTTTGAGGGGCGGGGTGGTTTAATTTCCACCCTCTCCTCCTTGTTCTTTCTTTACCTACCTTATGAGGGGGATTATTCATGTTTGCACATGTGCAGGTGTGGTCCTCTTCTTTGAGAGAGAGGAGGGGGAGTGGGGCAGAGGGGTGGCTGGGGGACGCTCCCGTGCAAGGTATTTTTCACGTCCGAATCGTACTTGGCCGTTTACACGGTACTTGTACGATTCGTACGTAAAAAAATACGGATACGAGTCGGACGGTAAATTTTTTTGACGGATCGGAATCGGCACCCAAATGTTAAAGTAACATAGTTAGGGGAATTTCTCAGTGACAACATTAACATTTTGAACTAAAAGAAAAAAACACAAAAATTCAGCAGGTATAGTTAGCAGCGCTAACTATAACTTGCGCCCTCAATATGCACTGCTTATGACATCACTCATGACATGCTCTATGACATCATTTATGACATCCCTCATGATGTCACTGATGACATCATCCAATGAGTGTGTTAGGTTGTGGCTACAGGACCCGGGGAACAAAGTACCTTTCCTGGTCGCAGCCAACTAAGTGATTTAATGTCGAGCCCTTCAGGCAAAGGATGCATCGATTTTCTCCACACAGTGAAGGCTATGCATCAGTTCCGAAGACTGGTACTGGAGTCGAGAGGCGTAGAGCGATGCGCTAGATTCTGCCACGTACTTGAGGGGATACATCAGTCGCACCAAGCTGCAGTGGTGGTAACAATCTGTCTGATGCGTCAATCTCTGAAGGCAAAGCACTGATTTAAAGGCCGTGCGCTGATTTTACTATTGTAGCTGTGTGGATGCGCTGGTTTTGCTACACGCAGGTAGGACCTGCCTCAATTTTGTAGCAAGACAGCTGCCGCACCCACTTCTGAGATCTGGAACTGGAGAGGCACCTCAGGCAAGGGTAGGACAGAGTCCAGCAGAATTGCAGGCAGTCATTTGTGTCCCTGAGGCTTAAAAAAACAGAAGGCAATCCCTTGGAGATCACTTTGGATGGAAGGCAGAGTTCAGCTCTCCTTCAGCAGAACCAGAGAGCAGCATGCAGCCGTCCTTCCAGAAAAGTAGTTCAGTTGAATTCTTTAAGCAGCACAACATTTCCTCTGACAGAGGTCCAGTTCACGATCCAGAAGGGTCTGATTTGATAATGCTAGAGCCCTGGTATGTATACCCAAAAGTGCTTTTGATGTATGGGGTGACTTCAAAGGAACTGTCTGAAGTGCACAAGGATCCTTTTCAGCCCTGTCATCAGACTACCAGTAGGGGGTAAATCAGCTCTTTGGGTGAGGGTAGGACACAACCTATTCAGATGTCAGCCCCCTCTCCCCCTTCCTGCATAGGAAGTTTATCAGTATGCAGATGAATCTCTTGTCCCTCCCATCCATTTCTCTGTTGTGACTGTCTAGCAGGAATGCACAAAGTGTAGCTGTTGCCCAGACGTGTATTGGAGACATGCTGTCAGGCACAAAGACTTATAAGCATAGAGAAATGTCCACTATCTAATAGTAAAAAACTAACTAAGGTTTGGGCCTATTTAACGTCAGCAAGTTTAGGCCACTACAACATCAAAAGAACAAATAAACGCCAGTGCTGACTCTGTTTAAATAACACAATTATTTCAATTGTGATCATTCAACTCAATTACTATGATCACCCTTTAATTTGCCATTGTACATAACAAATTGTTAATACCATTTTGCGTACAACTGTCAATGACAGAAGAACAACATCTTCGTATCACAAGTACAGTGTCATATATTACATAACCCACATCAAATAAACATCAACCCATTGAGACAAAAGTGAATTAATATGTAGACAAAAAACACATAACAAACCTCATGTAACATTCAATATATCAGTTGTGAATTTGAAAGCAACCAAAGGGGCAAAAGGATGAAATGCCCTTACTGAATGCCCACTTTATTGGCTTATAACCGAGGAGTGTCAAATTAGCCTTTTCCTTTAGTTTAAGGCCTCTAGTAGAGATTAACGTAAACAATTTATTGTCAACCAACAAATCCCTGTAAGTCTGTATTTCTCTTTATCATGGATACACTCCCTAGATATCAAGCTGTTGATGCGTTTGAACCCAGCGTTGATTTGGGATTCTCTTCAGAACCCATAACTGTAGGAAACTGAAAACAATACATACACAAAACCGGTTGATAAAAACTCTGAATAATTCTAGGTGTGGGTTTTTAATTAGCACCTCCATTCTTAACTTACATAGGCTTTAGTAGTGTCCTATGACAGGAGTCTTCTTGCCCGTGTTGTTTTCTGAATACAAACAAATACATAAAAAATAATAAATAAAAAAGGACAAGAGGCTCATTTTAGATCAAATATAACCATTATTTCCAGCGAGCAGACAATTTGTGTACTCACTGGTCTGTTTTTTTGTTGAGGCACGGACATATAGATCAATCATGTCTCCTTTCAAATATCTGTGGAGATGAAATGGCACACTTGGTTGAGAAGAGGGATTGGAGGGGCATATTTTACATTATTTTAAATAAAGGGAGGAAGGAAGCTCGTTATTTAGTTTTCAACATCCTCTGTGGTTTAAAAGTGAATTCCGCTCATTATTTTGTTTGAAAATTGTAGGGCAAGCTTAAACACGGATCTGGAGTTTGAAATAGATTCCAATCACTTTCAGGAAATTAAACAAGGGAGCACGTCATTTTGATTTAACATTGTAGTGCAAGTTTAACATTTTGTGGCTCGCAGAAAATAATAAAGGTATTACACTCCCTTTGGTTAAGTTACTTTGAGTGCAGCACGTCTGTAATGATTTAGAATTGTAGCGCAAGCTTAAACAGCGTTCTGTAGCTGGAAAGAATGGTAAATGAATTCCACTCACTTTGGTGACGTTATTTGCAGTGCAGCCCTTCAGCTTTTATTTCGTAATGAATTTCTTTCCGTCTTGGCTCTGAAACACAAGTGTGGCCATAATGAATATTCAGGGAAAGAATGCATTAATTGTTACATTGTAACTGCTGCGCTTATTCAGTGGTGGAAGACGCCGGATATGTTTGGGTGGTAGATTTCCCACAGAATGACAAGACGACTAAAATATTGGCGTAGAACAAATGTGTGACCTGCTCAAACTGCTGTTTCATTTTCGTACCCACTTCAATAACATTTTAAATTGAGTAAAACACACCGCTTACTTAAAACGTGTTGATTAACGTCTCTAAGTTATTCCTGCTTTTGCTCACGCCACGTCACAAACTGTTATTCCGTTCTTTCTAAGGCCCTTCTTTTATGTTGGCATAATTGTCTTTGCTTTGAAATCGTCAGGCCAATGGAAAGGGCTAAAGAGCTCAACCCAAGTTTCCATTGATCTAATGCATTATGGGATTTGTAGTGGTCACATTAGTGAAGCAGGTTTAACAATATATACCAATGGATTTCTCAAGGTGTTTGTTGATGAGTAAGCTGGTTGACAGTAGCGGTCAAATTATAGGATGTGGGCAGCCCAATTAACTACTCGTTTTTGATCCCAACATTTATAAGCATGCTGTGTGTATTGCAGTGCGTAAAGTGTAGTGTGACTTCTACCCGGCTTTTTCTGCAAAACACAGGGTGCAGCTTTTACTTCTAAGTGCATGTGATATATGGAAAAGGTGTGGAGTCATTGTTCTTCATATGGCTTCTCCCATCTCTCTGGTCATTTCCTCATTGAATGGAAACATCTTTTCGCACACAGGACTTCGTGTTCAAGTACCTATCAGTCCGCTAGGACTCTCAAACTTGACGAGTTGTTTCTGAAAGAAACCAAGATCTAGCTACTTAAATTCCGAATTATCGTCATTTCATTCAGCCCATCTATAACAGTGTTGAAGCGAAGGATAAGGAATGCCTCTTTTTTTTTCAATTTCTCAGTGTTCCCTTCTCTGGGATCCAATTATATGGCTGTGAATACCGTCCATCGAAAATCATTTTCAGAACGCTACTTCTCACTGAAGTGGTTCACTAATGGAGCTGTCATGGCTTTTCGACGTATACAGGATTTGTGCTGGATGATTCGTTGACGGCTCTCTTGATTAGTCTTCCCTGTAAATAGGTTATTGCATCGGCAAATGATGCCATAAACTACATTTATAGTTTTGCAATTAGAGAAGATGGTGTAGAGTTCTAGACTCCGGGATAAGTCCCTGCGTGTGGGCAAGGCCGTACACTCGCTGCACATAAGGGAGGCCACACTCGTGTTACATGACTACTGGCCACAAGACCCCGAGCGGTCTTGGCCACCTTTATTTATCCCCTCGGGCGTGCCCGCCCTCGGGGGTGCGTGGATGCGTACGACGTGCGTGGACGGGCCGGGTGGCTCCGCCACTACATCCCTCCATTGTTTTAGATATAGCAACCTTCCACAGGAGGGACGTGTTAGTCTTTCGGGGCACACCACGCAAAGTCCTTTAGTCTCTGGCTGGGGGTCGGGTTCGGCCGGAGACCATACCTCTGGCTCCGGGAGTTGTTTCCTGATTCTGACCCTTTGCCTTCTCTTTCCGGTGCCGGGGCAGCTTCTTCTGTATCCCTTGTGTTCTCGGCTGCCCCTGGTCCACCATCGAGTTGTGGTTGTGTCAACTCCGACTGATTTCTCAAACCCTCAGTGTGACTAATTTCTTCCCTACGTTCCAGCTCTCTCTCCGGCTGACCAGCTTCTGTTCCGTCTCTGGGGACTAGCTTGAACCAGGACACATTTCTTGTGACTATCCGAGTTCCACGCTGGGCTGAGACCATGGTTCCTCGTGTGTTGACCACCTCCCACACTTCTGGTTCGAATGGGGTGCGAAACTTCCAGCTGGGGTGGCGATCTTTTACTACGACTTTGTCTCCGACCTGAATGCCTCTGGACTGCGCCCTTCGCGCTTGACTCGCTTTGTCATTGGATCTCTTCCTCCGTGCTTGTGCTGCATCTTGATCCAGCTCGGGCGGATTCCATGACCGGTCCGCGGGCACGCTATCTCTCGGGGCCCGTCGAAACAGCAAATGTGCTGACGCACACCGGGTAGTGCAGTGCGGAGTTTGGCGATACGCGCAGAGGAACTGCGACCGACACTGCTCGGCATCATCCCCCTTCTCCACTCCGATCCTGAGGGTTCGGTTCAGGGTGCGCATGAATCGCTCCACCTCTCCGTTCGCTTAGGGCCACTGCGAGGTGATCTTCCGATGCCGGATGCCACGGGAGGCCACGTACTCCTGGAAGTCTCTGCTTTGGAATAGTGGACCATTGTCCGACTTGACCTCCTCCGGCAGACCCAGCATGGCAAAGGTGCGGTCCAGTCGACGGCACTATCTCTACCACTGGGAACTTTGAGTGGGCATCAATCAGCACCAGTGTGTTCCGTCCCTCCGGGAAGACCCAAAGTCTATACTTATTTTGGATCATGGCTCACAGCACGGGTCTTCGGTGATTACCGGGGGTGGTGCTGGCTCCCCGCCTGTGATGCGGCAGGAGTGACAGTTGCGTACAGCCTCCTCCACCATAGCGTCCATCCCTGGGAACCAGACTTTGCTCTTTAATCTGGCCTTGGTTTTGGATACCCCTTGATGGCCTTGATGCGCTAGTCGGACTACTTCCCTCTGCAGGCTCCTGGGGATCATGAGGGAGGGGCCCCTCAGGAGAACCCCTTGAGGACCTTCACAAAGTTCGCTTTGTGCCCTCCACAGTTGTTGAGGAAACACCTGTTCCTCCGCCGTGAGTGCGCTAACACCATCCAGGAACTGCTTCCAATTTCTATCGACCAGCGTACGCTTGACTTTGGCTAAACACTCGTCAGACTCCGTTGCTTTTCCTACTTACTCGAGGGTGAGCGCTGTTGGGCATGCATCTACGGAGATCATTTGGACGAACTCCTCCGTGTACTCGTCGTCCGCCGGGGTGTGCCTCGCCGGCGATGGGCCAGGGTGTCATGACAAAAAGTCGGCCGGATTGTTGGCCCCCGGTCTGAATATGACATCAAACCGGTACGTCTGTAGTTGCACAGCCCACATCTCAATCTGCGGCGGGGCGAGCCGAGTGGTGCCAGCAAAGAGCGGGGCTAGGGGCTTGTGATCGGTGACCACCTGAAAGTCGTGCCCATACAGGTATAGATGGAAATGCTGGCATGCCCATTTGATTGCCAGTGCTTCCCGCTCTATCTGAGCGTACTTCATCTCCGTGACTGTCAGCGCCCGGCTGGCATACGCGTTGGGGACCCACTCTCTTGACTCGGTTTCCCGCATCAGAACTGCCCCAAGCCCTACGGGGCTTGCATCTACTACTACCTCCGTGCGCCTGTGGAGTCGAAAGTATGCCATGACTCTGTCGTCGATGAGAGCATCCTTGATTGCTTGAAACGCCAGGTCTTCTTTGGCTGACCATGCCCATGGCTGTCCTGACTTTGTGAGGATGCGGAGAGGTTCGGATAGGGAAGCAAGATTGGGAATGAATCGGCTACAATATGTGGCCATGCCCAGGAAGCTTCTGACCTCGGTGGCTGACGTGGGCCTTGGGGTGGATCGAATGGCTTCGGCCTTCTTTGGATCCACGCGCAGTCCATCTCTCGAGAATACATATCCAAAGAAGTCCACGGACTCTTGGTAGAATGAGCACTTTGATCGATGTAAGGTGAGTCCGTTGTCCGCAAGTCGCTGTAGGGTCTCCCGGAGGTGCCTGTGGTGTTCTTCTAGGGTCTTGAAGAATACCAGGATGTCGTCACTTAAGTTTATTACCCCCTGCAGACCTGAGAGTGTCTCCCGTATGGCATTCTGGAAGACCTCCGCGGCCGACGAGACGCCGAAACTCAGTCTTTGTAGCGGCGCAGACCAACATGAGTGGTAAACGTGGTGATGTTTCGGCTGTCTGGGTGGAGTTCCAACTGGTGGTACCCTGCGTTGAGGTCCAACTTGGTGAACCACCTTGCACCGTTGAGATCCGCGACTATGTCATCCATCGTTGGCGTGAGATGACGCTCCCTCTTTACAGCTCTATTCGGCAAGCGCATGTCCACGCATAACCGAATGGCCCCGGGTTGTTTGGGTTTTGGGGCCACGACGAGGGGAGAAACCCACGGGGTGGGTCCTGACACCTTTTCTATCACCCCCAGGTCTTCCAGCTTCTTTAGCTCTTCCTCCACCTGTGGTCGCAGGTGGAACGGCACCCTCCGATGCCTGAACGCCATGTGCCTGACCGTTGGGTCTACGTGTAGCTTGAATATCTTTCCTTTGAGACATCCTAGCACTTTGAATAGCATGGGGAAGTCTTTTAACATTTCTTGGGCGTGCAGGTCATGTATCTGGTTGGCGAAAAACACGAGCTCCAGATCTTCCGCTGTATGGCAGCTGAGTAGCGTGCCCCGTCGTCCTTCTGTGACGTGGAATTTCGTGTCTACACTCCGGCTGTCACTGGTGACCCTGACCTCCATGACTCCCCGGAAGGGAAGTGGTTTATCGCTGTCGTAGGTGTATATCCGCGCTTTGGATGGCAGAAGCACTGGGCGTGGCGACAATCTCTCGTACTGGTCATTGTCCATCACGTTGACTGACGCCCCCGTATCGATTAGGGCACTCACAGGGGAGCCTGCCACGGTGATGTCGCACATGGGCGGTGGTCGGCGCTTGGCCCCTTCTCGGCCAAGGAACGACACGAAGAATACGTCGTCTTCTTCCGTACCGAAGTCGAATCCTTGCTGGGCATCTTCCACTTGGTCTTTTGCGTCTTCCAGCGTTAGCTGGCGTACCCTCGATGTGACTCCCCTCGGGCTTGAGGTGGCGCCTCGCCCTCTGCCACTCATGCATACTTTCGCGAAGTGATTCAGTCTCCCACACTGTGAGCATGTCTTTCCTCTGGCAAAGCATCTTGCTCCGGGATGGTGCTCTAGACCGCAGTTGCCGCATATGATCTTTTGCGTAGTCTTCGTCGTCCCTCGTGATTGGGGCGGTCGTCTTTGGATCACATCTAGTCGTTCTTCTTTGATGGCGGGTGTTCGCTGGGCCACAGTAGGCCGATTGAGGGCTGCTTCCATTTCGTCCGCCCACGGGTTGGACAGCTCATGTGCCCTGGCAAGTACTAGGATTTCGTCGAGGGTGATGCCCGGCTGTCGCAATATAAGGCGTCGTAGCTGAACTGATCTGCAGCCTTGGATGAGCTGGGCGCGAATCTCCGCTCTCTGGTCGGGGAGGGTGCAGGTGGTCGCTAGTTTTCTCAGGCGAGCGTAGAACATATCTATAGTCTCAGCCTCTCCTTGACGCGCCTGCCGGAGCTTGAACCACTCGAAGTCTGGATTAATCTGTGGATCGAAATGACGGTTGAGGGCCGCGACAGCCCCAGCGTAATCGTTGTCATCCCCTCTGTCCGGCAATGTTTCGAAGAGGTCGTACAACTCTGCTCCCCCGTAACACATCAGGAGTGATCTCTTCACTCATCCGTCCGTCTCTCGCACTCCCACGAAGTAATGGTCCAGCCGACCAATCCAGGAGCGCCAGCGCGCTGCCGCGGTGGAAGGGTCCGTGAGTTCGCTAAACGGTGGCAGTGGGGCAGCTGCGCCATGTCCCGTTGGGGCGGGGGCTTGTGGAGCAGCTCGTTGTGGGGGTGGTACCACCTGGGCGGCACTCCCGCCACTGGTGCTTGGGGGGATGTATGTTGTTACAACGCACACTTTTACAACGCATGCACTTACAACGCATTTTTTACAACGCACAATCCATTACAACGCATGACATTACAACGCAGGACACTACAAGCATTTTTAAAAACTACCTTTACAACGCATTTCCATTACAGCGCATACTACCTTTACAACGCATACCATTACAACGCATAATATTAAATTGCATTTAAGGTAAGTATTAGATAGTATAGGGGTAAAAATTACTATTCTAACTCCAGGGGGTGCAACAGTAGGGTAAGTGTTGGATAGTATAGGGTTAAAAATTACTATTCTAACTCATGGGGGTGCAACAGTAGGGTAAATGTTGGATAGTCTAGGGGTAAAAATTACTATTCTAACTCCAGGGGGTGCAACAGTAGGGAAAGTGTTGGATAGTATAGGGGTAAAAATTACTATTCTAACTCCAGGGGGTGCAACAGTAGGGTAAGTGTTGGATAGTATAGGGGTACAAATTACTATTCTAACTCCAGGGGGTGCAACAGTAGGGTAAGTGTTGGATAGTATAGGGGTAAAAATTACTATTCTAACTCCAGGGGGTGCAACAGTAGAGTAAGTGTTGGATAGTATAGGGGTAAAAATTACTATTCTAACTCCAGGGGGTGCAACAGTAGGGTAAGTGTTGGATAGTATAGGGGTAAAAATTACTATTCTAACTCCAGGGGGTGCAACAGTAGGGTAAGTGTTGGATAGTATAGGGGTAAAAATTACTATTCTAACTCCAGGGGGTGCAATAGTAGGGTAAGTGTTGGATAGTATAGGGGTAAAAATTACTATATTGTGCGTTGTAATGGTATGCGTTGTAATGGTAGTATGCGTTGTAATGGAATGCGTTGTAAAGGTAGTTTTTAAAAATGCGTTGTAGTGTCCTGCGTTGTAATGTCATGCGTTGTAATGGATTGTGCGTTGTAAAAAATGTGTTGTAAGTGTAGTGCGTTGTAAAAGTTGCGTTGTAAAGGTTGTTCCCCGCTTGGGGTAGTCATCTCTCGGCGCTATCTGACACCTCGTGCGTGTCCGAGCTTGGTGGTCGTGTGGGAACGCCGAGTGAGCGCAGGCTTGGCGATGCCGTTTCTGTGCGCTGTGCCTTTTAAGGATATGGGGTGTGAGTCAGTGCCTCTCCTGCTGCGTGTCGTCCTGTGGCTGAAGCCTCTACCCCCAGCGACAGGTAGGTTTGTTTTTCCTGATTTAATTGTTTCAGTGTACTTTTCTTATATTTTTTTGTTTTTTTTTGTTATTCCTCATTCAGCAGCTGCAGGCAGAGCATTGGGCACCCTTCTCTTACTCCCTCCTGGCATGAGCAGGGCAGTATCAGCTGGTCCTGTCCCCACAGAAGGCTCACACAGTACGCAGTCCCACAGCCTGCCTTCACGGGGGGGGCTCACAGTTCCCCTTTCTTCTCTGCAGCAGAGGCGGCGTTTTCGTGCTCCCTTCCCCAACCGGGTCGACACGTGAAGCGAGGGAATACTGCGCCCGCCAACTCGACCACGTGGTAACGGGAGCGCGGCCGGGCAGCAGCAGCGTGACGATGCAGGGTGCCAGGGAGAGCAGCGCTGGGTGGAGGCAGCGCGCACCACGCGCGCGTGCAGGATCGGCCTCACCTCCGGCGCTGCTCCCTGCGCCAACAATCTGCTTCTTTCTCCTTCGTGAGCGATGACGCGCCAGAGGCAGCACGCTCCAGGGCAGGAACGGCGGCGCGAGGGACAGCAGCAGGGTGGGCACCCGCTCCGTGACAGCCGCACAACGGACGCCGACACTCTCCTTCGGCTACACGGGCTCCTGCAAACACCCGGTGAGTGGTGGCGAGGCGTGAGGCAGACCCGCCTCGTCGCCAGTGTAGAGTTCTAGACTCCTGGATGAGTCCCTGCGTGTGGGCAAGGCCGTACACTTGCTACACATAAGGGAGGCCACACTCGTGTTACATGACTACTGGCCACAAGACCCGAGCGGTCTTGGCCACCTTTATTTATCCCCTCGGTGTGCCCGCCCTCGAGGGTGCGTGGATGCGTGCGACGTGCGTGGACGGGCCGGGTGGCTCCGCCACTACATCTGGTATGTTTCCATGTGACTGTCTTATGTTTAAAACACTCCCTTTAATCCTTTGGTTGCAATAATGCATGTGCCACATTTATGATGACCTTTGACTGGTGTTAGATTCCAAAGCTGTCTTAAATGACTTTTAGATGTTGGTGGTTGCGTGTATGCTCACACTTTTTTCGACCAATACTTCGGTCCTTTTTCAAAGCAAAAAGGGGTCGTTGAAAAGATTCGTCCAGCTGTGAAAGTAAATGCCTATATTGTGATATCATTTTTTTAATAATTAGTTTGGGGGCAGAGGGTGAAACACAAGCCAAATGTTCACTCAATATTTTATTTTTCTCAGTCAACAGTAACCCTGGGCGTAGTTTGCGTAGTAGCGCTACGCGAAGTGTACTTCGCACTACGCGAGCTACGCGTAGCTCTACGCGAAATACGTAGTGCGGTAGGAAATGCTGTTCGCGATGATTGCACAGTGTCGGATGCTTGTCCGCACTGTGCAATCATTGCAAACGGCATCTTGCACAGTGCAAGCGGTTTCCTGCCGCTCAAGTAGATTTGTACTCGAGCGGCATGTCATTTTGCTCGTTCGTGGTTGCCAACTTGACGTTGAGGGCCGCGAGCAAGCAAAAAATGACCGCTACGCATGTTTGCACTGTACTACGTTCAATTCGCGTAGTGCAAAGTAGCACAAACTTCGCAAACTACGCAAGCGTAGCGTAGTACTTTTCCCAGGGTTAGTCAACAGAGTCTCCAGGGGGGTGAAATAGGCTTGCTTCATGGAGTATTTTAACAATTGTTTTAGATACCTCTATTCTTTGAGTTTGTCAAGCAAATTCTGTGCATGAAAGAAGTAATCTCCTTTCTCAGAGCAATTCTGCCTTATTCTAAAAATTGCCCATAAGGCAAGTTGTCCCAAAGGCTTTGAGGGTGATGGCTGGAGTAGTGGAGGGCTTTAGTCCCATCAGTAGGTTTGATGTGTATTGTGGTCTTCAGTCTGTCATCTTTAGCAACCACTTCAACATCTAAGAAAGTGATGGTTTTGTTGTTACTGTTCATGTAAAATGTAATGTTAGGAGATCTCTCATTTAGCCAGGTGACTAAGTGATTCAAACAGACATCTTGGCCTAACCAGATACAATGGAGAACATCCATATACCGCAGCCAAGTACCCGAATTGATGGAAAAAGGGGTTGTTATGGTAGATGAATCATTCCTCAAATTGGGCCATATAGAGCACTGCTAGCTCTGGAGCGAAGGGACAACCCATGGCTGACCCTTTGATTTGTCAATAAAATTCCTCCCCGTATTTGAAATAATTCTTTTTAAGAGCAAACCTTGCAAGATTTTTGATTAATTCAGTGGGAACTTGATAGGGTCTTGGTTCAAGGTAGAGCTCAATTGCTTCTAACCCCTCATCTTGGGGAATTTGAGTATGAATAGAAATGACATCCAGAGTAAATTTTCAATGTTATTGATGAAATCCACTGTGTGTTGGAGATATGATGGAACCTGCTTCATGAACACGAGTTTGACTATCACCCCAGTGTGCTGTCCTGTCGTACCTCCCACACTCTATAGTCCCATGCTTTGTAATGTAACGACTTTCATAATGGTTTCTGGATGGCAGCCCTTTAATTATGTTGTTGACAGTTATTATATTGTAAATGTTTACTTTATTGGTGTATTTGCTTCTATACTCCTTCTTTTTCCTTTGGAACAATCCCACTGTCGGCCTATCGCACTGGCCACATAAGACTATTTTCAACATTTGGTAATCTCAGGGCAATCAGATCTGGGTGGCTTTAATGTTATAGGCGATGTCATCATGTGGTATTGGGCACCTTTTTCTCTCTCCTTTGTAGGTCTCGCTGAGCCCAGCGCATGCGCTGGCTCGGAGAGACATTTTGTATGTGAGTTTTCAAAGTGCTGCTGGCTGGCCTAGCGTTCGCGTTCACGCGACTGTGCACGCGCAAACCGCTAGCCTTCAGCAGCACTTTGCAAACTCGTGCGCGATCGCGATCACTCTCGCTTTCAGAGCGATCGCGATGACGCACGCTTTCAATGCTTGTTTAGACGTAACTTTTGAGTCTCTTTCCCCGTACAGCAGTACTGACGGAGGTAGTGTCAGAGACACTTTAACTGGTACGTTTTTCCTGTACTTTTTTACCTCCAGCTTGGATATTTTTAGTAACTGTCTACATTAAAAAAGTAGTTGTATTGAATTAGCGACAAAGACTTCTTTTTCCTTGGCCAGACTCAAACCCAAGACGCTCATTAACGAATAAAGAGTATTTAAGACATTTCCCTTTGTGCGCGGAGGATGTGTAATAACTTCTTCCACACACAGGCATGAAAGCTCATGCTAACAGTTCAGAGACAGGTTCAAGCCTCCTCCTCAAGGTGAACCTGTTGATAAGGACAACCCTGCGCTATCTGCCTTTCGCCACAAGATTGGTATCAACCTGCTACACCACTCCCTGTTGTACACACAATCATATTGTTTCCTTCCTTTTGCAGGCCAGAGGATCACAAAGACGCTATGAGAGACAGCCTTGATGCTAAGTTGATGTATTGTAACACATCGAAATACGATCTGCTGTAACATGAGTAGTTAATCCACAACAGTACTGTTGCGAAAATGTAATATGTAATTGAAAATATTGTTGGTGTTTTTGACAGTCTGTTATGTCATGTACCTTGAGAAAATGGAAAAATATGAAAAGACCAATAAAGATATATAAACAAAAAAAAATTAAAGGTTTCAGAAACAATCCACATACTGTGCAATAGGTTAAAGCACTGAGTCACTCCCTGAGACTATTGGCCGGCCTGGAGGCGTTGTTTCATTTTTATGGATTTTCGGAAGTAGATAAAGTACCGGTATCCTCGGCTCAACTTTGTTTAAAATTCACATTATTTTGGTCTGATGTAGCCTTGATCAAGTGCTGCTTTCAGAATGACTGAAAGCTCCCCTTGAATATCTTTGTTAGGGTGACCTAGGATTCTTGGTTGAGAACCTGTCTCTCACCTTCTTTCTTATAATCATCAGCTGCCCAAATCACAATCGCACCGCCTTTATCGGCTTGCTTGATTACCATAGTCATCTCTCTATAATTTCTCTAATGCCTTACGTTGGTCCTTTGTGATGTTACTTTTAACAAAGTCTGTTTTTTCGCTCAAATTCTCTTATGGCTGGAAGGACAGACTGTTCATACTAACTTCTTTTGGGCTACTTCTTAGGTGGATGGCAAAAGGTAGATTTATTTCGAGACCCGTTACTTCGTTATTTTGAGAAGAATTATGTTCAAGAAAAAAGGCTTTTAGATTTATTTTTCAGCAAAATTCCAGAGCTCCTGCTTTTAGTCCAACAAAGTTTGTATTCCTTGAAGGGACAAAAGGCAGACCTTTGCTGAGTATGTTTCTTCAATTGTCGACGAGGGTCTTTGGGATAAATTGAAAATTGGTGAGTTTATTGACCTTTGTACAATTGTCGCCGAGTTTTCATCTCCTATGGTTGGTTGTTGTATCTGTTTTTTTCTCTGCCTCTCTGCTGGCCTCTTCCTAAAAAAGTCAGTTGTTTTTTCTGATTCATATTTTGATTAGAAGACCCTTCACCGCGGTCAGAATCTCCAGGGGACTACGATGAAGAAGTTTCTGAATATGTGATATATTGGTGTTTTGATCGTCCTTGGTATTCAGGAAGGAATCTTTTAGAATCTGGGCGAGTGTAGAAATCACCCTTCATATAAGGATACACATTATCTAGATTAAATGATTTTTTTGTCTTTTTCAAATTTACTTTTCTTCTGATTGATGGTGAAATCTGCGATTTCTTGTTCAGTTTTTTCAAGGAGAGTCTTGGCTTCTGAAACTTACTGATTGTTCTTGATTTCTTTTTCTAATAGTGAGATCTCATCCAGTTGTTTTTTTTTAAAAAGTTGGTGTGCTGTTTCAATCTATAGAACCATTAACTCACGGCTATATCCTTTGCGGTATTCAGGATCCTCAATTCATACTTTCTGGCAGCACAATTACAGTGGCTGTCCTACTGGACGGCAGGCAGACACATAGGAGAGACATACACAGCGACCGGCCAGGTACCCATCCCAGAACTCCGCCGCCTGCTACTGGCAGGCACTAAACCAAGGCGTACATACCCCATACAAGTAGTGGTGGCGCGCAAATGCATGCAACGGATACACCTTATGTCGGCAGGGATGCCTCCGTATTCCCCCCTGCTGCCTCTAGTCGGCTGGCCCAAGCAAGAGACATATTACACAACTAACATGCTTCACACATGGACAGACCACGGCCTAACCGAAATAGAGTCTCTGTTTGAGGACGGACAGCTTAGACCAGCTTATGGATGACTATGAACTCCCCCCTGGCCAGTTTGTACTTCACCGCCAACTCCTAGAAAGCTACCGATCATACCACAACCTATCGACGGGGGAGCCAGTAACTCACCCGGTCATCCACACGATCATACGCATGGGGCGACACCTGACCACATGGCTCTATAAAGCCATTCGGGAGCTCATAAACAGACCCCTGGAGGCCCTACGAGCCACTTGGGAGGAGGAGCTAGGGCCTCAAATACACGAGAAAGAATGGGAGATGGCCCTCGAATACCCCAAGAAGGTGTCCAAAAATGCACGTTTTAAAAATATACAATTCTAAATCCTACATAGGGCATATCAAACCCCAGCACGCTTCCAAAGATTTTACCGAGACACCCAGTTCCTCTTCCCCAGATGCCGATCACGGGACGCAGATTTCTACCACATGTTCTGGGGTTGCCCCACACTACAGCCGTATTGGAACAATGTTCACAAGACACTCAGGGATCTCACGGGGCTTTCACACCTGAACACCTGGGAAGCCTGTGCATTAGGTATCTTCCGGAAACAGAAGCAACACAAAGTATCCATCCGCTTTATCTCACTGGCAATTTTTCTGGCTAAAAGAAGTATAGCTATGCATTGCCGATCCCCCACGGGTCCCCCGATTGCGGCATGGATGGGAGCAGTACACAAATGGACGACGGTGGAGGAAGACATATTAAGGGAGGAGGAGGTGAAGGGGATACGTAAGCACCCCATCTCTATGGGATGGACCTTATTACTACACCATTTCAAACAGCCACCAACACACGACGACCCAGTTGGTTCCCCACACACCCCAGTTCACCCATACTCGCAAGCCCGACCAAAAGCACACACGCCAACTCTCCTCAAATACGTAACGTTGCTAGATATTATCGACACAAACCTCACAGGATTCAAAGACAAGGCATAAGGGCTAGATCAACCAGCTCCCCCGCCCCCCCCAGCAGTACTCAGACATACCAACCAGCGAGATGCGCACCAACCCTGACACCTCGTCCGATATATGTACCCTGGATTCCATGAACGTTCCATCCCCGTTCTACATAGGATGTGTTTAGCGTAAGAACTGAATAAAGACAGGATACATGTCTACTTAATGCGAGGATAGCAATGTCCAATGATGTATTATGCTCGAAATGAAGTCAAATTACTTGTATCTTAACGTAATCTGTCTTTTGTAATATGAAAATGCCAATTAAAACATTTTTTTTAAAATAAATCAGGATCCTCAATGAAGATGACAGGGATATTACGAATTTGCAACCCCCATGGAATTGGGCCTGCTTTTAGATGTTCAAGGAGAAAATGACCATGCAATTTAGCCCTTACTTGTTTCTTTTTGAGTCTCAACAATTTATCTGACTCATGTTGCTTTTTTGGCTGTGGAACTTAAAGTAACAGATGTAAAAAGCGAAGGTGCTGTATTTAGCTTTTGGATTGTGTCCTCTTTATAGGACAATGTGTTCTGTTCTGACATTATTTATTATTACAAGACTTTCTATAAGTGGCATTTCTAAAATAAAAACGTGGAATCCAACTTCACCAGTAAGGAGGATTTATCATTACTATTCTAAACATACTATACACGGCAAAGCTACTCCTTTTTGCTCAGGAATTACCACTATAAAGTATGTAAGTATATTATATATAAGTGAATTCCCAGTGCTAGCCTATGAGATGAGTAGGCCTCACAGTAGTGAGAAACAAAGTGGGCTGTTTGTCACTACCAGGACATGCAAAACATAAAAGTACATGCCCCACCTTTTACGTACACAGCACCCTGACCATAGGGCTTTCTAAGGCATACCTTGGTGGCTACGGAGCCGTTGATGGTGGATGCGTGAGCTGAGAGCTCCGCGCCAGCCACCTCATTTCTCCGGAATAACAGTGACTCTGCTCGTGGGCGAACCCTTGGTGGCCCGACATGCCTGGAGACCGTGGATCAGCAGGGCATGTCTTGAATGCCCTGAGGGATGCCTGTGGGGCTCCGGATGTAATCGGCCGAACTGACGCATCAGACGACATAATGGCGGCCGGAGCCTAGAACAAGGAGCTGGGCCTGACTAGGAGAACGGTGCCAGTGGGGGCTGTGAGAACTGGGAGGTGACCCTGGACGCCAGCTGCAGTGACGGAGTCCCCGAGACCCGCGCCGAAAGCCCCATACCTGACCGGTTGCAACGAAGGTTGATGGAGCCTGAGGCCTAGCGGGAGACACACCCGTTTCTGTGACAGGGAGGCGTTCGAGATCGGGCTGCACTCTGGGACGGAAGGCGGCTGCTCTAGAGAACAAGGAGGTGAGCGCTGCGGCACTGTGTGGGTGGTCCCCTCATATTGGATGCCACACAAGGTGATATGCCCTCCCCCTAGAGGCAGATATCGGGTCCGAGAGACGGCTGGTGAGTCTGGAACATTCAGCTACCTTCACTAAAGGGGGACCCTTACGCTGCCGAGTGAAAGATAGGCCGGACTGGGGTAGGCAGCGGGGAGGGACATAAGAAGCGCCTTGGACACATTAGGTCCCTGGCTTCCTCACCCCGTAATAAGGCGGCAGGAAAGGTACTGGCTGTGAGTAGACCGGGCTACGATAACGCCAGAACGATCAGCATTGGGCCTGCTTCCTGAGCTGGGAGAGCCGAGAGGCCAGAAGCAAGGCCCTGGCTCTGACGGCCTCCGAAATCACGGAATACACTCAACTTCAGAGGTGGGGAAGTCGAGGGTATGATGGGCACACCAGTTGGACAAACCCGATGGCGTTCTGAGCTTAGTTACTGGTCAATTAACTGAAATCAGTACCATGGAGGGATTGAACTGGTACCATTCCAAAGAGAAATCGAGGGCGCATGGACCACCAGGCAGACACCGAACAGAATACTCCATACCGAAGTAGCAGGAACGCTACAAACTTCCAGTTTACTTGTGTCTCCCTGAGACCCTATCACAGAACGCAGCTGGCAATGAGTGAACGAGGATGACATTTGAACAGGACACGGGCAGGCGAACCATTGAAACACTGCCATCGTGAACTGCGAAATATTACACTAAGCGGTTACGAGCTGTGGGGACACCCCTGTTCTAGGATTCACCACGACTTTTCTACCTGCATAACTGACTCGGCACACTGTTGCGTCATCTGGGGTAGTGCTGTAGAGGGCACACAGGTGTTCCTGGTTCCACTCCCCTCCCTAATCCGAGTCACTTCATTACACCGTGACCCACATTGCTGGCAACTCAAAGGGAGTCGTTACAGTATCTGACGCCTTAGAGGTGCTACGCCTTTCTCAGAAAGTGACGGGTCCAACTCATGTCAAAGGTCACCTGCTGGACCCAATATTTACCAATACCCGCATCCAGGTAGACGACCCACAGCCGCTCCCCTGGACGGACCATTATCTTATCTCATTTTCCTGGTCAGCCTCCACGAGTAGGAAAGCTGGAAACCACTCCAAAATTCTGAACCGGAATTGGTCTAATATTTCTGTGGAAGAATGGGCTGCCATTCTCAAAGAAACCCGTCCCTGCCTAGATCCTGACCCTGAGAAGGCAAATTTACAATTCAATCTCTGGATTAAAAATTCACTGGACGTATTAGCCCCTATAAAACTCAGGGACATTAAAAAGGGCCCAAAAAAAGTTGCTTGGTTTACTATGGAGCTGAGAGATCTTAAACGGAATTGTAAGCAACTTGAGAGGCAGTGGAGGAAAGACTTTTCACTTGAAAAAAAGAAAGTCTATCGTGATGCACTAAAATTGTATAAAACCGAGATTACGAAAACACAATCTAAGTTTTATGAAGCAAAGATTTTATCAGCACCTAACTCTCCTAAAGAAATTTTTAAAATTTTTAAGTCCTTGACTACCCCCCCATTCACCACGACGACCCCTACTGATGTACAAGGTCGCTGTAACAATTTAGCAGAGTATTTCCACGATAAGGTACAGGCGATCTATTCAGCCTTTTCGACAGTCACCACTTCTGACCTTGATGCCTCGATGCAAGAAACTAGAGACCGCCGAGACCAGAGTCTGGAATCTTTTCCGCCCCTGGATTCAGATACAGCGAAGTCCTTACTTAATAAACTTAAATCAGGCTCCCCTAAAGACCAGGCGCCCCCCACGGTGTTGCACAAGGTTGCCCCAGAAGTAGCCCCTGTTATCGCAACTCTTATTAACTCCTTACTGTCAACAGGCAAGGTTCCTTCACTATGGAAGGAAGCGATGGTAAAGGCCCTGCTAAAAAAAACCTGGATCAGATCCGGAGGTAATGGCCAACTATCGCCCTATCTCCCTGCTCCCGGGAATAGCTAAAATAGCAGAGAAGTACATCAATACTACCCTTTCCACTTATCTGGAGGAACATGACTGTTTGCACTCAACACAGACTGGCTTTAGATCTCGACAGGGCACGGAAACCGCCCTGATTGCCGTAGTAGAGGAGGCAAGAAAAATTATGGACTCAGGAGGATCAGCTGCAATAATCCTCCTTGATCTCAGTGCGGCTTTTGATACCGTCAACCATCAAATTCTCATTACAAGATGTCACGAGATGGGGATGAACGGTACCGCACTGAGATGGATAGCCTCCTTTCTGGAAGGCCGCACATTCCAGCTCCTTGAGGAGAATGTGACTTCTAGGAATGTGCCTTTGAAGAGTGGAGTGCCTCAGGGCTCATCACTTAGCCCCACTCTTTTTAATATTTACATGTGTCCTTTAGCCAAAATTGTGGAGGCATTCGGCATACAAATTGTTACGTATGCCGATGACACTCAGTTGATTGTCTCCCTTAAAGACCCAGGACAGCCAGGAAGTAATCTTTCCAGATGCTTGGAGGAAATATCCGTCTGGATGAAAGAGTCCTGCCTCCAGCTCAATGGAGCAAAAACAGACCTTATGCTGCTGGGAAAACCTTTGCCTCCAGACATGCCGTTAGCATGGCATAGTTGTATGGGAAACCCGCCCACTCCTAAAAATCACATCAAGAGCTTAGGAGTCTGGCTGGATGCAAGATTAGACATGAAGACACAGGCTAACAAGGTAGCTGGGTGCTGCTTCGGGATTTTGAAGTCAGCACGAAAGATCTTGCCTCTTCTCCCATTCCATGCAAGAAGACTACTCCTCCAGGCATTAATACTGTCGCCTCTGGACTACGCTAATGCCCTATATTCAGGAGCCCCCCAGTCCACAATATGCATACTACAGAAGGTCCATAACTGTGCGGCAAGAATTCTCTTGCAAATTTCGCGGCGAGAATCAGCAAAAAGAGCAATTAGACAATTGCACTGGCTCCCTGTTTTAGAAAGGATTACATTTAAGGCCCTCTGTGTCACGCACAAGATCATGGCCACGAATGGTCCTCCAATCCTTCAAAGGATAGTTTCTCCATACCATCCCAGAAGGCACCTTCGCTCTGGAAATAAGCGCCTTGCCATGGTACCGAGAATTGTCAGGACCAGATGTGGAGGTCACTGTTTCTCCTATGTCGCTGCTAAGACTTGGAACACCCTCCCAGACTCCATCCGTTTGGAGGAGGAATACCTGCCCTTTCGACGGCTTTTGAAGACGCATCTTTTTCCTAAGGTATAACTTAATCTGCCCCTCGCCGTCTGGTTCTCAGCGCTGGGAGGCCCTAGGGTAGCCATGCGCTCTATAAATGCCTCTTTCATTTCACAGTCGGACAGAGATCCTAGTGGGACGCAGCATTGGTGAAAGTGGGAGTAGAGTGGCCAAGGTAACTGACGGAGTGCCCTAGAATTGTACTCCCCACATAAGGGGCCACCACAAGCGCACATAGAAAGTAGGGGCGGAAGTTTTTAACACATTCTGGAGCGGGGTAAAGCAGAGTCACTGGCGACTGAGCCCCACCAGCCCAGAGCAAGATGCACAAGATCTGTAGTCGGGGACATATGGCACAGGACATGGGAAAGCCTAAGGGGAAACAGGTGGGGCCTCCCCCGGAACAAGATGACAGTGCTACTGAATCAGTACTTGAAGAAACTGTTGAAGATCTACAGGAGGTGCCGGTACATCAACAATTGGCTAAGATTTTAGAAGCCATTGCTGACACCAAAGCGACGCTGCACTAAGACATCAGCACGGTGGCGGTGGGCCTGGGCCTGTTGCAGGCAGAACATGCCAAACTATCAGACATGGTGAAACAATCCGAAACGACACTAGAAGTGCTAGCCCCGGCGCAACAGGTATTGGCTGCGAAGGTCGATGAACTGTCCAGCAGGATCGGTGTCCTGGGGCGGCGGGCAGAGGACGCTGAAGGAAGAAACCGAAGGAACAATGTGAGGGTTTTCGGGCTGCTTGAAGGGGTGGAAGGGCAGGACATGATTGCATATTTGGAGACCTGGCTCAAAGAAGTGGTGGCACCAGAGCGCCTGTCACAATTCTACACTTGGAAAGAGCTCATAGGGTGCCAGCTAGACCGCCGGCTCCGGGAAGACCGCCACGTCTTGTGGTAGCCAGATTACTTCATTTTCGAGACAGGGACCTGTTGCTACAAAAAGGCCGTACAGATGGGCCATATATAGTGGAGACAATAAGGTGTCCCTGTTCCCAGACAACACTCTAGAATTCCAAAGACGTCGTACTACTTTCTTAGAGGTCAAGAGAGCCTTGCGAGAGGAGGGAGTCCGAAACTCGCTGATGTTCTTGGCTCGGAGAATAATGGTGGACAGAAAAACACAGTTCTGTGAAGACCCTAAGTCTTTTTATCACTGAAGGCAACTGTTGCCTGAAACTGTGCACCCTCCGGGGGCTACAGTTTTTTTCGAGCAAGTTCCTACGATATTATCTAAGTCAGGTGGAATATCAAAGATATTGAAGGAAACGCCTCACTCACATAATAGTGACACGCTTCATCATAGGCGTTTCCTCCACACCCAGATGAGATGATACTACCTGGGCGGACTCGACCACAGATATAATGGGAGTTCTTATATAAGTAGGTTGCTGGTTAAGCAGGGAACCAGATTTTTTATATAAACTAAAAATACCTCCAAGTGTACCCCTTCTTAATCCTTTATTCTGAGGCACTTGTGGTATCCTTAAAATCCATATGTTGTTTTTTTTTTTAACATTAGTATATTCAAATATACCCTCAGATAATTGCCAACATGTTTCGGCCCTCCTTCAAATAGCCCAAACGGGTCTGGGGCCTTCGTCAGGGCGTGGTGTTTCTGTTCCTTGATTTAAGGTCCCTGCTATGGCTTTTCGCATATACTTCATGCACACCAAAAGTGAGGCCTAATGCACTCACCTGTATTTCTTGTATTCAAACTCCAGTAGTAATTTCTATAAGAGATAAAAACAAGGGTATACACTCCAGTGTATAGTTATATGCTACATTTATTCTGTGCCTATAACATGCTTTTTTTTACTATAATGGTGTTGAGTGTATATGTGCCACCCGACTCAGTGCTCACTATTGAAATGTTCGTGGATTATTTTATACCACTTCCATTGTGCTAACCAAATTGCATATTTCTTTCACCACATCCAGTGATACCTAACTTTAAGGTTTCTGTGATTGCTAGAGAGATTCTTTGTTGTTTATGAGCCATATTATCTGTATACCCATGGATTCAAGCGCTGGTAATTCAAGATTGTGGAGAACCACGTGTGCTTCTATTTAGTATCAATGCATTCGTGCTCTTTCACTGAACTCTATGGGTGATTTCCGTGCTCTTCATAATCCATTCATAGGTTTGATTAAATAGACACACTGATTATTTTGCTTTCTCACCTACTGGTGGATGCTATTAAGCATCATGCAGGAATCATTGTGTCAAAGGTGGCGTCCTGTAGTCACACACTTAAATGAGACAGATATTGTTTCGTTACCAAAGAGGAACATGTCTAATAAGTTCTATTAGTATATATCCCGGTGCAACTGAAAACTCGGTCATTTCAAAACCAGGGTGGAGTTGTTTTAGTTCCCTTTTTCCATGTATGTTTCTCATTAATATCGATCGCGTGTTTAACTGACACTCATCCCTTATTGAATATACTTCTACTGCTATGTTCTTAATTAAAAAACGCTCCCCCGGTTTTATGCGGGGATAACTTTTCGTTTTCTCATACTTATATCCCAGGTAATCAGAAGGATAGATATTCGTTTATGTCCGTTGTCAAGACATCTACAAATTTTTGTATCATTTCATATATTGTGGGCTGTGCGTTTTTAGAAACCCAGGGAAATGGCGCCAACCCATTATTCTACGTGATTGTTTATACTGAGGTTTTTGCCCGTATCCGCCTCTCTTCTTCCCATTATTCAATAGTATGGGTCTGTTTCTTATAGAGTCCTAGGTAGAGTGATAGACAGGATTGTTTGAGATTACAAGATCTGAGGGGTACATAGAAGTGAGTTGTGACTTACTTCGTCAAGGTACTGCCACCGCTTCTTCGCCTATTCGACACATCGCCTGCCGTCGAATGCTGTGACGTGCTGCAGGCCGTGTTAAATAGCGGTGTACTGACTAACAGCCCGGTTTGTCAATCCCCTAGCGTGAAGCCTCTATCGTTCTTTTGGGGAATTGTGGGCTACAGGATGGTGTTTACATTCCGTTTTTCACGGGTTTATGGGTATTGTAGTTTATGGTGTCAGGGCTACGTTTTTTTTAAAAATAGGTTCAACTTTATTGAAAACCCAATTTTGCAAAACCTGACTAAATGGTGCCAAGAAATGACTCCGCCCTTGTGTGGTCTCACTAGATACTTTGGATGTAGATCCCCGTTAACGTTGTGGATTGAATTACATTCTGGATTGGTTGCGTTTTGTTTGGCGTATTCAAATTTGCCCATCTTTAATAAGAATTCCCCCGATTGCGTGTTTCACAACTAGCGACACGGTAGAAGCATTTTTTGATCAACGTGTATATTGGACTATACTTCTATATGTGTTCTGTTGTTTTTGTGATGCTTACAGATGTTTCATTTGTTTGTTCTTAATTTATGGAAACATCTGGTAATAATAGAAACAGATGGCTTCGGGCGCCTTGGTCCAAGGCATATTGTCACGTTAGTTATGTTTAAAATTCTTCAAACAGGCGTTATCTTATATCTCTGTGTGCAAGACATTTTTCAATGCAGTACCAGACTAGGTTGTTTCTTATGGTTATGTATGCATTTTAGCCCTCCAGTATGTTATTTGTTATTCTACTGACAATTATGTATTCATCCTTCCACTGAAGCATGTAAGTGTAGATGCTGGTTAATAAAGTATTAAGTTATGTCAATGTTGTCCATGGTATTTCTTCATTCAGACCTTGTGTTGTGCTAGAGAGGCGATAGATCCATCTTTGTTCCAATTTTAATAGTTGTCTTTCAGTGCTGTTGTTCGGTAATTTTTCAATCACTGTCCATGTGAAATCGTTTTCACTATGATTGTTGGTTTGGAAATGACGCATCATTTTCGTGATTGTTTTTCCGCATCTGAATGTGCTCCGATGTTCATTGATTCGGGTTTTGACTTTGCGGGTGGTCATTCCTATATACATCTGTTTACAGATGCAAGTCATCAAGTAAACCACATTCTGGCTGTTACAATTACTGAAGGTGCGTTGTTCCCAGGGAGTTTTTAAACCCACATCGATCACTTTACTAGTTGTCGTTAACCGGCATACATTGCATGAACCACATGGGAAATGTCCAACCACCTCCGGTAAATTCCATAAGGTATTTTGTTGTCCTGTCTTTGTTGTTTTCTTTTTTGGGCGAGTATGGACAACAGAGTCCTTGATCGATTTCCCTCTTTTGAAAGCGAACATTGGTTTCTCCAGACCTAGGCCTCCTGAGTTCAAGGTTTTCCAATGTCGTAAGACAATACTTTTTATTTTATTTGATTCTGTTCCAAACGTGGTGACGCACACAATTCTTTTGTGCTCGGGTTTTTTTGAAGGTTCCAACAATCCTTCTCGGTTGTTATTTTTTGCCCTTTTGTATGCTTGTTTGAATAATCTCTTTGGGTATGTTTTGGTCTTTAATTTCTCCGTTAGTTGCTTAGCATGAAGTTCATACATAGCTTTGTCTGAACAGTTTCTTCTTAGTCTTAAAAATTGTCCCACCGGCAGATTGTCTTTTAAAGTCTTGGGATGGAAACTGTCATACCTCATTAGATTATTTACATCAGTAGGTTTGTAGAACACTTCAGTTTTCAATATCCCTTCGCTTGCCCAGATTTTTAGATCCAAAAATGTTATTGAATCTTTCTCGAGGGTCATGGTGAATTTTAGGTATTCATCTCTGGAGTTCAACCATGTTAGGAAGTCTTGTGCTTTGTTTTCATCTCCTCTCCAGATTATGAAGATGTCGTCTATGAAGCGTTTCCAAACGCTCAAATTTGTTTGGTATGGATTCGTCTCATTATAGATGAACGTTGTCTCGAAA
The DNA here is from genome assembly GCF_964204655.1 of Triturus cristatus. Classification (NCBI taxonomy): domain Eukaryota; kingdom Metazoa; phylum Chordata; class Amphibia; order Caudata; family Salamandridae; genus Triturus; species Triturus cristatus. The sequence continues at coordinate 292,048,308 of NC_140583.1, read as the reverse complement.
TCATGGACATACAGGCAGGCTACGCTTGGTGCAGGGAACCAGATTTTTTATATAAACTAAAAATACCTCCAAGTGTACCCCTTCTTAATCCTTTATTCTGAGGCACTTGTGGTATCCTTAAAATCCATATGTTGTTTTTTTTTTAACATTAGTATATTCAAATATACCCTCAGATAATTGCCAACATGTTTCGGCCCTCTTTCAAATAGCCCAAACGGGTCTGGGGCCTTCGTCAGGGCATGGTGTTTCTGTTCCTTGATTTAAGGTCCCTGCTATGGCTTTTCGCATATACTTCATGCACACCAAAAGTGAGGCCAATGCACTCACCTGTATTTCTTGTATTCGAACTTTCTTGTATTTCTGAGACCGTTGGTGCAAAAAATGCCCTCCTACCTGAAAGATACTCAAGACATCCTCCGTAAACTTCAACCCTTAAAGTTTGACAAAACAACAGATCTCTTAATTACCTTAGACGTAGAAGCGCTGTATACCAGCATTCCACAAGAAGCTTCCCTTACAGTGATTGAGAAATTGCTAGAATCCGAAACATGGTCATCAATAACACCAATAAAGTTTGTTGTGGACTGTGCAAGATTGGCCTTAACCAAAAATTATTTTGAATACGAAGGTGAATATTTCCTACAAACCCATGGAACTTCCATGGGTATGACCTGTGCACCAAGCGTAGCCTGCCTGTATGTCCATGATTTCGAGACAACGTTCATCTATAATGAGACGAATCCATACCAAACAAATTTGAGCGTTTGGAAACGCTTCATAGACGACATCTTCATAATCTGGAGAGGAGATGAAAACAAAGCACAAGACTTCCTAACATGGTTGAACTCCAGAGATGAATACCTAAAATTCACCATGACCCTCGAGAAAGATTCAATAACATTTTTGGATCTAAAAATCTGGGCAAGCGAAGGGATATTGAAAACTGAAGTGTTCTACAAACCTACTGATGTAAAAAATCTACTGAGGTATGACAGTTTCCATCCCAAGGCTTTAAAAGACAATCTGCCGGTGGGACAATTTTTAAGACTAAGAAGAAACTGTTCAGACAAAGCTATGTATGAACTTCATGCTAAGCAACTAACGGAGAAATTAAAGACCAAAACATACCCAAAGAGATTAATCAAACAAGCATACAAAAGGGCAAAAAATAACAACCGAGAAGGATTGTTGGAACCTTCAAAAGAACCCGAGCACAAAAGAATTGTGTGCGTCACCACGTTTGGAACAGAATCAAATAAATTAAAAAGTATTGTCTTACGACATTGGAAAACCTTGAACTCAGGAGGCCTAGGTCTGGAGAAACCAATGTTCACTTTCAAAAGAGGGAAATCGATCAAGGACTCTGTTGTTCATACTCGCCCAAAAAAGAAAACAACAAAGACAGGACAACAAAATACCTTATGGAATTTACCGGAGGTGGTTGGACATTTCCCATGTGGTTCATGCAATGTATGCCGGTTAACGACAACTAGTAAAGTGATCGATGTGGGTTTAAAAACTCCCTGGGAACAACGCACCTTCAGTAATTGTAACAGCCAGAATGTGGTTTACTTGATGACTTGCATCTGTAAACAGATGTATATAGGAATGACCACCCGCAAAGTCAAAACCCGAATCAATGAACATCGGAGCACATTCAGATGCGGAAAAACAATCACGAAAATGATGCGTCATTTCCAAACCAACAATCATAGTGAAAACGATTTCACATGGACAGTGATTGAAAAATTACCGAACAACAGCACTGAAAGACAACTATTAAAATTGGAACAAAGATGGATCTATCGCCTCTCTAGCACAACACAAGGTCTGAATGAAGAAATACCATGGACAACATTGACATAACTTAATACTTTATTAACCAGCATCTACACTTACATGCTTCAGTGGAAGGATGAATACATAATTGTCAGTAGAATAACAAATAACATACTGGAGGGCTAAAATGCATACATAACCATAAGAAACAACCTAGTCTGGTACTGCATTGAAAAATGTCTTGCACACAGAGATATAAGATAACGCCTGTTTAAAGAATTTTAAACATAACTAACGTGACAATATGCCGTGGACCAAGGCGCCCGAAGCCATCTGTTTCTATTAGTACCAGATGTTTCCATAAATTAAGAACAAACAAATGAAACATCTGTAAGCATCACAAAAACAACAGAACACATATAGAAGTATAGTCCAATATACACGTTGATCAAAAAATGCTTCTACCGTGTCGCTAGTTGTGAAACACGCAATCGGGGGAATTCTTATTAAAGATGGGCAAATTTGAATACGCCAAACAAAACGCAACCAATCCAGAATGTAATTCAATCCACAACGTTAACGGGGATCTACATCCAAAGTATCTAGTGAGACCACACAAGGGCGGAGTCATTTCTTGGCACCATATAGTCAGGTTTTGCAAAATTGGGTTTTCAATAAAGTTGAACCTATTTTAAAAAAAAACCTAGCCCTGACACCATAAACTACAATACCCATAAACCCGTGAAAAACGGAATGTAAACACCATCCTGTAGCCCACAATTCCCCAAAAGAACGATAGAGGCTTCACGCTAGGGGATTGACAAACCGGGCCGTTAGTTAGTACACCGCTATTTAACACGGCCAGCAGCACGTCACAGCATTCGACGGCAGGCGATGTGTCGAACAGGCGAAGAAGCGGTGGCAGTACCTTGACGAAGTAAGTCACAACTCACTTCTATGTACCCCTCAGATCTTGTAATCTCAAACAATCCTGTCTATCACTCTACCTAGGACTCTATAAGAAACAGACCCATACTATTGAATAATGGGAAGAAGAGAGGCGGATACGGGCAAAAACCTCAGTATAAACGATCACGTAGAATAATGGGTTGGCGCCATTTCCCTGGGTTTCTAAAAACGCACAGCCCACAATATATGAAATGATACAAAAATGTGTAGATGTCTTGACAACGGGCATAAACGAATATCTATCCTTCTGATTACCTGGGATATAAGTATGAGAAAACGAAAAGTTATCCCCACATAAAACCGGGGGAGCGTTTTTTAATTAAGAACATAGCAGTAGAAGTATATTCAATAAGGGATGAGTGTCAGTTAAACACGCGATCGATATTAATGAGAAACATACATGGAAAAAGGGAACTAAAACAACTCAACCCTGGTTTTGAAATGACCGAGTTTTCAGTTGCACAGGGATATATACTAATAGAACTTATTAGACATGTTCCTCTTTGGTAACGAAACAATATCTGTCTCATTTAAGTGTGTGACTACAGGACGCCACCTTTGACACACGATTCCTGCATGATGCTTAATAGCATCCACCAGTAGGTGAGAAAGCAAAATAATCAGTGTGTCCATTTAATCAAACCTATGAATGGATTATGAAGAGCACGGAAATCACCCATAGAGTTCAGAGAAAGAGCACGAATGCATTGATACTAAATAGTAGCACACGTGGTTCTCCACAATCTTGAATTACCAGCGCTTGAATCCATGGGTATACAGATAATATGGCTCATAAACAACAAAGAATCTCTCTAGCAATCACAGAAACCTTAAAGTTAGGTATCACTGGATGTGGTGAAAGAAATATGCAATTTGGTTAGCACAATGGAAGTGGTATAAAATAATCCACGAACATTTCAATAGTGAGCACTGAGTCGGGTGGCACATATACACTCAACACCATTATAGTGAATAAAAGCATGTTATAGGCACAGAATAAATGTAGCATATAACTATACACTGGAGTGTATACCCTTGTTTTTATCTCTTATAGAAATTACTACTGGGGTTTGAATACAAGAAATACAGGTGAGTGCATTAGGCCTCACTTTTGAGGTGCATGAAGTATATGCGAAAAGCCATAGCAGGGACCTTAAATCAAGGAACAGAAACACCACGCCCTGACGAAGGCCCCAGACCCGTTTGGGCTATTTGAAGGAGGGCCGAAACATGTTGGCAATTATCTGAGGGTATATTTGAATATACTAATGTTAAAAAAAAAAACAACATATGGATTTTAAGGATACCACAAGTGCCTCAGAATAAAGGATTAAGAAGGGGTACACTTGGAGGTATTTTTAGTTTATATAAAAAATCTGGTTCCCTGCTTAACCAGCAACCTACTTATATAAGAGCTCCCATTATATCTGTGGTCGAGTCCGCCCAGGTAGTATCATCTCATCTGGGTGTGGAGGAAACGCCTATGATGAAGCATGTCACTATTATGTGAGTGAGGCGTTTCCTTCAATATCTTTGATATTCCACCTGACTTAGATAATATCGTAGGAACTTGCTCGAAAAAAACTGTAGCCCCCGAAGGGTGCACAGTTTCAGGAAACAGTTGCCGTCAGTGATAACAAGTTTTGTCTGGGAGAACGCAACTGTCCTACTCATTCTCTCACTCTCCTTGTGTGAAAAAGAAGACCCTAAGTCTGCCTGAGACTGGATTGAGGCCTATAAATGGAAGGGAGCCAGGCACCCCGAGATGGGAAGCAACTGACGGAGAAGAAAGAACCAGGGAAATGACTCGGGAGGCGCCAATACCGAAGCGTTACGAAAGAAGACAAGCCAGTCAAAGACGGCAGCGGAGAGAGCGGACGCTCTGCAGGCAGCTGCAGAAGTGATGCAAGTCAGGGCGTCATCACTGGAAAAGGGATCGGAGTCAAAATGTTGAACTGATGAGTCGGAATCAGACACATCCCAAAACTGCAGTGTCGGCATGCCAAATGTGACTTCTCAGACAGCAGATGGGATTTTTGGGAAAGTGTTTGAGGGGCGGGGTGGTTTAATTTCCTCCCTCTCCTCCTTGTTCTTTCTTTACCTACCTTATGAGGTGGATTATTCATGTTTGCACATGTGCAGGTCTGGTCCTCTTCTTTGAGAGAGAGGAGGGGGAGTGGGGCAGAGGGGTGGCTGGGGGACGTTCCCGTGCAAGGGCTGGAACGGTCATTCATGGCTGGGACATCATGCATGATAACTACATTTGTTAGAGATCAGAGTTGATCGTCACGCTCCCTTGTAGGTCCTTTTGCTTGTAGCTGGGGGCCTAAATTACTTGTCGTAGTTTGGAGACATGCATTTTTTTGTAAGTTTTGGCAGCGGACTGTTGTCAGTTCGCTCATGGGTGAGGGAGTTGAACAGTTGGGTTTATTGCTACATACCAGGAGGTCTGAGACAATTCTTCGGGCTGACGGGGTGGGGGGGTATGGGGAGGAGGTGTTATGTGGGTAGATGGCATGAAAGACTGATCAGATCGAGGGGTTCAATTTCCTTACATGGAACATTAGGGGTATGGGCTCACCTGAAAAACGGTACAGCATACTGAATTATATCATACGAAATGGGGTTTCCATGTAGCGCTGTTGCAGGAGATACACGTCACTGAGACAGAGGTGGTTCGATTGAAACGCAGATGGCGGGGGCAATTGTTTGCAACCACCTACTCGGCTTTTAGCAAGGGAGTGTTAGTGTGGATTAGGCCTGGGGTCCCCTTTTAGCTCTCCCGGAAAATATTAGATGTGGAGGGGAGGTTTGTTGTGATCACGGGCAAGTTAACGGTAGGGTCATAATGATAGGAAGTGTATATGCCCTGAATTTTGAGCAGATCCCCTTCCTCGAATGGTTCTCTAGAACTTTAGCAAGGGAAATACATGAAAGGCTGATTTTGGGAGGGGACTTCAATTGTGTGTGGGATATTGCGAGGGAAAGATCTACCCCCCCATTAAGAGGTATGCTGGTTGCCACCACGGCTAGGTGACTCAGGAACTGGGTCGAGGGGTGGAGCCTAGTAGACATCTGGAGATTACAGAATACTCAACAGAGAGCATACTCTTATTACTCTTCCCTGTATGACTTACATACACATGGACATGTTCTTTTGCTCCACTCCCTTGGCTCCTATGCTATCAGGAACTGAGTATTTGGGTAGATCCCTTTCGGATCACAGTCCTCTACTCATGAAATTTGCCCCTACCCCTGAGAGGGCCCCGATCCCGTTGTGGAGGTTGGACGCCGCTCTGATAGAGGACGACGAATTTCGGCAGATCCTATCCTATCGGCAGCACTGGAGAAGCGGCACAGAATAAACTAGCAGAGGTGCGAAGTCTTTATAATTCCACTTGGGACAGGCTAAGGGCATTGGATCTCAAAACTTACCAGGCAAGGCAACATGAGCAGGGGAGCAGGGCTGGAAAGTTATTGGCCTGGCTGATTAGTCCCGAAAGTAGGGGTGCACCGATTCCTAGTATCACCGATGTAGCAGTGCAAGTGTTGTGCTCCCCGAAGGATATTAACAAAGCATTTAGAGGATATTATGAAAAGCTGTATGGACAACCAGGAGACACTCAGGGAGACGCTTTACTAGCTTATTTTGGTGGACTGAGATTGCAAGGACTAGAACGAGATATTCAGGGCTCATTAGCGTCGCCAGTTAAGGTAGGTGAAATTAGAACAGCAATCAAGGAAATGGCACAGGGAAAAACACCGGGGCCTGACGGCCTACCAGCGGAGTTCTATGTTGCCTTTGTTGAGATTTTAGCTCCGAGACTCGAACAAATTTATGCTGCGGCGCTTCGTGAAAAAAGGCTACCGCTCTCGATCAGAGATGCGTTGGTGATACCTTTACTAAAAACCATGAAGGACCATCCAACAGTGACGGAATTTAGACCCCTATCCATGCTTAACATGGACTTTAACATTTTAAGCAAAACACTAGCAAAAAGGCTTCTACCCCAAATGCAAAGATTGGTCCATACTGACCTAAATGGATTTATCCCATCGCGCTCCACTTCTAATAATCTGCAAAGATTGTACAATGTCCAGTTCCACAGAGATTTGAGTAACTACCCTGATGCTGTGGTGATGGCGATAGACCTGTAAAAGGCGTTTGACTCACTGAGCTGGGACTTCTTACTGACAGCAATGTCAAAAATGCAGATGGGAGCTGGTTGGTTGGATTGGGTCCGTCTCTTGAGGACCCTACAGCTTATGTACGTACGGGCAATACGGTGTCTGCACCTTATGCCATTTATAGGGGAACTCGTCAAGTTAGACAGGAGAGTGGGAGATTAGGGTAACACTTGATGGAATTTGCCATATAATATCATTATACGCAGACGATGTGCTCCTTTATTTAAGAGATGGGTCTGATGGAATCTGAGTAATCCTTCCCATACTAAAGAAATTTGCAGAGCTTTCGGGCTTACAGCTTAATAAAAGGAAGACCCATGTGTTCCCCTTACATCCCACCTTAACTAGACCCCTGGCCCTTCCACCGGACCTGGAATGGTCACCGGTTTCTTTTAAATACTTGGGATTCCGGATTTTTCACATGCAGATTGACTTGTTCGAAGGGAACCTAGGAGGCGCATTAAGGGCGCTTAGGGCAAATGTGGCCTTTTGGCGCACACTTAAACTACCAGTCATGGCAAGAGTGGCGCTGTCGAAGATGGTGGTATTGCCCCGCCTTCTCTACTATTTTGTCAACCTGCTGGTGATAATACCTAAACGCTGGTTCAAGACATTGGACATGATTCTGAGCGATCTGGTGTGGGATGGAGGAAGAAACAGAGTATCCTTGCAGACCTTGAAGCTGCCATTTGCGAGTGGGGGATTAGGGGCCCCAGATTTGAAAGCCCAACTGCAATGGTTGACTCAGTGGCTAGATGGCTGGGGACTGGAGACATAATCTTTGCCTCCTGGTACCGCACAAGCAGTTTTGCTTCCTAGGATGCTTGATCAACGCCAGAAGATTAATCATATGGAGCTGTTACTCTCCATGGCGATGACATGCTGGGACAGATGTTCGACGAGATCCAGGGGTGCCCAGCTCTATGCACCTAATGTTCCTCTTGTTGGGCTCCCCCACGCTGGACGTGGTCCTTCGCTCACTCAGTGGCAGCTGCAGGGATGGGATGAAGCGGGAGCACAAACGATTGGAGATTGCTATAATGATGGCAAACTGCTTCCCCTAGAGGAATTCCTGGACTATCATGGACGACTTTTGAATTACCATAGGATCCTAGGGGCATTGACGGCGTTGTGGGGAAATACGGGGCAAAAAAGCCAGACTCTTGCACAATCCTGGAGGCGATGATGACTTAGGGTTCGGCCGGACACATGGTGAAGAGGCTATACCTCTCAATAATGGAAATGACGGTACTCCCATTAACTCGCTTGCAGGAGAGATGGGAAAACACACTAATTAGACAGTTGACGGAAAAGGAATGGAAGCAGGTGCTGGACGGCCCGAAAAAGGTCTCCCGGAATGCGGCCTTTAAATTCTCACAATTTAATATACTACATTGAACGTTTCTCACCCCACATCAACTGAATGTGGTCTACTGGGGGTGGATGACTAGGCATGAGCCAGATGCTCTCAGAAGGATGCAGACTTCGACCATATGGTCTGGTCCTGCCCGGGGCTTAAAGACTTTTGGATTAAGGTAGTTGACATGATTAATGGAGTCCTGACACTAAATATGGCATGCACCCCGGAGGTCTGTCTTCTGGGTCTTTTTCCACGACCTAAATCTAAAAGGTTAGGGCTGCGATTTGTTGGTCTGGCTTTGCTCCTAGCTAGGAGGAGAATAGCACTTAAGTGGAAAGCAAGACAGGCTCCATTAGTAGTTAAATGGGAAGATGAGGTCACCAGTTGGACAAGAGCTGAGGAAATGGCCTTGATAAAGGAAGATAAAATCACGAAACGGTGTCAACCTCTTGAGGAGCCCAGGGCCGATATTGTGAAGGCATGGGAAATGCGTCAAGTGCCAGTACAGTCCTCGGACACGGACTCAACCGAACCAGAGGGCTTGCAGGAAGTACACACCCCTACACATTAGTAGAAAATGAAAAGGACATAGACTGGGAGCATTGACTGGAGCTCCTGGGGCTGGAGAAGCAAGGGTTCAACACTTCGATAGAATATTGCGAGTGGGGCGCAATTGGGGTTTTCCCCTCCCCTCCTCCTTCCTTTCCCCCCTTCTTCCGAGGGATTCTTTCTCCCCCCCCCCCCCCCCCGATCCTCAAATCAGAGTCGGCCAATAGATCATGGAAGTTTCACAAACTAAAGACCCATGGTAGTTTGTTACTGGTTAAAGTTGTAGGTTAATAGTGCTGAGGCACGGAATTGTTTCTTTTGTGATTTATTTTCTTTATTTTCATATGTGGCAATTCTCTTCTTTTATAGTATAGCCGTGTATTCAAATTGGTGATAAAATGGGCTCATTGTTGGCCAATATATACAACTATAATGGATATTGACAAATGCATCGATATGGTAAAGGGATCCTCCGCTGATAACATAGAGAGCGGGAGTCTGATTAGATGGGGAGGGGGTTGACTGGTTTGCATATATAAGTATTGTACTAAGATGCTTCAATCCTCTGAATATTGTGCATATTATACCTTGTATCATGGCTCTGTACTAGTGTTGAATATACTTATTGCTTTATATACAAATGCCAATAAAAATTATTTTTAAAATAAAATCTAGGGCATACCTTCTCGAAGGGTGATCCAACGTGCGCCATATGCACCTGATACGCCTATGTGGGCACTACTACCCTATGCCCTTATAGCGGACTCTATGTCTGTTAGGAGGTGGAAGCAGAGGGGCTGCCACACTCTCGGAGCTCTCTATACGAATGGTAAATTTTGACACATGATTAGACAACCAAGGCCTTTAATTTAGGACCGGGGCAATTTCTCCAATACGAGAAAATCTCTAGTGTGACACGAAAATTCTGGGCTGGATTCCCCGAAGAACCCCGAGGCACCAATACATTAAAAGTAATGCTATACATGGCACAGGGTGAACGATTGGCCTCGCATATATATAGAGTTCTGAGGGTCGACATGCCTGGGGGCATCCTACCAGTAAAACACAGGTGGGATGCTGGTCTGGAAACCCCACTGTCAGACAGAGAGTGGGAAAGAGTGCAGGAGGGTGCCTGTGCCGTTAGCTGCAATGCAGGCTTTAAAAGTATACAATATAACCTAGTACACCAGGTATATCTTACTCCACGTACACTACATACAATTTATCCCACTCGCAGTGCTTAATATCCGCGATTTAAGCACAGGTAGCGGGCTTCATTCATATGGTTTGGACATGCCCCATGTTGGACCCCTACTGGGATGAGTTATTAATACATCTTCAGAGAGCCACGGAATGGGAGATATCAAAAGAGCTCTGACAATTAATACTGGGGCCCTTACCTAACACTAAAGGCAGAAAATTAAGTAGGCGCTTTCTCTCATTGGGGCTCTTTTTAGCCAGAAGACGTATTGTAATACCATGGCTCAAACCCAGCCCACCGCAGGTGGAAGAGTGGATGAAAGACATGTATGAATGGGCAACAGCAGAAAGGGTATTAATGCAGAGGGTACGTAAAGACGAAAAAGTAGAAGAGGACCTTCAGGCGCGGTCCCAAATGCGGGTACACCTTAAGGATGACTGCGAGCTGAGGACACGGGTCACTGAAATCACAGAAGAGGGTATGACACAAGAGGGGAAATAAAAAGCAGACATGTCACGGGGTAACATGCAAAACACTTAGAAAGGTATATAATAACCATGTATATAATAATTGGAACCATGAGTCAATGTTTGGGAGCGGAAGTGGGGGGGTGGAGTTTAATAATTGGCAAAATTCATGTGGATATTGTGCAAATACTGGAAATGTATGGTATCCTATGGGGAATGAGGGGTGAAAAAAAACCTACTCTTATCCTGTTGGTGCCCTCTGCCGTGTAGATCAGACAAATGTGAGAATAAGGAAGAAAAGGGGGAAAAACAAAATATATGCTCAACAGCTGTACATACTTTGGAGGGGAAGGGGTGGGGGACTATATGGATACTTCGATATCCGGTTGTAATCAAATGTCTATATGATATAAATGCCAATTAAGTTTATGGAAAACAAAATCTAGGGCATACCTTAGGGGTGACCTGTGTTTAATAAAATGGGAGTTTAAGGCTTGGAAAGTATGTTTAAATATCAAGTCAAAGTGGCAGTTAACTAGTTAACTGCACACACAGACCCTACGTGGCAGGCCTGAGATTTAACTTGGTTAAGGGTCTTATGTGGATGGCACAAGTAGTGCTGCAGACCCACTAGTCATTATAAACAATGGGGTATTCCCAAATGGTCCCTGGACCTGGGTATCGGTTATTATTAAGAAACAATGGTCCTGGACCAGTTATTCAAGGAAGAGTTAGTTTAGCAGAATTATCAACTTATTTGAGCTTACATTAATCAGCTCACAAACGTCTGTAAATCGTGTAACTAATTAAAATAAACAAATGTGCAGAAAAACCACTAGGTATTATTACAATATATTTAGGAGAATGTTCTAGGGAACTTGTAAGAAAGAGTGTTCAAGTGTATATAAAGGAGTCAAGAGAGCTCAAAGTGTGTAGAAAAGTAAAGGGCATATATTTACAAGATTGTACAGAGGTGATATCCAATAAACAGTTAGATGCAACCTGGCCACATGCAAATTATTCATTTGAATTATATTTTCTAAAGTTGTAAGGAGAGTTTCCTTAAGGCTGAAAACAGGGGTAATGGGGAAGGGGAAATTGGTCCAGGTGCGGTGGGGGATGGCGCCGACGTTTCGATCTGGCTTATCGGCAACCGAGGGACTTTAATACCTCAGCCATGCGGATCTTCCTCAGGACAAGGGGACAGGTGAAGTGACCCTACAGAATAAAAATAAGGAACTTAGAACCGGGACCTAATAGGTTACCCAGGCGTGGTGTCTGCACTTCAGATGGCGGAAGTAATGTATTAAATCCACCTCTTCAATCTTGCAGTGCTCTATTGGAGTCCAAACCCTGGTTACACCAGTGCCTGCAATTCACTAATAATAACAACAGTTGTTGTCAAGGGTCCATAAGGATTCTACACTAAAAGTACACAAGGACTGGCTATAGCAACTCACCCGTAAAGTGGCATGGACTAACTAAGGACAAATCCCGTTATTCAGTAGATATGCACCATGACGGTGGTGCCAAGACCATCCATGGAACGTAATATTCAGGCCCGTATGCATGGCAAGAGTTGGCTGAATGAATCAGGCAATCCGGGGCACAGCGTAATTTATACGACTAGAAAAAGGGGAGGAAGGGAATTCTAATTAAAATACTATCGAAGGAGTGCAAGGCCTTCCTAGGTGATGGTCGGTTGTGAAAGAGAATTACATGGAGACGATCTGATCGACGTCCTTACTCCATCGCGGTAGCAGCCAGCTGAGCAGCAAACCGCGGGAGCATTTATACTAAGAAAAAGGGGCGGTGGCCTTGAAAAGGGGCGGTGTCAACCACACGCTAGTAAAAAGTATCAAAAGACTCAATAAGCTCACAGTTTCTACAGCATTACAGAAGTCCTCAAAGTGCTATGTCACAGTTCTAAAATTTGTAGATAGATACAATTGTTCAATGTGTATTAAAACTGCCAATGTACACTTAAACAAAAGGCCCGCTCCTCTTTCTATAGCGTCTTCAATGTAATTACAAAACGCCTCAAGGTGCGATGTCACCATTCTAATATTTAAGATAGACTCAATCGTTCAATGAGTATTTAAAACTGACAGTGTACAATTAAACAAAAGGTGCAGTCTCACAATTCAGATTTAAGAATCCGTGTGTATAGACAATTAGCGACCAGTGCTGAAGCTTGAATATATTTACAGATTAGGTACCAACCTAGTGGTACGAAATTATTCACATATGACATCACAATTGCTCTTCACATTGAACATAAATACAGACATTTAAAAAAGAAAAGAAACAGTAAATTATCACATCTAAAGGCATAGGACACCAATTTTCAGTAGGAGCAAGCAGGATTGGGTTAAAAAACAACATTTACATATGTGTTCTACAGGAGATTGCCATGAAAGGACCTTTTGTCAACAAACATTGCTCTGTGTGAACACCTGTCTGGTGATCTCCTCGTATTCATTTAATCCTCTCGCTACAGTATCAAAGCGATGTATCCATCTTCACTCGCGTAGGCTCAGAATTCTACCAAAATCCCCTCCCCGGGGGTTTTGGTGTACCTTCTCTACTACACACCAACGTGTGTCCAAAGGATGTAAAATGTTCCACGAGGGGTGCTCCCTGTACCTGCAGTGTTGCAGGATACGAGACTTTACTTTTTGTATAGTTTATCCTATATATATACAAAAGCACATGGACAGGAAATGGCGTAGATTACCCCGCTGGAGTTACGGTTAGTGTGATCTTGAAGTGTGTGTTTGTCGTTGTTGTGTGTGAAAGTTTTCAATTCTTTGGCCATGGGACATGCCCTGAATTGCCAACATTTAAAATGTCGCTTCACGGGCGGGATGTTCCATAGAGTCATCTGTGAAGTTCTCGATTCTATGGGTAAAAGGGATTTGACAACATGTTCCCTTACATTCATGCCTTTGCGGAACGCATGCATAGGCGGTGGTAGTCCACCAAGTTCATCTGTCACCAGGTGCCAGTGGTTGTTTATATTTTTCTTGATGGTATTGCGCTTTGCGCAGAATTTAGTCACACAAACTAACCTGTCTTGATCTCTTTGGGTTTTGGGTTTGGATCTCTATTGTTAAACCATGCACGTTTACGCCCCTTTTTTAAAAGTCTGAGCGGGTAGCCTCTGTCAGTTAGACGTGACATAAGTTCAGCTGACTCTAGGAAATAGTCGTTTCTGGAGCAGTTCCTCCGCAACCTTAGGATTTGCCCAAAGGGCAAATTGTCCCTAAGGTTGTGTAGATGGTGACTCGAGTAACGCAGGAGATTGTTGCGTTCACTCACCTTTCTGTAAAGGCTGGTGTAAAGTTTGCCTTCTGCTTTTATAGCTAGATCCAAAAAGTTGACTGTGGAATTGCTATAGTCTAAAGAGAATTGTATAACCTTGGAGCAGTTGTTCAACCAGGAGTGAAATTCCTTAAGTAGTTTTTCTCTCGCTTGCCAGATCAGTAGTACGTCGTCAATGTACCGACGCCATAGCTCTATACACTGACTGTAGGGGTTTTGTTCGCTCAGGATGCAGTTGTATTTGTATACAGCCATGAAGATAATTGCTAGGTTGGGCACGAAGCTAGCCCCCATAGCAACTCCCTTTGTTTGTATGTAGAAGTCACCCTGAAAGCTAAAGAAGTTTTTAGTCATGGCTACATCAAGGAGTTTGATGATAAATTCAGTTTGGACTCTGTGTGGCCTGGGACATTTGTTCAGAACTTCTCTCATCACTCTCAAGCACAGGGTAACCCGCACCTTAACGGGAATTTCCGTTGGTGTGCTGGCTCTCAGCACCTACCCCTCCTGACGCCTGCCCTATGACGCCTGCCCCATGAGAGCCAGCACACCAACGGAAATTCCCGTTAAGGTGCGGGTTACCCTGTGCTCTAGCCCATGGAGCATTTCTCCTCATTTTTCTAGGTTTTCTCAGGATCGGTTCAACTATTTAGATGCAGCCTTGCTGTAGTGTTTCACAGTCTTGGCTCGCTCTGAGTTAACTAGGGTTTTTACCCCTTCACTCACTTGCACAATCACACCACGGCTTGTTTTGGTCCTGATGAAGCGGCACAGATCCTTGTGACCAAGGAGCCGCGAAACATGTCGACCCTTTAAGTTAATTGGGCACATTACGCCCATTGGAGTAATGCACAACCTTCCGTTTTTTTATTCTGACAAGGGTACCTTCCCAAATAAATGCACCGCTTCCAGGTAACCCTTAGCCAGTTTTAACCTCTTACACAGACTTTGATCCTTCACATAGGATTCCCCCCAACCCCACGCACCCGCACTCATCTGACGGCTGTTCCAAAAAGATCTCTGCCAAAGTGACCCTTCGGGGGACCCGTAGGGCATTGCAGCGCCAGCCCGACGAGGAGCAAACGCCTGATGATGAAGCATGACATCCTTCGGGGTGTGTGAGGGCAACAAGAGACAAGACATATGCTTGCCTCTGACCAGTGGGTTCTAGATCTAGGATTTCCTTTTTTCTCCTTTTTCGTTTTTGTTTTCCTTCTTCTTTCTCCTCTGGTGGGTGGGTGACCCTTGGCACCCCCTCCTATGGAACTGTGACCCCCCATTTTGGTTTGGTAATTAATCATCGACAGAAAACTGGACACGACCACACAGTAAACACAGCCACTGCATCCTGCTTCAGCACCCTTAAGATGCCACCTCCTCACACACACAATGAAGGCACTACACAACATAGTTGTGAACAGTTGCATCTCTTTCCACCAACCAACCAGACACCCCTGCTCCACAGGACTCCTACTCGCACACTTGCACACATACCCAGAACCAGATCAAGAGGACATGCATTCTCTTACCTCACTCCAAAAATGTGGAACGACCTCCCACTCTATATCAAAGCCTCCTCTGCCCTTCTTGAAATCGTCAAGAAGCGGAAGAAATTATTTTTCACTTAATCAACCTACCATGGGCAGGGCTAGGGACACACCCCAATCAGCCCCAGGATACGCTTGTGGGTGATAGGGCGATTTACAAATAAACATAACATAACAGATTGTTGTGGATACAGGGACTTCCTAAAACTGGATTTTGGAGTTAGATGTGGGCGGACACTAGGATTACCATGGTGCCCTCCCCTATCCCTAGGAGCCTATTTAGTGTGGGGAATACTGCGACCATCTTCAAAATGGGGTTGGCCATAGGAACCTTTACTCTATTGGTTAGGGTGTCCCAAGGGGTCACTCTCATTTGCTAGCTCGAGCCAGGCTTCCTCATGTACCTAAACAAAAATGTAAGAGTAATAACAAGTAATAACAAGAGTAATAAGGCGGACCTGCTTTTCAAGCTACAGGGACACAGCAGGCTACAAGAGTCCTTTTCCTACACCTTCCCTGCTGACCAGTAGCACCTGGACTTGGGTCTCCTGTTGGCATCGGCCTGCCACCATGTGAGTCTTGTAAGTGCCTTCCCTAAGGTCCTGGGTTTAGAAGTGTACTCCTGTGGTTGACTGGGACTTAAAGGACTAAAGTCTGAAGCATGGCTTCATCCCTCAGCACTTCTCAGCTATCTTATAGCATTCCCACTCCTCGAGGATAGACTTGTCAGGTTAGATACAGAGGCAAAAACTGGTGGGAGAATTGCTATTGCTTTTCACAACTCTTCCAAAATCACTCTACTGGATTCTCTCCTTACCAATTGGTTCGAGCTCTGTATTTTCAGACTGCAGACACATATGAATGCGGTCTGGAAGGCACCTTAGTTTTGATGGATACATCTGCCTGTGAATTCCATACCTTTTAAATATCCCCTGCGCCAGAATTCCGCGGAAACGTTTTTCCTAGCTCTCCACGCCGACGAGGGACACAGCAGGCTACAAGAGTCCTTTTCCTACACCTTCCCTGCTGACCAGTAGCACCTGGACTTGGGTCTCCTGTTGGCATCGGCCTGCCACCATGTGAGTCTTGTAAGTGCCTTCCCTAAGGTCCTGGGTTTAGAAGTGTACTCCTGTGGTTGACTGGGACTTAAAGGACTAAAGTCTGAAGCATGGCTTCATCCCTCAGCACTTCTCAGCTATCTTATAGCATTCCCACTCCTCGAGGATAGACTTGTCAGGTTAGATACAGAGGCAAAAACTGGTGGGAGAATTGCTATTGCTTTTCACAACTCTTCCAAAATCACTCTACTGGATTCTCTCCTTACCAATTGGTTCCAGCTCTGTATTTTCAGACTGCAGACACATATGAATGCGGTCTGGAAGGCACCTTAGTTTTGATGGATACATCTGCCTGTGAATTCCATACCTTTTAAATATCCCCTGCGCCAGAATTCCGCGGAAACGTTTTTCCTAGCTCTCCACGCCGACGAGGTCGTCACAATGCCACGGCTCCGCTCGCGACTCCACATGAGTCATAAGAGAGCCTCATTGGCGTGATGACGTCGGTTCCCTTTTTTCTGCGCCGTTGACGCGCAACAGTTTTCTGGGATGTTCCTTGTGTGGATACTGACTCAGCTCCGTATCTTCCATTTCCTGGACCGGGTTCAGATCCCACACATTTTTTTAAATGCTATGTATGGCGTGTTTGCCAAGGCAGCCTTCCCCTTCGGAGCACCTTCGGGTTCCGTGGATCCGCTTGCCTTCAATTTGAGCGTGCCTCAACAATATGCCCAGGCACCCTTCATGCCCTTTATGCCGATGGCGCCGTCTTGGCAGTTTCCGGCACTGAGGTTTTCGACGCCGTATACACAGTCCCCGGCGCCATCTGTTGGCTCTTCCTCTCGACTACGTACTGTGCCGATTCCTGCATCGGACCCTCCATCGGCGCCGGCTCCGGAGCTATCGGCGCCCCGTGTGGCGCCGCCGTAACTGAAATTGTGCTCGAGGAGAGAGGCACAGAGACTTTTGGAGGAAGAACAGTTGCGAAGAGAAGAGGTTGAAGAAGGCGAAATTGAGGAGTCTGTCGACGATTTAGAGGGGCTTCAGGAGGCTAGTGGCCTGGACACCTCCCCAGAGTGGGAGCTTTCTACTTCAAGAGCCTCACCATCTCAAGAGGTGGCTCCCTATCATACAGTCATTAGAAAGGTTGTGGAGCTTATGGACTTGTAATTGCCTACAGCAGAGTACAAACCAAATTTGCTCACAGAGGTCTTACATTCTCTATCTTCGATAATTGAGCCCCTGTTGCCGTTTAATGAGGCTTTCACTGAGCCTATCCTTGAAGTGTGGCGTAAACCTCTTTCTGCTCCTGGTGTTTTGAAATCGGTGGCATGGAGTTACAGGTCTGCTCCAGGAGACTCTGCCTTTCTTTCATCTCATCCGTCCCCTGAAAGCTTAGAGGTACAGGTGTCCTGTTCTAAACAGTCTACAAGCGCATTTCCTCAAGCTCCTGCCGACAAGGACTCTACAAAATTGGAGCAATCAGCCAAGAAAGTCTTTTCTTCTTCTAGCATGGCGTTAAAAGTCAACCAATGCTACCTGTTTACTGGGAAGATACATACACCCCCTGATGGATTCTGCTAAGCAATTAGCACCCAAGCTGCCTGACGAGGAACGTGGTAATTTTATGGAGGTTTTGACGGATGCACAGGCTGCAGCTCATCAGGTTATACAGTCTGGTCTTGACACAGCTGATTCGGTGGCCACGGTTATGAGCTCCTCCATGGTTACCAGGAGGCAGGCTTGGCTCAGATCATCTGGGATTTCTCCCAATGTCCAGGCTGCCCTTCTCAATCAACCGTTTCTCAATCAACCGTTTGATGGATCAAAACTGTTCGGAGAGAAGGCTGATTCTGCGCTTCAGAGAGTCAAGGATAGCAAGGCTATGGCAAAGTCCTTAGGGTTGCAAACTCAGTTAAGGGGGTTTGGTTATAGAAAGTATTGAGGGTTTGGAATGTCTTCCTTTCGTAGCCTGCAACAACAGCAGCAAAACCCTCTTTACAAATCCTACAGAGGGAGAAATGGGTCGCCAGCGTGGATCGACCCGTCAACAATCCTCCTCCTCCTCTACCTCCCCTACTCCCCTTGGTAACGCAGGAAAGCAGCCCTAGATCCCCCATCCAGGAGCATGTGGGTCCTGTGGGGGTCGGCTGTCCCACTTTCTACAGGATTGGAAATTGGTCACTTCGGATCTTTGGGTTTTAAATCTTGTAGAGAATGGGTACGCCCTTCCCTTTCGGGAATTCCCTCCTCCTTACCTCCTTGCCAAGTTTTGTGTTCAGAAGATCATTTACTTCTTCTCCAGAAGGAGGTCCTTGCCTTATTGCAAACAGGTCTGATAGAGGTAGTCCCGGAGCAGGAACGGGATCAGGGATGCTACTCCCGGGATTGCCTGATTCCCAAAAAGGATGGCAGGTTATGTCCGATCCTGGACCTCAGGGTCTTGAATTTTTACCTCAAACAGGAGAAATTCAAGATGCTGACCCTTGCTCAGGTTCTTCTGGCGCTGCAGCAAGAGGACTGGATGGTGTTGATCGGTTTGCAGTATTTTCACATCCCCATCCTGAAGTCGCACAGGAAGTACCTCTGTTTCACTGTAGGATCGCAGCACTACTCCAGCGGTCCTCCCGTTTGGTCTTACTACTGCACCTCGAGTCTTCACAAAGGTGATGGCAGAGGTGGCAGCTCATCTCAGGAGGTCAGGGATTCCAGTTTTCCCTTATCTGTACAACTGGCTGCTCAAAGCGGAGTCGCCGGAGATAGTGCTTCATCATCTGCAAGTAACAGCTCAGCTGTTGTTTAACATGGGTTTTTCAATAAATGTGCCCAAATCTCACCTGGTGCCCTCTCAGCGCAACCTCTTTATAGGGGTGGTACTGGATACTACTGTGTGTTGAGATTTTCCACCTCTTCAAAGGATTCTCGACATTCAGGAAATTATCCCTTTGTTTCACAATGGAGCGGTTGTTCCAGTCTTGAAGGTCCTTCGCCTGCTCGGTCTGTTCGCCTCCTGCATTCTGTTGGTCAACCATGCATGCTGGCACATGAGGGCGCTCCAGTGGTGCCTCCTCAGACAGTGGTTTCAACACAACGGGGATCTCAGGGAGTCAGTCACGATGTCCAGAGACACGGCAGCATGGAAGGCAACTTGTCCCAAGGAAAGCCTTTTCAGCTTCCTCCACCGGTGGCCACAGTGATCACGGATGCCTCTACTCTAGGGTGGGTTGCTGTCAGGAAGTCACCGAATCGAATGAAGAAAGAGACAGTACACGCCTTATATCTCACCCCTCCTTTATTTTCAGCCCGTATGGAGCGGAGCTCTAGCAGAAGTACCAGACACTGGATCGGAAGCCTCTAGCCAAGACTGCGGTCCCTTTAATACAGACGTTGCTGCCACCCACGTGGGAGGTCACGTGAGTAGGGTAGAAGCCTCTTACCAGGAAGAGGAAGAAAGGAGAGGCACGCGCGAACCCGAGCGGGAGACGCCGGTTGGGCAAAGGAGCGACAGAGAGGCGGCATCCCGGGGAAACGTATCACTGGCGGAAAGCCCCGAGGACAACAGGGACAAGACGAACACCGGGCCGACGAAACCAAGCAATCACCCGTCACTGAAACCCTCCGAAGACTCCCGCCACGGCCCCGGAGGGTCGTGGCTCTCACAGGTGCGTGGGCGCTGGAGTGTGTACTGGAGGAAGGGAGGGGGACTTGGGAGAGACGGGGCGGGCCGCGAGGAAATGAGCTGAGGGGAAGCAGTCTTCTGAAGCGACTTCCACCTTCCTTTTTTTTCTTTTATTTTGCTCACATCCCGGTCAAGTCCACCTCCCCTTCCCTTATCTACATTTCTTTTGGAGCTCCACTGATTTTCAGGAAATAGTAAAAAGCAAACACCCTGGGTTTTTGGTTGCGGTGGTCCCACACACCCCTCCGTATAATGTGATAAGTAAATGTTCAGAACACTTACCTGAGCCTTCTCTTCTCTCGGAGGGGAACCGCTGGCCAGGAGGATAACCACCAGGGACAGCTTCACAGAAGACCCAGAAAGAAAGAAGAGGAGGAATTAGGAGAGACCTACCTTCACTCCAAAGAGAACCTGTTATTATATTTTGTTTGTGCCCCATTTCTAAATAAAAGAGACAGAACCCACAACTGCCGACTGTAGCAGTTATTTGAGGTCTCCACAAGACCTTCTGCATAATCACGAAATACCACATTTGGTGGAGAACGCGGGCAATTGTCCATTAGACTGAAATAATGGAAAATCTCATACAACAGCTGATTCGCGGACAGGAGAAGTTGGAGTGGGCCATAGAGAGACAAATGACGCCGGCACAAGCAGACAGAGACATGTTCAAGGCCTCCCTGTCCCAACAAGTGGAATATATTCAGAAGGTGGCTGAGGGTCAGTCCCTAGCATCCACACACCAACAAGGTAGACCAGGCGCTCAAGCAGGGTATTCCACCGTTTCTCTTCAGAAGTACCAGCCTGGTGAGGATCCAGATGCCTTTCTGTTAAACTTCAAAATGGCCGCTCAGGCATGTGGGTGGCCAGAGGCAAAATGGCCATTCTTTTTAGCACCCCTATTAACAGGGGAGGCCCAGGCGGCATATCAAGTGGCAAATCCTACAGGGACCACGAGCTATACAGAAATTAAGAAAGTCATTTTAGACCACCTGGGAATAGATTCAGAAGCGTTCTGGGTCCCTTTTAGGAAGGAACGAGGTCATCCAGGGGCTACCCCAAAAACATTATTCTTCCGATTAAAAGCGGCCGCGGACAAATGGCTTAGGCCACAAGAGCATAGTAAAGAGGAAATAATGGCAATGATCTATTTAGAACAATTTTAAGAAGCCTTACCACCACCTACCCAAAGGTGGCTTCAACAACCAGCTAACCTAACTATCGAACAAGCAGTGGAAATGGCAACGCCATTCGCCCGAGCCCAGCCGTAACCTCTAGCATATGACTCCGAGAAGACCTCACGCTTTAGTTCGGGACGGGGGCGAGTAGAGAAGAAAAGCAGAGCTTTTCCGGAACCTCCCAAGGAACGCGTTGCTCGACATGAAGCCTCCCCCCACTAAAGGGCCCCAATGTTTTGAATGCGGAGAGTGGGGCCATATAGCCAGGTTCTGCCCCCAGAAGAAGAACCATGACGAACCAATGGACGTTAGCTGTGTGCCACGCAGCATTCTCTATACAGAGGAGTGCGGATCCTGTTTTTTGTAAGTCTCTTGGTAAACGGACAGTCGGTTAAGGCCCTTTCAGGCTGTAGACAATCTGTTGTACGCAAAACACTAGTAAAAGAATCCCAACTATGCCCTAAGGAACAAGTACCAATACGCTGCGTAGACGGGGATGCTCGTGTCTATCCAGTAGCTAATGTCCCCATCACCCTTCTCAATGGAGTCATAGTACGCGTAAAAGTGGGAGTAATGGACACTCTCCCAGAACAGTTGCTCCTAGGGACAGATAATCCAGTGTTTACCGTTTTGTTTAAGAATTCCTTAAGGAAGGCCCCACTACAGTCTTCTGTTCTCCTTACACAAGCCCCATGGGTATCCGACAGGTCTTTTCGATATGCACAAAGTCAGGACTCAACACTTCAAAACGACTGGCAACAAGCCAAAGACACCACTTTAGCATCATCTTATCCCCTTTTCCAAATCAAGAATGGGCTACTGTATCGCAGGGGCTCTCCTGAGGATCCTTTACAATTAGTAGTCCCCCAGAGGTTCCGTGAACAAATCATGTTCTTTGCCCATGCCCATCTCTTGGCTGGTCATAGTGGAGTAACAAAAACAACTCAAACGATATTACGCTATTTCTTTTGGCCCGGCATATACGCCAACATAGACCTCTATTTTAAAGAATGTGAGATATGTCAAAAGAAAAATCCATACACCCCACAGTCCGTTCCCTTGCAACCCCTTCCTATTATTGAGAGACCTTTCGAGAGAGTGGGTATGGACCTGGTAGGACCCCTCCCTAAATCAAAAAAAGGGTTTCTATATATATTAGTCATAATAGATTATGCCACCCGATACCCAGAGGCTTTTCCATTACGAAAACCAAATGCCAAAAACATCAGTAAGAAATTGTTGGAACTCTTTTCAAGGGTAGGATTCCCTAGAGAAATTTTAACGGATCAGGGAACCCCCTTCGTATCCCGTCTTATGAGGCAAGTGTGTAAAATGTTAAACATCTCCCAGATAAGAACTTCTGCCTATCACCCCCAAACGGACGGTCTATGTGAACGATACAACGCCTCTCTGAAACTTACCTTAAAAAAAATGTTGTCTACCGAGCGAAAGAAATGGGATATACTGCTGCCCCTTGCCCTCTTCGTGATTCGTAGTCAGACCCAAAGTAGCCTGGGCTGCTCCCCATTCGAACTCCTTTATGGGAGACAGCCCAGGACACTACTGGAAATGACAAAGGAAGCATGGGAGCAAGAGACGCAGGAAGACACCCAAAACCTCCTCGAGTATACTCAAGCCCTTAAATCGCGTCTCCAGAAACTACGAGAATTCGACTCTGCCAATCTAGAGCGAGCCCAAAGTCGAAAACCGACATACTATAATAGAAGGAAGAAATGGAGACAGCTTAACCTTCACGATTGAACACTTGTACATATACTGTCCTCCCTACCCCATAAACCGGCAGAGTGGAAGGGACCCTATGAGGTTATAGAGAAGATCGGCATCACGACCTATCGGTTGCGGTTAGCACCAAAAAGAACCCAAACTTATCATATAAACCTCTTTAAAAAAATGGTTAGGACCCCTACCTAAAAATATCCAGGTGGCCACTTCTGAGAGCCCGTCTTCCCTCTCTTCTGTGAACCAGTTGGTTATAAATGAAAATCTGAGTTCGGGTCAAAGAGAATCCCTTCTCCACCTCCTATATGCTTATTCTTCAATTTTTTCTGATCTCCCTGGTAGGACTTCCTTAGTGGAACATGCTATCATCACCCCTCCGGGAAAGTGGTGAAGCAGCGCCCCTATAGAATTCCAGCAGCCCGAAGGGAAGATGATACCAACGAGATAGAGGCTATGCTCAAGCTGGGAGTCATAAAACCGTCCCATAGTAACTGGTCTTCTCCTATTGTCATAGTGCCAAAACCAGACGGCTCCATCCGTTTCTGCATAGATTTCAGAGCGGTCAATGCCATATCTAAATTCGACTCATATCCGTTACCCAGGGTTGATGAGTTAATTGAGAAACTTGGTGAAGCTCAATACATAACCACACTCGATCTCACTAAGGGTTACTGGCAGGTTCTGCTGAGGAGGGAAGACCAAGAGAAAACAGCTTTTAGCACCCCCACTGGTTTATATGAATTCACGGTGTTACCTTACGGTCTACATGGGGCCCCCGCAACTTTCCAACGCCTCATGAAACAAAATATTCCACCAGCACCAAGGCTATTCCTCCGCGTACATTGATGACATCATTATTTTTAGTCCAACTTGGGAACAGCACCTTTCCCATTGTAAAAGGTGTTTCAAGCCCTCAAAATGGCAGGCTTACAGGTGAATTCAAAAAAATCCAAGGCAGGCTTTACGATAGTGAAGTATCTGGGGTATATACTTGGGGATGGAGTCATCGCCCCCCAACAAGAAAAAATTAAGGCCATCGTGGACATCCATTTTCCTACCACAAAAAGGGGCATTAGATCCTTTCTAGGCCTAACCGGATATTACCGTAGGTTCATACCCAAGTACACTGAAATAGCATCTCCCTTAACTGACATGCTGAAGAAAGATGTAAAGAGTAAAGACCTAGTACAGCCTCCCCCAAACGTCAGAAAAGCGTTTTGTACTCTCAAAGAGACTCTAACCAGCAGTCCTATTCTAATTTCACCCAACTTCAATAAACCGTTTTTACTGCAAACAGATGCGTCTGAAGCAGGCCTAGGGGCGGTCCTTTCCCAGTGCACTGAAGACAATATAGAACGGGCAGTGCTATTTATCAGCCGCAAATTATTCCCTAGGGAGCAAAGGTACTCGACGATCGAAAAGGAATGTCTGGCTATTAAATGGGCGGTGGACAAATTGCGTTACTATTTAGAAGGAACACACTTTACCCTGTACACAGACCATGCGCCCCTGTTATGGTTGAGTCGCAATGAAGGTAACAATCCCCGCGTCTTACGGTGGTTCCTGTCCCTACGAAACCAAGCAACCACCCGTCACTGAAACCCTTCGAAGACTCCCGCCACGGCCCCGGAGGGTCGTGGCTCTCACAGGTGCGTGGGCGCTGGAGTGTGTACTGAGGAAGGAAGGGGGACTCGGGAGAGACGAGGCGGGCCGCGAGGAAATGAGCTGAGGGGAAGCAGTCTTCTGAAGCGACTTCCACCTTCCTTTTTTTTCTTTTATTTTGCTCACATCCCGGTCAGGTCCACCTCCCCTCCCCTTATCTACATTTCTTTTGGAGCTCCACTGATTTTCAGGAAATAGTAAAAAGCAAACACCCTGGGTTTTTGGTTGCGGTGGTCCCACACACCCCTCCCTATAATGTGATATAAGTAAATGTTCAGAACACTTACCTGAGCCTTCTCTTCTCTCGGAGGGGAACCGCTGGCCAGGAGGATAACCACCAGGGACAGCTTCACAGTAGACCTTGAAACAAAGAAGAGGAGGAATTAGGAGAGACCTACCTTCACTCCAAAGAGAACCTGTTATTATATTTTGATGTGCCCCATTACTAAATAAAAGAGACAGAACCCACAACTGCCGACTGTAGCAGTTATTTGAGGTCTCTACAAGACCTTCTGCATAATCACGAAATACCACAGTTGCTCATCTGGAGGTCAAAGGTCTTTGTTCTTCAGAGGAAAGGTTGCTTCACATCAACCTTCTGGAATTGCGGACGATACGTTAGGCACTAAAAGCTTTCCTTCCTTCCCTTCACGGTCAGTCGGTTCAGGTCCTGACGGACAACACTACCGCGATGTGGTACATCAACAAACAAGGAGGTGTAGGGTCGTATCGTATCTGTCGAGAGGCTCTGCGACTCTGGTCCTGGGCTCAGGGCTATCAGATTTGTGTGTTTGTAAATCATCTAGCCGGTGTGCTAAAGGTTCATGCGGACAGTCTCAGTCGGCATTACTCAGCCGATCACGAGTGGCGGCTTTATCTGGAAGTGGTCCAACACATCTTCGAGATGTGGGGGTCTCCTCGGTTGGACCGGTTTGCCCCTCACAAGAACGCCCACTGCCCGTTGTTCTGCAATCTCCATTATCCGATGCAGGGGGCGTTGGGAGACAAATTTCAGTTGGATTGGAGCTCACAGCTCCTTTATGCGTTTCCTCCCATACCCTTGATTCTTTGGGTTCTGAGGAAGATTCGCCAAGACCGGGCCCAAGTTATATTGATCGCTCTGGATTGGCCAAGAAGGGTGTGGTACACAGATCTACTTCACCTCTCATCGCACCCTCCGCTCTGTCTCCCTCTCAGGACAGACCTCCTCTCGCAGTAGCAGAGGCAGGTTCTACACCCCCACCTCCATAGCCTGCATCTTCATGCCTGGAGATTGAACGAGGAAATCGGAGTTCCTTCTCTTTCCCGACGGATGTGGTGGATGTTATTTTATCGTCCAGGCGACACTCCACTAAGTCTATTTACTCCTCCTGATGGTCTAGAGTTGTCAAAAGGTGTGGAGAGAGATCCATTGATCCTTTAAAGGCTCACTTGTCAGATATACTTCAGTTTTCGCTGTTCTTGGCTCAGCAGGGTTGTGCTGTGGCCACTGTTAAGGGCTATTTATCGGCTTTGTCGGCGTTTCTTTATTTGCCGGATCAGCCGTGTTTGTTTAAATCTCCCATTGTTTTTAGATTTATTAAGGGCTTTACCAATAGGTTTTCGCCTTGTCCCTTTGTTATGCCTCAATGGGATTTAAATCTTGTTTTGACTTTCTTGATGGGTTCTCTGTTTGAACCCTTATATAGTTGTCCTTTGAGAATTCTGTCTTTTAAGACAGTCTTTTTTGTGGCTATTACCTCAGCCAGGAGGGTAAGTGAGCTTCAGGCTCTCAGTTCAAAACCCCTGTTTTTGACCATTCATGCTGAAAGGATGGTCCTCAGGACCAGGGCTGCTTTTCTGCTTAAGGTTGTTACGCCCTTCCATCTAGGGCAGTCCATTACTCTTCCTGTGTTCTATCCTCCCACTCACCCTACAAGGAGGAGGAGAGACTTCACTGCCTGGATCCTAAAAGAGCGGTTAGCTTTTATTTGGATAGGACTAAAGGCTTGCGATTGGACGATTAGCTCTTTGTGGTCTACGTTGGACGCATGAAGGGCAAGGCTGTGCACTACCGCACTCTTTTCAGATGGATCATCTTGTGCATCAAGATCTGCTACGCCCTGGCTGGTAAGGAACCGCCTGAAGGTATTAGAGCTCATTCCACCAGAGCCAAGTCATCCACCTCTGCTTTGGCCAGAGGTGTTCCTGTAGTGGACATTTGTAAGGCTGCGATTTGGGCATCCCTCCACACTTTCGCAAAGCATTATTGCTTGGATTCCGAAATAAGGAGGGAGGGCCACTTTGCGCGCTCTGTCCTGCAGGGCTTTATGGTATAGAAGGGTGGACACCCTCCTCCGGGAGTGGGACTGCTGTGGGATTCTATTCAAAAGGTGAGGAATCCACAGGCAGATGTATCAATCAGAACAACAAGTACTTACCTTTGGTAACGCTTTTTCTGGTGGATACAGTATCTGCCTGTGGATTCCTCACTGACCCACCCTCCTCCCCTATGTCCACCCTTGTATTCCTTAAAATTGGCATTGTTTAACATGTTTGTTTTGCATTGTCTCTTCTATCTGCCTTTGTGTGGTTTATAGGAAATGCTTTTATTCTTTGGCTTTCCTTTTTGATTTTACACTGTGTGTATTTGTATTAATATTGTGTACTGTGTATACTTTGAATCTGTTGTCGGTCCACCTGTTCGCCTGGGAGGCACTGAAAAAATGGGTGGAACTGATGTCATCATGCCGACGAGGCTCTCTTATGGCTCTGGTGATGTCATGCGGAGTCGCGAGCTGAGCCGTGGCCTTTTGACGACCTCGTCGGCGTGGAGAGCCAGGAAAAAAGTTTCCGTGGAATGCTGGCGCAGTGGAGATTCAAAAGGTGAGGAATCCACAGGCAGATACTGTATCCACCAGAAAAAGTGTTACCAAAGGTGAGTAACTTGTTCTTTATCACCCTCCTGGTCCAAAAAAAGATTCCAGTAATAAACTGATTGAATTCATTGCACCGTACGTTCTATGCTGATTGGGGATTTTTTTTTTCTTTTTTTTTTTACGTTTATTACTATTTAATCATCAATAAAGAAACACAGGCAAGGTGTGTTTTTCTGGAACATCCTCATAAACTACTACAGCCATCTGTTTACAAGATATCTTAGGCACATTGGCATCAGTAGAGTGCAAAGTCATACACAAAGTCAGACACAGCAGTGCATGAAGTAGGCTTGCATGCAATTTACATACTGTCACTTCACATTACTCTAATTTACACAAAGGTGCATGCCAAGTATCTCATGTGACTTTTCTAGGTGAGGACCTTTATTGCATAGAAAACTTACTCAAGCTGCCGCGGGAGACTTCTGAGCAGAAATTGTCTCTTGGTGGGGCATCTTGAACCATATTCCTGCGCATAAAAATGACACATTTTACGTTGTGCAAAATGGCAAAGATTTCACGCATATTGTATAATGCGAAATACAGTAATTCTCCAGAATTACCCCTCTTAATGGAAATTAAACATGGGATTAATCAGAACCAATGTCCCATGTCAGAAGCATGGCCCCACGTGTAGCCGTAGAGCCCCGTCAATGTGCATCTGAGAGTAGATTAAGAATTCTATAGGTATAGAGTGCACAAAACTTTCGAATTTGACCTGGTCATAGTAATGGTAACTGAGCTTCCTGCCCTTCCAGTCCGTGCTGAATGGCCAGAAGCCATATAGGGTAACAGTGTCTGTCGTACTTTGAAATTTGGGACCGCGTAGGAGGCAGGGTCCTACCCCTGTCTATCCCGGTATTAGCGAACCGCGAATGGTCAATGCGGTATGTACAAGTGCTTTGTGTAACGTTTTAGCTATGAATGCACTGTGTATACGTTAATATACATTGACTCCGTGGGTTCCATCTTAGAGCGGTGGCCATCTTATGTTTGCCCTCACATAGGCTACATATCATGAAGCAAATACGGGCCTTTTAGAGCACATGTGCCTTCCTTTGACTTCTCTGTGACCTGGGCAGCTGGCTCCGCTGCCCCAGGTCAGTCCGGTCCCACGAGCTCCCCGTCCTACGGCCACCTGTGATTAGCATCAGGGCTTGACACACCATAAAGCCTTTTCATCCCACACGAGCCTCCAGCTAATCTCTTTCACACCTGACTGTTCCTGCTTTATGGCTTGTTTTCTAAACAGGAGATGCTCGTGTTTATTGGGGCCTGTTGATATCTGATGTGGGATCTGAGCCTCGCTGGGTAAATAATTGTGGGCTGGCTTAACTGGAATGTGGGATGGTCATCATGACTCTGCCTTTTCGTTTGTATTGTATACCTGTAAATGACCATACCGTAAAACAAGGAATGTGTGCCTGAAGCATGATATTTTGTATTTAAGGAGAAGCTCGTTTCTGTAATTTTAAGCAGTCTCCTGAGAACATACACGCTGTTGTACTTCTAGGATACCTGTAATTGGTCTGCAGCCAATAAACTGATCTTTGACTTCACCCAGAAGACTCTGTGTTTCTGTAGGTCTGAAACAGGAAGAACCCGAAGTCATAGGGTGTGTTCCCCTGCACCGCTGGGCTTAAAATTACCAGTACTTCAGTTGGCGACCAAGTGGGGCGATTTCAGCGGTACCGGTCCAAGCCAGAGGTTCGTGAGGAGCTTCGTGTGGAAATTCTGGAGGAAGGCCGCCACTTCATCGACCCCTGCATGTCGATGTGGTCCGAAAGTCTTTTCTGCGAGGTTCTCCGCGTCCCAACGGCTACGAAGGACTGCTGCCCTGATTAATCGCCCTGTTTTGGACCCTTGACGATTTTGGTAGAGCGAAACAATCGAGAGAGTCTTCTGGTGACGCCATCGATCATCGATATTCAGTTAAGTATAAGTGGAGCGTCTCCCAGTTTGAATTTGGTATCCTTCGGGATCAATTTGATTTGGAGTTTGCAAACGCCAAAGCCAGAGGACTCGTGTATTCATGAGACTATCGTAATCGATAATCCTTTGAAGTTTGGAACTAGACTAGTGAGCGAAAATGCCTGGTGCTAGTGTATTTGGTAATTGGTTTTGTTTGAGTTGTAGAAGGGATTTCCAGTTAGAGGATTCATGTCCGGTTCCTCCAATTGGAACTCCAACTTATGAGCTTTATGTAAAACATGGCGTGGGCCCCATTGCATATAATGAAGTATGGATCCGATACACCAGAAAGGACGGTGTTTTAAAATGGCCCCAAAATGGTAGTTTCGATACAGATATCTTAGATAATTTGGAAGTTAAATTGTTTAAAAAGAAAGCCCGGCCGGCGATGTTTGATTCTTTCCGCCTATGGCGAAAGGAAGCCAAACAGAAGGAAATTAAGCTAGCGAAAAGGAATAAGAGAGAAAGAGGTATGTCAGTGATGCAAGCAGCTGTGCAATTTAAAGATAATGAGGAGGAACAAATGAATGAGCAATTACATAGACAGCGCAAA
The DNA here is from genome assembly GCF_964204655.1 of Triturus cristatus. Lineage (NCBI taxonomy): Eukaryota > Metazoa > Chordata > Amphibia > Caudata > Salamandridae > Triturus > Triturus cristatus. The sequence continues at coordinate 292,018,165 of NC_140583.1, read as the reverse complement.
CTAGGGATCGATAAATGTTACCCTGTTTTATCACCCCTTGTGCAAGATGAGACAAAAGAGAAAGAAAAAAGATTCCCTAATGTCCCATTTATTAAGTTCGCACCCCCGTATGCGCAAAATGCCACAGCACCTCCACAGCCTGTAAACGTGCAGCCTCCAGTAAATATGCCGCAAGCCTTCCCACAGCCGCCAGCTCCTCCTCAGCTGGCTCCTATCCCTGCAGTGCAGCCTTCTCAAGGGCCGCCAGTTTTGTTACCTGTTGCCCCCGCGCTTCCTGCGACTTTGCCTAGCACATCAGCTGCCTCCCCTGGCGCTCCTTCTTGCACTACCACGGTACCTGTATCTGAATCCGTTTTTCTTCCCTCTGTCTATCCCCCCGTTTTCGCCTCAACTTCTCCTTCAGCGCGACAACGACTAGCTAATGTAGTTACTAGTTTAATGTCGCCTCTCTTTGGGTCATCTAGTGCGACTCCTGGTTTACAGCGTAAACAATTGCGTAGTCAGTTGCCTGGTCCTGACGAGAAAGAGGTGTTAGATCATCTGGCGCGTAGGTGGATTGGTTTCCCTTCACTCTATAATGTGGAATCAGTTGTTAACGTTTTTCACCAATGAGATGCCCCAACACAGAGGTATGTCTTTGACAAAATGTGTGAATTCCTCTGTGAGGAATTGGAAGATAATGGTTCAAACCCAAACCCCCAGGAATTGTGTCGAGTGCGATTTGATTTTGAAAAAGGTATAATTGTGGGTCCTAATGTAGATAAAGCAGTTGCGACTTTACTGTCCTTCAGAAATGGCGATTGTCAGCAATCATTGTTCGAACAGGAACTCCCTGTGGGGAAAAAGGTAAAAGCGCGCCAATATCCGATGCGTGAGGTTCCCCCAGTGTGGAGACCTGCTGATCTAAATGCTAATCCAGCTGTCCCAGCTCATTTTCAGCGTGTTTGGGTGCATGTCCCTTGGAAACGATCTGAAGTGTTAGCGCTTAAACAGACATTGCCTGACCCCCGTAAAAATCCTACAGGATATTATAAGGAGTTATCACAAACTGCAGAATCATGTGTAATGAATCTGGCTGACATAGATATGCTGTTTGGGAATGTGGTTCCACAGCCTTTATGGGGATCCATTCGTAATGTAGATCACGCTGCAGAATTGGGTAACACATGGGCTAATATCATTGCTGCAGATGCTAGACAAGTTGGTGGCGCGAAACCTGACCCTTTAGTAGCAGAACTCCCTGGTAAAATTATTACATATATGAAAACTATAATGCCTGCGATGCGCGTAAATTGGGATAAACTGTCCGCATGCAAGCAGAAGAAGGATGAGACAGTGTCAGATTTCTTTACCAGGTTTGAAGAAACATTTATCGACCACAGTGGTCAAGACATGAGCACTGAAGGTGGCCAGCGGTTATTTGTTGATAAATTTGTACAGAATCTACTTCCCGAGTTGTGTAAGAAATTAAAAGACTCAGAAAGTTCCTGGGCTGTTTCCTCTTCAGCAAAAATACTGGCTACTGCACAGTATTATGAAAATAGAGACAAAGATGAGAAGGATAGAACAGATAAGAAAACAAAAGAACTGAAGACAAAGGTCCTTTTGCAGCAGGCCTATCCGCCACGTGGAGGACAGAATAATTATAGGCAAACCCAAGGTATCTATCAGCAGCCCCAACAGTTTCAGAATAATCAGCAAATGAATGGGTATTATCAACCACGCATCCCTGTAGGTCCCAACCAATGTTCATATTGCAAAGAGGAAGGTCATTTTAAATATAGTTGCCCTAAATTAATGCAGCGTAACAGTAATGCATATGGTGCAAGAGGTAGAGGTGGTCAGCAAGCTCCTAGGGCGTGGAAATGTTCCCCAGAACGCGCGTCCTCTTCCGCCTCAAAATACCATAAATAGCTTTGATCAGCAAGCCAACGCGACTGGTAATACAGCTCAGTACGACAATAATGATTATTATGCAGAAGACGACAATGTAGAAGATAATGATTACTAGGACAGCCGTAGACAGAGAGAGGGAGTTGTTTCAGTGCCAGTGGATCAGAGCGGACCTTATGTTAAAGTAACTACAGCAAATGTAACGGAGCCCTTTCTGCTGGATACTGGTGCTGCAAAGAGTTCAATCATGCATTCAAAACTCCCTGGCGCGCCTTTGTCTGGCGAAATGAATGTTTCAGTAGGTTTTTCTGACGCCCCAGTTAGGAACCCGATTTCTAGTCCTATGTCACTTTCTGTTGGACCTTGTGAGCTAAAAGCACCCCTCATCCTAACGACAGGTTGTGGTGAAAATCTGCTAGGATTAGATTTGCTAAAAAGATTGCATGCCACATTATATTGTTCTCCCTCAGGAGTACAACTTACATTAGGTAAGAAAGTGATTTCCCCAATGTATTTGTCTAAAAATGCAATGCCACCTGAATTGTCATCCCTTCCGGATGGCCTTTGGGCTACTGGTCCCAATGATGTGGGTCTTCTGGAAATACCAAATTCTGTGTAAGATAGCGCACACCAAATTTCGAGAAACTATAGTCAATGTGGTTGCTTATAAGTAAATGAAGCGTGCGACTCAGACACGAGGTAGCCCGCCTCGTAACTCAACGTGTAAACTGCTGGTGTGTGTACACCAGTGTACTGAGTGCACTGCTGGATGTGTGTACAACGCAATTAAGACATTTTAACAACTGTAGAAACAAAACTCGACCAAAGCAATAAACGATCTAAATAATATGACAGTTTGACAGACCGTTGAATCACGATGATTTGTAATAAAGCTGTATTTATCATTAAATCGCATGAAAAACATAGAGATGAACAAGACATTGATTGAGAAGTAACTCAAAAAGAAATCCACATGAATGAAATCAGAATATCTGCACTGAGGCAGGAAACTTAGTCGTCAGTTCTTGCAAGAAAACCCAATGCATTTCGGGATGATATACATCCCTTCTTCAGGGGCAGCTGTTGAAAAAAGAATACATTTCAAACCTTAGAACTCAAGACGTGACTGAATGTAACATGAATGGATGACAATGCAATACAGGGTGCAGCAAGGATGTGGTCAAAGCGGAAACACTACTGGTCTGTTTCAAGCTGGAGCAATGAAAGAATTTAAACCCAGTGTCATGCTGGTTGTGCTTTAAAAACCACAGTAGAAGTGAAAAAAGGACTAAAATGGGACAGAAGTGGTTGAGATAATCAAACACCTGATCACCAGAGTGAACCGCAGAGTGCATGAGTAGAAAGAAACGATGTGACGAGGTGAATGGTAACGGAAATAAGCTGATGAAAACCTGGAAGGTTCTTGCCAGATAAATGGAACGACTGTAACGAAAGCGGGATGCACAGGAATGGATAAAAGAGTTGAACTCGGGTTGTATACCTAATGCAGGGAAACAAAGGGAAACTGTGAGACGGAAAGAAAAATAAAGGTCAAAATGAAACCAGGGATAACGGTAAAAAGGAGGCTTACTGGAAATGATTTCAGTGAGAGCAGACCGCTAGGGTGGAGGAGTGCTGTGGCCCGAGTATTCAGGGAGATGGGAAAGGGTTCAATGGCTTGCGAAGAAAACCATTGTGTAATGGAAAGCTCCGCGGTCTCTGCAACCAGAAGAGGGAGAGCCATTAAAAAAATTGATTAATGAAAATAGTTTAAAAACAACGGGCAGGTTGTAGGAGAGTAGGGTCTGCAATCCTATGATCACCCAGATTTTTTGCTTCATTGGTTTACGACTTTCTCCGGCTGTGGGCCTGCCAATCAGACCCACAGCCTAGCTGTTCTCTCTCGAAATTAACACACATGTACATTAGGTGCATCCACTAATTGGAACTGGGCCGCCTTGTCAGTCCCTGTCTCAGCATACCACAGGTATCCAGGGCATCGGTGTACCCAGGGCCTACCCGGGGCTGAAGCATGTATTATGCCACCCCTGGAATGGCCGCCCAAATCTGACACAACTGGCTGCACGACAGCTGGGGCCACGTGGTGTAATCACCCGTTGCTGTAGGTGTAGTATTCCTACACCTAAACCCTAAAATGGACACATGGATTCCTATCAGTCACTCCTATAGCAGGCCTTATCAATCCTGAAGGCAGAGTGCAGGGAATCATGTGGGACGGTGCTCTGGCGCGAGCTGAGCCCGTCGACGGCTTGCGGAACCAAGTCCTAATAGCCGTTCCATGGTGACGCGGGCCAACTACTTTTAATGCCTTATAATCCTTGCGGTTATTTGCTAAACTTTGGCCTCACATCACCTACACATGTCGAGTAAGGTGTCATACGAATGGGAATACGAACCCCTCGCCAGTCCTGGTGACGGGGTTGGCATTCCCCCCTTTTAGAGGGACACGACATGGAAGTAACCTTGAACCCCGGTTAAAGTTGACTCAAGCCTCAGCATCACAAAATGGATGCTGCCACCAGACACAAGTCTGACCTCCCGCTGCTGGGGGACCTTCCAGCAAGGGGAGCTTGGACAAAGGGTTTCCTGTCGAGGGCGGTGTTAGCACCGTCCCAGACGGGGTTTGTGTATCCCAGGTAGGCAGGGCTGAAAGGAAGGTGATTGCCAGTGGCACCCCGGTGCTCACTGTGCATAGCCCGGCTCAAACCAGTTTCGGGGGCACACCAGCCCCTGAGCTGGCGCGAAGCCGGACAAAGGATAGGGGTGTAACCACCCCCCTCCTGGCTCCACCCATTGGTAGAACCTAGTCACGGGCCAGCCCCTTTTCTTAGAATAAAGGTAGGAGCGCGTCCCCTTCCCAAATTGGATAATCAGATAATCGGATAACTCCGAATCACGAACCACTTTCCACGAAAGGAACTCTTGACTATTTCTGAAGACTCTCCCTTGTGGCTAAGGAGTAGCCACCCTGCACCAGCAGGCACCACCTAAGCGCTTGCGGTTTGCTGTACGTCTCCTACGGATCAAGACTGCCCAGCTCGACGAGACCCGAGTTCCCTGCCATCTCTGACCTTTTACCTACCTCATCAGCCCAGCTGAGAGTCGTAGGTGTGACGAGACCTGCGGGACCGGCTATCTTCAGAACCTGCACGACGCTTATCTAGCACGCCCACCGAGGGACCCTCGAGTGAGTGCACCTAGGGTTTGAGAAGCCCTAACCCTGAGCAGCTCCAGCATCGAAGCCTGCCTCCCCAGCATCCCCGAGATCTGCGTGGGGGCCCTTCCGCTCCTTGCTGTTCACCGCGTTGTCCGACCACTTGCCGACCGGCTTGTGGCCCTCTTCACGACGCACCACGTTTGTTTCATCACTAGTCTGGTTGCTCCAGACTGGCTCTTGCTCCCCTTCAACAGAGGAGTACCCCGGACCCTCCTGGTCCACTCCCGACGCCATCTTGACTCCCCCGCTTGGGTTGCCACTGCCAAAATCCGCTGCCCCTTCCTGGGCCCAGCATCATCGACAGCAGACACCTTCGTGGGACAGCTCGCCCCCCATCCTGGTCGCCGCCGCGCCTCCTGGTCCGAGGAACAGCTGAGTCCGACGTCACCCACTCACCTGGTCGAGGTGACTTCAGCCGGTACCCTCCTGGTACCCACACGATCGCTGGCTAGCGGTTGAGAACTGAGTCCCCTCTGCTTTCAGGTTTCCTTCATCACCGATCCAGGCTTGGATCGCTCTGAACATCGTCACTGGTCGCCTGCCAGCAACTTCTTCTTTCAGGCTCCTGAGACTACACGAGGACTCCCGACATCTTGCCGAACTTCACGCAGCCGCAGCCTCCGGGCTAGGTAACTCGAGCATCTCGGTGCTCCATCGCAGGTTCGCTCTACAAGTGTCCAGTTCCTTTTTCGTTTAGTCCCACTGATCGGATCACTCCGGAATCAGTACCTCCAGACTCTAACCATTCGCATTTCACTGTTAGTGTAGATGGTTTCTCGTGCCCCTCGGGCATTTGTTTAAATTGTGCAACTGAAGTATTTTCCTAAGAGTTTTGTAGTGTGCTTAGCTCCCTGACTCATAAAGAGCCAGGGTAGTCTTGTTATAAATAAATATCCTTTTATTTTCATAACAACTTGTGTGGTGTCCTTTCACTTGGTGTTCAAGGGGTATATGTGATGGTAAACAGCTGGCTTAACACGCCCTCTAGAGTTTAGCCTAAGACTGCTCGTATCCACGCTACTAGGATAGCTGGTCTAAAAGGTTGACTTACAACCAATCATCAATAAGGGTCGTTTGGAATGATACACAGTGATCACTAGAATAGTGAGCACTACATATCAGGCCAACTTCTCACATTGGTGAGCAGCGGTTGGGATTTGAGCTTGCTGTTGTTTTACCACACACGTATCCTAAGAATATCGCAGTGAAAGATCACATAAGTACCCAGGTACATATAACTTAACTTAGAATACTCCGAGTTCTACTGAACCGGCTGTTGTAGTGTAACAGGGCTTAGCACACCCTGACTACAACTCTTAGCAAGGGATCTGTAGGTAAACCCATAGTGTAGGTAGGTGCAACACTTACACCTCACTAGAAAAGCATGTCGATCCACGGAGAGTCTTCGCAGACTCCCTTAGTGGTCAGTGACCCTCCACAGGTCGTGTCACGATATGCAACTCTTAGCTTCAAGGAGATGCGACAACTGTGTGCCTCCAGGAAGCTAAACCAGGGTTCTAACCCTACCATCGCAATACTGATAGGTCTCTTAGAGGCGTACGATGCTAGGAGGTCCTCTAACCCAGGTCCCCCCAGTGCAGATGGGAACATGCCTCCCTTAGAGGGAACCCTCGGTGACCCAGACCTCGACCTCCACACAGAGGAGGAGGACGAGGACGAGTTATCGGGAGACGAGGCAGACAAAGGTCCAGTGGTAGTCGGCAGGCTTACAAGGACCAACTTAAGCAGGCATGAGAATGGAACTGGGGGAGCCCCGGGCCCACGCTCAAGCAGGCTTAACCTTGGGAACGGACGAGCTAGGTCTCTCTCCAGAGGCTCTGGCAGATCGGTTCATACACATGTCTCTCAGGCATCTTCTCAGAGAGGAATGACTTCCCCTCAGAGGAGGGAGCATGAAGCGAAGATGCGGGAGGTCAATCTGAGGATCGAGCGGGAAGAACTTGCCCTCGCCAAAGAAAGACTTGCCTTGGCCCGAGAGCAGAAATTAAGTGGGTTAGATCCCACTGGTGGCAGCATTCTCAATAGAGAGAAAGACAGGGGTATAGACACTAGACACCTGAGTAAAATAGTGCCCCCCTTTAAACAAGGGGACGACATCCACAAGTGGATAACTGCCTTGGAGAGGGCCTGCACTGTCCAGTGCGTCCCCCCAAGTCAGTGGGCAGCTATACTGTGGCTTTCCTTTGAAGGTAAAGGAAGGGACAAGCTCCTCACTACAAGAGCTGAGGATGCTAACAACTACCAAGTCCTGAAGAACACACTGATTGATGGGTTCGGCTTAACCACGGAACAGTACCGGGTGCTGTTCCGGGACACCCAGAAGATTCAGTCTCAGGATTGGGCTGACTTTGTCGATTGTGCCACTAAGGCTTTGGAAGGCTGGTTGCTGGGTAGCAAGGTTACTGATTACACAGGATTGTACAATCTTATCATGCGAGAACAGATTTTAAACAACTGTCAGAACCAATTGTTGCATCAGCACCTTGTCGACTCGGATCTGACCTCTCCCCAAGAATTGGGAAAGAAGGCAGACAGATGGGTCAGAACAAGGGTCAAGCAGAACCAGAATCAGAACCAGGGTGGTCAGAAGAAAGCAGACCAAAAGGGTAACAAGAACGAACAAAATGACCAGAAGTCTTCGACAGGTCCCCAACAAACCAAAGAGGGTGGGGGTCAGGCTTCACAGAAGAAGAAGACTCAAGAAGGCCAGTCAAAAAGGTGGTGCCAATACTGTAAAAGTAAGACTCACTGGTTTAGTGAGTGCACCAAGAAAGGAGGGCAAACTCCTACCACTGCAGCCCCGAAGGCACCTGCACCCCCTAGTACAGTCAGCAGTGGTAGTGCGCCTCCCAAGGCATTAGTTGGGTTAACCTTGGGAACCGAGGGGAGTGACGACTTAGTCGGCACGCTCACTCAGGCCGTCCTTGTCTGTACAGGGGATATGGATATGTCCCCTGATGCCAGCCCCAATACTTTGGGCAAATACAGACAGACACCTTTGATAAATGGAAGAGTGGCTCAGGCCTACAGGGACACGTGTGCCAGTGTCACCATGGTGACGCCTAACTTCGTGGACCCTGGACAGATCATGCTAGGTACCAGCTACCTAGTGACCAATGCCAGCAACGTCACTACCAATCACAGTATGGCAGTTGTTGATTTCTCCTGGGGAGGGGTAAGTGGCCCGAAAAAGGTTGTGGTTAGTTCAGACCTCCCCGTAGAATGTCTGTTGGGCAATGATTTGGAAACGTCACAATGGTCAGAAGTGGAGCAGAGGACTCACATGGAGATGTTAGGCTTGCCAGCACATGTCCTTGCTGTGACCAGGTCACAGGCCAAAAGATGCCCCACTGAACAGGTGCTGGATCCTGGAAGAACGGACCAGACACCTTCCAAGAAAAGGAGCAGTAAGGGTAAGGCTTCGCCTTCCCCCTTGCCCCAGGTCGTGGATCAAGTCTCCGAGGAGGCTGACCTTAAAGAACTGAGGGAAACTGAGCCGCAAGAGCTTGAACCTGGTCAGGTTGAGTTTCTGGGCTCAGAGGGACCCTCCAGGGAAGACCTGGGGAAGGCACAGTTAGACTGCCCCTCACTTGAACCCCTCAGACAGCAGGCCGCTGCTGAGGCTGCAGGGAACGCCACAGGTACCCACAAAGTGTACTGGGACGATGGACTCCTGTACTCCGAGGCAAGAGACCCCAAACCTGGTGCGACCAGGAGGCTGGTCATCCCCTTGTCTCTGAGAGGTTTCCTTCTCACCTTGGCCCACGAGATTCCCCTTGCAGGTCACTTAGGCCAGAATAAGACTTGGGACAGAATTGTTCCACACTTTCACTGGCCCCACATGTCCGAAGATACGAAGGAGTTTTGCCGCTCCTGTGTCACTTGCCAAGCCAGTGGTAAGTCAGGTGGCACGACAAAGGCCCCCCTCATACCACTACCAGTGGTGGGGGTACCCTTTGAACGAGTGGGGATCGACATTGTCGGACCAATGGAACCCCAGACAGCATCAGGGCACAAGTTTATACTGGTGGTGGTGGACCACGCCACCAGGTATCCTGAAGCTATTCCCCTTAGGACCACTACAGCACCTGTGGTGGCACGGGCCCTACTCGGAGTGTTCTCCAGAGTGGGCTTCCCTAAGGAGGTCGTCTCAGACAGAGGTGCAAACTTCATGTCGGAATATATGACTGCTATGTGGAAGGAATGTGGTGTCAACTACAAGTTCACCACACCCTATCACCCACAATGCAATGGGCTTGTTGAGAGATTCAACAGGACCCTAAAAGGGATGATTCACGGACTACCTGAAAAGCTTCGGCGGAGATGGGATGTCCTGATACCCTGCCTCTTGTTCGCCTACAGAGAGGTCCCGCAGAAGGGGGTTGGCTACAGCCCTTTTGAGCTTCTGTTCGGACATCCTGTAAGGGGACCCCTTTGTTTGGTAAAGGAAGGATGGGAGAGACCTCTCAGAAAGCCGGCATCAGACATTGTGGACTATGTGCTCGGTCTCCGCTCGCGGATGGCGGAGTACATGGAAAAGGCGTCTAAAAACCTGGAGGCGAGCCAAGAATTACAGAAAGCTTGGCACGACCAAAAGGCTGTTCTGACCGTGTACCAGCCTGGACAGAAGGTGTGGGTGCTGGAGCCAGTGGCCCCAGCAGCACTCAAAGACAAATGGTCTGGGCCCCACACGATCATTGAGCAAAAGGGAGAGGTCACCTACTTGGTAGACCTGGGAACTCCCCGGAGCCCCCACAGGGTGCTCCATGTAAACAGGCTCAAGGCATATGTCGACAGGGAGGGCATGGGCTTGCTCATGGCCACAGATGAGGGACAGGAGGAGGAGAGTGACCCTCTCCCGGACCTGCTCTCTCAGAACCCTGACGATGGATCAGTAGATGGTGTTGTCTTTTGTGGCAGCCTCTCTGGACATCAACAAGAGGATTGTAAACAGGTTCTTCAATCCTTTCGACATATGTTCTCTCTGACACCCAGTCAGACCAAGTGGTGTACCCACGAGGTCGACACTGGGGACAGTCTGCCCGTAAAGAGTAAAATCTATCGGCAACCTGATCATGTCAGAGACTGCATCAAGACAGAGGTGCAGAAAATGTTGGAGCTGGGAGTCATTGAACCCTCGGACAGCCCCTGGGCTAGTCCCGTAGTGCTCGTGCCGAAACCTCACACCCAGGGCGGTAAGAAAGAGATGAGGTTTTGCGTGGACTACAGAGGTCTCAATGCGGTCACTAAGACTGACGCCCACCCGATACCAAGAGCAGACGAACTTATCGACCGGTTGGCCTCGGCCAACTACTTAAGTACGTTTGACCGGACAGCTGGGTATTGGCAAATCAGGTTAGCTGAGGAGGCCAAGCCCAAAACAGCATTTTCTACCCCGGGTGGGCATTATCAGTTCGTGGTAATGCCCTTTGGTTTGAAAAATGCACCTGCCACCTTCCAAAGGCTGGTGAATCGAGTTCTCACCGGGTTGGACGACTTCTGTGCGGCGTATCTGGACGATATCGCTGTCTTTAGCTCCACCTGGGAGGATCACCTGGTCCACCTGAGGAAAGTGTTAGAGGCCCTGCAGAAGGCAGGCCTCACTATCAAGGCCACCAAGTGCCAGATAGGGCAGACACAGGTTGTATACCTGGGCCACCTTGTAGGTGGAGGCCAGGTTCAACCATTGGAGAGCAAAATACAGGCCATCCAGGACTGGGCTCCTCCAACCACCCAGACTCAGGTTCGAGCTTTCTTGGGCCTGACTGGTTATTACCGGAAATTTGTCAGAAATTATGGATCCATTGTGACCCCGCTAAACGACCTGACAAGTAAAAAGATGCCAAAAAAAGTTCAGTGGACAGCAAGCTGTCAGAAGGCATTCGATGACCTAAAGCAGGCCATGTGCACAGCACCTATCCTAAAGAGTCCAGACTACTCCAAACCATTCATTGTCCAAACAGACGCTTCGGAGCTGGGTGTGGGAGCTGTTCTATCGCAACTGAATTTTGATGGTCATGACCAGCCCATAGCTTTTATTAGCAGGAGGCTGACCCCCAGAGAGAAGAATTGGTCAGCTATTGAGAGGGAGGCCTTTGCTGTGGTTTGGGCCCTGAAGAAGTTGAGGCCATACTTGTTTGGCACTCACTTCAAGATTCAGACCGACCATAAGCCCCTCTTGTGGCTAAATCAAATGAAGGGTGAAAACCCCAAACTACTTAGGTGGTCCATTTCCCTACAGGGGATGGACTTCACAGTGGAGCATAGACCTGGCACTGATCATGGCAATGCAGATGGGCTCTCCAGGTATTTCCACTTAGAGCAAGAAGACTCACCTGGTCAAGGTTAGCTTATTGTCCCAAAGTTTGGGGGGGGTCATGTAGGAGAGTAGGGTCTGCAATCCTATGATCACCCAGATTTTTTGCTTCATTGGTTTACGACTTTCTCCGGCTGTGGGCCTGCCAATCAGACCCACAGCCTAGCTGTTCTCTCTCGAAATTAACACACATGTACATTAGGTGCATCCACTAATTGGAACTGGGCCGCCTTGTCAGTCCCTGTCTCAGCATACCACAGGTATCCAGGGCATCGGTGTACCCAGGGCCTACCCGGGGCTGAAGCATGTATTATGCCACCCCTGGAATGGCCGCCCAAATCTGACACAACTGGCTGCACGACAGCTGGGGCCACGTGGTGTAATCACCCGTTGCTGTAGGTGTAGTATTCCTACACCTAAACCCTAAAATGGACACATGGATTCCTATCAGTCACTCCTATAGCAGGCCTTATCAATCCTGAAGGCAGAGTGCAGGGAATCATGTGGGACGGTGCTCTGGCGCGAGCTGAGCCCGTCGACGGCTTGCGGAACCAAGTCCTAATAGCCGTTCCATGGTGACGCGGGCCAACTACTTTTAATGCCTTATAATCCTTGCGGTTATTTGCTAAACTTTGGCCTCACATCACCTACACATGTCGAGTAAGGTGTCATACGAATGGGAATACGAACCCCTCGCCAGTCCTGGTGACGGGGTTGGCATTCCCCCCTTTTAGAGGGACACGACATGGAAGTAACCTTGAACCCCGGTTAAAGTTGACTCAAGCCTCAGCATCACAAAATGGATGCTGCCACCAGACACAAGTCTGACCTCCCGCTGCTGGGGGACCTTCCAGCAAGGGGAGCTTGGACAAAGGGTTTCCTGTCGAGGGCGGTGTTAGCACCGTCCCAGACGGGGTTTGTGTATCCCAGGTAGGCAGGGCTGAAAGGAAGGTGATTGCCAGTGGCACCCCGGTGCTCACTGTGCATAGCCCGGCACAAACCAGTTTCGGGGGCACACCAGCCCCTGAGCTGGCGCGAAGCCGGACAAAGGATAGGGGTGTAACCACCCCCCTCCTGGCTCCACCCATAGGTAGAACCTAGTCACGGGCCAGCCTCTTTTCTTAGAATAAAGGTAGGAGCGCGTCCCCTTCCCAAATTGGATAATCAGATAATCGGATAACTCCGAATCACGAACCACTTTCCACGAAAGGAACTCTTGACTATTTCTGAAGACTCTCCCTTGTGGCTAAGGAGTAGCCACCCTGCACCAGCAGGCACCACCTAAGCGCTTGCGGTTTGCTGTACGTCTCCTACGGATCAAGACTGCCCAGCTCGACGAGACCCGAGTTCCCTGCCATCTCTGACCTTTTACCTACCTCATCAGCCCAGCTGAGAGTCGTAGGTGTGACGAGACCTGCGGGACCGGCTATCTTCAGAACCTGCACGGCGCTTATCTAGCACGCCCACCGAGGGACCCTCGAGTGAGTGCACCTAGGGTTTGAGAAGCCCTAACCCTGAGCAGCTCCAGCATCGAAGCCTGCCTCCCCAGCATCCCCGAGATCTGCGTGGGGGCCCTTCCGCTCCTTGCTGTTCACCACGTTGTCCGACCACTTGCCGACCGGCTTGTGGCCCTCTTCACGACGCACCACGTTTGTTTCATCACTAGTCTGGTTGCTCCAGACTGGCTCTTGCTCCCCTTCAACAGAGGAGTACCCCGGACCCTCCTGGTCCACTCCCGACGCCATCTTGACTCCCCCGCTTGGGTTGCCACTGCCAAGATCCGCTGCCCCTTCCTGGGCCCAGCATCATCGACAGCAGACACCTTCGTGGGACAGCTCGCCCCCCATCCTGGTCGCCGCCGCGCCTCCTGGTCCGAGGAACAGCTGAGTCCGACGTCACCCACTCACCTGGTCGAGGTGACTTCAGCCGGTACCCTCCTGGTACCCACACGATCGCTGGCTAGCGGTTGAGAACTGAGTCCCCTCTGCTTTCAGGTTTCCTTCATCACCGATCCAGGCTTGGATCGCTCTGAACATCGTCACTGGTCGCCTGCCAGCAACTTCTTCTTTCAGGCTCCTGAGACTACACGAGGACTCCCGACATCTTGCCGAACTTCACGCAGCCGCAGCCTCCGGGCTAGGTAACTCGAGCATCTCGGTGCTCCATCGCAGGTTCGCTCTACAAGTGTCCAGTTCCTTTTTCGTTTAGTCCCACTGATCGGATCACTCCGGAATCAGTACCTCCAGACTCTAACCATTCGCATTTCACTGTTAGTGTAGATGGTTTCTCGTGCCCCTCGGGCATTTGTTTAAATTGTGCAACTGAAGTATTTTCCTAAGAGTTTTGTAGTGTGCTTAGCTCCCTGACTCATAAAGAGCCAGGGTAGTCTTGTTATAAATAAATATCCTTTTATTTTCATAACAACTTGTGTGGTGTCCTTTCACTTGGTGTTCAAGGGGTATATGTGATGGTAAACAGCTGGCTTAACACGCCCTCTAGAGTTTAGCCTAAGACTGCTCGTATCCACGCTACTAGGATAGCTGGTCTAAAAGGTTGACTTACAACCAATCATCAATAAGGGTCGTTTGGAATGATACACAGTGATCACTAGAATAGTGAGCACTACATATCAGGCCAACTTCTCACACAGGTAACTGTGTGAGCTGCTTACCACTTATACTGAACCCTCGAGGAAAAGACAGACGGTCGCGGGTCCTGTGAACATCCGGGAAGGTGTGCGTTCGGGGCGCACTCTGCCAGGAAGTTAAATACGCGAACGTGGTCACGTGATGGGTATGGATGGAACTCATAAAAATAGGACTGATAGGGCCTCAAAAAAATGAATGCGCAAGCTGGTGCTGCAGGATTGCACCGTGCGCGGACTCGAGTGATACAAAACAGAGTAGGGTGAGGAAAAATGTAGAAGTAATGAAAAGAAAGAAAGGGTCTGAAGAATGTTACAGGTATGAGAAACTGGTAGAATTAAAAACGGACGAGTTGATCTAGACAGCTGGTGTACGTGAGAGAAATCAGGTGTTCAAAATCTGTAAGGTGATAATGCACTAATCACTACACAGCTGGAGTGTACTGGTAAATAAAGAAGAAAAACTGCGAAAAAAATAATAAAATAATATGAATATAGAGAAATGATTTTGCTCAAGCTGAAAAAAACCGTACAATCTGAACGAAAAAAAGGCAAGTGGCTGGAGGGAGGGAAAGAAACACATCTGTGAAATGATGTACATAATGAGAGAAAAATGGGTGTAGGCTGGTACGAATGAACAATCTAGAAATCAGGTTACAATTGCTGACATGTTGTTATAAAAAACATTGCATTTCAAGTTTGTCATTGAGCCCGAATGGTAACAGAGTGTGCAAAAACTTGGTCCACCAGACTTCTCTCTGTGATAAGAGCCTATCTGTGTTCACCTGTGTATTGCGGGGCATCATCTCAAGTATAGTGAATCTTAGTTGTGCAATGGTGTGGCGGTGTTCTAACCAGTGTGATGTGAGAGGAGATTTAAGACTTCTGGTTCGAATAGAACTTTTATGTTCTGAAATTCTCACTTTCACTTTCCGGGAAGTTTTCCCCACATACATGACCCCGCAGGGGCGTTTGATGGTGTAGATAACATTGGTGGTGTCACATGTACCAGTGTATCTGAGTTGAATGGTTTTGCCTGACCGTGAATGATGAATGACATTGCCAGTGATGACATTGTGGCAATTCACGCAGTTCTGACATTTTTGCATGCCTTTGTGCTCAACAACTTCAGTCGTAGGTGTAGCTGACAATAAATCTTTGATATTTCTGCTGCGAGTGTATGCGAAGATGGGATCAGAGGAAAATAGTCCATTGAAGTCTGATTCATGTTTGAGAATGTCCCATCTGTTTTTGATGATCTGTCTGATACGTCGTGAGCTAGTAGAGAATGTGGAAACAAAGACATGTTTGTTTGAAAGATTTTTAACTGGAGGAATAAGCAGTTCAGTGCGTGACTTCGTATAAGTTCTGGACATAGCGGACTCAAGAACTGATTCAGGATACCCGCGATCCCTGAATTTGATGACTTGGTTTTGAAGCAATGGTTCAAGATGTTGACTCTCGGAAACAATTCTCTTCGTTCGGATTAGTTGGGAGTAAGGTAGATTGCGGATAAGTGACAGGGGATGAAAACTGGAATACTGAAGAAGATTGTTTCTGTCAGTAGGTTTGGAGTAAATTGATGTGACAATTGTATTGAATTGTTTTGTGATCAGTACATCCAGGAAAGCTAATTGTACGTTGCTTTTAGTATGCGTGAACTGAATGCGAGGATTCTTTTTGTTGAGCTCGCCAATGTGTTGCACCAAAGATGCTTCAGAGTTTTTCCAAATGAGAAAAATATCGTCAATAAATCTTACATAAAATGCAAGATTGTCATTCCAGGTGTTGTTTGTGAAGATATGGTCGTATTCGAACTTTGCCATGAATGTATTCGCGTATGCAGGAGCACCGGAAAAACCCATGGACGTGCCACTTCTCTGCAAGAAAAAATCATTCTTCCATTGTAGATAACTGTGTTGGAGACAAAAAGTAAGAATCTCCAAAATGAAAACTTTGTTTATAGTAGTTTCTGGTAACTGGAGAAGTGCCCATTCACAGGCTTCCAAACCTTCAGATAAAGGAATCGATGTGTATAATGCTGTCACATCAATCGAGCAAAGTAACCATGATTCCGGAAAATTGCTGTGTATCTGCTCAAGTAAGGTAAGGAAATGAGTGGTATCTTTAATAAAGCTTCTCCATGTTTGAACAAACTTTTGTAGAAAATGATCAACTAGTTGACCTGCCGGCATGAAGATGGAATCACAGCCGGACACAATGGGTCTGAATGGAGGATCTTGTAAGTTTTTGTGTATCTTCGGCAACATGTACAGTCTAGGTCGTCTGGGATAAGAGACTGTAAGAAAGCTTCGGATTTTCTGGTTAATCCAATCCATTTCTTCAGCATGATCGAGAATGTGCGCAAGTGTGTTTTGGAATGAAGTTGTTGGATCTTGATCAAGTTTGATGTACGTGGTGGTATCTTGTAGGTGTTGAGAAACTTTGTGTTCGTAAAATGTGCGGTCCATGATGACCAGGGCTCCTCCTTTGTCTGCTGGTTGAAGTGTAAGCCTAGAGTCTTTTGCTAGATTTTTAATAATAGCTATTTCGTGTTTCTTCAGGTTAGTTGGACATGGTTGACGGAAATTCACTCGAGAAAGATCATTCCGAACAAGCGTCTCAAAAGAATCCAATGTTTTGTGAGACACTGGTGGCATGAACACTGATTTGGGTTTGAATCGTTGTAACTCGGGATCAACATCTTCTGTAAAGTTTTGAGTGGAATCTTGAGAAGGTACCACATTAGAAAAGAAGTGCTTCAGTCTTAAATTCCTCATGAATTTGAACAAGGATATCTCTACTTCTAAAGGATCGGTATAATGAACAGGAACAAAAGACAATCCTTTGTTTTGAACCTTTTCTTGAGAAGGAGATAAGGGAACTGACGAAATGTTTATGGTAAGTGTTTGCCTTTGCTCCTCAGATTCCGAGCTTCCAATTCCTTTTCCTTTTCTTTTACTCCTCCTGGTTTTTTTGGGTCTGGTGGTCGACTGGACGGTGGACCGCTGGATAAAAAAGAAGAAGAAACAGAAGAAGAAGAAGGTTGTGTGCTGGTATCCTTGTCCGTAAGTGTCGCACTCGTTGTTGGTGTTTCCTCAGAAAGTGATACTGGTGTACGGGTAGCTTCAAGATCTCGATCAGATACAACAGATTCTTGAGACGAGGTGTAAGGTTTCTGAAAAGGTCTTCTTCGAGAGTATACCTCAGCCCAAGTGTACACCTCATTAAGCTTGTAATCTATGGTGTCTCTGCGAAATTTGCGTAATTTGCGCTCTTGTACTTCTTTACCATAGATTTCGAGTTTGTTGTTGATGTCGTCGAGGGTCAATTTCCAATAATCAGGCTCACAGCGAGTCGAAAGGTCAGTTTTTAAGGACGCAATCTCTTCATCCAGTTCTCGAATTGTGCGGGCAAGTTCTTCAATGAGCAATAGAATAAGATCTAATGAACATTTGTTCAGAACAGCTTGCCATTTTTCCATAAAAGCTTTGTTGAATTGGAACTTATATAGTAGAGGTTTGATCGGTAAACGCAATCCACGGGGGATGCGTTGAACTTTATGATATTGGATAAGTGTAGAAGCGTGAAGTCTTTGGCTTAATGCCCTCCGAGTCACGAATTGCAGTTGACGAATTTGTTGCGATACTGAACCGCTTTGGGCATTGAACAATGGTGCATCCTGTATTAATGAATAGATATCATTAACCTGTGAAGATGTATATGTGAGGGTATCAGCTCTATTGTCAGTCAGATTAGAAATGCTTTCAAAGGACATGTTTCAAGAGGTGTAAGGAGGGTGCTGCTAGCTAGGGTAGAGCTAGTAAATTAGTATCAAATTCTGTGTAAGATAGCGCACACCAAATTTTGAGAAACTATAGTCAATGTGGTTGCTTATAAGTAAATGAAGCGTGCGACTCAGACACGAGGTAGCCCG
Source organism: Triturus cristatus (assembly GCF_964204655.1). Lineage (NCBI taxonomy): Eukaryota > Metazoa > Chordata > Amphibia > Caudata > Salamandridae > Triturus > Triturus cristatus. Next base: position 292,000,116 of record NC_140583.1, on the reverse strand, counting down.
CCTCGTAACTCAACGTGTAAACTGCTGGTGTGTGTACACCAGTGTACTGAGTGCACTGCTGGATGTGTGTACAACGCAATTAAGACATTTTAACAACTGTAGAAACAAAACTCGACCAAAGCAATAAACGATCTAAATAATATGACAGTTTGACAGACCGTTGAATCACGATGATTTGTAATAAAGCTGTATTTATCATTAAATCGCATGAAAAACATAGAGATGTACTGTGGAAATATGGATTTTTATGAGCAGTTATGTCCCCTATCTTGGACCCCAACGGTTTCATGTATAAGTCACAAGTACATGTATGTTCCCTCCAGTTCCAGTTATGAAGACGCAAACACATGTGCGTCCACCGTCAACATGTCCTCTTTCAGACCCGCCATGAATGGGCCGGATATCCTATTCCTAAGTATGAAAGGCCACCGGCTTTATATGGTTCATTTATGCCATTTTACAGTCCAGGCGAGTAGGCCCTGATTCTGCCATTAAGCCTTTTCCTGCCTTCTGCCTCTGAAAGCTCCAGTCTGAGCTCGCATCTGTATCCATGAACTTTGTCCTACTCCCTGCGCGGCTAACGGTGCCTAACTCGGCCTGTCTGCCTGCCAAAAACTGTATTTCACCTTCAAGATTATCTGCTCTGCTCCGCTCCTCATCCAATGCATTCCTGTCTAGCAGTTTAAGTAAACATTCCTCCAGCTACCGTGCAAAGAGGCCAGGCCTCGCTGTCCTCATGCAAGTAATTCATAGCCCTGTTACCATGGAATATTCCTACCCCTTCGCATCTAGTGTAGACACTTAGACGCTTGTACACGCACTAACAGTCAGTATAGTCAGTATAGAATAAGATTCTATCCTAAGAGACCTCTTTTTGGATAACACAGTTCTTTAAACATAGGATGTAAGATATGATTTAGGATTAGGTTGACATAACCCCAGACTTCTGTCTCCACATGTAGAGCTAAATGTCAAGTCCCATTCTCCCCCTAGTTGCACGTCAATCACACGTCATGCTGCTGCGCGCGCATCTCTGCCAAGTATTTTTGCTGACATTGCGAAATTCTTTCATGAAACCACCCATTTGTGACATCATACCTAATGACGTTCTTTAGTTACGCCTAGTTACACCCATTTTAGTTACGCATGTATGCCTTTATCTCTGTTATCAACTGTTACGCCTCCTGCATCTGTTTCACTGTAATGCCTCTTCTATAAAAATGATTACCTGTCAATAAAGTATTGTCCTTCACTTCCTGAACCTTCGTGGTGATGGAATATGAAGCCCACAAATTCGAATTGTGTTTTGGAATAAAGCCCGTTCCGAACCTCTAATACCACGGATTCTGCCTCTTATTTTACTGAGCTATTCTTATTAATTTTCCGCATCAAATTAAGTACCGGTAATTAAATTATTTACCACAGTACAAGACATTGATTGAGAAGTAACTCAAAAAGAAATCCACATGAATGAAATCAGAATATCTGCACTGAGGCAGGAAACTTAGTCGTCAGTTCTTGCAAGAAAACCCAATGCATTTCGGGATGATATACATCCCTTCTTCAGGGGAAGCTGTTGAAAAAAGAATACATTTCAAACCTTAAAACTCAAGACGTGACTGAATGTAACATGAATGGATGACAATGCAATACAGGGTGCAGCAAGGATGTGGTCAAAGCGGAAACACTACTGGTCTGTTTCAAGCTGGAGCAATGAAAGAATTTAAACCCAGTGTCATGCTGGTTGTGCTTTAAAAACCACCGTAGAAGTGAAAAAAGGACTAAAATGGGACAGAAGTGGTTGAGATAATCAAACACCTGATCACCAGAGTGAACCGCAGAGTGCATGAGTAGAAAGAAACGATGTGACGAGGTGAATGGTAACGGAAATAAGCTGATGAAAACCTGGAAGGTTCTTGCCAGATAAATGGAACGACTGTAACGAAAGCGGGATGCACAGGAATGGATAAAAGAGTTGAACTCGGGTTGTATACCTAATGCAGGGAAACAAAGGGAAACTGTGAGACGGAAAGAAAAATAAAGGTCAAAATGAAACCAGGGATAACGGTAAAAAGGAGGCTTACTGGAAATGATTTCAGTGAGAGCAGACCGCTAGGGTGGAGGAGTGCTGTGGCCCGAGTATTCAGGGAGATGGGAAAGGGTTCAATGGCTTGCGAAGAAAACCATTGTGTAATGGAAAGCTCCGCGGTCTCTGCAACCAGAAGAGGGAGAGCCATTAAAAAAATTGATTAATGAAAATAGTTTAAAAACAACGGGCAGGTAACTGTGTGAGCTGCTTACCACTTATACTGAACCCTCGAGGAAAAGACAGACGGTCGCGGCTCCTGTGAACATCCGGGAAGGTGTGCGTTCGGGGCGCACTCTGCCAGGAAGTTAAATACGCGAACGTGGTCACGTGATGGGTATGGATGGAACTCATAAAAATAGGACTGATAGGGCCTCAAAAAAATGAATGCGCAAGCTGGTGCTGCAGGATTGCACCGTGCGCGGACTCGAGTGATACAAAACAGAGTAGGGTGAGGAAAAATGTAGAAGTAATGAAAAGAAAGAAAGGGTCTGAAGAATGTTACAGGTGTGAGAAACTGGTAGAATTAAAAACGGACGAGTTGATCTAGACAGCTGGTGTACGTGAGAGAAATCAGGTGTTCAAAATCTGTAAGGTGATAATGCACTAATCACTACCGCCATATGTGGTAACTTTAAAAGCCAATGTCAGATTGCCACGCATTCCCCAGTACAAGATCTCCAATGAAGGTCAGAAAGCTTTGTTAGCAATTGTCAGCGATTTTGTTAAAAAGGGTGTAATTGAAGAGACAAGAGGCAACGTTTGCAATAGTCCTGTTTTACCTGTCTTAAAACGAACGGACCCTTCACAGCCACCTGTTTACAGATTTGTGATTGATCTTAGAGAGGTTAATAAGATTGTTGTGCCACAGTTTCCAGTTGTTCCTGATATAACTGCCTTGTTAACTATGATTCCAGCCTCCGCTGCATGGTTCTCAGTGATCGATCTGAAGAATGCTTTCTTTAGCATCCCAATTGCAGAGGAGAGCAGAGACATTTGTGGCTTCAGTTTAGGAGGTCGAAGCTTTCGCTTTAAACGCGCTCCCCAGGGCTACTGTGAAAGTCCATCAATATACAGTCAGGCTTTAAAAGCGCAGCTTGATGCACTTGTTTTACCTAGTGGCGCTATCCTTATTCAGTATGTTGACGATTTGCTAATCGCCGCGGATACTGAAAAGATTTGCAAAGAAGCTACATTGTCATTGTTGCGTCATTTGTCTGCCTTTCATCACAAAGTATCCCTCTCAAAAATGCAATATTGTCGACAAGAAGTGACCTACTTAGGTCATCTCTTATCGAAGGAGGGAAAGAAACTGACCCCAGAAAGAATTCAAGCCATTGCACAGTTGAGTGTGCCTAGAACACAGAGAGAAGTGCGTGCTTTCTTGGGCATTACTTCATACTGTAGGCACTGGATACCAAATTTCTCCTTGCTGGCAAAACCTTTGTTAGCATTAACATGTAAAGACACACCGAATCCTATCCCTTGGTCTGAAGAGTGTCAGAAAAGTTTTTGGGAATTGCGCAATGCATTATGTTCAGCTCCTGTGTTGGGTACCCCTGACTACAGCAAGCCTTTTACATTGTATGTTCACGAAAAGAACGGTTGCGCATTATCAGTGTTAACACAGCCTTTTGGCGATAGACCGCGTCCATGCGCATATTTTTCGTCAACCTTGGACCCGGTAGCGAGGGCATTGCCAAGTTGTCTGAGAGCTACAGCTGCCGCAGCTATGTCTATTCGACAATCTGCTGGACTAGTAATGGATAATACATTGATTGTTATGGTTCCACATGCTGTGGACACATTGTTAAACAGGACCAAGACACAGCACTTAACTAGTGCGCGATTATCTGGATATGAGCTGACACTGTTAGCAAATCATATACACATAAAGAGATGCAACACGTTGAATACAGCTACACTATTACCAATTCCAGCAGACCTAGATGAGATTGAGCAACATGATTGTCTGTTCAGAACAGAAGAAGAGACAAAAGGGAGAATAGATCTTAAAGATAATCCCCTGACTGAGTGTGATGGTACCTTATGGGTGGCTGGTTCGTGTTTTAAGCTTCCGAATGGTGATACGACTGCTGCATATGCTATCACTACTTTGCACACGATTGTTGAAACTGCACGTGTGCCACAAAATTCGGCTCAAGCAGCAGAATTGATTGCCCTTACAAGAGCATGCGTGTTGTCTGAAGGAATGAAAGTGAACATATATACGGATAGCCAGTACGCCTTTGGCGTGGCGCACAGTTTTGGGCGATTGTGGAAAGAACATGGGTTCCTAACTTCGCATGGAGCTAAGATTCAGAATGGCAAGTTGGTGAATGATCTCCTTGAGTCACTGACCCTACCGTTGCAAGTTGCGATTATGAAATGCAGTGCGCACAAGAAAATCACTGATGATGTTGGCCGTGGTAATGCGTTTGCTGATGAAGTCGCGAAAGAAACAGCAAAAGATGTGAAGACTCGAATGTATGTTGCAGGCCCTGCCAGATGGGTTGGTGATGTTGGAATGTGTGAAAACACAATAGAGAGTGTGAAGTCCCTTCAAGCTGAAGCCACAGAGAAAGAGTTGAGCAAGTGGAGAGAAAGTTTGGGTAAGTTGGATGAGAATGGTTGTTGGATTGATCTGTCAGAACATAGGCGATGGTTGTTACCTGATGCATATGTGCTTCCAGTGGTTACTATGGCACATGGAATGGCACATATCAGTATGAAAGGAATCTGTAAGTTGTTGGCTCCAGTATGGCAGAATGCTGGAATTCCCAAGTGTGCAGAGAATGTGGTCAAGAATTGTATGGTATGCTTGAAGTACAACCCTGGTAGGGGAACCCCAACCCCAGCTGGTCATTTTGAGCCTCCATCATATCCATTCGAAGTTTTGCAGCTAGATTTTATCCACATGGAAAGGTGCAACAACCTGAAATATGTATTGGTGGTTGTCTGCGCTTTTTCAAAATGGATAGAGGCCTATCCCCTAAAAGACAACACTGCTCTATCCACAGCCAAAGCCCTTGTGAAGGAATTTTTCCCTAGGTTTGGAATGCCAAGAATGGTGTGGAGTGATAATGGGAGTGAGTTTGTGGGCCAAGTAATGAAGAATGTGTGTGAGGGCTTAGGGGTTAAGCAGAAGTTCCACGCTGCAAATCACCCCCAATCAGCTGGATTAGTAGAGCGCTACAATGGTGCTCTAAAACTCAAGCTGGCCAAAATCCAGGCGAGCTCCGGTCTTAAATGGCCTGACGCTCTGCCTCTAGCACTCCTGTCCACCAGAATGACCGTACACTCACGAGTGGGACTTAGCCCATACGAGGTTATTTTTAGCCGCCCGGCCAATGTATGGGGTGTGCCAAGACCGGCGAAATTCAGCGAAATCGAACATCCAGTACTGCTTGATTACTTGTACGAATTGACGGCTAAATTGTGTGTTTTACACCAACAGGTGCACAATACTCTTCCCCAGGCCTCTGAAGCTCCAGGACACCCTATCGACCCTGGCACGTGGGTTCTGGTGAAGAATTTCCAGCGCAAAAGCAACGATGAGCCCCGTTGGATTGGCCCTCATCTCGTACTTCTGTCTACAAGATCAGCTGTTCGAGTAAAGGGGAAAAAGAACTGGATCCACGGCGCCCACATAAAAAGGATCCCTTTGCCTCTGCCGTATGACCAGTGGGTCCAGGAGGGTATCGCTGACTCTGAAACAGACACTGTACCTCGTTTTGTGCCGTTCAGTGATGCACGCGTAAGAGGCACAGCTTCAACACAAGAAAGTGACGATATTTTGCAAGAAGCTGTGCCACCGTCAATTCGATTGAACACCACAGAGCCTGAACTCTTATTTCAAGATCAGACAGTACCTGGCCGTTTCCGTTATAACTTAAGACCAAGGCCTATGGACAAATAAATATTCTTTTTCCTTACCTTTCTGTTTTTGATACCATAGCTCTCCCATCTGAAGGACTTTCTTGATTTTTGTTTTTCGAACCACCATCTGGGTTCAGCCGCAAGGTCGCGGTGCCAAGACTTTGGGGTACAGGCCGAAGACGTTAGGTCAACGGTTCTGGTTGGTCTAGGGCGTTCCCTGGACTGACAGGTGTACTCCTTAGCAGAAGATACTCACCCGCCGCGAGCGGCACGATTAGAGGATGGAGTTCTTCAAGATGGAGAGACTCGCTGAGGAAATGAACCTTAAAGCAAGAATGTGTAAAATAATGAAGAGCAAACGTTTTGTATTATTATGTCTGTTTATATTACGTAGTATGATCGTGTTTACTGTAGGATTTGTATTCTTCTCCTCTCAAGAGCCCATTGCACCCACTATACAGCCTATACCTCCTCCTACTGTCTCCTCACACTCTTTTCACCCTCTGCCTGAACATGAACAAGCTAGACGATCAGAGTTTGTGAATAACTTGTTTATTCAGCTCCTGCACCAGCACCAACTAGTCATGAATACAACCAATTGCTGGGTGTGTGGTTTAATGCCACATACCATTAATAAGGGTATTCCTTATCTAGTGCTGCCATTTAGTTACAATGGGTCGTCATGGGCATTCCAGACCATGTTTCTCTTTGCACTAGATGCCTACTCCCCGCGACAACCGCGTTCCATCAGACCTAGCACCAATAATAAAGCTTTAATGAAAGGAGTTGCCGATATGAGCAGAGATATCGATGCATACTCGTCTATTCCCAAAGAAGAATTGAGAGCTTATGTAGGGTGGAACGCGACGGGGTATAGTATTAGTCTGGGTGAAAGACAGCGAAAAATGTCATCCCCAATCTGGGTCGTACCCCACATAGGTCGGTTCTGTTTACAAGGTAATGGTCAGAATCCAAGAGCTCAACTGGGGAGAAGTGACTGTACTGAAACGTACACTTTTCCGTCACAGTTTTCCCCTGCGTTTTTGGCTGCCAAGGGTACATATTTTGTCTGCAATGACCGAGCATATACATGGTTGCCCCCTGACTTCTCGGGCACATGTTATATTGCAAATTTGCTACCGCCAACATTCACTGCTGCCTCCGACTATCACAAGACCAGAGTTGTGAGAGGCGTGATTAGTAAGGAGGATACTGCCGGTCAGGAAGCGGGAGACTTCTTTTTGGGTTTCCTGCCGTTTTGGGGACCTATGGTCAATAGTAGGAACCTGAGACAACTGACTCGTGTGGTTGAATCCACTGTAAATGTTACGGCTGGTGCCCTTGGTAATTTGACAGCTGAGCTCCAAGCGGATCGCCTCATGACTTTGCAGAACCGCATGGTTCTAGACGTCATACTTGCAGACCGCGGTGGGGTATGTAAGGTCATCCAATCCAGTTGTTGCATTTTCATACCAGATAACGCTCCAACAGTTTATCAAGCCATCTCCAAACTGCATAAAATATCTGAATCCATACACGTGGATAAAGGAGATTGGTCACTGGTGGGGTGGTTCTGGGAACTGATATCTGCCTGGGGTTGGAAGATTCTGATGGTCATTGGAATGATCTTAGCCATCCTTTTCCTGTTCTGTCTGTGCATACAGTGTGCTCCTGCGATATGTGGCCTCTGTGCTACATTATGTGTAAGGAAACCTGTATCGAGGGACGAGCTAAGTAATAGGATGATGCTACAGCAACATCTCCATGACTTCGTGAATATTGACCTAGACTCGGATTGAAATGAGTATAGTTATTGCCTATGTAAGGGCAAAAGGAGGGTCTGTCGTACTTTGAAATTTGGGAGCGCGTAGGAGGCAGGGCCCTACCCCTGTCTATCCCGGTATTAGCGAACTGCGAATGGTCAATGCGGTATATACAACTGCTTTCTGTAACGTTTTAGCTATAAATGCACTGTGTATACGTTATTATACATTGACTCCGTGGGTTCCATCTTAGAGCGGTGGCCATCTTATGGTTGCCCTCACATAGGCTACATATCATGAAGCAAATACGGGCTTTTAGAGCACATGTGCCTTCCTTTGACTTCTCTGTGACCTGGGCAGCTGGCTCCGCTGCCCCAGGTCAGTCCAGTCCCACGAGCTCCCCGTCCTACGGCCACCTGTGATTAGCATCAGGGCTTGACACACCATAAAGCCTTTTCATCCCACACGAGCCTCCAGCTAATCTCTTTCACACCTGACTGTTCCTGCTTTATGGCTTGTTTTCTAAACAGGAGATGCTCATGTTTATTGGGGCCTGTTGATATCTGATGTGGGATCTGAGCCTCGCTGGGTAAATAATTGTGGGCTGGCTTAACTGGAATGTGGGATGGTCATCATGACTCTGCCTTTTCGTTTGTAATGTATACCTGTAAATGACCATACCGTAAAACAAGGAATGTGTGCCTGAAGCATGATATTTTGTATTTAAGGAGAAGCTCGTTTCTGTAATTTTAAGCAGTCTCCTGAGAACATACACGCTGTTGTACTTCTAGGATACCTGTAATTGGTCTGCAGCCAATAAACTGATCTTTGACTTCACCCAGAAGACTCTGTGTTTCTGTAGGTCTGAAACAGGAAGAACCCGAAGTCATAGGGTGTGTTCCCCTGCACCGCTGGGCTTAAAATTCCCAGTACTTCATGTCACAGATCTCGAAGGCTGCACTGACCAGCATGAGTCCTGATGCCTGCAGCCTCTTGGCCTTCCAGTACTGCGCCAGCTTCTGTAGGTACATGGGATGGAAGGACACCATCGTGGAGGCCTGGCCAAAGTCCTCAAGCGTGTACAGCACCTTGAAGGACACCTCAGTGTTCCGCAGGTACGAGAACGTTGGCATCATGATGAGGCCATCTCCATAGGACTGCATTATGTCCCCAAAGTCTTTCCTTCTGTGATCTAAATTTCGAAATCTTTCAATCACAATGCTCGGGTTTATAGTGACGAGGTGCACCTTCCTCCCTGCGTCATTCGTATAGTTGAGGAGCAGCAGCATGTTGAATCTGATCACAAAGTCATTCTGGTCGATCTCCCATCCACAGCAGCTGCCGGATAACATATCGCTACTGCCCAAAACTTCACAGGATTTTAGCAACTTGCCTGAAATAGGAGACGTCTTTGGGAAGAGGTTGAACATCTCCACTGTCACGATGATTTTCTTGTTTAGTTGTGCTTCGTAGACAATATTTTTGACCTATGTATGCGCTCTCCTGCGTCAGAATTAGCCCATCAGAAGCGTTGCAACGCAGCTTCATTTCTGACCTGCCATGATTGCTCGCCGGCTGTGCGATAAGGAGCCCCTTCAGGAGAGAGCGGAGGGGCTGTTTCTGGCACCCATCCTGGCAGCACCTGTGAGGAGCGACATGCCTGCAATATGAAAGAAGCTGCCTTGGCATGTGGGAAGGAGTTGGATGTGGTGTTGATTATCCACACCTTCCTCTGCGGCGCTCCTGATTGGTGATTTTAACGACCATACAGAACTGGACTCCGATCCAGTAACTGCACTGCTGCTTTCCCACTGTGAATAGCTAGGACTGTATCAAGAAATCTCAGGCCCCATTTATATAGCGGATTAGTCTTTGTGCCTTATTTTTACCAGTTTGCCAAACCTACAGGTACATCCTTCTATTGCGCGGGTCTAGGCAGACTACTTCTCCATAAACCTCCACATCCATATTGTGGAATCTACGGGGTCAAGGTATCCTTTCTCTCTTTCATGCCGCACTTTCCCACCCTACCCTCCACATTGCACTCCAATATTATTCTTGCACTAGAAGATTTACACAGCTCCTTCTTTCAGGCTTTAGATACCTTTGCACCTGCCAAACTTAGCCAGCCAAAACGTAATTAAGGCCTCTCCCCCTGGTATACAGAGGCCCTCAAAACAGAACAAGCAACCTGTAGAAAGCTCAAATGGAAATGGAGAACTACAAAATCTCCTCCTGACAAAACTGTCTATAAAGAAGCATTAGGCATCTACAATAAAAACATTAGGGAAGCCCAAAGTTCCCACATAGTGGACATAATTAACAATGCAGGTAACTCGACCAAAGAATTATATAAGATTCTGAGAACGTTCACCAAACACACTGCTTACACCTCTCCCATTCCAGCCTCCCAGTCTCTTTGCGATTACCACGCTAATCATTTTGAGGAAACCAATCTCCATAATCTACTGGTACTCTTTGAAACAGTCTCACATAGGTAGAATTGCCCTTAATCGCCATCACAGTTACCAACCACCAGATCCCGTTACCTCCAAGCAAGTGTTGACCTTGATGAACAAAATTAAATCAGGTCCACCAGAGGATCCTTCTCCTCACATCATAATGACCCTTGCCCCAACACTTCTTGCTGTGATTACCAGGCTGTATAACCACTCTCTCAGCACCAAAACTCTTCCTACAAGATGGAATGCAGCTCAGGTCCGGCCCCCTAGAGCTATCGAAATATAGACCGATATTGCTGCTCCCATTTCTCAGTAAAATATTGGAGGCACTGGTAAAAAACCAGCTCTCGTCTTTTATGGAAAGCCACTACCTGCTGGACCACTCATAGTCAGGTGTTAGTGCCTCATACAGCACAGAAACGGCATTTGAGGTAACATTAGATACCATCAGACTCCCTCTGATGAGTCGCCCAGCGATGCTAGTATTACTCGACCTGTCCGCCGCATTCAACATCATCTCACACTCTATCTCAATCCACAGACTTGTTGAGATTAGTGTCGGCGGAAAAGCCCTAGGATGGCTTAAAGGCTTTCTTAGTGACCGGACCTAAACTGTGCATCTAGAGTCCTTCAACTCCCGTACTATTTCCCTTGACAAGGGGGTGCCGCAGGGTTCATCGTTGAGCCCCACTTTCTTTAATATCTACGTGGCACCCTGGCTCAAGTGGTAAGATCTTGCGGGTTTGAAGTTGTCTCTTTTGCAAACCACACACAATTATTCGTCTCAGTTGGACCCAGTCCGGAATACACAAAGATAAGATTTAGTGATTTGCATGGAGAAAATTGCTCACTTGATGTTGTCCAACTGCCTACAATTGAACAGTGGAAAAAGAGAGATTCTCCTTTTTGTTAAGGCTCATGCTCACCGGTCAGGGGACTGGGGTCCCCTAGAACTGGGGTCCACCCTCCTCCCTAAAAAGGTAGTGAGAAATCTGAGCATCCTGATAGATGAGAGCTTTTCTTTGAAAGAGCAGATAGCACCACCTATGATGCCGGTTTTGGGATGATGTGCCTACTTAGAAAGGCATTCCAATGACTACCCCTCCAGACCAGAAAATCACTCACTCAAGTGATCATTGTAAGCTGCCTAGACTATGGTCACGCTCGTATGGTAGCAGCAAACAAAGCTCTTTTAGCTAAACTTTCTGTAGTGTAGAGCATGCCTGCCTGCCTTGTCTCTAAACCTGCACCCCCTCTTAGCCTACCCTGAAATTGCTGCACTGGTTACAAATAAAAAAGTGTTCCCTCTTCAATCTCCTCTGTCTAGTTCACTACTCTCTATCTTGACTCGGCCTCCTTTACTTACAAAACAAGCTGCAGCCGTACCCACCAAGGCACAACCTTAGATTCAGTGGTCAATCTCTACTACGCCCTCACCGCGCACTTATGACCAGATACCGGAAAAGATCATTCTCATAGCTTTCTCCCCACCACTGGAACAGACTACCCTTACATGTATGGGCCTGCCCTGACTTGACCATCTTATAAAAACTTCCTAAAACCTAGCTCTTCTGATTCTTTCTTCAAGCCCTCTTTCCTGTGTATGCTCCGTAGCGCCGAGAGACCCTTTCGGTGTGATTCGTTTGCGCTATATAACTATAAATAAATATAAATAAATATAAAGTTAGAAGGTAACATCTTTGACTAGGACACACCTTGTAAGTGTAGCTGGCCCTGCGCTCTTTCGCGATTTGCATCAAATTGTACCTAGGTCTTGCTAACCCGTGACCAGTGACTTTAATTGGCAAGTTGTGCTTCTTGGAGTTGTTTATTTTTAAAACTTTAACAATTCATATCCCTTGGTCCCCGTATTAGACTTTTTTCAAATTCCATTTCACTTTATTTTTCTTATTTGTTATGGGATTTCTATTGTTTTGAATTTCGACTTTTTCACTGTTTTAGTACTGCATAAAAACTTTACATATTGCTTCTATGTTAAGCCTCTCTGGTCTGTGCCACTGCTACAAGGGGGTTGAGCCCAGGTTAATTTAGTAACCTTAGTGGTTCTCCTTCACAAGAACTGTGATTATTACTTGGGGTGGGTACTTATGCCCCTCAATTTATTACCCAATTTTCTTATGCACTCTCATGCAGTGCTCAAAAAACAGTGGCTTCCAAAATATGAGCAGTGGAAAGGTGCAAGTCAGAAAACCCAAAAAGATGTTAAAGAGGATATTGTCCAGGGGAGGAACAAGAGTGTAAGCCAGTGAATAAGAAGCAAGCAAATTAAAGTGACAATAAAGCCAACCAATGGTAAGCAATGGGCGGGCTCGGTGCCTGTATAGCTTTTAATACAGCCAACAGGAGGTCTTTATGCGAGATCTACAAAGCCTGGAAAAGCTTTGATGAGCAAACTACTGTTATTTGTTTTGGGAATGTGTATTTATTTATTAACCAATTCGATCAGTAATGTTTGATTTTACATATTGCACTTTTGGTTCCAGCTGCTTTGACCTTTAAGGAGGGTCCTTCAAGTTGGCAATCTATTTTTTATTTGAGGTCTACTTATAAAGAAAAGTAGATTTCTTTCAGTTGTCACTTATGTTCTTGGTAGCTATTCTCTTAAATATACTTGTTTTATATTTCTTATTATGACCCCTCAGCATTATAGCGCTTGCAACGAGTACACAAAACGCAGCTTTCTTTTATATCTCTCCCTTTATAACTTTATAAAATATTGACCTCTGAAAACTTTATTAATGTAGTATTTTTACTTTAGTTCGAAAAATAAAAGCGTCACCAAGGTGGCAGATCTTCCTTCACCTAAAGACTCGTTATTGCTAAGGAGTGGTATATTTAGATGGATTAAATCGCTCAGCAATGCTTTGTGTTATGGATTGGTTGTTGCTCTATGCATCATTAACTCTTATACTGAAATGAAATAAGCACTATCATGAGTCTTGATGCATTATACAAATGTTCCTACTTGTAACGCAGCATAATGACTTCTCACAACTGATCCACAATGAGTGTCCATTGTAAGGCCCCCTGAATCGATCATACATGTGATAAAAGTTTATCAGTGTCAGTGAAATTTCTTAGTAAAGAAGCTAACTTGCTTCACAGTCAAAGGAATACATTGAGTTAATATGCAAGGAGGTGTCTTGAGCAGCCCTCTCGGCACTTTTCAGATGTGCATTTCAAAAGATTCCTTCGTGTGGGTAAGTGAGAGTCTGGGGGATGGTTGGCGGTGAAGGAGCCTTAGATAACCTCCCACCTTCGAAAGACTGTACTCTCAAAAGGGCTTCAGGCTAGTGAAACAGCGAAGAAGACTGTCTATTTCTATTATGTTTTTTCAGGCGAGGAATGCCATATTTGAGTTCTTGCAGCAGCCTCCATTTGTCCTGGTCAATTTTGGGGGAACTGTAGTTAGGAGAGACCAGAGCAGAGGGCTGGTTAATCAAGTTCTA